>NC_054754.1:4445000-5839244 GCF_018143015.1 Lytechinus variegatus | reverse complement strand
GTGAGGAAGAGAAGAGAGAAAAAGATTGAGCTAAAGAAAAGAGACGGATGGCGCAAGGGCGTTACAACATAATCATGTAATCATTAAATCTATACTGTTACAGTTGATAAATAGATTATATGATGTGCATGTCCTAATACTTCTATGCTGTGGATAGTATGAAATAAAAACGCGTTGGATCCTGATTTATACCTTCTAACCCCCCCCCCCCAAAAAAAAAAGGGGGGGGGAAGACGAAGCTAAAATAGAAGTAGTAATAATAATAACAACTGTAATTTCTTCATTTTCTTTTTTTGGGGGGTGTTAACCCATTTCTAAAGCAAGAAATTGGCTGAAAATGTAAGTTATAAAGCAGACATGTTTGTTTTTAAGACCCCTTTTTGTCACAATTTATGTATATGAGAGTAGATAAGAGAGTGGAGATAAGATAAGATTTTAAAAATCGGTAAAACGAAAACATGGCAGAGAGAGTATGTGTGTGGGCGTGTGTGTGTGTGTGTGTGTGTGTGAGTGATGGTTACATTTATCCCCCATTATTCATATCCATATCACTGAAAAAAAATGGCGATGCTTTACAAAACTTAGGGAGGTGTTTTCATTTGTTTAACTTGTAATTTCAACCAAGCGAAATGTAGATTAAAGTGCATCGATAGATGTGCATATCACTAGATATTTGAGATGCTTGATCTCATATTGTGGGCAGTAACAAAAAATAATGAGGACGAAGCAAAAAGAGAACAACCCAGTAATGCATATTGACATAGTTTGTTGTCACAATGATATACTGAACAATAGATCAAGGTGAGAAAGTGTTTTTTTTTCCTCTCTTTTTTTTTTTTTTGGGGGGGGGTGGATTCGTTATCTATTTCTGTTTAAAAATCCTCTGTCTGTCTATCTATATATCTGTCTGCCTGTCTGTCTGTCTTTTTAAGGCCTATTTCTTTCTCCTCTATCTCTCTCTTTCATTCTCTATCTCTCTCTCTCTCTTTCTCCCCGCTCTGTCTTAATCTCTTCTTTCCTCTGTCTCTCTATCTTCCCCTCTCTTTCCATTCTCTCTCTCCCTTTCTCCCTTTATTTCTGTAATCTATTTCTATTAATGACCCGGTTACATTCAGTCATTTCCAGGGATTGGTACAGCATTGGCATGTTTGGTAGCTTGATGGTCATTGTTTAATTGGGGGCACTGATGAAGACAACATTTTGCTAATCTTTTTGCGAGATATTAATAAAGTAAAATAAGTAATTAAGATTTATAGTATGCCACTTAAATGCACAGTTTAGTCGCGCTAGATAACAGTTCTCGATTTGATTTCTAGCCAAGGCACAGTTTCCATTTTCGAGTGTAATATTAGATTTCTTGATTATCAAAAATGTATTTTTGATAATCAAGAAATAAATGAAAAAATCAGGGAATAAATAGTGGGCTTGTCATACGCCCACGTTGCTGACCAAATACTTGCTATCGGTTTGCTGTGGGGGATCTCAAATAATGATACAATATTTAATCTTAAACAATAATACATGCGTCCTGACTCTATGAATGAACTTTTGAGTTAAATGAACTCGGTTATGTAACAAGCAGCTTGACCATTCTCAAGAAATTGAATGACAATTCTTTGACGAAAAAGCAACCAACTGAGATCTTTAGAGCTACAGTTGAAGTGAACTTAAATTGACAAAAGAAATGTCTTCATTTATCAGACGTTCGGAATAGCAACCATCATAACTATTCAATCGGGTTTACTTGTTAAAGAACATCATTGCAATCATGTACAGTGAGTTTTATACTTGAGTCTTATTGAAGTATTCGCAAAAGGCGTCTGGGATCGTAGAGTAGCGTGCATATCTATGCAATTTTATTTTTAAGATTGTGTTTCATACCCACGATCTGTCCTAGGCCTATAGGTTTTCATCTTCATTACCCTAATCCAAGTTAACATCGAGAATGTATGTATGTAGACCTAGTAAGGAATTTATCCGACATGAATGAAATAACATTAATGATGTATGCGTATTTCGTAAACTATTTGAAATCTAATATGAGTCACGAATGGAAACCCGGCCACTTTTGAACACCTTACGTTATTTCTTTGTTTTCATTTAAACTATAGATTTTCGTCGAAAATAACGTTGAAAAAATTATGCGAATAATTCTGAACGTTTCAGAAACAATAAGAGAGGTATACCTTATGTTGTCCTACTTGCAATTCTCCCGATCATTTTGGACCTAACTTCGTATTTCAAATTTATTTTTAGCACATGAGTTTATCTTGCCCCACTAGGCACTAGCCCTACACTTTTCATTCCTGGCACCAACTGGTTCCCCTCAAAATCTAACTATACAAAAGTCAACAAAATTGTGCTTTCTTTTTTTTTCTATCAGATAGAAAACGTGAGGAGGACAGGGAAGACGAACTTGACACCTTGTTTGACAAAAGTGACAAAATTGTGACGTAACGTCTCGCCTGCCAATCAGAAACGCCGACGCAAGTTGTTAATTTCCATTCATGATTTGCGATATTATCGCGCGCAGTCAAGAAGAATATCAGTAGATCGTCTGCTGGGAGCTGGGACAACTGGCAGTTTTTATTTTCCACAATAATTAGAGGAGAGTCCAATTATAAAGGGTTATATGGTTTTCTTTCGTCTAATCTTTATTCAGGTAGGTGCAACTATACAGGCTTTTAGTTAGTACATCAGTTACAATGCACAATAGCGGAAAAAGGGATGGCATATTTGGTCATAGTATGTTAATCTGACAGGACTTATTTGATTATTACTGTGCATTTAAATTCGATTTCATGCATCTTTCTATATGTTTGACAACTTTTTTTCTTCACGATTTTATTTTTTGTCTTAAATGCTTCACCATATCACATTGTTTGATCTACGACTTAAATTTCCATTGAATTAAATCGCAGGAGGTGCATTTTAGAATTAATGATTAATGATTCAACGGAAATCGATATAAAATATATCTACAAGCTCTTTCTCATGGAATGATTCTTAGTTCTTGCTAATTGTTGTTACCCATTTTAAGCCTTTTATTATTGTTATTACTAGTGTCATTATTATTGTTATTATTCTTAGCATTAGGCTGTTTAATATTATCATCATTAAACCATCATCATTACTACCATTGTCATAAATTTTGTGCTCAATATCTTTCTCACTGTTATTGTTTTATTATGATTGTCATTTTTATATTATTTTCGTCATTATGATTGTCGTTTTCATCATTTATCCTTCCTGATCTAATTTTCTTCATTATCATATTTTCCATTTCAATATGATTTGTTCGGTTTGTTCAAATTTTATCTTGCAAACAAACGAAACATTGTGTAATAAATATAGACAGGTAAATATGACTTTCATTCAAGCAATTAAACCGGGAAAAGGAAGATGTGAGCCAAACAAATCGCACCAAAAAAAGGGTAGGCCCTGTGATAGTGGTATTACAACTCTTGTAAGTGATTGATATGCATGTGTTATCGATTGCAAGTCACATTTTGGTCCTCGAATCAATTGATTGCACTTTTGAAGTCGACCGCTGATCTGATTCTTGTATCAACAAATACAAATTAATTTGCTTTAGTTAAACTTAATCTATTTCTTGTAAAATTGCCGCTACTGAAATTTACAAGTGATTGCAAATATTTTCTTGCAACCGCCCCCTTTGTATTATTTGCGACTACACACTCTTAAAACAAATTAGTCAAATTGACTAGACCAGTAGTCAGCTGGGAGCAACTGATATGGCAATCACTGATATTCCCATTTCTGACATATATTCTAGTCAGAAATAACTCTGTTCTAGTAAAATATGACTAAAAAATAATAAAATATGACTAGAATAACAGTTGCACCCAGCTGACCCTATTAACTAGTCATTTTTGACTGATTTGTTTTTAGAGTGCATATCTATTGAAATTTCTCTATACTTGTCAAGACAACTTGCATGTATTGATAGAAAATTACACCTTTGTCACTCACCACCCCCCCCTTTTCTAGTTTTTTCTAACAGGGAAACACTTAAGACCAATCATGGCGGGTCTTTCATGGACACAACTGGTTTTTATTTCGGCCATGGTTGCATGCCTGTCTTCGGCCAACGCAGCCAAAATAATGGACGATGATTTTTGGACTAATTTTATGTTCATGTATCAAAGTAAGTTTGAGGTAGTTTTGGATGTCAGGTTCATATGATTTCATTTCTTAATTGTTAATCTCAAATCATAAAATCACCTCACGAATAATTATAATTGCGACAATACTTAACATCTGTTTTGATCGATGTATTTCCATTTTTGTTAATAACATCGTCTTCCTTCTTCTACTTCTTCTTCTTCCTCCTCCTCCTCTTCTTCTTCTTCTTCTTCTTCTTCCTCCTCTTCTTCTCTTTCTTCTTCTTCTTCTTCTCCCCCCGCTCTCTCTCCCCTCTTTCTTTCTCTCGTCAAAAGTGCCTACTTCTGTGCCCCTCCCGATTTTTTGTTCAGGTTAAAGCCTTTTATTCTCTATCAAAAGCCTTAGTTCATGCCAAATTTTCTTTTAGCAATCGCACATTATATTAATGTAAAAAAAATTTTTTGAGATATTTGAAATTCTGAAAAAGATATCCGCCTCTCATTTTGGCGTTGGAAGAAATGCTGCATAAAAATGTTTGAATATTCATTTGGTCCATATTTCATTAAATCCTGGATATGCGTTTGGTGATGGTCATGATGGCGATTTTTTTTTATGTATAAAAAATCGTTTATTTTTATTTCCAACATAACAAATAAAATGGAAGTAATTACATTGACATTTGCATATAACAATATAATTATACAAACATTATAAATCGAGATACATGTATGTACATTATACTGGTATTTAAGAAGCTAGTTATAGAGTTTTAGAGTACATCTCTTATTAACTGCTTGTATAGGTAACGACGGTGATTATGATGTACACGTGTATGGTGATTATGATAATAACTTTCTCGACAAACTCTTGCCCTGGGAAATGACTACATAGTTCTTCTTTCATCAAATATGGTTCATAATATTCAAATGAATCAAAAGACATCTATTTCCTACAGAGGACTATGTTCAGTTATTCCATAATCCCCTTTCCAATCAAATGAATCATATAAGATTATATTATTGTTGCTATGTCTTACTCAGCCTCTGGCAAAATCGTAAAAAATAGAATTTCGCCAAAAATGGGTGGGTCATTTTTTTCCGAAAAGTATGATTGAAAAAAACGTTATTATTTAATGGACTATATGTCCATCGTTCACGCGGAATACCAAGATTTATTTTCTTTCATTTATAAGCTTTCAAAACTAAAATTGTATTTATCTAAAATGGTTGTTTCATCCAGTTTGACATTTGGGGCCTAAATTCAGTGTCAAAAGAGAGAAACTGTATCATGGCATTGTTCAAGTTATGAAACTAGTTTACATTACTTCTATACGTTCACCACAATGATTTTCTACGTGCTAGCCTTGACCGTCCGAAGTTTATTTTGACGACATATTTTTTTCTTCTCTCTTTTGAGACACCATTGAACGAAACGCGAGAATAAACACGGTGGATTGTGTTTGTCGACGTTGGTATTGAAATATTATTTGATTTCTGCTTGAGATGGAATATTACTGGCCTGGAGGCTTTTGTTCATTTTGTTTGCTGTACTACTCGGAGATAGCAGTGAACAAGGGAGGGGTGGGGAGGGACAGAGAGAGAGAGAGCAAAAAAGATAGATAGAGAGAAAGAGAGAGGGGGGAGGAGAGGCTTGGTGGTGCCTGGGCGAGATAAAAATATAAATTTGCGGAGTCAATTTAGCCACGCCTGTTAATGCAAGCGATGTTTTCTGATCATTGGCCTCATCTTCCTTTCCCCCATTCTTCTCCTTTTTCTCCTTCTTCATTTATGTCGGGGCTCGATCGGAAACAATTGGCTTGATTAGTGTTGCATAATGAGAGAGTCCAGCACTATTTCATTTTCCCACTGGCCAATGACGAAACAACTTCGTATAGGCTATCTTTTGATTATGATAAATGAGTTACATATGAAAGGCACCGAAATGAACATAAGTAGGGGAAGGCGGGGTAAGTTGAGCATAGGGGCAAGTTGAGCCACCAGCCCCAGGCCAATAATGAATGAGTCAGACATTGTGGTGGTGTCATGTATTGATGACCCATAGCATAACCCCTAACCCCACCATATTGTTTTCAACTTTGAAACAAAAAGTAGTTTTTTAGAGGGAAAAATATGAATTTCAGCCAAAAAAGTAAAAAAAGAGTGTGAAATAGATAAGTGCTTTATAAACACACATGTCTTTAAATATAATAAAGACATGATAACAACATTATTAGTCCAGGTATGGATCTTCATTCTTGTCATAGTCTTTTATATGATGGATGCATAATAAATGTGTGGATACAAAATTATCGCACTAAATTCGGACTGGGGTAAGTTGAGCCAAACAGCATGGGGCAAGTTGAGCCATGGTAATTCCTATGGTAATGTATCTTAAAAAACAAACAAACCATAAAATCGATTGAAATGCTGGTTGAATGGAGTAAATTTACATGGCTGCTCTTTTCCTTTAAAGAATGTTAGTATTTATAGAGAATTAGCAAGTGAAAAGACTTTAAACGAAAATTTGACATGCTGGTTCTCCCCTCATACATTTTGTACATAGTTTTTGTGGCTCAACTTACCCCAGAAGGTGGCTCAAACTTACCCCATATATGGGGCAAGTTGAGCCATTTGACATCGTTTTTTTCAAAGGTCACGATGACTTTCAGTGTGGGGATAGAAAGTTATATATAAGCGGAAAATATTTCAGAAGAATTAAATTTCAAGGCAAGGTACTTATTTTGACAAGATTATTAATCATATCAGTTCTAACATGCAAAAAGCAAAAACTGTCACAACTTACCCCGCCTTCCCCTACCCTTAAAACTAATTGAGTGCTGCAATTGATATGAAATGATCAGAGAGAGAGGGGGGAGCGAGAGTTTCTAAACCCAAATCTGCACTGTGAACAAATTTCAGTACTGTTTATCAACTCATCGAACCAAGAGCGAGTAAAAATTTTCCGTTATAAATGGGTCAAGTTTGAGCAAACACGCAGAACAAAATAATGGAAAACTTGGAAAGGAATAACTGCGCTAATTTTGAGCTAATAAGTTTTGTTTGATTTTTTATGGATTCACTGACGTTTTGCAGGATAAAATTAAACATTTTTTTTTAATTTGAGGTCAGCCTATCTCTTAACGTTACGAATCAGTTTTGAACTTGAGGAAAAGAAATCAAGAGCATGAAATACAAGTACGAAACGTCAAGATACGTGACGGTTACTTTTTATATTATTTTAAAAACACACATTAAGATTGTTGTCAGATCCATTCAGCATTACCTTTAACCGTTCAAGTATGTCATTTTATTGATGCTTTGAATATATTATAATAACGACCTCCGGGATAAATAAGAATCACATTTTTACACGTGCTCGTACCTGTCACAAATTGATATTTTAAGCATTTTGTTCGCTCATGGGCAGCCAATGACATTGTAGTGAACTGTTTTGTTTTGTTGTGTTAATTGTTACACGGGGTCACCGAACGAGCATCTGTATTTTGAGCTTTATTGATCATAGTTCGAGCTAATACTTAGCTAGCATGAACAAAAAAGTCACATTTTTTAATTTTATTACAGAAAGAAGAGATGAAACAGTTTCCTTCCCGTAAAATAAGATATTTTAAATAGTAGTAAAATGTTTATTAATCTTAAATGAAGATATAATTCCTCTCTCCCCCTCCCTCTTCCCCCCTTCTCTCTCTCTCTCTCTCCCTCTACCTCCTTTCCTCTCTCTTTCCTCCTTTCTCTCTCTCTGTCTTTAAAGTTACTTATTTTTGTTATGTTCCTTTCAAAAGGGGCTCTTTTCACTAGCTCTGCATCTTTGTGGTCCCAAACATTTCATGTTATATTTCGTTGCGCAAAACTAGTGTAATGTATAGTTTGGTTGGTTGGTTTGAAAAAAAAAACTTGAGCTTCAACTTCCTATGTCCATCTTTCTTCTTCTCAAGATCAAACAACTTGCGGTCATGGCAGGATGCCGGCAGAGCCCACGGAACCCGCTGAGATGGAGGGTGACGGCGAGATGACGATGACGACGATGATGGGGGCCAAGAACGCAATGGAAGGCGAGTTCCCATGGCAGGCTGCTATCTTCCATCAATCGTACAAGGTCTGTGGTGCAGCTCTCATCCACGAGGAGTGGCTCATAACATCCGCAAGCTGTCTGTAAGTATCAAACACGGCCAGGAGAGGTGCCCAAGAAAAGGGGAAACCACCTCCCACGTCAATTTTTTTTAATGAGAAAAATTGATGAGAAAATGACAGGGAATATGAGGGGAGGGAAAGCACACAAAAATAAAGACTTTGTGACTGTTTATCAATTGACCATACGTAGTAGGACCATCATGTCTCAAATGACAACTGATATCCACATTATATTGTAAAACACGCAGATGTCTTTATGTACCCTTATCTCACTGGGCTTGCAACTACGGTTCGCGACTAACTCGTGGGAGTCCGTTTCATAAAACTAGTTTCAATAACGACTTTACAATAACAGAAATAAGCTACTGAAATTCTTCAAACTGATTGGCTGATAGTCAATTTGTTATAGAAATCTTGCATTTTTGTGTCACCTGCTAAGCAGAGTGAGACTATAGGCGCCGCTTTTCCGACGGCGACGGCGGCGGCGGCGTCAACATCAAATCTTAACCTGAGGTTAAGTTTTTGAAATGACGTCATAACTTAGAAAGTATATGGACCTAGTTAATAAAACTTGGCCATAAGGTTAATCAAGTATTACTGAACATCCTATTAGAGTTTCATGTCACATGACCAAGGTCAAAGGTCATTTAGGGTCAATGAACTTAGACCATATTGGAGGAATCAACATCGAAATCTTAACCTGAGGTTAAGTTTTTGAAATGTCATCATAACTTAGAAAATATATGGACCTAGTTCATGAAACTTGGACATAAGGTTAATCAAGTATCACTGAACATCCTGCATGAGTTTCACGTCACATGACCAAGGTCAAAGGTCATTTAGGGTCAATGAACTTTGGCCGAATTGCGGATATCTGTTGAATTCCCATCATAACTTTGAAAGTTTATGGATCTGATTCATGAAACTTGTACATAAGAGTAATCAAGTATCACTGAACATCCTGTGCGAGTTTCAGGTCACATGATCAAGGTCAAAGGTCATGTAAGGTCAATGAACTTTGGCCATGTTGGTTTTTTTTTTGTTGAATAACCATCATATCTCTGTAAGTTTATTGGTCTAGTTCATAAAAAGTGGACATAAGAGTAACCATGTATCACTGAACATCTTGTGCGAGTTAGAGTAGTATTCAAAGTCAGCACTGCTGCTATATTGAACCGCGTGATGCAGGTGAGACGGCCAGAGGCATCCACTTGTTTATTATATGAAAAGGAACCCAGATTTGGGTAGTTGCAGAGTATTGAGTATCCGAGACATCACAAGACGATCGAACATGCTCGATTTTTAAATACGTATTCAAGACTTTTTCTAGTTTTTCGATGTCACCGCGGCGTCTCCGAGCGATCTCCATCAGATGCAGAGACTTTACGGTGACTAATTCCATCCACAACTACTGAAACGTCGTGAAGATCTGCAAGAGACCATGAAAGGCCCTATCTGACCAATACAGACGTTTCTGTGACCTCTCATGCAGAGGATAGTTGCGGGGACGTTTCAAACAAGAAAGATAATTTGGTCTTACAAGAAAAGAGACGTTTCTTCGACATCTTGGGGTCCGCCTTGCGACATCTTCCGACAAGAGACAAGTACTTGCCCGACAGTCGTGGGGATGTTGCAGTGACGTCTCAGATACTTTTCTTCGTTGGAGCGGCTGCCCAGGAACATCTACTTATAGACGTCACAGCAAATTGGGACTTTGCAGAAACATTCCTGCGATTGTTTGGCAAGTGCTTGCCTTCTCGGGACAATTCGCAGAGATTTTTCTGAGATGTTGCAGAGACGTCTCCAAAGATGTCTCCTTGGTTAGATCAAAGAAACCTTTGCATTTGAGACGCCCGTCAACTGCAATGTCTGAGACGTCGCAGGGACGTCCTCTTTGGTGAGATATGGTATTTTCATGGTCTCCTGCAGGTATGCGCGACGTCTTCTAGAGGTCTCTGAGACTTCGCAAAGACTTCCCGGAGACTTCTCAGCAGTAGGTGATGTAATAAGTCTCTACGACATCTCTGCAACTGATGGAGATATAGCGAAGACTGGAAAAGATATCCAAAAACGCCCAGTAAATCGAGCATGTTCTATTTTCTGTAACTTCTCGGAGACTTAATAATTTTAAGGAGATGTCTGGGAGATGCAGCGGAGATGTTTCTGCAACTAGGGTGCCCATTTCATAAACCTGTTATTCTCTTTTAAATGTTAATTATAATTTTTAAGCTACTGAAATCAATTGATTTTATTGGTTGATAGTGAACTTGTTTTCAAAAATTCTGCATTTTTTATAATAAGAAATACAAATGAAACGGGACCTTGGAGTTGAAAACTTGTCCGGAAGTAGTTGCAAACTCTTTGAAACACTCGTAAAGACTAATAAAGGTGTTTAATGAATTCTTTGCTACCCCTCCTGTAAACGGAATACGCTGTTTTCACACCGAGACTGAAAACGAACTCAAGAACATAGTATTAATAACAAAGTACGCGTCAAATGGCAAAGAACAGCTGGGAGGTCTTTGTCGATAATTTATGAACCGGGACAGCAATTTCGTCCTAAGTTTCAGAGCTGACGAAAAATGGCAAATATGTCGTTTATCCAGAGTCCAAGGCGAAAGTGCTGTTTTGATTCACCAACTTTCGACAAAGACTTCTTGGTTGCTCTTTGTCATAAAGAGCATTTACAATAATTTTCTATGTTCTTGAATCCGTTTTGCGTCTCATTGCAATTAAAAACTCCATGGCACCTCTCGGGAACATCATGGAATACATCATGCGTGAACAATACACTGATTTTGTAGGGCAATACAATATATCGATGCACCTTTCAGCTCCGAGCACCTGGAGACGAGCTATTCTATTCACCCGCTTTATATATATATATATATATATATATATATATATATAATCAATGAGGCTCGGTGTTTGGAATCTACTTTGCATGATGGAGTATTGATATGTCAGGCAAATCTCTGTTACTTTCATGTCAATAGGTTTATCCATGGGAACAAAGACGTTTTATCTGTACATGCTTATAAATGTATTTAGATTTACATTGAATTTCGCTTCTTTACCTGGTGTAGTCATATCATGTAACACAGCTTCCAGCGTGAAATTACATGTAGTTGCTCTCTTGTATTTGTTTAAAGAGCTTTTTTATCATTATTTCTTGAAATCGAATCGGTCTTAATAAAGAACAATGGCAAAATAAGTTCAGATTCATTTTAATGTATTGCTTGACAGTTTTATTCAATCGATAGAAGAAATCTTCTATTTTTGGAACATTTGCATTATCCGTGTCATAATGTTGATATCTCGCCCCACCAGCCCCTTCCTCCACGACACGAAGTCGTACAAGGTTGTCGTCGGGACGACATCTGTGCTCAAGAGTGACACGATGGTTGAGGACAACCCCAATATGCAATACAGCACGGTGGAAGAGTTCTACGTGCATCCCCACTACGATGCAAGGCAATGGGCTCACGATGTCGCTCTCGTCAAGGTAGAGAAGGCCTTCGAACTCAATGACTACGTCAATGTCGTCTGCCTCCCGATGCCAACGATGCAAGGCCACTTCCATGGTGGTTTGAAGGCGACGGTGGCCGCCTTTGGGACCCCTATGATGAAGATGGGTGAGTTTAGTTACGACATCAACGACGGCGATGATAATGATGATGCTACTGCATCTGCTGTCGATGATGGGAGATGATGACTTTTTTGTTTTAAATCATATTTTATTTCTTCCTCATATCAGATGAAAAAATGAATATAACATGACATCATTAACATAATTGTTTCAAGTTTACGCGTAAACCTTTTAACATGGTAAGAAAAGGAATATAATGTATATGAATTTCAAATGTAAACTTAGAATCAATCTGCTCACATTTCTTTAACAACTTATAATCACGAAAGGATTAATACAGAAGAGAATCCGGGTACAAACACAACAGCAAAATCTCTATTAGCTGAATTACGATAATACACTTATAATCTGTATATAAAACTCGAGTTATACAAGATTCTTTTTTGTTCCTCCCTCGTTTACCATACTCTTCAATCAAACTGATTAATGAGGAAGTTATATTAATAAAAAAAAAACATACACACAACTTAAAACCAGACCCTTAGCTACACTTAACCCCCAACCCATAAATGACGAATAAATAATAATAATGGTAATAAAAAATAATTTGAGAAGAAAAAAGAATGATGATGACCGCGATTACAGGAACGATATAATAGTGACGATTGAGATAGTACTCGGTGATAAATGTTGTGTTGACGATGACGATGGTGATAATGATGATGATGATGATTATGATGTTGTTTGCGAATATAATAGTTATAATTATGCTAAAGATAATGATTTTAACGATGATGGTGTTGATGGCGGTGTTTATGATTATGTTTGTGATGGTCATTATGTGTGATAAAGGTCATGATTGTGAAGATGATGATGATGGTGGTGGTGATGATAATGATGATGATGATTGGGATAATAATCATGATCATCATTACCGGCAAATTTAGGATTAAAATTTATTTCCCATGTTGCAGCAATTAAATCTTGAGCTGTACTTTAATTTTTATTTTATTTTTTGTGTTTGTGTTGGTAGAGCCTAAATGCCCGGTTGTGGAAGAGGGCGCTTTTGGAGCCTGTGCCGAATTATGCATGTCAGATGATAACTGCGCAGAAAATGAAAAATGTTGCAGCAACGGTTGTGGCCGTCAGTGCGTACAGTTGCCAGGTAAGGAGATTTAAGACTTCAGCTATCAGTGGTGCTACAACAACAATAATGACACAACAAAGACATCAAACAAAATCACCATCATAAAAATATAAATTGAATCAGTCTTGCCATAGTTACGACGGAGAAACCGACTCCAGGGTCACATCTTACAAAGAATTGCGACTGATCTGATCAACCAAAACTATAGAAAGCCAGCAACATCAACATCTAAATTGCATGTTCGTTCTAAATATTTTGCAGATCTGATGTATATTCATTCATTCATTCAATGTTTTTTTGAAAATTCGATGTTTTCTCTTTTTATCACAAAGGACATTGTGTCAAAGTCCTGGAAGAAAATTTATGACATTGGTGTATTTCCATGTAGTTGAGATGATCAGATCAATCGTAACTCTTTGAAATACGAGACCAAAGCTATTATGTTATTTCTAAGGACATACAGTCGGTTAGTATGAAGACGGTTTTGTTGGTTGGTATAACTATATCATAGATCATTCATTCACCTTGGTTCTACTTGTATAACAAGTCCCTTACATTTCTGTGGTTCTATTCCGATACAGCGCCACCAACGATGATGCCCGATATGGAAGAGCTAGGCATCAAGCCTGGTGTTCTCCACAAGTTCAAACTGCCACTCCTAAACATATCTACGTGTAGGAGCAAGTTTAGGGACAACCTCCCTGACGGGCTCTTCTGCGCCGGCGGGATGATGGGGGGCATGAAGCAGGATGACATGATGCCGATGGGAGGTTTGGATAAGAAGATGGAAGGAGGCCTCTTGCCTTTCCTCAAGAAGATGATGATGATGGTGAAGATGAAAGAAGGAGAAATGGAAGGAGAGGACATGATGGGAGAGGAAGGGATGATGAGGATGATGGAGATGATGGAGCAAATGAAGGAGGATGGGGAGTTCAACTTCAACATTCTCCCCGTCATGGCGCATCTTTTGGATCTCGTTGACGGGAAGAAGGGCGCGGTCGGACGCAACGGGATGCGGGAGCCCGGAGCCTGGTCGCTAGGATACGAGGATCTCATGAAGGGGAAGATGATGGAAGGAGAAGAGATGGACGAGGAGCCGGAAGAGGAAGAGGAGGAGCAAGATAGAGAGAGGGAAGGCACAGACGGTGAAATGATGATGGGAGAGAAGGATATGGAGATGGAAAAGATGATGAAGATGATGATGGAATCTGGGATGGACAAGGAGGAGATAATGAAGATGATGATGATGAAACAATGCAAGGTAAAATTCTTTTCATTTATAATTTGTTCGATTGATCAATCAATGTATTATCATGATTATTTGATCCATCGATCAATAATCATATCATTATCAATTGTTGCATTTATTTTTATAAATACTTTTTAAACTTTACTTTATGCCTTCCATTCGAAAGATTGGTATCATGTTGCCTCTTCTCCACGATCTGCCATCAGTCTGCCATCTAATCAGAATAATTAGAAGGCATCGGCCACATTATCTGTCCAGCTCTTTAGGGCTCTCCTCATTGGCAGTTGTCTTTCGTCGTGGTATCGTTTGATAAAGAGTTATTGGCAATCACTATGCAGCTGTTTTCTACAACGCACGAATTCCTTTTAAAAAATATCATGAAAATGTGCAAGTCAAATCACAACGGACGGCTTACTTTCAACATTCTCTCCTTCTCAATCCTAGGGTGACAAGGGTGGTCCGTTGGTTGCCCAAGTCAATGGCAAGTGGTACCTACTTGGAGTGACCAGCCTTCCCTTCGGATGCCTTCACGATGGCTCACCCGGCCTTTTCTCCCAAGTGGACGTCCTCAAGAAATGGATCAAGCCAATCTTCAACGGCAAGATGCCCAAAGGAAGTAAGCTAACTTACTTTTAAAATTTGTCTAATGCCTAAGGTTTGGTGACTTGACCTTGTAAACGGTATCAACAATGACAATTGCTATCGACTAATTCAGTTATTTTTTGTCAAGCATAAAATAAGCTTTAGAAGAATCGCTTTATTGCGCTCAAGAAGTTGCAGTGACCCTCTTTCTATCACATAATATTAGGTATACTTTTAATTCTGACTTTTATCGGTGATACCAACATAATCTCTACTAAAATAATGATGTAAAATGTTTGAGAGATTCTTTTCATACTTTCAAGGCAACATCCTCTACTTGACACCAACAATCGTTAGTTTTTCATTCTGTTTAGGGGGTCATAACTTCTGTCAAGGATGAAAAAATACGTTAAGCTGTTGAGAAGATAATGTGCTTGTTCAGAAAGAAATAACGGATCTCCTGTCCATGACTTTAAATTATTTCTTTGCAGAGAAAATGTTTTGTGGAGCTGGCGAGTTCTCTTGTGGTGACGGCTGGTGTATCCCGGAGGAGCATCGATGTGACGGCCTCAAGGACTGTACTCTCGGAACGGACGAACACTTCTGCGGTAAGAACGGTTGGCTTAATCCCATGAAGCCAACAACGAAAAGTGACTGAGAAATAAATTTCCTCAAAGACCAATAGCCACATTCAAAAGAAATATCAGGGCACCATAGCGTTAAGCACAGCGATTGATGCAGAGGATGATTTCTACAAGATCTTGATTAAGGATGTGAACAATAATTGATCTATCGGGATGTTTTGAGTTTGTTTTAAAGATAACATCAAGGTTTGATGATAAAATCATGTCGGTGTGAAATGCGAGCGTAGCCGCTGCATGAAATATGATAAAAAAGTGAAATTGTTTTTTGTTTCTCTTACTCAAATTGCTTCTTATTAAAACAGACGGCGCTCTGAAGGGATACAACCCCTACTTCCACCAGGCCATCGAACACGAGTCAATGGCCCACAACTTCACGGTCAGGTCCAAGGCCCAGTGCGCTCTGGCCTGCCTCAAGGCACCATTCCTCTGTCCTGGCTTCGATGTCTGGGTCATGCCAAAGGGAATGATGATGCCGGACATGCCGAGCATGGGCGATTCGATGCCGGGGATGATGGGCGAGGACGAAGGGATGGAGATGGACGGTCACGATGGTGACATGCCGAAGCCGCACATGATCTGCGTCCTTGCCGATACGATGTCCAAGGTCCACCACGTCAACGCGTCGCTGGGCATGTTGATGAAGAAGATGTCGATGTCGGATGATATGGGTGACGATATGGAAGACGAACTCAAGTTCCATGTTCACTTCAAGCTACCTCGCTCGGCACCGATAACAGGTAGGCTTTAGAAGATGCGTACCCTGTAGCAAAAAGACTTACAACCAATCGTAAATCCAATTTACGACTGATATCGATCACAACATCAATTACGTATTTTGTGTTTTATGAGGTTGATAAATTATATGTAAACCTTAAAGGCGAATGTTACACCCGAATATATTCTTCTATATATTGTTGGGAGCAGTGAATTTACATCATGAATGCAATGAATAAAATCTACAATCTATGCTGGTGAAGCCCTTCTTTAGTTTTGCTTGAAGTTATTGAGCGAAATAGTATTAATTTTTCCCACATCGAAACTCTTTCCAGTTCCTTTTCCTCAGTGAAAACAGTTAATGTCCAATAGATGCTTTTTTCTTATGAGCGTTGCATATTTTCTTTCACAATGAATGATCTAATCCTCAATGACAGAAAATATGTATTTTGCTATCAAAATCAGCTTCTTTATGCTCCGTTATATAATAATGGTTTTCAAAAATGGCTACTTATGATTTGCTCCAAACCACATGATATGAAAGATGTTTCAATTCCTTTTTTTTCTGCAGCTCTGTTGTCACCCGCCCTGAACCTGCGGTCCAAGACGGGATTGATCGTCTCGCCTTCCTTCATCCTCGGCGAGAACCTGTCCAAGCACATCGGGGATCCTCACCTCGTCCTGACGTTGGTCAAGAAAGCCTTGATCGAGAAGCTGGTGATGCTGGCCCACAAGGGATGCGTCATGCACCACGAGCAGTGGCCGAAGATAGAGGAGAAGAAGATGATGCTGAAGCACCTGGGAATGGTTGCCAAGGAGATGGGGCATAAGATGATGATGATGCATGCCAGGATGACCCCGACGGGTGGGGAGATGGACGAAGAGATGCAGATGGAGATGATGAACGCCGTGTTGGAGATGAAGAAGAACATGACCTGGGTGAAGGAGCACGCGTACGAGCTGCACAAGAATGTTTCGAAGCTGCTCTGGGAGGTCAACATGTCATGCGACATCCACAACATCTCTAGCCACGTCCACGAGATGCTCCAAAAAGTTCTTTCCAACTTCTCCTGCGGCATGGATGATGGTATGGGCGAGGGCATGGATATGATGAATGGCACAAGCATGTTCGAGATGCTGATGAAGAAGGTTGGACTGTATAACATGTACCACGTGAATATGATGATGATGAAGATGAAGATGGGAGGGAACATGACGATGGGCGGAGACATGGGGATGGGCGGAGACATGGGAATGGGCGGAGGCATGGGAATGGGTATCTTGAGCCACCTGGAAGGAATGATGATGGACAGCGGAAGTTTGCTTGGTGACATCTGGAGTATCCTCGGCAACCACGACATGATGTCGATGATGATGACGGAGATGATGATGCCTTCTGATGAGGAAACGATGCCGCCCGATGAGGGTATGATGCCAGAAGACGAGGGCATGATGGAGGAAGGAGAAGACATGATGCCGGAGGGCGGAAAATATATGAAGATGAACATTACTGTAATGAAACACAAGCTGGTGATGAAGATTAAAACAATCGCCGCCATAATGATGATGGGGAAATGCAACAAGACAGGCTATTCTGAGAAGATGGGTATGGGGGATATGATGCATATGATGATGGGCGGTGGTATGGGAGGAGACATGATGGGCGGCGACATGATGGGCGGCGACATGATGGGCGGAGACATGATGGGCGGAGACATGATGGGCGGAGACATGATGAGCGGCGACATGATGATGGGCGGGAACATGACGATGAAAAACTGGACTAAGGAGCACCATATGATGTTCAAGTTCATCATGATGTTGAAGTCCTGGCCAATGGGTCATCACACCTGGTCTATCCTGCAATCTCCTCATCGCGCCAACAACTTCCACTTCCGGGCCTTGACCTCTAAGGGTCCCTACACCTGCGACAACGTGCCCCGTGACTTCGGGCTCCTCGCTGTCAAAGGGGGGAAACTTCCGGTGCCGGCTCTGATCTTGGGCGAGATCATGAGGAAAAAGGCCGTGATGATGATGAAGGCTGGTGACGGAGAGATTCCGGACGAGATGAAGATGATGATGAAGAAGGGCATCATGCATTTCATGATGTCGATGATTCCACCAGAGATGATGATGACGATGATGATGGAAGGAGGGATGATGGAGGAGATGGAGGGCATGATGGAAAACGCCATGGGCATGGTGTTTGAAATGATGATGGGCGGGGAGAACATGATGGACGGGGATATGATGATGGGCGAAGACATGATGATGGGCGGAGACATGCCAATGGGTGGAGACATGCCAGTGGGCGGAGACGGAATGCCGAGAGAAGGGGACATGGAAAAGGAGATCTCGGAGGAAATGAAGGAAAAACTTCACGAGATGTTCGAAAAGCTCTACGAAAAGATTATGATGAAGGAAGGACAGGGAATAGCCAGATGTCTTGGAAAACTCTACAAGAATCCAGGTATCTGGGTTGCAGGATCGCACGCTCTCGTCAAACAGTATTCTAACAAGCCTTACAAGCACGGCGTCGTCATGGAGTATAAAGCAGGTTTGTGGCCAGATTAAAGGAATTGTCCAGGCTGAAAATATTCATATCTCAATAAATAGAGTAAAATTCACCAAGCACAATACTGAAAATTCGATCAAAATCGGATAACAAAATAACAAAGTTATTGAATTTTAAAGATTTGATTATTCCGGTGAAACAGCTCTAGGCATGTCTTTATGAATATTCATTAGGTGGGCTGATGATGTCATATCCCCACTTGTTCTTTTGTATTTTATTATATGAAATTAGGTTTATTCCAAATTTGTCTACCAAGAACTAAAACAATTGGATTTACAGCTGATTAAGTGCATTTTTTCAAATAAGTGTATATCAGTATTTGTTCTACTAACGGATAGAATAAGACATAACTCATGTAAATTGTTCCATCAAGAATCGATTCGTCTACTTTCTCCTACCCGCTCTTCAGATTACTCATGCGACGAGACTCACACATCGCCCGCCGGGATTCTGACGTCACCAATGTTCCCTCTGAAGTACCCGAGCAACGTAGAATGCAACCAGAAGATTGTGGCGCCTCCAGGTTACGTGGTCGCTCTCGTTATGCTCCGCTTCAAGACCCAGTGGGATGCCCATTGCATGCAAGATAAACTGTCGGTAAGTTTACGAGATATTGCGAGAAAGTACGAGAAAATTACGAGACAACGTATACTTTGGCCCCTATTCCACAGAACTGAGACCCTTGAAAGGCCACTGGAAAACCAAAAATTGGCACTTAGGCTCCCGTTTCATAATTTTGTTATTAAAAAATTAGCAAATTTCTACAAATCGTTTACTACAGTCTAATCATATTTAATGATTTCAGTAGCGTTAAATTGTTATTGCAAATTTGTTATAATAACACGTCTTATGAAACTGGTCCAAGGTCTTGCAGCAGTCTGCAAAGCCAGTAAAATATCCTGTCTCTGTGGAACGGTTTTGAAATTCCTGAAAGACCACAACAACTTCCCACGCAATATCGACATGATTGGAGCTTAAGGATATTGAAAGAGCGCTGAAATATCAAGGAAGTGTCGTGTTCTTTAAAGGAGAATGAAACCATTGGAACAAGATAGCTTGTGTGAAAACAGAAAAATCAAAGAAACAGATCAACGAAAGTTTGAGAAAAATCGGACAAATAATGAGAAAGTTATGAGCATCTGAATATTGCAATCACTAATGCTATGGAGATAGCAAATTGGCAATGCGACAAAGATGTGTGATGTCACCTGTGAACAACTCTCCCCATTACTTTAGTATATATTTCACTTGAATTGCCTCTTTTATCACATCTATCCATAGATCATGTGTTCTTTCTACATGAGGGCATGTAATACATATTTTTAAGAATACATCATGGATAAAGAGTTTGTATCATCATAAGAAAAAGCAAAAAGAGACATTTTGAGGGTATTTTATAGTCCACCAAAGGGAAAGTTGTTCATCAGTGACATCACATATCCTTGTCGCATTGCCAAAAGGAGGATCTCCAAAGCAATACTGATTACAATATTCAAATGCTCATAACTTTCTCATTATTTGTCCGATTTTTCTCAGACTTTCTTTATTCTTATTCTTTGATTTTTCTGTTTCTACACAAGCCTATTTGTTCCAAAGGTTTCATTCCCCTTTAAGAAGTTTTCAGCAGTATTGTTGACAGATCATTATGCAAGAATTGAGCATTTGAATTAGTAATTTAGATGTTGATGTTACATTAGATATGCTATATCCCAGGTAGCAATACAGCGTTGGACCAACGTTGGGAAAAATATTTCTACGTTGCCTCAACGTTGGCATGCTACGTTGCATCATCATAGAAGTGTACGCGGATACATGGTTAGTCCAACAATGTTTCCAACTTTGGTCCAACATTGTCTGGAAAGTTGATCCATTGTTGACTGAATCGTTATTTACGTCATTGGTATAACATAGGTGATCAACGTGAAGCAATGGTGGAAGTACGCACACATACATCGTTAGTCCAACGTTGTAATAACGTTGGTTGGCAACTCTATTCCAATGTTGGCTGAATTACACCGTTGGTAAACGTAGGATCAACGTTGAATAAAGTCCAACGTTGCATCAACGATGGCAAGCAATGTTGTATCATCGATATAAGTGTGCGCACATACATCGTCAGACCAACAACGTTCCTAACGTCAATTCAACGTTGATCCGTCAAGTTTTTCCACCGTCCAACGACTTTCGAGTTTCCAACGTTGACTTGTCACCTGGGATGTGTATGTATCAGTGTTAGGTTTTAAAGTACGGCATGATTCTTTGCTACGAAAGTCTATCTAACTACAAATTTGTTGCCATGCCAACAGGTCTACGACTACGATGGCGAATCAGACGAGTGGTCTAAGCTGGGTCAAAGGTCATTCTGTGGTTCCAAGGTGCCTCTTGTCTTCCGGTCAAGCGGTCGTAAGATGCATGTCAAGTTTGAATCTGATCACGGCATAGAGGATACCGGGTTCAAGGCCGTGTACATGTTCGTCCCAGGTAAGATTGGAAATAAATCCATTGAAAATGAAATAAATCCATTAACGATCAAATCAATCCATTTAGATTAGCGATTAATCTTTTCAGATAAGAAAATAATCCATTTGGAAAATCAATCTGTAAGGATCCGTTATTAGAGTGAAATTACAATCATCAAGATTGGTTTCTAAATGCATTGAGATTAGATATTTGATTTTATTTCAGATTTCAGATTCGTTCCTAATCTAAATGATTTAAAGTCCTGTCACACAGCGTATAATATCCAGCATGTCCAACATAAATGTCGGAGGGGGGGGTACCACTATGATCAAATGGTATCAAACTGTCTATCCTCCATCTCCAACACTATTTCAGAACACAAGATGGATAGGATGCCAATGCCCATGCCGATGCCTACCGACCCCTCGGATAGGCCTACCAGCGACGGTCGCGAAAGACTAGATAGCGAGATGGTTTGGCGCATGATGGCACTCGCTGACGAAGCCGAGACTTACAAGATTGCCATGATCGCCGTCGCCTGTGTCCTCGGCGCCGTTCTGATCATCAGCATGGTCGTTATGTACCATCATTTCAACCGCAAGATCAAGAAGACTTCGGAGAAGGACCAGTTGAACACTAAATTGTAGATCGTAATTGGTTCATTGATAGAACAAATTGCAATAAATCATTGTGACATAGTACATAGTATTTGTGGTATAGCGTAATGGCATTTTTTAAAACTTATTTTGTTTCTTCAAGGCTACAAAAAGCTCGTACAGTCAGAAATCGTATCCTGTAACGCAGCCACATCCTTAACCAATGACGCCCCAGCATGGCGGGATTTCTGTTCATGAACCTCGTATTCATTAGAACACTATGCAAGTATTCGTTAAAAAATAGATGACTTGTGCACAGTCAAATTCTACAGAATACTAATAGTATATCATTACATAACTCGAAATATATTCATCAATAACGCAAAATGTGACGTATGCGTGATTCCTTTAGTGTCTAATAACATCAAATAAGATATTTTGTAAAGGGTAGCATACAGTTCTATGGGGAAAAAAGTTGAAACCTATTTTTATTGAATTTAAAATACTGATCTAAGAAACCCCAGTCAACAACCACAACATCAACAACACAGATTCTGGTTTTGACTCAAATATAACTCTACGAGATTTACGCAGTATCTTTAGAATGAAAGAATATAATCTGGCGCTGCACAGCCGCTGCTGGGCCCACGATCAATTGGGCAAAGCAAATTTTCGGAGTATTTCATTCCATGTCTATTTCGAACAATAATATATGGATTTTCATTTTTCAGATTAAAAAAAATTGATACAAATTTATTTATTTTGGGGCAATTTATGTTTCCTTATTTCTGACCCTCTTTAAGTAATATTTGACTGGGGTTATCGAGATAGACTTGAATTTCTGATGTTCTTAATGTCTGATTTTACAAAAGTGAGGTTCTATGTGTATATTTGGATAAAAGTTATTTGGAAAAATGTTGATATATTTGCAATCAATCCGTGTCCTTTGAAAAGGCTGTCTAGTAGTAATTCCAGGCCTAATCATCATTATGCAATAATGCGTATTAATAAACAGTTCGATTAGGAAATTTTGTTGTATTGTATTTCATTCCAGTATCCAAGTAAATATCCTGAAATGAAATTAATGTCACTTTTTTAAGAAATGAAAAAAGCTCATTTAATTTTGTTAAAAAGAAAATTTAAAACAGATTAGTGAAAGCAATGGACTACAAAAGCTGGTTTTCACGTGACGATGGAGTTGCAATTGAACTCAGCTCTATAAATCGAACGCATCTCGATTTCATAAAGCTAAAATATATGCAACGGTTCCGATGGCGGTTCATTGAAGTTTGCCCACAAAAATAGAAGCAATCAGAGTAATAAGTTCTTAAGAGTTGTAGGCTAATTCATTTCAATGGGTAAAAACAAGGTGCGTGTTGCTTTGTTAGGCAAGCGCAATTCAAAGGGAAATTGTAGGACCGCTGTAACCCGAGAGAATTGGCAAACTTCTTTGATTATCAATGGCTCTGCAATATGTGCAAACCGCAGTGAAAGACCCAATTAGCGTATTCTATATAACATCTACATCGCAGACGCTTTTGGGAACGTTGGGAATCTATTGAAAATGTCCGTCAAATCACAATGGAAAGATTAGAGGTCATTGTCGAAAGTTGGTGGACCGGGACAGCACATCGTCTCATAAGATTCGGATCAGACGAAAATTGCGAATATGTCGTTTATCTAGAGATCAGTAGGACACTACTATTTTGATTCACCGATTTTCGACAAAGGCTGTTTTGTTATGAAGGCTTTCATGACAAATGATTTCATGTGTTAAGAAAGCGTCTGTGAAGTTATTTCTAAAATGCTCTACGGTCACGGAGGCCCAAGTTAATTATGCGGACTTCATGCCTGACTGGAAACCGTTCTTTTGCTGCTAAATGAGATTGGTATTTTTATATTGGAGGCAAACAGATATTTTGCATTCATTGCAAATGCGTTATTGAAAGTAATTCTACGTGCGTCCGGCATACAATGATAATTAGGACTTTTGTATAGGCCCTATGCCCATTAACCGTTTTATTCTTTGAGCTGCATGATCGCGGTATTTTTCTGACCATCCCACCTTTGCAGCCCAATACCTTATGGAAGAAGAAAAACCTATGGAAGCTTAAAAGTGCCACCGAGATGTTGAGATAATTATCTCGGGAAGTCGACATCTTGATAGCAAAAGATAAGATGACGAGATCCTGGATCTCATCATGTCGACATCTTTTAGAAGAGATGATGAGATGACAAGATCCTGGATCTCATCATGTCAACATCTTTTAGAAGAGATGATGAGATGACAAGATCCCGGATCTCATCATGTCAACATCTTTTAGAAGAGATGTTGAGATGACAAGATCCCGGATCTCATCATGTTGACATCTTTTAGAAGAGATGATGAGATGACAAGATCCTGGATCTCATCATGTTGACATCTTTTGGAAGAGATGATGAGATGACTAGATCCCGGATCTCATCATGTTGACATCTTGTAGAAGAGATGATGAGATGATGAGATGATCTTGTCATCTCAACATCTCTTCTTAAGATGTTGACATGATGAGATCCAGGATCTTGTCATCTCATCATCTCTTCTACAAGATGTCAACATGATGGATCCAGGATCTTGTCATCTCATCATCTCTTCTACAAGATGTCAACATGATGAGATCCGGGATCTTGTCATCTCATCATCTCTTCTAAAAGATGTTGACATGATGAGATCCAGGATCTTGTCATCTCATCATCTCTTCTAAAAGATGTCGACATGATGAGATCCAGGATCTCGTCATCTCAACATCTCTTCTAAAAGATGTTGACATGATGAGATCCAGGATCTTGTCATCTCATCATCTCTTCTAAAAGATGTCAACATGATGAGATCCAGGATCTCGTCATCTTATCTTTTGCTATCAAGATGTCGACTTCCCGAGATAATTATCTCAACATCTCGGTGGCACTTTTAAGCTTCCATAAAAACCTTTCGTCGCTTGGTTAAAATTCTTTACATTGTTATGTTTGTTCAAATGACCTCTCGTTTCTTCCATTGGGATAGGTAACTTTCAAAGCATGATAAGCATGCCTGACATAGCAGGATGAAGAAATTGCATAGAGGATCGAGGTGACTGAAATGCACATCAACGGACACTTTGTACTTGCCCATAAAGCAACTGTTAAATACAAGTCGCTTGTGGACGCATTGTTGCATTCCAGTTGATCTAATGAAAAACATCATTCAAAAGAATATATAAGATGAGTAAGCCTATTCATGATTAAAGTGTGTGCTTGCTTATCTCATTGAAAAAAAGTACCACGCCATCTGAGTACAAATGACCTTCTGATGATCATGCGTAGAATGGAATTGCAAACTGGTCTATTTCTTTGCCTCAACCGCCCTCAAAAATGGTCGCAGATTTTCAAGGACCTATTATAATTGTCATCATTAATTAGGCAAGTTAATTTACGCCCATTTTTAGGGAGGTCAGCTTGGAGCTATACCTCTGCGTGACGACGAGGTGATTTGGAGGCTCAGATGATATAGGAGAATGACATAACGAATATTGGACGCAATGGTCAAGGGACAAACTGATAATTGGACCATTTGGTCATTGGACGAATCATTGATGTATAGAAAAAACGCTTATAGACCAAATGGTGATGTTAGATGATGCAGACTTTCTACTTAATGGAATTGGACCAGATTGCGTATTGGCTTTGGACCAATCGGCAATTTACTGATGAAACGAACAATTCGGACGACCCAGTCCACCGACGCCATCGACCACGGTTTTTCTAATGAGGGCGATATGCGATTTGGTCGCTTCTTCGGGCCAAGTCAGGCGCTCTTCTGATTCTCTGTTTCCTGTCTTCTGTTTTTGCTTTTGATCTTGCAAGCCACCGAAGCCGGGATCAAGTTCTCAATCCATGTGAGTACATCAATTAATCCTTATCCCTCCAAGGAACGTAATGCCAGATTGTATGAATTTACGATGTTTCATTGTTTCGGCAACATCAAAAAATTGTCAATAAGGAGACTCATCATCAAATCGCGGTGTTGTTTTTATCAATTATTTGCATATTCTTATAAGACACTCTTCACAATAATTGCATGCAATTATGTACACGTTCATACAAGTAAAATACATATGCCATGTTGAAAAAGGAATACAGAATAATTTTCAGTGCCTTTCGAATAAAATAAAGAAAAATGGGCATATACTAACTATATTTGATACCTAGTTGAAAATGAAAAAAAAAAGAAATTAGAATAACGCCAATGGGTTACAACAATAAATTCCACATGCCCACGGAGGAATCAAACTTTGTTGCAGATTATGTTAGGAAAAGGTTAAATTATTCACATTTCATGTAACAAAATACAAAGAAAAAGTGGTCGATGACGTCAGATATTCCCTCATTTGCTTGGCGACCAGGACGTGCGTGTAATAAGCCAGTTCACCGTCAGAAGCTCATAATCAACTATTTTCAAATGACCTTTGCGATTTTTCATGAGGATGAGCACGAGAAATTTTAAAATGAAGATGTTGTGTAAGCTTTCTTGGCAAGGTATTCAAACTATATGAAAGAAACGCATTGTAAAGACCTGGGGAGCGTTGAACATTTTGGTCCAACAAGTTCCTTGACTCTGATTGGCTGAGAGGCACTGTTACTATTGTAACTGTCGGATAAAATAGGAAAACGTCCGACAAGTCCTTTCATGAAACGTTCCCCATGTGACTGTAATAGTATACATCAGTGGAGCGTTTCATGAAATGTCTTGTCGGAGTTTTATCCGACAGTTACAATAGCATAGTTGCTTCTCAGCCAATCAAAATCCAGGAAAGTTGTTAGATGGACCGAAATTTTGACGAAACGCTCCCCTGTGGTAAAGTTCAGAAATTCTCTTTCTTTTATTTCCTGCTTTTTTCACCTTATACTATTGTGTGGGCTACTGTTCAATACTTTTCTTCATCGCCTGTGGAGTTTCTATTTCTCTGCTTTTCTCCCCTCTGCCTCCTCTTTATAACCCCAATCTCCATCTGACCTCCTCTCTTATTAACCCCCTCTTTTTCTATCCCATTCTCCCCTCTGCCTCCCTCTCTTTCTACCCCCCCCCCCTCCCCTCTGTCTCCCTCTTTTTCTACCCCTCTCCCCTCTGCCTCCCTCTCTTTCTACCCCCTTCCGTCTCCCTCTTTTTCTACCCCTCTCACTCCCTCTTTTTCACCTCTCCCCTCTCTTTCTAACTCCCATATTCCCTCTGTCTCCCTCTCTTTCTACCCCCTTTCCCCTCTACCTCCCTCTCCCTACCTCCTTACCCTTTCCCCTCTGCCTTCCTCTCTTTTAATCTCCTCTCCCTCCCTCTTTTTCTACCCCCCCCCCTCTGCCTTCCTCTGTTTTTTATCCCGTCTCCCACTCTCTTTTTCTATCCCCATTTGCCTCCATCTCTCTCTAATCCCCCTCTCCCTCCTATTTTGCTACCCCCTCCACCCTCTCCCTCCCTCTTTTTCTAACCCCCATCTCCCTCCCTCTCCTCCCTCTTTTTCTACCCCCTCTGCCTCCCTCTTTTTCTAATCCTCTCACCCCTCTGACTCCGTCTTTTTCTACCCCCCCTGCCTCCATCTTTCTAACCTCTCTACCTCCCCTCTGACTCCCTCACTTTCTACCCCCCCCCCCCCCCGCTCTTTCTAACTCCCCTTCCATCACTTTCTAACCCTTTCCCCCATCTGCCTCCCTCTTATTCTAACCTCCTCTGTCTCCCTCTCGCTCTAACCACTTTCTCCCTCTTTTTCTACCCACCCCCTCTGCCTCCCTCCCTTTCCAACACCCTCTGCCTCCATCCGTTTCTAACCCCCCTCTCTCCCTCTGCCTCCTTTTCTAGCCCCCTCCCCTCTGCCTCCCTTTCTAACACCCTCTGCCTCCATCTCTATCTAACCCACTTCACCCCTCTCCCTCCCTCTTTTTCTAACCCATCTGCCTCCCCCTCTGACTCCCTCCTCTAAAATACCTCTCTCCCTCCCTTTCTAACCCCCTCTCCTCTCTGCCTACTTATTCTAACCCACTCCCCCTCTGCATTTCTCTATTTCTACCCCCTCTGCCTCCCTCTTCTTCTACCCCCCCCCCCCCTGCCTCCCTTTTTCTAACCCCCTCCTCTCTCTCCCCCTGCCTCCCTTTTTTTCTACCCGCTATTTTTCTACCCTCCTCTCCTTCTGTTTCTATCCCCCCTTACTCCCTCTCTTTCTTACCCCCCTTCCCCTCTATTTCTATACCCCCTATCCCCCCTTTCCCTCCATCTCTAACCCCCTCTCTACATCCCTCCCTTCTATTCCTTTACTTTATTTTTATTTGGCCACCGGGGGGGGGGGGGGCACTTACACTGACAAATGGATACCACTCGTGACCATGGGGTTTTGAAAAGCACCGTAAATAAGTATTTTCCATGTTCTGAAAATGCACCCCTTAAGTATTGGCGTTGTGAAATCCTACCCTATAACAAAACGGTATTCCCTTACTTTGACCCCCTAAACAAGTACAACAGTTTACCAGCCCTAGCATTAGCAGCAATCCTTTTTTTCTAGTATGTATATACACATTTGACTTACACCAGAGAAGCAAATTAAACAAACAAACAAGTTATGAGTAAGTTTCCCAGGACCTCCCTATCTCCCACAGGACCCTAAACATGTAGTGTTGGTGCAAAAGGTACATCCTTTATTAACTATTTTAGTCTTTTTATACACTTGCAAATTGGACCATAAACACGAAGCTTTCCTTGCAAAATATACACCCTTTTTTCATTATTTTAGCATTTTTGACACCCTTATTACGTTCCGTCGTAACGCGCCCTATCTTTAAAAAGAGATCCTTTTACGTGTTTCTTTGGTCACTCGGTATCCACTGCCCCTCCCCCCCTCATTGCATCAGCATCTTTCCATACACTTTACCAAACACTTTTTTTTTATTGTAACACATTACAAAACAAGACAATACAACTATCTTTTCAATACATGTTTTTCTTTCTATTCTCTTCCTCGCTTCCATTTTGTATTATTGCACATAAAGTTGAATATGCGAGTTTATAAGTGGCACAGAACATACACGTATCTACACAAGTCCATAAATGACTTTACATGATCAAACATTACATTTGGTTCTTAACATTAAAAAGTCATCACAATTTTTGTTTTTCATTATCTGTTATCAGCACCAGCCCTTCTAAGCGAATACAATCTATATTACATGGATATGAAATAAATCCAGATACTGTGTTGTAGTTAGGGACTACAGACTACCGGTAGTCAAACTCTTGGTTTATATTCCATCCTTAAAATTCATTATTGATCTCAAAGGATTTGAATTCAAGTCTTAAAATCTCAATTTTGATGAAAATGATGAAAATTTCACCATCATGCTTGTATGATTTTTCTCTTTTTAATTCAAATCAACTTTTTTTGAGTGAATTTGTCATTTACAACAGAATATCCAACTGTGTAAGAGTAAAACTCCAAAAATAGAAATACATTGGGTAAATAGTAGGGGAAGGCGGGGTAAGTTGTGACAGATTTTGCTTTTTGCATGTTAGAATTGATATGATTAATAATCTTGTCGAAATAAGTACCTTGCCTTGAAATTTAATTCTTCTGAAATATTTTCCACCTACATATAACTTTCTATCCCCACACTGAAAGTCATCGTGACCTTTGAAAAAAACGATGTCAAATGGCTCAACTTGCCCCATATATGGGGTAAGTTTGAGCCACCTTCTGGGGTAAGTTGAGCCACAAAAACTATGTACAAAATGTATGAGGGGGAACCAGCATGTCAATTTTTTGTTTAAAGTCTTTTCACTTGCTAATTCTCTATAAATACTAACATCCTTTAAAAGGAAAAGAGCAGTCATGTAAATTTGCTCCTTTCAGCCAGCATTTCAATCGATTTTTATGGTTTGTTTGTTTTTTAAGATACATTACCATAGGAAATGCCGTTTGGCTCAACTTACCCCAGTCCGAACTTAGTGCGGTAATTTTGTATCCACACATTTATTATGCATCCATCATATAAAAGACTATGACAAGAATGAAGATCCATACCTGGACTAATAATGTTGTTATCATGTCTTTATTATATTTAAAGACGTGTGTGTTTATAAAGCACTTATCTATTTCACACTCTTTTTTACTTTTTTGGCTGAAATTCATATTTTTCCCTCTAAAAAACTACTTTTTGTTTCAAAGTTGAAAACAATATGGTGGGGTTAGGGGTTATGCTATGGGTCATCAATACATGACACCACCACAATGTCTGACTCATTCATTATTGGCCTGGGGCTGGTGGCTCAACTTGCCCCTATGCTCAACTTACCCCGCCTTCCCCTACATGTATATGATGACGAACTGTTCACAGGAATTTGCTAATTGACTATTTTTAATAGCACCTGTTTGAATTTGATCGTTTTGTTTGATTAATCTGAATCATTCACAATGGGTCTGCAAGCTTTCAACATTCTGAATGTGAAATAGCGCCATCTATAGGGAGAATCTGAACAATCATGGCTGAAAGGCCTCCACAGCTGTCGGGTGCAATGTGAGTTGATCACTTCATCCCTGCATAGTAAAAATAATGGCATGTGTACTTGCAATTTTGAATTTCATCAAATTTTATCGAAAATATGAAAGCTTGTCTGTGGCTTGTAAAAAGTCAGAGCAGCGTCTATTTCCCACAGGTATCCTGCAAGCAGATTTTCGTTACAAATCATCACAGTCACCATAGACAAATTGATGGGGACTGCAGGAAAGCTGCAATGAAAATACTGATAGGACCCTTATGGTAGCATTCCTGCTAAAAGGTGCAGCACAAAACTTTTGACAAGTTGCCAGCAAAGAAAATCCCTTAATGAATACAGAGAAAAATTAAGCAAGTGGATGGTTTATATTTCAGGGGCCTGTTTCACTAAACAGTACTTAGTGTAACGGGACTTAGTGTCGCTGCGACGCGTCATACACTAAGACGGGTCTTACTGACGTCCTGTTGGTGCGTCAGTTCCACTAAACAGTTCTTTACCAAGTCCTGTGTGCGACGCGTCTTCAACAATAAAACGTCTGGATTTTTAGTCTACGAAGCCTAATTTCGTGTCCTTCGACCTTGTGTGAAGATAAAAAGTAGTAATTTCCCGCAAGTTTTCGTCTGCATCGTCTGCGACTAAAAAGTGAAAGGAGGAGGAATTTTGTCACTTTAACATAATTTTGACTACTGTAGGAGGATAATGGGGAAGGTATGGTATTAACCTTTTTCTTAAGACAACATATAGAAGTAAAATATTGAAAGTGAAATGTATGCAGTGGAAGTTGTATTTGATACCTCGACGAAAACAAAAGATTAACCAAAATTTTACCTTTTTGTTTTTTCTCAAGGGAGGAGGGGGGTGTTGAGTACAAAAAATAGTGCTCATTACCCCCCCCCCCTCTCTACTATAAACATATTTGGTAGTGTACAGACAGGCAATGACATGATGTTGGGCAATTCATAAAAATAAATTAATAACAATATGCATTTGCCTAAAAAAATTAGGAAACGCCTAGAAAAAGAAGCAAGGACTTCCAAAGGGTCGAAGTCGAAGCGCTCCTGCAGTTTGTGGCCACTAGGAAACATGACATTACACTAAGAACAGTTCCTACGTCTCGTCTCGACGAGACGTAGGCTACGCTCTGTATGCAACTTAGTTAAATGGGTACTAAGTACGGTACGCGTCTTAGTGGTCTTTGTGAAACTCCCGCTAAGATGCATCTTACACTAAGTCCTATAACCGGACTTATGGATGCTTAAGATGCATCTTAGCGCTTAGTGATACAGGCCACTGGTTATTTTACTGTGATGCTACAACACATTAAAACATGACGAAAATCTGTGCGGTATTTTTCAAGTTTTGCCAAAAAGAAATAGGGACAGACGGATAGGTGCAATGCTTTTAATGCTCCCCTCCCCTTTTTTACATTAAGTGTTCTTTGGCTTCATTACTGGCTTTTGCTAGGCAATATATGGAGGGCGGCATACCTATGATGCCATTATGAGTGATGAGGGAGCCTAAATGAATACAAGTGGAATGCCTCTGGCCGTCTCACCTGCATCACGCGATTCAACATAGCAGCAGTGCTGACTTTGAAAACTACTATAACTCGCACAAGATGTTCAGTGATACTTGGTTACTCTTATTTCCACGTTTTATGAACTAGACCAATACATTTACAGAGATAGGATGGTAATTCAACAAATACCCCCAATGTGGCCAAAGTTCATTGACCTCACATGACCTTTGACCTTGATCATGTGACCTGAAACTTGCCCAGGATATTCAGTGATACTTGATTACTCTTATGTCCAAATTTCAAAAGTCAGATCAATAAACTTGAGAAGTTATGATGATAATTCAACAGATACCTCCATTATGGCCAAAGTTCAAAAAAAAGTTTGTTTACTGTACCTGGACCGACCCTTATAAAACCTGCTGTCTTGTACGTTGTCATTAAAACTTGACCATCAAAATGGATGACCAATCCCAATTTTCAACTTCTTTCTAAATTTTCTTTACAAAAAAAAAGAAGTTGGTTAAATCTGGCAATTGATGCATTAGAACTTTGAGACACCCTTGAATTCATTAAAAGGATACAGTATTTAAAATTTGGAATGGGGCACTCTCATACCCTAATAAACGAATGGCATTTTAATAATGTGAAAATCATTGACGACCCTTTTCAGGCATTTACCACACTTATGACTTAACACAAAAAATATATATATAATCTGCACCATTTATGAATAGATCCAAATAAAGCATACCTCAGTCTGAGCTATTCTTGGTGGTCTGACTTTGCTTGTGAATTCAAAGAGCATTGAACTTGGTATTTTGGCAAATCAACTTGACCTGATTCAGGTTCTAAACTATTAACTCTTGGCCAGAGCCAATGGCCCAAATTCACAAAGGTGGTTTTGAAACCCATGGTTGAGTCCATGGTTTATGTAGATTTCCTGTATAAATTACGCTTAATTTAGCGCGTATTGGGCGTGTATGCAAGAAATATTCAATGCTAATGCGCGCTTTTGTCACAGTGCGCTTAATTAACGCCTGTTAACATGGTTAATTACGCTATTTTATTCAGGAGTCCACTGTTTTTATTCATGAGTCCACTCTTCAAACAGTGGACTCATGAATAAAATAGCGTATCTAACCATGGTAACAGGCATCAATTTGGCGCAATGTGTCAAAAGCATGCATCAACATTGGACTTTTTTTATGAACGTGCCCGATGCGCGCTAAATTAAGCGTAATTTATACAGGAAATCTGCATAAACCATGGACTCAACCGTGGGTTTTCAAAACCACCTTTGTGAATTCGGGCCAATGACATCATCCCTCCTGTGTCACATCAATTTCAAGGTGCGACCTCAGAGGGGATTTGCATGGACTGTGCCTTCCAACTCACAGTTTTGATTGTTTCATTGTAAAGAAAAGCTCTATTGAGTACACGGTACAATGTAATGCACACTATCGCGTATGTGTGTGTGTGTGTGCAATAGATTTTAATGCACTCTATGGGCATTTTCACGGTAACTGACGTGGTACAATTTCACACACTTTTCATTCTGTGTATGATTTTCTCTAAAACAAATGATGGGAGTTCGCTTCAAACACACAATGAAAAGTGTGTAAAATTGTACCGTGTAACGTCAATTACCGTGAAAATGGCCCTATGGGTATTGTGAACAGAATGTGACTTGAGTCAGACTTGGTAGTCCGCTGGATCTGACTCTGGTCGAGCAAAGCGTCATTGTATTTGTAGAGTACAAAGGCCAACTTAAGATAAACTACTTTTTCATTCATTGCTATTTATCGTGTGACTTCCTACTGTGCCGCCGCTCTCTCCACAACGTGTAGTCGTTCCGTACCGAACTCGCGCGTAGCTCCAGGATGTGGTTGATGCGATTGACAATCTGCTTTGTGACGTTGGTTCCGGTCTCAAAGTCGTAGTGCTTGAATTCGTGGTTTGCACTCTTGAACGTCAGTCGGAATGTGGACTTCCCTGAGGGATGGAGAAGAGAAAAGATGAGATAAGATAAAATACTATTTATTGACCTTGATCATGTGGGCTTAAACTCGTGGAAAATGATTAGTGATACTTGATTACCCTTATGTCCAATTTTCATGGAATAGATCCATTTACTTTGAAAGTTGGTTCAGATTTCAATGTTGATACACCCCAATATGGTAAACATTCAAAGATCAGCTAACATGGCCAGAGTTAAATGACCTTTGACCTTGGACATGGGACCTATAATTGATGCAAGATGAGCAGGGATACTTATTACTCATTTCCAAGTTGCATAGAATAGAACCATAATTATGATGACAATTCAAAAACTTAACCTTACATGTAGCTAAGATATTGATGTTGACAAGGCCACTGCTGTCGGAAATGCGCCTATAGTCTCGCTCTGCTATGCAGGCGAGACAAACAAAAAGGGATATTTTATGAAAGGCACCAAAATAAAGATAGGACATTTTGCTAATCAACTTTGGTTCCCTTAAAATTCGAACAAGAGTGTCACTAAGGCAAGCACAAAATACGCCCGTCTGTAATACGGAAAATGGAGTTATTGGTCGAGCAAGAGAAGTAGAAGTAGGCAACTTTACTTTTGACCTTCTGGCCTCAAAATCAATATAATTGCTAGGATCTATGCTCGTATCATACACACCAAATTATATGAGCCTAGGTTAAGTCACACTGAAGTTATCACGTTTACAAGGAAAAGTTAACGGATGGACACCGAGCGTGATACCTTAGGACGGGCGCATAAACATGTCAACAGCTTGTTTTGAAGGATAAGGTCCATTGATCATGCATTGTCCCACAATTTGGAATAGCCTTCATGCAGACATTATAAATTATACCTCAGTTGCGTCTTTCAAAAATCTTGATACCTTTCATACACTTGTAAAGGCCTTATGAGCTTTGATCAATATACAGTTGGCACCTCGTAAGTCACAGTATTATCATAGGTTTTACTATAATATGAAAATAAATGCTAAAAGCTAATGTGCAAAAATTAAATAAAGATAGTCTCAATGTAACATTACAAAAAATATCCAATCGTTTTGCAGTCATAATCATCAGTTTGTTTGCACATTTTTTTTTCAAACATTTTGAATGAGGACTTAATTTAAGCAACAATACCTGATGGTTTATCGTCTGTGATGTTGCAGAAGGCCAGCCTGTCGGACTCGATGGAGACGGCTTTCTGTTTGCCCCAGAACTTGGCTGGTGTGTTCCTCGGTTGGGCCACTGGGTCAATTTCAATCTTCTCCCCTGAAATGCCTGTAGAGGGCAGCAAACAGATGGAAACTGACAAATTTGATAATAACAATGATAATAATAATATGCAACATTTACTTAGCAATTAATACAATGTTTTTAAAGGCTGCATATTTTTACCCTGGCTTTAAAACACCTACTCTTTTCGGGGACTCGAGGATTCAAGTAATTCCTGTCTACTTGGTACTCATTTACTACACCTGGGTGGAGAGTGGAAAATGTATCAAAGGATGCGAGAGCCATAGTGGGATTTGAAATTTCATTTTATTCTACCTTGATGTGTAAAGACAAAACTTGTCAATAAAATGGATAAAGTGTGGGTTCCCCTAGGTAGCAGACAGTGTATATGCAAAGGATCAAACATAGAATAACAATTAATGAAGACAAATTACAGAAAATGAAAAGTAATTAAATTTAACAGGGAGAAATTGGCTCATATAACTTGTACAATATGTTTTACTCCATGTTCATTCAATGTTTCCATGAAAGGGCAAAGTGTTATTTTCATGTAAAAGTACTATATCATTTTAATGCAATTTTGAAAGTAAAAGTTAAACATGGAGACATCTGTAGTGGGAAATTTTGTGGTGTTGATTCACTCATTAAATGATGATGCTTCAAAATTTGAAAAAAGAGTCATAAGGAAAATCAAAGCATGAAATGTTCTACAGAACTACAATGGAGTAATAAAAAAAAGATTTATGTGATGTGGGAAGATTATTTACAGAACATTCAAATTTGGCTGACTATGAATATAAATCAAATTTACAGCAATTCAATACCTTATGTTGAAGAAAAATAAAGTACATGTAAGTCAAACAAAACTCACTAAAGAAAAGTTTAAATATCAATAGCTCAGGAAACACATACTGACAATGTCTGTCATAAAACTAAAAGTACAGATAAATATCAAATTACTGTATTTTGACAAAGACAAAAATTGAGAGAAAAAAGTGGACTTCATCATATGGAGCTCGGGAAACTGATATAAGGAAGTTTCAAAAAGTACAGATGGAAATCAAAATAAAACGTTTTGACGACATAGGAAGATGAGCAAAATTTGATGTCAGCAACCTGCAGTGAAGTGAAAAGTTGAGGAAAATGTGTGTGACATCGGGTAAACGTGATCATCCTGCGCTCCTGAAACGTTGAACTAATTTTAAGAATCCGTACCAGACCTTGCCAGGCATCTGGTTCTGAGAACAGCTCTTGAATTTAAAGTTTATAGTCAAACCATTTGGGGGCATTATGGTCTAGTGGTTAAGACGCTCGTCTTTCAATCTGAGGGACGTGGGTTAAATTCCCAGCCATGGCCTGTTTTCCTTCAGCAAGAAATTTACCCACATCGTGCTGCACTCAACCTAGGTGAGGTAAATGGATACCAGCAGCAAATAATTCCTCAAAAAGCTTTGAGCTCCATAATCAGTAGAGTAGATTTAAAAGCCTGGGTATTATAGGAGCGCCTTAAGCACCTAACAAGGTGGATACAGGGGCAGATCCAGGATTTTCCAAAGGGGGGGGGCAATTATTTGGAGAACAATTTTGACAAGCCCCCCTCCAAAAAAAAAGGTTTTCAACCACAAATGAAGGATATTTCTTACCCGGAAAAAATTGACAAGCAAAATAAAAGCTTTTCAAAAGGAGGGGGGCACGTGCCCCCTGTATCCACGCCTGGGTGGATACATGCATGATACAAATTCTATATCATTACTTGATGATGACAAGCCACATTACAACACAGTAGTGTGCGTCTTTGGGCGTGATCTGGGGCCCGTTGCAGAAAGAGTTGCGTTTAAACGTAAACCAAAAAATCAATTGCAAGTCCCAAATGCGCGCTGCTGATTGGTTGAAAATCGATTTGCGCATGATTTTTTAGAGTTGCGATTGATTGTAACTCTTTCTGCAACGGGCCCCTGACCAATGCAGTGATATGTCTTAAACTGCACACAAGTGAGAATTTAAGTACAATTTTCAGTTGAATATGTTTGTGAAACAAACCCCAGACCTTTAAAAATGAAAAAAAAAATTCAGATGGATTGGAGGCAGATAATTCGATGTCTACTCAGATATCAGGAGCAAATTTATCTTAGGGATGACAGTACAAGAGAAGGAAAAGTACAGACTTGTAGCAGTTCATTTCCCAACTGTTTGAAGCGTTGTCACCTTGCGAGAATGAGAGAGAAATCGAAACTAATTACGCTGTCAACAGAGGTTGTTGACTTTCTGTATCGGAGTGACACTGGATGATATAGAGAGAGACATTTAATCCTTTCCATACACAGAGCAAACCATCCTGTCTACCATCTGAGAAGTCTATTCAAGATATCAACAGAATCCTTAAAGTCTGTTCCCGTGTACAAAACAAATATTGTCATCATTAGAAGGTTTGATACTATCGATTGCACACTTGCATTTCAAGACTAAAGGCCTGGTCACACCGCCCGAGCGTTGTTGGAGCGGTCGTGGAGCGGAGAGAAAAAAAAATCATTTCGATTTCGATTGTTTTTATTTTGTTTTCGATTTTTGTTCTCGATTTTTTCCCCAATTCTGTGAGCGAAATTCGACCTTCTCTCCTTACCGCTCCACAACCGCTCAAACAGCGCTCGGGCGGTGTGACCAGGGGTGGTATTCTGAAAACGTTCTTATCTTTGTTCTTATCTTTTATCTTATCTCACTGAGATAAGAAGACGCTAAAATCATTGCAAATCGGTATTCTGAAAATCTTCTTAACGCGTTCTTATCTCTGTAAGGACTGCCCCCTTCTTATCTCCAACACGCCCATTTTTTAAGATTTTACCAATCAAAATGCGCGTTATATTGGCAGTTTAACCAATAGAAGCGTACCTTATGTGAAGAGAATATCATGGGCGCTGCGCGTACACTGTTTCTGGCGCATTGCGCGAAATAGGCATTTTATACGCAATGACTGATTTTATTATTTCGAGACGTCCACGTGCACAAAATAAAGAAAGAAAAAAGTAAATAAAGCAGGTACGAATAAAGAATAAAATATGAAGAAAGAAAGTAAGTAGGTATTAAAGTAAGAAGACAGAAAAGGGTCAGAATGAAGCAGAAAAAAAGATGAAAGTTACAAAGCAGAAAATAATGAAAAATAAAGAGTAAACGAAAGAAAGCAAGCAAAAAGGACTTAAAAATAAAAAAAGAAAGAAAAATAGAATAAATAAAAGAAGGAAAAGGATGAAAGAAATAAAACAATTATCAATGATAAAGTGAAGGAACAAAAAGAAAAAGAAAAGAAAGAAACTAAAAGGAACACACACAAAAAAAGAAAAAGGTCAAACTAAAAAGATTAAAAAAAGTAACATGGAACCGAAAAGAGAATAGTCTAAAAACGAATAAAAGAAAGAAGGAGAAAAAGGGAATAAAATGTAAAAAGTGAAGGAAGAGAAAAAAAGGGAAATGAAACAAAGAAATAAAATTGAGAGAGAAAAAATGAAAGGAAAATTAACGCAAACATGAAGACTACAAAAAGATAGAGGAAAGAAAGGTAAATTCAAAGAAAGAAAGAAAGAAAGAGAAAAAAAAACGAAAAGGGAAAATAAAGAGTTAAGAGAAGAAAGACAGAGAGAAGAAACAAAGTAAAGAAAAAGGGTAAATAAAGAAAGAACGAAAAAAGAATGAGCGACGAAATAAAGAAAAAAAGAAAGTAAAAAAAACACAAAAAATTTCAGAAAGCAAAAATAAAATAAATTTAGAAAGAAAAATTAAGAATTATTAAAGGGAAGGAAGCAAAAGGGGAAAAATAAAATGAATGATTTAAAAAAGGAAAAGCATATATAAAAACGAAAGAATTGAAGAAAAAATAAGGAAGAAAAATAAAAAGATTACAAAAAAGTGAAGGAAGAAAGAAACAAAAAGGAAAAGCATATATAAAAACGAAAGAATGGACGAAAAAATAAGGAAGAAAAATAAAGAGATGATAAAAAAAGTGAAGGAAGAAAGAAAGAAAGAAATGGAAGAGAAAAGAGGGAAAATAAGAAATAAAGACTCAGTAGCTATAAAGAAATAAGAAAGGGATAAAACGAAAAGGGAAAATAAAAATGGAAGAAAGATGAAGTATAAATAAAACAAAGCAAAAGAAAAAATTAAAAGATTTAAACAGAACAAAAGAAAAGATATAAATGAAGAATGAAATAAAAGAAGAAAGACATGCAGATAGAAAGGAAGAAAGACAGACAAATAGAAAGGAAGAAAAAAGAAAAAGGGATAGAAAAAATAGACGAGCAAAATAAAGGGTGAATGAAAGAAATGGTGGGAGTAATACTTGAGGGTACTTATTACTACTAGTGGCCATCGATTTTGAGCAAGAAAAAACGCATTCATCGTGAGATGTGATAACCCTCTAGCTATCTTAAATATTATCTTAAATACCGTGAAAGATAAGAAAGAAAAAAGATAAGAACGTTTTCAGAATACCACTTATCTTGATTTTGTTCTTATCTTTTTAGCGCACTTTTGTATTATATGCGCGAGTGGTAAATTTACGCGCTCAGCATTGGGGGTGGAGAGCAAGATAAGAACAAAGATAAGAACAAAGATAAGAACAAAGATAAGAAAAAGATAAGAACGTTTTCAGAATACCAATTTAAGAAAGTGACGTAGATAAGAACAAAATTAAGATAAGAACGTTTTCAGAATACCGCCCCAGGCCTTTAGGGGCCTCTTTCTCAAGCTCTGCTTCTATGGGGTCCCAAACCTATGATTTCTTATTATTTTTCTGTCAAACCATGTAATGTCTCTTGTTCGATTGGTTGAAATAAACTTAAATTTGACTTCATAGAATTTCAAACAATGTCCATGTTCCATGTTTATGTCCATTCATATGAAATTACACCAAAAAAAATTATACAGTGCTTACCCCTTGCCCATTTTTAAAAACAAGTTTCATAACGATGAATTCTCAACAACATTCTTTGTTATTTCCATTATTTGTCCTAAGAAAAATGTACCAGTTGTAGTCAACATTAACCAAAAGTAATATTTCTTTAATCTTCTGAATGTCATCAACGTGTATGTAAAATATGTAAAATTTCTCTCATTCTAATGATCAGGTTTCTAAAAGACTTGGCAAAGTTAACTAGAATTGATCCACAGAGAGAGATAGAGAAAGAGGGAGAGAGATCACAAGGTACATATAGATCAGTTTAAACATAATTGAACCATTCAGTGATCAACCCTCTAAACACTTCCCCTCTGACAGGTGATCAACTCTCAGAGAGTGTTCGGATGGATCGAATGTCCACAGGAAAGCGCAAGACCAATTCTGGGTTAACATTAGCTTTCTTTAATTGCTTTTCACATTTGTCGGTCTGGCTTCAATCTTGCAAAAAGGATGCGTACAAAATGAACTGTCAACTGATAAAGTCGCAATCCTGGAGAAATTCAAGCTTTATGACTGCACATGAAACTATGGTACATGCAACCGTCAAAGAAATGGCATTATAAATAGAATATCAAGGCCAAACAAAATACAGTAGAATCAAATTACATATTTCTGTCTGCATTTGTCAGCTAAAGAAAAGTTATGTCAGGATGTCTGGTAAATGAAATTAATGAAACAGAAAAGCAACTCCGTATTCTTTACTCTTATTTTTCAGCTTGGAGTAGGTTTGTTGTAAACTGACATATTGAAATGTCTGGAATTAAATATACAGAATCTCCTCTTTCATCTGATATTACTGAGATTATTCATCATTCACGCATGAGTGAGCAAAAACAATTAGAAGAAAGGAAACCCAGATACAGCCCGCCAAGTCACTTTTTTGTATCTCCTCTTCATATTGTTTTTGCTCACTCATGCGTGAATGAAAATCAATCTTAGTAATATCAGATGAAAGAGGAGATTCTAAGCTTTACATTGGTAGGTCATTTGTCTATTTTATTAATGATTAAGTTATGATAAATCGTCGCTAAATCTCGGTTTCGTTTTTTCTGGGACGCACTGTATAAATGCAACACTTTCATCAATCCATCCTTAAAGGGGAAGTTCACCCTGGCAAAAAGTTTATTGTAAAAATAGCAGAAAAAATTATAAAAAATATTGACGAAGGTTTGAGAAAAATACATCAAATAATTAAAAAGTTATTAGAATTTCAATTATTTGATTTGTGACGTCATATGCGAGCAGCATTCCTACATGGCGAATGGTAAAAAATCAATGAAATGTCATTTTCTCAGAAAATTGAAAATGGTGTTTACTGTACCTTTTGTATATCAATAGACAAATCATTTCACACCTGATCATGAATAGAAAACAAAATTAAGTCACCAGCAACCATATAAAATTTGAAATTCATGCATTTTATATTACATAACACACGGGGCAGCTGCTCGTTTATGACGTCACAAATCCAAAACTTTGAACTCTAATAACTTTCTTATTCTTTAACGGATTTTCCTCAAACCTTCACCAATATTTTTTACTATTTTTTCTGCTATTTTTACAACAAATTTTTCTTCAGGGTGGACTTCCCCTTTAAAAGTCTGGATCAGAATAAAAAATTTATTCATTTAATACATGTATTCATCACTATGTTTTACCAATGCCACAAGGAAATGCTACATGCTATTATCATGGTAAAGTGATAAAGAGTGCTAAAATTGAATGTTCAATTTGATTGTATGCAGACAGGGCACCATGCAGTGCCAGTGTGCGGGAAATAAAAGACCTTAGAGAGCAGTCTCTGCATTATTTGATAATTCCATTAATTAATTTTACGATGCAGCATTTCACGGAAGGTATTGTGTGTTTTTTTCATAATGAATGTAATATCAGCTGATTTTTTTCTATATTAAGAATAATAATTCATCTTTTTATTATTATTAACATTATTACTATTGTTATTATCACTTAATATTACTATTATTATAATTATTTTAATTATCATCATCATAACTTAATATTACTATTTTCATCATCATTACAAATATTATTATTACACTCATAAAGCTAGCCTTAACTCCTCAAATTTGTTCAATTAGTCGATATCAAAGTTTGCTCCAAACCATCTTGAGACACTCCTCTCTGCTTCCCTCTTTCTGTTGCTATGAAAAACGCAGGGATTCTGTTATAAGGAACAGAGGGGACCTTGGGGTGCAACATTGCCCCCCTCGATCTCCCGGGAAGGCACAAGAAGCCATGCTAATAGGGTGGGTTTGGCCAGTATTGATTCAATTTCCTATTTTTCCAACTTTTGACACAATTATGTGACATGATGTAGGAATAAAAGGGGATTAACTTGACTAATATGTGACTAATTCCTTCCTTTTTCCCCCTTTTTCGTGGACAATGTGGCTCTCCGCATCTGGAAAGTGTTTCAAGGTTGTTCACGCTGAGGAGCAAGTTCACTAAAAAAAAAGAAGGAATTCCCACTGGAAAACGTTGCTTGGATTTCTGGCATGGAGATGGCGTTGAGAAAAGGGTTATGATGCCTACATGAAATGGACCCTGATGCTTCGTATTCTGCACAAACACCATATCAAGAAATATATAATTTGTAAACAAATTTTCAGCATTACTCCTTTGCATTTAAGATCGCATGCTTGATCTGTAATGAAAATCATAAGTCAGAAAAAACTGGAACCAGTGGGAACCAATCGGAACCAGTAGATATCAGGTTCGAATCCCACTGGTTCCAATTTTTTCTGACTTATGATTTTCATTACAGATCGAGCATGCGGAGTAATGCTGAAAATTTGTTTACAAATTATAATTTCCTCCTATTAAAAGCCTCTTTATTTACTAAGAAATATATACTTTGAAATGCGGAAGGCTCAGAGCCACCACACACCTTACAATTCGTCTGCGACCCGATTTTGGAATCAAAGATTAGTATAATTTAATGCCAATATTGAGTCGTGGAACATCTTACTGTGTAAAGTTCTACATCATCATACAAATACTTTAAAAATCTGTGACTATACTACATGTACTATCCTTATTAGAACAAAATCAATTTGAACATCTCATTGTGATGTCATAGAATTTGTGTGATTGGCTATGATTTCAAACCAATGTGACCTTTACTCATTGGTGGCGGAAGCAAAAAATTGTAGGGGGGCCACCAGAATTTTTTGACAAGCAAAAAAAAAGGTTATCAAGCGATAAACTTAAGGGGGACGCAGGAAATAAACTTGACAAGTAAAAAAAATAATTATCAACAAAATATATAGGGAGATCATCCCCCCCAACGCTTCCGCCGCAGCCATCATCCAAAATTGTAAAAGTAGTATACATGTACTTACAGTTCGTTTGAACCTCAAATAAAAGATACTTTTCATCCTTATTCTCAGAAAATAAAGCAAAAATTTCTTCCAAAATCGGTTATTGGACCTGTCGCAAGGTGTGCGAAGGTCGTAAAGGGTACAAACCTAATTGGATCTCTGTTGCAGGCCTCAGCTTGTGCAGCATGCTGACTCGGAAAGATCTGTACTGGGTGCTCAACACTAGAGGGGGCTCTCTTTCGCCAGAGTAGGGTCGCGTTCTGTCCGCCTTGTTGAGGTAGTCTCGTCTACCTGTGTATCACAAAGCGAACATAGAGAGTGTCAACACTTTGAAGCGTAAATGCGACCAAACAAACAGAACAGAATGGCTGTGCCCAATACCCCGGGCCAATAAATTAAGGCGAGAAAATTGAGATATCCCGCTTCGTACTATTGTTTTCATAACTCTACTAGATTTAGGTTTGGAATGTGAAAATTTTGATATATAGATCTACATAAGGAAAAAAGGGCCTCAAGGGTCTTCACTGACAAGCAAGGATGGTCACAGCTTCAAAAAAAAAAACCAGCTAAAGCGAAAATAAAGGACATCAACACTTTTGACGCATAAATGCATAAAGCTGTTCGTAAAGTTACGCACAACTTTATGCATGACTGGAACATGTTCTTAGGTCCTAAATCAACTATACAGTGCGTTTAAGAAAAAAGGTAATCCAAATCTAGAGGGCTGATATTCAGATCATATTTAATTTTGTGAAATAATTCTGCATGGATATAAAGGAGAAACTTATCAGCTTTCCATTGATACCCTATTTGTACCATTTGTGCTACACGTGACCAAATCAATCGATGTTGAAGACAACAGGTGCAGAGATCACTTTTTCCAAGTTTTGGTAAAGTTGGTAAAATGTGCACTTGATAGAATAACATGTTTTCCAAAGTAATTTTTGGAATGAAGTGTTACTTGAGGCATTTCTCAGAAATGAGTGAAAAATTAATGTCTTATCATGGACCTGCGTGGTCTTAATGACCAGCACCATCAACATGTCCTCCTCTCCTTTGAAAACACAGCAGGAAGAGTGGGAGGATATCTTGGACAGCTCGTCTCACCAATGGCAATGCCGGATCATTGTGCAAAGCATCCACCTCATATCAAATTAAGCACTGCAAGCCATCAAAATCTTGGGGAGGACTTGCAAAAAACTTATTTTTAAGTGTCCCTAAAGGAAATAATCTCAGGGCTGGCAGTCAGGCGCTCTTGGTGGCCTTTCGATGCCATGGTTGAGGGCATCAACTCAATGTCCAAAGAGTCCTCTGAGTGTATCACGAATGATCTTGGATTGAAGGGCAGGAGCACCGTTGAATCCACAAAAGAAGCCTATACACTCCTTACAATTGTCTCTCAAAATGTTGGTCCAACTGTGATATGATCTCCTTGATAAGGGTGTGGAAGTACATTTACTTAATAACACTCGTTTGGAAGAAAAAGGGTCCAATCAAAAGATTTTTGCCAGCTCAGACATTGATGAAGGTATTTACATCAGCTTCTGCCTTTTCACAGAATGTTCAAAAACTTGGAAAAAGTGGTCTCTGCACCTTTTGTCTTCAACATCAATCAATTCGGTCATGCGTAGAGCAAAAGTCACACTATCAATAGAAAGCTGGTGAGTTTTTCTTTCATATTCATGCACAATAATTTCACAAAATTAAATATTATTCGAATATCAGCCCTTTAGATTTGGATTACCTTTTTAATAATAATCCGTTTTTATATAGCGCTTAATCCATCGGCACGACGTTTCTAAGCGCTTTACAGATATATTATTACCCCGGTCATCGGATTCAATCAGTCATTCCCGCACACAATGTGTGCACATCCTCAACTCCCTGGGGAGTATTCCTTTTTTCTGAAACGCACTGTACAGGGATATCATTAACTAATTTAGGCCATTGGTTGGCTTGGATTCAAATTCATTTGTGAGAGTGTAGTAGCACAACTTACTGTGTTCTCTGACCATGATGAAATCCATGGTGTCCGTTTCACAGAGCTTCAGGTCCAGGTCCAGGGGAACCCCGGGTGCAGAAGTCTTCTCCAGCAAATAATGAGGTCCTAGATTTAGTACAAATTAAAATAGAAAGAGCAGGTTTTGTCACCGAACTATTTAAATTGGCAACATGTTAAGAAATAAAAGGTTAAAGCATTTTTAGATGTCTTCTCCAGCAAAAAATAATGTCCTGGATTTAGTGTGAATTAAAAAAAGAAGAAATAGATTTTAAAAATTAAACTGCAGAAGATATTGTCAGTGAAATATTTGAATTGGCAACAAATTTAGAAATAAGAAATTATGTTGTTCAGTAGTGAACACCATATCTACGAAGTAGCCATACTTACCTACAGTGCCGCTCACGGTAAACTTGACACTACGTCGCGGGAAAACGTGTAACGAGCGCGGGTAGTCATGAGCTAACCGCGTTCAACATGTAAGAGCGTGAGGCACACGGCCGTTGATTATTTCAATGGTCCATTTCATAAAGTGGAAGAGCGCCCCTACGCTGAACATTTGCGAGCTCAGGCTGTACTACTACGTGGTTAATTTTGCGCAATAAATTGATCGGCGCGCCTCAGCCGCGCCGCCGTGCCAATGCAAGCGCTAAGCTAGCAAGCAAGGTGCAGTGCGCGGCATGCACCGGCCGCGCCGACGCGGCAAGAAGCAATGCAAGCATGATTCATTCTGCGGGTGCGGACGGCGCTAGCTCCCTGCGATTACACTCCTTTCTCTACCTTGTATTTTCTGACTTTATTTTTTTTTGTAATATTCATTTAACCTTTCATGTTTCTTTGCGAAGATTTGTGATTTTTTGTTTTCTCCAGTTTTAGATTGAAACGTGATGACACTTGTTTGTGGCCGCATTTGGGTGAGTTTTACGGTGCAGGCCTGTGAGTGACAGTGGCTGACTGAGTGATTGAGTGCCGCTACGAGAGTGTTTGTAGGCTCCGGCCGGCCGTGCATGCCGCCCCCGTGTCTGCGGGCGGACCATAGAGTTATAGAGGCTCCGTTGAGTTTGGTATTGCCTGCTCCAGAGGCAGTGTCCAACTGTTCGTGAATTGCACAAAGATCGTTGGTTTATATAACAAAAATCTTAATTTCCATTCTTAATATATTAATAACTTGAATAATCTAGGTCTAATTACATGTACATCTACATTGTACATGTATTTTATCTTTTGCTTCATGTACATGTATGTTTCTATTTATAGCATCTGCTTGAAAAAAATATTTTGCCATTATCAATCTTATTACTATTAGGCCTAGTATTATATGTATCCATGTATTTTTATTTTTTATGTTCTGATTTGTATAGTTCTAGTGCTCTTGTACATGTATAAACAGCACCATGTACATGTATGTAGATCTCTAGATCTTACATGTATATGTAGTGGTACCATTCTTTGAACAATTTCCCAGGCAGTGAGCATTGTTGGTGATAAAAACGTTTGGTGGTCTATGACTAGTGTACATGTATTTTCTTTTAATTTCTTCTGTGTGTTGAATGGTGTTTTTTTTTCATTCTAGTCTTCTGTCTCCCTGCATAATTATCCTTGCCCATTTTGGTCTTGATGGAATATATACATACACTGTATACCCTGGCTGTATATATTATATACCTATTTGCACCATGTAAAGAAAGTACAACTCACATTTGCTAACATACATGTACATGTATTTTTTAACAATAAAACTGACTAACCTTTACCCCTAACTCTGGACTCCTACATGAATGGGTCAATCCACGTCAAATCAACCAATTTTCAGACAATTTGTCACCCGACCCCCTTCGATTTTCTTTAAACTCGCACCAAATGTTCCCCCAAGTGTCTGACGGAAAAATCTGAAATATTTTGCCCCAAGGTCAAATGGTTGCTAAGATACGGCCTCCCTTAGAAACCAATGCGTGGCCAAACAACCAAGTTTAAAAAATAATTACTATTTTTGATTGACTGTTGCAACCAAGTTTGATGAGGTAGAGTTCTTATTTTCTGTAAAGTGGAAGAACTTTTTAGTCTTAACATGCACAGTATATTACGGCACGGATCTGACCAGCCGTTATTGCTCACGAGGTCGCCGAAAATGGTGTTAAGCGTCCAAGTCAGTGATTTTGGGTGCATGTTTGGAAGCTCATAACTTCCAAATTCAATTAGCTTAGAGCCCAATATTATGCATATTTGAAGACTATCACTTGCTCAACAGACATACAAAAAATTGTCCCAAACGGGCGCATTGTTTTTGTCTCACCTGCGAAGCAAGTGAGACTATAGGCGCCGCTTTTCCGACGGCGACGGCGGCGGCGACGGCGGCGGCGGCGGCGGCGGCGGCGTCAACATCAAATCTTAACCTGAGGTTAAGTTTTTGAAATGACATCATAACTTAGAAAGTATATGGACCTAGTTAATAAAACTTGGCCATAAGGTTAATCAAGTATTACTGAACATCCTATTAGAGTTTCATGTCACATGACCAAGGTCAAAGGTCATTTAGGGTCAATGAACTTAGACCATGTTGGAGGAATCAACATCGCAATCTTAACCTGAGGTTAAGTTTTTGAAATGTCATCATAACTTAGAAAATATATGGACCTAGTTCATGAAACTTGGACATAAGGTTAATCAAGTATCAATGAACATCCTGCATGAGTTTCACGTCACATGACCAAGGTCAAAGGTCATTTAGGGTCAATGAACTTTGGACGAATTGGGGATATCTGTTGAATTCCCATCATAACTTTGAAAGTTTATGGATCTGATTCATGAAACTTGGACATAATAGTAATCAAGCATCACTGAACATTTTGTGCAAGTTTCAGGTCACATGATCAAGGTCAAAGGTCATTTAGGGTCAATGAACTTTGGCCGAATTGGGGATATCTGTTGAATTCCCATCATAACTTTGAAAGTTTATGGATCTGATTCATGAAACTTGGACATAATAGTAATCAAGCATCACTGAACATTTTGTGCAAGTTTCAGGTCTCATGATTAAGGTCAAAGGTCATTTAGGGTCAATGAACTTTGGCCGAATCGGGGATATCTGTTGAATTACCATCATAACTTTGAAAGTTTATTGGTCTAGTTCGTTAAACTTGGACATTAGAGTAATCAAGTATCACTGAACATCCTGTGCGTGTTTCAGGTCACATGTCCAAGGTCAAAGGTCAATGAACTTTAGCCGAATTGGGTGTATCTGTTGAATTACCATCATAACTTTGAAAGTTTATGGATCTGATTCATGAAACTTGTACATAAGAGTAATCAAGTATCACTGAACATCCTGTTTGAGTTTCAGGTCACATGATCAAGGTCAAAGGTCATGTAAGGTCAATGAACTTTGGCCATGTTGGGGTTTTTTGTTGAATAACCATCATATCTCTGTAAGTTTATTGGTCTAGTTCATAAAAAGAGGACATAAGAGTAACCATGTATCACTGAACATCTTGTGCGAGTCAGAGTAGTATGCAAAGTCAGCACTGCTGCTATATTGAACCGCGTGATGCAGGTGAGACGGCCAGAGGCATTCCACTTGTCTTGTAGGGTGTTGGATTTTTCTAAAAGTTGCCAAGTTCAAGGTCACGGATCACCCCTCGTCCCAACGAGGAGCAACACCAATTTCTGTATACTGATAGACAAACCTATAATGGGATACTTCAATCTTTAATACGCCAGTATCTCATCGTTAATGGTTGTTTACACCGACTTTCACTTAATTGTCATTTCAACACAAAATTTATGATTTTAAGCTGATAAATGTAATTCATGTTCCTTTCAGGTTGTTGTTTAATATCCAAATAATACATAAAATCACATCTTTATCTTTTGACCATGACATTGATCTAAAATTAGCTGAATATACCTTAAAATAGTATTTTCAGCTATATACAGTTTTCAAACACTGTCAAATGAGCTGTAAGCTGTCACAGCGGTGGATTTTTGACCTTACAGACCCAAATTCATTCACTTGCTAAACCGTTGCTCATCAAAAAAAAAAGTCAATGACATCGTTTCTATCATTTATATTTTGATATACAAACATTTTAATGAATTTTAATCAACAAATTCCTGTGATCTTTACATACGCCTGTCCGACATGCTTTGCGCGCCGTATTTTAATTACTCTGATGTGCCATTTTTGAATAGCCCTTGTCTGCCGCTGGGGGAAGGGTTGATACCCCCTGTGATCTTGGTATTTGCCGGGGGGGGGGGTCACAGGGAAAACGGGTACTTTTAACAAAGATATTTTTAAATTGCATGTGTACTTAACTACTCCCGATACTACTACCACCACTACTACTACTACTCATTCGACCACAACTACTTATCCTACTAATATGCAAAAATTAGTTTTGCTTTCCCATAAAATGCATTTCGTTTATTTGACCTTTGAAGACGTAATTGAAGCCCTCAATATTACTCCAACATGGAATATCTATCTTTCTAATAGACGAAATTTGTCTAAATTACTCTCCTTCCCCCTCAAAAAAGTCAAAGGAGTTTGGGGCCATTAGATGGTTCATTACGTTACGAATATGTGAACACCAATTTGCAGGAGAGATAGTTTGATATCAAGCTTATATGCAGGTCCTGTCCTCCCCCCATAATCTCAAGTGGAGAGGGGGCGTCCCCCTAAAAAAACTGTTGATAACCCTTTATCCCTAATTTTTTTTTTACCTGTGTCCATCCCAAAATTTTAGGTGAACCCCCCTATGGGCTTCCGCCGCCAATCTTTACATGGCCTTGGCCTTTTACAATATTGTACGGGAGCAAATGACAATACATTATTTCATATAATTAGTCTCTAAATTCAGACCTATTTCGAACAGATAATTTGTGCTGAAACCCTGATGCACCAAAATACCTGACTGCAGATGGTCTAAGTTCATTGACCCTAAATGACCTTTGACCTTGGTCATGTGACATGAAACTCTAATAGGATGTTCAGTAATACTTGATTAACCTTATGGCCAAGTTTTATTAACTAGGTTCATATACTACTTTCTAAGTTATGACGTCATTTAAAAACTTAACCTCAGGTTAAGATTTGATGTTGACGCCGTCGCCGTCGGAAAAGCGGCGCCCATAGTCTCACTCTGCTTCGCAGGTGAGACAAAAAATGGTCCACTGGTAAATCATCTGAAAGTGGCAAAAACAAATTGTCGCAACGGAATAAGAAATTTACTCAAAGGAAAAAAATGCTTAAACCCAAACTTCCAGCCCCCCCCCCCCCCCCGGTATCTAAGGTGCGTCCCTCAGAAGATTCTGCTCTTCAGAAACACTTGTCAAGTCAACATATCAATAGTTTCTGCTCGTGCTTCGCGCTCGCATTTTATTTGAGCATATATTTTTTTTTTTTTTTTGGGGGGGGAGGGGGATTACTCAGTGTGTTCCTTATTTAAAGGCGCTTAAACTCTCAAATTTTCATATCACATTTAAAAAAAAGTCAGCTTATAGGCTTCCCACTTGCATCAAGATATCAATCCTATTCATATTTACAGTAAGTATATAGAATGTTCCTGTTTTGGGGTCTAAACCTTTGAAAATAAGAATTTACGACCAAAACTAAGTGTTTAGAATGTCCGGTTTGTCAGGTCATGAAATCGAGTTTTCAAAGGAGGTAAATTGCCGATCTGTCCACTGCAACACATCTACTCACGTCCATTAATATTACTTCCAACAACCATTAGGCCTATAGGTCAAATAACCATTATGTGCTATCAACACTTCGTCTAATCACCATTGCGTCTCATGACCAGTTGGTATAATACTCGTTTGATTTCCATTCGTTTTGCCCAATAAACACTTTAGACCAATTGGTATAAAGACTGAAATGCTTTTGGACCAACTGGTTATTAGACGAAATGGCAATTATACCATGCGATGGTAGAAAAATTTCTATTAGACGAGTTGGTAATTTGACGAATTAGTTGGACTAAATAAAAATTCCTTAGCGCCCCTCTTTTAGTATTATGAGCAGTGACCCTCTTTATTGATTATTCTTAGGAGTGGTGGCCCTCATGGTCGATTATAAATGATTCATTTTGCATTATGAATATCAGACCTTATTACTTATGCTCCTTATTACTATGACCCACTTTCCCTTTTAAAATTGGGTTATAAAGTAACTTCCATGTTATGAATAGCTGACCCTTTGGCCATGCAGCGAGGCATTATACCGGCGGGCTATGCCCAATTAAAGTATTCTAACCTATATGCGGGCAACGCAGGTCGATGATGTTCATCATTGTTTTTTGTTTGAATTATACAATATTTTATTTTAAAGCAGATTTTAAAATAAGGACCAACCTTATAGTATTAACAATGCTAACTCCACATCTTCAGAGAGGAATTGATTGTTTCTGTTGACAATGAGGAAAAGTAAAATATTTCAAATTTCATACAATGATAAACAAAAATAGTGAGTGGATGACGTCATCAGTCTTCTCATTTGCATATCGACCAAGATAATTGTTTTGTAAAATTAAGTGAAACTATAAAATGCCACAACTTTCTTTTACATCCGACTTCAATGAAATTTTCTGTGCTGTGCTTGTTTAAATTTTCTCTTTTTATTCATATCAACTTTTGTTGTGGTGGACTTGTCCTTTAGATAAAGATCATTTTTATTTTCGTCTCCCGAAAAAATCCCTTAAAAAATGACAAGCTCAACAAAGAGAGAAGGGAGGGGCAACGTCCTCCGTCCCAAGTGAACGCAGTTTTGCACTCGAATGGGAGTATAATTTTTCCTTCAAAATTAAGGGGTGTGCCCCCCCCCCCTTTGATCCATTCCTGCAATGGAATTTTTAATCTAGGGCAACAGAATGTGTAGAAAGAATAAAAGTGACCTTGCAAAGGCCTGTCCGATGATTTTCATGATAGGCCTTCGTGTTGTTTCTTGGCTTACCTTATAATATCCAGTTTTTGTGGAATCTGTGCATGCCTGGTCAGTCCCCATCGTCGAACCAGGGACGTCCCTAGTCTCACGTCCCCGGTTAAGACAAAAAAGTAATGATCCATCGTAGGGCCTGAGTTCAAGCCAAGTAGAGTTCTGGTAAATTACCTTAAAAGTATACTTGGCGGAGGTCACTACCATTGGATAGTGAACAACATCCGCTATAAAATCATGGACAAGGCTTAGCTGTTTATCGCTGGTAGGCTGAAAATATTTAGATTTAGATGAATAGAATAAAGTTCAGAGCAAAATGCTGAAAATTTCATTAGAATCGGATAACAAATAACTAAGTTATTGAACTTCAAAGATTTGCATTACCCCCCCCCCCCCCCGGTATTCTGGTGAACAGTTCTGGGCATGTCTTCATGAATATACAGATTATTACAAAATAAATAATACGGATAAAGTATGGTATTGGAAATAAAGATAGATGGAACAAAAAAGGGCAAGCAGAAAAGAAAAAGGGAAAAGTTCAACTTCAGGTAAACAAAAAATCCAATCATCTAATAAAAATAATAATTTCATTTGGTGTTTTTTAAATTTTTAAAATTTAAAAAATAAAATGTTTTAGAAATGAATAAAATTTCAAAGTGAAACATTATAGTTAAAAATAAAACTACATCGCGGCATCGCGTGCACACCAAGACTCAAAACGAAAGCTGAAACAACTAGATCTATAAAAACTCAATAACTTGTTCCTCCGATTACATCTCCAAATCACTAATCTTAGAATCCATAGCATTATTATAAGAATTTCCCCCCGATTTTGTGATTATTTTAGTGGAAAAACTGTTTATCATGTGAGACTGTTTCACCATTGAGAATTTGCTTCGATCCTACATGTCATAGCTAGTAGCCTGCCACACACAGGCAGGAGACCAGTTCGTTTGCAATGCATTGGGTTAGCAAGAAATCACCGCAGAACTTGCAAAAGTTTACAGTAAATATCGATTTAATTGTTGTCCCTGCTTCGTCAGCTGTTGGTTATTTAATGAAAGTTCGTCACTTTTAAATGTATTAACTACATTTTGTTCAATATTGAAATACGGGACAAATAGGCGTCCCGGGAAGGGTTTGTCGGGACGCCGGGACACAGGAGCAAAATACGGGACAATCCCGGAAAATACGGGACGTCTGGTCACCCTGATACGTGATTTGTTTGAATTGTTATTTTCTTTTTATTTTATTCATGTATAGAATTTCGTTTCCCCTCAGCTATTTTCTTTCCCGAACATTGAATATCATATTTGTGTTTTATTATAGCAATTATATTTTTGTTTATGAATATGTTAACATTCGCATATCTTGAATATTATATGATTGTTTCTTAACGTAAAGTCAATTCCTTCACCCAATATGATTTGCATTAGGATGGGAGGTTGGGTGTCCGGACACCTGACAAAAATGAAGACTTGTTTCTTTTTATCTCAAGAATAAGCCAAAAATAAAGGTTGAGTAGTGCTTATCTCCATAAATGTTTGTTCTCTATATTATTTTCTTACATTCTGTGTTTAAAAAAAATCGAAGACGTTGCTTGTAAACTTTTAGAAATTGTAAGGAAAAGTCATGTGTCCTGACACCCAACCTGTCCGGACACACAACCACTTGGTATACCTTTATTTTATTGATCTTGAAGAAATATTACAATTGGATGAACCAATGTCTGATTACATTACGGAATTCAGTATTTTTCTTTCCTTTTTATATCGTTAATTTAGAAATCCTTAACCGAAGTATCTTATTTTTCTTTAATCATTTTCAGAATCCGCTGGTATAGTACTATTCCCTCTCCTATATTTCCCAGAAATATATTTGCAAATTTATTTTTCTTTTCCGATGCATGTGTTTTTTCTTTCATTCACAAGGTAGGTCTTTGTTTTTCATTTTCAGTATTTTTTCTCATTTCAAGTACCGTTTTTCGATCATTATTTTGGAATTGCTTTAAATTAAATTGTTTAATTTTACTTTAATATTCTCTCATAATTCGTATGCTTATTTTTATTTTTATGTTTATTTTTCACTCATACTCAGTTTTTCATCGTTTCAATTTTCACCTTCATGTTTTGTTATTTTTCTGCTTTTTTCACATGCGTGTGTTTTAGGCCTATCATTCATTTTAAACGCCTAGTATAATTGATTTACATTAATTTGTTCAGCAAATTTTTCGATCATTTGTGCTAGTGTGTAGTTTCAGTCATGTTTTTCTTTTATTTTGTTAATTGGAATGCCTTAAAAATTATATCATTTTATATTACTTTCAACTTTTCTCAAAGATTGCAGACATGGTTTACTCTTCCCAGGGCCCTGGGAACGATTTTTTTTTTTATTGGGGCTGCTGAAGTAAATTTGACTTTCGAAATGTCACATTTCTTTCACTTTATACTTACCAGAGAGATTTGTGTATAAAAAATCAAATAATACACAAAGGAAAATCTTGTTTCAGCACCGGCACTCCTCTTCCCCCTTCCATGACTTCCTAATCATCATCGATTTTCTTATTTTCTTTAATTCCGTATTTAAATGTTGTTCTTTTCAGCCTGCTGCATGTATTTTCCTATAATTCATTTGGAATTTCAATTGAATTATTAACTCATTGCAACCATAACAGTTGGATTATCATGATTATTGAGAATATAATAATAGATATTGTACAATCAAAATCACAATTATATATCAAATAAATACTGAAAGACTAGTGGGAAATACGTATTACCATATCAAGATTAACAGGGAAATGATAGAAGAAAGACCAGGAAGCCGTACGTATTAAGGGGGAAAGGTGATATGAAGAAATAGGGAAGGGGGAAAATACAAATTGATGTACATAGAATATCTAAGGACCTGCATGACGGTGATTATATATTCCAAAAATTGACAAAATACAGGAAACAGGAGGGGGAGGGGGGGGGGGCAAACAACATGAACCGTGTTTCTTTATCAAAAAGCAGACTATTATGAGGTATGAATGGTTTATGATCAATGGTCAAACGAGATAGTTCATAGTAAATTTGGATAATGGATAGACACATAGGAAAGGGGAAAAGTGGGATAGAAAAAGAAGGATGAGAAATATGGAAAAGGGGAGAAGAAGAGAAAGAAAAGGAAAAAGGAACGATAACGAAAAGATAGAAAGAGGTCGATTCAGAGAAATAGGGAAACGAGAAAACGAGTTTAAAAGTTGAAAGGGATAGAAAAAGAAAACAACGAAGGAAATTAAGGAGAATAATGAAGAAAGAAATGAGAACAAAAGGATAGTAAGAAAGAGAGGAGGAAAATTTAGAAATGTTCCTAGAAAACGCAAGATATTGCAGTCACTCTATATACCCCCCCCCCCTCTCTCTCTCTCTTTAATACATTTTCAGCTAGAGTACGGCTGGGGTGTGTATATATATCGACGCAAAATTCTTAATATCCATCTATATATAATTCCACATTCCGTCATGAAAAAGAGAATCAATCATAGTAGGTTTGTGTCGAATGAAACAAAACAAAAATCAACATTTCGGACTATTCGGCCGATCGATCAGACCATAAATAAACATAGCAAACATTTTAACAAAATATACACAACAAAAAAAGTAAGTCCCCCCTTAAACAAACATCAATAATTTCCGAACCAATGCGAGTTTTTAGTATATTTTTACATGAGCGTGTAGGTAATTTTATAAGCTACCCTCTGAGTAAATGTTGTGGACTTATTTTGCGTCATGCTTCAGTGAGCACCGTCAGAAGGCAAAAATGTCACTTTTCAAAAGTCACAAGCCAAATATCATGACTTTGATTCCATTTCACTGGAACTAATTCCTCATTCTTATCATGAAAAATAGTCAGAAGGCTTGTAAAAGGTACTTTCTAAAAGACGATACAACTTTTTTGGCTAAATTTCACGGTTGAATAAACACAAGTCCAAATTTGCAATAATTGGATTTTTACACATTTATATCAGTAAGAATGAAAGAATATGATGACAGTTATTTTTGGGAAGAGTATCTTCAACAATATTCATCGTTTCACGGTTCAATGAACATTTAATAAAAACAAAAAATACGATTTTCAAATATCATAGGCAAGTATTGTTTCATTTTGGTAACTGAAAATGATCTTTTCTCAACTTTTTCGTTATGTTCACGATCATTTAACATGCTGCAGTGATTCAAAGGCGTTTAATTAAACATTCACGCTTGAATGAACATGTGGAATGTGATGCTCTCTTTTTTACGTTATTGGAACAAATGCAATTTGTAACTATGGATATCTGTTAAAAACCTCCTTGCATAGTTCATTTGATTTGATTTTTATGAAAATCCCGATGTTTAATGCATCAGTGAGCACACAATATTCGAAAATTATGCAAATGAGAAGAAAGTTCAAAGCCTTGGCCCCACTCTGTGCCGTGTTGAATGGTTATTTTGGTGTGCGCACCTTTTGGATAGTGTTACTCTGAAGCCATGTGCGAAGTTTCATGAAATAACTGTTGGCAGAAGTGGCAAAAACCGTCCATGAAACAAACCCTCATTTCATATTTGTGAAAATTTTGACTTCTTCTCTCATAGACTTGTGTACATTATGGGTGCATATGTTTAAGAATAAGTAACCCCTCATTCAATATGGTGGAACTTTTTTTCAAGGCTGTCTTTAGCAATGTCATTTGGCAGTAATGTTTATCAACCTATGGCCAGAATTCTGTGCAAAAATGAAATCGATATGTTCATTCATGGATGAGTGAGCACGCATCAAAGTGGGAAAATTGGTATTTTCAATGTCAAAGACTCATTTTAAAGGGTAATAAAGTGAATATTGAGGGCAAATTCGGTTTCAAATGTTTTTGTTTTATCATCCATCATTTCTATCACCACACACTTTCCGAACTTAAAACCTTTTCATGGTTGAGCGAGCACATTCGAAAACTTAGGAATGAATACTCTTTATACGGCATAAATGTATTCTTTTCGTAACAATTTCTCATGATCAGTTTAACTTATGGGCAAATTAGTGGTGGACCCATAATTTTAAAATGGGGGAGGGGCCTATAATCGGGGGAGCCACCAACATTTTCAAATTTTAACATGATCTAACAAGTTGTAAAGGATACTACCATAACCCCCTATGATGATACGTCACAATACAGGGGCCGCGGAACAGTTTTCAAGGGGGGGGGGGAGCTGAGCCAAAAGTGGGAGGGTGGGGGCTGACCATGCAAAAAATCACAATCGTATGGTCATTTTTACATTTTTGTACATGCTTTTTGAAAAAAGTGGGGGGCTGAACCCCCCTCCCCCCGCTTCCGTGGCCCCTGCAATAGAATGTGCTCACTCAACCATGAACATACGATATCAAAATTGTGTGTGGAGTGTCTAAATGATGGATAGTAAACCAGTATAAAACCATAAAATTCACTTAAAAAACAACTTTGGTCCAACATTGTATTTGCACAATCTGAAACACGACTCTTGTGACTTTCAAAAATGGTCATTTTTAATTCAATCTTTGATTACTCATGCATGACTCAACCGATCAATCTCATATTTCCCCAGGAGTTGCCTAATGAGTGTGGAAAACCACCTACGAAATATCATATCTCAAAATAATTCCGTTCAAAAGTTACAGCAATTTGATTTAGGGGGGACTTACTTTTTTTGTTGTGTATATTAAATCATATCGAAGAAATGCATGCAAATGAAACAAAAGTAACAAAGCGTCACTCAAATATGACAGCAGCAGCCGGGGGGGGGGGGGATACCCATTCCGTTGTGTCCGAAATACGTCGTAAAGTCAGTCATAGAATTGATCATATTCTGTCAAATGAATCTAAAACTTTAAAATAATATTCAAAAGGCGACAAAACCCGAGTAATCATAATGAGGGGGGGATCGAGTATCAACAACTTGACCCTGCGCGAGTGTGCTCCACATGCAATACTACTACTAGCATGACTAGTATGTATTACACGTATAGTGTTTTTTCTATCGAGTGTATCGTGTGTATATGCATCTGGTATGCATCAAGCATGCGAAGCTGTGTATACGCGCTCTATCTATAAATAGAAAATATGAATACTAATTAGGTGAAATCGTATGCGCGTATTAGAATCTACACACGGCCGTGTACGTGCATGCTATACGTACACAGAAGTGCACAGACGTACGTACATGTAGCTAGCTAGATAGATGGAGCTCGAGGGTTTGATTTTAGTGCCCATGCATGATTTGGGCATGGCCTGCGCTGCATGAATTCGCCCTAAATTTAATCATGTATTCTATTTTGTTACCCTCGTATATGTACACTACATTCCTAGTTTTGCAATGACCAAGATGTGCCATTTCATTATATAAGACATTTCTTATATAATCGCCCTTTATTCGCTTCTTAACATTCATTGAACTCGCTAAATGCACGTTTGATTACCCCTACAAACTGACACTAATTTGTGCATTCTGCTAGTGCTTCGCGCTCGCATTATTAATTCATTTGAACCTATTATTATTTTTGGGTAGGGGAGTTACTCAATGTTCCTTATTTTCATGACATAAAAAATTCGCCTTGGAGGCTTCCTACTTGATCAATAATTTATTTTCTTAGACTTCCTTTACTCTATACACATTTTGCCTCATTTATGTCAAATGTTTGCACCTTATTCATGTTTGCCTTTTTGCATGTGAATAAAAATGATTTTGAATTGATATTCCATTAATCAGGCATGTTGCACAAACAGTCCATCTACATCATCACTCCTATTTTGCATATACTTGGAAAATATGCCAAATGGTTAAGGGCAAACCCGCTATAATACTAATATTATCGCTGATATATTTAATGCTTAATATGAAACATAATTGTCTTCCATACTGCCTTATTTAGGCCCTATCTTTATTTGTATGCTTGTTATTGATTTTATTTTATTTTCGATTTTTGTGAGATCTCATTTAAATAGATAAATGAATGACACTGACAGACGAAATAATACATGCCTTTAGCAGGGGCAGCGGGACGGATATCAAAGTGGAGGCCGAGGCAAGGGGGGGGGGTCTGACCACGCAAAGAATCAATACTTTATGGACATTTTTACGTTTTTGTACACGGTTTAATAAAAACAAAGGGGGCTGAAGCCATCGCCCCCCCCCCCTCCTTTCGCGGCCCTTGTCTAATTAAAATCAGAGTAATTACTGTAATTGTATCTGATGATAATGATTGTTGTAACTTGTAATTAAAGTTTGTCTCCGAGTCAGTAAATCTTGTCATTCTGGGGAATTCATTTATTATGCGCGGGATAATTGAAACTCCGAGTTATACGAAGTTTCCAAATACGCAATAAACGACGAAATGGAATTCTATAGACATTGAAGAACGAAACAATATATCTCGTGTGATGATATTAATAGTAATAATTCCTGTAATTGTAATGATTATAATTATCTCTTTCAATCGAAGTTTGTCACCAACTCGGGAATTCTCGGGAATTCATCGATTATGCGCGGGATCATTGAAAACTCCGAGGAGAACGAAGTCTGCTAATACACCACTAATGAAGAAATGGAAATAAACAAAATAGATAAATGTACACGTATGACACTGACAGACGAAATAATTCATGCCTTTAGCAGGGGCAGCGGGATGGATATCAAAGTGGGGGCAGAGGCAAAGGAGGTGGGGGGTCTGACCACGCAAAAAATCAATACTTTAAGGACATTTTTACGTTTTTTGTACACGGTTTACTAAAAACAAAGGGGGCTAAGCCATCGCCCCCCCCCCCTTCCTCGCCCCTTGTCTAAAAATAAGAGTGATTACTGTAATTGTATCTGATGATAATGATTGTTGTAACTTGTAATCAAAGTTTGACTCCGAGTCAGTAAATCTTGTCATTCTGGGGAATTAATTTATTATGCGCGGGATAATTGAAAACTCCAAGTTGAACGAAGTTTGCAAATACGCAATAAACGAAGCAATGGAATGCTATAGACATTGAAGAACGAAACAATACATATCTCGTGTGATGATAATGATAGTAATAATTCCTGTAATTGTAATGATGATAATTATCTCTCTTAATCGAAGTTTGTAACCAACTTGGGAATTCTCGGGAATTCATTGTTTATGCGCGGGATCATTGAAATTTCCGAGGAGAACGAAGTCTGCTAATACACCACTAACAAAGAAATGGAATTAAACAAAATAGATAAATGTATGACACTGGCAGATGAAATAATTCATGCCTTTAGCAGGGGCAGCGGGACGGGTATCAAAGTGGTGGCCGAGGCAAAGAGGGGGGGTCTGACCATGCAAAAAATCACACAACTTCATGGACATTTTTACGTTTTTGTACACGATTTATTAAAAAAAAAGGGGGCTGAAGCCATCTTCTCCCTACCCGTTCCGCGGCCCTTGTAATAATCAAAATAAGAGTTATTACTGTAATTGTATCTGATGATAATGATTATTGTAACTTGCAATCAAAGTTTGTCTCCGAGTCATCTTGTCATTCTGGGGAATTAATTTATTAAGCGCGGGATATTTGAAAACTCCGAGTTGAACGAAGTTTGCAAATACGCAATAAACGAAGCAATGGAATTCTATAGACATTGAAGAACGAAACAATACATATCTCGTGTGTTGATAATAATAGTAATAATTCCTGGAATTGTAATGATGATAATTATCTCTTTAAATCGAAGTTTGTCACCAACTCGGGAATTCTCGGGAATTCATTGATTATGCGCGGGATCATTGAAAACTCCGAGGAGAACGAAGTCTGCTAATACACCACTGAAGAAATGGAATTAAACAAAAATAGATAAATGTACACTTATGACACTGACAGACGAAATAATTCATGCCTTATAGCAGGGGCAGCGGGATGGATATCAAAGTGGGGCAGAGGCAAAGGGGCTGGGGGTCTGACCACGCAAAAAATCAATGGACTTTTTTACGTTTTTGTACACGGTTTACTAAAAACAAAAGGGGCTGAAGCCATCGCCCCCCCCTTCCGCGCCCCTTGTCTTGTAATAATTAAAATAAGAGTAATTACTGTAATTGTATCTGATGATAATGATTGTTGTAACTTGTAATCAAAGTTTGACTCCGAGTCAGTAAATCTTGTCATTCTGGGGAATTAATTTATTATGCGCGGGATAATTGAAAACTCCAAGTTGAACGAAGTTTGCAAATACGCAATAAACGAAGCAATGGAATGCTATAGACATTGAAGAACGAAACAATACATATCTCGTGTGATGATAATAATAGTAATAATTCCTGTAATTGTAATGATGATAATTATCTCTCTTAATCGAAGTTTGTAACCAACTTGGGAATTCTCGGGAATTCATTGTTTATGCGCGGGATCATTGAAATTTCCGAGGAGAACGAAGTCTGCTAATACACCACTAACAAAGAAATGGAATTAAACAAAATAGATAAATGTATGACACTGGCAGACGAAATAATTCATGCCTTTAGCAGGGGCAGCGGGACGGGTATCAAAGTGGGGGCCGAGGCAAAGGGAGGGGGGGTTGACCATGCAAAAAATCACAACTTCATGGACAGTTTTACGTTTTTGTACTTGATTTATTAAAAACAAAGGGGGCTGAAGCCATCTTCTCCCTACCCGTTCCGCGGCCCTTGTAATAATCAAAATAAGAGTTATTACTGTAATTGTATCTGATGATAATGATTATCATGATTATTGTAACTTGTAATCAAAGTTTGTCTCCGAGTCATCTTGTCATTCTGGGGAATTTATTAAGCGCGGGATATTTGAAAACTCCAAGTTGAACGAAGTTTGCAAATACGCAATAAACGAAGCAATGGAATGCTATAGACATTGAAGAACGAAACAATACATATCTCGTGTGATGATAATAATAGTAATAATTCCTGTAATTGTAATGATGATAATTATCTCTCTTAATCGAAGTTTGTAACCAACTTGGGAATTCTCGGGAATTCATTGTTTATGCGCGGGATCATTGAAAACTCCGAGGAGTACGAAGTCTGCTAATACACCAATAACAAAGAAATGGAATTAAACAAAATAGATTAATGTATGACACTGGCAGACGAAATAATTCATGCCTTTAGCAGGGGCAGCGGGACGGGTATCAAAGTGGGGGCCGAGGCAAAGGGGGGGGGGGTCTGACCATGCAAAAAAATCACAACTTCATTGACATTTTTACGTTTTTGTACACGATTTATTAAAAACAAAGGGGGCTGAAGCCATCTTCTCCTTACCCGTTCCGCGGCCCTTGTAATAATCAAAATAAGAGTTATTACTGTAATTGTATCTGATGATAATGATTATTGTAACTTGTAATCAAAGTTTGTCTCCGAGTCATCTTGTCATTCTGGGGAATTTATTAAGCGCGGGATATTTGAAAACTCCGAGTTGAACGAAGTTTGCAAATACGCAATAAACGACGCAATGGAATTCTATAGACATTGAAGAACGAAACAATATATCTCGTGTGATGATAATAATAGTAATAATTCCTGGAATTGTAATGATGATAATTATCTCTTTAAATCGAAGTTTGTCACCAACTCGGGAATTCTCGGGAATTCATTGATTATGCGCGGGATCATTGAAAACTCCGAGGAGAACGAAGTCTGCTAATACACCACTAATGAAGAAATGGAATTAAACAAAATAGATAAATGTACACGTATGACACTGACAGACGAAATAATTCATGCCTTTAGCAGGGGCAGCGGGATGGATATCAAAGTGGGGGCAGAGGCAAAGGGGGTGGGGGGTCTGACCACGCAAAAAATCAATACTTTATGGACATTTTTACGTTTTTGTACACGGTTTACTAAAAACAGAGGGGGCTGAAGCCATCGCCCCCCCTTCCGCGCCCCTTGTCTTGTAATAATTAAAATAAGAGTAATTACTGTAATTGTATCTGATGATAATGATTGTTGTAACTTGTAATCAAAGTTTGACTCCGAGTCAGTAAATCTTGTCATTCTGGGGAATTAATTTATTATGCGCGGGATAATTGAAAACTCCAAGTTGAACGAAGTTTGCAAATACGCAATAAACGAAGCAATGGAATGCTATAGACATTGAAGAACGAAACAATACATATCTCGTGTGATGATAATAATAGTAATAATTCCTGTAATTGTAATGATGATAATTATCTCTCTTAATCGAAGTTTGTAACCAACTTGGGAATTCTCGGGAATTCATTGTTTATGCGCGGGATCATTGAAATTTCCGAGGAGAACGAAGTCTGCTAATACACCACTAACAAAGAAATGGAATTAAACAAAATAGATAAATGTATGACACTGGCAGACGAAATAATTCATGCCTTTAGCAGGGGCAGCGGGACGGGTATCAAAGTGGGGGCCGAGGCAAAGGGGGGGGGGGGGGGGTCTGACCATGCAAAAAATCACAACTTCATGGACATTTTTACGTTTTTGTACATGGTTTATTAAAAACAAAGGGGGCTGAAGCCATCTGCTCCCTACCCGTTCCGCGGCCCTTGTCTTGTAATAATCAAAATAAGAGTTATATCTGTAATTGTATCTGATGATAAAGATTATCATGATTATTGTAACTTGTAATCAAAGTTTGTCTCCGAGTCATCTTGTCATTCTGGGGAATTTATTTATTAAGCGCGGGATATTTGAAAACTCCGAGTTGAACGAAGTTTGCAAAGACGCAATAAACGACGCAATGGAATTCTATAGACATTGAAGAACGAAAGAATACATATCTCGTGTGATGATATTAATAATAATTTCTGTATAAATTGTAATGATTATAATTATCTCTTTAAATCGAAGTTTGTCACCAACTCGGGAATTCTCGGGAATGCATTGATAATTCGCGGGATCATTGGAAACTCCGAGGAGAACGAAGTCTGGAAACAGGCAATAAACGAAGTAGTGGAAGTCAAAAAATAATAAATACATGTACAGTATGAAATTGACAAATGAAATGATACATCTCTCTAATAATAATAATAATTAAATCTTGTGTCATGATCGGAAATTCATGTTATTGTATATACGTAGGATCATTGAAAACTTCTAGGGGAACGAAATAAGCCAATACACAATCATGAAAAAAAAGGGGAGAATGAAAGAAAGAATGAATGAACAAAGAAAAGAAAAATAAGAAAGGGAAAATGAGAGTAAGAAAGAAAGGAAGAATTTAAACAAAAAAATGAAAAGGGAAGACAAGAAAACTATAAAAAGTAGGATGGACAGCCAAAAAGGCACCTACATGTAGGAAGGAAAGGGTGAAAGGAAGTAAGAAAGAGCTAAAATGGAATAGAGGGAGGAACGAAATGAAATAAGAAAAGAAAGGAAAATAAGGAATGAAAGTAAGAAGAACAAAAAGGGATGAAGGAACGAAAGAAACAAAAAAAAAAGATGATAAAGAGAGCTTGAAATAATTGAGAAAGAAAACGATGTAGGCCTAAGACTTTGACAAAAACATGAATCATGTATTTGTTCTCAAATGATATTTTATGTATTTAAAAATGATTAAAAACTAAAATGTAAAAAAATGGGTAAAACATTAATTGAAACATTGTCAAACTTGAAAAAAAGATGAATTCGCAGTATCATCATGGTGCCGCAATGATTATTCTAGTGACCATGAACATTTCAAGCCCGCATCATTCCCAACATGACTCAAAACAACGGCTGAAGCAACTATTTTTAAAACCCCAATAACTTGCACCTCCGATCACATTACCAAATCAATCATTGAAAATCTATAATTATGATCATTAATCAACAATAAAAATAAAAGTTACATGAGAATCAAAAGTAATATTCAAAACAGCTAAAAGATCATTACTTTCCGAAAAATGCAATGTCACTTGCATACATGAACACGTACAGTCACATACGATCAACACTGCGGTACCGCGTGCGCGCAAGGAAACGCCGGTAGAATTTACGAAATTTCAACGTAGCTGGCGCTATATGAAAATGTACGATGGCCTGTGGTGATCGAAGTTAAACGCGTACGCGCCCCCGCGATAAACCGTAGTGTCAAGTTTACCGTGAGCGGCACTGTATTCCCTTAAATGCCATTCGATCGCCACGCTCGAATACACCCGGCAAAAATTTCTCCTATAAAAGGAGAAAAAGTCTGCAACGCAGACTAGAGCCCCGCACGACAAGGAGGGAAACCCCGCCCTATACTATAAGTACCTTGCGTGCGTGGCTCACTTCCTCTTTCTTAGGCAAACGAACCTCAGATACAGAAAGAGGGGAGGTGGGAGGGTAGCATAGGTAAGTATGGCTACTTCGTAGATATGGTGTTCACTACTGAACAACATAATCTACTTCAGATACGCCATACTTACCTATTCCCTTAAATGCCAGATTCCCACGGAAACAACTATGGGAGGTGGTCAGGCCAAAGGTCAGAGCCAAGAGGCCCTACAGATCAATTCTATTATACAAGATACTAATGACAAGCTTGTAAAGTTAAACTCATACCTTGGATTAGCGATGGGGACCGGACAGGGTGGCCCTCGCAAACTTGGATTCATCACCGAGGACATCCGAGAGGTAGCAGGATGTGAATGTATTAGCGTTGGACCAGTATGCCGCTTTCATTATATCCTCCATGGGTACGCCCTTGAATAAGGCCCAGGAAGCAGCCAATCCTCTTGTGTCATGGGCTCTAACTTTCTGGTGAATGATGACTGGATCACCAGCAGATTTCACTGCCTCCACAATCCAACGAGAGATAGTATCCGGCGAGACAGCCCTGTGAGGGGGAATGAAACTAACAAAAAGTTGATCGGAAGCACGAAATTGTTTAGTCTTATCAAGATACCATTTTAAAGGTAAATGCTAGTTTTGGTAACGATATCAAAATGAGTTCGTACAGAATCCAATGAAATGACCACCAAAGTGTCTGTTTGTATAAATAAAACGCATGTGCCAAAGAATTCTGGAAGAAATTGTGAAATTGCTGAGAAATCAGCAAATAAGCACAGGAATCGGGTAGGGCGTCGGGCCCGACGCCCTAAGCAATAATTATAAATTGTCCCACGTGCGCTTATCTGTGTTGGGGATCTTCGGTGTGAACATTTTTCAGCGTAGATTTCAAGATTTCACAAAGTTCAGTTAATGTAACTGTACCAGATCTAGATCCTCGGTGATATACTGACAATTAAGCCTTGTTTTACAGACTGTCTCATGAAATCAGTGTTTACTGCAACTACTGGAATTTCTCTTTAATGCTCTTACCGGGCACCAAAATCTATCCTCCCTAACTGAAGAAAAGGAACTTATGGATGGTAGAACAATTTCAAGAGGGAGAGAGGACTCCCGTTAGATCTTAGCAAGAAAACGGCCATGAGGAATAAGTCTAATCTTGTTTTTCTCCCAACGAATATGCCCAGGAGCTGTGGTAAGAGCATGGATAGAGCTACGCCTCTGACCAGAAGCCGCTGCCAGAAGGAAAACAGTTTTTATGGTTAAATCCCGCAAAGATGCATTATGCATTGGCTCAAAAGGGGGCTGACTGAGGGAGACTAACACCTGGGGAAGGCTCCAAGCAGGAGCAAGAAGCCTTCTACTGGGTCTGTTAAGAAAGGACTTTAATAACCGTGACAGAAAAATAGACGAGGAAACAGATTCACCATTGTCAAAGCCTTCATGTAGGACAGCTATGGCAGACCTGTAACCCCGAATAGTATTACATGCCAAATTCTTGTCATACAAAGATATAAAAAATTCAGCAATCTCACCTACAGATGCCCTGCATGGATTAGTCTTAGCCTGCCGACACCATCTCACATAGTGACTGAGTCTGGAGTCGTAGGTTGATCGTGTGGAAGACCGTAAACGTTCTGCTGAGAAATTGGCAGCCCGTTCAGAAAGTCCAGCCTTGATTGCTGCTGCCCTGTAATGGGCCACAGTGTGAGCCTCAGTTTGTTGGGCTCGGGGTAGTAGTGCTGGGTCCCTGGTAGTGTTGAGGCAAAAAGATCTATCTGTGGGTTGCCGAAATGATTGAATATCTCCCTGGCCACAGCCTCGTGGAGCATCCATTCCGAGGGGAGATAGCGCCCCCTCGATAAGAAGTCTGCTATGTGATATGTTACCACCGTCTGGTTGTCTGACTTTATCAGGACACACTTTTCCACTATCTCGGATGCAAAGTGTTGGAGGGCTAACTGCACCGCAATCATCTCCAAACTGTTTATGTGAAAATTCATCCTCAGTCTGCAAGGGGGAACTGTATTCACTAAGCTTGAAAGAGTCCCAGAAAAATCTGCCAAGTCTTCGCAGTCGAGAGACGACTGGACAGGAGTTGCTCCGCGACTGCTCTCATTCTCTGAACCCGGTGGGGAAGGGGGGCTGCCACCTGACTCGGGATGTCTATAAATGCTCCAAGGAAATCCGGAGTCTGAGTTGGAGTCAATCTTGATTTTTCCCAGTTTATGAGAAGGCCTAAATTTGTCGTTAACGCGATTGTGACCTTCAAGTGTCTGAGAAGGGTTTGTTCTGAGGGGGCGAGGATCAACCAATCATCCAGATAGCAAAAAATTTTTACCCCTCTTCTTCTTAGCTCTGCAGCAATTACCCTGACGAGCCTTGTAAAGATGCGAGGAGCAGAGCGAAGGCCGAAAGGGAGGGCCTGGTACTGGTAAGTGTCCCCTCCTATTGCGAAACCTAGGAGATGCTGAGAGGACCTTGCTATTGGAACGTGAAGATACGCGTCCGATAAGTCTATAGATCTTGCCCACGCGTGGGGGCGAAGCAGGGGCAGGATCTTGGAGAGGCATTCCATCTTGAATGGCTTGTTTTCGATGAACCTGTTTAGTTTCTTTAGATTCAGGATCATCCTGAATTTTCCGGACCGTTTCCGAATTAGGAAGACATTTGACAAAACAATCTTTCAGCTGGAGGGCACCTTGGAAATTGCACGCCTTCTCTCCAGTTCGTTGATTTCCCTTAAAAGAGCCTCTCTCGTTTCGAGAGAGTGGGGGAGGGCAGAGGTTTGGTTAATTGTGCGAACGCATCCCGATAATGTGGGTCGATCTCGACCCGATATCCCTCCCGCACTATCCTGAGAATTAATTTGTCTCTTGTTATGAGGCTCCAATTTTTTGCAAAGAAAATGAGCCTTCCTCCTACGGGGGCGTGTAAGTCTGGGGAAAACGGTCCGGCCAAGGAGTCACAAGTGTTTAGGGGGGTACTGAGAACCGCGGGACAATCTGCGTCGACCCCGAAAGGGTGTAGGGGTCCTTTGATTGGTCTGGGGGTTCCTATCCCTGACCTCGCGTTGTGGGGGGCCCTGCGGTTGCTGGTTACTCGGCCCAGAGGCCTGCTGACGTGAGGAGGAACGTTGGCCATAAGAATGTGAAGACAACCTGTACACTGTCTTATCAGCCGTGGAAGACGCAGAGATGGAAGATTCTAAAACTTCCTGAAAACGACCACTGAAAAGGTCATCCCCCCAGGCTGGCAGTCTTTCGAGTAGTCGAGTAGCATTTTTTTCAATCTGAAGTAGGTCAATGACCTGTGAACGTCTTGCTCTCGTGCAAAGTATGGCCATTCTCGACGCCTGTTCAAACTGGTATTCTGCAATCTTCATAACACACTCCCATATGTCTCTGCGATCCTCTGGGGAGATACCTAGTCTCTCAGATTCCCGAAAGGCTGTCAAAAGATATGTGTGATAGGTTGCTAGGCGCATAGATGCCCTGGCTGCCTGGTCAATAGAGGTCAACTGACTCTCCATACGCTTAAATCTACGTGACCCGAGTGGATTCTGATTAGAGTAGCGCGATCTCTTAGCCTTAGCATCACCAACACAAAAGGCTGCATCTGGGACTGTGGGAGTCTTGAAAGCGTGCTTAAAGTCTCGTTCCCCAAAGCGAAAGTGCTTCTTAACCACTCTGTTGGTAGGACGTAAGTCCCTTCCCGTCATTAAGGTAATTCAGGCAGGATGAGAAGGGTTTGTCAAGCTTCACCGCAGCTGAGTTGACAGATTGTCTCCCAAGCTCCGAATCGAGACAGAAAATAGGCTTAGATTCCTCTGAGTCGGTAGTCTCTGCCTTAAGCTGGGGGCAGTATTTCGTAATCAAATCTGCAGCCGAAACAGGCTTGCTTTCTACGCTATCATGGCGAGAGCTGGGGCTGGAAGCAAAAATAGCTGAAGAAAAACCCTCACTAATCACTGAAACCCCCTCCTTCTCATAACGACCGCTAGCAATGCTCTGTCTCTCTGATCCTGAAGTGGAAAGTTGAGACAGCAAAGAGTCTGCCCATTTTCGCTTGCGGGATGCTATGGGCCGATGGTAGCCATATTCAGAGTTTGAATCATCCTCATTTATATCAATAGAGGGAGCATGACAGGTACTCGGGCTTCTCCCCCGAGTACGGCTTTCAATGTCCCGTTGTCCTGGCCGTGGCCGCTTCGCCGGTACTCCGTCACGCCTCAGCGGCCCGTCCGGCGTCGGGGCGCCTGGGCTGTCGGGCCGAGTTTTGGTCTGCGCCGCTGATCTGGTAGGGGCGCTGGTGTCGCCTGCAATCGGCTGATTCGACAAGTTCATACATTTTTGCGCCGCCTGGAACATCTTCATGAACCATGCCGCCGAGGCAATGTCCGTGTCGTCAGGGGGATGAAAACCCGTTTTTACGTCCTTCCCTGATTCCCCCATCTTCGCTTTCTTGGTGACGGGAATCGTCTCGAATTTATCCGAGTCGTCCAAAGAATACTCGGCCCCCTTAACCTTCGGTATCTTTCCCAGTAAGGTGACGGACGTCCCGAGGGTTAATTCGTCCGGGGTAGGGGTTTTAGCTGTCTTCCTCTTGGGTTTGGCCTGGGAGGGGGTCTTGACTTTTCCTTTGAGGGGGATTTTGAACCCTGTACCTCGTTTAGACCTGGCTACATTGGGGGTTTTCTTTCCTCCATCATCTTTCATAGCTCCATCCTCTTTCGTATTGTTCTGGGAAGTGTTATTACTGGCTTGATTGGGGCCCTGACGGGGAGAGTCTTTCGATCCAGTTGTTTGGCTCATTATGGTGGATAATATAGACGTGGGGCCTGAAACGTACCTCCGTCTGGTTATGGCTGTGGGATCGGATGAGGCGTGGGTACCGAGACCTCTGCCTACTTCTGTGATGAGACGTGGGTTCTGAGACCTCTGTCTACTTTTGTAATGAGACGTGGGTTCTGAGACCTCTGTCTACTTTTTGTCATGAGACGTGGGTTCTGAGACCTCTGTCTACTTTTGTAATGAGACGTGGGTTCTGAGACCTCTGTCTACTTTTTGTCCCGAGACGTGGGTTCTGAGACCTCTGTCTACTTTTGGGAAAAGTCTTTTACTGTTTGGGTGTATAGAAACTCTAACTGAGCGTAAGCGCCACACAACCGTTAGGTTCGGGCGCCGGCAAAAGAAAGAGGAAGTGAGCCACGCACGCAAGGTACTTATAGTATAGGGCGGGGTTTCCCTCCTTGTCGTGCGGGGCTCTAGTCTGCGTTGCAGACTTTTTCTCCTTTTATAGGAGAAATTTTTGCCGGGTGTATTCGAGCGTGGCGATCGAATGGCATTTAAGGGAATAGGTAAGTATGGCGTATCTGAAGTAGATCAAAACTTTTTCAGATATCTTCTCCAACCGATACTGCAGGTTCTAGTTCAATTATTGTAGAAATTCCGAAAATAAATGTTAAACATAACAAATTCATTGAGAGAGATTGGACAATAACTGGCAAAAACAAAGAGAAAATCATTCTTCGATCAAATTATTATGATGTATGATTATGATAAATGAGGGTTTAGATTATTTTTTTTAATTTAAAATATAAATGCATCAACGAGGAGAGTGTGGACAGTAAATTGGCAACAAATTATGAAAATGAACAAAATGATTCTTTAATCAAAATATTCTGTAGATGTCTTCTACAGCAGATAATTGACAACATATCTAATGAATGCTCACTATCTTCAAGGTGTGCTTGAATTAAAGGAATAATTATGAACTAATATGGCAGTCATCATCAGTTTAAATATAAAAGCTTTTAATACTTGACATTGTATCATCTTAAGTATCAACTCTTCCATTACTGATCAATAACTCAAATAACAGACATGTTTGAACTTTGATAAAGGCAGCCATTTTCTTCACCAGGGTAAAGAGCGGTGGACTTACCCGCCGTTGGAATGATGCCCTTTCTTTTTCGGAGAGCTTTGGTTAAGATCTGTCTTAGGGTGATCTGGGTTGAGTCTACAGCAAGCCTTGATTCACCATCAGACGATTTACTGTGGAAAAAAATTATTATTGATAATAAAGGTCTTTGTATTAACAATAATAATATACAAATAATGCACGTAAGGGCATGCATGCAGGGCCAAATAATGAACGACGTGCGAGAAGAGCCAATGGATATATACCGCAACGAGGTCCGCAGGACCGAAGGGGTATATCCATTTGGCGAGTCGAGCAGAGAGTTCATTATTTAGGTCATCTATGCACAAGAATGCGTGCATTGTTTGTTTTATACAACCCCCCTCCTCCCCCATGTTACTGAGTTGCCCCGAATGCTGTATTTGATCTAAATTCTAGATAATTCCAGACCTCGCACTATCCTGCGCTCTGACGTCAGAGTGCAGGATAGTACTTCTGGTATGACGTCAGAGTGCAGGATGGTGCATTTTGGATGCCATAGTGCAATTCGCTGAATATCATGTGATCCGATTTGGACCAATCAGATTACAGAACATTCCTGGGAGTTGTACAATAGGCATTTATATGGTGCTATCCATCTAGAAATATTCTATTCCGAGGTGCACGAGAAAGAAGAATAACAGTTTGGATAAGTGTTTCAGTGCTAATAACTGATGTTAGAAAAGACAAGGCTTCAGTTTAGATTTGAAAGTGGATGATGATACAATTCTTAAATTTCGTAGCAAATTATTCTAAAGAGAAGGTGCTGCAGGAGAGAAAGCTCACTCACATTAGGCTACTCGTTTTCGGGGGGGTTCTTTAGAAAAAGCTGGTTTGATGATCTCAGGCCACGAGATGGTGTATATACAGGTACGACAAGTAAATATTTTGGTGCCATACCATTTAAAGCTAAAAAAATATTTATGTAAACTTTTTAAGAACTGGGGAAATGTGTTGATATACTTAAAGGGGAATGAAACCTTTGGAAAAAGTAGGCTTATGTCCAAACAGAAAAAATCAAAGAATAAGAACAAAGAAAGTTTGAGAAAAATCGGACAAATAATGAGAAAGTTATGAGCATTTGAATATTGCAATCACTAATGCTCTGGAGATCCTCCCATTGGCAATGCGACAAGGATTTGTGATGTCACATGTGAACAACTTTCCCTTTGATGGACTATGAAATACACTCAAAATGTCTCTTTTTGCTTTTTCTTATGGTGATACGTACTCTTTATCCATGATGCATTCTTTAAAAATCTGTATTACATGCCCTCCTATAGAAAGAACACATGATCTACTGCTAGATGAGATAAAAGAGGCAATTTAAGTGAAATATGTTCTAAAGTAATGGGGAGAGTTGTTCACAGGTGACATCGCACATCTTTTCTGTATTGCCGATTTGAGGATCTCCATAGCATTAGTGATTACAATATTCCATCCGTTGGAGAGGACCCCAAGCCTTTCCTCCTCATGTTACACCTCGGTCACATTTGTTCTACGGCGGCCGTACGGCGAGTCGAAAACAGCCGTTTCAACATTTTTGTCCAACTACATGTACATATAGGTGGTTTGAATCAAAATTGATAAAACGGCTGTTTTCGACTCCCTGTACGGCCGCCGTAGAACAAATGTGACCATGGTATTACTTGCTAAAAAGCATTCATGATTTCTTATAGCAATCATGTACAAAATCACCAATCACCACCACCAAATCTCAAAAGATTTAGATTACAATTCAAATCCAAAAGGTTTTGTTCGACTGGTCACTATTCATAGCCATGGCAGTACTCAGGAAATTTTTCCAGGGGGGGGGTGATGCATATAAGATTCCGCAAGGGAGAAAGTGAAGCGACCGAGCTTGTAATTTGGGCAGTTTTGCATTTTATGCACATGTTTGGTTAATTTCGTGAAAATTTTCCACTGCGTATGGCCATGTTCACAGCCGATCTGGAATTATTTTAAATCCTTGAAATGTAGAGTGCACACATACATACATATTGATTTGTCGATAGAGAAGAAATGACTTCCTTAAGTACAGTTTAGATGATAATACTTGTACTTTGTTTTTGAATTGTTTCCAGTGATTTGACACAAAAAGAGTGCACTTGATTCTGGTTCATTCCTTACGAGTTCAAAATCCTCCAACAAATATTGATAAAGCACACTTCGCTAGCCAGGTTTTCTTCTCAAAATAAACCCCTCCTGCTGAGAATATCACATTAGCGAAATGATGACACATTAATTACTTGGCAGATATCAATTGTATCGTCTACCGATCCATCACACCAGAGTACTCTCCGAGATCCACAAATTAAATATAGATTAAAAGCCTGAATCGGTATGTAGGTTGAAAATTATCATTTTTGATCATTTCTCATGCCGAGAAATTTGAAAGGAGAAAATGAGAATTACTAATATCCTTTCTTTGCTTTATCATTGTTATGCAAGTGATGCATGTGAATTGTTTGCTGGCAGGAAAGAGGATAGCATGAAGTTATAGTTAAGCAAAGGAGATGAAATATTGTTTCAAATCCTGACTGTAATGTTAGAATATAAAATAATAAAAGGCAAATTTTACAAAGATACAGGATGCTTTTTAGGAGTTTAGGAGTTATGGAAAAATATATTTTACACCCAAGACATGACCCCCCCCCCATCACTTTTGCAAAAGTGATGTGGATGTAACATCAGAATTCATTCATCTCCTTATTTGCACCTCCTCCTTCTTCCTCCTCTTCTTCCTCCTCCTCCTCCTTCTTCCTCCTCTTCTTCCTCCTCTACTTCCTCCTTTCATTTCATTTCATTTATTTGTCCGCTAAAAACGGACAATTGTATAACTTGACAATTCTTGCAACAAAAATAAAATTCACAGAATAACATAACAACAATGAACATACCGGTAACATAATAACATGAACATGAGCATAATCATCGTGATTGAACAGAGTTATAAAATACATGTAATGTATACATGAATTAAAATCGATGACTTTGCTGGCATAGCTATTGAGCATTTATTTATTTATTCAGCTATTTATTCATTCATTTATTGGTTGATTATATTTTTAATGTTTTTATCGTATTTCTCCTCCTCCTTCTTCCTCTTCCTCTTCTTCTTCCTCTTCTTCTTCCTCCTCCTCCTCTTCTTCTTCTTCTTCCTTCCTCCTTCTTCTCCTTCTTCTTCCTCTTCTTTCTTCTCCTTCCCCTTCTTCTTCTTTTCTTTCCCCTTCTTCTCTTTCCTCCTTCTTCTTCTCTTTCCTCCTTCTTCTTCTTCCTCTTCTTCCTCCTCTTCTTCTTCCTTCCTCCTTCCTTTTCTTCTTTCTTCTCGTTCTTCTTTCTTCTTCTCGTTCTTCTTTTTCCTCTTTCTTCTCCTTCCCCTTATTCTTTTTCTTCTTCTTCTCGTTCTTCCTCTTCCTTCTCTTTCTCTCTCTCTCTCTTTTCCTTTCATTTTTTTTCTTATTTTGGCACAAGTTAACTTTAGATAACCCTTTTTTTCTATAGGCAGTAATGGAATATTATAATGAGTGTTTTCATTTCAACTATTTTAAGTGCATGTCTCTTTTTGTATATTAATTAACTTTAATTTGTAAAAAGGATTATGGAAAATGAAATGCAATGGAAAATTCAAGCGATTCACCTTTTTCTTGTTGAAAAAGCACCATTTTTATATATCGCTTACTTTCTCACAAAGATAATTCATAGATTGGAAAATTCTCCCCCTTTATCTTATTCAAACTCTGCAAAGTACATGTTTGATTAAAAAAAGAAAAATCTATGATTAATGGAGACATTTCACCACCACAAATCTAAAAATACAAGCACACATGAAAGCAATCCCCCGGGCTCCATGGCCCTATTTCTTATAAAGTCACATCAAATATTTTCAAGATGGTTGATGGGGGGGGGTTGGAGTAAAGTAAAAGAAAATGTGAAGCCCCAGTGGAATTGTTCCGCCCGGAGGGGAGAGGGGGGAAGTAAAGTTTTAATATTCATGGGCACATTGGGTGGTGGAATCTGCCCGCAGCTTATAGGGGTCAAAACCATTAGTGATGAATATCAGCTCTCTCTCAGTCCCATATCATACTAATCAATGTCAGTATATACCTAGTGGCTGGCTCAGACGCCAAGCCCATGCGACTAGAAAAATGTTTAAAGCTGCACTTCACTCAAATCCCTCCCCTGTACCATGTTTGAACAACAATGATGTTCCATTGATATCTGACATGTACTGTATCATATAGACAAAGTGATCAATTGTATTGATTGCGTATATGATCAATCATTAGGCTTTATGCAATGGGGTCCCGAGGTTCGAAGACAAGCACGTCAGGGCCCCATTTCATAAAAAAAGTTGATATAATAGTAATAATAATAATAATGTGACTTGTAAAGCCTTGTAACCTTTGCTGGAATGTCAACTACTATGACAACAGTGACAATCCTGCTTCCTGATTGGCCCTTCCAATGAAAGTTGACATTCCAGCAAAAGTTGCTATGATGGCAGCTTTTTATGAAATGGGGCCCAGAAAATTGAATTCTAATGACAACCTATTAGCATTACAGTCAAACCTGTAGATATATGACCACCCGAGGGCGACAAAGTTGTCTCTAAGTGGTCTTTAAAGACAGGTTTCTGTAATACATGTTTCACTGGGGAAAAAATAATCAGATAAAATCAAAGTTGTGGTCTTGAAAGCAGGGATAACTGTATTTCAATGTGAAATTACACAGTAAAAACACTGTTTAAGATTTTATACAATGCTGTTTACTATATGATCAATCATGTTTAATTTATTGAAGATTAGATATACAAAATTAAACTATGTTGCTTAAGATTTAAACACTTGTTTAACTTTAAACTACCAGTATTTAAACAATTACTGTAAGGTTCATATAGTAAACAGCTTATAATTTTTTTGTTTACTGTGTAATAAATTCAAAACAGGCCTCATAGATAAGAGGCAAGAATCAAACGTATCAAAGGGGACAAAACTAGATATAAATGGAAGTGTTTCTTATGTGTGCTCTCTGAATCTTGTCTCTCTCTATGTTGTTTGCTCCATCATGTTTTTCCTTGTCTCTTCCTCTCTCTTTCAAACATACTGGTAGAAAGGGGTCAATCAAACGTATTCTTTTGAAACCATTTCTCCATCTCCCTCTCTCCCACTCAAGCACTGTCTCCCTGTCTCATCTATGCTCATTCCAACGTATTAATTCACCTTCTCTCTCACAGATTCAGCTTTCAAAGTCAAATAACCCCCATACCCCTTTTCTGCTTTAATTACCGAGATATGACCACTCACAAAAGACAATAAGAGCATTCACGTCTCCTCGCTCTAACAACCCCCCCCCCACTCGATCGCCCGCCCGCACGTCAAAGTCTCTTACTCCCAAGCTCGCCCTACCTGACGCATGGTGTGACATATTATTCGGCAATTACAAACTTCCTAATTGCGCTGAGCTTCACTTCTAATTTAGCCCCGGCTGACATATTTACAAGGTTTAAGTGCTCGGGTGGTGTTCAATCTTGTGTGGTGGCGCATTTTCTGCTTGGATCGCAACGTCGATCCTTCTCCCACGTGAGGCCGATACCCCTGATGCAGAATAAAGGTATTCCTCTGCCCCCCATTAAAATTTTGCATCTGTATAAAAAGGCTGACAGTGGTCCAATAGAGAGTTTCAAATATGCATTTGCTCTACATAAATTAACTCTTCCAAGTTGGTTCTTTTTATTTTATTTTTTTCCTTTCTGTATCTCCACTGATTTTTCTTTCTATTGAACCCCCGTCGGTGGTCTCAGTATTCTCCTTTCATCTTCTCTCTCTCTCTCTCTCTTACTCTGCATTGTTCCACTCCTTGGATTTACACAACCTCTCTCTCCCTCTGTCACTTCATGTTATTCCCCCTCCTTTCATTGATGTACTCAATAATAAATTTTTCTCTATCTCTCCCTCTTTTCTTTCAACTTGAAAGTGTTGAATACGTAGCTCGCTTTGTCTTTCCTTTCCTTCCTCTTCTCTTTCTCGTCCTCCCTCGAATCTCTTTCCTTCTTTCTTTCGCCCTTCCTTCCTTCTTTCTTTCCTTATTTCTTTTTTCTCTCTCTCTCTTTTGTTGCATACCTCTTTCTCAATGCAGAAGACATGAAGACATTCATAGAACTGTTTTACCAAAAACATGCACATGTTTCAAATGTCATAACTTTGTTATTCCTCCTCCGATTTTGATCAAACTTTCAGAGTTTTGATTGTATGAGGTTTCTATATCTGCTCAAATCATATTATTTTCAACCTGGAGTACCCCTTTGACTGGATATCACACAGAATGATAGCTAACCTATGATGAATAGTCATAGACAAAGTGATAACTTGCCAATTCAGATATCAGTCAAAAATGGATACCGCTCTCATACGTACAACATCAACGGTAAAAATAGAAAAGAGTAACATACAAAATAATGACATACAAATCAAAATTGAAAGAAACGATGATTAAGCAAACTGGTAGTTACGCTTAGAGGTGTTGAACCAAGTAGGGTCTAGATAAAATGGGGATAGCCTGAATGAGTATTAGACAACACAAAATCAATGATATAAAGATGATACAAAAATAACTTAAAAATAGCAAGAGAAGAGTCGGACGATGATAAGGAAAAATGAATATTGCTTTTAATACTCACATTGTGACGATGATGTTGTCACTGCCACCTGACTTTCCGTCGTCTTCTGGGGCGTCTTTCTCGACGAGCGCCAGAGTGTTGAAGCCAAACTTGGAGATCACCTCCCTGCTGTCCAGGGCCGGGAAATCGGTGTCCACCTCACCGTCCTCCTCCGCTATCATCAAACAGTAACTCTCTACGTTCTCTCTATGAGGGTATAAAGAGAAGAACGAAAAAACTTGTTGATAAATATTTTGATGACTAAAGGCCATCACACACCTAATACGATTAGTCCACCATCTGAATTCGGAACAAATTGCATTTTGTTGATTTTTTAAAATGAGAATGAAAAGTATCTTTTTACTCGAGGTTAAAATTAACTGAAAGAATACTAAGTAATATCACTATTTGGATGATTGCAAGCTTTTATTTTGGAGTAAAAACCAAACTAGTCTCAAATTGTAGTCAATCATACAATTGCTATGACATCATTACGACTGGATATTAAATTCACTTTTTATTTAATAGGGTGAGAGAATAGTGACAGATTTGAACATAGGTACTCGTTAAAAGATTTTGAACATTACACAGTAAGATATCAGCATCAAATTCTACTAGGTTTTATTCCAAAATCGGGTCGCAGACCGATCATAAGGTAGCCTGTGACAGCAAATTCAAAATTACATTGTTAGTAAAAGAGATCAAACAAAAGAGAGAGAGAGAAATGCTGTAGAAGGTAGTAGTGTAGTGAACCACACATTTTGAGGGGGCCAGGCATGGCATGAGGGCAAAACTTATAAAAATACTGCAAGCAAGGAAAAAAATTCATCTTTAATATTTTACAAATAAGGGCAAAAGTTATATGCTGCAAGCAATGAAAAATTTCATCTGTAATATTTTACAAATAAAACCCCCTAAATTTGTGGTAGATTTAGTCATAATATTTTTTAAATGTATGCCACATTTTCACCTTTTTTTTCTGGGGGGTGGTCTTTGGCCCCCAAGCCCCTCCCATCTATCTGCCAGTGGTAGAAGAAAAGGGAAACAAAAGGAGGGAGATAGAGAGGAAGATCAGAAAGGTACAATATGTTGAGTGTGGAAGCCCGTTTCTTGTTTTTATCGCACTACATATGGTTTAATACAAACTTTAGTTGGTGTGAATGGATTTAAACTATGAAGAGCTAAAGGAGCCATGAATTAGATTCATGAATTCGAATTATGGAAAGCCAAGAATGCAATCTCCTTCTTCTGTTGATTTGAGTGGCCATATTTGTCATAATTGAACATTGTTGCCATTGACTTTATCTAAGATATCTCACTTCTCCTCACATAACATTTTTAACCAATATATCATATTTTTTATCTCTTGTATCCTTTCAATGTGAAAAGAAAATAATTTCACAATGAAGTTAATTGCTATAAATATTCATTCTTTATGTCTCAATTGCCATTAACAATATCTCACCCAAAACAGAACCACTATCTTCAGCCCAGATGCAAACAAGTTGCGCATGCCCTGCCCTTTCAAGATGCAATCATACCAGTCAGCATGGTACATTGTACCGATTTCAATAATGAAGACATTGTGCCATGATTTAATGAAGACAAACTATGGAAGCTAACACTACAATTTCCTCAAAGTGCCTGGTTGCTAGCATGATAACAGATATAATTTCACAATGGTGACCCAAAATGAATATTTGAAAGTTTAAAAGTTTTCATAAGCTCCTTGATGGGTATCATCTAGTTTCCTTGAGTTGATTTTATCCCTCTTTACTGATATCATTCAACTCCATTTATGGGTGCTTTTTGAAAGGAAAAACACAAAATAATTTTGAAAATCACATAAAATCACAATAAAGACAAAAAGCACATAGGCCCTCCGGTGAAATTTTCCAGAGGGCAATTAACTGACAAAATGTTGTCACATGAAATTGTACACATGTATAGCTTGGGACTCAGGACTCACATGAAAATGGAACAAGGGGCATAATGCAGTCTGATAGTCAACTTCTGTAAGCAGTTAATGGCGACTCACAGGGGAGTTGCGTGCAAAATGTTCAAAACCGCAGTCAACCTCAAGCATCTTCAGTTGTTCCCCGGGAGAACGATTTGATTAGGTGGTCTTCTACGGTAAAAATGACCTGTGACAACTCGGCGAAAGAAAGACCTTTGTTGTAGGCGACGGCGACACAGGCAATCTGCGTTGAGCATCGCTGCAACCACCAAGCAACAATGACAGTTTCACAAGAATGCAACAGGAAGGACGTGATATCTTAGGGTATCGTCCCTCTAGGATCGCTTCAAGAGTTCGCGAGCCCTTGTCCAACCAATAATAGACGTAAATCTGAAAAATGGTTTGGCTCGGTGCCTGTTTTGTTCTTTTCAGAAGCTTTCTGAACCCTAAGATGAATTGGATTCATAAAGGAGCAGGCCCATTTCATACTAATGTAGTAAACTGCTTTACCATTGTAACAAGGCTTAGCACCTACCAAAGGTCAAGTTTTCTAGGGTCATACTGAGGTTCATGAATTTTACCCAGGGTAGCCACTTAAAGCTACTGCTCTACCAGCGGACCCTGCATAATAAATATTAATAATAATACTAATATGCAACATTTATATAGCGCTGCCACTTAATACAGATGTTTCTAAGTGCCGCACACTTTTACCCCAGCTTTAGCAGTTACCCTGATCAGACGCTCGAGCATTCAAGGAATTCCTTCCTACCAGGTACCCATTTTCTTCACCCGGGTAGAGTGACAAATGAAGATAAATGCCTTCCTAAAGCGAGTGCTGCAATAGGATTTTAACCCTGGACCTTGTGGTTAATAGTCAGGTGACTGAGCCACAACACAACTCCAATCGAAATGCTGAATGCCTAGCAAGAATGCAGAAGGCCCTATTTTTGTAAGTCTTTGTTAGGACTCGGCTGGGGGATCGAACCCGCAACCTTCCATTCATGAGAACTGTACTCTACCACTGTACCACCAATCCCAGTTGACTTCTGTATATCTATAAAACAAGTCACAAATACATGTAATTCCCCCTAAAATCTTTGAAAATATCATGTAGAAGCCTGGTTTGCATATATCTTAGTTCCGAAGCAGCCTAAATTCCCTAATACAGGAATTTGACTACATACTTGAAAAGGGTAAGCGCCTGTAATTTCACAGATAATGTAAAATAACTAAAAATCAATGCAGTATGTCAACCAACTAATTCATCTTTACAATGATTTTTATAAGATTTCTCCCCTAAGCTTTGCGAGAAAAATAATTTCTTTCGTCCATCCTATAGGAAAACTTTTTATGACCTGAGAAGAATTATTCCTTAGCAGGAAGCATGCATGTATTACATCTATAGATACAAAAAATTTTTAGATAACTCGATTCGTTTAGTGTTAAATTTTGAGTGAATGTTTCTTTTTTTTGTAATCCATATTCCTGCAAATATCTTTATTCTTTCAAAAATGAAATGGATTATGTACATCTCATCGAAAAACACGAGACATGTCCCTTTCAGTCTTCTACATCTTTGCTTCCATAAAAGTTATTCCTCCTCGTATTCTCTTCAAATTCCTCTATTCTCATATTACCCCCATCAATATTTTCTACTTTAACCTTCTCCATGTACCAACAAACAAGATCTCTGGTTGCCATTTCTTCATAAAACCAATAAGTCTATCTCACGTTTCCTCTTACAAAATCTTCCTTCTTTTTTAGATGATGCCATCCCGTTTATTTTCTTGCTTCTGTTTGGTTGTTGAACTTGAATTTTCCCATGCATCTTACGGAGGGAAGTTACTAATCTGTCTTCCACTATCTCCTGTTTTTGTTTTATCCTTGGTGCAAAGTCAAACTGATTTGTGCCTCTCTATTTCTTTTTCTTTCTTTAGACAGAAGAAGTGTAATACTACTAGGTTGCCTGAAGCTAGCTAGCTAGCTCAGGACCCATCACACATATTGAATTTTCCCAGCCGGATTTTCTTTCATCTCAATGTCTATTGATCAATCATTTCTGGTAGGATGGAATCAAATGGCTCTAGGTATACATGCAATGTCGGGACATAGTGGTCACACCCCAGAAGGAAGATGAGGGGGGGGGGTTATATTGCAACCTGGGTTCACACTTTTGTCTCAGGGTGGGGGACAGATTTTCTGTTCACATCTCCTACACGATTGACTGTTCACACCGGTCTACTGGGCTCGGGAATAAACTCTTTAAAGCCATGGAGAGAATATGCAAATCTATAATATGGGGGTTATGCATGACTGAATATATATGTATACATGTGTGGTTCTTAATGACAAACTGTCTTCCTGTCACATTCCATGCAAGTGATAAAAACAGCTGTGCCCTATCAAAATTGCCCCCCATGCCACTCTCCCCTCCACATTTTATCAACAGTGTTTGATTCACTGACAAGGTTACCCTGACTATTAAAACAATATAGAATAAATGAATAAATTTAATGAATAAATGAATTACAAGACAACCCATCGCTCAAAAGGGGAGAGAAGAGACAATTCTCTGCAGCCGTTCAGATGACAACATTGGAGGGGGGGGGGGGTACTAGAATGCACAAGGAATTCCTGTTGTGTTGGACAATAGTGTGAACACAGCTCTAGACAATGATCCAGTCAAGGTTGGGAGGAGACAGTGAAACAGAAAATCAGGGTCCTGTCTTACAAAGAGTTGCGATCGATCTGATCAATCGCAACTATGGAATGCCAGCATTAATCAACTTGTTTGTACAAACCATTTTCCAGAAATGACGTATATTCATGCATTTACTGTTTTCTTGACAAATCAGTATGCTTCTCTTTGTTATCGATGGACATTGAGCAAATTTCCTGAAGAAAAAATTATTACAATGATGGATTTCCGTATATTTGAGATTGATCGGATCAATCGTAACTCTTTGTAAGACGGGGCCCAGAGATAGATGGACAAAGATCATTCAAAGGAATCGCCTCAGGGCATCACACTATCCGCTTCCATTTATCATCCTTTATACCTGATATTCCTTTTCTATTCCCATAACCCCCCCCTAGATTCCTGATTTTCTCTAATTCAATTCAATCTATTGTTAGGTACATGTACATGTATATCGCATTTAATTTCTAGCTCTTTTATTTAATAGTGCACAATCCGTTGACTATTTTGCATTCATTGACTGCAACTGACTTGCATGAGTTTAGTCTGCTGGTACTGTTACAAAATGCTCTTTGATTCTGTTTTCATTACAAAATCAGATTGTTCACGAACCATGAGTCTCGTCTGATTTTGCAATCAATAAAATATGCAATAGGATCTTTTAACTCTGAAATGACCTTTGACCTTATCATTCTCAAGAAAACATACATACATCTTTGGATATTACCATACATGTATGGTAATATTCAAAGATTATTTGTACCAAGTGTAATCATAATTGGTGTAGAAATAAAGAAATGAGAGCAAGTTGACCATTTGACCACTAGATGACCTCTGATCTCATCGTCCTCATGGACACACATGAGGTATAATCCCAAGCATCATTTGTACCAACTTAAGTGTGAACATAATTAAGAAATGGGAGCAAGTTGACCTTTTGACACCTACATGTAGATGACTTCTGACCCCATTGTCCTCAATGACACACATGTGGTATTACCCAAGTATCATTTGTACCATGTGTGAACCTAATTTATGTAGAAATAAAGAAATTAGAGCAAGTTGACCATTTGACCACTAGATGACCTCTGACCTCATCGTCCTCATGGACACACATGTGGTATAATCCCAAGGATCATTTGTACAAGTGTGGACATAATTGATGTAGAAATGAATAAATTAGCAAGTTGACCTTTTGACCCCAAGATGACCTCCAACCCCATAGTCCTTATGGATACACATGTGGCATTACCCAAGGATCATTTGTATCAAGTGTAAACAAAATTGATCTAGAAATAAAGAAATAATTGATGTAGGAAAAAAAATGGGAGCAAGTTGACCTTTTGACACCTAGATGACTTCTGACCCCATCGTCCTCGTGGACACACATGTGGTATAATCCCAAGGATCATTTGTACAAGTGTGGACATAATTGATGTAGAAATGAATAAATTAGCAAGTTGACCTTTTGACCCCAAGATGACCTCCGACCCCATAGTCCTCATGGACATATATGTGGTATTACCAAAGGATCATTTATACCAAGTGTAAACAAAATTGATCCAGAAATGAAGACATGAAAGCAGTTTGAAAAAAACTTGACCTTTTGACCCATATATGTAGATGACCTTTGACCCCATCATCCTGAACAACAGACGGGTGGTACTATCCAAGGATCATTTGAACGAAGTGTGAAGATAATTTATACACAACTGAAGAAATGAATGCAAATTGAACAAAACCTTCAAAAAGGATTAACATGACATTTGACCCCAAGATGACCTTTGACCCAATCATTTTCATAGGCTCACATGTGGTATTACCCAAGGATCATATGTACCAAGTATGAATAATTGATGCAGAAATAAAGAAATGGGAGCAAATTGAACACACACATTATGAACAGACTAACAGGAAGGGTGATTACTCTCTGCCAAACTTCGTAGGCAAGACAATAAAAAGTATATTTAACTTTTAAAGGTCAAGTCCAACCCAGAATTTTTTTATTTGAATCGATAGAGAAAAATCAACCAAAATCAAGCAAATAACAAAGTTATGACATTTTTAAGTTTTGCTTATTTTTCACAAAACAGTTAAATATGCACAACCCAGTGATAGGCATATGAGAGAGTCTATGATGTCCCTCACTATCTATTTTGTTCTTTATTGTTAGAATTATACAATATTTTGATTTTTACAGATTTGACAATATGGACTAATTTGAATTAACCTTAAACTGTTGAAATAATGGTAATGCCACATGTTCAGGGAGGAATAAGATTTTGTTCACATGACGATGAATAGTAATTTATATTTTTTCATATTTCATATCATGAAATACAAGAAATAGTGAGTGTGTGACATCATCTGTCTGCTCATTTGCATATCAACCAGGATGTGAATATAACCGTTTTGTGAAATTAGGCAAAACTCTCAAATGTCATAACTTTCTTATTTCACATCCGAACTTGATGAAATTGGCAGTGCTATGCTTGTTGGATTTTTCTCCTTTTTATTCAAATCAACTTTTCATTGAGGTGGGTTTGCTGAAATCTTAAACTAGCATCACATATAGAGCCCATAATAATCTTGATTTGGAAATTGATTGTAAAAATACTGTGAACAATGTAACAACTAATCCCTGGAAATAAAAACCAATGTAAACAAGTCTCACCTGCATCACGCGGTTCAATATAGCAGCAGTGCTGACTTTGAAAACTACTCTAACTCGCACAAGATGTTCAGTGATACATGGTTACTCTTAATATGTCCACTTTTTATGAACTAGACCAATAAACTTACAGAGATATGATGGTTATTCAACAAAAAAAACCCAACATGGCCAAAGTTCATTGGCCTAACATGACCTTTGACATTGATCATGTGACTTGATGTTCAGTGATACTTGATTACTCTTAAGTCCAAGATTCATGAATCAGATCCATAAACTTTCAAAGTTATGATGGTAATTCAACAGTTACACCCAATTCGGCCAAAGTTCATTGACCTTTGACCTTGGTCATGTGACCTGAAATGCGCACAGGATGTTCAGTGATACTTGATTACGCTCATGTCCAAGTTTAACGAACTAGACCAATAAATTTTCAAAGTTATGATGGTAATTCAACAGATACCCCCAAATCGGCCAAAGTTCATTGGCCCTAAATGACCTTTGACCTTAATCATGAGACCTGAAACTTGCACAAAATGTTCAGTGATGCTTGATTACTATTATGTCCATGTTTCATGAATCAGATCCATAAACTTTCAAAGTTATGATGGGAATTCAACAGATACCCCCGATTCGGCCAAAGTTCATTGACCCTAAATGACCTTTGACCTTGGTCATGTGACATAAAACTCACGCAGGATGTTCAGTGATAATTGATTAATCTTATGTCCAAGTTTCATGAACTAGGTCCATATATTTTCTAAGTTATGATGACGTTTCAAAAACTTAACCTCAGGTTAAGATTTCGATGTTGATTCCTCCAACATGGTCTAAGTTCATTGACCCTAAATGACCTTTGATCTTGTTCATGTGACATGAAACTCTAATAGGATGTTCAGTAATACTTGATTAACCTTATGGCAAAGTTTCATGAACTAGGTCCATATACTTTCTAAGTTATGATGTCATTTCAAAAACTTAACATCAGGTTAAGATTTGATGTTGACGCCGCCGCCGCCATTGCCGTTGGAAAAGCGGCGCCTATAGTCTCACTCTGCTACGCAGGTGAGACAAAGAAAGGACAAGATGCTATTTCTGACTAACTTGAGTTCTGGCTGTAGACCTTTATTCACATAGTGCCAACAGATGAGACCGATCAGATCTTGGACTTTAGCATTGTTTGTCACGACAATCTTTAAGAATCTTCTGTCAGGTATGCTAGGTTCGACCATCGTTAAAAAGATTTCGATGCGTTTAACACCTCCTGCACCAGCATGGCCCTATAAGAAAAAAAAGTGATGAGAAAATAACTAATTTGAAATTTATCAATTGCACATTAATCCCCATCACTATCACAATCATCGTCCAAGTCCTCAGCATCATCATTATCATCATCATCATCATCACCATCATCATAATCATCATCACCACCATCACCATCTTCATCGTGCGTCATCATCATCATCAACATCCAGCAGTATTAGCAGCAGCAGCAACATCAGCATCAGCAGCATCATCATTATCATCACCATCATCATCATCACTACCATCATCATCATCACCATCATCATCATCACCATCATCATCATCACCATCATCAGCATTATCATCATCATCATTATCACCATCATGCATCATCATCATCAGCAGCATCATCATCATAATCATCATCATTCATCTTCATCATCACCATCATCACCATCACCGCCATCACCGCCATCATCATCATCACCATCATCACCATCATCATCATCACCATCATCATAATCATCATGCAGCAGTAGTAGCAGAATCATCATCATCATCATCACCATCATCTTAATCATCATACAGCAATAGTAACAGCAGCAGCATCATCATCACCATCATTATCATCATTACCATCATCATCACCATTAGCATCACTTATTGTCATCATCATCATCATCATCACCATCATCATCATCATGCATCATGCATCATGCATCATCATCATGCATCATCATCATCAGCATCATCATCATCATCACCATCATGCATCTTCATCACCATCATTATAATTCCAACAGCATTTCGCCTCTTACAAGTTACAAGTAACTTATGATGCTTTTGAAATACTTAAAATGTCTCAAAAAGCTTCCCATCGATATAAACATATAAATTACATTCAAAGGCTTTTACATATAAAAAAAGGCAAATCATTATCAGGTTACATCAAAACATGTTACATCAGAACAAGATATGAAAAAGACAAATACATCATTTATAAAATATTCAAGCGCAGATTTATATCCAGCGAGCCATAACTGGCAACCACCAGTAAGATTGATGGCCGAGTTGTCATGTAATTTTCTCATGATAATGCATGTACTTGCAAGTCATTTCAGAGTTTTGTAAGATTTTTATTGGGCTGTACCTAAATAGGGTTAATACTAAATCGTTATTCAAACAACGACAACAACAACTACAAACACCCTTGGCAGTCTCACATAGATTATACAACTAGTCTTAAAAATTAATAAGAAATATCTCTTTATTATTAAAGTAAAGCTGAGAAAAGATGTGTAGATGAAGATTTTAGAAATTGTGTGGGTTTATTTTATATAACATCTTGAAAAAAGTAAAGATTATAATCACTCATACTTTTCTCCATATCGATGTCCCTATACAATCACTTTGTACTTTTGAACTAGAAAATCAGTTCCTGGTTCTAGTAAGAAAATAGGCAAAAGGACAAAGAGAGGTTTAGTGGCCCATTTGAGAGATAGGTTTTCTGTCTTAAAATATCAGTAAAAACTCCTAGAAATGTACATGTAGGAGGAGAAAATTCTAATGCCAAATTTCAGAAAATTTCCAAAACTTTAATGTTATATTAAGTCCTTCTTGAATATTAAAGAAGAGTGTAATTAAAACTCATTATTACAGGCCTTAAATTGGCAATGCAGTGAAATTTGATTTTTTTTTTTCACTCAAAAGAGCAAAAGTGTGTTTTTCTTTCTTTTCATTTTTGTTTAACTCTTAACATGCCACGTCAATTGGTAATGCAAAAAAGTGGATTTTCTTTTTAAAGTTTCTAAGAAAGATATTGGAAAGCCTTGCTTGGTCGACTGGAAATCAATCCAAATACACAACACAAGAATCACTGATATTTTTTTTCAAGCCTTTACTCTAATCATTAAAGAGAATATGAATTATTACAACTGTATAGATCAGGGGTTCTCAAACTTTTTCTTTGAAGGGCCAGATTAGACTCCAAGTAAACCTGAAAGGGCCAGGGTGAAGTGGATACTTAGAAAAAAAAATGTTCGCGAAGTGCAAAGACCCTTGCGGTCATGTTCCTATATGCTCTCTTGTGCAATCTTGCCCTCATTTTGGGAGCATTTAATCCAACAAATTTATAACAGTTTCATATGTTTTGAATGTCATTACTTTTATTACGGTTTCATGGATACACAATGTAATCATATTGAGCAATGTTTCATATTGTGACTAAAAAGTGATTTTTAAAAACCAAGCACAGTCTCGCGGGCCGGATCGAGAAGTTCCAAGGGCCGGATCCGGCCCGCGGGCCGTAGTTTGAGAACCCCTGGTATAGATAATAAATGCAATTGCACGAAAATGTGTCTGTGACATACTATGGGTTTAAGATAAAAGCCAGTCTTGATAACGAATCGAAAATGAGTTTGTACAGAGTACAATAAGATGACCACCCAAGCGTCTGTTCACATTCATGTGGCCAAGTATTCTGCAAGAAATTGTGCAATTCCTGAGAAATTACAGTACTTAGCAATTTAAGCATGGGATTCAAGTCAAATGTCTGGTATTTGTCCAAGCAATCATATAGTCTCTCACATGTGCTTATCTGTGTTGGTCATACGGTGTGATCAATTTTAGCTTAGATTTCAGGATTTCACAAAAGGCGGTGCTGCACCATTTATCCCGATCGGCCCTCTTCGCGATGATTCTCGAGATTCAAGAAACCCTGTCTCCGCCATCACAAGAAGAGTGAGTCCTGCACGAGCGAGGCATCGATGCACTATGGTCTGACACCGTGAATAAATTATCCCGAGTGCGTCTGCACCTACAAATTAACGCGATAATTTGTAAAATAGCGTGCTATTTTGCAAATAATCCCAAGTTGACTTGGGCTTGCGATCTCGAGATTAATCCTACAAACTAGCGCAATAATTGTGTATCCATTGCAAATAATCTCAAGATTGCTCTGATCGGGATAATTTGCCAGATCAGAAATAGTGCGCTAATTTGAAAACTCAGGATGGTGCAGACAGCCCTAAAGTTCTGTTTAGGTACATGTAACTGAACCAGATAAAGGACCATGATAAGTTATATTGACAATTAGTTTTACAGACTTTCTTATAAAATCAGGTTTTAGCTGCGAAAACTTTCAATTGTCTTTAAATAAACTGTGCTACATTTGCGTACATATATTGACTGGCTTGGTAAGAGATACCATAACCTCGAAGTAGTCTCATATTGTCCCATAGGATAAGAAGGGAAATACGCAGACCTGCCAACCTCTGGGAATGAAAAACTGTATTCTGTGATAAAAAAAAACTGTATTTTTCCCCCAAAAAAGTGTATTTCATAATAAAATGCTTGGCGCACTAGCTCATCGCGGGGCTCAAGCTGCATACAAGCTAAAATGCGCACTGCTCTTGCAGATGAAAAAAACAAAAAAACATTGAAACGTGTGTTTATCTTCACCCTGGTTTTAACAAAATGATTGGAAAAAAAAGTTACCTGAAATTACATTGATCTAATAACCATATTTGTGTACGTTTTATGAAATGGAGACATATAGAGATCATTTTTCTCATTAAATTACGATTTTGATAAAAAACAATTTTTTTTTAAAACGTACTGCCGTGTTTTGGTTGCAAAAAAACGTACTAAATACGCCTAAAACATACTGGTTGGCAGGTCTCAATATGGGTCTACTGAGGGAAAGATGATATGGTATCTCCCAAAAATTAAAGCAAGTCAATATTATTATCATTACATACAGGCCTGCAGCTGTATGAAGTTTAATTGAAGCTAGAGTATTATAAATTCATTATTTTAAGCAATCGATGTTGAATGAATACTTCTGATTTCAGGTTATTCGTGTACTTGATAAAGTAATCCTGGCTATTATATGACGTAAAGTGTACACAGAGCAGGCGCGCATCATGCATGTCGCACATACACTTAAAGGGATGGTCTGGGCTGAAAGTATTTATAGCTTAATAAATAGAGTAGAATTCACTGACCAAAATGCCAAAAATTTCACAAAAATCGTATAACAAAGTTATTGAATTTTAAAGTTTAGGAATAATTTGTGAAAACAGTTGTCATGAATATTCATTAGGTGGGCTGATGATTATCCGATTTTGATGGAATTTTTCGGCATTTTGCTCAGTGAATTTATTCTACTCTATGTATTAAAATATAAATATTTTCAGCCCAGACCATCCCTTCAACGCGTACACAAGAATTGCGCTAGGGTTTGGTGAATGGGAATATGGATATTATGGACTGATGATTTATTACAGAAGTGCAAAAGGAAAATTATAGATTTGTGGAGAAGGGTTGTATGAATATTATGGTCCTATCAAGCCTGGCTGGGCCATTGTGACATATTTTGTATTGAGTTAATCAGGACAGACCAGACAAAATAGATCGGACAGATACTTCAAGGGGAAGATCGGACAGTACATAGACCAAGTAATGAAACGCTCGGGAAGAGCACCCCACAGCATTGAGTAAGTAACAACTTGTTTACCTCTACGTATCGCGAGATGGTTGTGTACAAAACATGAGGGAAGTAGTTAAGGGTTGAAGGAAAAGACGATTTTTACATTCCAAAATTGTTTTCATTCAATTTGTTTTGCTTATATTAAAGATGAATATATTTTAGAGGTTCTTGGGTAATAAAAGGTGGAATTACTTCCAAGCGCCACCCTTGAGCCCTCTCCAAAATCACCTCTCTCATTTTCCCTATATGTTTCATACACAACTGCGTGCCGATGTGCGAAGGTTTGTTTACTCAACGCAAGTGGGCGTCATTCCCCATGAGCATTCATTGGACGTTTGGGAGCATTTCAAAAAATCGCCGAAGTGTCTGATCTTCCCCTTGTAGTATCTTTGAAATAGGCTTTAATTTTTGTCTTCAAAATACCTCACTCAGGGGAGCATATCGACCTTATAAAGTCTAAGACTACACAACAACAATATGATTGTTGTCATTTTAAGGAGCAAGTGCTGGAGATATTCCCAACAGCTTCTCCTCTTGAGCCTACACGATCCCTTCATCAGTGGGACTAAGTACCTCCCATTAAAATTTAATGAATGCTAATTGATGAAGAAATCTAATACAAATGCCAGGGATGATAAATGGGGGAGGCTAAAATCTTGGACAATTAAAAAGCACTGACAGTATTCAAAGGAGCTCCAGTAAATTGTTTTAATCTACCGTCGAAGACATTTTGTCAGTCTTCAATGGGAGCTCTACCAAGCTTCAAAATTAGTATGCCATCTATAATCATTAAGTCCATGGTGAAAGACACTTGCAATCGATCGCAAGTCAATCTTATATGCCCAAATTAATCACAAGTCATTAAATCACAATTAATAAAAGGGATTGTTTAAAGTAACCAATCTGTTGTTACAATGTAAGTATGCGTCTGACCAATAGAAAATGATCAACATCAACCAGCATTTTGGTAGATTCTAACCAATATTATTAGTTGATTTTCACCATTTTTGTCAGACAAATTTTGCCATGGCTGGGATTTGAACCTACGGCCTTTGTTATTCAGAGTCCAGGGACTAATCTGCTGGACTGCTCCGCTTGTTGGTTACTTGGTATACAGATGCAATAATTGTATCCACCACCATGGAAGTCATATACATTGTATGCTTTTCACACTGCATTTCCTTAACCCCATACTATCCTTAACCGTGGACTATCCTCAACCCCATACTATCTTTTTTTGGATTCACATGTCTTTCTTAACCCCATACTATCTGCTCAATCGTGGTTAACACCGTAACCCCGAACTATCACACAGCTCATGAAGATTGATGATTTTACCATACAGAGCGTGATTAACGTGCAATTTCGACTTCTGTGATTGGCTAATGCTTAGCCCCACTTTTCCTTAGCCCTGTTTCGTTTCACACTGCATCTCTTAGCACCACAGCCGGCTAACCCTGCTTTTTTGCAGGACCAGGTAGTACCGTACTATTTACCCACTTTGCTAACACGTATAGTGTGAAAACAAGGTGGGCTAATCTTAACCCCAGGAAATCGGTGGGGCTAAGACCACCCCACCAATTTCTCGGATTTTAGGAAAAAGTGCAGTGTGAAAAGCATATAGTTTTCCATCAATTTTTTTACATACCACAACTTACCTAGCCACTGAAAACAATAAGGAATAGCTCTACATTTAATGAGTTTGCTAATTATTGTACCCTTCTCTAATAATATACCAAACCCCCTTCCAAGAGGGCAAGCTTTTTAACAAGTCTTTGGCATGACTTGGTCGAGACTCAATCCAGTAACCTCATGTCACAAGGCAGGCACTCTACCACTGAGCCACCCGGCCCTGCACAACCATGCCCCAGGGTTCCTAGTTTTTCAAGAAAACAAAATTCCCTGATTTTTCCCTGATGAAGTTTACAAATTCCCTGATAATTATTTAAACCCATTCCCAGTTTCGCATGTTTAATAATAGTGGTTGCAGTGAATTACACGTATTTACAGTATAAAAACAATAATGTAAATCTAATAAGTACCATCATAACCAGTCATCCAGTGGATGTTATTTTGATATCCGACAAAATAAAACAAGAGTCTGACTGACTACAGTGCTTTCGACTTTTGGGCTCATCAAAATTCCCTGATTTTTTTCCTCATTTGAGGCATATTTCCCTGATTTGATGTTTTTATAAAATTTCCTGATTTTTCCGACTGGAAAAAAAGTAAAATAATTTTCCGATTTCTATGATAGGTTCGGAACCCTGATGAACACACCATCAGAGAGGAAGTTATAAAATGAATATAGAGCTCCCTCAACAGGTCCCCAGTATGGAAACAGAGGCATATGAATGATGAATACCGCATACATTTCTAATTCCGAAGGTTCCTAATTCTGAAGGTTCGGTTATTTGGAAGGTTCGCATATTCCGAAGGTTTATAATTCCGAAGGTTCGTTCATCCGAGAACGAAACAAGGTTTGTAATTACGAAGGTTCGTTAGTCCGAAAACGAAGTGAGGTTCGTAATTCCGAAGGTTCGCTAGTCTGGAAACAAAATGATTAACAAACCTTATTTCTTTTTCGGACTAACGAACCTTCGGAACAACTAACCTTATTTCGTTTTTGGATTAACGAACCTTCGGAACATTGAACCTTATTTCGTACTATCGAACCTTCGGAGTAACGCCACGAATGTTCAGATTAACAGACCCTCTAACGTTTTCGGATTAACAAATATCGAGGTATAGGCCATTTACGTGTTTTGGAATAAAGAACCTTCGGAATTACGAAGTGTAACCGATGAATTACATATCAATTGCACTCGATACAGATTATTCAAGATGTTTTTCTTTGAACTTTATTATTAAAGTTACAGCTCATTTTATAAGATCTCGGTAATGGGACTAAAAGATGTTGACAACCAACTGAGCTATATTAAAGTATAAACTGCTGAGTTATGAATAGGTTGTATCAATTATTCACTACTGGGAGTTTCATAACAGTTCACATTTGTTATGTATTGAGGTGGCAAGATGAATTTTTCATAAGATATTTGTTAGATGATAATAATCTATACTAATACACAGTTTGCTTGTTAATGGGTGAATCTGCATCATCATTTCCAACATACAGGTAATAAAAAAAATTGTTTTTCTTCTTTTCAATCTCTACTTCTAACATAACACCCCCAATCCTTTCTACATATTTTTCAAACCTTTTTTTATAATCTGCCTGGAGTACATTCTTATCCCTATAATGTTCTAAGGAATTGTCAACAATAAGATTTCATTAGGTAAAAAACAAAGTTTCAAAGCTTGAGCTTCGTGACAGTTTAAATTTGTGACTTATTGTTGTAGCAAGATTAATGATTTTTTTCAGGAATTTTCAAACATTTGTTTGGTAATATCTATAATGAGACACACCCCTCTGATTTTACGAAGCAGCCTTAACCATTCTTTGTGTACTATAAAGTCTCTGGGATGGTGTGCACAGGCCAAAGACCCGACCTAGATGCTGCGTGTAAGCGGTGCGTATGTGTCTCTAAAAAACATGTGCATGTCATTGAATGATTTTACAGAGTGGCTCAAACCGTGGTTTGTGGCGCTGAAAAACAATGCGCGTGGTGCTTGTGATTTTAATACAAAGTGACTCAAAACTCCCCGTTTTTCATAAACAATTTGCAGTTTCTGAAATGCATACCTGCGCTTCATATCTAATATTGGAAAACAAAATATTGTACATGTATATTATAGAAAGTAGAATGTATGCTTTTAATTGGAATATGGTAAGTAATTGATCTGGTTTTTTTCAAAGCGCGAAGTTGTGTGAAGTTGCGTCTAAAAAGCTAATAGATTTAAGCTTTGCAGATTTGAATTCCAATCCTTTGAGATTTAAGAGATGATAGTTAAGATTGAAAATGCATCCAATACTCGACTGGCCACTTTTCTTAAAAAGAGATGGTCCGGGCTGAAAATATTTATATCTAAATAGAGTTAAATTCACAGAGCAAAATGCTGAAAATTTCATCAAAATCAGATAACCAATCACAAAGTTATTGAATTTTAATATTTATCAATATTTTGTAAAAACAGTTATATGCACATCATCATGAATATTCATTAGGTGGGCTGATGATGTCACATCCCCACTTTCATTTCTTTGTCATTACATGAAATAGTTAATGTTTCACTTTTTTCATACATGTGTAAATGATGTGCCTCCATTACAATGAAATAAGTTGCGACAATAAATAACTGCAGTGTAATGCACTTAATCAGTTGTCAATCTAATTGTTAGTTCTTGGTAGAAATTTTTTGAATTAACCTAACTTCATATAATAATATAAAAAAGAACAAGTGGGGATATGAAATCATCAGCCCACCTAATGAATATTCATAAAGACATACCTAGTTCTATTTCACCAGAATAATGCAAATCTTTGAAATTAAATAACTTTGTTATTTGTTATCCGATTTTGATCAATTTCAGCATTTTGCGTTATGAATTTTACTCTATTTATTGATATACAAATATCTTCAGCAGACCATACCTTTAATAGCCAATCTGGATTTAACAAAAATCCTTCAAATTTACACCGTAAAACATCCTTATACAGTATTATGTAGATATTACCAAATATATGTGATTATACAGATGATGCAAAAAATATGCCTTCCAAGTAAAACACAACGCAGCATTTACAATTCCTTCAAGAAAATTCTAGTTTCCATGTTCATCAATCATGTTTATGCAACCAAAAAACACCTGCTTTAACTTTTCAAAAAGAGCACATTGAGGCAATGTAACGTTTAAATGTCTGAAGGGCATTTGCTTTTTATAATCAGTTAAATTACTATTTTTGCAGAGATGTATAAAGCTTAGTATGGTTATGGTTAATTATTTTACATGGCAAGATGCGTAGCAACATAGCCAAAGTCTATCATATTCCTTGCGATTACTATAGCCCAATCTCATACTTTCATCAATAAAATGAAAAAATAAGAAACGAGCATGCATGTAGCTAATGATAGTCGAGGCAGAAAGAAAGAAGAAAAAAAATTTGTGTGCAGTAACAATTTTCAATTTTTTATCATAAGCAGTTTACCTTTGCCTATTTTTCATTTTAAGCTCTTGAAATTTGCAAAACATCAATAATATACAATGTATATATTCACCTTTGAAATGTACAAGTTGGCATTATAAAACCTTTTTCATTATTAACTTTGTCAAATTTGAGTGGAAGAGACCTTATTTTAGAAAAAATGTGCTTCTTGCATCAAACTAAAAACAGAGAGAGAGGGAGTGGCAAATGAAGACTGGAGACAGAAGTCCACACTTATGCTGCGATCAAAATGCACGCATCAAACAATTAATCAGACGATAATCAGTATGCGTCTGCGATTTGTCACCTGGAGGGCGCCCGTCACACAATCTTTTTTGCGTTCCTGACGAGACAGACCATGTCCCTTGCTGTGGAGTACAATACCGCCTAATTAAGATTGAAACACAGACTTTGGCAGCCAAAAAGAAATGTTTAAATGCCAAACAGAAGGAACAAGGATTTTCCTCCAGCAACACTATTTTTTTTTCTTTTCTCCTCGAATAAACTCTAGAAAATAACAGAAATTCACATTAAAAAAAACAGCTTTCTGTTTCTTCAATACATCCATTACTTAAGTATTGCTGCAAGTAGCATTTAATAGCCAGTAATGTACTGTACATTTCGGTATGTACATGTAAAACAAAGTCATGTGGTTATATTTCAAAGAAATGAGGACAAGGACAGTTTTACTGAGGATTAACTTTAGAAAGTTTGAATAATTCAAGGAAATAACTAAAATGTTACAATAAAAAAAATCTTTTTAAAACTTTGATTCATCCATTATTTTTGGATTTCTGTGAGGAATATATGTATCTAATAGAATATACACTGTGATGTCATGTGGTCATGTTTTGATACTGTAGATTAAGAATAAAGAATAACTATACAGATTAACCCCAGAATTTTAGAATTAACTGAAGAAATAAAGAGAAATTTCACAATAAAAACATCACTCTGAATTTTCAATTCATCAATTATCATTGCATTGATGTGAGGAACATTTACCTATGAAAATTACTTTTATGTCTTCACACCTAACTTTCACACTGTTTAAAAATCAGGTAATTTTGTGATTACTCCTATAAAAGGCTTTCTCATTCCTCGAAGACACTCTGCAAGATGACCCCCCAATATGTGTACATATGAGTGACAGGTTTCATGCAAAAGCTTGTCAGCTATCTTAATCTATGGATAAAAATGTGTCAAGTCCAATAAAGATGGTTCAAAAGTCAAGATTAAGAGTGAAAGAGGGGCCTTGGTATCTATTAAGAGTTCAGAGAGAGGCTAATTAGTGAATCCTCACATTGGACAGAGGGACCTTTTGAAAAACATTGCTTAAGTTTCCAATGAACAGATTCATTAATAACAATTTTAATTAGGGGGTAGTCTCTGAGAAATTATCATGAAAAAGTGGTAATATGCAAAGTTCAAGTCATGGGTGATTCATCAACTTTTTTTTTTGGGGGGCACTTTAATAGCTGAAATAATACAGTTGAATTCTGTAATTAGGTAAATTATTGCCCCTAGGTATACATGTATATCCGCTTTGCCTACTTTCCATTTTTTCTCATCACAAATGGTCTTATCCAAGTCCATCCAACTCAGGCCCAAGATACACAAGTATGTGTCGGGTTTGAAGTCGTTTCCAATGCTGGCTTTCAAGCCGTCCCAAGCCCGCAATTAGGTACACTTACACCAGAAGTAGACTGAAACCGCTTTGAGATTCTTTATCGCGTCGCCTTTTCAAGTGACACGCAAGCCTGTCTTTCACATCAACATTTTCTATTTTTCGTGGAATAGCACTAACTGTTGTTCGCTATTTCTAGTTCAGTGGTTAAGCCGCTTTTGGTGGTAATTCCGGGACTCGCATCGCTTTTTAGGCGGACTTAGTCCAGTATGGCAATCAAAAATAGGGAGCCGATACACGTATCTTGAGGTGCCTCTGGGGCCGGCCTCAGTGCGCTTTCAACGTATGTGTATCTTGGGCCATAGTCTAATCTTTGTACCTTGTACTACCATTTGGGCCAATTTTTGAATTTCCCCATTAACCATTTTGTTTAAATTTCCAATAACTCTATACCTATTTCAAGTAATTAAGGTAGAAATTAGACTGAAAATCTCCATATGACAATTAGACTAGCTTAAGAAAAAGTGGATGTAAAAGCAAGTCTATTGTAGACCACACAGCAATTAGACTAAATTGAGGGTAGACCAATCATGATGGTGTTACCATCTGAGAACTAGACCATCTGCTAGTAATGTACATGGATGTAAACTCAATAAAGGACAAGCCCCCCCCCCAACAAAAAGTTTATTGGAAGAAAAGGAGAAAAATCCAACAAGCATAACACTGAAAAGTTCATCAAAATTGAATGTAAATAAGAAAGTTATAAAATTTCTAAATTGCTTAATTTCATTATAAAAAGTTATGGGCACATCCTGGTCGGTATGCTAATGAGGGGACTGTTGACATCACCCACTCCCTATTTCTTTTGTATTTTATTAAATGAAACTTGAAATATTATCATTTTTCCCCCTCATTGTCAGGTGAAACAAAGTTTTATTCCTCCCTGAACATGTGGCATTACTATTGTTTTAACATTTTATAGTTCAGTCATGTTGGTCCTTGTGTCAAATCTGTAAAAATTGAAATATTGTATAATTCAAACAATAAAAAAGCAAAAGAAATAGTGAGGGACATCATTGACTAAACTATGCTATGCATACTTTTGTATAACTATTTTGTGAAAAATAAGTGAAACTTTAAAATGTCATAACTTTCTTTATATATTACATCCGATTTTGATTCAATTTTCAACGTGTTTTTTTTTTGTTTTTTTCTATTGAGTAAAATAAAAAAATTTCTGGAGTAGACTTGACCTTTAATAGAATACCCTATTAAGAAACCAATTCTCTATGATTAATCTTTCAATCAAGATTAAAATTCCCCATGATTCAGAATGAATAGCGACTTAATTTTGGTTGCATCGCCAGAAATAAAACAAGGAGCCTTGTGATGATTAGACACAACCTAAAATAGACACTTAAAAATTTCCGGCTTTATTTAATAACTTTAGTTCATACTGAAAGAAGAAATGGAGCCATACATTCTTAACTTGGTCAAAACTGGGATTAAAAAAAATTGAATTCTTACAGTTATATTTATAGTACATAATTTTGTGCCAATGGATAGGAAGAGGAATATTGAAGGATTTATTGAAATAATAATAATGGTTCTAAGCATAGGATGTGCTTTTCGAGGCTGGAGCGTTGTGGCCCCCGTGGATTAGTCTTCTGACTTTGAAACAGAGGGTCGTGGGTTCGAATCCCAGCCACGGCATAATTTCCTTCAGCAAGAAATTTATCCGCATTGTGCTGCACTCAACCCAGGTGAGGTGAATGTGTACCCTGCAGGATTAATTCCTTGAATACATGAGCGCTCAAAGGCAGCTCAAGCTAAAGCTGGGGTATTAATATTAATAATGCTCATCGGAATAGAACATTTCTAGATAGATGGCGCTATATAAATGCCTATTATTATCATTATTCATACAAATCTCAAATTCCTTCCAGGTGACTGGTTGTTGGTTTTGAGATAGTACATGTAGGTCACAATCATATCATTTACTTTCAATAGGGGTTCGGTCATGCATCTTGAACATATTTTCCAAGGTGGGAAGGAGTCGAGGCCGGCCTCTGTCTCTGCCCGAGTCATGTGACCAAAGTCTACGAGAGAAGCTTTTCTCCAGCAGCCTCATGACTCTATCGGTTCCATGATGGTTGCTATGGCGACAGATGCTCTGCTGTAAATTCCACACACTAATGGTTCCACCAACTTCAACCCTGGGTTTAACATTGTACCCTACCCGAAACCTAACCATAAACGTACATGTAACACAAACATAATGCAGCCCTCACCTGATAGGATGAAAAAAAGCATGGAGCAATTGTCGCCAGAGCAAATGTTGTGTCACCGACTCTATCACCACTAACTACATCCCAGAAAAACTGGAGGTTCTGCTGGATCATTTTATCATACCATACAAAAAATTTCTATCATTTTGTTTTAATTAAATGTCATTTGCACCCCTAGATATCAGATGGCACCCCTCCCCCTATAGTGTTGAGGAAACTGGTCTGAATTTACAGCCTAAAAAGGGGCCGCGGGAGCAGGGGGACTTAGCCCCTCCCCCCCCACTTTTTTCCAAAACCATGTACAAAAACGTAAAAATGACCATATGAATGTGATTTTTTGCATGGTCAGCCTCCCACTCCCCCACTTTGAAAACCGTTCCGCGGCCCCTGCTAAAGCCCTGACTGGGACAAAAGATCTTCAACAAAAAGATTGGTACTTTGTCTTAGAATTGTCACTAGACCTGTTGATTAATAAGTTATTTAAAGTGTCACTTTGGGTCTGAACTTGCAGACTATCCATGCAGATGGGCAGCTGACAAATACATTTTATAATTTCAATGTTTATGACACCATTATTATAACTCAGAATGTTTTACATTCAAAACAGTCTTAAAGTGATTTTTCGAAAGGTACAAAGGGGCCGCGGAAGCAGGGGGACTTCAGCCCCCCCCTCACTTTTTTCCAAAACCGTGTACAAAAACGTAAAAATTACCATATGAATGCGATTTTTTGCATGATCAGCCCCCCCCCCACTTTGATAACCGTTCCGCAGGCCCCTGCTAAAGCAATAATCACAGTAAATTTTTTTGTAAAAAGAAGAAGAAATACAGTCCCTCTAAAAAATAAAAAAAGGCAAAAGATTCTCAACATACAAACAATTTGTTACTCTACAAGTTGGGATATTTCATGTCAGCATATAAAAAAATGGTGATAAACTTAATTTTTATTTTAAAAAAGTTAAGCTTCTCAGTTTAAGTATACATGTACATACCTTTCCATCAAAGTTTGCATATTCAGCGAAGATATTAGTAGCCTGGTCAGGGAATCGCTCTAGCTGAATCGAAAGCGACGACTTCAAGACCTTGGGTTTTTGCTTCACTTTTTTCTTCCCGAACAGGTCATCCAGTTCCTCGTCTTTAAGGAGGAAACAAAGGAAAAAACAAATCAAATTATTGAAATTATTATTGTGATCGTATAAATGCATTACTCAAAGCCTACAATAACAAGACCATATTGAAATTTGAGATTTGAGTCATATCAAACGGGTCAAATGGAGAAATGGATTCTAAGCTTTAGAACTTGCTAAAATTAATAAACAATCACCTAAACAAGTGCTTGATTATTACACGTAGAAGCCTTTCAGAAAGATGTAAAATAACATGAATAAAATTAGTTTAGAGAGCCCTAAAACATAAAGTTAGGCATACTTTATGTGAGTTCGATCAAACTTCTAGTAGCCTGGAGAGACATTACCTCAAAGAAACTACATATATCTTGTTTTGGGTAAAATTTGGGTTTAATTTTATAACTTTAATCTAGATTTAGATTTAAACAGGACTGAAAGAGAGCAAAATCACTTATATTTTCTAAAATGTTGATTTTTTTTTTAAGGACCAAATCCAAATTATCATTTTCTTAAAAAAAGTATGAACAGAAAAACTTGCCTATGTGGGTTTGTTGCGCATGGTAACATATGGTTTCTCATTGTATGTGACCATGAATCTAACACACTGTACGTATTAGTTCTTTGCACACATTTATTTTTTAAAAATTGTGATGAAAAAGGTTTAAATGTCTAAACTATTAGTTGTACAGTCTGTATTCTCTCGTTTGACAAAAATTATGGTTATTTATGTAAAAGCTAACTACATATTTTCTCTCTTCTCTCAAAATAATCACAGTAAATTTTTGTAAAAAGAAGAAATGTGATCAATCAGTACAAAGAAATATCATGCTCAGAGTGACGGACTCTAAATCAAGAATGGAAAGATAAAATGATTCAAAATCAATGGTTTTAATACCATTCCAAGAAGGAAAGAACCACATACCGCAGGTGGGGATTAGAATATCAAGTTTGTAGTTTAAAGGACAAGTCCACCCCAACAAAAATTTGATTTGGATAAAAAGAGAAAAATTTGACAAGCATAACAAGGAAAATTTCATCAAAATCGGATGTAAAATAAGAAAGTTATGACATTTTAAACTTTTGCTTCATTTCACAAAACAGTTATATGCACATCTCGGTGAGTATGCAAATGAGGGAACCGATGACATCACTCAATCACTATTTCTTTTGTATTTTATTATATGAAATATGAAATATTTTGATTTTCTTGTCATTGTCATGTGAAATAAAGTTTCATTCCTCCCTGAACACGTGGAATTCCATTATTTTAACATTTTGTGCTTCAGGCATGGAGGTCCTACATAATCATCAAATTCGTAAAAATTGAAATATTGCATAATTCAGACAATAAAAAACAAAAGAAAAAGTGAGTGAGTGACGTCATCGACTCTCTCATTTGGATGTAACTGGCTCGTTCATATAACTATTTTATTGAAAATAAGCGAAACTTTGAAATGTCATAACTTTCTTAGTTTACATCCAATTTTGATTAAAATTTTCAGCATTGTGCTTGTCTGATTTTTCTCTATTGATTCAAATCAACATTTTTCTGAGGTGGACTTGACCTTTAAATATGGACCTACATGTAAATATACATTGGTTTGAACTATAATTATGTAGGAAGGGGCAGAGAGGGGAAAAGAGCTGGTGGAATGAAGCAAACTAAAATCATAATCAGGTTTTTAAGCTGCGGTAGTGAGACATTGACCAAACATGACATATCCGTCACCGCTAGTGACGTACACGAGGACATTACCCTTCGATTCAAACTATTTTCATTACGATACCTTCCTCCACAATTTCACTTCAATTTCTCAATATCAAATCGGGCTAAACTGCGGCTGTCCACGATTGGCTTCCAGGGTTTTTATTTCCCCCTTCTCTTTGTGCAAAAAAAAGGGATACACCGAAAAAAGGTGAAGATGCACCAGCCATTTTTTTTTTCAGCCCTGTCATGGACACTTTGAACTTGTCCACGTGAAATGACTTATGGCAAGCCACACATGCACTTAATTACCGCTAATGATATGCCCCAGTCTCTTCAATCTCTGTATGACTATTCATTCTCCTTTCATCATGATTCATTTCTCAACCGGCTTCCCATACAACCCGACAGGACAAGTCTCTTTTGTCCCCACGTCAAGAGTCATTGAGCCCTCTTTCTGAGTGTGCGGAACACGAGCGAGAGGGGGGTAATTAATGTCAGACGCATCATACAAACATGGATACACCAAGCCATTTTATCGTCTTAATCACCCCGTGGGTTTCTTTCCTTAGCTTCCTCCAAAGCTCTCTTTTATCCCTTTTATTTTCGCTAATTTACTCGTTTTGGACAAGGAAGGAAACTGGCTGAACGGAGCTACCCGTGAAGCGCTGCCACTGTTGGCCAGGCGAGGGCAGTGTAAGAATAAACATAGAGAATGACTATGGAAATTCTCTTTCAAACAAAATATTTAGGTATGGACCGGCAGGCAATTAGGCTATTAATTCCAAGTTTCGAAGATGATGACTCCTCGAGATGAGTGCACGTCACTCTTAACGATATGTGACTGGTTACCACGGATGGCTTTGGTCTCTTTAAGGAAATTGATCTCGTGCCAGTTGAGACTTTCATAATGAATATCACTGCATACAATTCAGGAGTACACTTGTTAAAATTTGTAGCAAAAGAGCAACATGCATATAATTTCAAAGTGATGGTTTTGTTTCCGAGGCGCATTGTTTACATGTAAATGTCCAGTATATATATTTGTGCTGATGAATTCACAATTTTTTGGGGGGTTACACTTTTTGGATTATCTTTTTTCTCATAGGCATTCCAGCTTTATTACAATGAATTTTTAAAAAGTTAATATTAAAACTCGACTTTTTAGAGGCCATCAACATTAAAGATAAATGAAAGTAAACACTTATTTCACGAGAAAGTGTGTAAAACCAAGCTTAATTGTCACTATATTATCGAGGATATAGATCTGGTACAGTTACATAAACTGAACTTTGTGAAATCTTAAAATCTACGCTGAAAAATGTTCACACTGAAGATCACCAACACAGGCAAGCGCACGTGGGACAGCGTATTATTATTGCTTTGAATGTCGAACCCGACGCTTGACCCAAATCCCGTGCTTATTTGCTAATTTCTCAGCAATTACATAATTTCTTCCAGAATCCTTTGGCACATATTTTTTATTTATACAAACAGACACTTTGGTGGTCATTTCATTGGATTCTGTACGAACTCATTTTGAAATTGTTACCCCAACTGGCATTTATCTTTAACACATACAAAACAGACAAACCTCAGGCAAAATCTACCCCATCTGAGACCTAATTAATTCCTTATTCATCCCTCAAAACCCACTTATACCGTGTTTACACATTGACTCGGCTCGCGTGTTGAATCTGCGAGCCGGGTTGAAGACTGCGAAGAAGGAATCAGAGATCGCGTTCATACGTACATATGAAAAGGCGAGTTCAACACGGCTCGCGGATCTCGAACGGAAGAAGAATTATGACATAGCAAATTAAAGGCGGGAAATTCACCGCCGGAATCGAATCTTTCCCGTGCGAACAACAACAATGCCAAAAGTGAAAGCGCGCGCAGTGACCTAGGTCAAGAGAGTTCGACACGGCTTTCTGTTTACACACGAAAAAATTGCCGAGTCTGACTCGGGTCGCGGGTTGAAACCTTCGATTTTGTAGGATCGATAAAGCCGTGTTCGACACGGCTCGCGGATCACTCTGATCGAGTTTACACAGCATAAAATTGCCGTGTTGAGCACGGCTCTCCTGTTCAACCCCCGAGCCGAGTCAATGTGTAAACACGGTATTTCTGAGTCAACTGTACTTCATCCATGTGTGTTTTCTTTTAGGGTCACCTGATATTTGGTCAGGAATTATTTCGGCTTCGATCCAATTCTTGTTTTCTATAAACCGAAGTGACAAGGCATGACCCACTTTAAGCCCGTCCCTTAGAGCAGTAAAACCTTTTCCAGATGTACATCTAGTGGAACTTATGAAATGTTTTTTTTTTCATCTACATGTATGAAGTAAATAAATATTAAATTATGGTATTTTGTGGAGCATTGTGGCCCAGTGGATTAGTCTCCAGATTTTGAAACAGAGGGTTGTGGGTTCAAATCCCAGCCATAGCGTAATTCCCCTGCACTGAACCCAGGTGAGGTGAATGGGTACCGGCAGGAAGCAATTCCTCAAAAAGCTGTTGGCATGGGAACCGGATGCCAAGCTCGGCCAGGGTAATGTACGAGCGCCTTGAGCACCTAACAAGGTGGCTATGTGCGCTATACAAATATCTTATATTACCATTTTTATTAATATTATTTTTAAAACTTTATCTTGTTTAAGATTGTTGTTCATGCCTCTGCCATCGCCACTGCTGGAAAAGAAGCATTTTTCATCTTTTACTCCTACCATGTAGACGAGACCAAAAAAGACATTTACATGGCATTCTAATTTTACAGTACCTTTTACACAAAATACCTAAACTCTATTCTCGTAGCTTGTACATATTTACCATAATATACGTACTGTACTGGTATCCTTGAGAGCGGTGTTGGCTCAGTCGGTAACACGTCTGCCCGTCGAACCAAAAGATCGTGGGTTCGAGTCAAACCCGGGCTGATGACTGAAGCCAGTGCGTTGTGTGTAAACGTCTCTCCCATGTTTCATAGAAGCAGGCTATGTTACAATGGAAAACACTCCGTCCCTCGGATAGGACGTTAAATGGAGGCCCAGTGTAGAGGAGAGTCACCACCTTTGCACGTTAAGAACCCATTGCACTATTCGTATAAGAGTAGGGGGAAACCCCGGTGTAGTGGTCCACCTGCATCCCCCCCATCAGTTATATCGGGAGGAGAGACCTGCGGGTCACAGTGATTCAGTTCGTTTTTCGCCTCCCAGGCACAGGTGACGCCACCTGTGGTCCACCTGCATTCCCCCCAATCAGTTATATCGGGAGGAGAGACCTGCGGGTCATAGTGATTCAGTTCGATTTTCGCCTCCCAGGCACAGGTGACGCCAAAACAAATAATAATCTTTTACTTCTACCATGTAGATGAGACCAAAAAAGGCATTAGAAATTACATGGCATTCTAATTTTATGGTACCTTTTGTACAAAATACCTAAACTCTATTCTTGTAGCTTGTACGTATTTACCATAATATACGTACTGTACTGGTATCCTTGATGCAAAAAAATAAGGAAAAAAATTACCTGGGAAATCTGAGGCCCCGTCTTTCCATTGTATCCTCCGACATTGGGTTTGCTGCATCCTATCCTGGCGGAGTTTCTCTAGTCGGACGGCCGTGTTTGATCGGTGGCGGAAGCTGTAGTCGAAGCTGGACTCGATCTCGTACGATTCACCATAGATTTCAACGTCGTCATATCCTGTGTACAAGACAAAGGGAATATTTCGAAAATCATTTTTGAGAAATAACTGATATAATTGGTAAACAGCCTGAGTGGTCAAGTAGTGTTCACAATAGAAGTTTAAAAACATATGGATCTTTGCAAATGATAATCTGAATTCAATTTCGTACGATTTACGGTAGATTTCTACATCATCAAATGGACATGGAATTTCAACTTACCCTGGTACTCTTTTACGAATAAACCACGGGGGGGGGGGGCACTCAGTATATAATACATATTGGGTATGTGCCGCAGAGGGGCACCCATTTTTACACTCAAATTTCCTTTCCAAGGCATAGCATTTTTGTCTTATTGAGAAAAAGAACAAAAAATGCCGCTCCAAGGCATAGCATTTTCTTCTTATCGACAAAAAAGAAGAAATCCGCTCCAAAGCTTCGCATATTTTTCGTTACGCCGTTCCGATCGCATTGGTCTGCTACAATGAGCCGCAATTTTGGTGAAAAGTGGCCGCAGAGCTCACCCGGCGGAGGCCGCGCTAGCTGCATGACCGTTCCATAGGGATACATATACGCGCTCACACGCTGGTGATCCGTTCCAAGGACCCCCGTTTTCACAAACATTTGTCGTTCCAAAGCCCGTTCCGAGGACCCTCCTTTTTACAATAAGCCCGCTCCGAGGCCCCCGTTTTTTGTCTCGCCTGCGGCACACCCCCACCATTTTTTTGGTCGAGTGCCCCCCTGCGGGATAAACATGGATATTAAGAGTTGAGCACAGCAGATTTTTATTTTGTTTAATCAAACTCGCCATAACTTTAAATAAATTGTTATAAATGTTTTGTAAATGTGTTCACTGTCATTTGCTTCAAATGCTATACATTTGAATGAAGCTTATTCTGTTTTACATATTGAAATAAAAAAAAAACGTGAATTCTGATTGTCAAACATCAACACCAATTACTATACTTGTAACCTACATACATGTATGTACACACATCGTTCTTTTAACCATTTTTCATCTCGCAGCTATGAGAGCAATGTTAAACAGACTAAATAAAAAGAAAAAATGCTCCTGCTTAATTCAATATCACATCTGACTAATGACTCATTCTCAATCTATACTTTTTTTTGTAAGACATATATCCCTCGAGTATGCCCTAAGGAGAAAGAGTACATGAGCAAAGATATGGAGGGGGTAGAGAAATGGGAGAGAGAGAGAAATAGGGTACTGATTAGAGAGAGGGGGAGAGAGAAAGAGAGAAGGGAGTGTTCATGAGAGCATGACAGAGGATCAATAGCAAAACGGGGAATGATCGACGGAGTTCAAGTTCAACTGAGATGGCCATAACGGCACCACGAGGGCGACGTTGCCGCCACTGCCTGCCGAGACCCTAAAACAAATCCTATTAGAACTGCAACGCAAACAAGGGAGGATGCACATCACCATTGCAATGACACGTACACTGTACATTTTTATTTTTTTGCTAGCTCCGATAGTGATGCAATGGTGCACTTCATTGAACGGGTATAATAATAAGAATATGATGGTGTTTGCGCAAATGCTCAAAGATCTCTATATACATGTATGACTACATAAAAATGAGAAAATCAAGATATACATGTAGGTGTGACACTGGACCAGTTGGTTCCATGATATTTGCTCTGGCGACAACTGCTCCGCTCTATTGTAACCCTAACCCTACATCTTATACCCCTTTCATAAACCCAATTTTGCGGCTAATAGCATCATAATTTGGTCGTAAAATTGGAGGAGGACAAGAGTTATCCGCTTTATTTTGATGCTGCTATTATCCGCATAATAGCAGCATCGGGACAAGATTTTGAGTTTATGAACGCATTTCCAAATAATGAGGATAATTGCCATGGTGCAGTCACAAGGTTACCCTTTTCCAACACAACCGCATCGGAGGGGGCGTGTCCAGTTGTCATGACGATTATCCGACCTTTTCAGGACAGGCGCTCGTAAAAATAATGCGGCTTATTTTCAGAGTTTGTGAACGCAATTTTTATTGAATTATCCACATTATTCTTAGGCGGCTAATTGGAGGATAGGTTTATGAAAAGGGTATTACTTACATGTAGAAAAAAGTAATCCCAGAGCAATTGTTGCAGGAGCAAATGTTGTGTCACCATTCAAGTTAAATACCTTTATTACTACTTCTTGATTGAAATGCATACCAGTATGTATTCATGAACATGAACATACTCTTGCTTGCCACATAATGGAGAGACAGCTCTACACTGTATAAAGCATCATGCAAATTCGGTGTATATTTTTCCTTCAAATCTACATACAAACAATTGGAGCGTCTCTGGCAGTATCACCTGCATTACGCGAATATATCAGCAGTGCTGACTCTGAAAACTACTACAAAAAAATTATTCACAATAAACACCATTCATATAATGATACAATGCGTTCATTGACACTAAATGATATTTGACCTTGATCATGTGACCTTAGACTTGTCAGTGATACTTGATTACCCCTAAGTCCACATTAATTACCTCCAACATGGTCAAAGTTCATTGACATTATTAAAATGACCTTTGACTTTGGTCATGTGATCTGAAACTCGCACGAGATGTTCAGTGATACTTGATTACTCTTCCGTCCAAGTTTTATGAACTAGTTCCTTACACTTTCAGAGTTATGATGGTTATTCAACAAATACCCCCACATAGCTAAAGTTCATTGACCTTAAATGACCTTTTGACCTAGGTCATGTGACCTTAAAATCGCACAGGATGTTCAGTGATACTTGATTACTCTTATGTCCAAGTTTTATAAATCGGATCCATAACCTTTCAAAGTTATGATCGTAATTCAACAAATACCCCCAACTTGGTCAAAGTTCATTGACCCAAACGACCTTTGACCTTGGTTATGTGACTTGAAACTCATGCAGGATGTTTGGTGATACTTGATTACCCTTATGTCCAAGTTTCATAAACAAGGTCTATATACTTTCTAAGTTATGCTGTCATTTCAAAAACTTAACCTTCAGTTAATATTTGATGTTGATGCCGCCATCGCCACTGCCTCAGCCGTCGGAAAAGCAGCGCCTATAGTCACACTCTGCTATGCAGGTGGGACAAAAAGCATGCAGCAAGTAAATAGAAAGGAAAAAAAGTGAGAAAACAAGATGGGTGGAATGAAGAACAGGCAATCAGAGAAAATAAAGAAAATAGAGTTAAAAAGATAAAGAAAATAAGAGTAGAAGCAAAGATGAAAAAAGATGAATATTCATGACGTTTGTTTTCACAAAATATTGCTAAACTTTAAATTTCAATAACTTAATTATTTGTTATCCGATTTTGATGAAATTTTCGGCATTTTGCTCAGTGAACTCTACTCTATGTATTAAGATATAAATATTTTCAGCCCGGAATCCCTTTAATTGAAATAAAGACAGAAATTCTCGCCGAGGACCACATTAGAGAGAGAGAGAATGTGAGATGGAGAGGGAGAGAGAGGAAGGGAGTTACATGTTGAGAGAATTAATGATGACATCAGAAACTGGTAGTAGCTGGTGGGAACAGGATCAAAATTGATCATAATCATCACCACTACCGAACACCGCCCATTCAAAGGCACCTCTCCCTCATATATCTGGGGTTCATTTATACCGGTAATTATCCCCAAACAAGTGCTCCACCCCTTGTTCGAAGGTTTTGATTTACGGCCTTCATTATTGAACCAATGGCCACCCATCACAGGCTGCGTGTCAGTTTTTTTTTTAAGGAGCAAAACGTGTCCTGCATTTCTATCACGGAGTATTCCATTCAGATGGTTCAAAGAATGGATAGAAACCATGGAGCTTTTATACATAAGGGATGGATGCATTTTGTGTAGGTCTGAATGTTTATAGTATACATCACATATTATATGCAATGCTGAAATAAAGACATTAAAGGTCAAGTCCACCTCAGAAAAATGTTGATTTGTTTGAATTATACAATATTTCAATTTTTACGAATTTGACGAATAGGACCTCCTTGCCTGAAGCACAAAATGTTAAAATAATGGAATTCCACGTGTTCAGGGAGGAATGAAACTTCATTTCACATGACAATGACGAGAAAATAAAAAATATTTCATAATTCATATAATAAAATACAAAAGAAATAGTGAGTGAGTGATGTCATCAGTTCCTCATTTGCATACCGACCGAGATGTGCATATAACTGTTTTGTTACATGAAGCGAAACTTTAAAATGCCATAACTTTCTTATTTTACATCCGATTTTGATGAAATTTTCAGTGTTATGCTTGTTGAATTTTTCTCTTTTTACTCATATCAAGTTTTTGTTGGGGTGGACTTGTCTTTAAGTATTACAATTAGAATTACAATAAAGAAGCAAAACTACAACAACAAAAAACTTGTGAACGTAAGGAAAAAATCAAAATCAGGCCTTAAATTCCACTATTATGAAGGTAATGCCTTAGTCACATTTCACCAATGGCTGCCATACGGTGAGTCAATAACAGCCATTTTCTTCATTTTCATTCAAACCATCTATATGTAGCTGGTACAAAAATGTTAAAGATAAATGCCAGTTGTGGTAACAATATCAAAATGATACCCCTTTCATAAACCCATCCTCCAATTACCCGCCTCAGAGTAATGCGGATAATTCAATAAAAATTGCATTCACAAACTCCGATAATAATCCGCACTATTTTTTTTTACGAGCGCCCAACCTGAAAAAGGCGGATAACTGTCATGGCAACTGCACACGCCCCCTCCGATGGGGTTGCGTTGCAAAAGGGTGACCTTGTGACCGCACCATTGCAATTATCCGCATTACTTTGGAAATGTGTTCATAAAGTCAAAATCTGGTCCCTATGCTGCTATTATGCGGATAATTGCAGCATCGAAATAATGCGGATAACTCTGGTCCTCCTCCGATTTTACGACCAAATTATGCTGCTATTATCCGCATAATTGGGTTTATGAAAGGGGTATGAGTTCATATGGAATCCAATGAAATGACCACCTGTTTGTAACTTTTGAAAAAGTGCTTAATAAGAAGTAATCATTATTATTTGTACATGTATGAATAAAAAAATATGTGCCAAAGGATTCTGGAAGAAATTGTGTAATTGCTGAGAAATTAGCAAATAAGCACGGGATTCGGGTCAAGCATCAGAAGTGTTCATCTATGCTTTTCATACTGCTTTCCCAGATCTTAAGTTCCACAGTGATTTTCTGTTTTAGGATCAAACTCCCATACATGTAGGAACTCAGCACAGCACCTTTCTGCTGTACATATCAACGCCACTTCTGGTTTATATTTATAACCATTTCCATAGAAAACATTTTACATCAAAGTTAATAAGCCACGGTGGCTAACCTAACCTTATATACGACCAAAATTACTCTCAGGCCCTTAGGGTTAAAGTGGAGATCTATACACATTAAGGGCCTCACATACATGTAGATTTGAACTCACAACCTCACAATCAAGGGTCCAATGCTCTAACCAATTTACCAGATGACCCTACAGTGTATGATATGAAGTATTCATTCATTTCATGACTTTCTATTAAGTTTACTTTTTGGTCTCTTTGTTGGTAGCATTAAACTCTAAATCATTCTCAATAATTATCATTAGTAATAAAACATTTAATATATCGATGATTAAACAATCTTTTATTATAAACTTTTCTGCTTAATTTTCTCTCTTACTTGCATAATTCCGCTGCCTGCACTCTAAATATTGGCTATATCTGTATCCATTTTCCTTATTTACAGATTAGATTAAGACAAATTATAATTACAATCCATAAAAAAAGACCACCATTAAGCGTCCGTCAGCCTGTCGATGAATCAAAGACGGCCCTATCAATTTGACCCATTTACCACCACAGACACAGATTGACATGGCTTATTATACAATTATCCTAAGGTACTTCTATGATAGGGACATTCACAATACAAGAACAAAATATGTTTAAGACAAAATTTACACAACTTTGTGTATAAGATATGAAGAACACCAGAGAAGCAGTGATTGTGATTGTATTTTCTCTATATTTTTTTTTCTTTTGCAATGAAGAACGGAAGGAAAAAAAGCCGCCATAGCAAAAATGAGAATAAATTATTATTTAGTGAAGGTTGGAGAACCAACATTTTTCAATACTAAGCAGACAGTGTAGGACTACTACATTTCATACAAAGACTATGATTGGAGCTTAGATTGGATGGTAATAATTCAATTTTTTTAATGTTTATGGTGATATAATTATGTAACTAAATGTAAATGAACATGTACCAACTTCACAACATGAGTTTCCAGGCGGGACAATTAGGATAAAATCAACATTTGTACTCGAGCAAAATGGCCATTTCTTGAGTGATTTTTTTTCAAGATGTCGGTAACAAAAGTTACACAGGTCTACATGTACATGTTTGACATTGACTGGGAGGTAATACATGATGTAGAAGCTTCAACAGAACTACAAAATCAGAGAACCGTTTTCACGCATGGTGTGAATGACACTCGCCATGCGTGTTCCCAATTCTCACTCAGAGGGCGAAATGAAGAATGACCAGCCTCAAATTGTCGCAAGAAATTACAGACGATGGCCCCCATGAAGGAAAAGGAGGCAGCGCTTTTGATAAAAAAGAATAACACAATCGAGTCTTTGTGGGATTATTTCCTAATTTGGTCCACTCATTTACTGTATTCCATCATCGTGTCTAATATCATTAGTGAGGATCGTTCTTTTAGCGGGCGATGCAGCAGGTTGTTCTTTAATGATTTCTCTCTCTGACTCTCCTCTTCCACTCTTAACATGCACAGACACCATATATACACACACACTCTCTCTCGCTCTCTCAGGGCTCTACACTAAACCTTTTTTTCTACTGGTCCAACCAGTTCATGTCGGACCAGTAGGTCCCCTAATTTTCGATATTTTCTACTCCGAACCTAAAATTCACTGGTCCCCCAAAATAAAGAAAAATACAAGTGGAATGCCTCTGGCCGTCTCACCTGCATCACGCGGTTCAATATAGCAGCAGTGCTGACTTTGAATACTACTCTAACTCGCACAAGATGTTCAGTGATACATGGTTACTCTTATGTCCACTTTTTATGAACTAGACCAATAAACTTACAGAGACATGATGGTTATTCAACAAAAAACCCCAACATGGCCAAAGTTCATTGACCTTACATGACCTTTGACCTTGATCATGTGACCTGAAACTCGAACAGGATGTTCAGTGATACTTGATTACTCTTACATGTATGTACAAGTTTCATGAATCAGATCCATAAACTTTCAAAGTTATGATGGTAATTCAACAGATACACCCAATTTGGCCAAAGTTCATTGACCTTTGACCTTGGTCATGTGACCTGAAACGCGCACAGGATGTTCAGTGATACTTGATTACTCTAATGTCCAAGTTTAATGAACTAGACCAATAAACTTTCAAAGTTATGATGGTAATTCAACAGATACCCCGATTCGGCAAAAGTTCATTGACCCTAAATGACCTTTGACCTTAATCATGAGACCTGAAACTTGCACAAAATTTTCAGTGATGCTTGATTACTATTGTGTTTAAGTTTCATGAATCAGATCCATAAACTTTCAAAGTTATGATGGGAATTCAACAGATATCCCCAATTCGGCCAAAGTTCATTGACCCTAAATGACCTTTGACCTTGGTCATGTGACATGAAACTCTAATAGGATGTTCAGTAATACTTGATTAACCTTATGGCCAAGTTTTATTAACTAGGTCCATATACTTTCTAAGTTATGACGTCATTTCAAAAACTTAACCTCAGGTTAAGATTTGATGTTGACGCCGCCGCCGCCGTCACCGTCGCCGTCGGAAAAGCGGCGCCTATAGTCTCACTTTGCTTCGCAGGTGAGACAATAAAAAGAGACTTGAGTTTATTTTGCTGATTTTAATTGCTTTTATTGCCCCCCACAGCATAATTCATGAGAGCCATATTTCAATTTTGGGAAGCAATTTTTGAAGATGCCAGAGCCATTTTTATAATTTACAGAAGAGAAGAAAATATCATTTGTATTTCTGAAAATCTACAAGCCCGACAGCAATTTTTACTGGTCTGGGACCGTCGGACCAGTTCCAGTGTCGCGCCCTGACTAAAGTTTTTGCATATATTACGTAATGTGTGCCAAAAATAAAACTCAAATAGATGATGCCACTGTCAAGAGAAAAAAGTTATAATTTAGCTATTTCTGTATAATCGAATTTGCTCAACTAAACAGTGAATTCATGTATGTTCTAACTTTGTAATTTAAGATTGTTTTATGAACTGAATTTTTTTCCAGATGAAGTAGTATTTTATAGCCATTTGAAGTGTCATTTTTCCCAGTGCTAGACTTCTTTTTTTTCAAATATTGAAATGTTAATAAAATGTCTTTTTCTAGTCCCATAAATTACTTGACATCATCAATTATGCATACTAAGAATAATAACATAGGATTTATATAACGCACATATCCACCTTGTTAGGTGCTCAAGGCACTCCTTTATTACCCCGGCGAAGCTACTGTACATGTATTGTAGTCTACCAATTTTGGTGCTCACAGCTTTATGAGGAATTCATTCCTGCCGGTACCCGTTTACCTCACCTGGGTTGAGCGCAGAAAAGTGGCGCCTATAGTCTCGCTCTGCTATGCAGGCGAGACAAAAAGTATAAAGGTGTTTGAAAATTTACCCCAAAATATATTGTTTTCATGGTAATGCAATTTCCAACAAATATAAAAAGTATGCCGGTCTTGCACATCTTCAACTTGAGATTGAGAGCAGAATATCTGCTAAGGTTTATGAAGATTCCTCAAAAAGTAATACAATACTGGAGATTTTTCCATTTGCCAGGTTTTATTTTATGCAGGTTTGTACACAATTGGATATCTTCCATTATCTTAAACATGGCCGCATATAGAAATTTTCAGGGGGGAAGGGGGGGACAGCATGCGTAAACTTTTAGAAAAAAAAACAAAAGTGAGGGAGTGAAGTGACCAAGCTTATCACTGAGCCACTTTTGCATGTTTAGTGATATTGATGGACTTTGTGCATACTTTTGGTGAATTTTGTGAAAATCTGCAGTAAAATAATGTGAGTTTTCTTCTTTTTTTGGGGGGGGGGGAGGGCAGTTGCCCCCCCCCCCCCCCCCTCTCAGAACAGGAACCTATGAGAAGGCAAAGGGGCCACTCATTTACACATTACAGGTCCTTCTCAGGTGAAAGGGGCATAGAATACGTTCTTGGGAGGGGCACTGATACGAGAAAGGGCTCTTACAAGGCCAAAACGGGTCCTCAGTGGGTGGTACAGTGTCTCCCGGCCCCCCAGGATCGCCACCCCTGTTATCTTCAATATTCATGTACATGTAAGGCCATCATGTTCTAAAATTTATGAAATTAAAAAAAATTTAATGATGATGATGACAATAATGATATTATATTAATACTAATAATTTATTATAAATAATAATAATATGCAAAATTTATAGAGCACTTTAAAATTCTTTTTCTATTATCCCAGTTGCTTGAGCATTCAAGGAATTCCTTTCTACCGGGTACCTATTTTACTACACCTGGGTGGAGAGTGGCAAATGTAGGTAAGCGCCGTGCCAAAGGAAGCAAGTTTTGCTGAGGGATTCAAAGTGCAGAGACTTTATGATGCTTTGCCTGGTTTTACTGATTCGAGCTTAGGTGCCTTTGATGCACAGTTCAATACAGTGAAAGCATTCTCTCTCCCTACTATTAGAGCAGCCCTTTTATTAAATTAATGTTTTTATTAAGAATCTGATCAAATGACCAATCATCGGGGTCCTGTTTCATAAAACTGTAATTTTGCCACAGAACGCATCTGCGGCAATACAGTCAGTCCGCAGCCCGTCCGAAAGTGCTCTATTTTATTCAGCGGTATGCATAGCCGTCCGTGGTTATGCATACGTAATGAGCTGTGAAGACGAACTTTCCGATCGGTGTTTTTTGCTCTTAGAATCGTTTATTCCTCACAAAATTTGTCTTATTTTATAGATAAGGCTTTGAAATATCTGATCAATTGAATAAAATGCACATTTGACGTATTTTAAAGACCGATATTTAGCTTAGAAAAAAGGATTTTTTTCAAGAAATATGTGTGAATAAACGGAGCGTATTTTTGCATAGAAATCACACTTGCGTCAAATTGATATTATAATCAATGTAAAGCGTAGACATTCTTCTTTACGACTAAAAAAAATTATGAAATTTCATGATGTAGCAAAGTCAGGAACCACAAAAAACCACGGCAATGTCCATCGCAAAATGATTGGAATTGCAGTACAATTGCCGACGCGTTCTGATTGGTCAACAGCGGCGCACAGACTTACAACATTTTATATAGCATTAAAAACCCGGAAGTGGTACGAAAGCGATCTGTGGCGACTTGCGTAGGCACTATGTTTGACGTGTGCAGGGACCCTGGTTCGAACCCGACGGAGTGTTTTTTTTTTCGTGTGGGGGGGGGGAGGGGGAACATATTTTAGCTTTTTCTTTAAATCATATTCCTCCCCGTTCCTACCCAGCTTTTTCCTCTTTTTTTATACTTTCATGTGAATTTCTATTTAGGGCTGCATTATTAAATCATGGAGCTATGAATAAATCTACTTAATCACTTCTGATTTTCAGGTTCTTGATTACACTTATTTGGGCAGAGGTGGGAAGGGAAGTGAGTTAAAGGTCAAGTGCACATCAACAAAAAATTCTTTGAATAGAGAAATTTCCCTTTTTTAACACAAAACAGTTATATACACAAAACAATGGTATGCAAATAGAGTTGATTATGTCATTCACATCACATTACTTTCTAAATTTTGGTTGCATTTTATTATATCAATTTTAGCAAATTTGTTATAAAAACTCTTCATCGAGTCACAATAGATTACATTCATGGAAACTACAAATGTTAATGGAGGAATTAAAATCTCTCAAAATTTGTCAAAGAAAATGAGAAAATCAAAATAAAACATACATGTCATGAACAGGTATCAAACAAAAAAATACACAAGAAATTAGAGTGTGTGTGACATAATCAATTCTGTAATTTGCACCTTGACCAAGATGAGCATATAATTGTTTAATGAAATTAGGCAAATTTCTAAATGTCAAAATTATAATTTTTTAAATTTTGAATCATAATGTTTATTAAATTTTCTGCAATACTTTATCTTTCTTTAAATTCAAATTACTTTTTTGTTGGGGTGGACCTCTCCTTTACATGGAATGTAGGGAATGCACATTAATATTTATCCACGAACAAAATTGTCTTAAAGTGTGCAAATCAGTAATTGGACACATGTTCACTTTCCTTTCATCCAGGCCACTCCCTCACATCCACCAGGTTTACAGTCTTACAACAAAAATGATGAATTAATCATACCATCACACCATAGCTCCATGATCACACAACATTCACACAGTGCTTCGCAACAAATATTTCACTTCTGTTCACTTCACACATGCAATAATTACTGTGGAAAACAAAAACAAAGCGTAACCACATTCGAATACCGTTTAAAAGGACAAATATAACTTTTGAGAAAAAATTGTGAACATACATAAACACTTAACCTTCAGCACATTGGATAACATTAACAGAGTTGCTTGAGAACAAAATATAATTATGGGGCATTGCAAGAAACTTATGTTCAATTGCAAATCAACTACATGTTTGTGTTTAAGCAAAGGACTTACCCTTGATTTTGGAATGTGTGAATGAGTAGAAAGTTTCTTGCAATGCACCATTAGTAACATTAAAACTGTTCTTTGGTTTTAAATTGTGTATTCTTATTTTTGTCAAGCTGTATTCCTGTCAAAGTCAGTATTCTTAGTCCTCTCCAAAACTGTGCTTGAATTTTCTTGTTTCCAATATCGATAAAGATCAATTTTCTGTTGTATCATTATCACTTCAAAATTTGCAAACGAAAAATGGCTTTGTCCAAATCAGTCCGACCAGTACATGATGGATCATCTCCCAGAATGAAGTAGCGAGCAGGGACCAGAGTCAGCAAGTGTGCAGATCTGAGTGTAGAAGAGACAAAAAAAAGAGATAAATAGTCTAAATTACTAAATAATCATTCAAAGTACATGTATGATACATGTAAGAGAGACTATTTACACGTAGTACTGTACTGTCTGCGACAGCCACATTTTTTTTATTTGAAAACAAAATGGTTTATAAATACTACTGAGTACGGTTGTACCAAACTTTTTAGTTGACTTTAAATTGTTTATTTTCTATAGAGTAGACTGTCTAAAATAATCATCATTTCATTCTTAACCGCAGCCTGTGGCAAAAATCATCATGGGACTCAACTTCGACTAGGGCCTAGCCTAATTATTAAGAAAAAGGTTAACTTTTTTTAAACATAGGCCTAAATCAAGAAATATCTCAATCTATAAAAACTTGATGGAATTCGGAAACCTGATAATCATTAAATAAATTTTAGAAGACATCTACTTATTGAGCTTCGTTTATATTAAGTCTTAATTACAAATAAAAACAGGTCCACCGGCACCGTCCACAGTCACATAAATAATGCGAGCCATCTGTCATCATTACAGAAGTTTCAACGTATGGGACCAAAGACGAAATCCTACCAACCCGCGACGAACGCAATTTTAGCATTATTTCGCGCCATCGTAGAGTGAACGCGAAGGTTACTTCCGGGTAAAACGTAAATTTCTTGATTTTTAGGGTATCATTTTCTCTAAAATAAAAATATAAGGTGAGTTTGCGTCAAATTGGTTCTGACATATTTTGAACAGTGACTTTTCTTCTTTATAAAAAACCCCGATCGAAACAATTTGGTTATGTAGCAAAGTCAGGAACCAAAAGTGAAATTCCGACTACAAAATCGTAGTTAAAATATTACTAAAATAAGCGTCAATTAAACAGGTAAAAATGGTAGGTTGAAAATGTCGAAATATGAAAAATTATATATCAAAATGTAGATGAAGGCCTTGAGAATAACTTACCACAATTCGTTTTGACGTAAACTGAAGTTAGCGACCAGTACAGAGCTATAACTTCAGCCCCTCCAAATCACTGGGAAAATCAAGCCAAATTGATCGCACGTTTTCCTTCGGAAACCGCTAGAGGGCCGCTGAATAAATCTTCGTGAATATGCTCATTATCGCGCGAGCTGCGGTCTGACCGAATAGTTGAAGCAGCTCTTTCTTCTTTACAAGTAAAGCTGTACATGGAGCTGCTTAATCCGAAACCATCAAAAGCCATGGTCAATGGATGCCCTGTTTACAATAGTCTGCTGTGCAAACCCTTCACTCGAGTTAGGAGTCTGAATTGCAGCCTACTCATGCCTTGTGTGCTGAAGGCCCTCTTGAAACAGCAAGTTTTGTATACATGTACATGTACATGTGCTAGTCTTTGCATAGAGACACACTTGTTGATTAAAGTTTTAATCAGGGTCCGTGCCTGCAGACTACTGTTGACTGGCCATGGTGCCTCTCTCATTGGCTTTAGAAGAATTATTCTGCCATTTTAAATCTTCCCATTTGGGCTGTAATATATAAATGTGCCCCCAAAAAAGAAAAAAAGGCCAAAGAAAAATTTAGATTGAATCCGCTTGAGACTGAATAATTTTGCTTCAACACGTTTTCCACAGACTACAGCCGCATAATCGCAGGCTCAGTTTCCAACGGGTTAAGGGTCAAACATGGGGTTCTTTATTCATTGAGCTGAGTATGCTTTGCCTTCCTTTACCATGAACTACATGTACCTCAGTAATTACCAAACTGTTCTTTATAAATATTAGAAGAGCCTTTACATTCTGTTAGCTTTTCTTTTTTATTCAAGACCACTCAGGCATTGTGCATGATTTGAGGTGACAAAGGGAAGATTAAAACACTACATTAAAAGGAATTATAAGAAAAACAACTTGGAAACTGGATTAGGTACATCCTGCTTTTTGTTTGGAGGTATTCATGTAATAGAATAAAAGGGGAGAGATGCAAAAAAGATAAAGACAGTACTTACTGAAAAAGTCGGCCTATGTTTGAAAAAAGAAAGCCTGCATTATCACTATTCATGTCTTGATAGTTTGGTTAAAATTCACATTGTTTCACCACATATCATTCATTACAATCTTTGGTTAATTACGGCGGTCTTGAATTCCTTAAATTTATTTTGTGGACATGTTTAGATGGTATTCTAAAAATGTAGCTTTTAATACAGATTGTAATGAATGCCACGGGAGGCGCGATAGCTCAGTCGGTAGAGCGGGGGATTCATATTCCGGTGACCCGGGTTCGATTCCCATTTGGTGCGCTAGTGCCCTTTGGTAAGGCATTAATCCTCAGTACCAGGGGTGGTATTCTGAGATCCATTTTATCTCAGATAAAATAAAATATTTTATCTCCGTTAAAATCAGTGAGATAAAATACCCTTAAAATCTCTCCGAATTGGTATTCTGAGAACCATTTTATCTTCATTTTATCTCTGTAAGACACACCTATTTTTTAATCAATATCCAATTAGAAACGCGCTTTTATAGCTCTCTCATATCACTCAACCAATTAAAATCCATTCCGCCAGGAGGTGTGGCAAAGGGGTGAGATTGCGTCAATTTATTGACTTCAAATACGCTTGCACTATACGCTTACGCGTCTTTACGGAGATTTCTTTTTAACAAAAAGGACAATACTCTCATCTTTTTTTGGAGGCTTCATCGAATCTTTTCAAGCATCATTTCAAAGACAATATTAGTCAAGAAAAGTCTTATGAAATACTCTCTGATTGTACAGGAACAACGTTAAGGTGTTATTCTCAATAAATATATAATTTTTCTTCATTTTCATGTCACCATTTGGGGTTAATTCACCTAGAAATATTGGTGAAATCAACGTCGCAGAGATAAAATAGCCTCTACCCTCTTTTAAGTTTATTTTATTTTTTCTTGAAAGTAACATGGGCGCAAGCACATCATCTGCGTTGCAATGGCCAGATACGCGATGGGTATGTGTACGCAGGCATTGTTCTGTTGCGTATCATCTGTAGATACGCAAGATAAAATTTATACGCAAGATAAAATTGTAAATTTTATCTCGGAGATAAAATGTCATCTCAGAATACCAATTTCATTTTAAGAGATAAAATAAAATATTTTAAAGATAAAATGACCTCAGAATACCGCCCCAGGTCCTTCGGAGAGGACCTTAGGCCGTCGGTCCTCTGGTTGCTTGCTTACAAGCATTCTTGCTTTCTTAGCAATCAAGTAAAAAATCACCACCAACCAACCAACCATACCTCACCATGATTTTAATGTTGTCCACTAAAATATTCATTTGGTTGTTGTTATGAACTGATTTCATCTGTGATTATGTAATAATTATTGTGACATTAACATCGCGTTAAGCAGGGCCAACTGAGAGAACAGTTTTCGGGAGGCTACCCTGGATAGAATATGATGTCATCATCATCATTATCATTGTCTATTCAGTTTTTGTTCTTGAAATTTGAACCATGTATCTATAAAATATGTTTATAAAAAGAATGAAGAAAATAAATACATGAAAGATATTAACAGTTATGATGCAAGACAGAAAACACATGCATACCTTGGTCATTGTCAAAGCTGTCAAACTGGGCCTTGTTTGACTTTCGTTTCTCTTCGATCTCTTTCTTCTTCTGTGGCCAGTCTAGTTCTTCGTTCATGATGGCCATCTCGCACATTCCGGTGTCGTCGCTCGTGATGAAGGAGTGTCGGATGTGCGCGATGATAAAGGCGGGGTCGTCTAGGAGAGCCATGATTGGTCGATTATCTCGAAGCGAGACAGAATGTGACGTGAGACCAAGGAAACTCTGAAATAGTTTGACAAGGATAGGGAGAGGTTATTCAGTGTTGTAATTATTACGAGACGTAATAAATTTATAGTTTCTGGGAGCTTGTATTCTGAACACTAGGGTACTTTAAACCCTGGTATAACATTGTGGTATAACTATGGACAGCCAATAGTGACAAAAATTTCTAACCATACAGGCTTGATTTATCTTCTCATCCATGACTATCTGGAAACAATATACAACTTAGTTTAACTCTCTGTCGTAGCATGATTAATGAGTAAACACAGTGGCAAATTGTCTAGAACTAGTAGCATAGCAATGGCGATGTACCCTAGCGGGGGCGTACACTTTACTTGTTACGAGACGTCGTCCAGCCACTGCCGCGAGTCAATTTATAAATAAAAATATAGTAAGCATGCGTAGTGCAAGCCACCCAGTGCCCTACACAGTATTCCATCAAAACAAGTGTGCAATTGTCTATGACCTCGTACCAAAATCCACACATAATTTCACATTCCTATATTTTTTATTCAATTATGAAAGGTATTTTCGGAGGATCTGTTTTCTTTGCGATACCGCACAGGTATAAAGCAAGTTTTGATTACTTCTTGCTTTTTTTGTAAAAATCTTACAAAGTAGCGTCGATATTGCATTGTGTTCCATAGAGTTTGTAGAATCTATCGCAACGTGATTGATTTCCGGGTTTCAGAGCATCGCATGAATATGCATGAAATTGCAGAATTTGATACTTTTTCGATCGATACTGGAGCAATCCTATCATGAGCCAAGACATTTTCATGTGTAGACAATGTGACCAGATATCGTTACCGCCATCGATCTTCGGCATATTACTTTGGTGACCACATAGTCATGACGTGATCTGCACGACGTACCAATCAGTGGTCTCTGAACCGCTACACAGTCAATGGGCAATTTGCCACTGTGGTAGTGAGCACAAAAAACCTACAATGTCAACACAATTTCAGGGTTCCCAGCTTGTCAAAAAAAAAAAATTCCCTGATTTTTCCCCGATGAAGTTTAAAAATTCCCTGATTATTTAAACCCATTCCCAGTTTAGCATGTTTTCTAAGTTGTTGCAGTGAATTTCATGTATTTTCAGTATAAAAACAATAAAACTAATTAGTACCACCATAACCAGTCTTTCAAAGGATGTTGTTTGATATATGCAAAAAAAAATATAACAGAGTCTGACAAACTACCATGCTCTCCACATTTGGGCTGATCAAAATTCCCTGATATTTCCCTCATTTGAGGCATTTTTTCCCTGATTTTCGGTATTTTTTATCAAATTCCCTGATTTTTCCCTGTCTGGAAAAAGTAAAACAATTTTCCCTGATTTCCCTGATGGGCTGGGAACCCTGAATTTTTAACTATTTTGCCTCCTATATAAACTTTAACACAGAATTAGACCATGCCTATTAAGTGAAACCAGACTTCAGAAATTGGGCCTGGGTGTTTACAAAATAAGAACAAATTTCCTAAAACCTTTCTTAATCAATTTTATTGACAAATATGATGGTGAAAATATTGGCAAGACAACAGCAGTATGCGGAATCATTACACTTATTTTTATCATGTGCATCTCTTTCACAACATATCAGAGGCATGGTCTGATATCTGCAATAAAGGGGGGTGTATGATTTATCTTATTGCAATGAAAACAGTGGCCAAAGTAGTCGGCCAAGTGGATACAGTCACGTCTCTTGTAAAGTCTACGCTAGCATGCCATTGACTTTATCTCTGAGCAAATTCGATGCAGTTGGCTTTTTCTTTGGTTTGTTTTTTATTTGTCATTTTTGTCAGTTTATAAAATTGCAGGAACGTTTGCAAACTTGGAAGAAAACCACAGATTCCTTTATTTTTAGCACATTTTTACGACCCTGAATCCACAGCATGTTTGTATACGTAGGCACAGATTCCACATTCTAAAAGCAAAATTTAACTTTTGAAAGTCCATATTTTATTGTTCAAAACAGTCAAAAATTGAATCATCTACTGGAATTTGTTGAAAATTGAAAGTATTAACTTACAATTCTCTGTCGTCGCGACGTTTCACCAACCGCTGTTGGCTTCATCAGGCGAATGAACGCCAATCACGTCTTTCCAAGGATCCATATTTTATTGTTCGAAATAGACATGAAATGAAATACTCCAAACATTTGCTTTGCCAAATTGATCGTGGGCCTGGCAGCCGCTGTGTAGCGCCAGATCAACAAGGCTCTAACCTTTCAATCGTTGAACGCCAAACAGGGTAGCAGCAAGTCCCATCTTTTAACGTCTTTTGGTCTGGCGTGGCCGGGGTTTGAACCCCGACCTCCCGGTTGTGAGACGGACGCTCTACCAACTGAACCAACACACCACTGTTCAAGCAGGGGACTGTGGAGTTGAAATAGTAACAATGTTTGTGGTGTGTGTTATGGTGATTGAATGTGCTGGTTTGTGAAAATGAGTTTGGCGGTCGAATCTCATCGAATTGTCTGTTATTGTTTTTGATTTATCTAAATCTGGCCTCTTGACTCATGCCATGCATGTCGATTAGCGAAGGCGCGTTACTCCATGCATCGTAACATCTTCCTAATCTTACTCAGGAGTCTAAGTACGGTGTCTGGGGGAAAAACATCTCGCTTATTTAAAAAAAATATTCATTAATGCTTTGTGGATTTCAAGAGAAATAACCAAAATAACCTTCAAAATAACAGAAATGTGACATTTTATGAAAAATTCAATATTTATGGCTGCAAAAAAAAATTAAATCAGATAGATTTTCAGCATTTTCCTGCTTCCAAGAGCTGTTAAAAATTTATTCTTCACACCAAGAATTTTGTCTAAAAAGGGTCAGTAGGCCAAAATTTGATACTCTTTTTGATGGCTTTTGATAAATTTTCCCATAACGGTTTAAATGCATATATAAAAATCGCATTGAAATATAGTGTACATGATTATTATAACATAACGTTTGCTGCTAGCGGTAGGCATACATGCATCACATGACGTCATCCAGCTGTGATTGCAAGCCAATTTATGAATGAAAATGCCACAGTATTCCATCAAAATTATCTACCAACTTGTGCCAAAATAGACCTAGAATTTAACTTTCCTCGATCTTATATGAATTAATGAAAGTATGGGGCAGCATAGCTAAGTCGGTTAGAGCGCATGTTTCAGATAAGATCGTAGATCTCAGGTTCGAGTCCTGCTCACGCAGAAACGAGTCTAACAAAAAAAAGTCTGATGCTATAGCGTTGTGTATTAGCGTGCCTCACCACTGTATTCAGTGCAGGTGTGGATGCAGTTGGAAAACATTCCGTCCATCAGAAGGATGCAAATGTTGGTCCCGTGTATAGGAGAGTCACAACCTATGCACGTTAAAACCAATACACTATTCGTCAAAGAGTAGGGTGTTCACCCGGTGTATTGCACCCCCTGGGGGGCACTCAGTATAGAATGCATAGTGGGTATGACGTATGACGTATGTGCCGCGGAGGGGACCCCCATTTTTACGCCCAAATTTCCGTTCCAAGACATAGAATTTTTGTGTTATTGAGATGTATTTTGAGAAGTATTTTTTTAATCCAAGTTGGCAGTTATTTAGAGCTGCCAACTTGGATTAAAAAAATACTTGCATCTACCGATAGATATCAGGAATCGCAAAATATTTGTTTTAATCAATAAATATCATATAAATTCCTTTATGGGGCAATCCTGTATTTTAGGGGTCTTAATTATTTTAGGTTGCTAACTTCAGTTCAGGCAACAGCTCCAAGACCGTTGTTAATGGTAGTTCAGTAGTGCGTACGTACGTGCCGGGTATGGCGGGCCGTTTATTATTTCTTCATTGCATACCCCCCGGCCATGACTACTCCCGGGTCACGTGACAACCGACCGTTATTCTATACCACCCCTCCTGACCCTGGCCCCTATATATTGCATGATACCCCATTGGTAAATACAACTTTACATCTACTACATAGGCGACTGGCGTGTAGCTGTATACTAGTCCTATAATAATGGCATTAACGGCCCGCCATACCCGGCACGTACGTACGCACTACTGAACTACCGTTAACAACGGTCTTGGAGCTGTTGCCTGAAGTTAGCAACCTAAAATAATTTAGACCCCTAAAATACAGGATTGCCCTTTATGGTATTTATCAACCGAAACAAATATTTTACGAATCGTAATTTTAATTGGCAAATGCAAGTATTTTTAAAATCTAAGTTGCAGCTCTGCACGCGTGTGTATCTAGGTATTCAAATTCAAATTTTATTTCCACAATTAAAAATATACGTATGTACAAATCATTGACATTAAAAGATATATTACACGTGGAGGGGTCAAAGAAAGCATAACTGCTTGTTTAAATTGGCCCCTAAAGTATAGAATAAATCATATTAATACATGTAAAGTAAACAAACAATATAATCATAACATAATTACAAATACGTCTAAGAGAAGGGAGGGGGGGTGAAAACAAATCATTACAATAAATGGAAAGCCGTGTTTAAAAGTGTTTTGTTTCGAAGACATGCACGTTTAAATTGATTTAAAGATTTTGATAATTTAACAGAATTCGGTAATGAGTTCCAAAAGAGTGGTCCAAAATAAAAAACAGATCGTCTAGTTAAAGCTATGCGTGGCAAAGGAGGGTGAAAACTGTTACAATTTCTAGTTTGATATGAGTGATATAAATTATTCATTTTAAAATAATCTTGAAGAGACTTCGGTAACTTATGGTTGTGGCATTGGTACATGAATAAACAGGTCTGTAATGATATGATATTCTGAATTGGTAAGATATTGCTTCGTTCGAAAAGAGGTGCACTTTCAGAGAGGTAATTGGAATAAGTTATTAGACGGATTGCTTGTTTTTGTAAAGTAAAAATTTTCTGTATATTTCTTTTAGTTGTAAATCCCCATGCAATCACTCCATAGTTAATGGTAGATGTGATAAAAGCATGATATAACATTTTTAGAACTGAACTTGGCAAAAAATTAAGTTTAGCTATTACCCCAATCTTTTTAGCAATCTTATTACAGACCTGTTTAATATGAAAGTTCCAAGATAAATTGTCATCCAAATAAATACCTAAAAAAATTTACATTGTGAAGTTGAGTAATTTCAAAGCTATTACATGTATTTATAGTATAATTTTAAGTTGTCTATCTTATGGCTGCATGTGCTAAACAACATATAATTGGTTTTTGAAGTATTCACAATTAGATTATTGACTGACATCCACTCATTAATCTTTTTAAGCTGTAAATTCATATCTCTGAACAGAATATCAATATTACTACCACTTTGTACCAGACATAGAGACACACGTGTCATCAGCAAATAGCACAAAATTTAGCATATTTGAACATTGGGGTAAATCATTCATAAATAACAGAAAAAGGAGTGGGCCGAGGTATCAATAAAAAAAGAAATCAAAATGGCGACGTAAACAGACGGGGTAAGTGAACGCTTTTGCTCTTAACTTCTTTCAATTTTAATACCTTTTATTTAATGAAAATTACAAAAAAAAGTAAAAAAATGGGAGTAAACATGAAAACTAGACCAAAAGCTTCGGTCTCTGTTATGTTGGTTGTTCAGCTGAACTTCGTTGGCTTCACTCACCAAATACATAGACCGAAGTTAAACCGTCGTTTGTACGGGGGCTCAATGGCCACGGCTAATTTCTTGTTTTCTCCTCAATACCGTGATATTTTACACAAACAGTGCAATCATATGCACCTTTAGGTGATAATTTTTAAGTGACGACAGTTTCTTACCCAAAATTCCCGCTTTGAAACTGGCATTCAGAGGATTGTCTCTAAAAGTTGACACTTGCGACTCGGAGAGTGGGCAGCCATCTTGGAAATGAATTATTCATGAAAAGTGGCCGGCGAAAGTTAGACTCCGCCCCATGACCTTTACGTCACACATATACCACGTATACAGTGCCAGGGCGAGCAAACGTTGAAAAGGAAAAGAAAATATTCATAAGCCTGACGTAAAAGAGATGATCTGATTGGCCAACGGTTTCGATAAGCAGTTGACCCGGAAGTTTATCCCACCTCATATGTTTGTGTACATTATCGACTTCGGAGGAACGAGTGAATTGGGAGCTACACGACAGCCGAGGAAAGTCACTGTTTTTGTTCCTTTTCAATTGAATTTTCACCACTTAAATGCCAATCAAAGCCTAGAGGAAATAACAAGCTGCATTTTGGTAAGCTTCTTTTTATATATCGTAATGTCTTTAAGAAAATATTCGATGAGCCCCGCCGGGGGGATTTTGCGTTGTACCTCCCCTAATGGCGGGGACACGCTAGCGAGCCGTCGGTCGACGAGGAGAAATTAAAAAATTAAAAAATGTTAAAAAACTCCTCGAAACAGATGGCTGCCAGCTGTCTAACATAAAACTTGCTTGCCCATGTCGATCTACATAACTTTGGGCAAAAAACAAAAAATAAAATTGGTGATTTAGGTCTAGGTTCAACACGGGTAATCCTGACCTCCACGGAGAGGCATGTAAAGCAAATCCAGGCATTAGGGGAGTGATATACATGATAGAGTATTAAACTTCAGTCCCCAGACGCCTCCAGGCTAACCATGGCCACGGCACCGTACCTCCACTGTAGGCTGTAGCGCCGCGCCGGTGACGGTACTCTCCCTTCCGAATGACATGCAAAGTCGATGCAATGCAAAATGAATGGGAAACCGGATTCGGCTAAATGCCGGGGCTACATGTCAATAAACATACATTTAGAACAGCCACGCGAAATACACACAAAGAAAGGAAAAGACGGTACATGAACATATACATTTATGTCTTTTATTCTACCAATTTCGAAATTCAAACAACAAACAAACTCTTTCAAATACAAACTTTAATTACCGAAAATCTAACTTCTTATGTAGCAGAACAGACCGGACAGGAAGCTGCCATGTTGTTTACAACCCATCAGTGACCTTTCAACTTTGGGCGAATTCATTTGGTAAATAGGTGTACACGGGGTCGCTAGAAATGTTTCTAGATCATAGAGATATTTCAATTCACCCCCCCCCCCCCTACCTCTCTCTTCACTTTACGCTAATTTTCCATGTAGCTTACCTATTTTTTATTTATTCTTTTTTAAAGGTCATGAAATTATATCATGCTGGATAATATGTATTTATCATAAAAATATTGAAAGTTTTGACTGAATTTGATGTTACCTGCGTAGAAAATGAATTCATCTTTTAGGGTGGAGCCTGCAAAATATGGTAAGGAGGAGGGGTGAGATCATAGACTATGGGTGAGATGTCAAGGGGAGGGGTTAGTTTTTGTGTTTATCTCTATTGAATATTATCAAAGATAAGTGGTTTATCTCTTTTCTTCTCTTTTTTTCTAAATTATTCAAAAATACAAATCTTACTTATATCGTGGAGCTACTAACTCTGTGGTAGCTCCATGCCTATATATCAAACCTCACACATTTTCCGATCGCCAAATGTATTTTTTGTGGGGGATATGGGGGGGGATATGTTACATTGTTAGTAATTATGATATTGTAAATTAATTTATGTAGTTAGGTCTATCGATTTGTTTTACTGTTTAAGATTTACTTGATATTGAACCGAAAAGGAAAAAATGAATAACCCCTAAACGTTTTAACCTTCTCTTTTAGTGATAATCATAATAAAAAGCCTGGCTTCGAATAATTCATTTCATTTTTCAAAAAGATAAATAAATAAATAAAATGATTTGAGGCAAGACACAGAAAAAATACAAGTCCAAGATTAGTCAAAGGATTCAAAGACGCCAAAACAGCACCGTCATTCCTACTGCCTATACATTTTTTTTTAAAATAGCCATCAGGCCCGTGCCCCCCCCCCCTCACTTTGACAGCCATAACAAATATCTGTTAGTGGAAAATATCTTGCATACACAAATGTATAAACAAAAAATGCTCCCTTTACAAAAATCATGGATCCGCCCCGGGTCATAGCCCCAAAGCCCCCCCCCCCCCCATCTATATGCGGCAACAGTAAACGCATTAGAATCCTGAAGTCGTTATATAACAATGTCAATATAAAAATATGAAATACAAATCTCAGAAACATGTAGTTGACAAGCTGCATTACTTTTCCATTACCGTTATCACATGTCCTCCATTAAGGAGCAGGTCACGTATTTGTCATTTTGCTCATTAATGTTTTCTGATTGATGTCTCGTAACGCTGAACTAAATAGACCATACACCACCCCCCCCCCCTTCACCATCCTCTGTGCACTGTAAAAACTGTGGTGTTAAAACTGACACCAATTGGTGTTATAAAATAATAATAATATACTAATTTATATAGCGCAGAAACTATGTGCATATAATCTACTGCGCTGCAATTTAGAGCTGGTGAAATGCTTGAAAAACAAAATTAGAAAGAGGGGGTAAAAGAAATGTATGGGAGTGTTAATACAGGACCACACCCTGAGGTGTTAAAATAACACCCTAGAGATTGAACATAACACCAAAGAGTGTAAATGTAACAACCATAGGTGTTGTAATAACACCTATAGGTGTAAAACTAACACCACCAATTTAACACCGGTGTAAAATAACTGGTGTGATCCTCTATGTACACCGGTTAACACCACAGTTTTTGGTGTGTAGGCGAATATCAATAATTAAAAGGAGGGTATCCATTAAAAAGCAAAGCTTGTAAAGTGTGGATCCCTTGGAAACGAAGAAATTATAGTTGACTTATTTTTTATATGCGTACATACATGTATTACAGGAAAGAAAAAGAGAACAAAAGAAATCATATTGATGCAAAAATAATTACTGAAATGATGCAAAGCTTTTCACACAATAGACATTTTTCACACAATAGACATTTTTCACACAATAGACATTTTCACACATTCATTCATTTATTCAATTTTCCAACAAAATTTAAGCAATAATTACAATAAATATGTTGGAAAAATTGATTTTTTTTATCATAATCGTCGTTATCATATTTGTTATTATAAGCATTAACTTTATGCATTAAATCAAATCAGAAAAGTCTATTTCTTTCTTCGCTCACTCTCAATTTTCCTTCATAAAAATAGGTAGGGGTTTATGTATACACACACTCATATATTTCTGCATGGGGGCGTACATATACAGAGGGCTTGGAGGGCACTTCCACCCCCCCCCCCCTCAAAAAAAAACTATAAAGCACACAAAAAAAGGAAAAATATAATAGCATTTTATGAACATCATGGCAAAATACTGTATATCACACACTGAGATTTCCATTTAAAAAACGTCAATTCTTTTGCTGGCTACCTTTGCTCGCTCGCAACTTTTTGCTCCATGTGCCATGTTCTGCACCCCCTCAAATTGTTTAGCTCATCTCGTCAATGCGCACAACTTTTATATTAATACATCACACACCCCCACATGCATAAATTGAACTTGTATACCTCATGCAGTTGGTAGATATGGAATCAACCCGACCCCCCCCCCGTAAGAAGACCTGTCTACCACACTGGTTATCATCTACTCTCTGTAGTAAATTGCCAATTCGTCTACTACCAACTCGTCCACACATCACATGGTCTAAGTTCATTTAGTCTAATGCCATTCCGTCCATCAACATTTAGTCTAACAACCATTTGGTCCAAGCATCACTGCATCTAATCACCATTTCGTGTAAGACCATTTCGTCTCATAACCAGTTGGTCAAATATCCATTTCATTTTCATTCATTTTGCTCAATTGAACATTAATTTTAGTCCAATTGAACCAAATGGTATATGGACTAAGTGGCTTTTGACCAACTGGTTATTAGACGAAATGGTGAGTGGATAGTGGACGAACTGATGGTAGACCAAATGATAGTAGACGAGTTGGCAATTGGACAAATTGGAAATAAACCCTGTAAATAAATCTGTATATACCCCCCCCTCTACCTCCCCGCTCTCCCCTCTTCCTTCGTCTCTTTGAACTCTTGTTTTCGAAAACACTCTTGTAATATTCATGTTGCCATGGAGAGTAGATGGATGAAGATGATGTCGTCCGGAGTCGGTTGGTGTAGAACGACAATCAGGAGAAAATTTTGACGGCGACAGAAGAGCAGTAGTGATTGATTTGTTAGCTGAATGACAGTGCACATACTAATGACAAGATAATTCTCGATTGCTTGACATATCATCATTATAATCACTGCTGTTATTGTACTTGTGGTATTAGAATACATTAAATACTTCAAGGCGCACACTCCACGCTCATCTTCTCTTTTTTTTCTATTCCTTTTTCTTATTCACCTTCTTCCGCGTCCTCCTCCTCCCACTTCCTCTTTTATTCTTCTTCTTTTCCTTCTCCTTCTTCTTCTTCGTTTTCTTCTTCTTCTCCATCTTCTCCTTCTTCTTCTTCTCTTTCTTCTACTTCTTCGTCTCATCCCTTTTCTCCATCTCCTTAAATTCAAAATTGATTTGATGAACAAAGTATGCTTCCCAATTATTGATGCCTAATGATAACAAATATTCATAACTGTAAAACGAAAAAAAAGAAGGGGGAGGAGGAGAAAAAAGAAGAAGAAGAAGGAGGAGGAGGAGGAGAAGAAGAAGATGAAGAAGATGATGAACAATAACAACAAGGAGGAGACGGAAAGGTGTAAAATGAAGAAAGTATGTCTTGTTTTGCATTAGAAATGCAGTTTTGTGAAGTCCGTTTGGTGAAAAAAATCTTACTGATGGCAGCAAAGTATATGCACTTTCCATAGACCATGAACTTCTCTTCACAGCGGGTGTATAAGTAGTCAGACGAGACTTATTAGAATTAATCATTGATATTCCAATTTGGACACCTCTTCAATGGACATTTGTCATAATAATTTCCACGTTGTCTTCGATGTGCGGACGTGCGAGAAATCATTACGAACTGCAGAATCTGTGTCGCACTTTTGGCCGGGTCGGACATCGTGTCGAGTTGATTTCATTTGGTCTCAAAGCAGTAGTTCTACTTTTCAAATAGTGTAGTGCCACATGAGTTAAAATTTTGGGCTAAACCCATTTGGTCTACTGTCGACTCTGTCTAATTGCTGTCTGGAGCCCGTTGCAGAAAGAGTTGCAATCAAACGCAACTCTAAAAATCATGCGCAACTTGATTTTCAACCAATCAACAGCGCGCATTTTTGACTTGCGATTGATTTTTTTGACTTGCGTTTAAACACAACTCTTTCTGCAACAGGCCCCTGTTCCATAGTTCACTTGGTCTGAATCCTACTTAGTCTAATTCTTTCCATTCTTTCCTCCGCTTCTAATTCTTCTTATTTACACCAATAACTGGGATATACCCATTTGATTTGCTAGTTCATTACGATGAACCTGCGTGCCGAATATAGAGTACACAATTTTTCCTGCGCGCGCGCTGCATCTCCCTACCAACGCACTATCCCAAGATCGTCGCGCAATTTGGCGTCCATTTCCTCTTTTACTTTCGCCTGCGGTCGAGTGCAGTCGCAAGCTAAGTACACTCTCAAAATTGCATTTCTGTTTTCCGTTTGGATACTTTATTGTGCAATTCTTCCCTTATTTCAATCTTATTTTCTCTCATCTAAGATTGTTATAGGATTATCACGTCGCGCGGAGCTTCCGTGATATTATTTTAACGTTTCTTGTCCCTCTTCGTGAGTTTGTTTTTTAAAGATACGTTTCTCACAGGCGGGTTGTCTTCACCTCTCCGCCCCATAGCTCCGCGCCTTCCTGCTCGGGCGTTGTCTTCGCTCCTTTTTAATCCTTTTAATTCTTTTTATTCACTGACTTCTTCGTTTATACGACTCGTCGTGAATTTAATTGATTTATTTCTCCACAGATAGGTTCTGTAGGACGTTAGGAGCGTCGTATTCCAGCCTCGTTTCAAGTTCTTTGTCTCTTGTTTCGAGTTAGTTGATTGTTCTTTTGTTTCAATCAATCCTTTGCTCTTGTATTTATTATTTGAATTAATTGGTTAATTGATTAATTAATTAATTGATTGATTCTTTTAATTCTTGACTTGCTCCTTTGCCTCGATTCAAGTTCTTTGTTTCTTGTTTCGAGTTAGTTGATTGTTCTTTTGTTTCAATCAATCCTTTGTTCTTGTGTTTATTAATTGATTAATTATTCAATTAATTATAAAAAAAAAAATATATTTTCTTTCCTTCACAAGAATACTTAGAATTTTTTTTAGGAAGCCGTCTCCTGTCAGCGTTCGTCGCCTTTGACTCGGCCTTCCTTCTCGGGAAAGCTATCTTTGTTTTTCCCCCCTTCCTTTTCAAGTCAGCTACCGGTCTCTGGACTTATAATTTTTTTTTTTTTCTTAAACTTCTTGTTTATAAAAAAAAAAAAAAAAAAAAAAAAAAGGGAATCTTGCTCCCCTTTTTTCCTTAGCTGATCCTCACCTCAAGAAAAAATTTTTTTTTTCTTTTGAACAGGTGGACACAACAAAAAAAAAAAAAAAAAAAACTTAGTGTTTTCTTCTTTTTAGATGCTTCCCCCCTTCCTTCTTTTCAGAATTTTGGCGGAAGCAGATTCTTGTTGTGATAATCAAATAATTAAATTTTCTAACGGACTTCAGGGACAGTGTCTCTTAATAATTCTTAATTATTACTGTTTCCTTTGTTCTGGGATTTTACCTTGTATCATCCTTGTGAGATCCGTTTTTGACTCTCAAAAGTCCGCTTTTTGAGGTCCTTGTCTTCTGGGTTGGGGTTTGTTACCCCCCCCCCCCCTACCCCCTTTGCTTCTCTTTTTTTTCTATCTTACTACTAGATCACCCTACGGCAATAATGAGCCTTTCGGACTCTCTTTCTGAAGAGCCTCAGGCGGCTGCTGTTTCGGGGCCCGACACCGGGGTCTTATCCCCCACAACAGGTAGTATAGATAGCGAGAACAGAGTCAGAGCCCCGTGGGCTCTCAAAGGGGTGGAACCGTGGACGCGCGTTCACGTGCCCCGCTTAATAAGGGTGGAACCGTGGATTTGCGACCACGTGCCCGCACGGTGATGGCCAAGGCTTCCGTCCCGGAACCTGAACCTTATTGGGGAGCGTCGCACTAGTACAGAAAACGGCGACTCCTCTAGGGCTGTCAGACCCACCGGCCATCGGGTCACCTAAAGTCCGGGGGGAGAGACCCGTGCTCTCCACCCGGCAAAGACTAGGCTCGATGCCGTGTAAGACCCCTCTAGGGAGCGTCGGCAAAGGGCTACCAGCCCCTAGTCGGAAGAGGCACCTGAGTCCGACCGTGTCGGACTCTCAATTCAATCTGACGCTGTCAGATTCGGCCGACGCCTCCTCTCGCTCGGCTAGCTCTCCCCGTGGGAGAGCTAAGGAGAGGAAGACAGGCGCAGCCCAGCCTCTTGTCCCTTCTTCCGCTCCGGCGCCGGAGCAACCGAAGAAGAAGAAAAGAAGAAGAGGAGAACCACAGACATAAGCCCCGCTCCGTCGGGCGGTCTGTCCTCTGATTCTTTTGATGGCCAGGCCTCTCAGCTTCTCAAGCTAATCTAGAGTGCCCTCCAGCACTGCGGGTTTTTACCCTCAGGCTTGCCTGCTTCAGCCGACGGTACTACCAACCGAGCGGATCAAGCAGACACCGGCCATCCAACACACCTCGGAGAGTCACCGGCAATATCATGTTTCGCCGGCTCACGCACCTGCAAGGGAAATTCCCGCTAATACACAGGTGCTATCGACATACGGGCGTCGCCCGCCATTATGTCACCAGACTCCCGATCATTATACCCTCTTCTGCCCCCTGGCGGGGGCCGCATAGAAGAGGAAGAAGAAGAAATTCTAGGTCGCTAACCCCGCTGTGCGGGTAGACCTTCCCTTCTGATTCTTGTGCCGACGGCCAGGCGTCGTAACTTCATGTTACAACAGAACGCCCTCGAGCACCACGGATCTTCATCCTAATGCTCTCTGTCAGCTAAAACCGCCGTGTCGAGCACCAGGCAGGTCAAGCAGACAGTCGCCGTCTCGCACCTCGGAGAGTCACCGGCAATATGATTCGCCGGCCCACGCACCTGCAAGGGAAATCCCCGCTAATACACAGGTGCTATCGACATACGGGCGTCGCCCGCCACTATGTCGCCAGACTCCCGATGATTGTTCCCTCTTCTGCCCCCCGGCGGGGGCCGCACAGAAGAGGAATAACAAGAAGAAAGTCTAGGTCGCTAATCCCACTTTGCGGGCAGACCTTTCTTTCTGATTCTTGTGCCGATGGCCAGGCGTCGTAACTTCATGTTACAACAGAACGCCCTCGAGCATCACGGATCTTTATCCTCATGCTCCCTGTCAGCTAAAACCGCCGTGTCGAGCACCGGGCAGGTTAAGCAGACATTCGCCATCTTGCACCTCGGAGAGTCACCGGCGATTTCATGATTCGCCGGCTCACGCACCTGCAAGGGAAATCCCCGCTAATACACAGGTGTTATCGACATACGGGCATCGCCCTCCATTATGTCACCAGACTCCCGATATTTGTGGGTCAGGCGTCGCACATACTCCCATGAGCAGTGCGGGTAATTCACCCACGCTTCATATCAGCTTCAGCCGCCTTGCTAAGCACTGTGCGGCTCAAGCAATCACCTGTCCTCTCACACCGGGCATTTATTGAAACGCTGTTCACCTACACGGTGACCCCCGTTTCTATGCAGGTGCTTCCGACATACGGCTTTCAAGCATCAATATGTCGGCAAGCTCTCGGTGACCGACGGCTGGACTTTGCATCCGTTCAGGCTGCATCTATGCGTCCCCGAGCATTACGGGTTCTTATCCTCGTGTTCTCCGTCATTATAAGACCGCCGCGGTCTTATTGCTGGCGTCGGGTATTGAGCGGATTGAGACTTCTCTCGCCAACCCGCACTCCGGGGAGCCATCGGCGAGTTACCTGCATGGGTATTCCCCTTTTTATGCAGGTACTCCCGAATTCGCCCTCTACGTCAAGCCCACGTACGGCGACGACTCCTTCAGCGGTAACTCTCTCCATTCTACCCCCTAAGCGGGCCCGTAGATTGGAGGTAAGAATCTCTTACATACCGCATGCCGCACTTCTCTCGTGAGAATGTTTGGCTGCTTTGAGGGGGCAACCTATCACGTCCGCGGTCCGTCCGCCCAGGCGACGGGACCGTCGGTTTCTGGCCTGAACCTCACTTTCTATTCGAAAGTAAGGGTGCCCTGTCTTACTTAGCTCCTACCCTTGCAAGGCCAGAGTCAGGGCTAGTACAGACACCCGTCCTCCAGCGATCGCCGCTGAAGAGAGGGCGACTCCGATATGACCACCATCACCGCTCAGCGGTATGTCTCACTACCTCATAGCTCTCCGAACTTATGAGTATGTATATCGGATCTGAATGTCACGGCGATTTAAAGTTCTCCTGTGCTTAGTAATCGCTACGCCTTCACCACCCGGTGCATTATGGTTATGTTAACCTATTGTCTCGTATTCGGGCGGCTCGTTCGAGCCCTGCCCGAGCTGCCATCACCGGTCGTCCAGCCGGACACCGCCGAAAGCACCCGCACCGAATACCTGGAGGGAATCAGCTTTTCATATGCTAGATATCCCTCCTGTTGACATTCACAGCTGTTCCCCGAGTCCTTCCCGGTCGGGTAAGCATCATCTCGGAGGAAAGAAACCGCCGTACATCTCATGAGATTATTGGCTATGTACGTGCGTTCAAGCTTGTTTAAAGCCCCAGACTTTTCTGTCGGCATTCTATGCCTATTTTCTGGGCACACCCACCGTACCGGGTCGGCGAGTTTACACCAAACAGTACGCCTTCAGACCATCGGTCGAGCTCTAACAGTCTATGTTATAGACTGCTCTCTATGTGGGTCAAGCTTGCGGGCGTCTCCGCCGTTTCCTCCTTGTGTGGAGTGGTCTACGGTGGATGTCTTACCGTGCCCATTTGTCGAATCGTCTTCTTATTTAGAAGCTTTTTCACTCGGCACACTCGAGTCGCCTCGCATGCTGCTTTCATCCTCCCTCCATGCAATGCATGTGGCCATGGTCACCGCACGACCGAGGATGATGTAACCGTGGATGCATGTATGCTTATGCCTACCTAACCACAATCACTACGACCCGCTTTTTCTCGGGCCGACTGCGGATGAGTCTCTCCATGTAAGTGATTTACTTCACTGGAGTTCTTCTTTTAGAAACTTAGATGCTCATCCCCCACTGCTTAGGGCGTCATTTTTGCCGCCCCCCGCAGCTTTTTGGAACTCCTTATTCTCCGATATCGGACTGTTCCACGCTGCCGCAACCGGCGCCGGCGGTGCTTGCTCTTACGATCACCTGAGAGACCAGGCCTTGTGGCTGTTTTCATAAACAACTGGTTCTCACCGCAGACTGATGGAAATTTTTGTGTTTATTTTCCTCAAGTCTCCCTCCTCCTTCGCTTGTTTCTTCAAGCGAGGACATCGACACTCTTAGCCAGTTTCCGTCCCTAACTTGATAGGACAGGGCCGTTGCTACCTCATTCGATTCCGTTGGGAACGTACTGTTGAGGTATCATATCTGGCGATGTCTGTTCGTTAGAACATCTCTTGATTGTCGCCTTCACGTAGGATCATGACAGAGACTTTTCGCCAGCTCCCTCTGGCGTACACTTGCTTCTGCTAGGGATTCCCCCGCCCGGCGGTCATCCATCGCAGCCTAGCCTCACGGGCTCTCTCGGCAATGGTGGCTTGAGCCAAGCCACCTCTTCCACCGCGGGCACTGCACCCTCAGATGGGTGCTTCGATCAGTACGGGAGAAAGGGGATCCTGAGTTCTCTCTCGATCACTCGGTCTATCACACTTTTGTCGTGATGTGTACCGCGCTGTTTCTCTGACACGCCCGGTTGAGCTATTTTAACCAGACTGCTTTATTCTACATAGGCAGCAGGTCCGCGGTATTTCTTATTAAAAGGATGGCACTCAGTCGCTTTCTCGACCCTTGACTGCCTTACGAGTGGTTTTCTTCTTAAATCCCTACTCTCCGTCGTTCCTAGTCCTCTTCGGACCGCTAGTAACTTTCTGCCACAGCTCTCTATCAGAATTCTGCAGATGTCTGCCCTCACGCATTTGAGACGGATATCGAATTCTGGGCGCTTTCTCCCACGCGGAGGCTTCTGAGATCTCTCGCCTTCTCAGATTGTTCGATGGATCACTTACTGAGCCTTAAAGCTACAGTTTTCCGATCACGATTCTTGTTGAAAATTTCAACAAATTCCGAATGTTACGCTCTAGTCAGCTGGTGATGTTGTTCTGCTGACACTAGGCCGAGGGCCCATGATACTTAGTATCATTCTTCTTGGGCTCTTTCTTGGAATCGTCGTTCACGACTTCTCGAGGTCCGTCTATTGACGCCCCTCTTTCCTTCACTCCTTGCTCTTAAGGACTTCTTCACATGAGGCTTTATCGCCTCCCCTGTCCGTAAGGCAACGGCCTTTGTGTCTTCATCTCCCTATTTTAACGCACTTCTTAGTCTAGACATGCCTCCCTTCACGTTGAATCCGTGTTGGTCTAGCAAATCAAATGGGTATATCCCAGTTATTGGTGTAAATTATGAAAATACTTACCATGATTTTCTTATTTACGAGATAACTGGATATACCCATTTGAACCCTCCCTCCTACCCCTCGCCTTGTGTGACAACATGTCTTGCCCGCAGGCTCATGAGAGGAAATGGACGCCAAATTGCGCGACGATCTTGGGATAGTGCGTTGTAGGGAGATGCAGCGCGCGCGCAGGAAAAATTGTGTACTCTATATTCGGCACGCAGGTTCATCGTAATGAACTAGCAAATCAAATGGGTATATCCAGTTATCTCGTAAATAAGAAAATCATGGTAAGTATTTTCATATTTTCTTCTTCCTCCTCCTCTTCTTCTTTTTGTTCTCCTACTTCTTTTATCATTTCTCTTCTCCTCTTCTTCTCCGTCTTCTTTTTCTTCTTCTTCGTCATCTCCTTCAACTTCCTATCTTGTCTCCTCTTCCTCTTTATACACACAGCTTCTTCTTCTTCGGATCGCTTGCAAAGAAATTACCGCCATTTGCCTCTTGTCTATGCAACTCATTCTTATGCTTTGTTCCCTCGCTAAAAATCCTCATTTAAATTCTACTCGAAATTTATACAGACTCAATTCCATTTCCCAGAGATAAACATTTCATGATCATGACCATGGTATACTTCAACCAAATCTATCTTCATTAAGACGCATTATTAAATAGCAACTTTTTTGGATTCTCGATGCAAACACATACACGACTCAGCGTGCAGACACGGCGTCACGTACGCGGGGTGAACTCGATTAATAAAAGCAATATAAGAAGCAATATCTGAGGAGGAAGTTGTATTTACAACATCGAGTGCCCGGGAATATCAGAAGACAAAGGTCGAGGAAGTCTATCCCCATTAATTCGGGGCCAAATTACCCGTAAATTTGACTTTTAGAGGAATAAAGGATTCACTATTATTAAGATGGATATGGGTTATGATGCCCGCGGGCGGTTTGGGAACGTGACCCATTTGGGATAAAATAATAAGTTGAAGAAAGAGCTCAAGACGTTACACTTTCTTCCTCTCTTTTATTTTCAACAAATCAACCTGGTTCTTTGTACTTCCCTAATCGCTTAAACTAGAATCCCTATACAGGTACCCCTCTCTAGAAATATAAGACCAAAAAGGGGGGAAAAACTGCAAATGGTAGGCCGACAAATGACCACTTAGAAAGAGAAACTAACGAGAGGAAGACATCACTTTTTTTCTTCTATGTAATTTTTTTCAATCATAAATATATTTCAATCATGTATTTTCCTCATTGCGAAAACAAGACCACTAACTTGTATTTTGCCTATAAATACAAAAAAAAAATCGATATCAAGGACCATTAAATACTAGATTGAAAATGACAGCAATTCTTCCTCTACCCCCCCCCCCTTCATTGCCAAAAAAAAAAATTAGTGGCAAAATATGACTCGTTCCTTATACCACTTGACTGATGGGGGTGGGGCGCTGCCCCTTGCCCCTTAGTATTAAACATCATCATTATCAGTGTGACTTTTATTAATGCTATCATTGTCATCATTAATTATCTGTGTGTATTTTGTTATTTTTGTTAATTTGTCATTTTACAATATTCATTACTGTATTACTATGGATTCATTTCGATTGATCTCGATGTATTTTATCTTGTATGCTTTTTTTGAGATGTGAAATGAAGGAATTTGAGTTTGAATCATCATTTTATTTTGGCTTTCTTTATTATCATCAACATAATAACACTTTCTTTGTCAATGCGATTATTTAAGGTTCCATGACATTTCCTCCGGCGACAATCATTGCTCCGCTCTGAATTCCCCACACTAAACGAATGGCCAATTTCAACCCTGATTTTAACACGACTATACCCTACCCTAAACCATAATCTTACACTGAAAAAAACTCCGGTGTTGATTTAACACCAGCCCGGAATCTATATATGTCCACACCAGAGAAGTATTGAAACATCACCAGTTTGGAATCAAACCGATGCTGTTTTAATACTAATTGGTGTTGTATTAACACCTATCTGGTGTTAGACAAAAACGAAGCTGGTGTTGCTTAACATTTCTCTGGTGTAGACATAATATATCGATTCCGGGCTGGTGTTAAATCAACACCAGACTTTTACAGTGTATAACCCTTGTGCGAGTTAAGGCGCCAAAGTGGAAAACTTGCTTAATTAATCCCTGAAAAATTTTCGCAGGAGCAAATGTCGCGTCACTGTTTTCAGCCGTTCTTTCTTCATTGTTGGTGTTCCTGTCGTTGCAATCACCACTCTCATATATACAGGCGCGGATCCAGGATTTCGTAGGGAGGGGGGCCCAAATTCGACCTGATTTTGGCGCCCCTGTGTACTTTTCGGAAAAATGGCGGCCCCTCCCTCCCCAGGCAATCATAAGTGCGTTAAATGCATGTTAAATTATCTTATTTCATAGGCACATGAATCAGGGGCGGATCCAGCCTTCGCCAATAAAGGGGCCCGGAATTTTTGTTTAGCCATAATTTCCCCGATCGGCCGCTCGAAGATGTTTTTTTTTTCGTTTGTTTATTTGAAGGGGGTAGTCTTATAAGTCATTTCTTAGCTTTATTATTTAAATCAACATAAATGTATAATATCATAATCCTTATTTTATAATGCCTGCGCAAAGCGCGAGCAATTTTTTTTTAAATTGTATGTATTTTTTCCTAAAATTTGAAAATTCTGAAAAAAAGATGTGCCTGCAATAATTACTGCGAACGCAAAGCGCTAGTAGAAATTTTTGATACACGTTTTGAACCGATCGGAAAGGTAGGCCTACCAGTCCTGTTAAAGATTGCATACAGTTAGCTATGAAGACGTTATATATTTCAACAATCAAATAATGCGAGCGCGAAGCGCGAGCTGAAAAATTTTGACATTTTCTACATAAAGAATGGAAAATTTTTAATTATTTTTGTAATCATGAACACGATAGCTATACAGTATAACTAAACAATTGATGCGAGCGCGAAGTGCAAGCGGAAAAATTCTAGATTTAGACCTAAAACGGGACACTCTATTCATGTTTCCTAAATCATGAAAAAGATGAGTAAGAGGGGATCTTCCTACATTAATAATGCGAGCAGAAAATGTTTGTATACGTTTTGAACTGATCAAAAAGTGCCTTTTAAGGACTGCTTGCATTTAGCCATGAAGACATTAGATATTTCATCAATCAAATAATGTGATCGCGAAGCGCAAGCTAAAAATTTTTGACATTTCTACATAAAGAATGGAAAACTTTGATACAATATACTTAATTACAGAAAAAAAAACAATTCGAATCTGTACTGATTCCCAATATTTATCACACACAAATCCATTATTCCATAAACTAAAGACTCTAACAGTATTTGACATAAATACACTTCAAAGTTTACTACTTATGTTTAAGTACGTTAATAACATGCTCCCACCTACTTTCATTCCACAATTTTTATTACCTGAATACATCTATTCATTCATACCCTGCCCGTAACTCTTCAAATTTCCATTTAATCAACCTCAAACTGCTTATTGCGCAGAGATCCATATGACACCATGATCCAGATTTGTGGAACTCTTTACCAGCAGAGTCTGTAAAACAATCTTCGTCTCTTCACTCATTTAAGACAAACGTTAAATCTATGTTATTTTCAGAATATTTGAAGTAAAATTTTTGTGTCGTATCCTTTTTATCGTGAATTTATTCCTCCTTCGATTTAGTTATTACCAATATCTTCATCATGACCACCATCATCTCCATGGCCTTCATCATCATCATCATATCACCGTCACCCTCAGCTTTATCATCTTCATCTTTATGCTATAATATTGCATGAATTCATGTTTCGTATTTGAAAAATAAATGCCAATTCTGCTTTATAAATGTATTAATTCAATTAGTATAAGTTTGGGATTGTCGTTTTTTCAAGAAATTTGCTTATGATGACAATCCTTCTCCTGCAAATTGTGAATATCATATAGTTTATCATTTTTGTCTAAAATTATTTTTTCAGTACTCTTTATTTATGATTGATGCCAAAAATGCTAACATATTATGTTTATTATGTTGTGAAAAATTTATTATACGAATGTTATGGATGCAGAAGAAAATAATAAATCAAGTCAAATCAAATCAATTGATGCGAGCGCGAAGTGCGAGCGGAAAAATTCTAGATTTAGACCTAGAACGGGACACTCTATTCATGTTTCCTAAATCATGAAAAAAATGAGTAAGAGGGGATCTTCCTACATTAATAATGCGAGCACAAAGCGCGAGCAGAAAATGTTTGTATACGTTTGGAACTGATCGAAAAGTGCCTTTAAAGGACTGCTTGCATTTAGCCATGAAGACATTACATATTTCATCAATCAAATAATGCGAGCGCGAAGCGCGAGCTGAAAATTTTTGACATTTCTACATAAAGAATGAAAAACTTTAATCAGTTTTTGTAATCATGAACAAGATAGCTATATAACTAAACAATTGATGCGAGCGGAACTATTCTAGATTTAGACCTAGAACGGGACACTATTCATGTTTCCTAAATCATGAAAAAGATGAGTAAGAGGGGATCTTCCTACATTAATAATGCAAGCACAAAGCGCGAGCAGAAAATGTTTGTATACGTTTAGAACTGATCGAAAAGTGCCTTTTAGGGACTGCTTGCATTTAGCCATGAAGACATTAGATATTTCATCAATAAAAAAATGCGAGCGCGAAGCGCGAGCTGAAAATTTTTGACATTTCTACATAAAGAATGGAAAACTTTAATCAGTTTTTGTAATCATGAACAAGATAGCTATATAACTAAACAATTGATGCGAGCGCGAAGTGCGAGCGGAAAATTTTAGTTTTAGACCTAGAACGGGACACTATTCATTTCAAGACATTAGATATTTCATCAATCAAATAATGCGAGCGCGAAGCGCGAGCTGATTTTTTTTTGACATTTCTACATAAAGAATGGAAAACTTTAATCAGTTTTTGTAATCATGAACAAGATAGCTATATAACTAAACAATTGATGCGAGCGCGAAGTGCGAGCGGAAAATTTTAGTTTTAGACCTAGAACGGGACACTATTCATTTCAAGACATTAGATATTTCATCAATCAAATAATGCGAGCGCGAAGCGCGAGCTGAAAATTTTTGACATTTCTACATAAAGAATGGAAAACTTTAATCAGTTTTTGTAATCATGAACAAGATAGCTATATAACCAAACAATTGATGCGAGCGCGAAGTGCGAGCGGAAAATTTTAGTTTTAGACCTAGAACGGGACACTATTCATTTTTCCTAAATCATGAAAAAGATGAGTAAAAGGGGATCTTCCTACATTAATAATGCGAGCGGAAAGCGCGAGCAGAAAATGTTTGTATACGTTTTGAACTGATCGAAAAGTGCCTTTTAAGGACTGCTTGCATTTAGCCATGAAGACATTATATATTTCACAATCAATTTATGCGAGCGCGAAACGCGACGGTAAAAAAAATCGAGATTTCAACCTTGTACGGGATACTCTATTCATGTTTTGTAAATCATGAAAGGGATGAGAAAGGGGATCTTCTTACATTAATAATACGAGCACAAAGGGCGAGCAGAATTTTTTATATTGTGATCTGAAACTGGATAACTGAATGAAAATGCCCGGGCGTTTTTCAGATTAAGACCTAGAATCTAGGCATTCTAAACAATCTTTTATCATGAAAATAAAAGTGAGCGCGAAACGCGAGCTTAAAATCTTTGATATTCCGATCTGATATTTCAAACACTTTGTAGGAAACTTGTAAGGTGGATATAAATCGCATTTGATAAAGAGCTGATATGTTTCATTATTACTTTAATTTTGAGACATAGGACCTTGACATCCTTAGGACATGTTATCATATGAATATAATGACTATATATCTTCCTATTCATCTTGCTAAGCGCGAGATAAAACAAAAGTGACAATTTAATTATTAAATTGATATCTTAGTATTAATGCATAATGAGGGCGCGGAATCTGATGATATTGCCTGAACACTGCACCCCTAAATTTCAAATTGAACCCCTAGGGATGCAATTTTGAACCCGCATGGTGCAAAAATGAACCCCAACCGCAGGATTCAATTTTTGAACCCCAAATCAGGGGTTCAATTTTTGAACCCATAGGGTGCTGATTTTGCATCAACCTTTCGGGGTTAAATTCTGAACCTTTTTTTCTTAGTGTGTGCAAGTAAACTTCAAAATTTCTGTAAATAATATCTATCAATATATCCATCAGTATTGTAGTCAAGGCTGAAACCTCCAAGGCCAAGGCTTTAATACCCAAGACCAAGGCTTCAATCCCCAAGGGCCAAGGCATGGAAACCCAAGGCCTAAAAACCTCAAGGCCAAGGCATTTCAAACTTTCAATATATGGGACAATGAGCCAACAACAAGGCGGCAGTTCGAATATCAGTTTCGCGCCCCTACATGTAGGTCGATCATCAATTTGGCCCCCCCGTTCGAACATCGATTCGCCCCCCAGTTCGAACATCATTTTGGCATCCCTTCGAACTCGATTTGCCTTCCCTAGTTCGAGTATCAATTTTGCGCCCCCTAGTTTGAACATCAATTCGCGCCCCCTAGTTTGAGTATCAATTTGGCGCCCCTACCTCGAATATCGATTCGGCCCCCCTCCCTAGTTCGAGTATCAATTTGGTGCCCCCACTTCGAACATCATTTCGGCGCCCTCCTAGTTCGAATATCAGTTCGGCGCCCCTACATGTAGGTCAATCATCAATTTGCCCCCCCCCCCGTTCGAACATCAATTCGGCCCCCAGTTCGAACATCATTTTGGCATACCTTCGAACTCAATTTGCCTTCCCTAGTTAGAATATCATTTTACCCCCTAGTTCGAGTATCAATTTTGCGCCCCCCCCCCTAGTTTGAACATCAATTCGGCACCCCCTAGTTTGAGTATCAATTTAGCGCCCCCTACCTCGAACCTCGATTCGGCCTCCCTCCCTTTTCGAGTATCATTTCGGCGCCCTCCTAGTTCGAATATCAATTCGGCGCCCCTACATGTAGGTCTAACATTAATTTGGCGCCCCTACATGTAGGTCGATCATCAATTCGCCCCCCCCCCCCGTTCGAACATAAATTCGGCCCCCAGTTGGAACATCATTTTGGCATCCCTTCGAACTCAATTTGCCTTCCTTAGTTCGAATCGCCCCCCCCCCCTAGCTCGAGTATCAATTTTGCGCCCCCCTAGTTCGAACATTAATTCGGCGCCCCCTAGTTTGAGTATCAATTGGCCCCCCCTAGCTCGAACATCGATTAGGCCCCCCTCCCCAGTTCGAGTATTAATTTGGCGCCCCCAGTTCGAACATCATTTTAACATCCCTTCGAACATCATTTCGGCGCCCTCCAAGTTCGAATATCAATTCGGCGCCCCTACATGTAGGTCCAACATCAATTTGGCGCCCCTAGTTCGAATATCAATTCGGCGCCCCTACATGTAGGTCCAACATCAATTTGGCGCCCCTACATGTAGGTCGATCATCAATTCGGCCCCCCCCCCCCCCGTTCGAACATAAATTCGGCCCCCAGTTGGAACATCATTTTGGCATCCCTTCGAACTCAATTTGCCTTCCCTAGTTCGAATATTATTCCCCCCGAGCTCGAGTATCAATTTTGCGCCCCCTAGTTTGAACATCGATTCGGCCCCCCCCCAGAGCTCGAACATCGATTCGGCCCCTTCCAGTTCGAACATCATTTCGGCGCCCTAGCTCGAGTATCAATTTGGCGCCCCTACATGTAGGTCCAACATCAATTTGGCGCCCTAGTTCGAATACCATTTCGCCCCCCTCGCTCGAGTATCGATTTGGCGCCCCCTAGTTTGAACATCAATTCGGCGCCCCCTAGTTTGAGTATCAATTTGGCGCCCCCTACCTCGAATATCGATTCGGCGCCCTCCTAGTTCGAATATCAGTTCGGCGCCCCTACATGTAGGTCAATCATCAATTTGCCCCCCCCCCGTTCGAACATCAATTCGGCCCCCAGTTCGAACATCATTTTGGCATACCTTCGAACTCAATTTGCCTTCCCTAGTTAGAATATCATTTTACCCCCCTAGTTCGAGTATCAATTTTGCGCCCCCCCCCCTAGTTTGAACATCAATTCGGCACCCCCTAGTTTGAGTATCAATTTAGCGCCCCCTACCTCGAACCTCGATTCGGCCTCCCTCCCTTTTTCGAGTATCATTTCGGCGCCCTCCTAGTTCGAATATCAATTCGGCGCCCCTACATGTAGGTCTAACATTATTTGGCGCCCCTACATGTAGGTCGATCATCAATTCGCCCCCCCCCCCCCCCCGTTCGAACATAAATTCGGCCCCCAGTTGGAACATCATTTTGGCATCCCTTCGAACTCAATTTGCCTTCCTTAGTTCGAATCGCCCCCCCCCCTAGCTCGAGTATCAATTTTGCGCCCCCCTAGTTCGAACATTAATTCGGCGCCCCCTAGTTTGAGTATCAATTGGCGCCCCCCTAGCTCGAACATCGATTAGGCCCCCCCTCCCCAGTTCGAGTATTAATTTGGCGCCCCCAGTTCGAACATCATTTCGGCGCCCTCCAAGTTCGAATATCAATTCGGCGCCCCTACATGTAGGTCCAACATCAATTTGGCGCCCCTAGTTCGAATATCAATTCGGCGCCCCTACATGTAGGTCCAACATCAATTTGGCGCCCCTACATGTAGGTCGATCATCAATTCGGCCCCCCCCCCCGTTCGAACATAAATTCGGCCCCCAGTTGGAACATCATTTTGGCATCCCTTCGAACTCAATTTGCCTTCCCTAGTTCGAATATTATTCCCCCCGAGCTCGAGTATCAATTTTGCGCCCCCTAGTTTGAACATCGATTCGGCCCCCCCCCCCCCCAGAGCTCGAACATCGATTCGGCCCCCTTCCAGTTCGAACATCATTTCGGCGCCCTAGCTCGAGTATCAATTTGGCGCCCCTACATGTAGGTCCAACATCAATTTGGCGCCCCTAGTTCGAATACCATTTCGCCCCCCTCGCTCGAGTATCAATTTGGCGCCCCCTAGTTCCAACATCAATTTGGCGACCCTACGTCGACCATCAATTCGCCCCCCCCCCCCCCGTTCAAACATCAATTCTGCCCCCAGTTTGAACAGCATTATGACATTCCTTCGAACATCATTTCAGCGCCCTTTTGGTTCGAACATCATTTTCTTTCCTCCTCTTCCTCTTTTTTTCTTCTCGTCCTTCCCCTCTTCCTCTCCCCTTTCTTCTCTTCTTTCCCCCTTTCTCTCTTTCTTTTTTTCTTCTCTTCTTTCTTCCATCTTCCTCTTTCTTCTTTTTTCTCCTTTTCCCCTCTTCCTCTCTCTTTTTCCCCCCTCTTCCTCTTTTTTCTCCCCCACCCCTCGTTTTCCTTCTCTTCTTCCCCCCCTCTTCCTCTTTTTTCTCTTTCTTTTCCCTTCTTCCTTTCCTTTCCCTTTTTTTTCTTTACTTTCCCCTCTTCCTTTCCCTTTTCTTCCCCTTCTCTCTCTTTTTCCCTTCTTTCTTCCCTCTTCCTCTCTTTCCTTTTTTCTCCTTTTCCTTTTCCCCTCTTCCTCCTCTCTCTTCTTCCTCTTTTCCTCTCTTTTCTTCTCCCTCCCCCTCCCTTTTTCTTCTCTTCCTTCCTTCCCTTTTCCTCTTTTTTCTCTTTCTTTCCGCTCTTTTCTCCTCTTCTTTTCTTTCCCTCTCTTTTTTCTTCTCTTCTTTCCTCTCTCTCCCTCTCCTTTCTTTTCTTCTCTTCCTCCTTTTCTTTTCTCTTTTTCTTCTCTTCCTTTCCCCTCTTCCCCTCTTTCTCTTTTTTTTCTCCTTTTCCTTTCCCTCTCTTTTTCCTTCTCTTTCTTTCCCCTTTCCCTCTCTCTTTTCCTTCCCTTCCTTCCCCCTCTTCCCTTTTCTCCTTTTCTTTCCCCCTTTTCTCTCTCTTTTTTTCCCTCTTCTTCCTTCCCCCTCTTCTTTTCCTCCTCTCCCTTCTCTCTTTTCCCTTTTTCTTTTCCCCCCTTTTCCTCTCTTTTTTTCTTCCCTTCTTCCTTTCTTCTTTTTTTCTTTTCTTTCCCCTCTTCCCTCTTTTTCTCTTCTTTCCCTCTCTTTTTTTTTAGCCGAAGGGGGGGGGCCAAGGCCCCCTCGGCCCCCCCCATGGATCCGAGCCTGCATGATATATATATATTGTGTTATTGTCCCCTCTTTCCCTGGTCGAACCCTGTGATCCCATCCTCTATCTCCCTTCCCTCCCATTGTCATCTCGTCTTTGGCAAACGATCTTGACATTCGACCAGACCAGGCTTCATGACACGAATCCGTCATCGATCCCCTGATTGAAATCGAAGCCGTCCATTTGAGACGTCGGGCTCGATAGCGAGTCGACGCCACGCCGATCACCAGCGAGAGCAGAGCCAAGACAAGCGAAAGCGATTTAAAGAGAGGTAGACACGGCAGAGGAAACGAAAGGGGATGGAATAAAGAGAGGGGGGAGTGAGTGTGCGAGAGAGGGAGGGGGCACAGAGAAACGGGAGAGAGGGAGACAGACGGACAGACAGACAAATAGATAGACAAACCTACAGACGGGTACAGATACACATAAACACAGAAAGAAAGAGCATTAGAGATATGAAATAGGGGAATTGACAGGGACACTCTAAAGATCTAATTGACATGCGAAATGTTAGAGGGGAAAAGACCAACAAAACAGAGAGATTGGAGATAGCAAGAAGGGGGAAGAGGGGGATGGAGAGAGAGAGTGCTGAGAGATTGAGAAAGGGGGCAGAGAGAGAGAGCGAGGAAGGGTGAAAGAGAGGGAGACAGAAAATACGACGAGAAAGGAGATGGAGGGAGGAGGAGGAAAATCTTACAAAAATGTTTGTGTTGACGATCGTGCCGAGAGTCATGGATTTCACGCAGAACGCAATCCCTTCCCTTCAGGCAGTTAAAGACGGCACTGCCATCTTATTCCGACATATTTTGTCAAAGGAGACAATTTGAAGACTAATATTGCGTCATCTTGTACATCACTAAAATCATTCATTATGAAAATATTAACGAATGACGATAACCATGATAACGTTGATGTATTTTTAGAAAATAATGACCTACAATCAAAAGCAGGAAAAAAAATTAGCAGCATGACAGAGATTTTGGGGGTTAGGTCAATATTAGAAGAGCCAATCTAGAATCGTCATCATCAGATCTGTATATCGGGTTTCAGTTTCGAGGCCCATTTAAAAAAAACCCGCTAATTTCATCAAAAAAATGAGTTGTGCTGAATAGACCAAGTAACATCACACCATCATGTATTTTACAATTGTGATTATCATTGCTATCTTCACCATTGTCATCGTTTTCATCATCGTCATTACGATCATCACTATCCTTCATCATTATCATGGTTGTCATAATTGTAAGCATTGCCAGACTAGTCATCATCAAACTCATTGCGATCTTCACTAACAGGCCTATCGTCGACATCATCGCTTTCTACACCACCACCACTACCATCGTCATCATTAGCACTACCACGAACACCACCATAATTATCATCACCATCACCCTCATCGCCACCACCATCATCATCATCATCTTCATCATCATCATCATAATCTTCATCATCATCATCACCATCATTATCACCATCATCATCATCATCATCATCACCATCATCATCACCATCATCATCATCATCACCATCATTACCATCATCACCATCATTACCATCATCACCATCATCTTCATCATCATCACCATCATTACCATCATCACCATCATCTTCATCATCATCACCATCCCCACCACCACCACCACGTCATCATCATCATCTGATCATCACCATCATCATCATCGTCACCTGATCATCATCACTATCATCAACATCACCACCACCACCGCCACCATCGTTTAACTATCGTCTTCGTCGTCATAGACATCCTTTAATGTTAACTTATTCCAAGATGGATCGCGGACGTCACTCTCACCATTCCTCCGTGGGATTGAACCGGGATCTCTAACTCCAGCTTCTCTCCCCCCCGTGTGAATTTTAGATATTATTCTGCATCAGGATTCCACAAGAGGATCATCATGATCATGGGAGGGCAAGGGAGATGACTTTTGAAACAAGTGGGTCGAGTCACTTCTCCGTCACGCCATGCCACTTAAAACTGCACAATAATCTATATTTTTTTAAATAAAATGCACATTAATACAGTTCATTGGAATCAAAACTGCATGATAAAAACGACTTATCCGTGTTAAAATACCATGCATTCACGCGACATATTCAATACAATTAACTCACTGAATAAAAGAAGTGACTCGACCCCCCCCCCCCTGCACCTCACAACGTCTATGTACACGAATGTAATTTTTAAAAATGTACATGGATAATGGTCGCAAACTACATTTTTTCTTTAATTCTAGGGACTTTACTATAATATTTCATTTAATTTTCGTTTAAAGAATACATTTATTTTCCATTACGTTGAAGGAGACGATATGCCTCGCAAATTAGGCGATTATTATCATGATTACTTAAATTCTCTTTTGTTTACAGTACACCACCGTGACCACAGAATGAGAAAGCCCTTCTGTTTTTAACGGATTGTAGTAACAATGCTAAAATCTAGATGCAACATATTGGATTTGACATTTAACAATGTGGAATTTAGCTAAAAAATCTCACATTGCTCAAAAGACTGATAGCGCTTGTCAATTTCCGTTTTAAGGAAAGTTGTGGTTATGCGGAAAAACAAGGTTACGTTCGAGGGTGTATCAATTCTTACCGCAATTATCACACGCTTTTAAGCTATCTTCTGTATTTTCAAAGGTTTATTATCAGCCGATCTTACCTTTAAAATCTACCCCACATTTAAGCAAACTTTTTAAATTACAAAGCTGATCCCTCGTTCATTTTTTCTTCTTTTGTATTTGACAAACTACGGTGTAATTGAGATACGGTTAATAAGATGGTTGCGCACGTGTGTCCGACTTGTCGACAAACAAGACTTTCTTCCGTGAACGCTAGGCGCCACGTACATATTTGCTTTGGCCACGCAGTCTTTCCAATAATAAAACACACACTCAACAAACATTGAACGAACCGGGAAACTAAAACGGAGAGACAAAAAAATCATTATAATGAAATCGAATTACATGGGAATATCCAGACAAAATAATGTATCCCGAGCAGTCTTCGCTTATTACACTGTCCTTGTTTTCTAAATTGTGTCGTCTGATATATATACTTTTTCATATTTCCAGACGATTTGACCGACTTTTTCTTTTACCCATTTTTGCTTTTTGTTTCTGTTTTTGGCTACAGTATAATTGAGATGGTCGCATAAAGATCTGTCTGTTAAAAACCCCGCAAGATTTCAGGACGTTGCCTTGAAATATTGCATGTCCTTTTAAATTTGTTTTGTTCAACAGAAAAGTTCAATAAACATAACCTCCATCTCTTTCTTTACGTATTTTTGTTTATCTGTCTCTCTTTCAATTTCTATTCTACTGTTTCTGCATTTGAAGAAAAAATCTCTACCCTCTGAATTTCTGCCCCTTTTCTCACTTTTCTTCATTTATTTATTTTTTAAAATCAATTTTGGATTCATGCTATGTGTCTCTATCTCTCCATCTCACACACTTTCACACACACACGCACACCCACCCACACTCTCACCCACACGCACACATTAGACCAACACATCCATTTCCCTGTCCCTTGCCATTCACCGTTCCATTCTTTCACCCATCCAGCAATCCTCTCTCTCTGTCTCTCTCCCTCTTCCCCACACACACACACACACCCTCACACATTTTACCCACACATCCATACCCCTGCCCCTTGCCATTCACCATTCAATTCTTTCACCCATCCAGCTCCCCCTCTGTCTCTCTCCCTCTTTCACAAACACCCTCACAAACATTCGACCCACACATCCATACCCCCGTCACTTGCCATTCACCGTTCAATTCTTTCACCCACCCAGCAGTCCTCTGTCTCTCTCCCTCTTTCACACACACGCACACCCTCACACATATTAGACCCACATCCATATCCCTGTATCCTGCAATCTACCCTCCCATTATCCCTCTCTCTCTCTTGTCCATTTCGATCGTCGTTTCACCTATCCAGTAATTTTTTTTCCCATACTGTTTTATTCTGATTCCATGAACAAAAATATATAACATTTTAATTTAACATTTCAAAACACCTAATATAATATTTTACATTTCATATTTTGACTTTTTTCACTAACTTAATACAAACATAAATCATATATAACTTAAAGGAGAAACAATGAAATCAGTTATAAAAATGGTTGATCCTCTCCCCCGCTCTTTCACACACACACACACCCTCACGCACATTAGACCAATATCCATACCCCTCTCCCTCCCTCTCTCTCTCGCTCTCTCCCTCTCTCCTGTTCATTTTCCATCGTCCTGTCCTCATTCGCCTCTGTGCTATCTACCGTAGATATTAACTTACTTCTTTTTGTTGATGACTACGGAGCCCCTAATGTGACATGTATGTCACATTTTTTCAACGACTTTCTTTCTTTCTTTTTTTACGACTTAATTACTCGTTCCCTAGACTTAAAAGTCATTCCCAAGACGTATATAACTTTTTTTCTCTTTAAAACGAAATTCTTTCACAAGATATCTTCAGATGTAATCCATATTTTTCTTTAATACATGTAATATAATTAGCACACAAAATTTTATCACTGCATTGTGCTGTACTATTATTTATATGGTCACGCCTATCTTATCTCAAACCACTCCCATGCCCCGCGTTCACTAAAATATACGCCCCGCCCACCTGTTGCAGGGTGACTGTAGAGAAGGCCACCGCACCACTTACGATTGGTCTGCGACCCGATATTGGTATAACACATAGTAGAACTTCATGCTGATATTGAGACATGAAATATTTTCCTGTGTAATGTTCTAAATCATCGTACGAAAACCTATTTTCAAATCTGTCACTATGCTATCCTTATTAGAATAAAAGCGATTTTAATATCGAGTCGTAATGACGTCATAGCAATCGTACGAGTGGCTACGATTTGAAACTAATTTAGCCTTTACTAAAAAAAAGGCTTGCAATCATCAAAATTGTTATATATGTATTCTTTCGGTTAATTTGAACCTCAATTTAAAAGATACGTTTCATTCACATTTTCAGAAAATGAGCAAAATGTTATTTGTTCCAAAATCGGATCATGTACCAGTCGTACGGTGTTCGGTGGCCTTTATATTGACATCTCTGCATGAGTGTGACCCCAAAAATGTTTATCACACGTGCGTACTCGTAATATTTCAATACATGAATTTCAGGTCGTATGTTTAAGGACTTTATATCCTTATATGAAAAGCTGATATAGAAAAAAAAGTGAAACAGCACCTTTTAATGATTTTGACTCACCCAAGGTCAAATGTTTTAACAATGTTTACATTCCAACTAAAATCAATACGTAATGTGCCACTTTTCATTCGCCGGGACTCGCATTAGTTCCGCAGCGGCTCTTCGAATCAAGGAGGGGGGAGAGAAAGCGTGCGAAAAAATGATACTATGACCTTATCTAGTTCACCTAAGAGGAAAATGAGATCAGATATAATGGACGAGTGTTATATGTTCACCTTCCTTAGTTTGATAATGTGCTTATGATATATTTTTATTGACATAATTCATACGAAATTTGAATGGAAATCGATTAGGATTGAATGTCAATGTGTGAATATGATTTAAAAGAAATATATTTTAAAAAACAAATTTACAGGTAATATTTAATATAAACATAGGTATTTGGGGAAAGTAAGGAGTGGAGAGGGGATAAGAGTGGGGGAGAACATAGTGAAGATAAAAATGTATAAGACGTTGGTAACAAAAAAGCATTTGTCAAATTTTAAGAGGAGAGAAAAAAGTATAGATCGAAAAGCAGAGGCGGAAAAAGGAAATGGAATTGAGCTGAAAGAAGGAAGGAGGGAGAAGAGTGAGAAGAGGAAGGAGGAGGAGAAGAAGAAGATGAAGAAGAAGGAAAAAATTAAGGAGAAGATAAAGTAGAAGGAAAATTTAAGAAGAAGAAGAAGGAGGAGGAGGAGATTGGGAAGAAAGAGCAAATGAAGAAGAAAAGTGAAAAGAAGAAAAAAGAAAAAGGTGAGGTGCAGGAAAAGACGTGCACAACATTGGAGAGCATTTCCAACATTTACTGACAAGTTCTATGATCTGACAACTTTCCTTGATTTGATTGGCTAAGAATCAGTGAACTGGGACCCGCTTCATAAAGGACCTGCAACTGTTGGTACTTTGCCATCATGGCAACTACCATGGCAACAGGGCTCAGCAGCCGATCAGAATCAAGGTTGCCATGGTAGTTGAAAAAATGGCAAAGTTACAACAGTTGTAACTCGTTATGAAACGGGCCCCAGGACTGTTACTCTGGCATCCATCTAATACAACATACTTTGTCGTGTATTCATATAAAACATCCAAAAGAACCTTTTATGAAGCGGTCCCCAAGACTCCCCAGAAATGACACACGAAGGACAAAGAATGAAGAGGGAAAATTGGAAAGGAAATCGGAATGCATCCTGTCACAGTCTGACAATCCCAAAACCAACCATCACTCAAACGATCGATACGGTAGGATCGACTGAGGTAACAGATCCAGAGCGATATCAACACCAGACCTTTATCGGGTCAGTGCATGGTCAGCCCTCACCTTCCTCACTTTCCGACCTCGGTCAGTGGTCAGTTCCCGCTGCGGTCATCATACCTTTGAAAGATCTCCCTGCACGATCGGGAGAACGATTATGATGACTCAACTTCAAGTGTGTACACATCGGAAAGAAGAGTTTGTGGTTTGATTACACGGTTTGCTCTCATTAGTGAGTGTATTTATTCTAGGAAGGATCTGCATGGTGTGTAGTGAGAAGGGCCGGGGGAAACATAGAAATTTATTTCCAAATGCCGTTCACGATGACAAAGAAGAGCCAAGAAGTCTTCGTCGGAATTTGGCGAATCCAAACAGAAGCTTCGTCCTGGACACCGAACAAACGACTTATTGGCAACTTTTCGTCAGCTCCAAAACTGCTGTTCTGGTTCAACAATCTTCGACAAAGACCTTCCAACTGTTTTTTTTTAAAGGTCATTATTTTGACGGGCACTTTCAAAATATTTGCTGTGTTCTTAAATCCGTTCTGTGTGGCGGTGCAAGAACGTCCTAATATAGTCTGCAGGCACAGACCCTGATTGGAACTTTGATCAACAAGTGTGCCTCCACGCAAAGATTAGCACATACAAATCTTGCTGTTCCAATACAGCGAGAGGGCCTTCAGTACACAAGGCATGAATAGGCTGCAATTCAATTCAATTCAAAATTTATTTCAATCAATCAATCATAAAAATACAGGTATATGAAATTAGGTAAAAACATGGGATTGGGAGCCCCTAGAAGTTTTCATTAAAAAAAAAATTGTGAGTGGGGCACCACCATGGTACAATCAAATACAAATCAATATAATACATACATAAAGAGTGAACAACAGATAACATTGAAATACAATTTAAAAAAAGAAAGAAACAATGGGCTAACATATGGGAAATAAACAAACAAACAAGCAAACTAGAAATAATAATTATAAATCATAGTGACCTACAGTGTGCTATTGGCAGGAGTTTTTATACTGAGCAAAATTTCAACTTTCAAGAGTTTTTTCAAACTTATTTAGGGTTTTACTTTGTTTAATATCATTATTTAAATCATTTCTTTACTCGAGTGAAGGGTTTGCCCAGCAGACTAGTCCTAATCCAGGACCCGCCGATATACCATTACAATCAAAGATGCAACGGCTCAAAATTTAAAGAGGGTCAGACCTAAAAAGATTTCATCAGGCCAAACACTCCACACAGCACAAACTGTAGTTTAGGCTATTTTGAACTACAAACTGAAGAAGAAATATGTTGTGCATATGACCTTTTTTTTCATTCTTGTGCACTTGGGTGTTAAAAAGAACAATTTGTGTTCTAAAGAACCAAACCCCAACAGGTGTTATAATTACACTTTACAGTTTGACCATAACGATAGTGTTTAAGTTACAACCAAAGGTGCAAGAACACGCATGGATGTTGAAGTAACGGTTAATTGTCATTTCGTCTATTGCCAACTCGTCCACTCATCGCACGGTTTACCTTCATTTAGTCTAATGCCATACCGTCCTCCAACATTTCGTCTAACAATCAGTTTGGTCCAATAAGTATTTGGTCGAACCATCACTTGGTTTCATCGCCAGTTCGTCTATGACCATTTCGTCTCATAACCAGTTGGTCTAATATTCATTTTATTTCAGTCATTTTGCACAATTGACACTAAGTCCAATTATATACATCAAATGGTACATGGACTTAACTAGCTATTGGACCAACTGGTTATTAGACGAAATGGTGAGTGGACGAAATAGCGCTTAGACCATGTGGATAGTGGACGGACTGAAGGTAGACCAAATGATAGGAGACAAGTTGGTAATTGGACGAATTGGCATTAGGCTAACTGACAATTAACCGAACTAACTCCGTAACACTTGGAGTAAAATGACTAAAGTGATCCCCTATTATGTGCTGTGCGGAGTGTTTGGGCCGATAACATCATTTTAAGTCTTAACCGATGAATCTCTTAAGTAAATATTGACTCAGTGCAAGCGCGTATTAACCAAGAAAAGACATGACTATAATGATATTTGCTTTTGTGTTACATGTCCTGGTTAAATTCGATATGAGCTGAAAAAAAATGTTATCATAAAAAGGGAAAACGTTAATATGAGAAAATATTGAGTAGCATCCATCAACATCAAAGGACAAGGCTGTCGGCCATTTTTCTTTAGTGATTGTAAGTTGTAATGTATAGGCCTACTTAAAAGCCTTTTTTGGGCCGTTACTCTACTTTTGTCATTTTCTCTCACATTCCCAGAGGTGTATTTCGACTTTGTGTTGTCTTTTGAAACTAAATCTCCTCGTGACTTTACCCATGTATCTGTTTACACCATTAGGATGGTAAATCAAAGGCAGATTCAAGAAAAAATCAGTCCTTTCCAAAACGAAAATAAATCGAATGCTCTTCTGTCGATTGCCGTTCATATATACACGCATTTCGCCAGACGATACACTTATTGCAATCGAGCGAGAGCGCATATCGATTAGATAAGTGGTTGGTAGCAAGACACTATTCGGATCGATTTCATCTAAAACACGCTCCAACACCTCCAAAGTTCAGAAAATAACGGGTTCCCTGTTCTCCTCTTCAACATCCCCTACACCTATCTAATTCTAATAGCTACTTTGTACCATTTTTAATTTTATCCCTCTCCCCTTTCGCTTAATTTGACATAAAACAAAAAAGGAAAATCTTGAACGAGCCTAATGATGCAGAACTGAAGTAAGCTCGCGCGCTTCACTTGTTGCGCGGTGGTGTAGCGAAATCGCAAAAAGGGGAAAATTTTGGGAAGTATTTTTTCTTAGTTAAACAGAAGCAGCTTTGCTCGATTAAGCGATGAGATTCTTAAAAGCTGCGATCGGAAAAGTCATTTTCCGCTACATGTCACTGCAGATGAGCGAAATGCAACCGCCATTTACATATTTTCTCCACGCATTACTTGCGAAATCTATTGCCGGTGCTGGCAAAAAAAGTACAAAACGAGCGGACGTATATTTAAGTAACCAGCTCGTGGTGATGTGCGCATTCAGTATATCCATGTACCTTTTTTCACCCTTTATCTACGGCAATCCTTCTTTCGTTTCTTCTCTCTGCATGCAAATATTTCATATCCTGGCTGCTCAATGGGAAACATGCCGAACGTTTAGGCTCATGTCACTTCGTGTTAATTTATACCTCATCTCTTTTACAAGATCTGTCACAAAATCTCGTGCGATTTCCCTTGCCTATTTCACGCTCTTATCCACGCTAGTCTCGTCACTGTCAGCGCCAACAAGCCGCAAACACGCAAGCCTGCCTTTTTCTCAAACATCTTCTTTTCCGAAGATAAACTTTGGCGATTTTAATGTCGTGTTTTCCCCCCTCTCTCCTTTCGCCAGATCGCAAATAAAGCTCATTTACGGGGGTAATTCACTGTCGCAACAAAAAAAGGTCATCATCAGTCTCTCTGTCCATGGTAAGTGCGATCAAAGTGAAGGAGATTCGCGGAGTAATTTAAGCAAATAATGGTATTCATGGCGCTATGGATCCATCGGAAAGGATAGAGGGTGACAAGATACATATCACTTCGTTTACTTACTGTTGTATATTGGCTGTCAACATTTCCGCTTCGTATTACCCGTGTGCAAATATAAAACTCATCACTTACTTAATTTGTTTTTACACACACATACACACGCACATGCACATGCATATACACCTCCTGTCTCCGTCTCTATCCAAGTCTCTAAATCATGTTTCATTTCATTTCGCATTTCGTTTATTTCCATTTCCAATTTGTTTCGTACATTTTTAAATACAAATGTAAGCAGGAAAACACACACACCCGCACACACACACACACATATATATAAACATACATGTAAATGTACGGGAAAGATTCGTGAATTCACGCAATTCACGAATCTTCCCCGAAGAACATGAAGAAGGTAGATGACTACCCAAAATTTGGAAAGTGAATAAAAGAACTTGTTGGCATTGCAAAATTGCATTACTCGTGAATTTGTTTCGCATTTCTGATATATATATATATTATTCACAAATAATTTAGTAAATGCCGTAGAAATAAATCGCAGAATTTAAAAGGAACATAGCTCTCTAAAATGAAAGGTAAAGTCACACTCTTCGTCAGTGCCCATGATGTGACAAAAAAGGAGAATTCAAAATCCGTTTCTGAAACAGTCGTAAAAAACACGTCTGTTCATGGGCATACGGATTAAGAAATTTACCTTTCAAAGAAGCCAATGCGCTGAAGATGGAGGAAGCGCACTGTAAAAGACGCTTCTAAAGATGCGTTGCCATGACTACAAGATGACAATGGCGAATCTCCGGCTCCAAAACAGGAAAATCGGAAAAGGGCCTCACCGCCAACAGTCGAGGTTTAGCAGTAAAGAGTACCTGAGTAAAATAGAAAAAGTCTGCATCGGCATATGAAATTGAATATTCACAAATCATTTAGTTAATGCCGTAGAAATAAAATCGTAGATTTTAAAAGGAGCATAGCTCTCTAATATATATATATATATATATATTTCTATGTACAAAAATTATAATCAAGATTATCATACAAAAAGGTCGGTAATAGAGTAGGCTGCTGAAAAAGCAAAGCTTGTATCATGTTGTATAGGGTGCATAATTATTTTGGTCCAATAACCAATTGGTTCAATAATCACTTCGTCTAATCACCAGTTCGTCTATGACCATTTCGTCTCATAACCAGTTGGTCTAATATCCATTTTATTGTCATTCATTTCACCCAATGAACACTTAGTCCGAGTAGACCAAAGTATATGGACTAAATGGCTATTGGACCAACTCATTATTAGACGAAATGGTGAATGGACAAAATGGCATTTAGACCATGTGGATAATTGACGAACTGATGGTAGACCAAAATGATAGTAGACGAGTTGGTATTGGACGAATTGGCATTAAACTAATTGAAAATAAACCAAATGTGCATATACATATTTTGATAAAAGTCTAATGAAAGATTGACCTCATCAACCCCCCCCCCCCCCCCCCGCAAAGAAAAAATAATAATGTTGATCAAATTTATCATATTAGTTAGTATTAATAAATTCATTCACCATTATGGCCTCTTCACTATATAATACATGTGTCCTCAGGGGAAAACATATACATGTATATATGATTTGAACATTATTATATCAATTCCCGTTGTCATACTGGTTTTAATTCATTAACTCACAAGCAGAAAGTTGATGAAAATCCTCACCATGCAATACCCCCCGAGAAAGAAAAAAAAACGATTACGTAACAGAAGATTATGTGGTTATAAAGGGTCTATCACAATTCTTCTTTGCATGTTATAATGATAATAATATAAATAATAATGATAATAATAAGTATATTAAAGGATCTATCAAAGTAACCGTCTAAAATGACAGCAGAATATTGAGAAAGCAAAGTCATCAAGCATTGTTTATTTGTTTTTTCTGAAATTTTATATTCAATGAATATCAGAATATCATTGGGCTCTGCTTTACACGCTGTAATACATGATAATAATATGCTGTTCAGAATTAATGAATTAATGATTAATTTAAATGATTAATGAGTAAAAATTATACTATAAGAGGTGTTTGTTTTGATGAAACCAATGGTCACTTTGGGTTAAAGGTATTACAGTATGCAGATGATACTACCTTTTTTGTTGGAGACGATAGCTCATTAGAAATTATTTAACTGAATTAGAAGATTTTGGTAGTGTAGCCGGTCCTAAAATTAAAAAAGAAAAAACTGCACTTCTATGGATAGGTAAAAAAAAATCGATGGGTGATACAAGACATTGATCTGACATGGGCAGAAAACCCGGTAAAATATTTGGGCTTTTTTATCTCTAATAATGAGCAAATTGCTAACACTGCAAATTGGGAAAATAAGTTAGAGAAAATGCAACGTCTCTTAGATAATTGGCGTAAAAGAAACTTGACATTATTTGGTAGAGTGACGATTGTGAAATGCCTGGCACTAAGCCAAGTAGTCCATTTGCTTATGTTTGATTCAGTTCCATCAATAATTATTAAGAAACTAAATAGAATGTTTTTCAAATTTCTTTGGAACTCACGAATGGAAAAGGTTAGAAGATGTGATGTTATCAAAGATTGCACACAAGGTGGTTTGAAAATTGTTGATATAGAAACGAAAGTAGTCAGTTTCAGATTGAGGTGGTTAGGAAGGTTAACAAATGAGGTAAATTCTATGTGGAAAACACTTGGAAACTATTGGTTTGAGCGTTTTGGAACTCTTAATCTTGAATAGCGACTTTCGGGTTCACAACGTTACCCCCATTATTTGATAAGAAAATACCTCCATTTTATGTTGAAATAATTCGAGCTTGGAGTCTGATTGATAAAGAAATATTATTCAGAAAAGAACATGAGGTTGAAAATGTTTTATGGTTTAATCATTATATAGTTTTTAATAAATCACCACTATTTTTCAAGGAATGGTACAACAGTGGAATTATATACTTGGAAGACATTTTGAATGTTGATGGAGGCTTTAAAGATGTATCCGAAATTTCATCTATGTTGAAATTTAAAAAGAGTAAAAGATCTGTCATTTTTTATTATTCAAAACTGAGGCAAGCTATACCAAAAATTTGGCTCTCAAAATCTTTTATTAAGAACCTACATAGATCTGCGCATCTTCACATACCCAAACTAAAAATAGGTAACTCAGGAAAATGTCTGGACCACGTACCTTCAAGATACTGACAATTATATCATACGTCTTGAAGGGTCAAATTCACGTTGTTGTTTCTTTTGGGAAAATATTTCGAAAATGAGTATAGGCGGGAATATTTGCTTCGAGAGAATATTGTTAACAGTAAAAGAAAACAAACTTAGATCATTTAATTTCAAAATACTATATAATTTATTGCCTGTGAAAAGAAATTTATGTAAATGGAGTATAAGTGAAGATGCTTATTGCAATAGTTGCCATGTAGAAGAAGACATGCTTTGATCATTCATGAATCAAAATTTTGGGTCATATATAATTTGGTTGATTAAAAAAGCCTTCAATAAACACGTTATTATCGATGTCGATCTTTTGATAAAAAAATAACGAGCACAAAGAACTAGATATCATTAGTATAGCTTTTTGGACTGTGTATAAATCAATTTTGCTATACGTAATTTCAGGAAAGTAGACAATAAACCATCAAATCTAACGTTTTTATTTAAATCAGAATTGCGTAGGAGACTAGAAATGAACAAAAACTGTACTGGTAAATCTCTGTATCTTCTTCCGTGTATTATTTGATTATGTTTAATGTATTTAGATGTAAATGTGAAATGTATATACAGATGAGTAAATAAATGCAATCGAAAGAAAAATAATTAATTAATGATGATAAAATGACAAATAGTCATGATAATATTTTCGATAACAATTTCTAAATTCCTCCACTAAACTACTTAAGAATTATCAGTTCTTCAGTAAATTCAATTTACGATTCAAATAATGCATTTTGAGTGAAAAACACCGCGCGGCCTCCATGCAGACGATGGATCATTTTCATCGATCGAGACGATCGCATCTACCGATAGCCACAGTCATCAGCGCGGCATCTTCTAAAAACTCTTGAAATATTACTTTATGAATGATGACTTATGGCCTCGAGTCTAATTAATAGCTATATCACTCAGGTTTGTCCCGCTGTCATCTTGATTCGTGACTCGGCTGGATAAACTAACAGCTTGATGGCCATTTTTACGAGATCATTTTCTTCACCTCGCCTCCAGCGTCCCTCCCTCCTTTCCGGCGCGCGTTTTTATTCTGTCTTGGCGCGAAATCTTCTCTGAGGATTCTTACCTGTCCGGCTTGGTTTGAGCGGAGTGAGATCGTGACAGCCCCCCTGATCCCTCGGGGAAGATGTCGGGCAGTGCGTCGGAGTGTCTTCTGCGTGGCATTGACTTCACTTCAACATGAAAATAATTTCCCCAGGCTCTGATTGGATGTTCATGGACAAGAAGTTGTGCTTTCGTAGCCTTTTGGCCATTTACGTTGATGACAAACACATTTTGCCTTTTAGCATCAGAGTATGATGATGATTAAAGAAGGAGAAATGAAGGTGACAGAGGATGTTATGAAAATTATGAAAAACAGCTTAATTATTTTGCCTCATTTTGAAATGTAGAGGCATACATCGTCTTTTGATTCAACGCGTCTTAAAGCTATTTATGACTAAATTTGATTTTTGGTATAAAAGTACAGTGCGGATTTTAAGAGAACATTTATTTTATTTCTACACGTACATGCAGCCAATGGCTATTCTTCGTAACGTGTTTTATAACATGTTTTATAATAGCAAATTCTTTTTGTCATGAAAATTAAGAAATGCATAATGATAAAATAAGTAAAATATATTAGAAAAAAAGAGAAAGTATTAATATAAAAGAACCAAAACAAAACAATAAACAAACAGAAATTAATAAGGAGGGGATTTCACACCACACTTGTGTCCTATTTCTGTCAAAACTAGTTATTTTTACATCATTGGGTAATTCATTCCAGCTTCTGGCTCCCTATATCGAAAACTTCTTTTCCTATAGTTGGTTTTCACTGGTAGTAATTTGATTTTTTTTTGGGGGGGGGTGGTTAGATTGCATTAGGCATATGCAAATTTGAGTTTAAATATCTATTAGTCAGTTGGCTGTTGACATGTCGGAAAGGCGGACGCGTTACACTATTTGCCCCGGAAATACTATATACATGAAGTTTGAATTCTAGAAATGTACTTTGTTCATTATATGATACAGCCATTCCTCTGCACATACATGTAAGCGTTGAATTTGATTACTTTACGAAAATGACCTAATATATCAGAACCATCTGATATTTTATCCATCTGTTTAACAGACATCGAAACTATATACATGCACCTAATATTTGCCAGAAGGGCGTTTCACAGTTTACGTCATTTGTGTTTTGCACCAAAAAAAAATAAAAAGGTTATATACAAAAAAAATGGACAGGTGAAAAATATTAATGTCAATGTCTTTGTGACAGAGGGGCGAAGAGTGTGAATGCCATTTGATTCTGACTTCTGAGACAAATAAAATAATCCAGTGTAAGGATTTATTTTCTTCTCTTTCAATAATGGTATCAGATTTTTTTTTCAAACTACATAGTCCGGGAAAATACTAAATGGTCTAAAGAATACAAACACTTCGCATATTTTTAGCATTTCATGAGTTCCCCCAGGGCAGATTGCAAAGTGAGCGAGCAGAAATTGTGATTTTTTTTGTACAAAAATCTCATTCTTGAAAAGGTTTTGACATAACATTCAGAAGTATTATAATATGTCACACTTTCCCTTACCTTTTCCTCTATTTTTTCTGTGGCAAAACTTTTTGGGGCCAATACCCCTAAGCCCCCCTCCCCGTCCCATCTGTACACCAGTGGCATACACTGTTAGAAAATTTATCCTTAAAATAAAAGAAGTTCCTGCAGCAGAGTCTCGAGAACACCTGTAATCTTATCAGCGGTCCGTTGCAGAAAGAGTTGCGTTCAAAAGCAAGTCAAAAAATCAATCGCAAGTCCCAAATACACGCTGTTGATTGGTTGAAAATCAAGTTGCGCAAGATCTTAAAGTTGCAATTGATTGCAACTCTTTCTGCAACGGGCCCCTGGTTGCGTAATCTTACAGGAAATTGGTATTTGGTGTATGGAATCTCACGTTTTATGAATTTACAGAATGATTCCGTTATTGCTATCTGCAAAATCTTCTGTTTTTTCTGTAAAATCAGGAGTTTTTTAAAAGTGTATGTCAACATAATGTCTCATCCATGTATTGTATAATTATCTTAATGTAGAAATAAACGCAAAGAAACACAAATTCCAATAACCACGCAACAATAAATGATAATTTGCAATTGACGACAGTGTTGTTTTCCCCTCGAATATTTAAATTATGCAACACCAATAAAACATTCAATATGTTGTATATTTTGTATGAAAGGGGTTTCACTCTTTCGCAATCCACAGGCCTTTGTAATTCTCCATCCACAATTTATTGAACATAACTGCCTTGTATTTTTAAATGAAATTAATGAATGAATTGACAGTATGTCCCTTTAATCCTTACACGGTCTCATACCCCTTTTCTTTGGCGGCCATGCGGAACGAATTTGCCCCCTTCCTCGAGCCCTCATTACTCTCTCTTATGATGAGTCATAATGCATTCTCGGTGGACGGACACCAGGCTCTAACCAGATAAGAAATCGAAAGAATAGAATTATATTATTTGCGGCAAAGATAAGAAAATTAACATAGAAGAGATAATGCGAGTTAGAATATAACCATGGAGACGTTCCCTCTCCGCCAGTTATATAGGCCTATAAAATACTGTACTACTTCTGTTGCTACTACTACTACTACTATTACTACTACCACCACTACTATACTACTACTGCTACTACTACTACCACTACTACTACTAATGCTACTACTAATAGTAATAATAATAATAATGATAGTAGTAGTAGTAGTAGTAGAAGTAGTAGTAGTAGTAGTAGTAGTAGTAGTAGTAGTAGTAGTAGTAGTAGTAGTAGTAGTAGTAGAAGTAGTAGTTTTAGTAGTAGTAGTAGTAGTAGTAGTAGTAGTAGTAGTAGTAGTAGTAGTAGAAGTAGTAGTAGTAGTAGTAGTAGTAGTAGTAGTAGTAGTAGTAGTAGTAGTAGTAGTAGTAGTAGTCGTAGTAGTCGTAGTAGTCGTAGTAGAAGTAGTAGTAATAGTAGTAGTAGTAGTAGTAGTAGTAGTAGTAGTAGTAGTAGTAGTAGTAGTAGTAGTAGTAGTAGTAGTAGTAGTAGTAGTAGTAGTAGTAGTAGTAGTAGTAGTAGTAGTAGTAAAATAAGAAGACGAAAACATGAAAACGAAAATTACCAAAATGGTTCAACTTTGTTCCCACATTTTTCCAAAGAAAATGTAAATGCAACATTAAGTAGCAAGCAAAAGATCGAAGCCAAATTTTCTAACAAATAATTTTTGCAAATTTTGCCAGATTGCAAATATTTAGTTAACATGATAAACACCACCTCAGTCACCACAGTAGAGTACGGTTTGCTTCGATAGTAACGCTACCCTTTCTCTTTTCATCACTATTCGACAGTGTTGTAGTGCCTTGATGCTCGGCCTTGGCCTTAAGGCGCCTTAAGGCCTATTTTTTCAAAGCCTTGGCCTTGAACATTCAAGCCTTGGCCTTGAGAGGGCCTTGGCCTTGGCCTTGAGGATTTTGAGCCTTGAAATTTCAAGGCATTTTCAAAGCTTTTTCAAGGCATTTTGTATTTTGTACTTTCATTTGTTTTATATAAGTAATTATAAATGTTTCAATTGTTCTGTATATCTAATGACACTAAATACTACCAGTCAGCAGTAGCAGCAGCAGCAGAAGCAGTAAGTGTACTTAGCAGTGCCATCAATTGCAATTATCTTCACATAATTATGTAACAAAGAGAAGTGAAGAAAATTGATATTATTTATTGGTAATATAATGTAATCATGACTAATATATCAATAATAATGACAATATCAATAATAATGATAATAATTATGATTAGGATTATAGTCAGTGGCGTAACTACATGGGGGCACGTTCCCCCTAATCGGCTGACTAAAAAAAAGGAGGAAAAGAGGGAGAAATGTCCCTTTTTCTGATTTCTGATCTGAATATCAAAAATTTTCAGCTCGCGCTTTGCGCTCGCATCATTTGGTTAGTGAACTACGTAAGGTCTTCTTGAATTCCTACAAACAAGCCTTAAAATGCCCCTCTTCAGGTCTGAATTTCCTAAAGTTTCAGCTCGCGCTTCGCGCTCGCAAGATTTGATTAGTGAGATGGTACGTTAATCATGATTACAAGTGCTTTATGTGCATGTTTAGATGTAATTCTAACAAAATCAGCAAGCGCTTATTGGCACTCCCATTAGATGACTCTATGGTGAGATGTGTATAATCTTAATAGATAAAAGACTCCTAAAATATAGTCCTTAAAATCTTCCTGTTTGGGGTCAATATTTCCAAAAATTTCAGTTCCCGCTTCGCTCTCACATTATTTAGCGAGACAGGTACGTATCATGATTACAAAAGATTGATTGTAATGTCCCTTTTTAGGTTTGAATATAAAAAAATTTAAGCTCGCGCTTCGCATTATTTGACTAGTGAGATACATGTCCGTTTATTGGCACTGTCCTTATAAAAATATCTCTATTAGGTCAGTATACCTGGCAACTGGGCGCGCTTCGCACGCTCACTAGGCGATTCCAAGTTTTTGCTGGTGCCCCCAATGCCGTGACCCACGGTACGCCACTGATTATTGTGATTTTCTGACAGGAATAATTCTGACAGATCTGACTGCAATTTTGACAACAATTTTCATACTTTCTAAAGAATGATAACAAGGTTGGATTTCTATTCCATTAGGTTTTCCTTGTATTATTTTCTTTGACCAACAAGAATGTTTTAAGTCTTAATGATATTCTGAAAAGATTTGGTAAACTTGAACACAAACTTCAATTTTGTCATTTCCAAATGGGCTATGGCATCAATGGCAGGATGAGCCAAAAATTTTGAGGGGCCAAGCATGGTATACAGAGCAAAATTTTAGGTTTCAAAATCAACAAATTTTGGATTGTGCTTTCATAAATTATTAAGTAAGGTTCGCATTCAATTTACACAAAAAAATGCTTAGAATGTCTAGTTTTTAGGTCGGAATGTTACAAATTTTTGAGCTCGCGCTATTATTTGATTGGAATTGAATTGAATTGAATTTATTCAAACCAGTCACTAAATGCAGTCCAGAACAGCTTCCTTTTCTGGTCAGTAAAAATTTCAGCTCGTGTTTTGTGCTCGCGTTAATTTGTTTAGTAAGATGCACACCTTTTTCATGATTACAAAAGCAGCTCAAAATATTTAAATTTCATTTCTTATTACATCTTATTACAACATCTCGCAAGGATGCCCTTTTAACAGTGATTAGCACCATAATTGACCCAAAATCGAGTTTTACAACTTCAAAATTGATTTTTTTTTTCAAAACCTCTTGCTCGCTATGCTTTCTATAGCGGGAAATTAAAGCCTAAATCAAAATATCTGTCTTATCAATTAGAAATCACTTTAAAAAGCTTTGCTGAATTTCCACAAAACACACAACTTCTTCACACAGTTGATAATCTCATTTTGAAAATATCTGTTTGCACCAAAATTCTCATTTTGACTTATACTGTAAGTGCATTTATGTCTAAATCTAGATGATCTATCATGAAATTATTTTCGTTTAAATGTACAAGGGTCAAAAATTTTGCTCGCTCACACCTTTTATACATTTGGTCCTGTGTGTCATGTATGCCGCCTAAGCATTGTTGTCTAATTCTTGTTCCATATATTGTACAATTGAAATGCCTTGGCCTTGGCCTTGAGGTTTTCAGGCCTTGGCCTTGGCCTTGGGTTTCCATGCCTTGGCCTCAGCCTTGAGTATTGAAGCCTTGGCCTTGGTATTAAAGCCTTGGCCTGGGCCTTGGCCTTGGAGGTTTGAGCCTTGACTACAACACTGCTATTCGATGCGTGTCGTTCGGGGGGGGGGGGTAGGGGCGCCGCTTCTGTGGGCTGGAGCCGATCACCCCGTAGTGAGGAAAGAAGGGGGGATTGGAGGAGAATTAAAAAAAATGAGTGTAAAAAAGGAGAATCAAAGTCGTGTAAATTCATATTAGTAATACCCTGCTGTTCAATTGACATGAATGACGATATCTAAAAGCAGATCGCAATCCCCCCCCCCCCCCCATCCCCGGCCCACTTGAAAAATACCTTTGCGCTCTCCATGCATTGGGGAGATGGGAATTAATGTCTGAAATATGCTAGGCAATGACGTTCCCCTCGCAGGCAATAACTGAGGGCAAAACTTCTCAAAAATTTGTAAGAGTACATTCCTACTTTAGACATTTCCAGCACGAAAACTGAATGAGTTATTACACTCTCAATATTTTGCTATAAGTATTATAAGGCTAAAATCATCCGTAGTAAAAGATTTTAATATGCCTCTGCCCATCATTCATACAGGTGGTTATCAGAGGCATAACATTTTTTTTTGTTTGGGGGGGTCGTCTTCGTTTTCTTCACGATTGGTGGGAGATTTGAGGCGTGAAGGGGAGTGGATGTGGTCAACATATTAATTAGGCGTATTGATATTTTTAGATTAATTCCCTTTTTCTTTTAATGTATCCTTTCAATTAGTAGTACTGATAGAAACTTGGGGTTGGAGTCATGCCCCTCCAAAGTTACAAAGTTTCCAGATTTTGTCAATCGACTTAGTCTTAATTTTCATCGAATTACCCGATTTTACCATGTGCTATTAAAATATTTGGCATATTAATTTACCTTTACACATTGTTTCTTTTATGCTTGTTTCGCTCGGTAGAAATGACACGCCTTTGTCTAAATTCATGATTTTAAATAGTTTTGCCTCATTACGTAATGGGGAATACTTTTAAATTTTGAAAAAAAAAAGAGTAAAATCCATCAATCTGAATACTTATTAAATATCTTTTGAGCGACTCTAGTAAAAAAAAATGTATATATATCTTAGCAACTGTTGTTCGCTTAGAATACACATTTTGAAAAAGGCTTGGAGGGTTTAGAGAAGGGTTCAAGACTGAATGATGGTTCTCATATAGTCGGGGAGCGGCGGCCAGGACATGAATCACCGATCCGCTCAATGTCGGACGCGAGGCACTACAGAGATAAGAGCTCATCTTCATCAGCTGTAAAAAAAGGAGAGTGAGAGAAGGGGAGATAGTGGGGGAGTGGGAGGGGGAAGAAAGGGATAGAGGGGGTGAGGAGAGAGAGGGGGGAGGCGGATGGGGAGAGGGAGAGAGGCGGGACAGAGGACGGGTCATTGAATGAAAAAATGAATGAAAACCATACACTGCAAAAACTCCGGTGTTGATTTAACACCAGCCCGATATCTATATATGTCCACACCAGAGAAGAGTTAAACAACACCAGTTTCGTTAAATTGGTCTAAAACCACAAAGGTGTTTATACAACACCAGTTTTAAAACAGCATCGGTTTGATTCCAAACTGGTGTTGTTTCAATACTTCTCTGGTGTGGACATAATATACTAGTAGATTCCGGGCTTGTGTTAAATCAACACCGGAGTTTTTGCAGTTTTTGCAGTTTTTTTATACCAAAAGACTTTACCAGTATACATCCTTATTGAGCGCTCGTCTAGATGATGAAATTCGAAGAATCTCTCTTTTTTTCTTGTTTTGGTCCACATCTGGGGACAGAACCTGCTTTTTTTTTAGGGGAAAGTGGGGCAGAAATCGTATGAAAAGCCCCTCCCCCCCCCATAATAATAGTTCTCAAATGGGGGCTCGTGTCTCTACCACGGATCCGATTCGCTACTCCATCACAATCATAAGAGTGTTCCACATATATCATTTTTTATAACGTTTTAAGATAATATTAGAGTAGGCCCTGGTTTTTTTTTCTCTCGCATACATTCAGTCATTCCGAAGCTTCGTTTTTCCGAAGGTTCGGATATTCCGAAGGTTCGTTATTCCGAAGGTTCCTAATTCCGAAGGTTCGTAAGTCCGAAAACGAAATGAGGTTCCTAATTCCGAAGGTTCTTTAGTCCGAAAAAAAGTGAGGTTCGTAATTCCGAAGATTCGTTAATCCGAAAACGAAATGAGGTTCGTAATTCCGAAAACGTAATGATTAACGAACCTTATTTCGTTTTCGGACTAACGAACCTTCGGAACATCGAACCTTATTTCGTTTTCGGATTATTGAACCTTCGGAGGATTGAACCTTCGGAACAACGCCACAAATGCTCGGATTAACGAACCCTTTCACGTTTTCGGATTAACGAACATCGAGGTATAGGCAATTGACGTGTTTCGGAATTACGAACCTTCGGAATAAAGAATCTTCGGAATAAAGAATCTTTGGAATTACGAAGTGTAACCCCTTTTTTCTCTATATCTATAAACTAGGTTTCCTTCCTTATCAATCCATGATGTATTTATTTACTTCATTTTATTTGTATTTTAACCATTCGTTATATATTCCTTTCCTGTACCCATATTAAGGTAAATGAGTCAGGGTGCTACATAAACACTTGCCCGATTGCCCGGGACAAGTAAAAGTTATAGTCGGGCAAGTGTTTTTAAGTAAAGACCAAAACTAAAAGTTCATGTCAAAAGAGAGAAAAAAAGTTCAATGGTATCTAAAACCATATTTTATTTTGAAGAAGTAAAACTTTTTTCAAGCATTTTTTCGCGCAAGTATATTCCAACTATTTAAAAATTTACTTGCCCAACAGGGCAAGTGCATCTAAATAGGTATGTAGCACCCTGCATGAGGCATCACCCCTTGCCCCCCCCCCCCCCCACACACACACCAAAAAAGCACACCCCTGGTTTGCGTTGGAGTCATATGATAATACGCACACAATGTCAAATTTATACTCTGGCATCCGATTGAGAATTAAGGGGCGGAAATTTGGAAAGACTCGCTCTTTAGTTCTAACTTCAAGACCACTTAGTACTCAAACCTGCGTGCAATAAGAAGACGTTTATATCGGAAAAGCCCGGAGCTGAGGAAAGGCTGGGGCATGGGGAAAGGACGCCATTTCTGACTGGAAGGGGTGCAAGGTAGCCCCCCTTCCTCTAAAGAAAGGAACATTGCATTCAACCTGCACAGTTAAAAAAAGCACGTTGTTTAAACTTGTTTTTAATTGTTTAAACTTTTTAAACAACTTCTGCAAAAAAGTTTAAACAGTTGTTTAAAAGGTTTAAACAATTGTTTAAAAAATCAAAACAGTAGTTGTTAGAGTGACAGGCTTAAACAGCATGCTTAGAATTTTAAACAGCACTTTTACAGTGTGACTTAGTTAAAATTTACTCAATGTCAATTCCGGCTTTATTTGTTTTCGCTCCCTCTGGAATTCCGTTAGAATTTGTAAAAAGTTAATATGAAATTTATGTTCGGAAATGAAAAAAAATGGGGATTTTTTCCCGACATATGTCATTGTTTACACTTACAGGTCGTATCATAATTTTCATATCGCTCATTAAGCTTTAATCTGTACAATCTAAATTCAAAAGATTTAAAATAAATCCAGATCGGCTGTGAATAATGACCAGCCGAATATTAGATTGAAATCGAAACCATTAGGATTTAAACAGAAAGCTAAAAGTTTTCAATTTAAATCATTTGAGAGCTGAAATTTAATCCTAAAGATTAAAAATAAATTTAGTTGGTCACTATTCACAGCAGATCTGGATTTATTTTAAATCCTTGGAATTTAGAGTGTAAGCTTCGATTGACATGGCGTATGGATTGGAATTGGGGCACTTGACCTTCCCCCACCCCCAAACATAAATAGATTGAAAAATAAGTAAATGAATAGATAGATAGATTTCATTCCCTGAATACTTTGTCAAAACGTAGCGCAGAATTTATTTCTATTGTCGAAAGATCAAAAGTTTCGCTCGTTCGCAACTGTTTAAAAAAATGTTAGCTCATAATGTCATTTAATTGTGCCCCCTCTAAGCGTTTGCCCCCCCCCCAAAAAAAAGGGCGTTTGGCGCATTACGCCAGTGACATTAAAAACAACCGATTTTCCTTCAACCCCTCTCCCCCGCCGTCGCCTCCTAATAGATGCCCTCAATCCACCCCGATTCATAAACACAATTTAGAGTAGTTCCAGACCACTATGATTAAGATCCCTTGATAATTATGTTCCTATTCTGAAATTAAAGCAGGGGAATAAAAGTCTGACCCGACCAGTCACTTGCCCTGATCTGATAACTATTGACAATTATTTTTGTAGGGGCTCTACATCGGTTATTGTTTGTGCTGGAGAAGAAAGTTCTCATTTTCCGAGTTGGATCTTGGATGGTAGGGGTATCTTTGATCACTTCTCCGCCTTCGCGGTCTTTCGGATTTAGAGGGCGACACTTTAACTCTGTGATCCGTAACGAGATGCTCCATTTGTTTTGAGTTTTATAACCTGACTTGAGAATTATATAGGCCTACCGTTACGCATTTACGTGAGTATTATATCGCTTTTAACTGTCATTTAGAATAGCTTACAAAAGAAATTCATTTATTTCTAGCAATTTTCACAAAATACTATTATTTTTAATTGTCTTTATTTTCATTGATTGCCTTTTGGGTTTAGGGATTAAAATGAAATTCGGATTCGTTGTACATGTTCCCATTCCAAAAAAAAAGAAAGAATAAGAATTATATGAAATATAATATTTTTCAAATGGTTTCTTTTCTATTTGTGTTCTATAAGTTAAAATATGCTTTCAAAGAAAAAAAAATACCAACCGAAAATTATCCGTCAGTATCGCGAAATGCTTTCATTATAATTTGATATTTTTTCTGTTTAGAAACAAGATTCAAGATTCTTTTTTGTGTGTGCTTTTTTATTCGAAAGAAACGAATAACGAATACGAAAAAAATAATAATTATACCCTTACATTGTGTGTTTATATCCATTTTATAAACAGCTGATAAATGATTCCTTGCATTGACTTTTACTCTCCAATTTTTAGAAAATGGGGCATTATGAAATTTTATTCTAGATTATATTCATAATTCAAAATAAAGCATTTTCATTATAGGTTTGTGAGTAATGTAAAGCAATATTTGGTCTAAAAAATTACATTTCAGAAAAACTTAGAAACCCCTTTCCCAGATTTTAAAAGAATGTCAAGGTTGTTCAGAGGACAAATATATACTCATCTTGATTTTATTGTTTTTTTATATACATCGTTGCAAATTTAGGAAAGAAAAGCCTAGCATGAAAAGGCCTTATACTCATATCTTTAAAGGTCAAGTCCACCTCAGAAAAATGTTGATTTGAATCAATAGAGTAAAATCAGACAAGCACAATGCTGAAAATTTCATCAAAATCGGATGTAAAATAAGAAAGTTATGACATTTCAAAGTTTCGCTTATTTTCAACAAAATTAATTATATGAACGAGCCAGTTACATCTAAATGAGAGAGTCGATGATGTCACTCACTCACTATTTCTTTTGTTTTTTATTGTTTGAATTATACAATATTTCAATTTTTACAGATTTGACGATTAGGACCTCCTTGCCTGAAGCATAAAATGTTAAAATAATGGAATTCCACGTGTTCAGGGAGGAATGAAACTTCATTTCACATGACAATGACGAGAAAATACAAATATTTCATATAATAAAATACAAAAGAAATAGTGAGTGAGTGATGTCATCAACTCTCTCATTTGGATGTAACAGGCTCGTTCATATAACTATTTTGTTGAAAATAAGCGAAACTTTAAAATGTCATAACTTTCTTATTTTACATCCGATTTTGATGAAATTTTCAGTGTTATGCTTGTTGAATTTTTCTTTTTTTTATTCAAGTCAAGTTTTTGTTGGGGTGGACTTGTCCTTTAATTAAAATGAAGGGTATATCTGAATATGTGTATAGTTGTAGCTATTAAAGCACAATAAGATAAGCCTTCAAGAAATTTATATTTGATATGCAATGAAGTTTAACATGGTTACGTGCCATTACTGTAAATAAGAGGATTTATTGATTTTGAGTACCAAATAAGAAAATCTCAAATTGTCACAATTTCCATTCTTCAACCTACACGAATCGATAAATTTTCATTATTCCATGCAGTGCTACATAATGATAATAATAATAATATGCAACATTTATATAGCGCTTAATACAAATGTTTCTAAGCGCTGCATACTATTACCCCGGCTTTAGCACGGCTACCCTGATCGGGCGCATCGAGCATTCAAGGAATTTCTTCTTACCGGGTACCCATTTACTACACCTGGGTCGAGAGTGGCAAATGTAGATAAACGCCTTGCCAAAGGACGCTAGTGCTGCGGTGGGATTTGAACCTCGGACCTTGTGGTTCAAAGTCCGAAGACTTGTCCACTGAGCCACAACACCTCTACATTGGAAAATAAGAACAATTGCGAACTCCGGGCAGGTCTGTAAGTTGCATGTATTAATTTGAATATACTCGTTAAAATCGCTACTGGTGTTGGAATTTACACTGCAAAAATACCGGTGTTTATTCAACACCAGCCCGGTATTACCTTTATCGAAAAGAAAACAAACAGGGAAGTGTTGAAACAACACCAGTTAAGAATCAAAACGATGCAGGTTTAACACTGATAAGTGTTGTTTAAATGCCTATCACGGAGGTGTTAACCTAAAAGCCGAAGTAGTGTTGTTTCAATACTTCCCTGTACTGGTGTTTACCGATATACCGGGCTGGTGTTGAATCAACACCGGTATTTTCTTTTTCGCAGTGTACCAGGGATGTCACTTACACCTGTTACATCCTAGAAATTAAAGTCAAGCCTGTTGGAAAAGTGGGAGGAGTTGCTCAAGTGGTAAAAGTGCGTCCCAAAAAATCCACAAGTACCTCCTGAAATCTAATTTCAAACGATCTTTATTACTCACAACTTCGCCTCGCCATAGAATTCCCTCCTTATATTCAATTAACAGTTTCACGGTTCTACTCGGTCTCTTGCAAACTCTTCTTGTGATTTATGAATGGATGGAGGAAATACTTTACATCAATTTCTATAATGAAAATGAGGCTCTTAAACAGGGCGACAGGGTGGAGTGGATAAACGTTCCTATTTGGGACACCGAGTGTCAGCTTCGAGGACCAGACGATCGCCTTGAAAAGTGCCTCCAAAATCTGGAAAAAAAAGGAGGCGTGTCAACGCGCGAATTACAACGTAGAAAATAATGAAGCCAGGTTATGCAATTAAGGGGCACTCCAGGCTGAAAATGATTTATCTGTATAAAATTTCATCATTATCGTTTAACAAATAATACATTTTTTAAATGATTTTTTTTCTCATTTAGCAATGTTTTCAGAAAACAGTTATATATGCACGCGTTTGGTTTTTTGTTCGTATGTTAATATATGAAATCATAATTATTCAGTATTTTCATACACACGTGCATGTCTCCCTTGTAATAAAATAGAATGCAGCAATGATTATCTTACAGTCATATTAAATCACTATTCAATCCATTTTTTTATTCTTTGAGGAAAAAATAAGATAAACGTAATTTCATAACATAAAATATAAAAGAATAAGTGGGGATAGGATATAATCAGCTTACCCATTGCTCATATTCATGAAGACATGATGCATAGAAATCTTTCACAAAAAATGCAGAAATTTGACAACGTGAAGCAGTGGCTTACCGTGGGTCACGGAATTGGGAGGGGGGCACCAGCACAAATTTGATGTTACTTAGTGGGCGCGCGAAATTGCCTGGTATACTGACCTATGACATTTCAAGGACTGTGCCATTAAATGGATATGTATCTCACTGATCAAATAATGCGAGCGCGAAGCGCAAGCTGAAAATTTGTGATATGCAGACCTAAAAAGGGACATTATACGCACATTTCTGTAATCATGATACATATCTGTCTCACTAAACCCAAAAAGGGCAAGCGCGAAGCGCGAGCTGAAAAAATTATATATATGTATATATTTCTATACTCAACAGGGACATTTTAAGGACCATATTTTTAGGAATTCATGAAGAGCACATATCTCACCATAGTCATCTAATGCAAGCGCGTGCTGGTTTGGTTAGAATTACATCTTAACACATGAAGCACTTTCTTGGTCATTGTAATCATGAACATGATACGTATCTGATTAATCAAATATTGCGAGCGCGAAGTGCGAGCTGAAAATTTTTGAAATTCACACCTGAAGAGGAGCATTTTAAGGCTTGTTTGCAGGAATTCACTAGGATCATACGTATTTCACTTACCAAATGATGCGAGCGCGGGCTGAAAATTTTGGATATTCAGACCAGAAAAAGGGACATTTTAAGGACTGTTTTTAGGAATTCATGAAGAGCAGAAATATCTTTCCAATATACTAATGCGAACGTAAGCCCAGAATGGACATGTTTTATATTCATACCTTAAAAGGGGGTTACCCTTTGAAAAATTATGGAAAATAAGCATAAATTATGTCACTACATAAATAACGATAACTCAAAGTGTGAGGAAATATATTTGGTGTATATTGACTTGAAAACGGGATGTTTTAGTACAACAGTGTTATGTATCTCATTAAACAGACAATGCAAGAGCCAGGAATGATGAACACATAGGCTCTAAGCATTTTTTTTTTCATTAAATTATGAAAAAATATTTTTATGTAATATGATATAACATAACATAATATGTTATACATAATCTTCCCCACAAAGTTTCTGCTTCTTTCTCCCCTTTTTCCCCTTTTCCCACGATCTCTTTTTTTTTGCCAGCCGATGGGGGGGGGCACGTGCCCCCCCCGTAGTTACGCCACTGATGTGAGTGTGTTCCACACTGTGGCAAACACTAAGGTACACTGTATTCTTTCCAGTATAAAGCAAGACCCCTCATTTTTTTCTATTATTTTTTTTGTTAATTCTATGTTCATTAAAACATAGTACAAAGTCACATATATATTAATGGATTGACATTCTAGAAAAAAGAGCGGTATAAAATACAGTGCGTATCAAAAAAAAGTTTACACTTAGATAAAATCTTGTAAAATCATACATTTGAAATATCCTGAAGATTTTTCTACATTTTAACATTGGTACAGATCCATTTAAGCAAATGACGATATAACTGTCGAAAAATATTTCCGCTTGAGTGAGCACCACTTACTTTTGAAAAGTTAGTGAAAAATGATTTGCGCAGAACTTTGAAATTGTTATGCGAATAAAAGTAGACCCTAATCATGAAGAACACGTGGAATTTAGCTAGTAAAAATGATTTAAAGATATCTTCTACCTTTTTAAACTTGTTTCCTTGCCAAAAACACTTCGAAGAGTGCATTGCACCCCACCCCCTCCCCCACACACCAAGGCCATCGTGACAATATTTGCTTTACACTGAGCTGTGTTTTACATGAAATGGCTTAGGCTTGATTTTTATTTTGTTAATCATTGTCAAGCTTGTGAAAGGTGTGGAGAACCAAGTATTACATGAAAAACGAAATGTAAACCCACTTTAAATAATAAAAACTTAGTGAAAAATCACTGGAGATGTCTGATATAAACATTTGTTCAGATTCAGTTTTGTCCTCAGATCCAGCTGGCATAAAAGGTTAAAGGTTGTGCTTACTAAGTGGTGAAATTTAGATTTGGGGGCAAAATTGCTACAAACTGCTTAGATGTATCCTTTCTTATTTTAAATTGACTAAAATTGCAAGGGAAACGCATGAGAAATGTTTTGCAGGGTAACTTTGATTACGCCCTTTCCCCTTGACACAGCGTGAAAACGAGCATTTATGCGCAAACAGATTTCTGCGAGCTTTACAAAAATGGACAGTGCTCACTCAAGTGTAACATTCTGTCAAAACTTTTACTTTCATTGGATAGATGAGACCCAAACCCAATAATGTATGTGAAAAAATTACCCACATGTTGAATATTTTTTAATTCCCAGGGCATTTTCAAAGTGTAAACTTTTTTTTGATACGCACTGTAGAGCATAATGCAAATGAGGGGGTCCACTAAAAATCATGTGCTGATGGCAGAGCGCGGAACCCCCTTGTATGTGAATATGTGAATTCAAAGTCCTGTAATAGTGACTGTAACACACCTTACCTTGCATTTACACATGGTTGGTTAACACAATTATGATTCTTTACCAACTGTTTGTTAAAAGATATTCGCTTGTCGGTTAACGAATGGAAAATTTTCTTAACCAACAATGAAATATGTGTAGCTTCATGTATATCAACCCAGTAGGTTGGTTAATACATCTCTGAGAATATTTTTTTTCACATTTTGAACTGTTACCTTACTTCCTTCTCCCAATTTGAAGACATAATAAGGCTTTGAGATATGTGTTAAATATCCATATTTTGTGATCAAATAAAATTGGAAATATTCGCAATTATCTGTTTTTAACACAAATCACCCTCAGTTTTTCCATTAATTTGGGGGTATTACAAGTCACCACCAAATGCAATATATACAGTGCACCTGTATAATCTTTTGTACTTCTTTAGAAATTAAAAGCAACATAAATTAATATGCATTTCGTCGTCACTCTATCTTTCTTTCCTCCATGCAAAGGCAGAAATCTCTCCCCAAAGGTATAGGGCTGGAGAATTTGACAAGCAAAAAAAAAAAGGTTATCATCCAAAAATTAAGGTCATCTCGTCCAAAAACATGTTTTATTCCGTTTTATTTCGAGTGTGAATGATGTATTTCTTTCCATCATAAAAGACCAAACAAAATAGGGGGCATTTTACATTGTGCCCCCTACTATTTTGAGTAGGGATTTCCGCCCATGCATGTCTCCATGATTAAAATGATATGCCATTATTCGTACAGTCTAACATGTGTAATGAATTATACTTTTGGTCATTCACGGCATAATAACGATATGAAAGAGTGTCCATAGATGAACAAATATCAATTAATAAAGAATACAATTTTTGGTAAAATGCGCAAATTAGATTAAAAATTTCAGCGTTTATCTAGCATTTTTTTTTTACAGTACACGAATTCATAGTTTTTACTTATTGATCTTTGGATCGCATCTTCTGCGCGCGGTGCTCTTTGAAACACGGGCATTAATAAAATCAATGGGTATTTTTCATTCCAAACAATAGAAATGGTTAGTAGATCACGTATAATATTCATCGCTACCACGATGTGATGCAAGATCCTCGATGAGTTAGCATGGTTAGTAGCACTTGAAAACCTTTTTTTTTTTAAAGAATAAGATTGTCATCACTGTCTTGCAGTATGCACAGGGAGCAGTGTTTCTGACGAGCCAACAAAAAAAAATCAATTGAAATCAAAATCCTGGATGCGGGCACTATATAATGAAATTTTTTGAGTAAGCGAATCAAGCGAACAGGTAATTCAACATTCAACTTACGTTTTTCATTTTTTTGCCAAATCTGCATGGTCATTAATTTTTATTTACTTTGTCTTCTTCGAAAAATAGAAGGTTATCTATAAGCATGGATAAAGAAAATGAAGTGCGGTAATCGAAATGAAAAAAAAACCAAACACACAGTACAATGATTTCAAAATTTACAATATTTGTTTTTTTTTTTTTGTACATCCCACCTTTCGAAATCCCACAAGTGTGCATCGTGTACCTCTAAATTCTAATTATCCTTTCTTTGTCTTCAATCAGGACAAAATAAATGCCCCGAATAGAATAGTATATACGTGATGAGCGTCATCAAGGTGCCGCATGAGTTAAAGAGAGACTCTTTTATAGCGCCATCTAGCGACAAAATATTTATATTTTTCAATCATAACCAAGAAACGAATTGTTGTGGGGTTTATACGATCAAATTTCGTTTGGATTTTGCAATGACACACATTTACAGCGAATACATTGGCCATTTGTATGGATTTTTTTCATTTTTTTTAAAAGTTTCTGTATAAACAAATGAAGATTGATATTCAAACAGGTTACCTAATAATGTTTTAGTCGTATACCTAAAATCGAAGAGAAGGGATAAGTCATCAAAATAACTATGTTTCTGGTTCTTGCTTTACAGGGGATATTACAGTGAGGTGGTTTATATTCCCTCACACGAATCAGGACATTAACAAAAGGTATTTTATGCCGGATATTAAAACTTTCTAGCGCTACTTCAAACACTTTGCCCCCAACTGTTCTTTATTGCACACAGAACGCTCCGCATACAGAATATATTTTATTTGCCGAATTTAGGTGTATTGAAAACGCCTCACGCCCAGAGCATTTTGAAGAGAAGAAAAATTTGGTGCGTGCAACACTGTGAAAGTGAATATAATTGTATATCTGACACGCTCTCATTTTATATTGCAAAAAAGGTCTCTATATTAACAATTTCAAATGCATTGTGCGTTTTTATGTTGTTCGGTTTCAATATATTTTACCTTTATTATCATAAAGTGTAAATGTATAGAATAACATTACAAGGTCAGATTCGTTTTTCAAAACAAAGCCGTATACTACCGCTGGTAAATGTCAAATGTTGAAAACACAGTTCTTAAAATACTTTGTTCGTATTTTGCAAGACTTTCTTCATTGCATATTTTCTGTTTGCTTGAATAATTATTATATTAATGAATGGTAATTGTGCAACCTGTCGAAGAACGCTAAATATTTTATCACACATCTTGTCAGGCATTCGATGATGCGCTATTAAAGGACATTTCCACCCTAAGAAAAACTTGATTTGAATAAAAAGAGAAAAATTCAACAAGCATAACACTGAAAATTTCATCAAAGTCGGATGTAAAATAAGAAAGTTATGACATTTCAAAGTTTCGCTTATTTTTAACAAAATGGTTATATGAACGAGCCAGTTACATCCAAATGAGTCAATGATGTCACTCACTCACTATTTATTTTGTTTTTTATTGTTTGGATTATGAAATATTTTGAATTTCTCGTCATTGTCATGTGAAATGAAGTTTCATTCCTCCCTGAAAAGGTGGAATTCCATTATTTTACATTTTGTGCTTCAGGCAAGGAGGTCCCAATCGTCAAATTCGTAAAAATTGAAATATTTTTAATTCAAACAATAAAAAACAAAAGAAATAGTGAGTGATGTCATCAACTCTCTCATTTGGATGTAATTGGCTCATTCATATAAATATTTTGTTGAAAATAAGCGAAACTTTGAAATCTCATAACTTTCTTATTTTACATCCGATTTTGATGAAATTTTCAGCTTTGTGCTAGTCTGATTTTTCTCTATTGATTCAAATCAACATTTTTGTCAGGTGGACTTGACCTTTAATGAATTTATTTCCCTATCATCACCATCCTCCTCCTCGTTATTTATTTATTTTTTTTTGGGGGCGGCGTTATGCCTGTTCAGATTTTTTCCCTTTTTATGTAGATAATTATTTATTTGATGGATTCACCCTTTAACATGATTCTACGTAATTTCATATTTTTGTATGAAAGAAAACTTGATACCAAATTTTTACTCTCAAGATTTCAAGTGGTCGTAAAACGTTAATTTTTTATCGCCAATATTTTGGAGATTGTATGATTCCAAAAATTTGCTTGTGTTATAGGCCTGCCGCCTACATCATGTATATGAAAAGTTTTTGTGAAAAAAATTGAATTAGATATACAGATATTTAAATAATATTGCCAAATGAAAAACTTCTACTTATCATCTTGAATAGTGGCGTAATGAGAAAATATTTTGATGCCGGGGTAAATTTCCTAAAAAAAATTATCGTTTTTAAATACAAAAATGATATTTTCTAATGGATTTCGACATAATTTTCAGAAGACAACTTCATATTTTACCCTTTTTATTATCTTCTATTTATTTTCTTTGTCATGATTTTTTTTTGTCCATGGTCCCCAAGCCCCCTATCTGTGCGTCAGTGATCTTAAATAGTCATGTGACAGGGGTGGAGCTACAGCAGGAGGGGATGACGGCCCCTTATGAAAAAAACAACAGAAAAGAGGACAAGAGGGGGAGAAACAGAGAGAGAGAGTAAAAAAAGAGTTATGGATATAATTATTATCTTTGTATTATCCTGTCTTTTCATTTGAGAAAGAAATAACATAAAAACTTAAGGTCACCCCTCCTCTATATTTTTAACATCCTGGCACCGTTCTTGCTACTTGACACGACGAAGCAGGCAGGCATTCATTGATTTTCAGAGCAATCGTAATGTATAGAATGAATATAATATTCCGTGCAAACTATTAAATTCATCTTTATTTTACAAGCCAAACTAAAAAAAAATATGAATATGATTTAAACATTTCAATCATAATGTAAATACAGCAGCTCATCAGGTAATATATATATGCAGGGGCGGATCTCGCTTTCGCCAATAGGGGGCGGGGGGGGGGGGGGGCTCGAATTTTTTTCTTCACCCATATATTTTCCGCGGTTGGCCGCTCATAGTTGATTCATGTTTGTTTCTATGAAGGGGTAGTCCTAACAGTCAGTTCTCAGTATAAAATGCATATAAAACAATTTGATAAGCCCTACATAAACAGTGCGAGCGCGGAGCGCGAGCTTAATTTTGGGAAATGTCATGTATTTTGTCCTAAAAATTGAACATTCTGGGCAATGTTTATGCTCATGAGCAAGATGCGTATGTAACTTAGATGATTACTGCGAGCGCAACGCGCGAGCAGAAATTTTTGATATACTTTCTGCCCTGATCGCAAAGGGACTTGCTAAGGACCGTTCGCAGCTAGCCATGAAGGCGATACATATTTCAACAATCAAATAACGCGAGCTATTCCGATCTAAAAAAAAGGATATTCTAGGCACTTTTTGTAATCCAGAACAGGATAGGTATAACTAAACAATGCGAGCTCGAACGGAAAAAAAATAGATTTAGACCCCCAACGGGACACTCTATTCACGTTTTGCAAATCATGAAAAGGATGGTAATTGGGTATCTTCCTACGTTAATAATGCGAGCGCGAAGCGCGAGCAGAAAACTTTTGATGTTCTGATCTGAAAATGCATAATTTAAGCATGTATTATTGATTATCATGATAGAAAATGTATCTAGAATGCCCAGATTCTAGGTCTAAATTTGTACACGCGCACGCATGTTCAATAACACGAGCGGGAAGCTCGATCTGAAAATATTCGATATTCCGATCTGAAAAGGGTCAATTAAAAGCTAATTCAAGCGCTGTGTATATAGGAAAAACGTGAAGTGGATATTGGTCGTACTTAATAAAAGATGCGAGCTCTAAGCGCGAGCTGATAATATCATTGTTATCATTTTGACCTGGGACCGGGACATTCTAAAGACATTTGTCATCATATGAAAATGACTATGACTATCTTCCTATTCCTCTTCCTAAGTGCGAGATGAAAGGATAAAACTTGTCGATAATCCTTTCTGAAAAAAGGGACAATTTACTTGTTAGGAATTCAAGAAAATGTTAATATTATCTTATCTATTAATCTAATAAACCTAATGAGAGTGCGATATTTGTTGACATAATGCCTGAAAAGTTGACATTTTAACAAATTTTGCAATTATGAATAGGATGCATGGGTAAATACATTCCTAACAATGCAAATCGTGAGCCGAAATATTTTATAAACTGTCATTAAAAGGGGATTTTTAAGTAGTTTGTTATAGAATTGCTTTAGAGGTATGCATTACTCTTCAATAAAAATGCGTGTGCGCAGGGCTAGTTAATAGGTTTTGACAATCAAACCTGAAAAAGGGATATTTTGAGAAGTTTATGGACTACACGAAGAGAATTGGTACTTGACACATCTATTATGCGAGAGCGCAGCGCGAGCTGAAAATTTTTGATACTAAACAATAAATGAAAATAAATCAAAAAATAAAACGGACATTTTACCGAGCACTTTTTCAAATCAATTTGTAAATCAAACAAAATAATGAAAGCTCGATGTCCGGGTTGAAATATGTTTTGTATAATGACTACAAAACTTTTTTCAAAAAGTAAATGACTACAAAACTTGATATTATAAGTTCCATATCAGCCTATCGAGCAAGATATGTATCTCATCGAACATGCAATGCAAGCTCGATGCCCGATTGAATATAAAATATATTTTTTTATTTTGGAAGTCTTCCCCTAACCTTCTTTTATTCACTCGTCTTCCTCCTCGTTTTTCCCTCTTCTTTTTTTATCCCTTCTTCCCCCCCTTTTCCTTATTTTTTCTGCTCCGCCAATGCCCGGGGGGGGGGCCCTCAGCCCCTGGATCTGCCTATGAATTGTAATGATTATTTTCATTATCTTTATATTTATTACCATTTTTATGTTGATTATCGATAGAATTTTCAGTCTCATTACTATAATTATGAATATAGTTGTTATCATTACCATAGCCTAATCATCCTATCTTTATTATTATCATTGTTAGTTTTAGTTCAGTTATTATGATGATGATGCTGATGATCATGATCATCATCATCTTTTTATGTTTTGTTGGAAGGTAAGCGGTAGCTATTTTTCAGGCAAATACTGGATACTATTTTAATATATTTCGAAATAGTTTTTCTCGCATGACCTTTTCTGTTGTCAGATGTTCAGAAGAAAATTCATTCTATTCTTACAAACAGTGTTTACAAAATGGCCAACCCATTCAGGGTCACGGGCATGTGTCCTTATTTGAGGTGAAAGGAAAGAAACAGACATTATCTAATCACTAATGAAGCAAAGACTATTAATTATCACCGCTAAAGTGAGATCTTTTCATGTCCGAACAATGAATCTGTCACACAAAGAAAATGGGTTTCTGTGGACGAATCCATTTTTAACGTAGGGAATCGAGAGATTGCGAAGCCAACATAATTCTCTCAGTTTACCCGACTACGAGGAAAAATAGCTGTTATTAGGTATAAAAAAGAAAGTGATGTTGTAGCGTAAAACAAAAATGTCGTGACATAGGAATATCATTTGAACAAATTGATGCATAACACAAACTTATGCAGACGATCTCAATAGTCTTACCCTTCATTTAAAATGTATTAGTCCGTTTCCCGGACAACCGTCAATCATCGATTAAGGCGGGGCCTGTCGGCTTGGGTTTGACACGTCGTAGGGTTTGAGTGGCATTTGCCTAGCCGTCAATACCCGTTTTCTCCCCACCTCCAATCCAACTCGGCAGCAGAATAAAAACATTTCATCGCCGCTTTTTCTCTATTTTACTACAGACATCATTGTGGTGGATAGGCCCGAAAGTTGACAGTTCGCATACACGTGCAACACCTCGTCTTTACGGATAGCAGCTATCGTCTTGAAGGAAAGGAAGCGTTTTGAAATCTTCCTGACAGGTTTTTCGTCCGATTTGCCGCGACTGTGTCAGCGTATGTAATGGATGAACAACAGCGACTACAATCGGGACTTATGCACGGAATGCACTCGATATCTTCGGCCCATGTGCTGCCCCATAGCCAAGGCTCGCTGCTACACCAGCCGGGATTGCAGCCTCCCGTACCCGTCAGCCTCTCGGCTCCGTCTTCCGACTCGAGCTCCCAACCCACGGACAGACACTCCCAAGAGACCAGAAAACAAGAAATCGGAGACATTTTGCAGCAGATAATGACCATCACAGACCAGAGTTTGGACGAAGCCCAGGCCAGGTGAGTCGCCATGCATCCTTTTTGACATTTATGAATTGTCTTGCCAATTATTGTTTACATGCGTCAATCATTTTCGTCGACACAGCTAGCAGACAGCCGTGTCATTGATAAATGCTCACGATGATGAAAATATTTGCGAGATGCGATCCGCTTTTCAATAATCCCAATTTTCGATCGAATATTCTCCTAATAACACACGCTCCCTGTGTTTTTATTTAATTTCCAGAAAACATGCACTCAATTGCCACCGTATGAAGCCAGCGCTTTTCAGCGTTCTGTGCGAAATAAAGGAGAAAACAGGTAAGCTTTCGACCGTATATTGTTCATAACATGTCTTGGCTGCATGATAATACTCGCGCTGTGTGAGTGATCAGACCCATTATTACTTGAGTGTGTAGAGCGCGAGCCGCGCTCGGTGGCTGCCGTACTGCCGCTCGGGTAGTAGACGGCATACGGAGCTTTGAGGCGAGGGTTATTCCCCGTTCAATCTCCCCGCTCGGTAGTATATTATTATTTTCCGCCATTTTGGATTTCGGTCAAAATATTTCATATGTAGGTTTCATTCTATTTGTAGTTGAATGAATTTCGACTCCTGGTGATATTTATGGGTGACAAGGGATATTATTTTTTTGCTTAGGTTAAATATGACTCTGAATATAGTCATACAAAATCTCCAATCTAAGATTATATATTTGCATGAAGATTATATAGTTCATATTAATAATGATGATAATATGAAAATAGGGTAATAATAATTGATGTAATTTCATAATTTTTGTAGTCTACAAATAAGTTATGAATGTTACTATTTTTTTCTAGAGTAGTAAACAATAGGCCTATCTATACACAGTATATTACTTTATCTACATGATCTATGACAAAAATTGGAGTATTTAGAAAGATAAATTAGTGAATTCATTGTGGTCAAGAAAAATTTAAAATATAATAGATTGTGAAAATATAGTCTTTAATTAATACCAATTTGTTAATAAATCTGTGAATCTACAAATTAAAGCAATACTTCTAAATCATTTTGGACTCTTCCTTAATCAGAATTCAAATATGAATTATCATACACCTTGCTTCGTTTCAAAATGTGGTGGGATATTTCATTGACATATACTTAGTGAAATTATCTAAAAACATGTCATTAATTCTTATTATTCTTAAAGAAAAATTATTGATTTTTAAAGTCCTGATAATTGTACAGTAAAAATTGTCATCTCGATACATGTAGAAACATTTATTTTTTTTAGTCAGATCATTATGAACAAGATTTGGTTTATTGAAGGCCTATTCAATGATAGTATTTTTTGAAACATTTAGACATTTAGTTTCCATATTATAGTGCTGTATATATTTTCAAAAGTGTAATTTTAGGAATTCAATTTCTCTTGTAAACAGTGTATAGGCCTTTCAAAATGAAAATATTTGTAAATTATCTACAGTGTCATTGAATACATGTAATTATTACAATGAAAATGAAAACTGATTTTTTTTCCACCCAGAATCAGAAGTTAGTTACAGCTGAATTTTATGATTTTATATTTTGTTTATATTCGGTAGTTAATATGACATATTTTGTCATATTTACAGTAACATAATTTTCCCTTTTGGAATTGGCAAAATGAAAGAAGTTCATTATTTTATGATTTGTAGTGAAGAATAATTTTACACTGTTGATAATGAAAATTATAAATACAAGACCATAAAGCTAGTCTGACTTCTAAGATTTATGTTAGCTAATTGTAGCAACACTTTTGAAAGGTAAAAAATGGTCTTTAAATAATTTCCTTATTATAGAAATCAGGGTCACATTATAAATCTACAATTGATTGTAATTCTAATATCTCATAAAAAACTACATACATGTATAATCAATTGTGAATTTAGTAGATAGCTGCACATTTATGTTTTCTAATATCTCATAAAAAACTACATACATGTATAATCAATTGTGAATTTAGTAGATAGCTGCACATTTATGTCTATAATTTACCACCCCAAGTACTGTACATGAAGTATCTCTTTTATCACTGAAACAAATAGTTAAAGACCACAGTGTGTACATAAGACGGCTTAAATTATGATATCACACAGGAAACAGCAAAAATAGAAAATTCTGATTTTTATTTTTTCAAATTACCTATTTTTTTCTAATAATTCAGAAATGAGTCTAATTGGACCAACTAGGTATTAATGCATGATATCACACATAACACTCTGTGCAAGACTTCTAAATTTGCAAATAAGAATGCATGACTTCTTTATGCCTTAAAAAGAATGGAATAAATCTTGAACATTGTGTAGTAATTGTATCAAATATCAGCTATTGTACATATAATATTCTGCAAAAAGCCTTAGTATCCTCTGGAAAAAGCAATTTGTACATTTCATATCAGTATTTATCAACTGATATTACTTTATTACATAACGTTCTAAGATCGTGTTTTAAAATCATCGGGTATTATACCTACAAAAAGATAAATCTTGAACCTGATAAGATCATGTTTTTTCTGTAGTATATATATTAGTATTAAATGTAACTATCTGCTATTGCACACGCTACAGAAAGCCTTAGTTTTCTCTGGAAAAAAATAAGTCAAATCATTATTTATTATTATCACTTTGACATGATTCAGTAGATTGCCATCCTAAAAATCATGTTTACCTTTCTGCTTTGTTCTGATATTTGTCTGATGTTCAAGAGCAGATCACACAATACTCAAGAGGATTGTTTTTAATATTTAAGGGAAGTTCGCTTCAAATGTCAGTCTTTGTTCTTTTCAATAAAGGATCATAATCCCTCAGCGGACTGGATTTGTTTTTTATTATTATTATATTAAAACTGCCTCCTCTCCTGTGGCTGAAGCATTGAAGATTAGCCAAAAGTCATGTTATTCATATTTGGGCTTGTCTAATTTTTTTTTATTATTATTTTGTTATGTTTTCTTGCAATGTTTTTCGAGAGAAGATCATTGAAAATATCCTTGCTAAGTCAGTCTTTTTAATATATCTGTGGCAACATTTTGGGTTTCAATTTGATTGCAATTTTGTTTTGGTGACAGTTCTATGATGAATGTCTCGAACAAATAATTTATGTTTAAAAGTCTTTTTAGGGAAAAGAATGGCATGTTTAAAAATCAAATAAAAAGAAGAAAAAACAACTCAAAGGACATTATATCATTGTATCCTTTGTATATCTTTCATTTAATTGATAATCATAGATGATTTAGATTTTAGTCATGTAGAGTAAATAAGTCACTGGGAAAGGGTATTTTGAAAAGTTTGATTTAAAGTAAGTTAAATAATTGAAGAAATTTGGTTTGAGTAACAACAGATTTTGTTAAAGATTTTCACTTTTTGAAGTATAGAATACTTTAATAAATTACAGCAAATGCCAGAAAAATTGTACTGATATCTTTTTTGGTATATATAATATGCTCATTTTTATAAGAAATGAAAATATGAAAATTAACAACAACAAAAAACTCTGACGTCCTTTTCACTTTGCTCGGGTATTCTTTGTGTCCCTAAAAAAATAATGTGTCCCTTATAAAAATGCCCTTTTGAAAAGTGGCCATGTGGCTTGTCATAGAAGCATGTATGCATTTTTTGAAATGTAAAGCAGAATTGTGTACACTACATGCACACATTTCTTTCAATTTTTTAAAATAGAATGAAAGTGTGACTACATTTGCACAATGAACACATCAATTAGTCATGCTCTTGCAGTGCAATACAAATTAAGCGACTGTTCATTCGTTTCCTCCAGAATGATCAATTAGTGAAATTGCCTAATTCTAATCCTGATCAATCAGTGATAACACAGGTGAACAATCCTGTTCAGAACACCATGAGGTCTTTTCTCGCCGTACATATTCCCATCATGCTGGATCAGTACATGGAATGAGTCGAGATGTAGGCCTATAGTACATGTATTTGCAGTGTATGTATTTTTTTTTGCAAGATTGAATAAATAAAATAGATTTACAATGCATGAAACATAATGGTAATATGGCCGAGACTAAAGTATGTATAACCAAGTGAGGGTTTAATAATGACAGGAGTTGGACAAAAATACAATTTGACAAAAGCACAACTTATTGGGGGAAAATGCAGAGGCAACTATATAAGCAAAAAAAAAATGCTTGAAACATTGCAGCTATAAAAGGGAAGAGCTTTCAATTCAATTTCAATTCATTTATTTAGGGAAAAATTGACAGAATTATATAAAATTAATTGGGTCTGAAAGAAAATTTTATTGTCACAAATCATCAAAGAAAGGGAAAAAATAGAAATTTGCAAATGCAGTGTGTGCTAGTGGGTGCGAGTGCAGGTGAGAGATTTATGAATATCTGGATAAAAGGTATTTTTAAAACAAAGTTTTAAAAGATAAGACGTATGCAGTGAATTTGATATGATTTGGTAAATCGTTCCATATATCTGTATCATGTACATGTACTAGTACCTCAGTGATGAAGAAAAGAAAATTTGTGATAAATATTTAAGTAGTTCTTATAAACCTGCATTTTCAGGTGATTTATTCCTCAAGGTGTTTCTTAATTACAAGAAAAAACACCCCCCCAAAAAATGAGGGGACGGCCATCATGAAGGCACTTCATACATTTTTACATGTAGCAATATCAATTTTTATGCTATTGATTTTGCAACATGCTCAGATTTTCTCACACATTGTAGACCTGCATACTCTAGATTTGTGGTGGTGTCTTTTTTTTAAACAAGTTGCCACTTTTTAATCACCATAGGCGTTCAAATTCGTCTGAAAGTAGCAAATATTTGATAATGCTGCATCAGGAGGGAAAAGGTTAATAATTTTTTTTTTTTGGGGGGGAAGGGGGCTACTTTTTACTCAGCTTAATTTGCAACATTATGTGACACTTTTCAATTGGCCATATATGGGAATTTCAGGAACTATTTATTTTTTGAGCTCATCAACTCAATTTTGCTACATTACATTGCACCATAAAGGAATTTAATTTGTTTTCTACAGCTCTGTAGGGCATTTCGGGGGTAAATTCACCCCGAACCCTCATGTTTTTTTCTTTTTGCATGGTAAAGGTAATGAATTAGCACTCTTCTGTGTCTCAACACTCAATGGATGATATATTCCAAATTAAGCACAAATTCTAGTAGAGTGGGATCTACACTAGGAATTAGGATTTCTAGAGCCTCTCAAGAGATACATAAATAGTTATCGTCCAGTGCGATTACGCCACACCATCAATCATAAACCCGAAAGGGCGCTGGATTTCCTCTGACATTTCCCACCGTCTAAAAATGCGTGGACAATTGAGCCATCATTTCTGTTTAAATTTCTTTTCTCAGAACATAGTGAGCCATATCTATAATTTAAAAACCCTCTAAAAGTAAAGTTCAGGCAAAGTTTCATTTTCTCCCCCTTCCTCCATCTCCATCTTCTCCTCCTCCTCGTCGAGTCCTTGTTAGGTTCTTCAAAAAATGTAGGTAGATATCATATGGTATTGTTGATTCGATTTGACTGTCCGTTGCAAACAATTCTGCCATTTCCTCAACTCGTTGCAAAGAACACCGGGGTCCCCCCAATGGCAGGTGAAAAGGCACAGCCTTTTTGATGTGCCAACATTGCTTGAATCTCTGATGCATTTCAAGCTCGGGAGGAAATGGCTAAAAGGCACAAGTGTAAGTAAGATGGAGAAAACTCAGCCCCTTTTTTGCGCTCTTTTACCTTCAAAGTAGAAAGGAACAATGACCGGCATCCAAGGGCTGTCTGTCAGAGTTTGAAATTGATCATCCATCCTTCCCGGTTTACAGCTCTGGGAGAAAATGTCAAATGTTGTCGAAATCAAAAAAATTATCTTTCAAATTGTCCCTTATAATTAATCTGTGTTAATGATTTTTTTACCCATTTTTCCAGTCTGATATAATAACTACTTATTATTTCAATTGTAATATATTTCATAAATTTATATTATCATTCGCATTGTTTTTGTTATTTCTGTTAGTTGTTTTCTTATTTAATTTGATTATAATTATTTGTGGTATTTGTTATAGATATTATCTAACAATTTCTCATTTTTAAAAAAATCCTCTGAATCGATCAATGCTAATATTTTTGGCTGTATAGGCATTTTATTAAAGATTATATTTTGTTCCTAACTTCTTACATAATTACAGGTATTCAATATTTCATTTCATGATTTTCAGCTACAAAGTGACCTTTTTTGCCTTTTACTTCCAAAAATATGATTATAGAAATTGATGAAATCGGAATCTGCACAATTTAATTAATTCAATTCCAAAGTAGTATAATTTTAAGATTTACTAACATATTTTGAGGCAGATCTGTTTGTATAAAATTTACAATCATTATCAGAAAGTACAATATCCAGAAATACAACACTTGTATGCAAATATTGATATTTTACATGCTTAAATATTCTTAAATACAGATCTTGTGGTACTCATCGGATGTTACATGTATGCTTAAACTGTATCATGTCTGTAAGCTTGACTATGTGCCTGACGGCTTTGCATTTGGAATTAAAAGAATTTGAGGAAGACCTAATTGCCTTGTGTATTGGCAGGATGATAGGGATATAAGATCAACGTTATCTAAGTTCAGACAAGGCTCTCGAAGTGTAAAACTAAATTCCCCCCAGATATTTTCAATAAAAAAGGAATCGTACATTACTTAATCTGCATGTAAAAACAAATTTCTGGCATCAATGTGTGATTTTTTTCATGCATCTTGCAAAGCTTTCATTGATTCAAATTGTTTTAATGGCAAACAATATTCACTGACATAGCGCCAGACTTTGTAAGGACCCCAGTCTCCAGCTGCATAACCTTATTGCCATTTAATTGTAAAATGGTCCAAAGTTATATTTGTTTGCAAGCTCCCAAATTACTAGTAAATAAAAATAACATTTTTTTTACCACTAATTGACATTAGCTCACACATAAGAAGTAGTTGAGAATCGGGTTCAGAATAACTTTCTAAATGCATTCAAATTTCAGTAACCTGGGGGGCGTTTCATGAAAGGACTTGTCGGACGTTTTATCCGACAAGTCCCATTTTATCCGACAGTTACCATAGGAACAGTGCCTCTCAGCCAATCAAAATCATGGAAAGATGTCAGATCTGACAACTTGTCGGATGAAAATATTGATGAAACGCTCCCCACATTGCCGTATGAACGCGACTGCTAACTTGTCTGGACTGAAATAGATTCTCAAATGGGAATACACCTACGTACACACTATGTATTTGTCTGTCGTTGGAATCTAGGGACTAGGGATTCAAGAGTTTAAAACGCACTTCCTAACGTTGAATTACCCGGCTTGACTTGCTGGCTCCAAATTTTCCGTTTGGCTGTCAGCGCTGCGCCATGTGCTTCGATTTCTTCCCGTTGAGCTTTCCTTCTTCATAGATAATTTTTTTCTCAGTTGCGTTGCTACTGCTGGTTTGGGGCTTTATGATAATTTTTACTGATGAGTTTTATAGAGTCCCATATTTTGAGAGCGCTGCTGCTGTAGTCATGTAGGTCTACATGTATCTTTATATTAAGTGCATGCATATTTATACCAGTGCATCACGCATTTTAAAACGTGCATTGTTGAAAAAGTTTCCTGTACAACTACTTACAGTGTATGTACAATTATATACACTGAATCATTAAGAAAATAGAGGTTAGAATTAAGTAAATTTTAGATTTTAATATGTATTTTACATGTCCCTTCATTTGAGATTTTTAAAAATTAAATTCTTCAACAAAATACAGTATCAACCCCTTTTCATTTATTTTAGAAACTCCAGTTTAAAATCATCATGACACATCTTATAGTTATAACACTGAATGTAAATAAAAAAAGTGTTATATGTTCTGCATACTTTTAGCTCAATCTCTTCTAATTTCCAACAAGAATATTACAAGAATGGCTAGCTTGTTCTCTTTGAAAGTCTGTATAATTAACAAATGTATTTCCCATATGTATAATTTTAAAGATGAATTATTGCATTTGCAGTCAAATGCATTCCCAGTGGATTAATTGTATTGCTTTGATGAGAGAGTAAGTCTCCATATTTGATCTCACTTTTTTCTTAAGAGAGAACAGGAGAGGGAGGGGAATAGAGAAAGAGAAGATAAGAGAGAGAGAGAAGGAGGAGGGGAAGAAGGAAGAGGAGGAGACAGAAGAAAGACTGTTTAACCCTTCAGTATCCACCAGGCATGACTCACCTTGCCTCTATCCTCAGTTATAAGTGTCTGGTATTGTTTGGGTTAACCCCCCAAAGCCAATGCCCTCTGGTGGTTCTCTTTGATACTCAACCAGCCAGACCAAACCCCAGAGTGGGAAATGGATACATAGTTTAACCCCACGGCTGCCAAACACCACCCAGACCATGGAACTGGTCATGCATCCATGGGAACCCCCGGGGGTGGAGGGGTTAAGCTGGGTACCCCAGGAGTCTCTTGGCGGAGTAGAGGCGGCCCATGGGGGCATGCATGCCTTTGGCATGAACTGGTATCAACTGGTATGGAGAAGGTTTCAGGGTCATTGAGGTCATTGGCTGTACATACATTAACACATTCTGAGCCTTCCTATGGTTGGTGTTGATATGGAACAAAACGAAATTATAAGCTTTATAACCAGATAAATTACTCTACATTAAACCGGGAAAGATAGAAATCTATAATTCAAAACATTTAGAATTAAGGCAAGGATACAATACAAAAAAGGTCAATTATAATTATCAAAGTTTGTAGTTTTGAAGTAATGTTGTTATTTTCATGAATGAAAAATCCGAAAGAGCAAGAAATAGGAAAAAACGATCATAATCATACATGCAAAGTAATTCATACAATAATGTAAAATGGGAAAAAAAGAATATTTTTTCTACCTTAACATGATTACAGATGAAGAGAATAAAGTAGACTTTATCAGAGGTTATACATGTACAAACGTTATGGGCCAAATGTACAAAGTACAGTGCATGATATAATAGGAACTGTAATGCAAGCAACACAGAAAAGTCTGTCAAAAATGTATCGAGATACGTTTGAAATATAGACGTGAATCCTCTTTAGCATACATGTACACAAGCCTCTGATTTGATCTGAATTATTCAGCGTCTCGCCCGTTTTCTCCTGCAATCTTCGCCCGTTTTTATCCAGCCCCACCTCCCAGTACAGCACCTGTCTATGGGAAGAACCTGTAATCACTTCTATTCTCTAATACTTCATTGTCAAAACTGTTAAATAATTTAACTATTATGGGCCTGGATTCTCCTCTTCTGTGCGGGTCATTTGCATCTCCCCCGTTTTAACGTTGGCAGGGCGAGGGAGGGGAGGTCGCCGGTGTTACGAACGCACGCAAGTCAGATAAAAGCATGACAGTATCTGACACTTCCAAGTAATACTGATGAGATAGTACAATTTTATGGTATTGGTGACTTACGTTATGATAGAGTTTTGGGGCTTTCACTGTAATTCAGTTTTTCCCAAGAGTTCAGGGGTGATTGTGCAGAACTGCAGACATTTGGTTATGTTGTTCAAATTCCAGATCAGAAGCTAGGTACTTCTAGGCCTACTAAATAAAAAAAAACATATCGTTGTGATTAGTGACCTGCCCAACAATACATGTATTACATTTTGATATATAGACATTGTCTATTCATTGTAAAGCTAGAAGATCTGAATTTAAATCTTTTGGGATTATTTAGATATTAATCCCTACAATGAAAAAAAAATCAAATGTTCGGCTGATCACTCCACAGCTGATCTGGATCTGTTATCCTTTAAATTCATAGTGTTCATTTTATACAGTAACGCTGGGCAGAATTTCGGGCTGAGGAAACCTGTCGTGTTCTGCAGTATAAAACAGGCGATGCGCTGCCTTTCAGCGTCCCCCTTCTCGGTCCGTGATACCCAAGTTTTTGTTGGCCATTGAGCCGAGCCCTGACCTTGACTGTGAGACAGTGATAAAGAACCTTTCCGTTCCACGGCATGGAATTCTCTTCTTGCTGCTGCGTTTGGCTAGTGACTCAGTGCTTCCTGCGCTCTGCCTTGCGCTCCCTAGGGGGTAGGGGCTGGCAAGGAGGGGGGTCATTTTATCGCCAGGAAAAAGGGGGTTCGTGTACAAAGCAGCACGGGGTAAGGTTACAGTCATTTTATCGATTAGGAGATGCGTTGCCTCCTACCCGCAAATCGGGATATCTGAGATGATCAAGATGATGGAATATTATATTGTATTATTGATTTTTTTATGAACATTATGCATTGATACAGTATTGTGTTCATGTTACAGTTCTTGTGGAAACAATGTCATTGAGCAGGATGATGAATAAATGACTCTGAAAAGTTTGTTGTTTAGTCCCGAAGTATACATATACACTTAAGTCCACATGTACATGTAGGCCTATTATCCGCCTATATGTATTATGTACCAAGGTTACTTTCCACTCTACTGCATATATGCAGACCTGTTTATTACCCCCAAATTATCATTATTTGCAATTTTTTCATACTTTGTTGGTGGTGCATTTTGTTTTCTTGGATAGATCGTTTGAGATCTACAAAAGGATGTGTAAAAAAATATGAAGTCTCCTGTGTTTTGTGTCTACCATGCTGTTATTTCCAGTATGTCTCTTAGGTATTTCAAGTTTTAAAATGAAAAAAAAATCTACCCCAAAACATCTCAATTTAAGAAATGGAAATAAACCATATTCTCTCACTGGGGAATATTTTCCCTGTATGTAAATTCAATCAGTATCGTTGAGTTTTTGATTTGTATGTGATATTTGGCATTGGGAAGTATCATTTATCCATGAAATTGAATCAGTTGGGAAGTTTAGAGGAATGGCGCTTCAAGGAATCGAATTAAATATATTCCTTTTCTTCAGGTTCTTGTCTTTAATAGCCCGAAGGCCTAGGCAATGAACATAGTTCTTAGGGTTGTTTCTGTTGGGGACAGAGGGGACGATCTAATCTGCATTCATCAATACTGGTTAATAAAAGCTATCTCCCTCTAACTGCCCTTGGACAGTTTTATATCAAGCAAACGTTTGATTTCTATTTTGCGTCCCCCATTTGACCAAATACATGGCAATTTAATGCTCTTACGTGGATCTCTTTTGACTGCGCTAGCTGTCAAAGTCGGCAGAAAACCATGACGAATGGATTCGCCCTAAGAGCGCAGGGGAGAGGAGGGGTTTATTCCTTTCACTTAAGGGGAGAGAAGGACGCAGCAATTGGCAGAAATTTATTCTACTGAGCTACATTAGTTTGAGCTCAACTCGGTCAATTACTTCTTCATTGCCCTTCTTTAAGCCCACTTTCGCTGATCTTTCCTTCTTTGAGTCGGCGGCACCCCTTTTCCATGTGTGTTAGGAGCATCCATGACGTATCAAGCAACTGACAAGTTGATCACGTTCTATTTCATAACCTTCTCATCCCACAAAACCGTTAACAGAAATTGCATTTATTGCGACAAATTTGAACATGTGTCAATGGCAACACCTGCATGTCGGCGTAGCCAGTTTTGTTATTCTCATCTGGGGAAAGCCCTTGAATTTGTGCCTTTTTAAAGAAGTTATGAACAAGATTTGGCAGGAAGGTTCAATTTGCTCAAAATGTTTGTGGTCGGGACGTCACAAAGGCAACTTTTCCGCCGTGAACTTCCAAATCAGCCCAAATCTTCACAAACCAAGATATAAACTTTGGTATTTGTATCCCTAACAAGATTTGCTTCGGCAAGGTTCAACTTCTTTATTTGCTCCCTCCTTTTCTTTTACTTCTCCCTTGTTTTCACGGAGGGGGGGCTGGCAACTTTGGAGCTGTATTTGGTAATTGTGATGAATACGGGGGCTCATAGAATGACCAACTGTAATAGGGACGTTTGTACTTTATAAGAAGGCAAACAGTTTCTTCCAGATTTACTTTTAAATGGCCTGTCAGTCGCAGTAATCAGAACTATTGATAAAATTTGTTGGAGAAAGAGATCCATCAATATTCATTCTTAGTTTAGAGTTTTGATAGAGAAATCTGTCAACTGAATATTTGGCATTCGTAGTGGAAAGAAAGCATTGAAGGCGGGGAATTTTATATTTCGAATATATCCTTGTTTCGTTGCAAGTGGAGAATTATAGTAGTTTCAAAATGCAGAACAGCTTTAAATGATCTTTCAGAAAAGTATTTTGGAAGGAGAACTTTTATTTTCTAAGCCATTGAGAAAGATTTTGTGTATAAAGGCCTGCCTTGCAAGAAAGCTCCTTTCCTTCATGCCTGAAAAAAAGTCTGAAATGGATTTATAATAGATTTGCTTTCTTATTATTACTGTGAAAGAAAACTTCAAAGCAAGATAACAAAACTCGAAATGAAAATCATACAATCAAGGAAAAAGGAAATATTTTCTTTAAATGGTTGCCAGCTGATATGTTTAATTCTGCATTATCAAGATTTTCATTCCACTTTTGGGCGATGTTTACAGCCAACATCATGCATAATTTAGTGTTTTTTTTCCGGGGCATTCAAGGCCAATGACTGTCCGTTTGATGTGGATGCTAGCACACTGATGCCCCTCTGAAAAATTGAAGATCAAAGCGGTTCGAACGGCTCGTCGGTGACGGCACAGACAGCTGGAAAATGCGGCTTAGGCAAAGATCACCTCCCTTTTGTTAGCAAATTACTATGGTGATGGGTAAACTTCTTTTGACATATTCTGTCTGTGATGGTGTCGTCCAATAACACCAGGGGAAGACCCTCTGTCCTCTTCCATTGTTGTCACGGATCGAGGAGCGGTTCTGGCAAGCCGAGAACTTGGTCATTGCCTGTCAGTCTTACCCAGATCCGACTCGCCCCATTCCTGGAGAGCATTTCATGCAACAGCCAGTCGGTGATCTTCACTGACAGATGTTACAAGCTACTGTGAATCCTTGCATCTGATTGGCTAGGAGCAAATTAAGTCAGTGAAAAATCACTGACAAAAAGTTAATATGAAACACCAACTCCCCCGATCATTCCTTGGGTTTTCCTGGAAAGATAATGAGGGTTAAATGCTTTGTCAAGTTCATGTAGACCCAGCTAACAGTGGAGAGAAATGTAATAGACTCTGACAAGGATTCGATCCTTGCGTCTGGAGGGTTATGTTTGTTGGGGAGTTGGCTTCAGGGTTGGAAAAGTTCCTAGTTTTTCCCTGTCACTTGTGCAGTTTGTTTTGGTTTTTACAATGGAAGTTTTTATCTTTTCTTTTGGGAGGGGGGGGGGGGGTATCAGACATGCTTGGTGAAGACAAAATGTGAACGTGGATCTAACAGATTAGAATGAGTTTAATCAAATTTGGGAAGAGGTAAGGGGGAAAAGGATTAAGATTTCTTTCAAAACTGCAGATCAAATGATTTTAAATCACTTATTTGAAAAAATATTTTTATTCTTTTAAAAAGATCTATTTGAAACATATTTCAATTTGTAATTACTTTCCATATTGACTTTTCCCTGTATTGAGCAGTAGCTATTTTGAAATAAAATGTCTACTCACTTTACTGGTGAAATTATTTTTTCTCTTGATATTAATGCTTGCCCTGAATAAGACTTATAATGTGTAATTGTCTGATTTTTCTCTACATTATGGTCATTGTGGCTCTAATTTAAAAGAACATTCCATTGTGTAAAAACTAACAGTGGCAAATCTTGACAGTTAAAGAATGATGTGGAATAATCAATATCAGTTTTTTTTTTATAAATTGTTAATAATTATAAACATGGTTCTTTTAGAGGAAAAAAATTCTTTGCTACTTATTGACCCTGAATTAGTCTGGTTAAGAAAAGTGCAAATTTTCACTTTTTGTGAAATAGTACTTTATATTTTTTTTTTTTACAAAAGTACCATTTACAATTGGATCAATAATGGATTTTTTTACTCCACACAATCTAGAGCATGTTGTAATCAATAAAGACCTAGAAAGGATGTCCCGAATATTCATAAAAATGTTATGTGGTGCCTTGTGGGAATTCTTTTTTTTTTTAAATGTATATCAGTTAAATACATGCCATGCAACTCACAAGTATGGAATTCAGGAGTTTCTTTTTTAGGGCAAAAAGGGTATTTTTCAGGTTTAGCAAATACAGGGTTTGTTTGGATTGTAAAATGACTGGTTTTGTATTTCATATCCTTTCAAAAAATCTTTTGTGACTTTTTTCTTTGTATATTGTTGTGCTCTTTCTTGCCAGATCGAGTTTGTGGTATGAACTATGGAATGCCGCTAATCGCCTTCGTGAAACAACTCGTATTGTACAGAAATGCTTCTTAATTCATATAATTTTTATGGATTTCATGAATTTATTTGTAACTTGGGTCTAAAATTCACAAGTCACTTTTATTACAGCTTTGAAAATTATGGTGTTTTTTTTCTATCTGACTACTGTTGCTGTTTTGAAATGGAATTTATCATACCTTCTTGCAAAGTGAAGTGAATTTGAACAAATAAAATTTCAAATGTCTGTCATGTCTTACATGGGACTATGTGACATTTTCAGGTCTTTGTTCTTAAAATGTTGTGTTACAAGTATAGTGACAATTTGTGTATTCAAACAAGGATTGCATTAATCATACAGTGTAGGCTTTCAGTGGTGCTCAAAAGTTTTTTCTTTCAATTTTTATTGATAAAATAAAACGTAATTACAGAAATCAAAACAATAATTACATTGTATTTACACGATTACAAAAACCAGAAAATAACCACATTTAAAAGTGTTGCAAGTTCTGCCATGTTTTAGTTATTTAATTGTGAAGTCAAGTGAAAACAAACATTACATTGGATAATGTTTGTTTCTCTTGGCTTGCCAAACATTGTAGTGTTGTTGTCTATGTTCAACACTCTGCATGAGAGTGTGCTTTTTGTGAAGTTCACTAAGGATGTGTTTATGCTTCCATTGCGAGGACAGAATCAGCGTTTTCAAACATCGATTCAAAACGCCGATCGTAAACGTGGTTCTGGGAGTGCTGTTTATGCTTAACTTTTCGAGGCGAAATCACGATCTCCAGCTGGCTTTGCAGGAAAGCGAGGTCAAATCGGGCGCACCTTTTTTTGAAAGTTTTTGTTGTTATTACGTGGAGATAACATGGGGCAATGCGACTGTATTTGCCCGCGGATTTTCATCTCACGGGAAGCATGTACCAAATGATGTCATTTAAACACGTTTACGATCGTGGTTCTGTTTATACTTCCCCAGAAAGCCTGATTCTGGTCGAACGACGTTTACAAACGCACCTTTTTGTGAGTTTACGATCGGCGTTTTGTAACAGCGTTTAAATGAAAGTAACTGCTACCATTTCGCGCATGGACGCAACGGTGTTTTGGACTAATCACGTTTGGAAACGCTGATTCTGGCCTCAAAAGTGGAAGCACAAACACGGCCTAATACATGTACTTTTGAGCCCAACTGTACATGCAGGTCTAGTAATTACTGTAGGCCTATGTTGTTTTTGTGAAAGTTGATCAATTTATTACAATTAGTGCTATACAAATACATGTACATTGGTGTACATTTACATATTTGTGTTCTAAACAAAAGCTCTCTTTACTCTAGATCCTCTGTAATAGACTGTAAAGGCCCTTAATTTATTTTAATGGATCCCCCTTTTTCTAAGGAATCACAAAGGTGGAATGGGGGTTGGGGGGTTGGGAGCGATTCATCTATCACTGAAGGACTGAAACAAAGGCATGCTTTTATAAAATGTGTACATAACTATTGGATGTGTTTTATTTTTATAGGTTCTTGACTTGCTCATTTAAAATCCTCTTTTCTCCCTGGCTAAGGGTTCAGCTTATCCCTGTGCTTTTTCACCACGGTGCATGTACAGTATTCCGAGCTCGGGCCGTGCAGAACCATGGTATTGAAATAGCTTCATGAGGAATTTCCCTTGTATAACAAACACTCCTAAACAATCGCGGCCCCAGAAGCAGCCCAAAGGCATGCTATAATGATGCTTGCAAGCTGCTGTAATGTCACCCCGTGAGGTCACAGCGGAGGTTTGACCTTTGACCTTGCTCTGACTCCAGCCCTCTCCGCTGTCTGACTGTCTATACCCAAGCGCTGCCCCCAGTGGCAGGGACGCGGGCTCGTTCACATGTTCATCCACTGTCTTTGCAGTTTTGAGGAACAGAAGTTCTGATTTTTTTTTCATGTTTAGGGTTAATTTTGTGGAATTTTGAGAATTCGTCTTGTTGAATTGAGATGGAAATGTATATTTACATGTACAGTGTATTTATGTCACACATCACATGCCATGTGGTTATGACCTTTTGCATAATATTACTTTTACATGTATATGATTTGTTTGTATAGTAGGCCAATCTGTTCAATTTTGTTGAATCAATCATAGTTTTTACATGTAATCATGTGAAAATATAACAGCAGTGGATCATGTTTTGATGATCAATTCTGTCCTTGATTCTACATTTTGTGATTGTTTATTCTGTAAGAAAGAAACACATGGAGGACGATTGTTGATTATATTGCGATAAATCGCAAATGGGAACATACCTTACATATACATGAATGTGGAAGCAAAGTGAACTACAAAGCTATGTCATGGTCGAAAGCTGGAAGGGCTGACGGGGAAATTATCCAGCCTTCTTCTGTTCCTCCCATAAATTATCAAAGTTAATAACAAAGATTGAAAAGAGCAATATGGCAGTTTGAAAATTGGCAGCTTGAATGCAGATTCCTTTTATTATAGGTCTCTCCATTTTGCTGGGACTCGGGGTTTGTTTATTAGTATAAGATGCTTCGACTTCCAGTGTTTCTCCCATTCGTTGTTTTTGTTTGGACTGTTAGAGTGTATTTATGCAGTCTCAGAGTCTAGCTCTCAGTTGATGTAAGCAGCTTTTTATTTTCCTATTTGTCTCTTCTTCTCCCCCATACGTTCTTGAATGTTCTTATTTGGTTCTTTGTCCAAAAATAATTTCAGGTCAGTATGTGCATTTTACTCTCCTCCTCCTCCTGAAGTTATATTTTAGGGGAGTAGAATGTGTTTGTTTAATGGGCACTGTATTGTTTTATTGTCTTTGGCCTATGAAATGCAAAAATTATTCACATGATCCTTTGATGAAGATAACTAGATAAGGGTAAGGATTTGTTTGTATTTTTTGGGATCCCATCACATTTAAAGAGAAATTCCAGTAGTTGCAGTAAACGCTGATTTCATGAGAAAGTCTGTAAAACCAGGCTTAATTGTCAGAATATCATTGAAGATCTAGATCTGGTACATTTACATAAACTGAACTTTGTGAAATCTTGAAATCTACGCTGAAAAATGTTCACGCTGAAGATCACCAACACAAATAGGCACACGTGGGACAGCGTATTATTATTATTGCTGGAATAAAGACCCGACGGAAGTGACCGAATCCGTGCTTTTTTTGCTTATTTCTCATTAATTACACAATTTCTTCCAGAATCCTTTCGCACATATTTTTTATTCATACAAACAGACACTTGGGTGGTCATTATATTAGATTCTGTAAAAAGTCATTTTGAGATAGTTACCAATACTGGAATTTATCTTTAATGAGAAAGCTGTCCTGCAATAAAGAGTGTAGCAGTGAATTTGTAACTTAATGGTTGGTGAAAATATAGGCCTTATATATGTTCTGACATGGAACAGCGAATTTACGCTGAAAGAGAAATGTTGCCTACATTGTAGCTTACGACACAAGTAAAAGCTTGAATCCTACATGGATAGTTTGGTTTATCATTTAGTCTGCATCATTATCATTATTTAATAGACCTTCACGTTAACATTCAAATTTTTCTTTTTTTTGTACAGTACCTATTTTGAACATACATGTAGGTGTATGAATTATTTCTATATATTGTTCTGATCGAAATTATATTTAGGTACATTAATGTACACTGTATGCATTATATTATGATAATCTTGATATAAGGTTGAAATATAATGATGTTCTTAAATCAGGAGTGTAATTTGTACTCTGTTTGTTGGGCATGTACGGTTCTTGTGTGTGTGTGTGTGGATCCACACATTCACAAAATTAATTTGCATCATTGGAATGAGCCGTGTATTTACACCTCTTGTGTAGGTAGGTGAAGGGGGAGAAATGATTGTAGGAAAATCGCCGCTGTACGATACTGTCCCACTCGCTGCCTCGCTCGCCACAAACTATATTCACAGATGTCGATCTCCCTCACGCACATGCTACGCAGAGCATTCCAATCTAGAGGCACTCGCCCTCTCTCCCCTTCTCTCTCTCTCTCTCTCCTCGTGTCATTGAAACTGGCTGAACGCCGGGGTCAGAGGTCGTGCTTGTAGTTGCTAATTTGATGAACATCACAGTCCGTAACCAGCATAAGATATTTTCATCATGGCAAATATATAGTTCTGTAACATGGGGGTGCACTGGAAAGCCGTATGGGATTCTGGTTGAACAACTGTGGATGCCTCTTTCTACATGGGACTACTTGGCGGCTACATGTATGCAGCACACATCACTATTGCATGCCATTTGACTGACACATGCATACGATTGCTGCTGCAATAAGTATGGTGTGTGTCAGTGCACATTGGCAAGAGGAGAAATTACAGTGTTCATGTAAATTTCACAGGTCTAAATTGTGTCCTGAACAAAAATATAGTTTTTATTTGCCTGTATTATTTAATTTATCGAGGCTACACGTATATAAGCATAATAGGCATACATAACATACTTGATGCAGGCTATATCATTTGTAAACATAATACAGTTTTGATGTTATGTACATTGTACGTCTTTACAAATACATGAAACATAAAATGAAAATCGCCAATTTTCCCCATTTAGTTTTGTATCGACAGAGCTGTTCACAATTACTGACAAAATTGTCTGTGCACTAAATTACTATCATGCATCCATTGCTGCTGCTACTACCACTAGTAGTAGTAGTAGTAATATTACTAATACTGCTACTACTACAACTACTACTATTACTACTACTACTACTACTACTACTACTACTACTACTACTACTACTACAATGATCACAACTACTTGTAATACTACTCGTACTACTTCTACCACTTCTACTACTACTACCACTTCTACCGCTACTACTGCTACTACCACTACTACCTCTACTACCGCTACTATCGCTACTGCCGCTACTGCCACTACTGCCACTACTACTACTACTACTACACTACTACTACTACTACACTACTACTACACTACTACTACTACACTACTACTACTACTACTACTACTACTACTACTACTACTACTACTACTACTACTACTACTACTACTACTACTACTACACTACTACTACTACTACTACTACACTACTACTACTACTACTACTACACTACTACTACTACTACTACTACTACTGTTACTACTACTACTACTACTATTGCTACTACATGTACCACTTGTTTATATCTGGGCTACTATTTGCTGTTATTGTTTCAAATTTTAGTTTTGTTTATATGGCCATCCTCTGCCTGCTGCCCTTTCATGTATTACCCTCAAATTGTCAAGTCTTGTATCCAGAGTAATAACAGAAATTACAAATTTGAAGCATTTTTGGTATAAGCTCTCAACTATTAAAAGTAATGTACAGTCGTATGTAAAAATATTCTATACAGAAGACTTTATGCATAGCAGTCTTTGAAAAATGAGGAGCAAATTGCGATGTGATACCAGGAAAATTATTCCCTGATTTCTTTATTTGACATTTTTTTACCATATTTTCCTTCTGGTGCCCTGATTCTGCATTTCATTGAACTTAAATTTTTTTTGTGTGGATAGGTTTATTAAATATTAAGTGAACTATTTTCCATGACCCAACAATTTTTCTCGCAATATCTTTTCAGGTATATTTTCTCCAAATCTTATAATGTAATTTCAAGATCTTAAACTAATTTCCAAACAATGTATTGGTCTAGAAAATATTTCTTGGAACTTTGGAAGCCATATTATTTCATATTATCATTCCTGGTGTATATCAGCCCAGATATAAACAAGATATTCAAGAAAGGACTTCTTTTGTCTTTCAAGATATGCCTTGATTTGCAGTGACCCTCTGCTCCCGACAACATGGCTATTCTTTTATGAATTTCCGTCTGCAGTTGTCCAGTTCGTGCCGTGTAGGGATTAATTTGGTGGAGCCAGCAGCAATGCTGCTCTAGATTTCTGCCGACTTAACCCCTCGTCTGACCCACAAATTCCTCCAGATCTTGTGATTCAAATTGGCAACATTGCTCTTACAATTGAAAGAAGGACGTGCAGGTTCTCGTCTAGGAGCTAAAAAGCCTCAAAATGCAACCTTATGTCCCATGTTATGATTACATATCCCAAAGTTGTTTGAAAAGCAAAATTCATCTACAGCGCATGATCCAGGCAACATTGCAGGTACATGTACTGGAAACAGGGGATTCCTGGTTTGAAAAAAGGTGGTCCATATGGTAGCAGCATGAAGCTAGAACGCCCATAAGGACTTTAAAATGTTATTGTGCAATAGTTATCTTGGAATTAACGTCTGTCTGCCTCTCAAGGTGATTGTTCTGAGGCTAAACTCGTCAAAAGAAAGATGCTCGAAATCCAACCTTGTCATGCTGGTCAAGATTGGATCTGCACAAAATCAGAGGGCTTGAAATTTCTGTCATTGGTTCATTTTTTTCGTTCCAAATTTTGGTCACTTTTTCATTGCCCACATATTATTTTTTGATAGGCCTTATTGATTTAAGTTGGTTTCAGAAGATTGCCTGAGTACGTGTAGCTCGAGATATAGGCCTACTTGTACATTTATAGACTATATTAATAATAATAGAATTAAGCACACATTCTATAAAGGAAAAGAGAAAAGTGCCTTTCTCAGTAGTGCAGCATTTATATCATACACTGCAAATCTAATCTTGAATCTTCAAATCTATTTCCCCTTTTTTTTATTGTGATGTTGCCAACCTATATATGTCAGAGAGGAACTCGTGATGTATTTATTGTTAACCTTGGGCATGCAAGCTGACATTATAGTGGGCCTAGTTAGACAAAGGGATAAGGGCAGATAGGTCATTTGAAGTCCAAGAAGGGCACCACTATTATTGAAATAAATGTAAGGCCCCACTTTCAGAGAAAATAATTTCATGTGAAGTCTGAAATAATCAGTAAGGTAGAAGATAGTAAATGTAGTTACAGGAACAAGCGGACAATTGTGCATCATATTACAAGTCAAACCCACAACTGTGCCCCCAAAATTTTGAGATCTCACCCAGGGAATGATTTTGCTTTACAAATTTGAATAGCATTTAGAGAAAAGCTCTCCACTAAGTAATGTACAGTCCTATGTAAAAATATGCTATACAAAAGACTTTGTTTCGCAGTCACATTTAAAAAATGTGGAGCAAATTGCGATGCGATACCAGGAAAATTAATTCCTGTCACCGATGATAACTTATTTGGGACCTACCTATTATTATAATGATTATATCGTTCCATATTTGGTAATTTCAGTAATTGCTCTGCAAATTACAATTCTCAAAATTTGTACTTGTCGGTGTACATGTAATTAATCATTTCTACAATCCAGTCTTGATATGAATTATTTATAAGATTAAGTGATATTGTAGTACTGGTTACACTGTGGTTGTATTTTAAGCTTTAAATGGTGGTGCTAGCTTTATTTTCTTGCCCACATGCAGATGGCAGACGGCGGCCGGCCGCAGTGCAGACTGTTTAATCAACGGTGCTGGTGCCCACAAAGCTATCTCCTTTGTTTATCAATATCGTAAACAGTGTAAATGCCAGGCCTCTTCATTGCGCATTGGAATATGGACTGTTTTTAGATCTATTAACATATCGGTCTCTTCTCCTTTTTCAGAGCAAGATGCGTGTGGGGATACTGTAGGCCGAAAATCCCGAAATTATTTCAAATTTTTTTTTTCTGTTTATTTGTAGTATATACATACACATGCAGACCTTTAGATTTTATTCCTATGTGTATGATGTTGATACTCTGATTTTCAGAGAAATGATGTGTTTATATTTTGGTGACTTAATAATGTTGATACAGTAGGCATGCATGTGTCTACGCCCTTGATGTGAATGAAGGGCGAATCTATTTAATGTAAATATAGTACATTAATTCGAGTAAAAGGAGTTCAAACTTAGAAACATCATTTGTTTGATAGTACATATTTGAAATCAGATAATCATATTCTGTTCTAACTTTCGAAAAGAAATCATAATACCAGTGTTGCATTACTCTATTTTGCTTATTAACATGTGAATAAAAGTGAACTAATAGTTGAACAGAGTTCAACTGACCCAACGCCTGGAAATTTTCATTACACTGAAGACTGTAAACTGCTTGTCTTTGTTCCTGACATAGCAATTAGAAGATTGATAAGGGTATTTTAACTCCTTTACAATAATTTCAAGTCATTCAGCCTTTTAGTGTAATTGAAATGATTTCTCCAATTGGTTTTCTCCTAACCATTCAAGTCAAATTCAATTATTTGTGCCCCCTCTTCAAAAGCTCACAGTGCCAATGACTTACGTGGTCATTGTCCAATGAGTATAATTGACGCTGGACATCATTGTCCAGCTAGTGACCATAGCCTACATGTGTTTTGTCCACTGACCACTTGACCACCAGTGACCAATCAAGTCTTGTGTGCCATTTGACAAAGTTTGTTGTGAAACTGACAAGCTTACTGTGTCAGAAATGGCTTATTGTTGACGCTGCGATGAAGATTGATAATCGCACGTATTTGAGGCGAAAAAGCCCGGAGCTCTCGTCAGCCAGGTCAGCCTATTGATGGAGTTCAATGCTAGAGGTCCTTAATCGTTGAATTTTTTGGGGGGCATTTATGGAAGAACTCTGTGATGTGTCATTGTTTAGAGACCATGAAACTCGGGGAGCATGTCACGAAACAAATGTAATTGCTTTTCACCGAATATTTGTCATAAGCTACTGAAATGCTTGCATCCGATTGGCTCAGAGTAAATTCAGTGAAAAATCACTGAAAGTATGGTTCATGAAACCCCCCTTCTACATATTTACATGATTATGGCTGGTTTCACTACAAACAGAGCTACCAAGTCTCACGCATTATGCGTGAGACTCGAACATTTTGGACTCTTGTTCATCCCCTCAAATCTCTGTCTCACGCAACAATCGCAGCCTATCCCCATATACATTGTACACAATGTCTGTGATCTCACTCAGATTCACAGAAACTCTCAGGCATAGCTGGTCTTTGAACTTGGCATCTCTGTACAAATCCCTGTGATTATGTACATGTACAAGAAATTCTCAGAATGAATTGGATTAACCCGTTGATAAGCCTGACCTGTCTACATGTATCTAAATGTGTGCACCACTCATTCATATCTGTGTATTGTTTCTTGTAAGCAATCAGACGGTACATGTATCTGAATAGAGACCCTCATATATGTAGTCACAGTGCATGCACCACATGTACATATCCATGTATTGGTTCTTGTGAGATGTGTGGTGCAGTCATAGTATCTGAAGAAAAACCTTCATTAAATTGTGTGCACCACATATTCAAAGCCATGTTTTGTTTTGTGTGAGATGCGTACATCATTCAGACAGTATGGGACTGGATTCCAAAGTTTTTTCTCCAAACACATAATGTGAAACATAACCTTTATCTAAAAAAAATCTATTAAAAATCGAACCAATGTGAACCCTTGTCCTCTCCGTTTAATTCGCATCGTAATTGAATTCCTTCCCAGGATGGAGCTTTTGAAAAAGAAAATAAATAAATGTCATCGGAGGAGATTCAACTCTAGATCGAATTGGAATGAATGATTATCAACCTGATATAAATTCTATAAAGTTTAAATCTCTGTGAAGACCTAGAGATGCTGAAGCCCCGGAAGTGCCCCAACCCCCATCATGTTACTCCATTAGAAATTACAAATCAAACTTGTTTATTTAACTCCCTGTTGTGTGCGTAGTCTCTATTTCAGCCGGGGGGGGAATAAATTGTAATTCTCTCAGTTGATTTGTGATATGTTAGTAATATATAGTTTTCTTAATCTGAACATTTTGAAATAGGCATATGTTTTAAAGTGGCATTGGAATTGGATAGTCAAATGTTTTTTTTTTAATATTCTATCTTGCTCCTGTGTAAATAGATTCAAATGAGAATTGAAATCATATTCTTATCAGCCTTGAAGAAGGTCATTCAATTATTTTGGCATGTGCCTTGCGTGTTTGTTTACAAAGAGTACAAATTTACCCTTTCTGTATGATTCCCCCAAAATGATCGATGATAGGTCTTCACTTTTCTTTTGTACAGGGTAATGTTCATTTAAACCTGGTTACATGAAAGTAGGCCTATCTAAACTTATTTCATTTTCAAATTGGCAATAACTTCAGTTTGATTATAGGCCTGTATCTTGCCGATTGCTACATCCTGACCAAAATAATGATTGATGTGAAATTGCAAAAATATGTTAATTAAAACATGTTTTATTTTCTATTATTCACACATTAATGATTTTATGACTTTGATCCTCATTAGTATGATGTAAGATTTAGCTGGAACAGAGGCAAACACATTTAAGGAATTTACCAAAACATAAGAGAGGCTTGAGGATATAGGCTTTAACATTATTTTCAAATCAAGCCACTTCTGAATAACCGAATCTGATTATCAATTTGGACCTTGTTGAAGTTATGCGATTTAAATTGTAAGTCAATGAAAATCTAAAGCACTTCAAAGTTTAAACCGGCATATTTTCTACGAATCATGCATCATTGTGCTATTCTTGTTATGTTTTTTTAACCTTGCTGACCACCAATCCCTCTTAAGCCTAGTCAGTTAATCCCCCTAATGGCTGTTGACCCTGCTTCCCTAACTGACCTTAGGGTCTGCAAGAGTCCTCTAAACAAACCACACATGGATACCTACACCAGGGACTACAGGATAATTACATAGGCCTACATATCTTGCAGTATCTGTAAATAAAAGGACGAGTTCCTCAAAATGGAAGTTTGATACAACAAGATAACCAAGAAAGGGAAGAGATTATCCCGGATAATGTCTTCGGTAAAATGGCATCTTTTTTTAAGTGTTGCAAGCAATTTATCATTCTTGGTTTTCAGATCTCCCAAATGTCCACTTGAGTTGGCGATTTTGCCACAAAAGATGCTTATTGACCAACAAACCTAGCTGTAAACAAAATGTCGATAGACTTTTAAGATGATAGTGATTTATTTATTATATCATTTGTGTGATGTAAGAAAGTACAGTTCATACCGCCTGCATCTGTATGTTGGCATAGGCCTTCAAAGGCTGTATTAGATTAATGTACTGTACTTAGGGGTCTACACAAGCCTATTCCGATGCCCGTTGTCTGTGCCTATGTCCTGTATTGTAAAGATTAAAATTTATTGAAATTATTGAAATTTATAGTGCTAGAATGATTGATTTTATCGTCATAGGCCTGCTGATAATGCATGCAACTAGACAGTTATTTTACATCGCGCAAACTCACTAATAATTCAAAACTTTCATGATTAGAAGCTGTAATTCACTAATTGGCCTTTTCCCCCACTTTGATATACATTGTATATACTTGGTAACTATAATCAGAGAGATTTTTTTGTGTCAATGTCAAAGTTTGTTTTTGAGCAAGGTATGATTTTAAACAAAAATTTGGCACCATTTTCGAAGCTGGAAAGATTCTCGAGCTTGTGTGCTTGTTAATGACAGTGGTCGGCCTGCATTGAGAACAACATCTGACATTTAGGCCTGGTACTTGTACCATGCTTGTATTACAAATTTTCTACAACATTCTGCTTCAGAGTGACCATGAGTGACCATGCCCCCTGCTGGGTGCTAGGCTCATGGCATAGCCAGGGGTCCCCCATCATTTTCTTCTAAACAAGGAGCTCAATTTTTCCTGGTCATTGGGATTAAATTGTGCTTGACCTCTGACCTTTGTACCTTGAGGCTACATTGACCTCAAGCTCAGGTCACTGGAGTGTTTACAGTGCATGTCCCGATGAGGTCACATTTTTGTGATGGATTTGGGTTGGATGGCCAAGGGAGGACTAGTCTTGACCCATAGACTGGTACAGACCTTTGAAAAAGTAGGCCACAACCGAGTTCTCAACCATTCTGAATTTGGAGGAAAGAATCTGAAGTTTTTCCATTCAGAGCTCTTATTTACAAAGGATTTTTCTTACATTTGATACTACTATGCACCACTATGGGATATGCAACTTTATTTCCTATATTTCAAATACAAAATTGTCCCTATTTTTCAATCAGAAAGGGTGGGATGTCTGTTATAAGTATAGTTTGAAAGGCTCTGTACTAGACAAATGATTTTTAACTTTTCAGTGTATTTATTGCTTAAAATTACAGAAAACAACTAAATAATGCAACTAAAATCATTGCAAATAGAATGAGGAGGTACATCCAGGAACAGGCTATCTACAAAAACGAAAACTAATTTTTTTGTATGAAACTCTCTTGTACAATGAGTAGGGGTGCTATTCGGCTCAACTGTGCAATGTGAACTGGGAATATTCAAACGTAGCATAATTCGGCTCAACTGTGCAATGTGAACTGGGAATATTCAAACATAGCATAATTCGGCTCAACTGTGCAATGTGAACTGGGAATATTCAAACGTAGCATAATTCGGTTCAACTGTGCAATGTGAACTGGGAATATTCAAACAGCATAATTCGGCTCAACTGTGCAATGCGAACTGGGAATATTCAAACGTAGCATAATTTTAGCGCGATAAATATGTGATTTATTAGCCAGCTCAACTGTGTGAAAATTACACTATGTATTTCCTTTCGCTACTATTGGGTTTAGAGATCTACCAGTTTCAGGGGAAAAACCGCTTGGAAATAAGTATTTGTAACTTGGAATTTTCTTTTTGCACCAAAATGCATGATAAAATGACAGTGTATCTCCTTGTAATTGTATCAACACTTCCTGAATAATCATCACATTTTATTTTGATAGCTTTATTTTCACAGATCGGTAGCAAGTGTTATGTTGGAAATTTTATGTCAATCTCCGGCGGATCCGGGGGGGGGGTCATAGCTGGCCCGTGCCCCCCTTTTTGAGAGGCACAATTAAAATTTGTAATGTAAAAATGCCATTAAAACAGAAGTGTGCCCCCTCCCCTTTTGAGAGTTAAGACCTTTTTTTTTGCCTCTTCAAATTTTTCCTCGGAGGGGGGGGGGTGAAATGTGCCCCCGCTTTAAAAAAATCTTGGATCCGCCCCTGATGTCAAATATGGGAAATATGTGACAATACAGGCTGCATAGCCACTTGTGGGTGACTGAGAGTCTTTTTATTATGTAGAGAAAATTAAAGTAAGAAAAATACAGTACAGAGTGAAATGAAGTGAGTAGTGTGTATACATGTAGCCAACTACATCAATCCTTTGTTTTAATTTTGATAACTGTTTAGATACATGTTTGAAATTTTACATGCTTCATGGTGAGTAACATAGGGGTTAATTCTTGTTTTCTCTTAAAGCTATGAAAATTATGTTACTCTTTGAAGTTAGGCCTACATGTAGACATTTGAAGCAATATGACACATAGGCAGGCTGAGAGGTCACAATTTTTTTTGTTCACTTATTTGTTACTTTATAACATCCCGTGAATTTTACTTTGATAAAATTTGAAGAAACCATTATTGCGTTCAATTGGATTCTTTTTTATTGTAAAGGTCTTTAAAATAGAGGGAAAACATCAAATCAAATGTAGCATACTACGTATGAAAAGTTCTTCATTTCACTTTCATTTTGATGTCAGTTAAATGAATTTAGCTTACTTCAAGGAGATAACCTATGTTCATAGATAACCTACATGTATGTACATGTATGCATTAGAGGCAATAGAACATACATGTACAGCCAGACAGGTTGTAAAAGAAATTCATTATTTTCACTTCTTCGTTATTCGGAAATATAAAATCTCTTGAATCTTTCAGTTGATGTAAATTATACAAGCTGGAGAAATAACTATACCAAGGCTCTAGTTGGTAAACAGATCAAAAGGAATTTTGGGGTCAAGGTTCACCGTTGGCCTCCATTTCCAAAGATATCTCATAGCCACTGGATTTCGGGGGTTGAGACAGAAGAAGTTCACAGAGAGGGCCCCCACTCAAAGAGTCAATGCCATGTTTGCACAAATTCAGAGAAAAGCATTTTCTTGCACAACAAGCTTTTGAGTGCTTCAGCGAGGAGTGTGTATGAAAGAGTGAGAAATATATTAGGGCGACTGGTGAATTTGCCCCCCTGACAGCCCAAGTAGCCCCTAAAATCCCCCCAAATGCTTGCTTTTGGGCAACCTTTCTTTCTAGTCACCCCAATATCTGTCAAACCCAAATCTAAGATTTACTTGAACTGTAATTGCTTGTTGCCTCTGAAAAGTAGCCCTTAAAATGAAGGAAATAGCCCCCAAAATTCTGCAGTCACCTCAAAGGTGGAAATAATATATCCCCTAAATATCCACTGTGAATAGTATGTACTTTATAGTTTCTGAAAACGTTACAAGACCAAATGGCAGCATATTTTCTACACAATATGAATTGGAATCTATTTTTGTCCTCATGAAGTTCCATATTTTTCATTTACACATGTTAGGCATCTACTCATGGATCCTGTTGTTGAGATTTTGTGTTGTAAGGGTTAAAAAAAATGACATGAAAGAGCTTTCAGTTTTAAGTTGATATTCGATGCTCCCCCACTTGATCTATGAATGCGCATAATTGCTTTGCATAATGATTGTTTAATATTCAGAGAAACAGAATTTGTTTTATCTTACCCAAAATAATTGATGATTACCTATTATCTTGATCAATGCATTGAATCAAACAATGCAGGATTTGAAATAATTCCACTGAGATTATTATTACACATACATTGTAGACAGAAGTTTATTTTTTACTTCATCAAAGTGTTCTGTGTCATTTCTGTCTACACTATATCCTTAGTCAAAATGAACATTCATCAAAATATTTTTCTAGTTGAGACATTTTTTCTCTTCACAGTGAAATGCAAAGGATAGGGTATATACGCAGCCACCCAGGCATACTAGCAAAGACACCAAAAACTCCGGCATTGATCTCGTTTAGTGGGAGTATATAATGGGAGGTGGAATATGGGACAGAGAGTACCACCGCCTTCCCTCGTTACGAATCCCAGAACTGAACTAGAACTAGTGCCGAAGTCGGGGATTACGGGATCGTTACATGTGAATGGTTTTGATAAGATCGCTCGTGTCATTATGGACATTAATCAACTGTCACCAAATCCAGATTCCATTGTGAAGATGACAGAAAGATACCCATCAGGATGAAGAAATAAATCAACTAATTCCCCTTTTTGTCGTCCGTCGCAACCCAACCTTTGAGATCTTTTCTCTGTTTTTATGGGTCTTCTGCGGCAGCAGCGGCATGACACGCGGGGCAGCCTGATGGCGGAGGGAAGTAGTTCCAAAGTACCATCAATGTTTCTCCTTCCTACCTTCTGTGTACTTCCTCCCCCTCTCCCTATCTCTTTTCTGTTCGTTCGTTCTTTCTCTCTCTCTCTCTGTTTTGTAGACCTTAGTAGATTTTGGCATCACACATTAATAATACCCTCCATTTTTCTACCTCTTATTATTACAAGATTACATTTTTTGGGGGGACTACTACATTCTTGACTTGCCACAGTGTAATATGCCCCTTTTTTCTAAATTTTTCGCCCCCAGCAGGAAAAAAAATCTGTCTCCCCTATTTTTCAGGGGCTTTTGAGTTTTGATATGGCAGGAATAAATGTAGTGCTTCTTCCTTATTTTGTCTCCATCTCTCTTTTCTCTCTCTCTTCCCTTTCTCTCTTTTTTTTCCTGAGCTCTCATTCTCTCTCGCTCTATAACCCTCTTTACTTCCCTAACTTAAGGTGGGTTGCTCCAGTCACTCAAAAGATCTATGGTCGATCGTTTCTTTCATTCTCCCGTTCCTTTTTTGTGGCATCCTTCGAGTCGGAGTCCCCCTATTGTTGGATGAGGGGTTAGTTTAGTTGTTCCCTACTATTGCCTTCCAGTCATAATTACCTGCACTAGCGCCCTATTCACGGTGTTACAAAAGCCTATTCACAGCAGTCATAGGCCAGTAGACAATGCCACTCATAACACAGCCGAGCGAGATGTTTCGGATGTCATGACCTCTGCGTATTCTCCCCCCCCTAGAAAAGAAAAATGAAAGAGTATATAAAATTAAAGAAGAAAAGTCAGAGAATTTGTTTTGTGCCAGAATAACGGCAATCTCACAATGATTTTCCTTGTATGAAGTCGGGATTGGTTTGGGGAGTTTGTGCAGTGGGAACTTGCGTGCACGCAGTCGTAACTCAATTGCCAAAAGTTTAGGGGTGGTAATCTAGGAATGGCAATTAGCAACTGATTGAAAATACCACATTATTATGTTGTTTTTAAGTCATCAGAATTGCGTGTTAAGGAATCGATACTGTTCAACGCACCTTGCGACTGACTTCTTGATTCATAGTCTCATGAAGTCATTACCACAGTTTAATGAATGTCTAGCAACAAACACACAAACATGCAAGTCATTAGCACTGTTTGTTTATCCACAAAGCCGATGGTTTTAATTAGGCCTACTTCATAGTGTTTTGGGGGTGTTGGGGCATTTTGGTGTTCATTGTCTTCTGCTCAGTCACATCAATAAAACTGAATCCAAATCGACCAATGAAATGCCATTGGTAAATAGCGTAATAGATTTTGTTAGTCTGGAGTTGGTTTCGCTGGTGTGACTCAGACTGTAGCACAAAACATAAATGTACATACAACTAGCAATACCATCACTCAGGCATGGACCTACATGTACTAGGTCCACGCAGCAAAGATGCAATCATTTTCTCTCTTGCTCAACAATTTTGTTGGCTGCAATGCTGTGAAGGCAATCCTCATATCACTTTCAATCCTTGCCTTTACAGCTCGTTCAAACTATAACAGAGCAATAGTTACATATTGTCGCACTTTCTCTTTTTTGGGAATTTGTTCATTTAGGAGTGGCCAGTTAATGAGATCCTTGATGCTTTCTTTGAGGAACTTCCCAGACAGGGGTGGTTTTCACTTGATGAGATGAATTGAACTTAATAAGGAAATCTAACGCCAGGGGATTATCTGTCTGGTCCCCCCTAAGTACCCCCCTTTAACTCCCACCCCTCCATTGTTCAAGTTCCCTTTCCGTTCAGGGGGGTCGCAAAGATAGTTTGATGGTGCAGTCAGAGCTGGCTGGCTTGAATGGGGTTCATTTAAAAGCACATTAGCTACCTTTTGAGCGGGGTGATGAAGTTAAGATTTGACGCTCTATAGAAGGGGTCATTATATGGCTCAGAGAAGAAGGGATACTTGCCAGTGAGGAGGAGGGGCGGTGGAGATGAGATTAGTTAGGTCTCACCAGAATAATACCGAATCAAGTAATGTAATCAAAGCCCTCTCCTCTCTGGCTTAATTCTTTAAATGAACATCTGATGAAAAGCAGGGAACAGTTTCTCTTTCCAATCCTCCTACCACTCCCTCACTTCTTCTTAAAGATGTAACATTAAATTTGAGAAGAAAAAAAAAGGTTTGAAGCATGAATGGTGGGAGTCAGTCGACCTTTTGTTGTTGATAATCTAGGGGGATTTAGAATGAGAATAGAAATGGGCTCCAGCCAGACCTGTGCAGCATGAAAATGCCTTTTAATTGCAGGCAAAACAAAATTTTAAAGCAGTGCGCAGACATAGTGCCGTCAAACACCTAGCAAAATGAATAACTGATAAAAATGAATGCGGAGCTCACTATGAGTAAAATTGCAAGAGTAAAGTTTATTCATCAAAGAAAAAAACATTAATAGCTGTCAGTTTGTAGGATGTGAAGTGCGTAATGCTGCTGTTTTTTCCAACTCATCTGCCCTCATAAATACAATAAACATATCTATTTTCTACAGTGTATTTTTCTCTCTCAATAACTATTACTTTCAGACAATTCTACAAGCTGCTCATTTTCTCCATGAACATGATCTATATTAAAGGATATTGTGAGCATATGTATTCAAGTCTGAAATAATTTGTATGGGCCTACATGATATATATATAAGTGCAATGGATTGCATGATAGATTTTTATATAACAATATAAATTATTTGTGAAATCTACCAAGGAATTGAAATGGACATTGCTAAAAAATGGACTGTATGATATCAGTTTTAAATAGTGGCTCATTCTTGAGTATTTAAACATGTTTCCCCTGGCTAATTGTAAATAGACACTTTCAGATTATTATTTTCAAAAATTACTCGGAATGCTTAAAGGTCAAGTCAACCTCAGAAAAATGTTGATTTAAATCAATAGAGAAAAATCAGACAAGCACAATGCTGAAAATTCATCAAAATGGGATGTAAAATAAGAAAGTTACGACATTTTAAAGTTTCGCTTATTTCCAACAATATAGTTATATGAACGAGCCAGTTACATCCGAATGAGAGAGTCGATGACGTCACTCACTCACTAATTCTTTTGATTTTTATTGTTTGAATTATACAATATTTCAATTTTTACGAATTTGATGATTAGGACCTCATTGCCTGAAGCACAAAATGTTAAAACAATGGAATTCCACGTGTTCAGGGAGGAATGAAACTTCATTTCACATGACAAAGACGAGAAAATAAAAATATTTCATATTTCATATAATAAAAGACAAAAGAAATAGTGAGTGAGTGATGTCATCAACTCTCTCATTTGCAGTCATAAACGAGCAGCTGCCTCATGTTTTATGTAATTAATATAAAATGCATGAATTTCAAATTTTGTATGGTTCCTGATGGCTTAATTTTGTATTCTATTTTCAATTTTCTGAAAAATGACATTTCATTGATTTTTTACCATTTGCTATGTAGGAATGCTGCTCGCATATGACGTCACAAATCAAATAATTAAAATTCTAATAACTTTTTAATTATTTGATGAATTTTTCTCAAACCTTCGGCAATATTTTCAATTTTTTGGGGGTATTTTTACAATAAATTTTTTTATCAGGGTGAACTTCCCCTTTAACCTTTACCATAAATTAACATCAGCAGTGATTTGATTGAAAATAATATTTACTGCTTTTGCGTGTAAAGTGTAGAAGGATAAGTGGTACTCCACTACTTTCAATTCTCTATGTAAAGCTGTACCGAAAGTCAAGTTGCTATAAAATTGAAAATACAATGGGTTAACTTGGGAAGAGCATATCCATATTCAATGTATGGAGCAGAAGTAAGCGTCCGCCATTTGTATATAACACGTGTCACTATTATCAGAATTATAATGTGACTTGCATGCTTTTATTCATCCTCATCTTTTCACATTTGTGTATTACACAAAATCCTTGGGCTCTAAAAGTCTTTGCTATGTAGAAATGAATTTTCTTCTTTGAAATTAGAATTTGATGAAATAAGGCTTTGATGATAAAAAGTAGGCCTACATGATTTTTTTTTCAAATATCAAAATGATTTTACAAAGCTGTTGAATACTGTTTATGATAACAGTAGGACTCTTGTGTAGAGGGACGCATAGTAGGAATAGCATCGTTTAGGTTTCCAATCAACGAAATTGGCTTTCTGAGTAGCCGACTCGTGGATTCATCCAGCTTTGTTTTATGAGTTAAAGTTTAACCGCCCCTGACGAAGACGGACTTTGGGAGTGTGGGATTTATTTCTTCTCATTAATTCCATACATGGTACTGGGGAGATCGCCAGGAACCAGGCCAAATGAAGATTTGATTTGAAAACTTATTAGATGACTTCAAGGGGACGAGGCGAACAAATAAAGCCATCCTACATATGGTCAAGCCAAAAGGGGGGCAGGCTCTGACTGGCCGGTTGGGTTGGTTGGAGGAACCTTTGGCAGGATATTGTTTCCATCGCCAGGGCAATCTGCGGCCAAGGAAAAGAGGAAAATTAAAATTAAAGATCTGCATATCACCATGGCAACAGATTAAAGGTCGTCATAACGATAAGCAGCAGAATCAACACAGAGCGTAAGTTCTCTCCTCCAGGAGATGAGGGGGGGGGTCTCTTGTTTTTCATCTCTTGTGTTTGAGGAGACTCTCATTCCCATCCACGCAGATCACAAGGAGCGGACGGCAGACTGCAGTGTCTATAGTAAATTTGTTTTATTGACAGGCCTGTCCGGCCATATTCTCCTCGTCAATTTTCAGTTTGAGATGGGTTGACATTTGGAATATATGGTGAAATAATGAGGGGGATGAAAATGAATCCCTTACCAATTTCTGAGATCATTTGCCTACACTAGTGTCCATCAATTGACTATCGTGTTGTCGTGTAATGTTTAGTTCAAGGGCAAGATATGAAAACCTAGTTCTATAGAATAAACACATGTCACACATATAAGCAGTTTCATAATTCGCACAATATGCTAATATTATTTATACATTATACAAAAAATTGTGCATTTTTATATCCAATTTCAAGTTTATTCACATTTACATGCATCTGAAGTGTTTGTAATTTTAACTGAATATTTTTTGTAATGTTGGGTAATTATTAGGGCAGTGGGACATTTGTCTTGGAAAAATTTAAATGCAGTGGACATGAGATTAATACGATAGAAAAGAAATAGATTATTCAACAATGTTAATAAATCGTATTATTTTACAAAGTATCATATAGGGCTGCTAGTGTTTAAGTATATTTTTGTTGTTTAAAATCGCATTAATCACAAAATCACAAGTGCATGTAATTTGGAATGATATACAGGAATTAATAGGAATATGGTTGGGATCTACATGTTTATAAAGGAAAATAATAAATAAAAAGAAGGCAGAACCAGCATATATGTATATACTGATGGTTTAATGCACAACAATTTATTTTCATCAGGTTAAGGAATATAGGCCTAGTAGATGAATAAGATTTCCTGTTAATACTAGATCATACCAGGGTATAGAAATGAGGGAAATAAGAATCCTTTATACTCAGACATTTATAGATGGATTAAGAATGCACACAGGTTACTGCACAATGGAGATCTAATCAATTGCCGATTTTGAAGAAGAAATGGCTCTAAGTTGCTAATAACATATTATAGCCCCTCTCTACCGAACCATAATCAATATCAGGTTCTCCTATTTGCCAACTCCTTTAATACTCAACGGCAAGAATTATCCAAACATGTGCATTTATTTCTGAACAAGCTTCGTGGATAAGAGTCAGAAGTCTTGGTCAATTTGTCAAACATTATTGATTAGGTATCGGCATGTCTTATTAGAAATATAAAGAAGGGCGAAAGCTGTTGACTTGCGTTTGTATGAGAGAGCAAAAGAGGGAGAGAGAGGGAGGGGGTAGGGGGAAGAGATTGAGGAGGGGATAGGAAGAGGGATAGGGGAAGAGAAGAGAAAGGAGGGAGACAGATTGGGAAGGGGTAGGGGAAAGGTGAAGGAGGGCAAGAGAATGGGGGGGGGGCAAGAATGACAGCTTGAGAGAAAAGAGATGATGGAAGGAGGGGGGGGGGGCGAGAGACATAATTGAGAATCTTCATTTCTCTTTTCACCTTGATAAACATTGATTTTACAGGCATTGTCTACACAGGTATGAACCGGTTGCCTTTGTGAAACGTCTGGCCGCATCGACGGGGTATACGGTACGCCGTGACAGGGTGCGACCCCTGGGACCACAGGATTCGGCGGCGATTGATCGCGGGCGCCTTGTTTTTGTTTGATAGATAGGCGAGATTGATTCGGGTTTGTTCAATAAATGAGAACAGTTTTCACAGTAGGGTAGTTGTGAAATAGGTCTGAATGAGCCCATTGATACAGGGTCAAATGATAGATGTGACAGATCAGGGGGGGGGGGGCATGTGTTGATACACACGAGCGGTTATCTATTTCCAGAGTATGAATCCTATACACGCATACAAAGTCAGGATTACAATAGTAATGTGGTAAAAAAAAAGTTAGAGAAATATTGCATAAAAAATCAGTTGTAGGATGCATTCTTCAGTCTATCAAAATGTTCTATCTGGTTTCTTAATCTGTTTTTAGGCAGTATTGATAATATACATCCGTACAAAGTCAGGATTACAAGAGTAATATGGTGAAAAAAAGTTAAAGGTGAAAAAAAAGAGTAATATTTAAAAAAATAAGTTGTAGGATTTTATATTCTTTGATCTATCAAAATTTTATATTTGGTTTCTTAATCTGTCTTTAAAGGTATTGTTTAACTTTGTGAGCAGCCGATTAAAAAAATTCTCAAGCCAAGATGAAACATGTGTACAAGTGCATGTATTAGAACTAATAAACCCTGGAAACAACCATTATTGAGAATGAAAAGCTGAAACTACAAGGCAACCCCCGATTTTGTAAATAGGCGTCTTATAGACACCTAAATAGTACACATAAGTGTATGGGATGAAATTAAAATGGTGTTTCTGGTCACTTTATATTTCAATTTTTGAAGCACTAAATAATTATTTTCGAATGCTATTTTTTCTGGGCTTCATTTTTGTAACATATCACAGACACAGGTGAAAAGTGTGACCTTATAGCTCAGATTTTTTAAAAGTCAAACCAATGTTAACCAATCACTTTAACCAATGTATCTTTGATACTTATTCAGACATACTTGTACATGTGTACATACAAGTGCATACACAATTTTGGGGCATTTTCAATGAAGGTCGTGCCGTAAGGTGAACTTTTTGAAGCGTCTGTCATTGGCTTTAGCAATTTAGAAGACATAAGCAATATATAGGCCTACATTCATGTCACAGGTGAAAAAAAAACCCATAAAAAGCAGTTCCTTTTTCAAAATTTGGAACAAAGCCTCTTGCTATCAAGCAGAACAATATTTTCATTTCATGATTGTCCAGAGTGCCTGTTTTCGGAAAATCGTGAGTCGGTCTGCTCGTGCTACAGTGTAGAACACCAGGACCGACTAGCTCGTCAAGTACTTTACAATACAAACTGTGTTTATTTCACCTGTTTGTATTGATATTCATTCAGCTTTCCGGATGCAAAGAACAAACATTTACCCTTTCTGTTCTTTCTTTGCACATACCATAGTGTCCAATATAAAATAGATCTGCTTTTATTAAAAAAAACTATGATATCGATTGAGCCTATGCTTTTTTCTCTACAGTTAGCTAGCAACTACCCTGTTTTAAGGAAATTTTAATAATTTTGAAATGTACTCATATTGATTTTTACATAAAGTGCTGGTTTTGGCAACTTAAAGTAATCGGACTGTAAAATTATTAATTCATTGTATTGTAAAATTTGATTTGAAAATCCTCTTTCTATATTTCACTTTTTGATGTCCTAGTCATTCCTTTTTTTTAATTTTTCTCCTACATATTGCCCTCTTATCCAATATTTTTCTCCCTCTTTTGAAGAAGCCTTGAATGGGAAGTACATTAGGGTGTTTGCAGGGCATAAAGGCAGGAGTACATGTAAACGCTGAAAGGATTGGCCGCGACAACGAACGGATGCGCAGTCATAGCTTCTTCGAGTGGACCTTGGTGCCCACTTAAGAGTGTTAGGCGGGGGCCTGTGTTCAAATAGACCCAAAGCACGCGACCCAGCCTGGCAAACACTCAAGCCGATCGGAGAGGGATCCGTTCAGTTGCCAGGGTCCTGCCGTTTCCCTCTCCCCGTCCGTCTTCAGGATTTCAAATACCTCGGTTTCCATGGCAACAAAAATGTCAAAAGTGGCAGCAGCAGCAGTAGTGGATGTCCCTGTTTTTCAGTCTCGATGTCATATTTCTTCGCCGAGTGTGCTAGATGGTGCAAGAGGACTTCGCACGAAACAATGCAAACATTTGACGGCTCTACCACATTGTGCTTGTATAAAGACAGACATGGATCGCTCTCTTCACGTGTTCCGGGGGTGGGGGGGGGTTCCCTCGTCAGCTCGGTCACCGCTCGTGATTAATTGATTAGTGCTCCTACATCTCGTTCATCTATCTCTACCTAGCTCGTATAGCTATGTTTTTATGGAGGGCACTAGCTGTCCTCATTGCGCACATTTATGGAGATTAATCGCTCGTCTAGCATGTCTTTGAAGCTGGCTAAAAAACACTACACTCTACGACACTTCACAGGCCTATCGAGCCTGGTTCCATGTCTCATTTGATGCTTGGAAATGGCTTTATTTTATGGGCAAACTCTTTTTTAAGAAAGTTTCCTTTAAATTCTATATAATTCTAGATAATGTGATACAATCATGATTGTAAGCAATTGTAGTGCAGTTGGAGTACAAGTGAATAGACATAAAATATTTCCAAGCATTTTATTTCAATTTTTTGAGGGCATTGCCTGCCATGTATTACTGCATAGGGCCTACATGCACATGGAAAAAAAATATGAATGGGCACAGCACATCTCTAAGGTCAATTAGAGGGACTAGAGCCATATCCACAGTGGGCATTTTTTGTCATGTTTTTTTTTTCGGGGGCTGCATATCTCGACATTTGGGTCAATTCTGCAACATTGGGGGAGCTTTAACATTCCGGTGAATGGGGATTTACCAGGGCTCTTTTAACCATTTCGGGGGCGAAGTCGCCCCGAGCCCCTTATATTTATTTATATATATTTCTCCCTGATTAGGACATCCGTGGTCATGACCATTGCTGGCACTGTGTTTCTCAAAATGTAATTTTTTTTAGAGAATATTTAATTTCAAGAAAAAAAATTGTGCTGTAAATGACAAAAAATACTTGCAAATCATATAGATGGAGGCTATTTTAAGATACAGGTATATTTATTTTGTAGCAAGGGGTCAAGGGAAGGACATCCCATGCCATAGGCATTGCCCCGCTGGTATCATAGTAGATTAGGAAAAAGAATTTCAATTTAAAGCACAGGGATACGGCTTTTAATATGAGATTGCATCTGACATGTTTTTTTTTGTAGTTTCATTTTACGGGAGCTTGTTCGATTTGGCGATATTATAGATGAAAGAGCTCTCGGCGCTGCAGCAAAGTTCGGCAACATCATGATATTAAAAAAAAAGACTTTCCATTTCATAACAAAAAATATTGCGAAATGAAATGTTTGCAAATGTAATTTGTCCACCTGTAATTTTCTTTGTTCTTTTGGTTTCATCTTATCTATTTTTCTACCTGTTTTGCCGGAAAATGTCAAGAAATCGCTAAGTTCAAGGACTTGCATATTGTTTTGGAAATCAAAACAGTTCCGCCTTTTTATTTGCTGTTTTTGGATTGAAAATATTAAAGAAAATCATGATGTTGTAACCTTTAACTGAAATACCATAGGAAGGTTATTGTAAAGATGGTGGCTAGGGGTAGTTCGAGAAATAAAACAAGTATATACAGATTCCTTATTAATGTTGATTAAAACAATTTTAGTGATAAAATAATAGTAATACATCACATTTAAGGCGCGTACTACTGGTTTTTCTAAGCGCACAAATTATTTATTAGCGATGGTGGATTAATTCCATCATTGGATGGTTTTGAATTATGGATCTTGTCACCTTCCAAAGTCCTGCATGGTACTTGTTCATGAAACAATTAGTCTGGGATTTTCACTGACTGATGTTACAAGCTACTGAAATCCTTGCATCTGATTGGCTGAAAGCAAATTTGTCAGTGAAAAATGTTTCATGAAACACTCTTAATTTCAAGGATGTGAAAATCAATAAAGAATGGCTGTTACTTGTGATAAGCCCAACATTCGATTTAGATGTAGTTTAAACCTATTAGATTTGCATTAAAGTGAGCATATTATATTAACAATAAAGAGTTTTATTAAATCCTTTTACAATTAAAAGAAAGTATCCAATCATTGGATGGTTATTATTCACAGCTTCTGTTGATTAATTTTGAATCCTTGAAATTTAGAGTGTATTAATATAATTATGAAAAAAAATCACATTTTTACATATGTCACTCCAGATTATTACATTAAAATGTAAATTATTGGCAAATATTTATGATGATTCGAGGCAATGTTTAACATATTGTTTGGTAAAAGGAAAATTAATTTAAGGACTTTTAAACAATTCAACGATTGAGTAGAAATATTTGTAGAAAAATGAAGTATGAATAAAGAAAAAGAAATGTATATTCAACACTGTGATCACACTTCAAATTTTGGAATCAATTCTCGCTGAAAACAATCCTTATGCTATAGCACATTACTACTACACGGTCTGATGCAGGGGTTTAATGTAATTACGACCCAATTTCTTCAGGAAATGCAACAGAAGAAAAAAAGAACATCGCCATGAAAGATAAAAATGTGTTTCTGAAAGACATCTTTCTGTGCTGCGTTAATCTGTTAGATGAAGGCTCCTGATAGTAAAAGGTCAGTCAGTTTATGCCTAATAGATGCAAATTTCATTAAATTTCCTGTGATATTTTAGGAGACCATGTTAAGGAAACCAGATCTAGGGATTCAGGGATTTTTTATGGGGGGAGGGGGCATTTGACCGGGGTCTGGCTTTATTGACAAGACACAGACCTTGGAGTTTGGATGGTTTAAAGGTTGATTTTTGGCTTTTCTTCAATTTCTGTGCAAAGGTCTATTTAAAAAAGTGTTATAATGTAATGTATTGAAGTTTTGATGAAATTTAACTTATTTTTTTAGTATGTGGATACACAGGGATAATAATAAGCAAATTTGAGGTACATTTTGCTATTTTATGCCATTACCATTTAGTGCTGTTTTCATTAAAGAAAGAAAACCATTGATGATTAAAAATCAGGAAGGCTTGTATATAGATACAGCATGTTTCTCTGTATTGTCTTTGTGAATTTAATCACATAACTTGAGTACAAATGATAATAATGATGCAAAATTAATAGTGTTTGTGGATGAAGGGAGGAAAGAGGCTGGCAGTTTTACTATCCAGGCATTTGCTCCACCTATTTGAAAAGGGGCTGGATCATTCAAGAAATTATTTCCTCCTGATACCTGTTTTCACTAAGAGGATAGTGGCAAATGTCAATAATTGCCTTGCCAAAGGGCGCCAATGCTGTTGTGGGACTTGAACCCTGGACCTCGTGGTTCAAAGTCTGCAGAACCACAACGCCTCTGCAAACTTGGGCTCACGGGAGGTGTGTGGAGTCTGATCTGTCCTTTCAAAAGTTGTGGTCATTGTGGAAGGATTCCCATCATTATCAGTGATTGAATGCCAACGAACTTATCTTTGTTTACACATCGTCAGATTCTGAATATGGTCAGATTTTCACTTTCGGCCTTCAGCTTTTTCTAAATTATTTGTATTTCCAGGTAGATGTTTCCAATATTTCCATCTTGATACACATGTATGTCCTATTAAATTTTTAAAGACACATTTTTTTTCAATTTGTTAAGCAGATACCTGGGTATGAAAATAATTTATTGATTTTTCCAAAATTTGTTGAAATTTTATAATAAGTACAAAAGTCTGAAATTTATTCTCAAAAAGATCCATTAAAAAATAATATGGTCAATGTAGTAGCACTATACTTTCTTTTGACCTGCTTTAAATGGCACTGAATATGTTTACTACACATATGTCAATTGATGCATATTTTATATGACATTTAAAAACCATTTTTGTTTTCGCCATATGCAAAATTAAGAATACAACATGCTCATGATTCTGGCGGTTGAAAATTTATTATATTACTCAATAACTTACCAACCATCCTCTTATTTATTTCTCTTTTTTGTCGTAAGGATTAAATGAAAGATGTTCGACAGTGGTGCAAAGAGTGCCCCCACTCACCCCCCTCCTGAACTGAAATAAATTCCAGATGGGTCTTATTATTGTACAGGAACTCATGACTGCAACGGTCCTTTCCTTCCTTTTTAGCTCTGCTTTTTATTCCAAGCAATTCTTTGTTGATTAATGGAGCCTGTTTGCTGGCCTGGTATGATCCCCTGCCAGGCCGTGTCAGCGCCCCTCTATGGGGGCGGCGGTGTACCCCATGCTGGATGCTCTCTTTCAGCTGATAATGATTTGCTTGGAGATGAAGGAGGCATCCCTCCCACCCGTACCCCTTTTCTTTTACCCCTCCCCTTGACCCTCTTCCCTAACCCCATTTACTTCTGTACCCTCGAATCCCCTTTACCTTAACCCCTCCTGTTATCTTCTCCCCAATTACCCCCTCCCCCTGAATTCACCTTTTAATATGGCAGTTAAAGGGGGATGAAACCTTTGGAACAAATAGGCTTGTGTAGAAACAGAAAAATCAAAGAATAAAGAAAGTTTGAGAAAACTCGGACAATAAATTAGAAAGTTATGAGCATTTAAATATTGCAATCACTAATGCTATGGAGATCCTCTCATTGGCAATGCGACAAGGATGTGTGATGTCACTGATGAACAACTTTCCTTTTGGTGGACTATAAAATACCCTCAAAATGTCTCTTTTTGCTTTTTCTTATGATGATACAAACTCTTTATCCATGATGTATTTTTAAAAAATATGTATTACATGCCCTCATGTAGAAAGAACACATGATCTATGGATAGATGTGATAAAAGAGGCAATTCAAGTGAAATATATACTAAAGTAATGGGGAGAGTTGTTCATTAGTGACATCACACATCCTTGTCGCATTGCCAATGGGAGGATCTCCATAGCATTAGTGATTGCAATATTTAAATGCTCATAACTTTCTCATTTATTGTCCGATTTTTCTCAAACTTTTGTTGATCTGTTTCTTTGATTTTTCTGTTTTCACACAAGCTATCTTGTTCCAATGGTTTCATTCTCCTTTAATTCTACCAGTTTACCGATGGTATGAATGTATTCATATAAGCCTATAGTTAAGGGCATGGTCACACCGCCCGAGCATTGTTGGAGCGGTCGTGGAGCAGTAGGGAAAGAGGGCCGAATTTCGCTCACAAAATCGGGGAAAAAATCGAAAACACAAATAAAAAAAAAAAAATCGAAATTGAAAATGGTGAACGGTAGCGAGCGGTGATGATTTTTTTCTCTCCGCTCCACGACCGCTCCAACAACGCTCGGGCAGTGTGACCATGCCTTAAACATTGCATTCCAACCACCGGAAAACTTGTTTAGTCCTTGTATTACATGTATGTAATGAATGCATTCTAGATTTCATGCAATTTTTCACTGTAAAAGAAAGTTTAAAGACATATAAAGCAGTCAATACATTTGCTAGACAGTCAGCAACTTTGGAACAAAAATTGATGCCAACCACCCATACCTTTTTAAGTGTCCTTAAACACACAACTTGAAGTTGAGTTTGATGTTGATGTAGAAACTTCATTGAAAAAATATATATTAACAAAGACAGTATTATTGATGTACAACCAAAGCTGTCCTTAAAATATATCAGAAATAGACATTAAACAAAATCATAATTTGAAGCAATTGTTTATCGAAATCCATGACTATATGGCCGAAAAGGGTTGATTTAATACAACATTGGTGGATACAGTATGCAATATGTACAGGCATCAGACTGGCCTTGATTTGGCCATTGCAAGTAATTTTGAGTAAGCTAGGGGGTATTTGTTGGCTTGCTTTAATTGCTCTCTCTAGATATGTTTGTGATCCCTGTTAATCGGACATAGGGTCTAATACAATCCAGACTGCCTTCATATCACTAATTGACAACTTACTATCTTTTCCTCTCATACCCCCTCCCTTTTTTCTCTCCAGCTATTTATGTATCATATACCTCATGGCATGTTACATAATAATCTCTCAGTATGTGGCCCTATGTCCAGAATTTTAAACCGCTCTCTTTCTTTATCTCTTGATCCTTTTATTATTCCTTTGTCGCCAGTTGTAGTAATGATGCCCCTCTTCTCCTCTTTCCCCCCACTGTGCCCCCCTCCTACACAGCAAAACTGTGGTGTTAACCGGTGTACATAGAGGACCACACCAGTTATTTTACACCGGCGTCAAATTGGTGGTGTTAGTTTTACACCTATAGGTGTTATTACAACACCTTTGATTGTTACATTTACACTCTTTGGTGTTATGTTCAATCTCTAGGGTGTAATTTTAACACCTCAGGGTGTGGTCCTCTATTAACACCAATTGGTGTCAGTTTTAACACCACAGTTTTTACAGAGTACAATCTCCTTATTATAGTGGACTTTTGTTGGAGACAAGTAATATCATATTACACTCCTTCCCTTGTCAGCTTTCACTGTCATTTCTTATTGAAAAAAATATTTTAAGGTAATTTTTCATTTCATGTAGAAAGTTTGTCAATGCAGACTTGAAAGCTGATGAATATAACCAATCCATTCTAATCCAATAGGCATTTAATTAATGCAACACATTTTTCTTCCAGTTACAAATGCTGCACACACATAATGTATCATTAGCAAAAAAGTATTTATGAATTGTAAATATTTCAATTGATGATAGCACTTGGTAGTTTTTTTCTTCACTTTCTTTACTTTTTTAGACCCCCCTTTTTAAACTCTAAACCGGCTTCATCTTCGTTTAACATTCCTACCAATTATAATGTTATGTAATCCCACTAATGCATGAATCACTGACTGAATTCAGTCTGGTCATCTGCGATTGATTTAGAAAAATATGTCCCATCTTACAATCCGAGTGGAATGTTTGACTTCATGTATGTCGACAAAAAGCTATTAAGTTTCTTTTCTTCAGATTTAATTGTTTTGTATTTTTGTCCTAATTCTAAAAAGCTGTTAATATTGACATTTCAAAGTTATTTTGTGATTTTATTTTGTTTAAAAACATATTCTTGTTCACAAAATTTAAAGTGCTGCATTTTTTCTCTAATTTTTTTTTTTTGGAGGAGGGGGGGGGTGAGAGGGAGGGGATGCTATTTCTTAGTTTTGTAGGTACATTTAAACACCCAACTGCATGTTTGTTTATTATAATATCCGGCTGAAGCAGACTGTTCAGTTAAATAGAGAAATCAATGACAACATTAATTAGCATGGTGGTTTTTTTGTTGATGAATGAGAGCGAGAGAGCGTGTGAGAGAGCGGGGGAGGGGGGGTGTTGATCATTGTGAGTGGGTAAGTGGGAATGTACTAGAGATCTTAGCTTAATTAGCTGCCATTACTAATGTCTGCTATCAAATAATTTAATTAGTGCATTTACGATGGTAAATGTGTGGCTAGTCAAAACAATTTTCAGTCTGTCCTTGTTTAACATTTTTCTATGGTATGCAGTACTCAGTAATATTGATGTCATTAATGTAATGTTATTGCATTGTTGATTTAAAGGTAGTACTTGTTTTTTATTGAATTATAATTGTGATGTGGAAGGGGATTGATTGGCCCAAGTCATATAGCTACAATGTAGTTCTAAATTAGGCACAAAAATATATATTGATTTGAATAAAATTATTTTTTGTCATAAACCACGAAAGTTTCTCATGCTTGAGATGCACAAACTAATAATAAAAAGTGGGCTTTAAGTTGTTTTTGCTCAAAATCTTTGGAAGAGTTGTCATGTTAAATTATTGATTTTCTTAAAATGAAGCATGCTTCCTCAAATTGACAATAAGAAGTCTCGATGTTTAGTAATGTGACAGAAAATCTTCAACAAATTAAAAGTTGTGTCAAGATTCTATCTATGTATTTGGATTATTATTGCATTAAAAGGCTCTCAAGACTTCTTTGAATTGACTTTCCAAAACTGTCTTTTACAAATATCTTTAAATTGTCGGAACATTAATGATTCACATTTACTTTTCAAAGAACAGACAATTTAAGAGAGATCCTCAAATTGGCAACAGCATAATAAGTTCTCCTCCATATTGCCTATTAAAAAATAAATAAAAAAATGGGGAGAGAAATGAAAGGGTAAAGGATATTCAGGACTTGAGCATTGCACTTGACAATATGGAGTCTGCTTACAGAGATAGAAACGAATAGAGATAGGGGTGATTCATGCTCCTCTTGCAGCTGCCTGAGCGGCCCGGGGCGAATTTCTCGTATTTATTTCGTGAAACACAATACAGCAGGAATCCGATGCAGGCGTGGGCATTTATTGTGCCGGAGAAGAAACAGAAATTATATTTTGACTCTTTTATTAATCCAAACACGCAGTTTTTGAATTGACCGCCCCTGAAGCCGGAACTGTACACAGTACAGACCTCCGAACAGACTTTCTTTTCTTTGCTTTCAAAAGAGGACATTTAGCTGGCATGATTTATTTATTTTTGTGCATTGTGAAAAATTGTTGAAAGGCCTTCATTAATGTTTTACACCTATCTTAAGCTTACTTCAAATACACATATACATCCAAATGGAATGAAGAGGACCTGTTTGAGCCTATATCAATGGTCTTCGATGAAGATGTAATAACGTATGCCTTTGATTACCCCCCCCCCCATTTTCCAATCATTATTTCACTCATTTCTTGCATTGTTCAATGGAAGTGTCTGTGTGATTTGAACTATAGAGTCTGCTTAACTCGAACCTTCATAAGTCAAATAATTCTTTTTCAGACCAGAATATGCAAATGTATTATTAACATAGACCTCCTTTCTAGCCAAATTTTTCCCGAGCAGGTGACTGAAAAGGTTTGACCAAGTCAGATTCACCTGTAGGCTTATATATTTTTAATCTGTGATAAATACCAATTGGTAGCTATTTATGATATTGATGATGATGACAATGATGACATCTGTCTAGAATATATTCCAGGGAGTCAAAAGGGGCCTAAGCTTTCGATCCTAGCAGAATCTTCTTTGGAGGCAAAATGACAAACATATAAAGTGGAACTACCATAATATAGACCACAGACATCCAACAGCAACACTAGAAACAAGGAGACAAAAGGGGCTGGTTGTAATTATGTCCATTATTATTCATCTGGATACAAACAGAAAACATACTGGTGGTTAAAATAATTTATTCTTTGTCCAGTGTTATATCAATACAAGTTTATATGTAGTAATCAGTATGATTATTTGAAGAAGCCTTTACGAATTGTAAATAAATCATAAATCAATCTATCTTGTTGGTTTTATTTTGGGTAAATTAGGTCTATATTATGTGGAGGATTCTGAAGAAAGCCATGAATCATTTAGATAGGCCTACAGTTGGCTATTAATCAAATTGGTATTGATATATATATAATCAGGGACCAGTCATTCATATATTTATAACTAATCCCATTGAGTCGTTTACAATTCATTGCATGACGAAGGGGAACGCACCCACAACGGTACCAGTACATGTTCTGCAACGCTGCAGACCAATAGAACGTTGATCAGTGAGCATTGTTGCTCAATTTCACGAGATTTGCTCCGTGAATTGCTTCAAAGTCAATTCAACTGTATGCTCATAGCAGCAAAACAAAAGTCTTAAACAGCAGAGCCACCGTCAAGGTCCTTGTGCCGGTCTAACATATGGCATTTATGCCTATACTTTCTTTCTCCTGGTAGTTTTCATTACGACCGAAATAAAGAGTAAGAGCTTGAAATTGTCTAAACCCCCTCCGATCTCGGAACCATACGCCACGAGCAGAAAGATGGTGGTATTAAGCTCAGAGCATAGGAGGGGTTAATATATTTCATTTGCTCTTTTATTGTGAATGATAAATTCTGTGTAATTTCGATGGGAAATATTAAACGGAATGGAGAAGTGGCTCGTTTAATTTGTAAGCAGTGTCTGACTATCACATGTTAGTGTACAATCTGTAATGCGTTGAATAATCTTAACTAAAATCATCAGTTATTGTTTGTACCTATTTTCCTTAAAATGTGGATTTCTTTGAAGAGCCCAATTTACATTTGTCCAGAATTATTTGTATTTTATGATTAATTTGTAAAAATCTTCACCTTATCCACTCTTTATGATTAGATTAAGACAAGCAGGATTACACATACATTCGCCCCGGACTGAATACACAATTTCTTTGATGGTTGGAATTTATTGGTAATTTATGGCAAATCCAGCCAGTCCGGCATTTATTTCTGCAATCAAACATCATCGTTGGATGTTCTTGCAAGAAAAGTTGCAATTAAAAACATTAATTAGACCCATGAATCACGGCCACCGAGATCAGAGGATTACGCGAGGCTCGGCCTTCTTGCGTCCAGACTTTCTTTCAATTAGCCGGTAGAATCGGAATCCATGCAGTAGCGAGAACTTGCAATGGCTTGGAATTGTAGTGGATATCAATGTCTGATTTAAGACAATTACATCTGAGCTAGATTGCAACAAATCATAGGACAGTTATTGAATTTTTATGAGTTATTTCTGTGACCAAGTCTGCTTGGGCTTGCATGCGAGTTGGTTGAAGGAGATCATGTGTGTCTGTGCATTTGAAAATGGGATTAGAAGGGGGAGGGGTCAATAGAATTGGAGATGTAAAGGCTTTAGAATGGGGTGCTCAGAAAAGATTGTGGAGGAGAGTGAGAGAAAGAAGAGAGAAATAGAAAGAGTAAAGAGAAATAGAAATAAGAGACATGGAGAGAGATGGAGAGATAGACAGACAGGGAGACTACAATCAAACAGCCAGCTTAATGAATTCAACCAGTTCTTGATAATTGCTAATATTCATTCCAATTACTGTAGCTGTGCACATTTTTAGTCCATCTATTTGTATTGCATTTTCTGTAATGTAAACACTGAAAATAATTGCTGCTCCCTCTACTAATTCTAGCTTTATTCATGTCATTCTGATTCTAGAGAGCAATGGATACTTTTATATGAATATGCATATACTACACTGGTTGTGCACATAAATATGGTTCTTCTCTTGATACACATCTAATTTGTCATGGAACCCCCCCCCCCCCCTGGTTGTGCACATAAATATGGTTCTTCTCTTGATACACATCTAATTTGTCATGGAACCCCCCCCCCCTGGTTGTGCACATAAATATGGTTCTTCTCTAATTGATACACATCTAATTTGTCATGGAACCCCCCCCCCCCTGGTTGTGCACATAAATATGGTTCTTCTCTTGATACACATCTACTTTGTCATGGAACCCCCCCCCCTGGTTGTGCACATAAATATGGTTCTTCTCTTGATACACATCTAATTTGTCATGGAACCACCCCCCCCCCCCCACATTAATGCTAACGTTTTCTTGGTGATGAATATATTTCTCTTTGTAGTAAGTCAATAGTCTGTTATCAGCATTGTGCTTATGTATATTGCTGCCACAATCACCCATATCTTAATGCAAGCTCCAAGACGGGGCTCCAATATTCTTCCAGTTCTGTCTTTCAATCTTTCATCACCTTCTCCGCTTTAGATCTTAATTACTGCTATGATAATTCTCTCTCTCTCCCTCTCCATCTCTGTCTTTCTCTCTCATGTCACCCGCTCTATATATACATCTTCGTTGTGTCGTCGTCGGGACTACTCATGCAGTCAGTGCAGAGACGAGGCGAGCCTTTCCTCCGTTTTTTTTTATCCCCAGATATTTTTTGTGATCAGAATTCTTGAAAAGTAGGAGCCATCTGTTCCTTTGCTGCTCAAAGAACAATTTGCCCTGTTCACACACAAAAAAAAGCTGCTGCATCAGGTGTATTCAAAAGTAGGAGTATCTGTTTATCAGACTAATACCTTGGTCACATATGATCTACGGCGGCCGTACGGCGAGTCGAAAACAGCCGTTTTAACATTTTTTTGTACCAGCTGCACATATAAAAATGAATAACACGGCTGTTTTTGACTCGCCGTACGGCCGCCGTAGATCAAATGTGACCGTGGTATAAGTGTCAAGCTGTTTTGTCAAGGCAAAAAATGAGTTGTGGTACTTAACAATTTTTCTGTTTTTATTTTTGTGTCTTTTGTTTCACTCAATTGAAACAGGAACAAAATTCAATTAAAAATATTCAGAAGTTAACAAGCACCACAGGAAAGGTTTTATATTTTGAATTATCTTGTAAGAGGTTTGTGTCATTCATTTTATCATTCCAGTAAAAACAGACCAAATTGATTACAATTAATGCTTATGTGACTGAAACCCTTATTCTCTGTTATCTGGTGAAAAACAAATTATGGATAGGGATTAGAAGCACTTAGGTTAGAAGAGCAAATAAGAATAATTTTACGGAATCAGAACTTAAAAAAGATCAGGCAAACGTTGAACAATTATTAAATTTTTGGTGGAGAAATAGATCAAATTTGACCAAGCCTACTTATCTCTCGCCATCAAGAAATTTAGATGCGACGTTTATTATTCACCTATACTTTGACATGTAATTAAATGAAAATTTGAGCTGCTTTTATGTCTGTATTTCTTTTGAAATAGATATTACAAGAAATTTACCCGTTGATTTGAGCTAAAGCCCTTTATCTCTAACACTAATTACTCTAGATGTTGGTCCTTACATTTATCTAAAATTGGATATCAATCATGCCAAAAGCAAGTGACACATTACTAAATTTCTTTTAAGAAAATCATTGAGATGATTATTGTGCCACTATTATGGACCAATTGCCTTTAAATTTAATTACCCCTTTTCATCAAATTATGAAGAAAATAATTTGATAGAAGTACATGTAGGTATATTTATTCAATCTCTTTCAATGTTTATAGATCTAAATGACGATTATTACAAAATCACAGCAAATCAAGATTTCTGAGCAATATATTTTACATCCTTGTCTTTTTTCAACTGTTGACTGAACCAGAATAATATTTGGAAGTTAGAGATATTAACATTGTGACATACCAACTACACTTGCACATTTCGCTGCTCCAACTGGAGCTAAACCCCTCGTGTATGAACACACTCTGGAATCTTCCTTGAAGGGGGAACAACAAATTAGGCTTGGAAATCAGAATGATAGAAATAGGGGAATATATGACGATCTTATGATTGATGGTCCTCCTGCGAGAGCAGAGGGCATATCACTGAAGAATGCCTCCTGCACATTAGCAAACATTAAGGAAATAATATACCACGATGAATGGAAACTCTTGTGCTTCTCTTGATTGCTTTTGGGCAGATAATTGTTTAGATTTGAGCCTTTTGTATAAAAGGTTTTATGCTTGCCATTGCAATGTTTGATCCCACAGCAAAGTTTAAGAGTTTGAAACAGACTAAGCTATCCAATTCTTAATATTTTTCTGAGATCTAGTGTCAGAGATGCCATCATCATGGAAAATAGTATTTGTTCCAATAGGTCATTAAAAAACTATAAATTTGGAGACATTTCCCCCCACTTATTGACGATAAAGAGATATGAAACAAAAAAACCTGACCCTACAAGTTAATTAAATTGAACACTGTTTTATTGTTTTATAAAATAAAAATAAAATTGTTGTATTGTACAACAGAGAGGATATATAGCCTACATGTATGTGAGTACACTGTATAAATACATCCACACTTCCAAATTACCAATTCATAGAATCATAATTTGAAAGTTCATATCTGATTTATTTCCATTATTTTTCTCCATTTCACATTCCCTTCTTTTTCTTCAAATAGGGTCTACATATTGAAATGCAACAGACTTGGCATAAGTTTGTTTTAAGACATTTCTTTCTTAATTTGATACTTTTGTTGTGTGTCTTTGTGAACAAGAAAATTGGTACTTATTGTTATGAACAGTGGTTCATTTGAAATTGAATTATAGATTATATTAAAAAAAAAGAAAGAACTATTCTAACAGAATCATGATCTTGCACCAAAGCAAAATCCTTTGCCAGATCAGATTTGTCCTACCTTTAACAAATATTGAATGAAAAAAATAATAGATTGAAATGTATCCCCAATGTTTTCCAAAATATATTTTCAACTTTGAAAGGTGGTTGATTTTTGAACTGTGGTGCCTTCGCTGGATTCAGTCTTGCAAGTTGTAATTGCTCCTTTTATTTTCTGGTAATAGTATCCCGACGTCCAAGATTGCCACCGATTAATTTCAGGCTTCGAAATTCCCTGGTCATGTTTTTCCTTGTTTTTTTTTACGTTGTTTTTCCTCCCAAAGGCTAGAGAAATCAGAGAACATTTCTGTTTTTTGTCCTGATGAGGACATTTCTGACTTTTCTAGATTTTGTCTGGGTGAAATATCCTGAATGCTTAGAGTTTACATCCGATACATGCTTGGTCCTCATTCGATGACATGCTTTTGCATCCAATACAAAATTGTTAAGAAAGGACCCAGGGTCTCATCTCATTAAGACTTGTTCAACAACAAATGCACAATATCTATAATTAGTTTGATATCATTGATCAAATTGAAAGGTGTCAGTAGCATTAAAGGTATTGTTTTTTAAATTTGTGAGCAGCCGATTTAAAAAATTCTCAAACCAAGATGAAACATGTGTAAAAGTGTGTGTATTAGAACTATTAAACCCTGAAAACAACCATTATTGAGAATGAAAAGCTATAACTACATGGCAAACACCGATTTTGTAAACAGGCTTCTTATAGATGCCTAAATAGTACACATAAGTGTAGGGGATGAAATTAAGTTGGTGTTTCCGGTCACTTTATATTTCAATTTTGGAAGCACTAAATAATTATTTTTGAACGCAATTTTTTCTGGGCTTCATTTTTGTAACATATCACTGACAAAGTGTGGACTTCTAGCTCAGATTTTTTAAAAGTCAAACCAATGTTAACCAATCACTTTAACTCGTTATCACATTTTTTTTATTGTAACAAGATTTATGAAACAGGCCCCTGTACGCTGGCAAAACTCCAGTGTTAAGAACAACACCAGCCCATGATTTAAGAAGACCACACACTTCAGTGCTAATGCTAATAAAAATACTGACACCATGACATTTGAACACAACACCAAATAGTGTTTCAACAACACTTAGTGTGGAACTATCATGAATTGGTGTGTATTCTTGATGTGGTAACTGTTGTAATTTTGACACCAATCCTTTTTTGCAGTGCATTCTTGAGATTAATGAAAATATATTGATCTACAGAAATAGATGAGTGGGTCATTCATAGTTCATTCATCAAAGAAGTATACTAATCTATTGAAAAATTTCAAATCTCCCTTTAGTAGTCATGATGGTACGTGTACTTATTATCTCCTTGTAAACTTCTTATGATTGCCTCCAATATCCCTGTTCATACCAGCCTACGGTCCGGTTTTCACAAAGACTTGTTATAATAACCATAGCCCAATTTCTAGAACAAGTATACTATCAGCCAATCAAATGAAATGATTACAGTAGCTTTAAACTACTATTGCATGTTTCTTATCATAATAAGTTTTAATGAAGGGGGGGGGGGGGGATGGTTTATCCTGCAAATAGAGCTTCTGAATTTGTTCACACTATTTTTTTGTAGAATATGTGTTGGAAGATATTGGGCAACTGTTTATAACATTTAGAAATATTGTCACCACTGATCCCACCCCCATCATAGTGAAACCTGTCTATAGTGACCGCCACAGGGAAAACACAAACTGTGATATAGACACTGCAGGTTTTAGACATACAATATATCCATGCATGGGAATTGGTTTTAGTGGTCGCTATAGACAGGTGGCTGCTATAGACAGGGTCATACACACTATCTGCCTCCATTGGAATTAATTTTAGTGGTCACTATAGACAGGTGGCTGCTATAGACAGGTCATTATACACACTGTCTGCCTCCATGGGAATCAGTTTTAGTGGTCACTATAGGCAGGTGGCTGCTATAGACAGGTCATTATACACACTATCTGCCTCCATGGGAATCAGTTTTAATGGTCACTATAGGCAGATGGCTGCTATAGACAGGGTCATACACTCTATCTGCCTCCTTGGGAATCAGTTTTAATGGTCACTATAGGCAGATGGCTGCTATAGACAGGGTCTTACACACTATCTGCCTCCATGGGAATCAGTTTTAATGGTCACTATAGACAGGTGGCTGCTATAGACAGGTCATTATACACACTATCTGCCTCCATGGGAATCAGTTTTAGTGGTCACTATAGACAGGTGGCTGCCGTAGACAGGGTCGTTCACACAATCTGCCTTTATGGGAATCAGTTTTAGTGGTCTCTATAGGCAGATGGCTGCTATAGACAGGGTCGTACACACAAATCTGCCTCAATGGGAATCAGTTTTAGTGGTCACTATAGACAGATGGCTGCTATAGATAGGGCTGTACACCCAATCTGCCTCCATGGGAATCAGTTTTAGTGGTCACTATAGACAGGTGGCTGCTATAGACAGGTCATTATACACTCTATCTGCCTCCATGGGAATCAGTTTTAGTGGTCACTATAGACAGGTGGCTGCTTAAGACAGGGTTATACACACCATCTGCCTCCATGGGAATCAGTTTTAGTGGTCACTTTAGGCAAGTGGCTGCTATAGACAGGGTTGTACACACTGTCTGCCTCCATTGGAATCAGTTTAGTGGTCACTATAGGCAGATGGCTGCTATAGACAGGGTCATGCACACAATCTGCCTTTATGGGAATCAGTTTTAGTGGTCACTATAGGCAGGTGGCTGCTATAGACAGGTCATTTTACACACTATCTGCCTCCATGGGAATCAGTTTTAGTGGTCACTATAGACAGGTGGCTGCTATAGACGGTCATACACACTATCTGCCTCCATGGGAATCAGTTTTAGTGGTCACTATAGACAGGTGGCTGCTATAGACAGGGTCGTACACACTATATACCTCTCTGGGAATCAGTTTTAGTGGTCACTTTAGGCAGGTGGCTGCTGCAGAGAGGTGGTCAAAGGTTTTATTGACTGTATAGCCTGTATTTTTGCAGTGTATACTAATGCACTTTAAATCAGAGCATGAGTCTTGTTTTGAAGAAAATTAAATGCAGTGTAAATGGCCTATCTGGGGCATTTCACGAGTGGTTGTGCATGTCATTGAATATATTGTTATATCAGTGAAAATACTATAAGCCGGTCTGGAATGGTCGAATAATGCTGAAATATATACCAAGGATATGTTATTATGTCTTAGCACAAAGCACTACGTGCTTTTGAGATAGCATGGGCCGACATTTCCTCGGAAAGGTATGCGATGAATTTCATGTCAAAAGGATGAAATCGTTGCATCAAAGCCTTAAGTAGAATGATCAAACTTAAGTTGAATGCCTTTAATGCCATTTATGTATTAAAAAAGAGGATACTATTTTCAGGATTATGAATGAAATTGTCTGGTGTTTTCATGGCCTTTTTTGAATAGGAATTATGCAGGATTGCAAGGGACAATAAAAGGAGAATTCTCCACAATGAAGAAATATTTGAACAAAATATTGTGCAATGTGCATAATAGTGGATAATCTTTACATTTTTTATGGTTAAATTAACGATAAAGTCGGAGTTAAAGATGATTTTCTAGCCTTGATGCTTTAGGTACTTGAATCTGTCAGGGACCATATATTGTGGAAAGTAATGAATGGCGAGGAAAACAAGCTAATAAAAGTATTATTCCTTATTATTCAACTGAGCTATTCCATAACAGATGCCTCTTGTTGGGTAAATGTTTCCTCAAGTATGTTTGTGTGTGTATCGTGGTTTGCACTTTTCGTTAGCTGGTAAAATTTCCTCGGTGGTAAAAATACCATGAATAATTCATTTTCTTTAATTAAAATGTGTTCTTTTTTATTTTGAGTTTTCCCCCTGTTAAATATCCAAGAAATGTCTCAGCATTTAGATTGTTGAATATGTACTGTAGCTGTTCTTATTCAAGATGAAAGTGAAAAATGAGAGAAGAATTCCATCTTTTCTGAGATGAAGAAACAAATCATTGATTGGATAGAATTGTAAGTTTGGATTAGTTAGTGTTCCTTTCCACGATCATGAATAAATATGAAGCATCTACGATTGCAGCCCAGTGTGTTCCAGCGATGAGGATGTAAATCATATCAGCGATTTGACCGTTTTGTCAATATTATCGCAGTATTTCTCGAGCGGATTGTCTGAAACAAGTTATCTTGAATGTCCCCGTCGGGGCTTTCCTCCCTGTATCGATCGGGAAGGCTCACCACACCAAGAGCAGGCGAGCGAACCTTAACTCGATTACCAACGGTTACACGGATTTGGTCTCTCGCCGCACATGGTGGCTTTTCTCCCCCTTTGCCTTTTCTCCAGTGGGAGTAAGAAAAGCTCGGAGCAGGTCTATGAAGTGGTTTCATGGTGCTGGCTTGTCTGGTGGCGTATAGCTGTTTGATGTTCAGTGCGACGCAAAGCCACCGCGGCGTGAAGGGATATGGACGCATTTGGCTCAAGCCAAGTGTAAATTATGCTCACTTATTGCAATTGTGATATTCTGTTGCCTTTGTCAAATCCTCGGCCAAAGAAGTCTGACAATTTTGACACGTAATGAAATTGCCTTTCTCCTTCCTCCTCTTCATATAGGTCTGTTCAAAGGCACATGAATATAAATAACTTGTTCGGTGGGCTATAGCAATAAAACATAAGGTTTAAGGAAGAGGGGCAGTTTTAATAAAAGACCTGTTTAACTCGAGCTTACATTTGCTTCACTTGTAATTCAGCAACAGGATTGTGTGGGGTAGAACTGAATCTTTGTTATTCAAAACAAGCGACTTATTGAAGCAGAAAAGTTTAATAGTTCATTCTTCACGTAGCTTTGCACTTGGGCTGATGTAAACTGTAGACGATGTCCACTGGCTCGTGAAAAGACAAGCAAAGCCATGTATTGTAAACCATGGCAAGAAAATGTCAAATTTGATAACTTGAATCGGCCTCAAAAACCTCAATGCATAGTCATGAATTCTTAGCGATTGTTACACAAATTAATATGATTGATGTGGTTAATGTTTTGATGAAAAGGTTTTAGTCACACTTATTTGTGCATAAAATATACCTCAGCCATGCTTTTTTTCTTCCAAAATTCAATATATATATAATTTACATGTAAACAATCAAGCGTAATTTATGTACATTTTAATGATTTTTAAAAACGATTGTCAGTCTTATTCCTATTGCTTGTGGTCTTGTGGTTCCGACTCTCACCTCTCAAACAGGGTCGTGGGTTCGAATCCTAGCCATGGTGTTTTCCTTCAGCAAGAAATTCATCCACACTGTGCTGCACTCAACCCAGATGAGGTGAATGGGTAGCCGGCAGGATTAATTCCTTGAATGCATGAGCACTGAAGGGCAGCTCGAGTTAAAGAGAAATTCCAGTAGTTGCAGTAAACACTGATTTCATGAGAAAGTCTGTAAAACAAGGCTTAATTGTCAGTATATCATCGAGGATCTAGATATGGTACAGTTACATTAACTGAACTTTGTGAAATCTTGAAATCTACGCTGAAAAATGTTCACACCGAAGATCCCCAACACAGATAAGCGCACGTGGGACAATGTATAATTATTGCTTAGGGCGTCGGGCCCGACGCCCTACCCGAATCCTGTGTTTATTTGCTGATTTCTCAGCAATTACACAATTTCTTCCAGAATCCTTTGGCACATATTTTTTATTCATACAAACAGACACTTTGGTGGTCTTTTCATTGGATTCTGTACGAACTCATTTTGATATAGTTACCAAAACTAGCATTTACCTTTAAAGCCAGGGTAATAATAATAATAACAATGCGCCTCACAATAGATTGGTTCTAGATAGATGGCACTATACATATGTATATTATTGTTATTATTGCTTCTGAATGTTTGCTATCATTATGGTATGATTCAATTTCAAATGAACTTTTATTTCTTTGGCAAACGTAGAAGTAATATATAGAATATGATTTACAGTAAGGATTAAACTCTTGACTTTCGATTCCACTTCTCTCCCCTGTCATTCTGTCTTTAGAAGACGAAAGAAGACACTATTTGTGTGCCATTATTGCCTCGGGGGGTTGAAGCAAAGGAATTTTCCTCGCTAAATTGTCACAATTTGGACCGGAGATGTTACATCTGATTTTCCAAAAAGCCGAAAGTATGCACGATGATAATAGAGGGTGTATGTTCTGTGGTAGAGCGTATTAAAGAGCCTTGCACTGGCTCAAGATTATATGCGCTTAAGATTCCCGAGCAGGCGATTAAACCGGCATGCACAACTACCCCGTCCATCCTTCAATAACTTTAACATAATTTGGGCTAAAACAGAGCTCTTTTTTGCGGCTGTCAGTTTTGTTATTATCAATTACCCCCGCGCTTATCGCATCATTTATTTGCGGCCAATCCGGGCGCTTGCTTGCTAATTCCTCATCAATTCCATTACCCAGGGCACGGGGAATGGGAAGAAGAGTCTGTGAGACCGTTGCTAAATATTGTCAAAAGGCAGAGGAAAGGAGAAAATATCCAAATAGTCTATAGTTTAAAGAGAGAGAAAGGGGAAGAAAAGGAGAGATAGGGGGAGAGAGAGAGGGAAAGAAGGGGAGAGTGAGAAAGAGAAAGAGGAAGAGATAAAGAAGGAGGGGGAAAGAAATGGGGATGGTGGAGATAAAGGATTACAAATAACAGCCACCTAATGATGGCAAGGTCGGAAAACGAGATGACTGCATGAGAGATAATCTAGGGTATACCATCTTACTAATTCCAACACCTTAATACCTACCCTTTCATTACTATCTACCCCCCACCCCACCCACCCATTTATTTCATCATCATCTCCTTCACTTCATCCCCTGCTATTCACTACTGTAAATGTTTATAAATTGTTGTCGTCGCTACCATACCACAAATTGTGTATACGGACCTGGAAAGCCGGTACACGACCGGGCGAGATGGAGTTCCCCTCCTGTCATTCTCCAGTAGAATCAAATCAGTCCTAGGCTGTATTCAATCAACAGTTTTTTTTTAATCCCAAGAAAAACTGATTTTATGAATGTTAAATTTAAACCACAGTTGCATTCAAGCGATTGGTCATCCACTGTTAACCCCCCCCCCTGATTTTACAGAAAAAAAACAAGATTTTGCAGAAAGCAATAACAGAATCATTCTGTAAATTCATAAAACAGGAATTTTTCTACAATTTAACAGAACAGGTCTGTTTAAAAAGGGGAAAATTGTGCTTTATTTAAGGAAATTTGTAAGGCTCCATGTACACCAAATACCAATTTCCTGTAATTTTACATGATATAATTTAAGATTTCGCAATCTGGTAAGATTACAGGTGTTCTTGAGACTCGGCTGCAGGAACTTCTTTTATTTTAAGGATACATTTTTTAACAGTGTAGAAATCTGTATCTGTCAAGGGCCTTTTCAAATGAGGTTGACCTTTCTTTAGTTTCCTGTAGGTCAAGTTCACTTACATGCAGTATGCTGTGGGTGGGCTTGAATTTGTGAGAAACGTTGCTGTGAAACTTTTTTTTCTTTCAAAGTAACAATTTTTTGTATTGTATTGTAAAATCAGATGTAAAATATTAAGAGTTATGACATTTTTATGTTTCGCTTAATTTTACAAAAGAGTTATATGCATGTCCTTGTCGTTATGCAAATGAGCAGACTGATGACGTCACCTACTCTCTATTTTTTTTTATTATATGAAATATGAAAAATTCTAATTTTCTCCTCATTGTCATGTGAGACAAAATTTTATTTATGGTTAAGTCAGTATATTATTCAAACAATAAAAAAACAAAAGAAATAGTGAGTGAGGGACATCATTGACTCTCTCATTTGCATATCACTTAGTTGTGCTGCACTGTTGTGTGAAAAATTGTTAAAAGATATTAAAGCAAAATGTGTTCAAACGTGTTGAAACTCTTTCATGACTCAACACATAGTTACAGGGTGAATGGCCATCTGGATATAGCCTAAGAATTATGAATTATGAGGATGATCTTAAATATTTAGTGGGAGAAATACTCTCTCTTTCAGCCGATTTGAGATTCATGAATATACAACTTTGCATATACTCTCTATGTAACGGAAATATCTTGATTGAAATTTGGATTATTTGCAGAGCCAGCAGTAGGCGTCACAAAGCATTTGGCACATGCAAACGAGATGGTATTTGAATATCTTTTCTCTTTTATCAACTAGATGTACCTTTGACATACTATTGTATAAAGCAATTCATCCATGCTGTTGCTATTCGTTCATTATCGTAATCTAATAATCTGCTTTTCTTTTTCTCTTTTTCCACATATTTTCCACCCACCATCATCTGTGTGATCGTTTAACAGGTGAGTGATTATCATACATTAAGTAAAATAAGGAAGCAGTGATTACTAGTTTTGTCTGCTACATACTGATTATAGGATTATGAGACTCTGCGATGATGTAATTCAGCTTTCTCCTTTGTCGTACAAAGTAGTCACCGAATTTCAATACACAAAGCCTTGAATAGAGTAAGATATTGCATCATTTCAAAGTAATCAGAAAATGGAAAAAGGACATCAAAAGTTGTCAAAACAAAACCAATGTTCACTATTATAGTCTGAAGACAGACAACTGGCAGGTGTCAAATAATTCAAGTGGTACCTTGTAACACGTGAGATATCATTTTTTTATGCGGATGCACTCGCTCGCAGAATTACGCCCCAATCCCAAATTTTTGCCCCAGATTTTGAGTCCGGTATAAGGCTTGTCTCAGAAAGAGAAGAGACAGAGGAAGAGGGACATGCAATTACAATTCTTCAATTGTCTATTTTATGCTATGAAATTGTACAGGACAATTGTGTGGTTGATTTCTTTATTATTTATTCATTTGTTTATTTGTTTATATTTTTGGGGGTGTCTGACCTTTTTTTCAAATTTCTTAGCTTTGCTTGCTTAAAAGTGGTAAATCAACTCATACAGACAGCCCATGTCTCAAATCAAGTCTAGAAGTTTTTGTAAATTTGTTGTGTCGGTGCAAGAACGTCCTTAACACCCCACTTTCGCGCATTGCATGTGCACTAAAATCCCTTAGGAGAGACGCACTTTCAAGTGCCTTGAATAAGGGAGCTACGAAAATGTTTTGCTAAAGGCGTTCTTGCACTGATGCGACAAATGATTGATTTCAGATGTGTGAGTTATTCAGATTAGTTATTAATTAGAGCTAAAAGATAAGTGAAGCTTGAATTATTTCCCTTTTTCCATATAATGTAAATGAGCAGTGTGTTTAAAGATGCATATGCAACAGGAAAAATGAAGTGTAAAAAATTGAAATTGAAGTGAGAGAAAATATATAGAGAGAAAGAGAGAGGGACAGAGTGAGAAAGAAAGATGGGAAATTGGAGGGAATGGGGGAGGGGGTGCTGAGAGAGGGAAGGGGGGGATGATTCGGCAAAGCATGACAAGTACAAATTTATATCAATGTGTTTCCATATTTCCGTTTGTATGTCGTGGAGTGTTTGTTCCGTGTTTGTGAATATTTGTTCCTTTTCTGTCAAGGGTTGTTTAAAGCGAGACAGAGCCAGGGCCGGAATCCACTCCGATGGCCGCATATTTTATCCATCTTTGTTGGTCTTGTTCTGTCAAATGATATTTCTAGGCATGACAGTCACGTCAGAGATCAGAGCACAAAGTAGCGGATGGGTTGAACAGGGATGAGGAGATATAGGGAGAAGGATGAAAAAAAAATCATATTTTGAAGAAAAAAAACCCTGACAGCTACATTGTATTGATCCTGATACAATGAAAGAAGTAGGAAGTAGTGATAGAGAATGAAGAGAAAATAGGAAATGATGAAAGATTGAATTGAAAAGGTTAAAAAGGAAAGCTATTGGAAAGGAAAATTAGATGTGAATTTCATACATTCCTTACAATGGATCCAATATTTGGGGAGCTTTAATGAAAGAACAGAGCTACAATATTAAGAATGCATAAGATGAAGCTTACACAGTTTTGGTAAATTTCAAGCTTATTCTTTTTCAAATTTCATTTGTTGGATGACATGGAAATTGTGACATAAACACTTGAAAGCTTCATTCCAAATTATGATACAAGTAAACAATACAGGTAAACAATTCAAATTGTTTAAAGAAAGTGGCCTTCCACTAATGTGATTCTTTGTCTTCTATTCGGTTTGAAAGAGACAAAACATCGACAATGCAAATCTGTAGATATAGCTTTTCTGTTATTAGCAAATTAATGGGCCAAGTGTCCAAATGTCTTTATTCAACATTACCAGGAGAGGATACCTTATTTCAAAAATGATAATGGAATGGTCACAAATTATTCGGTAGATTTGGATGGTACAATGACGATTCACAGTATTGAATCTTTACTTTTTCTTTTACCAAAGCATTAGGCATGTTGTGGAGTTGTCTTCCCCCCCCCCTTTCCCCTTCCCTCATCAGTCTCCTCCCCTCTCTCTTTTTCTCTCTTTATAATAATATATGTAATGTTACATTGGTGGAATGACACTGCATATCACTGAGATGGACACATGACTGGATGAACTCTCAAATATTAAGTTTATTCAACAACAACTCGGAGCATGTAGTTCCTACATTCTCTTTCTCTCTATTGATATCTTTATTTATATTTGTACGATCTGTCGATCCCCTTCTTTTCTTCTCCCTCCCCCATCCCGTCTATATTACCCCCCTCCCATTTCCCCTTGCTTTGGAACTCGGCAAGAAAAGGATAATAAACACCAGCTCAAGACCAAGCCCCGGAGTTTACGTTCGTTTTTAAGATGATGAACCTGTGCTGATTGTTGTGGTATTAAGTTACTAGAGAAACGGGGTTAGGGGGAGAGAATGGTTCGCGCCTGAAAACACTCTCCGGGATTCCCAAAGCTAAACAATCAGCATTACCAATAATCTGTTGCACTTTTCATTTGCGATTTTCGCCCATTTTGCTCCTGCCCCCATTGAAGAGTTTAACGCGATACGAAGAGATGCAAGCAACAATTAAAATGAGGGATAACTCCTTCTCTTGCTATTTATTATTCAAGTAGATTTATTCTATTTTTGTGATGCTCATTCTCGCAGTTTGAGGTGCATAATTCATATTTGTACCCTTGAACTCGTTGAACGTTTGGAGAGACATTGTAGTGTTGATCGATGTTCCTCAAATTTTGGCAAAAAAGTGTCTTCAAATTTTGGTTGCATCTATACATTATGTTAAATTCTGTAGTAAAGGATTGAAAGATGGAATTTTAAATATTGCACTTGTTCAATAAGAGACAGAAACAGTAGTTATGAAATCGATTGATATCACCTGCTAGCAACAAGTTCTAGCATGGATTCATATACATGTAGAGCTGTTTTCCAATTGAACGAGTGTATGGGAGGTATATTGTGGGTTTTAAACGATTAGATTCATTGACTGATCAAAAAAAGAGCAGCTATCGGTTCGATGGTGAAATGGAGAATGGGATAAAGAAGAAAGACATCATTGAGTCGAGTTTTTGAATCTAATTTGTTCAAGTCGTAGCTATCCAAACACTTGAGCCTATCCGATGCCGAGCCTGGCGCCGGCCGGACTACATCAGTATCTTCCCGTATATTATCATCAATCGATTGCAACATTTCTTCTCTCTCTCTCTTTCCCTCTCTCCTCCCCGCCTCCCCTCTCACTCTCACTATGTCGAGCAGGCTATGTCCGCAGTGCGTGCCTGCCAAATGCTATCCGCTTTCCCCCTCATTGTGAAAATTGTCATAACTTTGACGTCAAGTTTTTCTCAAGTTATTCTTGTATTGAGATTTGCATTAATCAGTTATGTATACCCACACTCTCTCTCTGTGTCCACATCAGTCTTTTAGCGTGTGGCGGCGTTGCTCTTCGGCGAGACAAGTTTTCCAAGTTAATTTTGAAATTGCTTATCCTGACATTTTTATTTCTTTGATAGCTCTATTTGACAAGCTTCACCCTTTTTCTCTGCTATTATCTTCTCTCAACTTTCCCCGTCTCCCTTTCACTTAAATCGCCAAACTCTCACAATCTTCCCTCGCCTTTTCCCTCTCTCCATTTTAATGAATCCCAATTGAATTTTTCTTTCATTTTGATTAATGCTATAATCCATAAATCAATTATGTTTCAGATGAAATATTAAAAGAAATTTTCACCTTGAAATCCCTCAAAGAAAAAGAAAGGTTTTGAATGTCGCCTGTCAAAGCCAAACGTTATTTTAGTTACCATGGTATACATAACAATTTCAAGAACGTCATCCAAAGGCCAAATTGGAAGTGGATAAAATGGGTTCTTTTTTAGACTTGCAAATGCAAACTACATGTATGTGCTCAAGTGGCATTTTATTACTTGCGTTTTAATTACGAGGTGAAAACAGAGCTTGCACATTACATAGTAAAGTAAGATGACCAAACGCTGCTTGCGTGTTCGTAAATTTTGTTGCCATGGCAAACAGGCAAGCAGCAATGCAAGTGAACAAGCAAGCACATTTTCAAATGAATATTTTGTTCCTCTTTTATTAAAGGGAAAACTTACACTGACGAGAAGATTAATGTAAGAATAGTAGATAAAATAATAAAAAAGTATGGGTGAAGGTTTGAGGAAAATCCATCAAAGATTTTTTTACTTAGTAGAATTTCATATTTTTTGTGACATGCTGCAGCTTCCCCAGATAGCCTGTAATAATAATTGAGATGTCATTTTCTCAAAAACTGAAAACGGTATTTATTGTACCTTTAGTATATCAACAGACAAACCATTTGACACCCGCTTCTGAAAGAAAAGTAAAATTCTAAGTCATGAACCATGAAATAAAAAAAAAATCAAATTTTTGCAATTTATGTTGCATTACATGCACACATGGGGCAGCTGTTCATACGACATCAGAATTCTAACAACTTTCGTAATGTTTGATGGATTTTCTTCAAACCTTAACCAATTTTTTTTATTGTTTCTAGCATTAATGCCACAAACTTTATCAAAATGCTTTTCTTTCTTCAGAATTGGAAGAAAAGAGAACATCTTTTGCAATTTTTGATGGCTAATTGAAATTGAATGACATTTTTTGTAAACTCCTGTTTCCCTACAAAATGTTGATATTTTGTGTCCGGGTACGGACTTATCCGTTGTGGGAACCAAGGAACATGAAATTGAGTTGTATTTCTTTGTATGATTCCTCTCACGTCCGACCAGTTTCCAAATGTGAATCATGATAAATTTTGTATTCACAGGTGCGCGAGAGGCATTTTTCGTCTGAAAAGCTCAACTAGAATAAACTTTCCACTCTACTGGTGCTAATGATGCACTCCCATTTGCGAAATTCATTTCGGAACAAACGAAATTATTTTGACCTACATTGTTGCTTTGTTCTGGCAAAGTAGCGCTGAAATTCTGCCCTTTTGTAATGCTAAAATTCTATGGCGAGCTTGTTAAAGTGGGAATAAAGGCTTCTGTATGCTCCCAGATAATGGGCTGTCATCAACGTTATGCCGAACACAAAACGCAGAAAAAGGGCCATTCCTATCTTCACACCATAAATGAGAATTTTACAATTTAAGCTGTCAAATCCTATCCTCCGCAACCATCTATCATCTATCGGTTACTAATCTCTCCCTTTCTAACTAAAGCCAAGGAAACGCCACCCGTTTTTATTTCATTTATGCCCCTCTTTTTCCTTCCCTGTTTGCAGAAAACGACGTCCAATTAGAAGGGCTTTTGTTCCCCCACTTTCATGGTATGGTTACGATGAACAGCAGAGTTAGGTGAACGACTGAGCAAATGGGTCCCTTATAGATGCTTGCCTTCACTGCCAATGTAGACTTGCCCTGCACTCTTTTAAAATGCCAGGAACTCTTTGAATATCAGCTTTTCACAACTAGAAAGCTGTTTTGGACCGATTGAGGCAAGTTTTGGGAAATGAGATAGAAAATGGAGTCATCATCCAGGCATATTTCCAGTGTTTGGATTCATTGTCTTTTGACATTAAAGGGAATATTATATAACACTTTTTGTGAAAGATGCAATTTGAAATTTGATAGTCACGGAAGGAAATAATTTGTTTGAAATATCAAAATTGGAAAAGGCCAGCCCTAGATTTTTATTTCTTTGGCACTAAACCATCTAACATGCATGTAATAGGGGGAAAAATTGAAAGATACTTATAAGAACCTCATCCTCCCCCTTCGTCATTTCTTCCTGCTTTCTCGACTTCTGGGCCCCGTCTTACAGAGTTACGATTGATTCAATCAATCGTAACTCTATGGAAATCCAGCATTGTCATAATTTTTTTCTACAGAAAATTTGCACAAAGTCCTTTGTAAGGAAAGAGAAGCACACAGAATTTTCAATAAAACAATGAATGCTTGAATATACATCATAGTTAGAAAATATTTTGAGCAAACATGAATAATACATGTTGACGTTGCTAGCCGTCCATAGTTGTGATTGATCAGATCAATCGCAACTCTTTGTAAGATGGGGCCCTGTTCTAGATCTTCTGCTTGTCTCCCCCTCCCTTTCTCTTCGTCACTTTGTCTCCTCTTCCCTTCCCTCTTTTCCTCACTCCCTTGTTCCCCTGTCCTCTCTCTCCTTTAGAGTCAATTAGAGAGTCAACTATATTCCGAGTCACAGTGACTCTAATTTGACTCAGAATGGTGTGGCATCACCTAAAAAAATCATTCAATTCCTAGTCAAAGTGACTCATAATTAGTCTCTTGGACGCAGAACAGATTTGACTCCCAGCTTCCTACCGAATAAAATATGACTTTACAGAAACAGGACTGCATGTAGCTCTTCCCTTTTTATCCTTCTTTCCATCACTGCCTCCATCCCTTTCTCTCCCCCTGTATTTCATCCCTCTTTCTCACTCTCTTTCCTGTTTTCCTGTTTTCTTCTGTCCGCTTGATATTAGCATATATCGAGCAAGGGGGAGACAAGGTGAGGGGTCTTTACTAAGAAGGAATCGCCAGGGACAGAAAAGGCTCGTTCGAGGACTTGATCTTGAACTCCAAAGTGGGACGTCAAACGAAACGAGAAGTAAAAGTCCAAAGACTGTCGGCCGACCGATGTCACAGATGGTTGCATGTCGAATGCATGTACATGTATATATCTAAACCTGTTGAGGTAAAGAATCGAGAGAACGAGGGATAGGTTGAAGGAGGGGAAGAAGGATAAGAGCTGGCACAATGCCCCGAGGTCAACCCTTCACGAAGTAGAAACACAGATCTTTCAAGAAGAGGGTACTTGTTGGAGAGGTTTTCAGTGTAATTATTACAATTGAACTTTGCTTCACCTGACTTTTCACGCTTTCCCTATTCTTCGTTTGTACTTGCTCGCAAAATATATTCCACCTTGTCTATTTCAATATCCATTGCACCCCCAAAACAACAGCAAAACACTTACAAAATAAATATATTAGAACATTTTTTATGCAATATTTGCTCTAAATGCATTTTACTGTCTATCAGTATTCTTCTTTAACTCTATATCCTTGTATTATCGATGAGCTGTTAATTCGATCCCCATCTTCATTTATGAATGAAATCAAAATTCATGTCGAGAATCTATCCTGTAAGGATGTTGCAATCATGGATGTTGTTGGAGCTGAACAAGGGTAGAATGTACCTCAAATCAATTATTTGTTTTCTACATGGTACTTGTTAGCCTTTGAATTTAGTTTTGGTACGTTCAGTTAAATTACTGGAAGTGAAGCTTTTTTTTAAAAATAGGGTTCTCGCTGGCAATTTCACACTCGTGTATAAAAAGAAAATGATATAGGAATGGCTCTTTGTTCACTGTAATGGTTATACATGAAATCTCATTGATTTTCTTTACACCTTTCTTATATTATTTTCTTTATCGTATGGTATATCTCATACTTGGTCACTGTCACTTTAAATGTAAATGGTGTAGTAATTTTGCAAAACAGATATATAAGAATATACCTAGATTCCCTAATCTTTGAGGACGGATGGGAGCATTTACAATAGGTTGGATAAATTGAATGTATCGCCCTACGGAAACTGGCCCGGACAGGCTAGCAATAAGCCTCGTTCGTCATAGATTAAATCATAATTGTCCACGCTGGCGACAGGTATAAATGACCCGCCCCAATAAAACTCTGGAATAATTTCAACGTCCATCCCCAACGTTTAGGTTTATCGAGGAATAATTGTCCAAGCCTGATCCGAAATTGGACGTTATGTCTTTGCCTCCAGTTATGAAAGGTGAAACATCCGATGCCCCGTATTATGGTGTCGTAGCATTTGACTGAACCATTAACAAGCTGATGTGTCTTTGGTGCGAAGGTTGCTTTTAGGAGATATCCTGTTGCTGCAGTCACACCGAGGAAAGATATTGGTTACTTTGAATGGCATATCATTGGTCGATTTGGGTCGGTGGTGGTGTCGTTGTGACTGGGACACCGAGGCAGCATGACCATGGCGTGTGTTTAGCCAGTTTTCTTCTGGAGTGTTGCTGCTAATCGTGTGCCGAAAATGAAAGGTAGATGGGCAAGATATGTTGACTTAGCAGTGAGTCATCTGGGATTGGTTGGATGTAAGATGGCAAGGAGAGAGAGAGGAATAGAGAAAGGGAGAGTTAGTGAGAGAGAAAGAGAGACAGAAAGAGAGAGATAGGGGAGGAAGGGAGAGGGGACAGTGATAGAAAGAGAGAATCGGAGTTGGGAGATATTTGGAGAGAGGAGGAGGAAGAGAGATAGAGAAAGACAGACAGGAAGGAAGATAGAAGGTAAAATAAAAGAAAGAGATTGAATCAGAATGAATGATTGCATAAATTTAAGGAGAGAGAGATAGGAAGAGAAAAGATAAGGGAAGAGGAGAGAGAACAATCAAAATGAAGATGTAGTGGTTGGGTGACCATAAAATGAGGGGAAAAAGAGATACCTCATCAAAAACATGACATGATTGTAACTCTACTGGTAACCACATCACATACATTAGTTTTGTCGCTCCTTTTGAAATATATGGGACAATAGGATTCATCTCAAGAAAAATAGGAAAAATATATTCCTTTAATGATTGAAGTTCTTTTTGTTGATTGAGGAATGTATGAGAATGGTTGTCTTGTTAGGTATTACACAATAATTTTTGCATGTGATGGAATATTTTTTCTTTTGCAGTTACCCCCCCCCCCCCACCTTCAATCTTGGTCAACATTTTGAATATTCAATGCTCTTCAGCTGCTCTGGTGAAGATGGAAATTTTCTTTGGAAATTCTCTTATTATTTGCCGCCTCAAAGCAACCATAAAGTACCAAGTACCTCATCTTTACGCTATGAAAATATTGCCCCAGTTCATATATTTTGTTACCTGTGCCATTATCAGGCTAATGCTCGCAGCAATAAGGAATTACCACAAATTAAGGTGCTAAAAGAAACTCTGACGCATCCTTATGTCCACGGCGCCATTAGCCTTAAAGCAACCAATCAAGATCCCCTCGGATCGGCGCTAATTGGTCCCAGCTGGTGCGCTAACGTGGCGGCCATGTTGCTCCACCTGACAAGTGGGGGGTACCTTGTTACCGCAAACCCAGCCCCTAATTTCATTTTCTGCCCGTTTTCTGCTGATTTTAAGAGGGCCTGTGTATTCCGAGCTTGTTGGCGTCCCTGTCGCCTTTGGGAAGGAGAGAGCTTCGGCGGTGAATGGAGAGGTTTTATGTCAACATGTTGTTCCCCTCTTCCAAACATTTACAAGAAGGAGGAAGAGGGTTGGATGTACGCTAGATTGTTTGAGGACCGGGAGTCATGGGTAGAAAAGAAGGAAAGAAGAAAAAGGGGGAAGAAGTTGTTGAAGTTGTTGCAGTGGAGGATCAGGGGATGAGAGTGAGTAGTGTTTGTCGAGTTCGGATGCGGTGGCGGGTAAGAGGGTTTCGGAGTTTGGTGCCAATCACCGTCCCCGCGACACTTCAGTGCTCGGTTTGTCGCCTCGCTCCCAGTGCGGCGATTTTATTCCGTTTTGGAGTGTGGGGTAAACTGGCTTCAATAACATTTGCATAACCTTTGGATACTGAACATCGCTAAACAGCCTCATTTGCAATTCAGATCGATGCCGCTCTCTCCAAGTGAGTACCCGTCCCCCCAGCTTGTCCCATCTGGTGCTTCATCATAGGTTACCGGCATGGTGATGAAAAATATTAACCAAACATGAGAGAATGGGACCAAAATATGCCATTCCAGCTCCCACTAGACTTCAGCGGAAAGCCAGAATTAGCCAATTATCCTGCCATTTCTATATTTCTTCTAACGCATGCGTCCCCCCCCCCCCGACAAGTGAATAATGTTTTAATCCGTAGCCATGATCCGAGCATGGTGCATCAATGATGAATAAAAAATCACTCGTTTAACATCGTCTACGTGGTGCCGTTCTTGACTTCAAAGCCGAGGAGTTAGGCGGTATCGGAGGCGTGCAGTGACTAGAAATGCGTAATGGCTGCCAGATTGTTCTGTCACCCCTTCCCCCTTTGTTGCTGGTGAAAGTGTTGCCGTAGTGACGACTTCATTCATGTTTCATAACCTGTTGTTCCCACGCTTAGTTTAAGGCGAAAGCTGACTTCTCTCTAAATGCAGAAGAGCTAATCTCACTCCTCTCTATGTGAGACAAAGGACCAGTTATTTTGGAGTGAGATTTACATCTTTTGAGAGTGGATTTACCTCTTTTGAGAATGGATTTACCACTTTTGGAGTGAAAGTGTCTAAAAAATATACACTGTTCACTGCACTCTCAAAAAATATAATCCCACTCCAAAATGACTGGTCCCTCGTCTCACTCTGAGAGGAGTGATTAGAGACCAGATTATCTCTTTTGCATTTATGCCCTTTTTACACAGGATTTTCTTAACCCCGGACTATCGCTAACCCCGTACTATCCTTAACCCCGTACTATTTTTTTTCCTTTTCACACATGCCAAATTGTTATTGCTAACCCCGGATAAGGAATGCTTGCTTTTTACACACGAAACTCGCTAACCCCGGACTAGTGGTTTTTGTCGATCATTCGTAGTACAAGTGCTTCACTCGTACACTTTTTACACACGCTACAATTTCCTTAACCCCGTACTATAGGTGGGGCCAAATTGCCATTTAGCCCCACCTATAGTACGGGGTTAAGCTTAGCCCACTTTCGTTTTACACATGCGATCTTAACCCCGTACTATTGCTCTTAGCACCGCAATTGGTGGGATAACCCTGCTTTTTTGCAGGGCCAAATAATCCCGTACTATAGGTGGGGTTAGCCCACTTTGAAAAAACGCTGTGTAAAACGAAAGTGGGCTAAGCTTAACCCCGTACTATAGGTGGGGCTAAATTGCCATTTAGCCCCACCAATAGTACGGGGTTAAGGAAATTTTAGCCTGTCTAAAAAGGGTATTAGAGTATCTCTGTATCTTGCTGGCTTGTTGCCTGACTATATTTCTTGCTATCATCAATGGGCTACCACTGACATACAAGAACATAGTCCATTAAAATTACACAATAACACGCACTGAAGTGCACCTTCATGATTTTGATAATGGGAGTGTCATTTCTCCAGAAAGGTTCCAATTTGTCAAATTGAATAAACTCTTTTATTAAATCATGGTCCCTTTAACAGTTGAACATTCAATTCAAGTCAGAATAATTCATATTTCACATAGCTTATTTTACTTTGAAGGGGAGGTTCTTAATGTGATTCGAAAATCCTTTGCACGTGCAAGTTAATTGTGCTTACACATCTATTCACTTTGAAATGGTATGAATGCCATATCGTGATTAAAAATTTGATGTTTGATTAAATTTTTTTATTGCATCTGCATCTCAAACAAAACTATTTATTTATTTAGTTTATTTATATTTTTTATACAGGTCCATAGCATAATTAGTGGTCTTGATCACCAGTTCATCTATTACCATTTCGTCTAATAACCAGTTGGTCTAATACCCATTTTCTTTTCGTTCATTTTGCACAATTAGCACTTTAGTTTAATTAGACTAAATGGTATATGGACTAAATGGCTATTGGACCAACTATTAGACGGAAGGGCATTAGACTAAATGTAAGAAGACTATGTGGTGAGTGGACGAATTGGCATTAGACGAATTGGAAATGAAACCCTCTGTGTATTGTATGATTATGTCTCTTTGTATAGTAGAATACTGGTATTGAGCCTCTTCAAACAGTAAAATGTTGTTTATAATAATGCTGGTTTCTATGAACTTTCAGAAGTTATTTAACGCTTTTAACTACCATGCTTGATTTATTGAAGATTTGATATTACAAATTAAAGTTTGTCGTTTTAAAATTGTAAATTAATATTCATCTGGGAAACGACTCCTGCAAGGTTCATGTAGTAAACAGAATTGTATACAAGTTTTAAAAAGCGTTTTTAGTGGGTAGAGCTGGTTCTGGTGAGCACTTCGTCCTTTTAATTAAGGGACCAAGAGAACGTCCCTTTAATAAAAGGGACCAAGACAACGTCCCTTTAATTAAGGGACCAGAAATGCCTGGTTGCCTTCAACAGCTGAGAGGAGGTTTGAATTTCATAATAATCTCGGAAACCCAGACACGATGGCAGCAAGCGCGGACCAAAAGCTGTGAAAAGACTTGATGGGGGTTCGCCATCGGGTTCCACTGTCTTCTCGAAATGTGTTCATGCTATCCAGTTGAACACGATTTGATATCGGTTTATTGCACGTTTCCCATAGACTGTAGCATGAGTTGTCATGTGCTGAGGGTCAAAGTTGTTTATATATACATGAGTATGCACACACAACAAGAGCACACATTGTTTTTTTTTTGTATTTTCAAGGAAAGTATTACTTTGCAATTATGATTGATAATAGGCTGCTGACTGAGTCCTGATGTCATTGTAGTTACCATCGATGTCAAAAAGTTGTTTGAACTGTATGATATTTATATGCTACTGCATCCAGGTATACGTGCTGCAGCTTTGTGTCAATCAATCAAGTTTGAACAAAAGACAATTATCGTAATTTTCGCTTCTTTTTGTTACCCAAATCATCAGCCCTCAATGTGATGAATAGAAGATATATATTGATCCCCTTCGAGGTACTGTACCCAAATGTTGCATGAAATTATTGTAATAGGGTGGTATTGATCTTTAATAATTAAACGACTTTCTGAATCCTGTCTAAGATTGAAACAAAATGACAGTTTGAAAATTCTCCGCTCTTAAAGTGACTTCTAATGTGAAATGAAGGACTAAACAAATTCATCACCAAAAATTCAACCATAATTTCAGAGCCCACTGCAAGTTGGTGATGAATCATACAAATATTGACTTCAGTTTGGAAGGAAGACTACCTCCCCTGGCGGAAATAAAGCCCACTCGGCAGTTCACCCGGCGCATAGGGGGCTATAACCTAGCATGGCGGCGCGATCCCATAATTGTGTTGAAATTATATAAATGTAGCTTGTTAAGGCCGGTGGTAAGGCGATACGAGGAATACCGCGGTTATGACCCAGATACGTGTAATCCAGTTTATGGTGATCTGCGATATGGTGGAAGTCATGTTTACTCACCAGCAAGTTCTTCTTTAAAAGACCTGTAAACTAGAAGCTTGAGCTTTATCATCTAGAACCCCCCCCCCCCCTCTTTCTAGCACCTTTCCAGCCAGGCTATGCAATTTAAGGATGCACACATTTCTCAATATTATATTTTTTTTGGGGGGGGATGAAAGGGCCTCCCCCTTATTCATTAGAATTCCATCTTTATTTTACAATACTAAGACTCGCCCCACATAGTTTGAAATCGGCTAGTAACACTTTGACAAGTACATGTACGTGGAAGTTCATGTGAAAGTAATCACCCCCACTCCCTCCCCCGAATTTAAACTAAATGATTAAAAAATATAAGAAAAAATAAATCAATGATAGATATGATAATTTGTGAATTGTATTTGTGATTAAGTTATAATGAAATCATCAGTAATTCTCTATTTTATCTTTTTTTTCTTGGACGCATTGTATAGTACTGCATAATTCTGATTGAAATCAAGCATGTATTATTTAAAATGTTCTTTAAGTGTGTAGACCTACTTTTTTCTGAAATAGACCTTGAAAGGAGAGAGATTTCTATTATAACTTCTATACACACCTGTGTTGCGAGAGTTTCACTGGAATGGAGCATTTCCATGATCCATACTTTTTTTTTGAAATTTTTTTTTGTTTCAAGTACACCATGATCCTTTCAAGATTCCTACCATGTGGTTTAACATAATTCCATGATCCTTTGCTCCATTCACCGATGGGGAGATGGATGGTTGGAGGTGCGAATTGACGCAGTAAGCGTAAGGTTCTACTTCGGGAGCATTGACCTCCCTTTCCTTCCACTGCACAAACCCTCCATTCATTACCCAGAGTTCAATCAGGGACAGTCATAATGAGAATTTTGTTACCCTTGCCCTCTTCTCTGATACCACCTTCTGAGGTTGAAATATGAAAAAGAAGTTAATGGCCGTTTCTCAAAGGTCCATAAGTCATTTCACTTTCAGAACTCTTATAGACCCTTCCCTATATAAGTTGATCCTGCAAATTGATGAAAACAATTTAAATTGTTTATTTTCTGGAAGTATAGATCCCTATCAATGATATATACATTTGCATTTAGGCTATATGGGAAGATATACCTGTAGCAAAGTAATTTTGCACAGAGACATAATGTTTTGTTAGAATTATTTATCCCTTTTTCTTCATTCTTGTGTTTAAATTGACACTATCTCTCCCATCCAGTGCCAAAAGTTTACACTTTTTACTTTCCTGTTTTTATGGAAGAAATAACCTATGGTAAACTTGCAGAGCTAAAAGGTCAAAGGTTATCTTGGGTAGATGTAAAAACATTGAATTTGTGAAAGTTGTACCAAGAGACAATGAAGCAGGCTGTGCATGCCCAAAACTTTAATTTTACTTTTGAGATGAACGAGTTCCCAAAATGGGAATCGGCAGTCACCGGTGCACTGCAATGGGATTTGAACACACGACCCTCTGATTTACAAAACACCAGTCTGGACCACCACCGCAACGCACCATGCATGACCGCAGCGACGGTATGAACGCGTGCCAAGTCTTTTTTAATGTTACTTAATTCCTGTAAGACAAGTGGGCCCCCCAAACAGGGAGAATCGGAAAGCGGGTACCGGCATAGCTGGGATACTTGTTTAATCCACTCTCCGTCATTGACTTCAGGACCCATGCTGATGTACATTTATGTCAGAATGTAATCCAGTAACAAAAGACTTGCATTTCAATGTGAGCGCCCACCCTGAACTACAGCTAATTGGAAATGTCCATGACTTCCCTTGAAACTGTGGCATAAATTATGGCATTTCAGTATAACTCAATAGTAATTATACATATATTTATTTATACATTTATTGTTTGTAGGCTTTACATTTGTATTCAGACCATACATTTTACTTGAAATTTTGTTTCAACTATTTCTAAAGAAGAAGTTGTATGTTGAGCAAAACAGTGTATACCGCCGTTACTTGGACACAAGTGTCCTATAACATCGGGAAATATTGAGGTATGTATGCTGTTACTTGGACACAGTGTCCAAATAGCATCAGGAAATTTACATTTAATCCTAAATGTCAAATAACAGCAAAATAGGTTGACTGAAGCTAATTGATACAGTTTGCTACTGGTGTCGATCAAATGTCGCATTTTGTGGACTCCCAAGTAGCATGATTACAATTTTAAAATTTTCTTCTGAAAATAGAAAATGCATATGAAATCAGAGTTATTTAGCCACTATAAATGTGCATATTATATCAAGTTTGGTCAACATAATTGCTACAATTTACCATTTTTTATCAGTAATATATTTCATATCATTTCTTTCTTTGATGAATAAATTTAGTTTACTTTAGCGGATGTAATCTTGAAGGAAGAGGGACGATATATGAGTTTATGACTCATGTAACATAGACTTATTTTTTATTCCATGTGCAGTATATAAAACATCACTGTGTTCTATGCGATTATATCATGTTGATATTGCACTCACAGAAATGGGTATAGCTGTCGTACAAAATGATAAGGGGCTAAATTTGTTTAATTTTATTTTGTTCCTGGCTTCAGATAAAACAAGATTTGATACAGAGCGTTAGCGCTCCTAATACCAGATGGTTTAGAATAATAATATAGGGTATATTTATATTGCGCACATCCACCTAAGCAAGTGCCATATATTTCAGTCCCATGCATGAAATTTTATGTCGGCATCATATCTCCCTGCATTTAGTATCTTTGTGATACCATCATTACCGTGATGCCTGTGTCTTGTGTACATGCAATGGAGTATTAGAAGCCTTCCCAGCTGTTAGAAGACACATTCGGAGGAAACTCGATACAGTCTGGCCGCGCTCTCAATGGATGGCGTCCCACAAACATGGGTCAAGAAGCGTAACGAGTGGGGTAATCCAATCAGATGAACATTACCACGGACGAGGACGACGATAGGATGGCAATGAGATGGAATAAAGGTCATGTGACTAACCCCAGCCGGCTTTGCAGGCATAGATTCCTGGTTTGGAACAAGTATGGGTTTTAACTGACATACATTAAATGAAAACACCTTCCGTGGTCTAAATGGCTAAGTATACAGCCATAGAGATAATGATTTAGTGACTTTTTCACATGAACATCCTTTAGTGACAAAGACTATACTGTGATGTAATTTTGAGTGATACATTTTCGAGTAACGTAACAAGATAACTATTGCTTGAGCTACCCTGACATAGCAGTTTTGACTACAAGGTTTGAGCTAAGCTGACATAGCAGTGTTGACTGACTACCATTGCTTGAGCTAAGCTGACATAGCAGCAGCTCATGTCAGCCAGCGTTTTTGTATTGGTGCACGCTTGCGTGGAAGAATCGAGCTGATTTGTGATCTTTCGGTGGATGAAATGAGCAAAGGCAGGTAGATGTAACACACAGAGGATGCAATGGAAGATGATAGTCGGGGGATGGCTATTTCCCGCCGGATGGCGTCCAACAAACATACGGTCACGGAGCGTAACAACCACTGTAATCCTATCAGAGAGAGATCCCCATAGACCAAGACAGTCAGGAGAGTAGTCTGATGCATTTCAGACCCACCAGTTGATCTGTTTCAAAGGGATGGATACAAGATTGTTTAAAGGTATTATTTAACTTTGTGAACAGCCGATTTAAAAAATTCTCAAACCAAGTACATGTATTAGATCTAACAACCCTGAAAACAACAATTATCGAGAATGAAAAGCTGAAAATACAAGGCAAAACCCAATTTTGTAATTAAGCGTTTTAAAGACATAAGTGTATGGGATGAAATTAAGATGGTGTTTCCGGTCACTTTATATTTCACTATTTGAAGCACTAAATAATGATTTCCGGACACGATTTTTACTGGGCTACATTTTTGTGTAAACATATCACACACGCAGGTGACAAGTGTGATCTAGCTCAGATTTTTAAAAAGACAAATTAATGTAAGCCAATCACTTTAAGAAAGACTACATGTAGTCACCTGGCAAAAAAATTAATTGTTCATTTTTGGGGGCTACTTTTCATAACCTGCTGAAATCTGAAACATTGGATAAGCTTTATTGTGGCAGTGACTTTGGGATTTAGGGGGCTCTTTTGAATATTTTTGGGGCAAAATTGCCTTGAGACCCCATTTATAATTTTTTTGTGCTATTCATTGACACTCTCTATAGCAATGAATTTTTTTCTCTAAAGCATATACTGTAGTTTTTTTTTTAAATTTGAATTATATGATTCGATCCAAGTATTGAGCCAATTTAAATTTCTTGCATATGGTTGATATAATAGGACCCCCCCTAAATAACACCAACAATTTTAGTCATACATAATTGTTGACAGGCATTTACTAGATTTCTTTGATTTCCATGAAAATGAAAATACTTGTGTTAAGTTTCTCAACATCAATATTTGAGTGGGAGCTCATCTCGTGCAAAACACATCTTGCGGCCTCCATTCCCCAACATGTGCTTCCCACGTAATGTCGAGCAAAATTTTCCGCACTGTCGATCAGAGCTCCATTTGGCAGCCATTAATGCTAGCCAGGGTGTAATTTCATTGTTTTATCATGACCGTTTGAGGCTATTTGAGTTCATGTTGATTAGAAGGCTTTATAATCTGCAAATGAGCAATTGCCTGCGCATAGGGGAATAGTTCGGTCCATCAACATGGAGCGGGAGATTCTTATCCCCCTTTTTTAATCGCCTTCACCGCTCCAGCTTGTCTCGATGACTAGGATGACCTTATTAACAAATGTTTTTGGTTTGTTGCTCGCTGCTAATTAGTACTGTTTGCAAACGTAATGTGTCCCTCATGCTAATAATATTCCAGCATGTACGATGCTCGTGATGGACGCATCACAAATAGGTTGCCAACTTGTAAAGCTACTGATAGATAATTGATGGAAATGAAAATGAGATATAGCTCAAATGGAGTAGTATTATGGGATGCAGTTATGATTGTGATTTTGATATTTAAAGAAATTATAAGAAATATGCTGATAGAATGATGTAGGCCTATTTGTAGCATCACCGGCATCATAAAAGGCTTATTGAACAATTGGATATTTTATATGTTTGTGAAGATAGAAATTACAATCTGAATATTTTTTCCTGGAAAATTGGTCCATTTGGGCAGCAAGTATCAATATTCATCAATTAAATACTTACAAATTTGATTCATTAAATTATTTAGTGTTTTTCTTTTCTGCATGGATGTAGCAATACAGTATTCAATGAAAAATGGTGTCTCAGAGCTACTTCATATATATTGCTAATATACATTAATTATTGATGATTTTTTATAGTAAAGGAGAAATCGTAATATACGTAAGATGGAAAAGCTATGCATACCCTGTTTGTAATTTGGAGATATGTATTAGAAGTTGGATTATCTATGATCTTATTCATATTTCATATGCTCTTTAACTTTAGGATTTTTATACATATAACTGGAGGATTATTAGAAAGTCAGACAGAAAGTTAATTCCCTTGGAAGTAGTTGGATAAGCTCATCGTTTATCAACAGTTGACAGTTAACCATATAGGCCTTAATATTCCGCCATCTTAGTTGATTTGGAATTTAGAATAAATAATTGAAACAGAAATCTCGTCATTTCGTGATCTTCCTTCCCATCTCCAGATTATCATTTATTTCTCTGATCCGGAACCTGTGTACGTCTTTGAATTTTCTTTCGACGATCAGAACGGGTAATCAGATTTTTACTTGTCCTTTTTAATAATAAGTGTTAGGTGTCAAGTATCAGGTAGAAGCAATTATCCCATTTTAATGAGGTTGACCTAAATTTGGAGCATTTTTTACAGCCAGCCACCAAGACCATGCATACGTTATCCAGAATAACTATATTCATGGTAGGCTTAGACTAGATATTCCTCTCATATTCATCCAAATTGGAAGGAAAAAAAAAGAAAAGAAATATATTCCTTTGCAAACATCATTTTTATGCAGGAACAAAATATGTTAAATGTATGTGCATTTAGATAGAGAGTTAATCTGCAGTATAATCCGAGGATATGGCAGTATCAGCAGAAATGTTCTAAGCCTTGGAAAGGTAATTTAATCGGTAGATTTGGATATTAATAAATGGGATGGACGGGGGTCTTAAAAGCGATGTTGTGGTATCATTTGTTCCTGTTTCCTACCTCTAGGTTGATGGGTTAGAAGTTCAGATTTTAATGAATATGTTTAAAGGGTTTTGTAATATTGATTTCACATTCATGAAATTCCCCATTGAACTTAAAATTGCTGATAAAAAGAAGAATGTTTGCATGGTTTTTCTGACTGCCTTTCGATCACATGCTATTGATTAGCTTTGTGCTCTCCACTACATCATTATTTGTCATATCCTAATCTTGTTTTTGATGAACAGCGTGTGGATTTTAATAAACTGAAGAAAAAAAAATCATGAAAGAAAATGTCATCAAAAGTGGATGAAAGCTATAATACCCATGGCATTTTAGAATTTTTCTGTATTTCACAAGAGATTTATAGGCATAACAAATATCTCTATACCCGGTGACAGTGCCTCCACCACAACTAACAACCACCAACTACCATCACAACCACTGCCACAAACACCTATTCTTCTACCACCAATACCTGTACCACCACAACCAATCACCGCCACCATCATCTCTCCAACCATTACCACCACCACCACCACCATAAACACCAATGCCTCTACTATCAACACCTCCATCACCACAAACTCCACAACAAACACCACCATAAACTCTACCACAAACTCCAATATCTCTACCACCACCACCACCATTTTTAACTTTTCTTCATGTCACAAAACAAATGCACAAAAAATATTCCTATCAGTAACACTGTCATCACCACAACCACCACCACAACCACCACCACCACAACCTTCACCATTAAAACCACCACCAACATATCACCAATAGCACCAGCACCATCATACCCAAAACTAAAAGCTCTTCTTCTACCCGCTTATTTTCGAAAAATAACCTTACTATTTTTATGAGTGTAACTGTGTTGTATGCAGTCCTCAGATACCTGATGATAATTTTCTGTATTTATACCTGTCTGATCCAAACTGGAATCTCACCATCATGCTCTAGCAACAAGATTCTGGCATTCCTATAAAGGATGATAAGCACTCTTATTTCGTCACATCAGAAAGTCCTAATAATTATGATAATAATAATAATGGCATATGTACCCAGGGTAGCCACTTCAGTTCCAAAAACTGTTCCCCCAGCGGGCTCTGCTATTATTACTCGGCTAAGCTAGGCTACCTATTCGGGTGCACACAGCTTTTTGAGGAATTGCTTCCTGCTGGTACCCATTTACCTTACCTGGGTCGAGTGCAGCACACTTTGGATGAATTCCTTGCTGAAGGAAATTACGCCATGGCGAATTTGCATTGACACTGTAAATATCATTATGTATGAAGAAAATATGTGGGAGTCTGAAAAGCACCAACAAGTCCTCTTTTAGTGATATTTAAAGTAGTTTTCACACTGGCGAAAAAAAGGGTATTTTTTAACTGGTTGGGTGTGAAATCACTACCTGACTCAGATATCACAAGAAACTGTCATATTTTTATCCTCTCATTTCAAATCTGGAATAGCTTATTTGTTAGCCTTTCTTAGCTCTGCTAAAAGCTTGACCAGGATTGAAGTGAAACAAGAAAATATCTTGCGATTAAGGGCGTGAAAGCTTCATTCTGCATTCTTATTTTGAAAAGAAATATATAACCAATATAATATATAACAAGTTCCTCCTTGATCTTGTTGGATTTGCATTATTAATATAAATAAATATTCATCAGGATAAACAGATGAATAATTCACCCTACTATCGCCTGTGGGTCACAGAATTAGAATATTGTTGCGGACAGATCTTTGCTTGTTAGTTTTTTATCCCACATCCTTGAAATAGACCAATTAGGACTTTATATTCACTGATTCCTTTTTACATATATTTACTGGATAACCTACTTATGAAAATGGTTGCTAAACACATTTTGAAATTGGGTTTTGCACACTTAAGATATTACCCTATTCATAGGGTTTATATAGAAATGTTAAATCTAGAGTATTTAGATTGTGATTAGGTACATTTTTCTTTAATGGGGCAAAGAAATTGAGTAAGTGCATCTATGAATGTTAAAATAGCATATTGATGACTGTTGTGTATCCAATAAAGTATTTTTCTGCTGCTGGTATATGGACTTAGGGTGCGTTTATACGCCACTTTTTTACCCTAGAATCATGATCTGAATCATTTAAATCATGATTCTTAAGAATCACGATTGCGTTTAGTCAAAATTGAAAATAAACGTCTTTCAAGTCAAACACGGAAAAGGGGGCGTTTGGAAAGACATTTCTGTTGCATCATGAATGAAAAAGGTCATATAAACGCAATCGTGATTTGAATTGTGATTCTATGACGCCACTGTGTCGGGTTTCATTCCGTTTGACTCTTGCCAAGCTCAAGGCGCGTGCTATAAAATTTGACCTATACTTCCACTTTCAAAACTGCACTGGATCGGCCCGAATCTGTGGCGAAACAGCATTGGAATGAAGGTCGTCTAAATGCTGGTTCTGTGGTATTGTTTTCATGTTCGTGTTTTGAATCATGATTCAAATCATGATTCTGGCTTGCGGTCGCATAAACGCAGCCTTAGGTCTACAGAACTCTTCTTGTAGAGTATTAATCTCATGATGTAATTTCATAAGACTGAAAATCAGATTGTGCAATTCTTGTGCTTGTATGGAGGTGGTTGTTTATTGTTATTAATCTTTGTATTATCGGTCTTTTTATAGCTGTTATGCCATTAGGTGATCTCTTACCCACTTGATCTAAAAACTCCCTTGAAAAGAAAACCACACAATCCCCCTTCCCATATAGTATGCTAAAGTCGGGATGTGTTCAGAGCCAGAAGTAAACACAAAAATATGCCAATCAAAAGTGAATACATTAGCATAAGTAGCAACTGTTATTTCTAATCGTGTAGTAACTGCAATATATCTTGAAGTTCCTTGAAAATTTCTGAATATATTACTTCACAAAACTTGAACTTGTTAATGTTGCTCCACATCTGTGCATGGCTTGTGTGAAGTAGACCGTCGTCGCCACCCATTGCTTGCGACACCGATGAACCGGAAAATTAAGTGGTATCACTTTTAGCAACCTGGTTGTGTTGGGGCTAATTCGGGTGCCATACGTGCACGCCTGTGCTATTTTCGTAGCAGGTGCCAGACGCATCCCATAGTGCTTCAGCCTCTCAAACCTCGGGTTGACCATGGTTTGACACAGGTTAGGGATGGTGTGGTGGGGTGTGTAGTCATTATCTTTGTACTGGCGAAGACTTGTTTGGATGTTGGAATTTTTTAAAGGACCTTGTTAGGTTAAAAAAACGTATTTTTTTTTATTTCATCTGAAATTGAACAGCTTTACATGCTTTTCATGGTGTAGCTAACGCAGGAAATAGCATGTGGGGCCACACTTTAAATGGACAGGCATCTTTCTGTAATTTTTTTTAAGTTGGTAGGTTAGTGTTTTTTGCTCTTTTATCACCTAATATTATTCTTTCAAAAAAATAAAATTATTGGTGCTATTGCTACTCTTGTACTTTTATTCATTTTGTTTGGCATGGTTATTTTGTGTGCTTTGGGACATTTGGAAATGGATTTCAAATGTAGGGCCTATTAGAATTGAAACAAAAAAATGGAACAGAATGTTGCCTACTTGTATTCACCCATTAAATGATGTTGAATGTGACAGCCTCAAGCAATTTCATTTCTTTAAAACAGTGAGATAGTAGGGCCCATATTCTAAAGTCAGGTCTAACTTAGACCATGGTGTAACTCTATGCTATGGGAAGCCAAAAGTGTCAAAATTTGTATTAAGTTGTATGTTTCTTATGTTTACTGTGCTCTTTCCTGATTCATCGATGGTGAAGACAATCATCTTTTTATACTTCCTAGACAATTGTGAATGATTTGAGAGCCAAATGAGCTGAGATAGATATCTCTACCGTTAGTGATTTATGTAACAATTGGCTATCCATACTTCAACCACAACTTTAAACCCAAGTTTAAGTTAAACCCACCTAGGAGTTTTATGACTGAATCCGGGAGACTAGTTTGGGAGGGAGTGGGGAATAGCTAGGATGATAGGTGAAAAGTTAAACAGGTTAATCAAATAGATTTTAGGTCCAGCTCGTTGCTTTCCTCGAAAGCCTCATTTTTGCATCCCCTCTGACCCCCTCCTACCAGCTTCCACCCATTTTCACTCTTCAACAACAACAACAGATCCATTCCACCATGACACCACGTTGAGCATCTGGGACTTAGGCTCTACGAAACGGTCCCAAGCCCAGCCAGAAGTTAGATCCATTCGACGGAGGTGCGTAGGCATGCGAACATCGTGCCACGAAATCGGTGCCTGGCATCATATTTCTCCATTTCAAAAATGTGTTTAGCATCCGCGCCGGGGAAGAGAAAAAAGGGGAGAAATTGTTGTAGGTGCTCAAAATAGCTGTTCGGTCCGTCCCCCGCGATATTGTCAGAAATTGGCTGTAATAGGGCTAACAAGGGGAGAGGGGTAGCCCTCTTGAAATCCAGGCTGGATTGAAATGGAAGTCAAGAGGACATTGTTAAAGCTTCCTCCGTCCCGATCAGCTGGCCTGTCAAAATGAATTAAGGGGTAATAGTGCCCAAGTGAGGACACCTAACTGTGCCATCCTCCATGCAGAAAACCAGTCATAGATGTTTCTGCATTCTAGCCGAATGGTGTTATTGCTGTATATTACTTTTTTCCTTAATTTTTGGTGTTCTTCAAATCAAGTTATAATTGACATTCTGTGACCACATGAGATTTAGAATTCAGAAATGTCCAAATAAATCTCCAATTTCTATTCAGAATTGGCCATTGGGAGGTCAATCTTACATATACAGCAGATTTTTGTTTTATCTACTTTGGAAATACTTAAATTAGTTCCTAGAAGAATTATATAGAGTAAATGTTTCAAACAAAGCTGTCTTATTCGTGTTCGAATCCCAGCCATAGCGTAATTTCCTTCAGCAAGAAACTGATCCACAATGTGCTGCACTCAACCCAGGTGAGGTAAATGGGTACCGGTAGGAAGTAATTCCTTAAAAAGCTGTGTCTGAACGCCTAGCTTAGCCAGGTAATATAGGAGCGCCTTGAGCACCTAACAAGGTGGATATGTGCGCAATATAAATAACCTATATTATTATTATTATTATTATACCTGAAGAAAAGTCATAACGCATTCTTACACATTGAGACAATTGTACTTGGCTGTTGGGAACTATGAATACCAGGTATTCATTTTTTGTATATCTTTGGACCTTGTAGAGGGCGGGGGGGGGGACTAAATTTGTTAGAGGATCAGAGCAAGAAAGAGTGAAATTTCAACAAAGAGGACTGGAGTGCATTGAAAACATGAGAATGATAATAATAAACTGAAAAGGCAACTTAAGAATTTGACAAAATTGCTTACACTCATAAAATGTTGGGTAGCATACTGTCCACTGTGTTGGGTAATGTATTTTTATAAAGAAAATATATATTTATATTCTGGGCAATTATTATCCAATTGATCAAATTTATTACCCAAGTTAATATTAGTTTTTATTACCCAATTTGGGCAGATTTTAAGCAATAGTTGTGTGGACAGTATGTTGCCCAGGGTTGGTTAAAAGTTGAGCATTTTTGGCCCGACTATTCCAAGAGTGTAGGCATTGGACTGAAAGAGATAGAAAGAAAAGAATGACGATATAGATCGTGGACGAAATATGAGAGAGTCATGATTACTACTCTGAGGGGGTGATCCGGGGGGGGGGGGGGTATGGAGAGGAAATGTGATCAAGATTATGTAATTTAGACAGGGGAAATCAACGGAACATACCGCTATGATTGGCATTTTTTGAACCCTTGACTAACATTTCTGCAAAGTCATGCATGTTCCTCGTGGCTTGTACCACCTTTCACAGAGCCTGCGGTTTAGATGTTTATCTGATGAATGATTAGTAGTTCCTTGCTACTTATTTTTTTTATTTCTTTTCTTGCTTGAACTCTCCCATTTAAAAACCACACTAGTTGTACTTAGTATGTACAATTGGATGTTATGAATGGTAAATTACCTTATAATTTCTTTACATTGTTTTTATGATAAGTGATTAGCAGTTCCTTGCTACTTACCTTTTTTTTTCATTTTTCCCTTTTCTCGCTTGAACTCTCCTGTCTAAAAACCACAATATTGTTTGAACTTAATATGGACATTTGAATGTCATAAATGGAAAATTACATTAACATTTCTTAACATTGTATTTATGAGGAATTATTAGCAGTTATTTTTTTTCATTTTCTTTCCTTTAACTCGCTTGAACTCTCCCATTTACATCCACATTATGGTTTGAACTCCTTGAACATCAAAGTTGGTGTAGCATTCCTTCATTTGGTATTGGGAGAGACAACAGCTTTTTTGAATCAGGATTGGTCATTTTTTATAAATCATATTTTATAATGTTCATATTTTTTTTTACTATTTTATAACAATGTTAATATTTTTGTTGACAATTTGAGAAATAATACTTTTATTTACACCTTTAATCTTTTCCCAAATGGTAAACGTCTCCAAACAAGGGCTCGTATTTTGATGCTGTATAAGATGTTGCTGAGTTTCCATTCATAAACTGGTCACAACGTGATGGTTATTGCCAATTTGCAGAGCAGGCTTCGACCAATAAATGTAAATCCCATCTTGGAACGTTTAAAGATAACTCTGAGCTAGGGTTCACCTTCGTGGCAGCTCGAGGTCGTTCAGGTATCATGCCGACAATCTTAACCACACTAATCAACGGAGTAAGAGAATAGTCGTAGGAGGTATTTGTTTTCGGTGGTAAATGACACCCGGGGATATGCGTTCGCTTGGATGACAGTCTACTATATTAACAAACGTGACATGCTTGCATCATGACTATGAGGTTGGGTATGTGGTCCGGTGCAAGGCAGAAGGTCGTAGGTTCAAATATCAGTGTGATGGGCAATGAGATGGTGGGATAACTGGATTCCAACTGGGCCAGGCGAGGGGGGAGGGGTGTGTTCCACAAAGCTGAAGATAAAAATAAAGTAAGCACCAGGTCATGCTTAGTACCAAAATGCACTATGTTATTTAATGTGTATACTCCTGAGAGAGAGAGAGACAATGACAAATTTGTCACATTTTTAAACCGTACTCATAAACAAAATGGCAACCTATTGAAATTTCAATTATTCTATTGGGCATATCATAGATCTCATAGACCAACTTGGTTTGAACCCCCCCCCCCCCCACTTTTTGTGCTACTCTTTCAAGGGCTCTTAAGTTGGATTAATGTATAGTCATATAGATGTAGGTGTTTGTTTAGAACACATCTGGGGTTTATTGATTTGATTTCTTAAATATTGAGGAAAAATGGATGCAATAAACACTGATTCATTGATGTAACACTATTTGACGCTCTACCCACCCCATTTATAAATTCTAAAGTTTGTTTGTGGAACGAAATGTCATTATTTGAGCAAGAATAGGCCTGAACAGATACTGGCTCTCTCCCTCAAGTAAACTCATCCAGGTAGTTTTTCACCTTTTAGCCGTCCCCTACACCTTTCATTTTCTCCAAATGTATCGTTCTAAACTTTGATTCAAAATATGGGAGGCTAAAAGCACTATGAGACCTTTCGATAAGTATCTGTAACAGGGGGTAAATGGCCGCGTATTGATTAGATAAGTGGGTTGGGTGTTTGGAGAGGCTACCTGGCGAGTGTCTTGCCAATAACAAGCGTTACTTCGGAGGCGGTTTCCATGGTTATTTGGCAGAGAACTGTGGGAGCTTTTGTCGAGCGGAAGGGGTGGGAGAGGAAAAAAATTGAGGAGAGTAGGGAGGGAGACTTGAGATATGATACGGGGGAGGGGGAGATGGCAAAGAGGAGGTTTCTGGGGAATTCATCGAATTGAGAAATACTTAAACAAATTTTTAGAAAATTGAGGATTAATAAAAGGCACAGTCCCATTTCACTTCGGCGGAATTATATTTTTTTCTCAGTCAAATGCTAATAAATTGTACGCACTTGTGTTAAAAGAAAAAAATATGCAACTACTAAATGAAGGTGAAGGCTTATGAAATTGGATCCATAATTACAGTCCCACATGTAGGTATTCATTGTGCCATATTTTACATCACTTGATAGTTTAATTCACTTTCCTACCGTTGGATTTTATTTAGTCTTGTTATTAAATCATTTTTTTTCACACAATCTGGATTGATTTAGAACATTTGCCATATTTTCCCTTCAAATTGCAGTTTCATTGCAAACATGTCGGGTGTAAAACGGCTTTTTTGGAAAATGTCTCATAGCTCAATTCCTCCTTTCATTCCTTTCAAATCTAATTATAATTTGGATTGTACGATACATGATTCCCTTTCTTCAAATATTAAAGAGATACACGCTATTCAAAAATACAAGATTCATTTCATATCTGTGTGCCTCCGGCTTAATTTTGTTGTTGATTTGCAGAACTATGGACGGCATTTGCAACCAAATCTCCCCGTTATATCTCTGGTATCATTTATGGAAATTCCAGTTTTGTTGAAGGTTGATAAACTCTTGACCTTGGCGCTCAGAAGCAAGATCTTGATTCCTTCCTTCTGCTGCAGAGAAAGGCATTCTGTTGCCTCACAATCAACCATCAAAAGAAAAAAAAAAAACTCTCTCTTTGGACATGTCAGACAACTATGCGGCATTTAGATGGGAAATGTATGGAATTTTTTATTTTGTGTTGTGCAGACTCTGAATGACAAAGATTTCATATCGCAGAAGTTATTCGAGCTGTATTTTATTATTTTTTTTGGAAGTTCTTTCCCCAACTAAGCTGCTAAATTCTGTTGTTTCTCTGGAAAATATTCAATCCTTTTTAAAGTGCCTCTTTCTTTCATATGAGGTCGACTGCTTCTCTAATTTTTCTCTCATATTTTATCTTGAAAAGGGGAGTAAAATTGCGCAAATTAATTGATTGGATATGACCTGTCATATCTTTAAAATTTCCAGCATTTCACTGGCCCATCAGGTGGGGGGGGGAGGGTCCTTTCTGTTAGGCATTTTTATTGGAGGGGGGAGGAAATGTTTTCTATTTGACAAGAAATTCTGTCATTGTCACCCCCTCCCCCCCAAAAAGGGGCAAAGCACACAAGTGTAGGCCCAATGCCTCCTTGGGTGTAGTAAGTGAATTCGTTGTTAGATTATTGAGAGATGGGGATCTGCCCTGGCCCCTGGATTTACCACTGCTTAAGGCCTGGTCACACCGCCTGAGCGTTGTTGGAGCGGTCGTGGAGCGGAGAAAAAAATCATCACCGCTCGCTACCGTTCACCATTTTCGATTTCGATTGTTTTTTATTTTTGTTTTTTATTTTTTCCCCAATTTTGTGAGCGAAATTCGACCGTTTCTCCCTACCGCTCCACGATCGCTCCAACAACGCCCGGGCGGTGTGACCAGGCCTTACGACAGTAAAATACATATTTGATCAAGACATGATTGTGATCTGATTCAAGAGTTGATTCATATAGTGTTGATTGTGTATCATTCAGTAGTGAAAGGTTTTGTCTTACAATGAGAATATGAAACAGCTTAGTCAATAAAACCATAATTAAAAGGAACTCCACGTTTTCCTTCAAGATGCAATCGATTTACGTCACATCCTTATGAGAAAATGAAAGGCATTTTTTTTAAAGCAGGAGTGAACTGTGTGTTATAAAACACAGTCTTAAAATACACATTTTCAGATATCTACTAATACTACAGAGAATAAAGTGACCTATAATTGTATTTGTATAGAGAAACTAAAATGTTTTGAGAGGAAAAGTAATTGTTTTGCCACCTGGTAACATAATTATTGTGGTATAAATGTATTGAGTAGTTAATTAGCATATTATTCAAGTGGGTCTATAATAGGAGACCACACTTGCATTATGGGTCAGGAAACTGGCCGGGTATGAGTAGTTGAGGACTCGTGATGGTGCTATTGGTTCATATCTGCTTTAAAGGCATTTATCTCCACAAACATTTTTTTTTTCAAATTAAATGAAATCAGAATACAGTTGGGAAGGTGTTATACATGTAAATTGCTGATAATCTTTGTCCATTACCAGTTCCAAATGCTTATTATTAATAAATTCTGAATATTTGATTTATTAATCGATTTCTCTCTCTCTCTTTTCCTTTCCATGCTTGTGATGGATCCTGTGGATTTCTTCTCACAATCTCTTAAAAATACAGGTAAGAGTAACTTTGTTATTTATATTACAAAAAATATTGTGATATTCACCCAGAATCATGATGAAAAGTGGCAATGTGAGAAACATCTAAATCTTGGTCTAAAATTTGACCTAGAAACTATTCGATAAAAAATAAAGATTTGTAATAGCTTTTTCATAAAAAGCTTTATCAGAATTAACAGCAAAGTGATTTTATCAGAGGGACTGTCCTATGATGTACAGTATATCAATATAAAAAATTATGTCATCTATTTTGTTTTAGGCGAATGTCTTGCTGAGACTGAAATTGAAAAAAAAATGATTTTAATGGAATATAATCCAAGGGCATTATTTTCAAATCTGAGCCCTTATTGCATTGTGCTATATATACATAAATTTACAAAGCAGCTGGAATGATGTGAAACATTTTGATTATTGGTAGGCTACAAAAACAAATCTCAGTGATCGAACCTTTTCTATTATTCTACAGTTCTCAATTCTCTTTAAATCATCCCTCTTTCTCTTCACCAATGTTTCTCATTCCTTTTGTGGGTAATATTTCACAAATGATTTGCGAGACACAACACGGTCGATTCCATCAGAATAGTTTGATATTCCATGCAAAGTTGCATCATTCTTTAAACCCTTCATCTATAAGGATCATCCGCCAACCTGTGGCTCCCTCTGCCATTCATGCTCCCGTGCCCGCTTCAGAACGTCCCTATATTTTCTTGTATTTTCAAATTTTGTTGTCGTTTGGAGATGAATATTTGAGCGTTTTTCGGCATCACCGCCTCAGAAGTCCTCCCGTGGTCGTTTGACCGTGGAAGGTCGACGTAGAAGATAGTTTTCACTACTTCAGTAACAAGTGGCCCTTAAGATGTGCTTATTTATCCCTCAGAGCATCTGGGTTAAATGTGTTTTCTCTGTGCATTTGTACCTGGTGGTAGTCTTTTGTCAAGGCTCTTGAAATAATGGATGCATCTCGCACAGGGCAAGGATAGCCATTTGTATTACGGACATTAAAGGTCAAGTCCACCCCAGAAAAATGTTGATTTGAATCAATAGAGAAATATCAGACAAGCACAAATCTGAAAATTTCATCAAAATCGGATGTAAAATAAGAAAGTTATGACATTTCAAAGTTTCGCTTATTTTCAACAAAATAGTTAAATGAACGAGCCAGTTACATCTAAATGAGAGAGTCGATGATGTCACTCATTCGCTATTTCTTTTGTTATTTATTGTTTGAATTATACAATATTTCCATTTTTATGAATTTGATGATGAGGACATCCTTGCCTGAAACACAAACTGTTAAAATAATGGAATTCCACGTGTTCAGGGAGGAATGAAACTTCATTTCACATGACAATGACGAGAAAATAGAAATATTTCATACTTCATGTAATAAAATACAAAAGAAATAGTGAGTGAGTGATGTCATCAGTTCCTCATTTGCATACCGACCGAGATGTGCATATAACTGTTTTGTGAAATGAAGCGAAACTTTAAAATGCCATAACTTTCTTATTCTACATCCGTTTTTTTGAAATTTTCAGTGTTATGCTTGTTGATTTTTTCTCTTTTTATTCAAATCAAGTTTTTGTTGGGGTGGACTTGTCCTTTAACAGATCAAGGCATTTTCCTTGCAAAGGAAAATTTGATATGCTGGTATTCATTCTACACTCCCAAGAATTTGAAATAATCCAATATTTGGCTGGTCTGGAAAGGAGAAGTGTGACCTTAGAGAGAGACCTTTTTATAATGTAGAGAGTAATAGGGCTTTGAAAATTGTCCTTTAACTCCAACTCTTTTTTTTTGCCAAATGATGATGTTGACCTTTATGGCTAAAATAGCATTTTTAGTCATCGCTATTGTCAAAGTTTTTGTCATGGTTGTTGTTATAGTTATTGGGTCGGTTGTGGTATACCAACAATATTTTATAAATAATTCTATATTCTTCAGCATTTTAAACCAAAAACTGTGACTTACAGTGCTCTGAAGAAAAAAATCATTTTTAAATTTATTTATTTATTTATTTATTATTATTATTTTTTTGGGGGGGGGGGTTGAAGGAAAAATGCTTAGCAGTAAATTACAAAAAAATATTAGAATGTGAGGTTCAGCTCATCTGAATGAAAACTTAAAGCAGTAAGATTTTATTTTTGATGAAGGGAAACATGATTATGATTCAATATTTAAATATCATGAATACTGATTTAAACAGGAGAACATTGAATTCCAAATTCTCCAGAGACATTCGCTTATCTGTATTAAATGAACAACATTCCCGTTTCCTTTTCTATCGATCGTGATCATCTCTACTCACACAAAGCCATAGGAATGCCTCGGATAGATATACATCTCTTTTTGAGCTGGCATAATAACAGGAAAGCCAGACCAGAGGTTTAATTTTTCATAATCATCCTCTTCCTTGCTCTTCCCCAGCATTAGTATGAATGCTACCCCCCCCCCCCCCCTTTTCTCCATGTGACTTTTTCTCCAATGCCCCTTTCCTGACTTCATTTTAATATCCTTGGTAGTTTTGTTCACATGCCCGCATGTTTTTGTTCCGAATCCAATTGTTTATAATCCTCCTTGGTTGTTTGTTTGTTTTTGCAGTAGTATTCATATAACGGAGGCAAAGTAAAAGGTCATTAGCTGATTGACCTTGAATCACAAGTCATGTGACTTTGATATATCAATACAGGCTTTTGGCAGTTTTCACCCCCTGCACGGTGTTTTCCGTTCTATTCCTGTCTTTTTCTTTTTTAGCTGGTAATGTTTTTTTTTTCCCCAGACATTTTGTTGGAGTGCCCTCTCGCCGTCTTCTCCTTCCTGATTAATCCTCTAATTCTAACAGGCAGGGGAGAATGGTTTTGCGATTAATGACGAGTTTGCGTGGCAAATTCATTATGGTTTGTCGGTGTTTCAAACTTTGGCGTAATTTTCCCCCAAGATCCAATTTTTCAAATAACTTAAGCTTCGGGCATGCTAAAGACATAAGGCACAAGTTCACATCGCTTACAAACTCCAGATGTTTTGGTGGAGGGTATGATGTGCGCATTTGTTTCGTGCATGTGCACTGGGAATGTGCGTTAGTGTGTGGGATGCTCGTACCGCAGTACCGGGGAGCGTACGCATAGGTCATGGGGTCTTTTCTGATATTATTGACATTGTCGGTGATGGCAATATGAAAAGTGATCTCGGGGAAAATTAATGTAAACAATATTGATCAGTTTGCAAAGTTGAAAACAGGAGACAAACAAGAATATGAGGATAAAGCCCCAGGTAGCTTGCTTGTCATCTGGTGTTAAACACAAGCCAGAACAATGGTCATTTTACTGATAAATGATGTGTTTTTAAAAATAACATTATTGCCCTTATTAAGCAGATTATCATTTTGCTGCAAATAAGAGCGGTGATATAAAAGATGATATTGCAAAGTGTTACAAAGAAAGCAAAAATAGAAAAGAAGTGAGATTTCTTGACTTTGTATGTGTATTACTTATTATCCATGCATTTATTTGCTCATTTTCGCTATTCAGTGTTTGTATTTTAGTTGTCCATAATAATAGGGATACTTTCTCCATGAACAGGTAATTAGGATCCCCTTGTAACCCTCATCTACATTACGTCATGTGAAATTTCGAGATATTTTTTCAGATATGTATTTCTACTTGCCTATTTTCTTCATTCATCATGACTCCATTCTTTCTTTTCATGTCATTTGACAATTATGCTCCATATTTTTCTCTTATTCCCCATTTCCCAGATGTTTATTTTAAAAAATAATTTTCTGTCCTTCGTTCCATTTCTTTGTCTACCCCCTTCCATCCCGATTTCTTCCACCATTCCCTTCTCCGTCCTTCTTTCATCCTGGCGTTACTCTCTTTCTCCCGTGTACCTCAAACCTACGCCACCCTCACTTAAAGCTGCCTCTTTGTGTGCTCGGCTCTCATTGCCAGTTCTCATGCTGGACAAACCGGAATCTTTCAAGTCGAGCCCTTGGGCTGCAACCCGATCGCGACAAGTCAGATGAATTTGGGGTGTTCGTTTCACTTTGTGTTTAACTCTCTTTTGTGTGTAAACGTGGCTTTTGATTCTGGGTCCCTCTGTGATTTTTAAGCTATCTCCAGTGTTAAGCGAGCCGCAATTACACAAATTCCTTCTCAAAACCGCTCCGCTTTTGTACCTAACTGCCCTTCAAAACAGGTATGCATTGCATATATTCCTTTTCATATTTTCCCTCCTTTATTATGTATTTTCTCTCCTGTTAACCAAAGGGATAGAAATGGCAATTTAAGAAGTGTGTGCATACACGTATAATGTTGTACACTATCATACAATAACACACCTTTTGATGGCAAAAGTAGAGATTGGGTACATTTGTGGCAATTTTATTTTTTTCTTTCTCTCTCTCTATTTTTCCTGCCTTTCTTCTGCTTCTTATGGGTGAGTTCGGGATCAGTGAACTTGCCGGAGGGCAACCGGTGACAATTTACGTCAAAATCATATTAGTTTGTGAAGTAGGGCTTGAACATACAGTAAGCTCGCGGGAAGCGATTGGAATTCCTGGAGGTATGAATTCTCCTGGTTTGTTGACATTTTGCCACCCTTTTTTTTCCTCCACAGTTTTATTCATTTTTTTTTGCCAATTGCCCAATGGGTTGTTTCTTCTGTTTCTTCAAGGGAAAAACCTGTCCAGAAAATTGTTGTTTATCAATCTGAAAAACGGATTAAATTGTAAAATTTCTGTAATTATAGCCCCAAAATTTCATTTAACAGATTCTTATGAAGGTTGAAAATAATTTGATATAATTCTCAACACTCCTATGTTGCACTTCACATTTATGAACTTAGGAACAAACCTAAGAAACGCTTAATCAAGCCTTTGTTAGATATTGATTTTTCTTTTTAGGGCAAGGCCGCTATTCAAATCTTTTATCTTCAATCACAAATTTTCCATAATTTGCAGTATTGCACAATGAATGAATAATACATTGAAAAACTACTTTGAACACTAATAAGAAAGCTACTTTAATTTCAACCAAGCCATGCCTCACCAGATAATGTTAATCAAAACAGTCCTCAGTCTACGAAAAGCCTTCTATACATTGCATTATTAAAGTCATGGTCAATCTTAATTTGATCTTCTGGTGGTATTCACCTTTATGTGTTTAACAGCCTTTATTGGACAGTAATAAATGAAGTAGAAATTGTAATTCACTACTTGTAAACGCTGTTATTGTCGCTGGATTAATTTTTAGGGCGGCTTTAAAGCATCTGCGGGTTCTTGAATTTGCGCTGCACGCTCCACAAGCACAAAGTCACTTCCACCTTCCCTATCTGTGGCTGGTTTTAATTAACATTTCAGGCAAAAACAATGTATTTTCTGCTCATATTCTAGCTTTACAGAAGTGTAATCCAGCATTGTTTTGATCCAATCATGAGCTTTTGTGACAATTAGCACAACTTCGCAACTTCTTTGCAAGGCAAAATAGAGGGGCTGCTGGCCTGGTATGGACGGCTGAGCGCCAGGTAGAGAGCGGGGGATTACAGCGATTCAGAGTGCATGGGATATATCAACACACCTGGGCAATGGACAAGATGTCTTCTTAAAAACTAAGGCTAGAAAGACTTCAGACATGTCAAACAGATCTAAACACTCACCAAACAACAAAAGCAACTTATATTTCAAGCAACATCATAATTCAAATACCAATCTGTGACTATTAAAAAATGATCACACTGAAAACAAAAATTCTTGCAATGCATATTTGAAGCGCATGCTTGCTTAAATGTCGCCCTCTACAGGTCATATTATACAAACATGCATTAATATAGATGCTCATAAATTTGCGTGTTTTTGAATTTGTGCTTGCTGATCTTGGTGCGAAATCCACGAAAATTAATGTACCGTGAATATTTCTGAATTTACACTAATTGTCCAAGTATATTCATGTTTCGAGTTTCTTTTAATTGTATATTTGTAATTTATACTTTTCAAGATATAGGCATACCTTGTTAAACAGAAAAGAAGAATGAGAATTACACAGAATAAATATGTAACCATGTCGACATAAGAATCCTTCTAGTAGCCTACAGTAGACAGTTATGGCGACATTTACGTAGTTCATGGGAACGTTTGTCAGAGCGATTTCATTTTCATTATTTGAACAAAAGAAACTGAATCCAGGGACATCTTTTTTTTTCTTTTTCTGAGTTCAGGAAAACTTGTCAAAATCATGAGTAGGGACTTTTGGAAAGTTTTTCCTAAGATGTGTCCCGTTGTTGACCCAGCTTACCCCCTTCTCCTACCTCTCTGTGTGCCTCTGACGAGGGGTGAATGATCAGGATCCCCTCTCTATACCTCAGGCAATCCGGGCAAGGCTGTTAAAAGAACAAATCTCAGTTTACAGCTCAGCTGCGCATCCCGGGTCATTACATTTACATTTAAAGCAGCACAGGATACGCTTGGATGCCGATGCGGAGGATAAGTCGTTGCTCCTCTGCGTTAAGTCATTACCAGACAGGAGGGAGATTACACCAAATTATCCGGACCCTAATTATGTCACTAGCTCTACCATCAATCCCGGGGTGCTGGGCTTGTCAAACCCGAACCAGCCCAACGCCTCCTACTTTCCAACGGCGACACGATAACAACAACAACAGCAACTACCAGCCGTTGAGAAGGGGGAAAAGATGGAGAGGAGATGGGGGATGAAGAGAAATGGAGAGGGGGGAAGCAAAAATCAGTGTTGGTTTGGATGGGATGGTTTGAGAGAGGAATCTGTGTGTCAGAAGATGTGGATTTAAGAAGATATTAGGTAGGAGTGGAATATGCTAATTAGATATTGATGCGGGATGTGGGTATGGCCCCCGGGGCGAAGTCTCCTGATGGCGAGAGTGTCATAAGGATATTTTTTTTTTTTGCCTTCGTTGGGAGCATCTTCGAGTTCGGCATCTCCCTCCCTTTTTCTTTCTTTGCAAACATGGTCAGGGAGGATCGCGGAGGGCCGAGTTGAAGGATGGGCTGTGTCGACGAACAACGCGGCGCATCGAATTTGTCACTGTGTCGGCCGCGATTATCGCGTGTGATGGATGGCGGTGTAACGCGATCGGGAGTCTCCCTTTTCGCTCGATGGCACCTGCGTCTCCGCGTGGTGTTACCGGACGCTGAGTCTGATCCTGGCGGCTTCACACGTCGGCCAGCCCGGTATCTTTATTACAAGGTTTGGTGGCCAGCGTATTGCTAAATAGGAGGGGGGGGGGGTTACATGTCATTAGAAAAAGAAAAATAATCCTCTCTTGGTGCAACTCTGAATCTAAATGAGGTCCAAAAATCAATGTTTTTAGACGAAATCAGGTATCCCTGATGTGGCATATCTTGAAAGCTGAGATATAGTTTGTGATAATATTAATGTTAACCAGTCCATGGATGTCGCAATGCATTTATTTCTTTAGACTCAAGCTTCAAACTCTGTTAGGAACATAATATAATTATTTATCTGAAGGGATTGAATGTAAGTTCCTTTCATTCTTTAAACAATAAACACCTATCTTCCATTTGTTTCTTCCCTTAATTATTGCCCGATTCATTTCCTATTTCCATTACATGTGTGCATGTAGACTACTTTAACAGTCATAGTACATCAACGAATGTGAATAAAAGTGCTAAGTGTTGGTTGAGATTTCAAAAAGTTGATAAATGTGTCAGTTGTACAGATCAGGCATCATTGTTAGGAGTCTACAAATCAATTTGTCCATAATGGCATAGGTTGAAAGTTATATGAATGCATACATCATTTCGTGGGGTAGACATAACTCGCCTTTATGTATAATCATGATAATCCTTATACATGATTGAATCTATTTTGTTTTAAGTCAAGATGAACGGAGGGAGGGGGAGGAATCAAATGAAGAAAATCCCCCTCTTTGACTAAACTTTCACCAGGCTACATAAGAGTGTAAGAAGGAGAAGGCAATCACATTAATGGACCTCTATTACATTAATCTGTGAAGCCGGGTTAATTACGAGGCTAGCTGGCGGTGTTGAAGTCTCTGGCGCGTGGTTTGTGCCTAGCCACGGGAGGTCAAACACAAGCAAGAAAGGAACAGAGAGAGAATAGAGAGAGTATTCGGGGTTTGCGCCAGCATAACAATCAAGTAATGGATGCCGAGGCTCAAGCACTCATTTTCTTCTTCATTTTTTTTTTTTACAAGTCATGGAGCAAATCCCCTCCCAAAAAATTCCGAACTACAAATCCCTGGAGCTAGGTCGAAATAAGATTTTCCATTCATTAAAAGGCAAGCTCTCCGCCAAGCACAACAGGGCCTTTGCGTATTAAGTGGGCTAAGATTGGATTGTGAGAGCCTATTACAAGCAATTAGCGTTTTCGTCTGTGCAGAGAGCCGTGTGCGTAATTGTCAGCATTTCATTACACCAAGAAGGGAGAAGGATATAAAATGATAAGATGACGAGGATTCCCGAGATGGAAAACCACATATTCCTTGAAAAAAAAGTAAATAAAAAAAAAGAATGTTAACAGTGGAAAAGATTTCTGCCACTTTTGACGGGAAGAAGGGATGAGGTATAATGAGAATTGTATAATGATGAGAGCCGGTGATATAAAGTGTGATGTGGTTGTGTTGAAATCAATGTAGATAACCGCTGCTCATTCCATCCTCGTCTAATGTATTGGAATTGATTGCCGCAACGTGATTCATATTTCTTGAAGTTCTGGTCTCCGTTGTTAGAAGGTTGTCTTCTGTTCTCCCCACTTTCTTTCCTTTTATTCCCGTTATTCCCTTTAATTTCCTACAGATCTTTCTTTTTCATTCTCTTATCTTTCTATTTTGTCCCTTCGTTTATCCTTTTTTCTGTTTAATTCTTTTTTACCTTTGCCTTACAACATACTTAGTAATTTTCTTCTTTTTTAAGTTAGCATTTTGTTTGAAGCTCCATTGTTAGGCCAATTATTGTGATTCTTCCATATTTTTTTACCTTTACTTCTCTTCTCTTTCCACTTCTTTTCCCTTTCTCCACATTTCTGTACTTTGCTCTTTTTTTCTTTTGAATTATATAGAGTATTGTATAGCACAAACAATCTCTTCATACTCAAGCTGCTTTTAGATTTTCTTTCTTTTGCGCCTTCCCCTCTCCTGCCCATCTTCCCCACCCCCTTCTCCCCCCCCCCTCCCCCATCCCCTCACCCATCCCCTACCATCTCCCCCCTCTCTCTCTCCTCTCTCTTCTAGCTTCTTTCTCCCTTCTCACTCATACTCTCTGTCACAATAGCGTTAAAAGTATCCCACAGTCAAACACCCTAAATGAATTGAATTTAACCATTTGTTGGGGGAGTTTATCGGAGCCCCATTCCTTTATGTTTTGCGTTGCCTCCCTCGTTTGAAGTCCCTCATCTCCATAATTTATCAAATTATACCGCATGCATGCTGTGCAGCGGCCAGCAATTGCAGAAGGGCAGGAGGGCTTATTCTCGCAATCCCATCATATTTTAGTTCTCATTAATCTCCCATTCATGTGTAGTGACTTCATTTGACAATAGAGGGAAAGACTAAGTGATTTCATAAGGAGTTGACTTTGATGCGAATTTCAAGTGTGGCGTTCGATGCTTCATAGGAATAGCAAATGATATGTATTCGTGTGATATAATTGCATGCGTGGTTATAGCCCCGTAACAGTGATCATACTGATTGTCTTTTTCTTGTTTTTTATTTTCTTTCTTGATTTCTTTTTTTTTTTTTATTCTTCTTCATATTTTATATTTTCATCCTGTATTTCTTTATTGCTTTTATTCTTTCTTTCTCTTTTATTCTTCATATTTCATATTTTCATATGTACTGCTTTATTTCATCATTTTATTTCTCTCTTTAAATACCAGAAAGGCTCTCTTTTCAAAAGTAAACAGCTGACCACTTTTTATCAAGCCAGTTCTTTATGGATTTTCTATATGTGATGTAGAGTCCATATTACAATTAAATATTACAATTAAATCCTCTTCTTTACAATCAAGCTACTACCAGTTGCCACTTTTTAACCCCTTCATCCACTGATATTTTGATTGAATCAGGAATAGTTTAAGGCCCCCCACCCCTCCCCCTGACCGAGCAAGGCTTGCATTTCCCTGCCCGGAGAACTTAAAGTTCATCAATATTTCCATGATTATTATACATATATGAGAAAAATGAAATTAATGTGTTTTATTTAATGTACATATTGTGTACACATATCTATGAAGTGGATCTCGTTGAAGTCTAATTAGCTTTCATCGCATTTGTCCTCAGAACATCGTCTCTTGAGGAGTCACTTCTAATGAATCCATTACTTCAGTCGCCTGTAATCAAAACTGCGCTCTGGCGGTTTGAAATCCTAAAACAATGGCAGGCATAAGACATACACGGACAGTCATGCGCAGTTGATGAATGTTTTCATTTTCCATCAATTAGCTTTGCGTTTAATCATGTTCTACACGTATCTCTCCCGGTGTGAAGTCCTAATTGATTTCTGGAATAGCCTTAACGAGAGGCTTGCATGACTTGCCGGTCTACTTTTTGTTTCGCAGGATTGCGGGGATTATGATTTATGATGCGCTACCAATACCTTATTTGGCTGGAGTGCCTTTGTTAAGTGGTTTTAATGGTGGGAAAAGGCTGTGTAGAATAAGAGGAAATGTCCAAGAAATTGTTCAAATAGCTCCAAAGGGAAAGCCTTCTGGTACATGCAGGAAAGGCTTGTTGTAAATTCGTATTTAACAATTTCCTTCCTATTAAAGTGTAAGGATGGGGTAGTATTTGAGAAAAAGGATACCTTGGGCCCTGTCTTACAAAGAGTTATGATTGATCCAATCAATCATAACTCTATGGAAATCTATCAGTGTCATAAATTTTTTTCTCCAGGAAATTTGTGAAACGTCCTTTTGTAAACAATGGAGAACATACCAAATTGTTAAGAAATCAATGAATTTATGGATATACATTCATATCTAGAATTTTTTTGTTAAACAAACATGCATTTTATATGTTAACTTTGCTGGCTTTCCATAGTTGTGATGATTGGATCATTGCAACTCTCTGTAAGACGGGACCCAGGTTTTTACTCCAAAATTCTTAAGGTGTAGAGCAGATTTAAGTCTGTGGTATTGTTCTGTTAATTGTGATGGATTGATTATTTTTCAAATTTACATGTGTATGAAGATATATACAAGGCCTTTTTATATGTTGGAATATTCCACATTGAAGCAAACAAATCTGAATATGTTCAGTGAATTAAAGGGGATGTCACATCTGAACGTTTTAACCTAGCGTATTCTGACCTTTATTTGCAAGCTGTTTGAACTTGAACTATTTGTTTATCTACAATTTCATTCTTGATATTAAGTAATCCATTTCTTGATCATATGAATTCAACTTTTAATTGGAAGAAAATCATTTTTTTTTATTAACAAATGGCACTTTTTGGTACCAGAAACTTAATTCATGATATAAAGAAGCAACAAAATTATATGATGAAATAAATGGTTGGCCTTACATACTTTGACATATATGCTGGCTAAAAACAAATGGTGTAAAATAGGTGAGGAAAAGGCCCTTTGATATACATGTAGGCATAATATCTCCAATGATTTTTTATTCATTTAATAGCAAAACATACTCAAATATTGGATATGCTTTTGCTAATCTGTGATGAGGCAAATGTTCCTAGAAATTGTGTATGTTACAGTAGAACACTAAAACCCTAAAAGACATCGATATCCATGGAAATAATCCATTCCGCGGAAAGTAACGGCAAACCATGCTCATAATATGGTGTAAACCATGTGCGTCTGGAGGGATGTCAAAATCTATTTGCTGCACCATACATCCTCCAATGAAACGACACATACAGACTCCTACATCTGGGACGAGACGTGCATCTTGATCTTGTGGAAGTGGGTAAGAATTACTAATGCCAGCCTCTCCACCTCGAAAATGCTCAGCAGCGATGCCACAACACCAGCCCCGCATGGACGACACAGACAATAATTGGGGATTGATGCTTTAGAAAGTGGGGATCCCAGCGTGCCGGTTTGGCGGCCCGACTGTGACCACCGTCGTCACCATTGCTCGGGCTAAGGGTGAATCCCGTCTTGTGGATGGCTCTGTACAGGCTCGGAATAAACAATTCATTACATTTTCCATTAAGGGCTAAGCGAGCAAATTTGCTGCTGACACCATCGATACGTCCGTCAGACGTCAAAATGGCAACTCGAGTTTTGCCCCTCGTCCACCAATGCTGGATGGTTTAGTTGTCCTAAGACGAGGTCTGCTTACAGAAGAAGGTGGCCGACGATGTGTCATGCATTTAGGTTGTATTTAGGCAGAGGGGAATTCTCGTTGCAAGATGTTCCAGTTCTGTCTCATCTTACATATATGGTATCTTCAAACTGTCTTACAATATTATGTAGATACAGATGGCTTGTGGTTGGAGGTGATGTGCATTGCATCATGATAATTATATTTTAATGATATTAATACTTGAATATTTTGAAATGATTTTTAACCATATATATGGTCAAGTGTTTTACAAGCTGGTTCTGTATTATCCGATACTAGTTTGGTCATTCTGTAGGTTTTTCATTTCTCAGCAATGAGGGATTTCGATTTTTTTCTCTCTCAAAGATGAGATTTTCTTTACCACGTTCAACCTTTCACCTCCATTTAAGCATGGTAAACTGCAACCACATTACATTTTGTGGCTTGTATTGTTGACAAAACTGTTCACTTCTGACCCTTGAAAAAATCATTAAAACCTGATACATGTAGATTATAAGATCATTTTGTTTTGGTATGAAATGGCCGGTACGTTCAGTTTCAAGACTGAATTAGCTATTGTTCATTGGTGCTTTTAGGTTTTGAAAATCAATTTTTATCAATTGATTGTTTATATGTGTAAAGTTGGGATTATCGTTAGACTTACTAATGACTCAAAGCCCTTTGTTTAAAACTAGTTTTGTTCATGATAAAAGATAAAAGTGGAGTGTGGTAATAGGAAAAAAAATCCTGCCAAGAAATGTTTACTTTGCATTAAATATCAAATGGTGCCAAATCACTATACAAATCACATTTACTCCATTTTGTTTTTGCCCTTTTCATATTAAATTTTATCTTATAAAGTCATTATTATAGTTAAGATACTGTAATATTTTGTGACATAGTGTTCTATAATTTGAACCAATGTTTCAGTGTAAAAATATTTTCATTATTCTGCTCCATTATGTATTCACAATCACAGTATCATCTTCATGCTCAGCAATGGCAATGCATATATGCAGTATTAAAGTGTAGTGCTGTTAGAGTTACATTTTTACCAAAGTGGACAGAAAAATGATGTCACCATGAACATTTTAGCTTCTGTATAATAGTCCTACATAATTATATCAAAAATTTCAAAGAGGTTTGAGATTTGAAATGAAATAAGTGAAAGGGATGAGGAGGGTAGGTAGATGAGGGGTAGAATTGTACGGGGGGGGGGGATAGGAGAGAGGGGAATACGAAAAAGAAATGTGAGGTAGAAATGGAGACAATGGGGAAGGGTATAAGGTTAATTGGGGGATAGGGTTGATTAGGGCTAGGAATATGCATGACAGAGGATAGGAGTTATTTTTATGGAGGAAGGGGCTAGATAAATATTGGGCATTGAGCAAGGAGTAAAACCCATACCCTTTTTACACAGGCCAAAAATTTCCTTAACCTCGTACTATAGGTGGGGCTAAATTGCCATTTAGCCCCACCTATAGTACGGGGTTAAGCTTAGCCCACTTTTTACACAGCATTTTTGCAAAGTGGGCTAACCCTACCTATAGTACGGGATTATTTGGCCCTGCAAAAAAGCAGGGTATCCCAGCAATTGCGGTGCTAAGAGCGATAGTACGGGGTTAAGATCGCTAGTGTAAAACGAAAGTGGGCTAACCTGAACCCCGTACTATAGGTAGGGCTAAATGGCAATCTAGCCCCACCTATAGTACGGGTTAAGGAAATTTTAGCGTGTGTAAAAATGTACAAGTGAAGTACTTGTACTACGAATGATCGACAAAAACCACTAGTCCGGGGTTAGCGAGTTTCGTGTGTAAAAAGCAAGCGTTCCTTATCCGGGTTAGCAATAACAATTTGGCATGTGTGAAAAGGAAAAGAATTAGTACGGGGTTAAGGATAGTATGGGGTTAGCGATAGTCCGGGGTTAAGAAAATCCTGTGTAAAAAGGGTACCAGACAGTTTTTTTGGGGAGGGGGGGTCATGGTGTTGCCCCAGCTTCATGAACCATATCGTCCATTGAACACTGTCAAATCTCACTCCAGTGAGCAGCAGTTTCTCCTGACCGTCGTCGACTTGGGAAATATGGAGGTCCCAGAGCGAACAATGAAGGTTGTCCAGCCGATCGAGATGGCTGAAGCATGGTAAATGGCACCCACGGTCGAATGAACCCACAAGAAAGAAAATATTTGAATGGATGTATTTTTTTTCCAAGGAATTCCTGAAGCAGACATTTGCTATTTACTAAATAAGCATGCCTGTATTTTTACCGCCAAATCCAATTTAATGAAAATTGTAACAATTTGGCAATTGTTATTCCTAGTTAGAAGTATTTTCTAATTAGGCAAAGACAAATGACCTGTATAAAATGACAAATTGCTATTCTGCAATTCTCTTTACTGATTTTGATTAGATGTGAGGAATCCGCTGGATCGAATGAAATGTATTTGTTTTGTTGAAGTCTGTTGAACTATTAGGCCTAGTGTGTGTGAATTGTACTGTTTCCTTTTTTGAAAAAAATCCTGTTTTCACCTTAAAAGTCAGGAAAAGATAGATATCGAGTTAAAAATAGACATAAATGGTAAATTGGAAACACCGCTTTCCTGAACATCAAAAAGAATGTATTTTCTTTTTAAAGTCTTAATTGAATCAATTGAAAAGCAACTCTGAATAAAAGTGGTACATCAAAACAAGGCTATGATCCCAGTACTAATTTTAATGTAAATTTTCTTAGTAGAGCTTTAAGTTACTGAAATCCTTCAAGTTTGTTGGCTAAGTGCTAACTTTCATGAATAGGTCCAGAAGTTTTGTGAAACAGGGTCTCATTCTGCCTTCACCTTGGCTCTATGAGGTAGACATGACATTGGTAAAATGACAAGTGACGTATTACTAATCGTCCTTGTCAGATTTGAAGGAGGCTATTTTGGTGGGCCTGGAATTACTGCTACTGATAACTCATCTATGTTAGGTACCAGTTCCTCCTTGCCTTAGTTATTTTTCAACTGTCAGACTTGGTCTTCTTTTCAGGGTTTTTTTTTTTGGGGGGGGGGAGTGGGCTCTGCTCCATATAATAACAGAACTTTTACTACCCGTTGCAATATCAGGCAACTCCAAAAATTAAATGCATCTTATATTCACCAAATCATGAGGGCATATTTGAGACTGGAGTTTGATTTTTTTTATTGCATCAAATCGCAACCTCTGGAGTACTGAGCCCCTGTCCATTTCAAGAGTTAGACTGCTATCAGAGATGCTTAGCTATCTTAGTTTGAAACCACAAAACTTGAGACTCGAACAGCCCCACCCTCCTTTCTTTTCATTAATTTCTTGCATCTAATCTTAATTTTCCTTTTCCAAGAATTATACCACAGTCTCTGTGAACTTGAACTTGCCCAGTGAAATCACTTGGTTTTTTTTTCATCTGAATTTTATCCACTCGCACTTGTCTCTGATCTTATTATCAAAGGTGTCTTGAAGACCATTGCATAATTCCTCCCCCCCCCTCCCCGTTGAATGTTCAGGCTTGACTCTTCTCTGTCAAGGGCTTTGAATATGAAGATGGAGCCCTGTTATCCCCATAGCATCATTCCCCCCCCCCCCCCCCCCCCCCGTTCAGGTGTAACTTGTCTTTGTCAAGGGCTTTGAATATGAAGATGGAGTACGGTTACCCCCATAGCATCATTCCTCACCCCCCCCCCCAGTTCAGGTGTAACTTGTCTTTGTCAAGGGCTTTGAATTTGAAGATGGAGTCCCTGTTACCCCCATAGCATCACTCCTCACCCCCCCCCCAGTTCAGGTGTAACTTTTCTCTGTCAAGGGCTTTGAATATGAAGATGGAGTCCCGTTACCCCCATAGCATCATTCCTCACCCCCCCCCCCCCCAGTTCAGGTGTAACTTGTCTTTGTCAAGGGCTTTGAATATGAAGATGGAGCCCTGTTACCCCCATAGCATCATTCCTCACCCCCCCCCCCCCCCCCCGTTTCAGGTGTAACTTGTCTTTGTCAAGGGCTTTGAATATGAAGATTTAGTCCCCCTGCCCCCCCCCCATCCTGCATGCTTCACTGTCTAATTCAAGGTCATGAGATGTGGAATCAGATCCTGATTTAGATCAAAAATCAAATCAGCTCACAAAATTTGCAGAGGAATTAATTGATGTTCCACAAATTTGAAATTCATAGTAATTAATGGAATGCTTGATACATGCATATAGTAGCCAAGACGAGGATATTTACTAATGCAAGAATGCTCTTTGCTTCTTTTGTATTTAGAAAGATTGTACTTGAAAATGGCATCACTGATTATTTTTTTGAAAGAGAAATACCCCATTTTGACAAGTACCTGAATATTCCCCAGTCTAAAGGTTCAAAATAACTATGAAAAGCAAAAGTTACTGTTGTTTTGTCTCCCGGTCTAAACAATTGATTTTAAATATAATTTTATTGGCAATCATAAAATGAGAATAGGCAAAGCCAGAGTTACTTTCATTTTTGGTCAAATTATGTAGGCCTATGTGATTTGAGTTTGCAAATTAAATATGAATCGGACAAAGAAGCAAACGTTTTTAGTTCTTTTTTGTTGAAATTATAAAAGGCCTGCCTCACTTGACTTTATTCAAGCTTGAAAGGGTTCATTATAGTTGATGCGAGACCAAAGTTTAAACTAGAAAAGTAAGTGGTTGCAATTCTAGGACTAAATGTAACAATACAGCATATATTTTCTACTATTTCTTTGAGTGTAGAATTCAAGCTTGGAAGGCCTCTTGAATAGTAAGTGTTTGCAATTCTTTAGTGAAGAAGAACTGTTTCATTAAGTTGAGACTACAAGTTTGAAAGGCCTGAAAAGTATGGTTGATGTGACACCAAGTAAGTAGAAAAGTAACTGTTTTCAATTGTTTGGTTGAATAAAACAACAAACAAATCACATTAATTATTTTAGAATGCAACTTAAAAAATACAATCTTATTTTGTTCTTAATGTATTATAATTCTACTAGTTCGGTATAAAGCAGATAATTTTCCTTTTTCATTACATAAAGCACAACTTTCCCAAAAGAGTCTTGGGGATATGGGACTTCTTTTTATTCTTGATGTACTTGAGAATAGGTTTTTAAGAAGTAGGGTGTAGCTGATGGCTCCAGAGTTCTGTAGTTATGGCCCAAGCTTGAGGTCACGTTGGTTTAATGTTTCGCTACAGACCATGGCAATCTAGATTGCCTTTCTCGCATGTGTATCCCAGTGGTATCGTTTAATACCCCTTTTCTATTTCTTTCTCTAATATTGAACTTGGGTGGATGGTGGAAAATATTAAAGGGAGGGGGGGGGTGCAAGGGGATGGGAAGCTAGGTTTGAATATTAGTTTAAAATGAAGAATTATGCATAGATGGGATGTTAAGTTTAAATTATTCTTTTTATTTTTTCATTTTTATTTGTAAAGATTACTGTAGAAATAAGAGGTAATCTTTAGAAATAAGAGAGGTAGGAAGGTCTAGGGGTGGGGTGGCTTAAGTTATAATTAATTGAGAAATAATGCTTAATTATATAAATATAGTTGGTATAGTTTAATACCTCTTTTCCATTTTCTTTATTTTTATGATTGAACTTGGGTGGTAGAAAATATAAGGGAGGGGTAGCAATGCTATCTTTAGGTGGCATAAGTTATAATTCATTGAGAAATGATGCTTAATTTTAGAAATATTGTTGGTATTTAGCTTAATACATCTTTTTAATTTCTCTTTTAAGAATGAATTTGGGTGGTGGAGAATGTAAGGGAGGGGGTGTGGTGGGGGGGGGGCAATACTCTTTTTAGTTCTTTCTCTTGAGATTGAACTTGGATGAATGGTGGAAAATAAACGGGAATGGACGTGAGGAGGGGTGGCATGGATTAAAAAATCATTTGTGAAGAAATAATACGCAAATAGAAATGACACTTCACTTGTTGGCTTAATATTTATTTTATTCACTTATTTTTTTAATTTGTTTATTTTCCATTGAATTATTTACATCTGCACATTTGGATTCAGTCCAGTTGATTGGCAACAGTGAGAGTCTGTCTTCAATAAATTGGTTAGTTGAAATAACTTTTTACTTTAATAAAGAAACAATCAACAGGGGCTATTTAGGTACCGGTATAAAATCATACCTTGTTGTAGAAATCATGCTAGTTTTATCATTATTTTTGACAGAAGGTTGAAATAAGATTGCTGGTAAAAGTGTTGAGGAATTTTATATTGAATGTTATGTAACAAAATGATAAATTTCGATTTACCAGCTGTATCTCTCAAGCCCCAACACAAAAAAGTAATTTGAGTAACTTGGGTAAAATAAAATAGTTTTATTTTGTTGATTATTTCTCATTGCTATATTGGTTTGTGTCACTCACAATGTAATGGTGACTACTCATATTGCATTTTTATTTCTCACAAGTGGGGTTAGAATCAATGTATTTTGATTTCCAATTTTGCTGAATGTTGATAATTATCTCTGATAATATTCAATGAAGAATTTGTAATGTCACGAAGATATAACATAAGACGTTATTCCAAGCCTTGAACAATCTTCAATTACTACTGATTATTATTATTTTTTTGCAACGAGAAACCAAACATTAATTTGGGCAGGCGAGGAAGGAGCGTTTGAAACGCTCCTGACTCTGGCCCGCTGTACCTTGTGTTTATGCCCCCGTTTGCCCTCGCCCGACGAGCTGCCCTTTGCTATCCTTAGTTTTCCGCAGCAGCCGACCCAAGAATTCCAGATAGGTCCTGTGTGTACACACGCAGCTTACGTGTAAATATACAGAGTTTTGCTCATCATGCTGAAAGCATGGTCTATTTTTGAAAGGCGGAGTGAGAGTGAGAGAAAGACTGATGGAAGATGGAGAAAAAGAAAGAGAAAAGGAAGACAGGAGAGGGAGAGAGAGAAGCATGAAATTTATTCTTGAATGGCGTATTAAGAGTGACAGAAAGATTGATGTGATAGAAAACGAAGAAAAGAAAAGGAAGAGCGATGGATGTGAAGAGAGGATAAAATTAAAATGAAGGGGTGTCAAAATATAAAAAAGTTAGTTTTATCATGTACCTATGACCTCTGTGTCCATGGTTTTGTGAACAAATGGTGGAACACTAAAGATTAAAACAGAGAAAGAGAGATATATATATATTTCATGGTTAAAAGGAAATGCCAGAGCTGGGAGAAGCATAATGATACTTGGAAATATTATATTGGAGAAAAATAATATTTTGAGAGAAAAAAATGCATGTAGGCCCAAATATAATGTAAGAATAGGGGTGAACCCTAAGCACTAGTTTAAAGAATTGCTTCTGAGTTAGAGTAGGGCGAAGTGCAAAATCTCTCTGAAGTTTTCAAAATCGATAGAAGGAAAGGTGTTGCAACTGAATTGTGAAGAGGATGTTAGAAAAGAAGAGGGAGGGAGAGAAGGAAGGAGGAAGGGAGAGAGGAAAAGCTTGAGGAAAGCAGACTGGGTCCCGCTCATACAGGAAGATTGTTTACTTCAATGGCTTCCTATTCACAGTTCAACCTCTGAAAATTTCTTAAAGGGAGCAGCGGCTTCTGGTAAAGATGGAAATGCACTTTTCAAAAAGCATCATCATTCTTCATCTGTCAGCTTTGAACATTATCATTGGGCCTTTATAAAGTTTTCTTCGGTCAGAACTCAGAAGTTCTTTTTTATTTTGTCTGTTAAAAGTAAAGTTTTAATAGACATGAAAACTGTGATTGGATGTAGGCAGAGATGCCAAGTTCAAAGACCAGCTATGCGTGAGATTTTCTGTGAATCTGAGTGAGATCACAGACGTTGTGTACAATGTATATGGGGATAGGCTGTGATCGTTGCGTGAGACGGAGATTTGAGAGGATGAACAAGAGTCCAAAATGCTTGAGTCTCACGCATAATGCGTGAGACTTGGTAGCTCTGTGTAGGGACCTACTATGTATAGACCAACCCTTTATGCCAGTTTGCCTTTACTTTAGTCCCATAAACCCATATCTGTGTACACAACTTAGTTTTAAATTAAAAGATACTAGTATATGCTACAGATATCATCCCTAATGCTAGGAAAAACATTTACAATGTATTTGCTTATTTTATTGTTTTCATTGTAATTAATTTTTCAAATTACATATTCCAGTAGTATGGAAAGTCATGAGTAACTTTACAATTTTACGAACCATCGCCAAGAACTTGAATTTTGCTTTAAAGATAGTCAAATCGGAGTCGCGTGATGATGAGAACCATGTGTGTTGCGATGTGGGGAGCAGAAGCAAGAATTCGTCAAGTCCAACAAGAAGATGCCATGTCTGCCCATAAATCGTGGACGGACTTTTTAGATTTGTTTACTCAGTGTTACCCCAGACTAAAAGGCATGGATGGAAGCGTGATTTATATCCTTGATGAGTCGGACTTCCCAACAAAGATCAAGTTTAAACATCTTTCTCTGACTGTTCCACTAAATCTTAAAAACTTGGGTATTTAAAGATTTTATTGAGTTGGTTGAATGGGATTTATTATCTGATGAAGCAAGCATTTTCAGTGATTTTGTTTAACATTCCTCATATTATTTACTGAAATCTTAGACCTAGATATATTTTTATTTCATGCAGATGTAGTTCTCTGTAGGTGCTACAGTTACTCGATATAAATGAAATATCTGCAATATATATATATATTTTGTAATGAAACCACTTATCAGGCATCAAATTTTGCTGAGAAAACCAGGAATACACATCTTTGTCTGTAGTCTTCTGATATGCAATCATTAAAATTATATAATGGGGCCTTTTCACAAAAAATCAATGGTCGACAGAAATTCAACAGACATTACACTTTTGTTCTATTGAAATGTGAGGTAAAGATTAATATAAACCATCTTTTTATTCATATTGTAACAGGTTTTCCAAGTGTAGTTGTTATAGCATAATTGACACATTTTTAGATTTTAATAATTAAAGAAACAATTTTTTAAGCATATGGAAAAGGAAAGGATCTTGCAAGTTGCAGAAAGTACAAGTGGAGTGAGAAAAAGCTGCTTGGCAGAGATCAAATTGGAAATGACTGCAATTTTGAAATGGTAGAATGGGGAAAAATATTGCAAGATAGGGTCATAAAAATCTGCATGTCTCAGTTTAGGCCATTTATCATCCGGTCCCCAAGGGTCAAAGTTGAGCCATGTCAACTGAAATTAGCCTTCATTATTGGACCCTGAAGAGGACAGATCTCATTTTTATGGTATCCTTGACAGCGCAAATGAAAGCTCAAAATTCAGTGGAAAATTATTCATTGGTATTTATTTGCACTTGGACAGGGTCGAATGATAGATGTTTATTTTATGAATCACTTAATTCCGTATGATATTTTATGATTTTTTTTTCCATTTGCTCACCGTTTTTTTTAACATTTACTAATTTTGCGTAAGATTATAACCAAAAAATTCAACTAGAGCAGAGACTAATATTTCATTGGAAGTCCCAGTGTGAGCTGTTGCATCTATTTCATTGAATATTTGATGTGATCTTGAAGTTAAAGTTGATATCATGAATGAATGCTTATTGTAATTACACAACTCTTTTTATACTAGCTGGTTCTCTATATGAACGGATCAGGAATAGTTTAAATTTTAAACAAAATGGTTGACATGTAAAGAGCAAAGTTCGATTTCTTTATTGCTACAGAGTAAATCATTGCTGCTTGTATTATTTTAAGTGTTTTTTCCAACCCATACTATTAAACATGCTTAAGTTCATATAGTAAACCAGAATTATACATATTAACTTTAATTTTTACTGCATAGTTCAGCATCAAAGGCAAAATAAACAAAGCTACCTTGAGAAAGTAACATATATTGTTTATAATTATTTTGCTTAGAGCTAGCCAATATTGCTTCAAAGTAATTTTGGTTTTATGATTGTATAGATCTGTCATTATATCTTACTGAAATTAAGTAGTTCTTGAGGCAATGTTGAAACCACATATTGTTTCAAATTGTTAAAATTCAAGTTCAATTCAAAGCTTGCATATAGGCCTGTTCCATCAATTTACTTTTTTATTTATTTGTCTTTCTGTTGATTTTTGGTTTGTGCCTGCAAGAAACTCTGTATAATGTTTTTTTTTTAAATATTTTTTATGAATGCAGTGGAACGGTATAATCATGCATTATCACCAGAATTTTGAACTTGTCAGTTTCCAATCTTACTCATATATGCAAAAGCTAAACTTAGATGGCTCCATTTTCGTCAAAAAGCAACTTTGTTTTGGGGGTACATATGCGGAACGGAACGATGACTCTCTTTTCTGTGACTTAGCGTGATTCAGTTTTTATAGCACTTGAAGGCTTAGCATGTGAAATCGGGATGGCAAAAATAAGTCTGGTCCTAATCCCCCCTAAACCACTTAATCCCATTTCCACCACAATCAGGTAACTTTGAGGAAATCCCTTTGTTCTTTGATCTTAGGATGTGGGGGGAAAAATGATTTAAAAATAAAAAAGGGTGTCTGTCTGTTTTCATGAATGACAAGCGCTGTTGTTGCATACCGGATGGATGTTTTTGGTTTTTAATGAGAGCGCTAAACATCGCCCTTTTTAATACTGGTTTGTTTTGATGGATGTTAAAACATATAATCTGAGTAATATTTGGGAGAGAAAAAAAAGGTGGTTACTATGAAAATATGCCCCCCCCACAAAAAAAAAAATACAGTTAGGGAAAAAATGTTCTCCAGTTGGTTTAAGTCATCAATCAGGGAACAAATTCTGTATGTTTTACGTTTAGAATTATTGCCATTATTTTTTTAGGGGGAGGGTTGATGAAACTATTTAGCAATAGAATGTATTTATAATAATGATAATAAAACTGTATGTGATTTATATAGAGCACACTTTTCATCTTAATTGATGCCAAAGGCGCTTCATTGCCAATATCAATGAACTTGTGATTTTGTCATAGATGTTATTGGTGAAACTTAAAATGGATAAGTCTGTATTTAGGATTTGCTTTACTTGTAGACCTATTTTGTCAATGCACCACAGATGAATTTCTATGTTATTTTTAGGGTATATCTTCATTCATACTTCTGTCATTATCTTTGCCTCTGCAACTTGAGCAAATCACAATTTGGATTCCAAAAAGAGTTCCATGATATTGCCATTTGAGAAATCTTCTTTCATGACTTATGTGCAGTCAATACATGCTGTATACAATGTCAGTGTTTAATATCAGGCCTTGGGAATATTTATAATTATTTCATGTTACAAATTTGTCAGCCAGGTATCTGTAAAAGTGAGTATATCTTTTTTTTTTCTTCTAAGTGATCATTCAAGCTGTCAGCTTTGATAGATTTTGCCATTGTTTTTGCCTTTGATTTGCAGAGGGGATACAGAAGTGTGCAATATGTGTCGGAATTATGATTGTAATTGGTATTGAAAGTGACTCATTTGGTAGACTACTTTGAGACTAGTCTAGGACAGAAGTGTCATGTCAGTCGTAGAGAGTATTGCCAATTTGTCGGCACTCCGCATCACCCTGAATCCACCACGAATCAGAAATGATTTACCCTAAAATATTGCTCTTGAGACTGATCTTGCGGGACAGGTTATTTGCAGGCGCATGTGTTGTAATTAGTTGCCGAGCTTGGGCATACAGGAACGAGGATCAAGCTAGCTAGGCTAAGGAAGGGGGAAATAAGATAGGTTGCATCATGGACCATGGTTGGTTGTATGGTACGAAAGAGGAGAGAGGGAGAGAGATAGAAAGACAGAGAGAGAGATGGACAGAAAGAAAGGGAGGAAAGAAACAGAGAGAGAGAGAGTTGAGAAAAGATAGGCAAAACAAAAGATAATGAGTAAAGAGGAAGAAATGAGACTCAACTTGAGAGAGGAGATAAAGGTGATAGATAGATAGATAGATAGAAGATAGAGAGATAGATGAAAGATAGAGAGAAAGAGAAAGTTTGTTTCAGAAGGGTAAAAAAAAAAAACTACTTATTTTTGTCAGGATTATTTTTGTAGTTGTAAAAAGGGTAAAATATTGAGTATAAAATGTGTAAGTGGAGGATTAATGGAGACGAGATGAGTATTGAAGATAAGATATTAATTAAACAGAGGGATATTAGATAGATTTAGAGGTCAGAAGGGGGGAGGGGGGAGAGAAAAAATACAAAAAGTCACATTTAAGGAAGAGGCGAGTATAAGTCAGGGAGGTGAATTGAGAAAGGTGCACTTGGACACATTGATAGGAACGAAGAGTCGAGCTGACACCTCAAATTGTCGTTGTCAAAAGACAATTTGTCAGCGGCGAGCGGTGGCCTATTTGTCAGAAGGTATTATGCATATGAGCAAGTGGGACACATGCGTAGCCAGGGCCAGTCTGGACGATCACCCCCTCTGCATTCGTTAGCGGCCGACACTCCGGCTGAAAACAATTGATGCGTCAAACGGGGTTGGGCAGGTCCTTATCTAGGTCATGGAGAACTCTTGGTTTACAGATTACCACGAAACTCGTCTTCGTGATGCCGGTGATAGGGATACTGCCTTTTTATTATCCTGAGAATGTTCTCTTGTTTTCTATGCACCAAAAACTGTGGTGTAAATAAAGGACTGCACCAGTCATTTTACTCTGGTGTTTAATTCAGTGTTAGTTCAATGCACATGGGTGTTATTTCAATACCTTTGGTTGCTAGTTTAACACTCTGAATCTTTGGTGTTATGTTCAACCTCTAGGGTGTAAGTCTAACACCTTAGGGTGTGGTTCTCTACTGAAACCAACTGAAGCCTGTTGCATAAAACTTTTTACCTGAGAAAACTCTGGTAAAAAAATGAAAACTAAGGTTAGTCTGATTTCCGCCATTGACTTTAGCACATATATTTGTTTTATTCTGATATTCATACAGATGCCGTCAAGATTTATATATCCAACTCGGAAGCCAAATTTATTTCTGTAAATTGTATGATTAACTGAAGCCCAGTACTTGATCCCTTAGTTTTAGGGTCCATGATTATTCAAAATACTGAAACCTGCTTAGGATAATAAGGAATACTGATGCTACTGGATATTTATTTTGAAATATATGTATTCAAATGTGAACTTTTTTATTTGCATTTCTTGGGATGATTTTTTTTGTGGAAGGAAGATGATATATTGTCTAAACAGAGATCATTATCACTGTGAAGATCAGGCCGTCTCCATTCAATCGAGAGCTGTTGCTAGTTTAGACACCTCATACCCCCTCACCTTCATCTCCTGTATCCCGCCCCCCCCCCCCCCCCCGCACCTTTCCATTCTTGAGGAAAGGCTTGTCAAAAATTGAAATCCGCTCAACATATTTATCTGAAATGTTATATGTAAATTCTTTGCTACTTGTAACCATTTCCATTCGAGTGTTCTCCAGCAGTGCCATCCCAACCGAGTGACCTGACACCACTCAAAAAATTGAAATCCGCTCAACATATTTATCTGAAATGTTAAAATGTAAATTCTTTGCTACTTGAAGCTATATCTATTCAAGTCTTCTCCGGCAATGCCATCCCACCTGCGTGACCTGACATTACTCACCACCCCCCCTTTGAAAAAAAAATCTTGTTTCAAATTGGCCACTCTGTTGTGAATATTATGGGACATGTGCATCCTATCGCTTTCCTTCGCGCACCTCGAAACGGTTAGTAAAATGGAGGCACAGAGAACGCGATATTCTTGTGATACAGTCGTAAGTAGGCCATAGGGGGGGAATCCTGAGCTGGTGTGGATTTCAAGAGTTGATTAACTCACTCTCCTCAAATTTAGGCCAAAACCGGCAAAGAATTGAGGCACTTATCGGCGTGATAGGGGTCGAAAGATGGCACTAACAATCAAGCATCATCTTTCTGTGGAAAGAACTTTGGATATTTTCCCCCCATTATAACGGAATATATTCAATACGAAGCATTTTCCTTTTATGTACTGCGAACTCCTTTCTCGTTAATATCATGAATACTTGAGCGATTCAGTTTCTGTTGTGTGTCCATTGTGTGTTCAGTATTGTGTATTATGTTTTATCTTAAAGATAAACTTCACTCCTGGGTCCTGTATCATAAAGTCTCATTACAAGAACAAATGCACAATATCTATATCAAGTTTACTATCAGCCAACCAGATTGAAGGATTTCAGTGGCTTTTAACAGTAAATTTCTATTACAAGTGTTAGCCAATTAGATTAAAGGATTTCAGTAGCTTGTAACTGTTATTGTCATGAAACAGACCCTTTGTATGTGTGCCACCGTCACACTAGCAAAACATCGGCTCTAGACCGACCTACTCCAGACTGCTTTGTTTCCAACGACTTATCATCGTTCAATTTGGAGTCGGTTACTTTTGTGTTGCTGTAGCATCTGACAAATGTTGAAAAAAAAAGGTTTGAAAGTGAATGGATAATTGAAAGAAATGCACTGAAGAATTGGTGCATGATGTAAAGTTTATGAATCAACAGAGGGCCTTTTCACACATGAATCTTGAATAATCATTGTAATGATTGCTATTGTGACTGTGATTAGCATTCATGATTCTAATTATGTTCTAGTTTGGTTTCACACGTGATAAATATTCGTCATTAGCCTTATTTTTCAGTGGAATCATCATTCAAATTACAATTTTTTTTACCGTGTGAAAGGGCGGAATGTGATGAGAAATAAAGGTTGCTTCACGCCTTTCATATAGGCACATTCACTCCCACAGAAATGCATGAATGGGACTACACATAAAATTTTTGGCCCAAGTATTTTAGCTTTTTCGGGATTCATTGATTACATTTGAAGGCATCTAAGAATTTAATATTTTGCAGTGGACTTCCTTCTGTAATATTCTGCCCAGCTGACATGAAAGGAACTAAAAGACTAAGCAGAGTATTGTCTCAACTTTGCTACAACAGCTGCCAACTGACATAGCAACGAGAGTTCTTACTAAGTTGTTTTCAAATTATTCTCACATCTTTGGGTATTCTTCATTATGTTATGGCATTTTACAAGGATGCGTCGTATATAATGTCATATACATGCATCCTATTTAATGTTTCTTGATAATAAAATGTGTAATGTGTTTTCACATTTTTTATACATGTAGCAGAGTCACATAATTAATATTCTTAAAAAATATAAATTTTCCTGCTGTTCGTAGGCCTATGATACCATTGTAAATGCCTGATAAGATGAGATTCTTTCTAAAAGAAGATAATAGTGATTTTTGCATGTAAGACACCATTTTCATTACGCTTTCTAATACTAGTTTACTGGAAATCAGTTCAGGAAACCAGTTTGGAAGATCACTTTGCTAGCGTTCCCATTCGATCACCCAAAAGTGGTTTTTCGAAATCACTTCACGCAAAGCGATCTTGTTGCTATGGGAATGCTCTCGGTGGGGTGACATGTTACGCGCAAAATTTGTAACAGCAGGGTAGGGATTCTACACACAGTGTGTGGAGTAGCGCGCTCAAAATGTGCAAAGATCGCTTCCCGAAGAATGGTTGTGTCCTCACACTAAAAGCAGTTTAATGATGCAAAGCGATCTTGAAAACTACATCACGAGGTGGTTTTCTGAACGAGTTTGGAAGATCGCTTTGACCATTCTCATTACACGTTAAACTAGTTTCCACTAAACTAGTTTTAGGATGGTAGTGAGAAAGTCATCATGAATTAAGCTGAAAATATCAATCCTTTCATAATAAAAATCCATTATAAATTGCGTACTTAGATAAAGTTTACCAAAATGTAATTAATTTGGGATCAAAATGTACTGGACTCGCATCTGATATTTTGATGGAGTAACTTATCGATTGTTTGCAAAGATAATTGAATTCATCCTGTCTTGCAGAGAGAAATATTTTTTCTGATTTCTGCAAATGGCATGCGATTCACTTATGTCTTCGAATGTAATACTGTAATCGTGCATTATGGATAACGCTGATGCAAGCGATGTGGGGTTATTTTGGGTAAACCAATCGTGCTCCAGTCGCAGACAAAGGCAAGTAGAATGCCAAGACGGGAATGCCAGAGGAGGGAGGGAGGGAAGAAGTGAAATTGATCCGCGCAGAAATGAGTAAAGCTTAATGATAATGAAAACTAAAATGGAGATGTAAAAACAAGAGATTTAGGTGGGTGGATGGGAGGCATGCAACGGGGCTGGCTGGAAAATCCGATCGACCAGCAACGCTCGCTTCCTTCTCTTTGCCTTCTGTAAACAAATCGGCTAAAAGACCCCCGCTGCTGATACCCCCTTCCACTTGGCTCTTCGTGGAAAAAAAAAAACCTCTTCAGCGAGGCCTGAATGAAATCCTGTAATTCCTGATTTCTATATACAGAGAGCTTCTCAAATTACGCTTGTTCTGATTTCATTTCGCTAATAGTGCCATTTTGGTTGTTGTACCAAGTCCTTGGTTTGTACCACTCCAAATTCTCTTTGCAGGGCGCTCTTGTATACACAGGCACGAACCAGGTCATTCGAAGGCTGTGGTCATCACTGCCGCCTCCGAAAGTCCAATTTCATAAATGAGCCGGCATGGCTATTTACTCTTGCTTAATTAGGGCAGAAATTGCTTCGATCATTAAACGGAATACTTGTCAGAAATGAAATTGTGGCGAGTAATTTTGATCGACTTTCTAATCTGCAGTGTTTGCTTTTGGATGTCACTTTACAAACAGCTTGACTTTGATGTAATTAATGGCGTATTCTATGTCTGCAGGGTCAATTTTGCGCTTTGATCTTGTTAATTTGGTGTTTTATGCACAAGGGATTATGAATTATGTTTAGTTCCCATTTCATCATCCCACCTATTGCTGAGGTACTGGTATGAATTGAAAGAGTAATATAATTGATGCAGGTCACGGAAAAGTAAAATATAAAGTGAAATATATATCTATCTAAAGCAAGGATGTATTGTGAAAACTTGCTAGTAGTACATGTACTCCAGGGTTTTATCACTGATTTTTAAAATGAAATATATATATATATTTTTACTTCACTCTGTTTTGAATCAGAGAAGCATTCTTCGTGTGCACCTCCAGAAAATATGAGCCATATATATACTTACATGGACACACTACTTGGAAGATGGTAAACTTCCGGAGCAACTGAATTATAATTTATATGATTAACCATTAAATCCAATATTCCATATTCCAGTTCGAATTCCGGCTTGGTTCAGTATACCACATTTTGGTGCAAAACCCACGCATCGAATTATTAGTTTCTTCCGGAACCCCTCTTCTAAGGAGCTCGCCTTAATTACCCCTATGGTAAACACAATCCTCGTATCCCAAGTCAATCTTCATTTTAACCTAAATGCCTAAATTTCTTCCTGATCCATTTACTGATTATATGTCTAGATGGGAGCTTGGCGCTGCGCTTGTAAATCACGGGGAACTCCATTCCTTCTCCCAGCTCTTTTCCCCGTCGTTCGGTGGTGAATGCCTTCGTTTTATAACCTTGGAGCGCGATATTGGCCATTACGACTTAAGTGGAGTGAGGCATGGGACGGGGCTCGGAGTGTCCGCTGAGTTAATGTGATGAAGTAATACCGTTGAATTTTCCTCGTTTTTGGGGTAATCGAAATAGTGATTTGGTTGCTTGAATTTTCTTAACCAGACGCTAGATGAGGGTGACTGACCCTCTCGCATTAGTATTATGATTTTGAAGACACCATACCTCGAAAGTGGGGTTATACCCTTATGGTCAATATGAAAATGGACTTTATTACTTCCCTAAAAAGGAAAGACTAAATTCCATCATAAAAAAATCAGAGTGAGATAATGAAATGAAGAATGATGTTCATTACGCTAATTCATTTTGAAGTTTCCCCAATATTCTTGCTTTGTAAGACCTCTTAATCAGCCAGATTTCATCTGTCTTGCTTTCAAGTCAGGATATTTGACATATAATGGAGTGAGGAAGGAAGTTATTCAGAACAGAAAGAAGACAGATTTGTAAGAACTTTGATGGATAACATATTTGTAAGTTTTTTCAACCGTTTTTATTGAAACTGGATTTTACAATGAATTAAATTTTTTTAATCAAAGTAGCCAAGTACTTTTTGAATAGAAAAGGAGGCTGTTCTCACTACATTCCTAAAACTAGTTTACTGGAAACTAGTTTAACACGTAGTGAGAACGGTCAAAGCGGTCTTGGAAGCGATCTTCCAAACCAGTTTGGAAAACCATCTCGTGATGTAGTTTTCAAGATCGCTTTGCCTAGTTAAACTGGTTTTAGCGTGAGGACACAACCGTTCTTCGGGAAGCGATCTTCGTACATTTTGAGCGCGCTACTCCACACGACAGGTGTAGAATGCCCCACTGAGAGCGTTTCCATAGCAACAAGAGCGCTTTACGTGAAGTGATTTTGAAAACCACTTTCGTGTTATCAAGTGGGAACGCTAGCAAAGGGATCTTCCAAACCGGTTTCCTGAATTGGTTTCCAGTAAACTAGTTTTTGGAAAGCTTAATGAGAACGGCCTCAAGCTCTCCTCATTATCACTCGATTAGTATATCTTCCAGGAATTGAATTTTCTTTAATGGTTCACAATGTAGAGTGCATACAGATATTTCATTGAAATGTGCTACCCTACAGAGCACAACAAAAATCATTTGAACTTTTTCAGGATAATATGTTATTTACAGATATTTCTGATGGAGTATTCTATGGCTTAAATTCTCTTTCTTATTTTTTGTTTGCTCTTCAATCTCAAAGCCAATCAATGCTTTCCTTATTCTTGATCCAATGCCTCAGTAGCATGAATCCCATGGAATAATGTGTCCTAATTAGAACAGTAGAAAATACCATTTCCAATAATAATGATATTAGCCCCTCTAAAGTATTCTATTGTATACAAAGCTTGCCTGCTTATTCTGGATTTTATAGGGATGGGATTATTCACCGGGAAAGGACAATGTTTTGCAGAGGAGATTAATCTGTATGCATAAGTTGGACCTGTGCATTATTTGTACGTAATCCCTAAAGGTTCCATATTGGGTTTCATGACATTTGCTCCGGTGACGATTGCCCCGCTCTAAATTCCACACATTAATCGAATGACCAACTTCAACCTTTGGATTAACCCTATACCCTACCCTCGACCTAACCCTCATGCCTCAGTCACATTCCCTTACGGCGGACGGCTAGTCGATAATGGCTGTTGTTACAATTTTTGGTCACCAGGTGCTTTGAATAAAAATGAATAAAATGGTTATTTTTTACTCTCCGTATGGTCGCCACAGGGGAAATGTGGCAGAGCTACCAAGTCTCACGCATTATGCGTGAGACTCAAGCATTTTGGACTCTTGTTCCTCCCCTCAAATCTCTGTCCCACGCAACTTTCACAGCCTATCCCCATATACATTGTACACAACGTCTGTGATCTCACTCAGATTCACAGAAAATCTCACGCATAGCTGGTCTTTGAACTTGGCATCTCTGATGTGGCTGAGGTATGAACCCAATATAAAACCCTTGTGCAGTCCTAACCCTAACCCTACATCTTAGATGAAATCAAACCCAGAGCAATTGTCGCAGGAGCAAATGTCGTGTTAACTGATATTGACCCCCTCCGACACCCTGCAACATCATCCCCTTACACTCATACATTTTTAGGCTTTTTTACAATGTTGTCTTAAACGTAAGAGAATGGAGCTGCAAACAATTATTTCATAAGAAAGTCTTTTATTACTTGTCAACCTATTATAAATAAATCTAGAACTGGTACATTAACATGAACTTGTCTTTGTGAAATCATGAAATCCAATAGCTAAAAAATTGACAACACTTATGATCACCAACACAAAATTATATATGTGGGACAGTGTATTAATATTGACTGGAAAATTACTAGACATAATAATGAAATTCTTTGTTTATTTTAGTCATGTCTCGGTAATTACACATTTTCTTCCAGAGCCATTTGACATATATTTTGAGGGTTTATATTATACATGACGTACAAACACTTTTGTGTTCATTTCATTGGAATCTGTTCAAACTCGTTTTTAAATCATTACCACAACTGGCATTTATCTTTACCCCTCTACCCTTGCCCCCGAACTATCTTTAACCCCAAAATAATACCTTTTTTTCACAGGCAAAACTTTCATTCTCTTTGGGGATGAGGAGTAGGGATTCTAATGTGTGCGGTCCGTAATATATTTAAAATTAGGCTAATACATTAAAAATTCTGATTGATCTTAGGCACAAATTTAGGAGATGAAAAAATGACACGGTCCTAATACAGAAGTTGTTTAATATAGGTCATCGTTGTCTAGTACATCCGATGGTGAATGATAGAAGGTTTTATTCAGTGTTAAGTCTGATTCCAGTTGACATGGGTTTGATAATATATTGCATCCACGAAACATAATCATATCTGGATGAAAGTCGTCCATTGCAGTCCAGGCTACTAATCACCCTGACATGTGCTATTATGTGTGTTGCCTCATCACCTTGCCGCTGATGAATGAACGAACGAACGGGTTGATCTGGATGAGAGGAAGTTTAATTTAACATCCCGATTTGATATCTGCACAAAAGCAGGCCTGACGCGGATTACGCCATTAATCCTTCCTCCCTGATTTTTCTGTTCGCAGTCACGAAACGAGGATGGAAGAGAAAGCAAGGGCTTGGCAGAAATACATTTCGGGAGAAAAAAGAAAAAAGAGGGGAGTTTGGATTTTGAAGGTTGAGCCGAACAGGATGTAATATATTTTGAGGTGTATTTTTTAATCTCGTCCAGAGCTGGGAGGTAAAGAGGGTCGTGAGGGCCTGTGTTTTTCGGTAATCTCATAATTGATGTGTAGCGGCCCCGGTTATCATATTATGGCCGCCCGACCTGCTAGAGTTTCATTGATTGCTTGGGCGATCACGCCACTTCAGGCATGATATGTTGCGCGTTATGTTCATTTATTTCATACGTTACTACTTTTTCATAGTCTTGGACATTCAGACCTTTTGCTCTATTTGAAATGAAGACTATATGGGGCCTATAGTTGTCATTGCAATTTCCTGTAGCTTTGGTCGGGACCATTTTTGAATGAATATTTGCTGTAAAAAAGTCCTCAAAGATGTCTACCATGACTTGATCGAAGTATTGGAAATTCATGGAAATATGGTATAAGAAATAGCAATTCAAGATTGAGCTAAATTGTATTCAGAAGGCAGTCACACTTTTGTGGTAGTCCGATGTACACACTCATATGTGGACTTGGTATATGGCATTTTCAATTTTATGAAATATTTCATTAATTAAGCAGAAGATAGACCAGAGCCTGAAAGAGTATGAATACTTCTCTTCTTGGTATCATGCACCGAAATGGTTAATTTTTCCATTTTCTTAATGCATAGGTTTTGGTTGTGGAATATTCCCCTCTGGAATTTAGGACAGTTCAACTAAACAGATCCTTTTAAAATGAATGGACACGGTTAGAGACAGATTACCTGCTTGTATTGGCTTTCTATATGTGCCTTCTTGAATGAATAGAATATAATGCTTTTGAAATATGGGTATGGTGAGAAGACTGTGTGAGGGAATGGGAGAGGGGGGTCGGGTGAGATCATGCGACGGGTAATGCCGAACAACACGACCGAGAAATGCCGCTCATCGCCCCGAAATCATGTTTGGAAGAGGAATATTGTCGCTGGCTTTGTGGAGCAGATAAGATGGGGTGGATTGAGGAAGAGAGTGGCTAGCTATCTCTCGCGATGCGCCCGCCTTTTTAGTTGTCTCGGTATAGATTTATTGATCCCGCCCTGTGATAATATTTGCCTTTCTTCATGCCTTGTGAAAAGAAGGGGAAAATTAACCTCCCACCCCGTAATCCCAGCTCGCCTCAGGTAGACAAAACGGGGAGAGGAACGTCCACAAGGCATAGGAATTATCAAATTATCTTCCCCGGTTTCTTGTTCTGTACTGTTTTCAAACATCTTCTCCTCCAATCGCCGCGGCAACGACGTCATCTGTGGATGTCCTCCATCTCACGGCTCCCTCCCAAGGCTGCGTATTGACTTTTTAAGCTTTTCCCTTCCCTACCCTGATCGATTCGATAGAAGAGTTTGGAAAGAGAGAAGGAGACGGAGCGAGATGGAAAAATAGAAAATTGCCGTAAATCATAATCAAGGCACGTTATAATGCCTTCTGTAATCTGGCTGGCTAAGCTATGGATTACAAGACATGCAAGCGGCCATGCGCCGACCGGGCTGCCCTCCGTGAAAGGGAACCCTGCAAATTAAATGGAAAGGAGAGAGGCTGGGCAAAGAAATCCAGAGTGCGAACAATAAACGTTTTTACACGGCTGCGTGGCCCTCTGGCCCGCTCAAAGGTTGCACCGAGACCATCACAAAAGGCTGCCTGCAAGTAGCTGAAGGGCGAACCCGTTTTAAACCCCTCTACACAATGCACTCCTCCCATTTTTCTCTCGGCTCTCCTTTTCATATTCTCGCCTTCTCCTTTATGAACTTGACAATGCTACCCAGCTTATCTCTCAGAGAGAGGTTATCGCTGCCTAAAGACCCTTTGGCAGCAATTTCATTGGGAGTGCCAGAGAGACGTTGACGCAGGGGAGCAAGGTGCAGACAGGATAAATGAAGAACAAGAACTTGAAACAAGCCAACTTCAAGTGAAAAATGTTCAAATGAAATATGCTTGATGCTAAAATTGGGTAAATAAAGGCTTTTTTTTACATCTATAATATTATACCCAGTTATAAGTTCTCAGTATTTTGGATAAATGGGCATATATTACAATGTGTTTTTTTTCTTCAAAATCTTATTTTTCTCATTAAAACCCTACCAATATGAAACAACATATTTTTAGGAAAAGGAATCTGCAAGGATAGAATGATCAACATTATAGTCATAGACTAATCTTTCAATATATCAATTGGACAACATGCATTACTATTCCAGAACCAGAAAGTCTTTAATCAAATAATTATCCATCCTGACACCCTGAAAACGGGTGGAATCTGTCCCATTGTGTGTGTAAAAAAATACAGAAGTCTGTATGCGTGAACATTGTTCTGAAAACCATTATATGAAAAAGATAGTGAAAGTAACGTGTTTATTGCAGTCGTGATAAAAATCGGTAAAGCACAAAAAAGGTTACGGATTATCACATTCAGGGAGGAAGAATTGGCTATATAGTGGAAAAAATGGCACGGAGTAGACGGAAATAAAGAAAGAACGGCAGTATAGCGGATTGAGGGGCGGGAGGAGGAGATAACATGTTGCGAATGGTAAGCTCAAATTCAATTTTGCCAAGACCGTTGGATTTCAGGTTTGTTCAGGCAAATGAAGCCCGATATTGGATTTACGGGTATGTCCGTGGGCAACGTCATGGCATTGTCTTCCATGTACACTGCTGCCAGCCACTTCAAGAGCGCGGCAGCTGCTTTGGGAAAAAAATTGTGACTATCTAAAAAGTGATGCTTTCTCCCCTTAATATATACTTCAAAAAATTATATGCTTTCCCCATCATTCCCAGTATTTTCTGAGTTGATGTTCCTATTTTCTGATTAATGTTCCTACATGTATTTTCTGATTTGATATTCATATTTTCTGATTTTATCTCATTACTTTCCTCTTCTTATCACCATCATAGTTGGGGACATTTTTTTTTATTTTTAGAATAGAATGCTGTAATAGCATATAGAAAAATCCCAATTTTAGTATTTGGTCAAGTTCTCTTTGGGAAGACACATATCCTGACTAAATGCCTCGTAATCAATTACTTTGTGCTAATTACTGAGCAATGTAATTTGTGGTCATTGTGTTCAGATTCTGTTTGAATACAGTTGCCTAATCTTTGTCGCTCAGAAACAGAATTAGAGCAAAATAGGAAAATTTACCCCAAACTTGAGTCTGCTGGAGAATGAATTTTCTAGTGATCTTAATAGGTGGTTTCAGACCGCCTCGAAGTTCGCCAGTTCCAGGTATTCTCTGATCGGGAAATTTACCCCGATCAGAAAATACCAGGTATTTTGGTAATGTGAAAGCAAACTACGCGTAATTTCCCCGAAAGAAAATACCCGCTAAATAGTAGGTACTTGGCGAAATTACGAGAACTTTCGTGGGGATTTATCCAAGGTCGTAGGTATTTTGGCGATGTGAAAGCAAATTACGGGAACTTTTAGCCCAGCGTGTCGTTGGGCGCGGCGGCGTGGGTGGCTGCTGGGCTAGTTATTTTGAATTTCGCGCCTTGCCTGCTTATCAGACCATACTGCGCATGCTCGTAACTTCGGGAACTTATCCCGAAGGATGTGTTTCGGGGCGGTGTGAATGCAGGAATAATTAACGGGTATTTTGTAGCCTTAAAAAGTTCTCGTAATTTAACGGGGATTCTTGTGATCGAGGCGGTTTGAAACCACCTAATGATAAATCAACATTTTTTTTGGTATTGCTTTGTGAAAAACCCCAATATTGAAAAAGTCATATTCTTGCAAAGAGAGAGAGAAAAAAATGATAGCAGTTTAATGTTATAAACTTTCATTTGTCCTCCGTTGACCTTGATATCACGCCAGCAGCCAAGCAAGTAGTATTTCTCCTCTTTTCAGCGTTTCTGGTTATGATTCTGTTTTGCCTACGGTGTGCTAGTTTGTCTCAACCCATTCTCACTATCAGAACTAATTGTGTATTATACAAGATGCAAATCAGCACATGTCAGATGGGGTCAGACATTATACCGATGCCCAGCTATTAAAGAATATAGCTTTCCATAGTAAGAGAGTTCAGCTTTCCATAGTTACACCTTGATGAAATTTGTGAAAACAAGTAAAGTTGATCAATCATGAGGGCTTCAAACAAGTCTCAAGAAAGTTAATTTATACCCTGACATAGCGACAAACTTACATTAACCCATTGGAAACTCATAAAAACTCTTCTCAGTGAAATTACAACAGGGCTGACATCGTCAGATGCCGGCTGTACTACTGGTTTAATCTAAAGAAGTCTATATGGGCAGATGTAGATGCATTCATGTCTTCAGTTAATCCATTTCCTGACATATATATTCTCGATCTTTGCATGAATTCTGTATTCATCTGAACGGACACCCACCCCACTGCCAGTAGACCAGGTAGGGGTTTGGCTCGACCAAGCTTGGTTTCGCTTCGAGGCTTCTTCATTAATAGCCAACCAGTGAGCAGAAGAATTGGGCTGTATCCGACCCGTCCCAGCATGATTAAGATTCTGCTTTATTTTACCTCCAAGTAACCTCCTCAACCCCCCCCCCCACCCCCATGCCATATTTCAATCCTTTTCCCCCTCAGAACAGTTTTAAAGATAAATAGTTGTGGTAAAGATCTCAAAATGAGTTTGAACAGAATCCAATAAAATTACAATCCAAGTATTTGTATGTATAAAAAAAGTATGTGCCAATTGGCTCTGGAATAAAATGTGTAATTGCTGAGAAATTAGCAAAATAAGCACAGAATTCCATCAAATATTGGGTATTTTTCATGCAGTATTAATACACTGTCCCACATGTGCTTTCCTGTGTTAGTGATCATCAGAATTATCGATTTTGAGCTAAGATTTCATGATTTCACAAAGCCAAGTTTACATTAATGTACCAGATCTAGATATGTGATAGTATGGTGACAATTAACCTTTCTCCTTTCTCGTGAAATAATTGTTTACTGCACTTACTTTCTTTGACCTTTAACATGCATTTGTACTCATCTCTGTTTACTCATTTCCCTATTTCGACTAATCTCTCTTTGTCCTTTCTTGCTTTCCTTTCCCTGTAGTTATGATTATTTTCTCATGCTTTTATTGAAATTGGAAGAAGAGGACTTACTTTTTATCCATTTTGTTTATATATAGTGAAACCCTTGCATGAAGTCTTCTCAAAGTCTGAATGCAGACATTCTTTTCTGAATCATTTCCTTTCACCTGTATAATTGGATTTATAATTCACTTTTCTTTTACTTACTTTTTTATCATATATATTTCTACCTTCGTCCTACTCTTAAATCTTTGTACATTTTTCTATCCATTGTTTCTAATTATATTTTTTGATTTCAGATCATATCCTTGCTATTCTTCAATGTGCCTTATGAGATCATGCCATTTGGATAATGGACAGTGTCAAAGAATCAAATGAAAATCAAATCAATCTTAATTCACGATGAAAAATTAGCGCAACTCAGGCAGTTGGACATTAGTCTCCATTTGTCTTCTTCTCCCCATCTTCCTATTACTTTTATATCTCGTCCTTAATTTCCCATCTTGCTGGGTCCTCGTCCGATCTCCCCCCTAACGACCCTTATCCTCATTACAGCTCCACACTCTAGAACGCTGCCCAGCGAAATTATTTTAGATGACAATTCCATTTGGCGACTTCATTTTCCCCTCTGTGCGACACCCATCACTTGCTCAGTAATTCCCCATTTCCAAGTGCTTGTGATGGAAATTATGAAATTATTATAAGTAAATGGGGATGATATCGGAACGAGGGTTATACGGCTGAGGTAAATGTCGTTTTATTGGCCCCATGAGCGCGGGAAATCAGTAAACTGCAACAGTTTATTGGCAGCGATTACAGATTCGATTATGAAGATGAATAAAGTATGATTTATTTGATTGCTTGATGCTCGGGGTATTGGGCCACATTTGAGGTGTTAATGTTTCAATTAATATCCGATGATTACCCAGCATGCATCATCTCATGTTCCCCCCAAAGAGAGAGAGACATCCGTTGAAGAATGAAAATGAATCCATGTCGCCATAATATGGTCCCCCAACAGTGTACTCCAAATACCACATACACAGTAGAAACGCTATTAGAAATGTTATACAAAAAACTGTTGGAAAGTATTAATGACATGAACCTTATCGTAGTTGTTGATCAGTTTGAACAACTATGCATGATTTATTGAGATTTAAATATCAAAAAGTAAAGATTTTACACTCTAAATGTTGTTTAAGATTTTACACTCCAAATTCCAAGGTTTTAAGTTAAATTCAGATCGGCTGTGGATAGTGATGAGCAGAATATTTAGATTTAGATTTGAACCTTGTTGATTTAAGTATAAATCTGAAAGAGTGGACTTAGAATCTTTTGAGATTTAAAAGTTAATCCCTAAGATTTAAAATGAATTAAAAATTTGGCGTGTCACTATTCACAGCCAATCTGGATTTAATTTAAATCTTTCGAATTTAGAGTGTAAACACTTGTTTACTGTTTAAACAACTACCGCAAGGTTAATATATAGTAAAAAGCGTTGTGTAACAAAGTTAAACAGCATTTTAAGTGTGTACACAGAGATAATCTTGACTTGCACATAGGATCCTGATCTAGTAGTGAATAGTGAAAATTATCATCAAAGTCCCCAAGATCTTTAATTCCCTTTAACATCGGCAAAAGACACCGAAATTTGTATTGCTCTCAAATAGCAGCAGCTGCATTTGGGAAGTTTTCCCTTTTCTCTGCATCTTCCTGTGGTACGATGGAAACGCTTTGCTGACGTTCTCTGCTCCACTTGCTCTGGGATGGTTATACCAGTGTTGCTAAGGTCTGCAGACATTTGGGAATGGGGGAGTGTTATTAATTGGAGGACGAGGGATACAAGGTGTCCTTGGATGCAAGATTATGTACAAATTCAAGAGTTCGGCCACGTCTGGAAGTGTATCGAGAAAAGTTTGTTCGTGGATTAAAAATATGTTGCATATATGTGCTCGATGGAGTGGTTGAGTTTATGATTTTTTTACGTCCGATCTTAGCAAACAATTACGCGCAAGTTAAAATGAGTTCGGTCACGTTTGGAAATGTATCCCAAAATTGTTTATTGCGTAAGATTAGGCTTCAACTGTGTTCAATGGAGTGTTTGAGTTTATAATATTTTATATAGCTCCTCAAAAATGAATATGTGCACATTCAAGATTTTGGTCATGCCTAGAATGTGTCACAAAAAGATTGTGGAATAAGGAAAAATGTTGGATGGATAAGTCTATGCTCATTATATATTTTTTTTAAAACTTAGAAATATCTTGTATCTTTAAAATGTGATGTTCATTATGAGCAATAGGTGTAATTGCTAATGTATTGAATTTCTTGAATCATAATACTGGTTGTCTCATTTACTTGCAGTTGTAGCATCAAAGTCTATTAATTTTTAGTTATATTGAATTTTTTTCTGAGTAGATTTCAGTTGTGTTCCATTGAACAGCTTGCATTGTTGGTGTTTAGTCAGTGTTATTTACAGCTCGTTTCCATGGTAATTAGTCATTAGGTGGGTCCCTACGCCTTGTTTTAGTCATATTGCTTCAGGACTTCATTAATTAAAGCTGGTTTTGAGCGATTACTGCCTTCATTTTGTCTGCTTTTTAAAGCTGCTCAATGAAAGTAATATTTGAATTTTTTAATGCATTCTTAATGAAATATATAATTTGCTGAACTAACAGACTGCTGATAATGTAAACATTGATTATTTTCAAAGAAGCCAGTTATTATTTGAGACCAACAAATATTTCAACTTTTTATCTTATTGTTTTACTGTATTACAGCTGGTTTAATTTTGTATTGGTGATTTTGACTTGACATGACCAGTCCTCCCCTCCCCCCCAAAAATGTGAAGTGACTACATCAGGATTATTGTGAATATTGAAAAACATTTATTTTTGTTTATGTTGAGGAAATTGTGACATATATATGTTACGTTCATTATTTTAGATTGAACAGAAAAATACATCTAATTACAACTAGCATGAAGATCATGGAGAAAGATGATTTTCAAATGTTTTTTAATGGTATGTAGAAGCTGCTACCTTTGCCGTGGAAAATAAACATAACTACCGTGCTTATGATGATAATAATGCAGTTCTTTTATTGTGCATATCACATTATGTCATAACGACCCCATGTGCTTCCAAAGGACTTGGATGTTATTACCCTGGTATTAGCCCCACAGCCTTTTAACAGCATTTCAAGGAATAAATTCCTGCCAGGTACCCATTCATCTCACCTGGGTTGAGCGCAGCACAAACATGGATGAATTTCTGGCTGAAGGAAATTATGCCATGGCTGGGATTTGAACCCACGACCCTCTGCTTCAAAGTCAGAAGACTAATCCACTGGGCCACAACGCTCCACATGATGAAGGTCATTGTCTCTGACATTGAGTTCAACATTGATTCCGACGCTGACACCGATATTTAATACGAGGTCAGTGGCAATGATGAGTGCCGAAACCGATGACTGGACTTAAACTAGATGCTTGTAGAATAATTGGGGTCTAGCGAAGCTTTCCAGATTAACATTTTGAATAGATTTTGGACACCACCCACGCAGGGATACATACCTGCTCAGAGAAAATCCTGGGGGAAACAGGACCCTCTTTTTTTTGCAATGCAGGTAGAGTGGGTTAAATCCATCGGTATCTTGTCGCTGACATGGCCATGACATTGACATGTAGAAGGCAGGATCAAGCATCATTTCAGGAGAGCTCCCCCTGCTTGATATGCACGATGTGGCCATAGTGGGATGAACGCAGAAACTAGGAGTAATCTCAGAAAAACAACATTGACATTTTCAGCTGGCGGGCGTGGATCTTTCGCTCATCCCAGCGGAGATTCTCACCACTTGTCTCTTTCTGTTATTTTTCTCCCGCGACACGAAAGCATCTGACTGAGGGAGAGGGGCAGTCAAAGGAATATCTTGGTAACATTCATGCAGTGAATGCATCAGAGATGGGAATTATGTCCACATTTTCACGCTATGATCCCCGGGGATTAAGCTCCATTTTCAGAGGATTTTTATCAAATTTCATTTGAAATGTCATGGGATAATCGACGATGGTAAATGACGCTCATCTCTTCAGAATTGTATCTGTCACGGGCCATATTCTTGTCTTTGAAGTCCTTTTTTAGCAGACATGGGGGGCAATTATTGTCTCGGCTCATGTTCACAAATTTATCCAGAAAATAAAGCGCAAAATCCACTCAATTTTCTCCCCTGGAATAGATCGAGGTGGTTTCAAACCACCTCGATCACAAGAATCCCCGGTAAAGTACGAGAACGTTTTCAGGCTTAAAAATGCCCATTAATTATTTTTTGCATTCACACCGCCCCGAATCACACCCTTCGGAATAAGTTCCTGAAGTTATTGGCATGCGCAGGATGGTCTGATAAGCAAGCAAGGCGCAAGATTCAAAATTGCCAGCTCAGCACTGAGCAACCCTCAGCGCCCGCGCTCAACTACACGCTGGGCTAAAAGGTCCGTAATTTGCTTTCACACTGCCAAAATAACTGCAACCTTGGAAAAATCCTCGCGAAAGTTCACGTTATTTTGACAAGTACCTAGTATTTAGTGGGTATTTTCTTTGGGGGAGATTACAAGTAATTTGCTTTCAGACTGCCCAAAATACCTGAACTGACAAACTTTGAGGCGGTCTGAAACCCCCTAGCTAGGATCATCTTGGTTTTGCATTTTTTTGTCAGGGAGTTTATGGGATATGTTGCGTACTTGCGGCAGGCATGTTTTCTTTATCACGTTACAGGGCAGGCAAGGACTGCATTATATGTATAGATAGATTTAGGGTCTGGAATCTGAGCAGTAACGTTATTCTGGATTGGGAAATGGACACTTGTTGGAATCAGATTTTATCTGCAACCTCTCACTTGCCATGGAACATTGACAGCAGAGAGAGAGGGAGGGAGAGAGAGAGAAGAGAGAAGGGGGGGGGGGAGAAAAGATGCAGTGATTTTCAAAGTAAGAGGAAGATTTTCCATGGGTCATAAATGGTGTTTGTGATGACCATGGCATCATTGCATCTCGACTAATTTGTGTATTTATTTTTTTTAGTTTAGACTTGGGAAGGGTATAGAGTACTCTAAGTGAATGCTCCCCAGGGAGTGGAGGAAGTGCATGCATAGTGTTTATGTTCACAATGTGACATCCTCACTCTATAGCCCTTAACTCCCTTGTGTTTTTTTTTCATGTACAAGTTCAGACTTGGGAAAGGTGTATGATACTAAAAAATGAAAGCTCCCCAGGGAGTGGAGAAAGTACATAAAGTTCATGTTCACAGTGTGACATCCTATAGTGTAACTCCTTTGTGTGTGTTTTTTTTTTGGGGGGGGTCGATTTTTTTGACTTGGGAAGGGTTTATATCACATTATGAAAGCTCCCCAGGGAGTGAAGAAAGTGCATACATTGTGCAGGATCCATCCATCGACTGGGGAAGTAATATATCTGGGCCCCGTCTTACAAAAAGTTGCGATTGATCTGATTAACCACAACTATGGAAAGCAAGCGACATCAGTATCTAAAATGCATGTTTGTTCAAAATGTTATCTAGATATTAATATGTATATTCATACATTCATCTATTTCTTGAAAATTCATTGTGCTTCTCTTTGTTCACATAGGACATTGTATAAATTTCTTGTAGGAAAAAATTATGACAATGATGGATTTCTGTATAGCTGAGGTTGATCTGGGCCTCATCTTTCAAAGAGTTACGATTGATCCAATCAATTGTAACTATGGAAAACCATCAGTGTCATAATTTTTTCTACAGGTAATTTGTGCAATGTCCTTTGTAAAGAAACAGAAGCACAGTGAATTTTCAAGAAAACAATGCATGAATATACATAAAAGTTAGAAAATATGCATAAAAGATGTTGATGTTGCTTACCATCCATAGTTGTGATTGATTGATTGGATCAATCATAGCTCTTTCTAAGACAGGGCCCTGTAAAGTGCTATATATAGACATCATTCTGATGTAATAAGGACATCAGGAAACAAGGAACATTATTATCATCAATTTTGCAGAGCTACCAAGTCTCACGCATTATGCGTGAGACTCAAGCATTTTGGACTCTTGTTCATCGCCTCAAATCTCTGTCTCACGCAACTATCACAGCGTATCCCCATATACATTGTACACAATGTCTGTGATCTCACGCATAGCTGGTCTTTGAACTTGGCATCTCTGATTTTGGGTATGTAGAACATTCATCCCAAATCATAACTTTGAGAAAAATATAGTTAATATCCTTTTATTATCTGAATATTTAACATTTTCCCAGTTGTAAGCAATGTGTACACGTACAACTTCAAAATGTATTCAGAATTTTGATCTTTAATAAATCCCCGAACCAAACAATTGTGAACTGTTCAACTTGCCCAGACTTTTATATTACTTTTCACAAACCTATCGAACAACTATATTGTTCTCCTTCATTTTCATTATTAAACATTTGTTTATTTCTATCTTTATATTTCACTCCTTGTCCGTTTTCTCCTTTTTTATATGGAAGTGCACTTTCTATAATAACGAGAGATTTCCATTTCAAATCACCCAGAGATTCTGGTATATCTCTGGAATAAATTACTTAAGTATTTTCTTTTTGTGTTGCTTATTTGCCAACAAAATTAGCTTCTTTTCTGGATTAACATTTCCTTTCTTTTCATATGTTTGTCCCCGCTGGGTAAGACAAGTGAATGAATATCAATATGCACACACTAATGCAAACCAGGGCCGAATTTGCATTGATATTAAGTATTCATTAGTTGATAAAAATTAATTGAGATTGCACAAAATTTGCTCATCTTCTCTACCATCAAAGAAATTTTATCACGTGGAAAAGGCATTTTTGTCAAACTTAAGTGGATTTGTAAAATAAGAATTCTTATCACATTCTCTCTCTCTCTTGTAGGATTATGATCTGTATAAATCCAACTAACAAGCACAAGAAGAACAAATTTCAGTGTGATTGAATATTGAAAAGAAGTCTTTCGAAAACCCATGAAAAACACACGAAGATATGATTTTTGAAAAGAGCTAGAAATTATCACTTGTGGGAAAGACGTGTTTTGTATCATAGGTGTATGCTATATGCAGTAATAATGATGATTATCAGATAAATAAAATTGGTAGAACTTTTTTGAAATATCTCCCTTTGTAACAGTCATTAGCTAATCATAATAGCAGGGCCCGCTTGGAGAACAGTTCGCAGAACTGAAGTGGCTACCGTGGGTAAAAATCCCGTTATTATTATTAATATTATTATCATTACTATTAGTCATCTATTTTTAATTTGTGTATTGAGTAACAATCAAAACACTAACATTCGATTAAAATGCTCAATGTGACTAAAAAATGAAAGTGTAATCAATGATAACCCAAGCTTTTAAAATCATTTGATGAGGGGCAAGGATCGGGCATAGAAGAGATACTGCTTTCTCGCTCTCAAAAAGATGTAATGTTATGATTTTATTTCCAATCTCCATGAACCCGGCCGTCATCGGCAGGGGTGCAAATTCCGACAGGAAATGTTTCATTCCTTTCACCTTGAATTTTGCAGTTGCTCCCATAATATGCCTTTTCCTGTTCCCATTTTTCATCAGGTTATAGGGGCAGGTACTTGCGTACCCCTACTGTCGATTGTCCACTCTGAAAATGAGGTTCGTTCTCACCGCTGAATTGCAGGGTTCAAGAGTGAATGGAAGTCGTGAAATACTTGGAGATGCGGCTTCGAGTTTTTAATACAGAAAGCGTAGCTTCGTTGAAAATAGGAATGAAACATAGAAAAGTGGAACAGGGAAGGGGGAATTTATAAATATCCAATATTTCAGCCCCGTTCCCCAAACCTCCCCCCCCCAGAAGAACAATTTTTAACTTAACAGAGCACCCACAACACCTAAAAATTCTTGGGGTATTTTGATAGCTCTGGAGACCTAATACCTGTAGGAGAAAGAAACTTGTAGGCACCCACCTTACCCTTTCCCCCTCCCACTTCCTGAGACCCCCCCCCCCTTCAGCAGGTCTTTCTTTTCCCAGACCCCCCTCCCCCTCTTCTCTAGACACCCTTCCCCTTCCCCCTCCCTCAGACCCCCCCCCCCCTTTCTCAGACCTCCTCCCTCAGACCCCCCCCCCCCTTTCTCAGACCTCCTCCCTCAGACCCCCCCCCTTTCTCAGACCCTCTTCCCCAGATCCCCTCCCTCAGACCCTCTCTCAGACCCCCTCCCTCAGACTCCCCTTTCTCAGACCCCCTCCCCAGATCCTCAGCCCTCCTTCCCCAATCGGCCCCTACCCCATGCCACGGTGCCATTTGCTGTCAGCATAGGAAGCGATTTAGGAAATTATGTCATATGTCAGAAAGGTTGAGTTTAAAAAACAGTCTGAATGGTTTTATTAGCTTTTTGGAAGTATTTTTTTCTCTTTAGTTTAGGTCTATTGGATGGTTAAGATCAAAGTATGTTTTGTGAATACTTCTCTCTAGTAAAGATGCATGTTACATTTCTACCTGTGGTATGACTTGATTTTTTTTTTCTTGAAACTGTGAACACAATCTAGATCATGCGAATTTGTCATTAAAATATGATTGCTTTTCACAAGGGGCTATGTAATGGTAAGAATTGATGTGTGTTTTTAAAGATAGGAAGCCTATAAACCCTTATGGTCATATTCATGGACCAGCTTTTTAATTTTTTTTTTATTATAATTGATCGATTTTGATTAAGCTATAATTTGATCTGTTAATTTCATTATATTCATTTTGTTATCCTTTTTATTTCTTTATTTCATTATTGATTGATTTTTCCAAATTTTCATTCCATTTTTTCAATTATTTATTATATTTTTATTAATGCTTTCATTTTTCAAATTTATTTATTTTCTTATGTTTTGAGGGGGGGAATAGAATTTGAAATTAGACCTCCAATCATACAGGTATTACCAAATCATAAAATATTATGGAAACAGTGGCATGAAACTCTAGAAGCTCTCGGTAAAGGTACTCTCATCTCATTAGTCAATCCTGGAATGGTCTGTCCCCTACCCATCATCCCTTGCCTGACCCGAGGAGGTCACCGTAAAACAGGCAGCGAGCGTGCGGATGTCCAAGGCAGCGGCGGCGGCAAGCAGGAGGGCGGTGTTTATCTTGGATTCCATTTAGGCCCATCAGTCTGATTACTCCCCGTCTCTTGTGTTGGTAAATGGCAAGAAACGCTCTCAGAAACTCCCCAAAACAAATACGATGACCTGCCCCCGCTTCTTCTCGACTGCTCACTTTACCTGTGTATGCTCAAACCTTTATCAGGCTCATCCTACAGAATGACTATGAGAAAGAGACATTAAGTTTGTATTGCCCCGACATCGAATCATTGTGATTTAAGCATTTGAGAATCAGTCAAAATAAAAAAAGTAATATCCATATTTGCTTAAAATTCTTTGCCAATGTTAACAGACGTTGGTCCTTAATACGTTCCTTCTTGTGTAAACGCAAGGATTATCAAACAAAGGAAAATTTATAATAATCAGGACAAATAAGATTACTATAGGGCCTAAACATTCTTAAAATACTACCAATATTTTATCAACCTGTTTCCAAGATAAACTGATCAACTTTTGATCTATGCCCTATATTATAACTTTTATAATGCATATACTCTCCGCTAACAATTCCCTGGGTATATAGTACTAGTATATTAGAATGATTCATGTGGGATGTATAAATGTATATATGTATCTAGGCTACATGGAAGCGATAAATAACACACAGGGGTATAAAAAAATCAAGCATCGTAAGCTACATTGATAGGCCCTGTAGACTAGAGTCAAGCATAATGCACCCCCCCCCTTATATAGTGTACAGAGCATTGACCTTTGACCTTGGCTTTGGCTCCTGACTGTAACAGGGGTTGCAGTGGGGTTTCAATTTACGGTGGAATATAACTTGGCGGGGAGTGGAGTATTTCCCTGCGCAGCTGGGCTACCCAGGGAAACCTTCACAAATAAGTGTTTGATTCCTGAATTTGTGGAATGTACTAATAGCCCATTGCTGGGGCCAGTGTCTTATGCATGCTCTGTGCATATATACTGTTGAGTATGAAGAATAGAATATACATTTATGTACATCTTTAATATTCCAGGCCTATAGAATCTCACATAGCATCCGAGTGTTACATCGTAACTTGTATGGTTGTTTGATGAATTATGTATTCAAATCCATTTGGTGACGGGATGCCATTGGTACCATATGGCTTTGTTCAATCCATACATTTTAAAGCCATAAAAACACAGTTTTGAAAGACTTGGTTCAAACCGTGACTGTGTTTGATTTTGAGATTTTTTCCCCCAACAGGACACAGTCCTATTCACCAGTAGATGAGTTCTATGATCAGTCCGTCTTAACGGTATGGTTTAACTTTGTGAGCAGCCGATTTAAAAAATTCTCAAACCAAGATGAAACATGTGTACCAGTGCATGTATCAGAACTAATAAACCCTGAAAACAACCATTATTGAGAATGAAAAGCTAAAACTACAAGGCAAACCCCGATTTTGTAAATAGGTGTCTTATAGACGCCTAAATAGTACACATAAGTGTATGGGATGAAATTAAGATGGTGTTTCCGGTCACTTTATATTTCATTTTTTGAAGCACTAAATAATTATTTTCAAACGCAATTTTTTCTGGGCTTCATTTTTGTAACATATCCTAGACACAGGTGACAAGTGTGACCTTCTAGCTCAGATTTTTTAAAAGTCAAACCAATATTAACCAATCACTTTAACTAGGAACTTAGAATCCAAACTCGGTACATTCAAGCAGGCCCCTTTAATTTGATATCTGGGTAAATAATCTTTATCTGGCTGTGCAAGTCAATATTATTCTTTTGTGATAAGATTGTTTTAGAATTGACTTAGAGAAAATAAACTTGGCGATAAGGACATAGTTTTCATATTTGATGCAATTATTTCTTTGGAGGCGTTGACAAATATTGCAAAGAAATGGCAGTCCAACCTGCACGTGTAGTGTACTAGCCTTTGATGGAGTAATTAATTTTTGAATATTGACTCCCCCACAGGGATATAAAAGGATGGATAATTTCATTGTTTTGTTATAAAACTTAAAATATACAATGTAATTGTGTCTTTATAATGTAATTAGATCCTATTATATAGTTCTCACTCATGTTTATACTTTTATTGGCATGATTTTTTTCTCCCCCTCTTTATCTCTCCTCCTTCCACTTCCTTTACCCCTTTTTTCATATCGGGGGGGGGGGGGCACTTACGATTTGGTTTGGACGGGGTGTGTGGCTGAAGGTTTAAAACCCATGCCCCTATTTACGGGTCATTTTGGCTAAGAAGGTACCCATTATTAAGGATATATTAAAATTTGACTAGCAAAAAAAAGTTTTTTTATCATCCAAATTGGAGGAGAATATGGACCCATGTTTAAGGCCAGTATCTAAAAATTAGGGCCATGGACCCATGTTTATGGCCAGTATCTAAAAATTGGGGCCATGTTTAGGGATTTTCCAGCATAAAACCATACCCCATGTTTAGGGATCCCTGTATGCCTTATTTCGGAATTCATCCCCCCCCCCCCGATTCATATCTTCTGAATCATTTTTTCTTTTTTATTCTCTTTATCTGCTTCCCCCTTTATTATCTTATTTTTATTACGCTCTCTCTCTTTCTCTCTCACTCTTATCTCCCCTTTCTCCCTTCATCTTTTCCTTTTGTACTTTAAACCATTTCCTTTTTCTTTTCTTCATCCATTTCATTATCGAGCTGACAGGGCAGGCCAGCCCTTTCTACTCAGCCAATATTTGACTTTGGTTAATCATTGCTGGAGCTAAAAGTGGGACTGCAAATAATTGGCCAGAAATTTCACATTTTTAGGAGAAGGAAAAAAAATGCAAGTAGCTGTCTGGCAATAGGCTGGGTGGGCACATTGAACATTACTTTCAGAATATTGTGTTTACTAGGCATCTCTATGGAGATTAAAATTAAACAATATCTGCCATATTCAAACACTGCAGTGAAAATATGAAATTATGAATAACATAAAGGAAAGGTTATGAGAGCATTTATGTCTCTATTAAAGAAAGCATCCCACGCAGTATACAGTTCATCATGGCCATTCCTCTAACATTTTCACATTTTTTTGTTAATCATATTAAACAATATTTTGAAAGAATAATTTACTTGTAATTCCTAGTTTAGTTTTTAAAATCAGTTCGTTCTCCTCATTGCATAATTCACATTTCACTGAATATTCTGTTTCTTACCAATTCAGGCTTGTGTACTGCAGAGCTTCTTATCATGGTGACCATTAATTTGAAATTCTCCATTAAACTTCAAGAGATAATGATTACTTGGTTAAGTTGGTTCTTATCAGAGGGAATAGGGCATGATGATTCATAGAGGAGAAAATTAATGAAATTGTTGTAAAATATGTTACGATAGGTGGTCTTTCAGGCTTGATGATTGTTTCAAGTCCAGTCCTTGTCTTCACCACCTTCCCTGAGTAACACGGCTTCCCTTTGTTATAAGACTGTTTATCCTGGAGGTATAGGATAGCATTGGAGTTAATCTGGTGTATGCTTCCAAAGAGGGTTTTCAATACTGCATGCATCCCAGCGCTGAGGCAGAGCCCCGTGTCGATTCTCACGCGGCCGGCTTACTTTCCGCACCCTTCGCCTGTGTGGAGCTTCCCGTCATGTGTTACCTTACCACGGTAATTGGTCCCAGTGCTGTAACATTAGTATCAAGGGAGGGCTAGAATTTCACGCACAAGCTGCAGCCGCGAACGTCGCCCTCCTTGGGTCGTTTATTGACGTTGTTTCTTGTCGCCACGGCGCTCGGAGCCGGCGCGAAGCCAACCCGTCCCCCATGAGCTCGGGGAAATCAAAAATTGATGCATAATATGTTTGAAGAAATGATGTGTGCTCTTGTGGATGGGCTCCCTGCTCGAGTCAGACGTTGATGTCATCTTTTCGGAAGAGTCGATACATCGGGAAATCCGATTGGCCCGTATGATTAGCGGTATTACGTTGACGTATTGACAAGCGGGGGAGATAGGATTTCAAAGGGGAAAGATACATAGGGGTCAGAGGAGACTCCATCCTCATATTCATCGCCATGAGCCAGTCGATGAGGATGCGAATATCAATATCGCAAAAGCTTGGAAATCCGATCCGCCCGTCCTCCCCTCCCAAAACCCTAGGCCCCGTTTGCGGAAATATAACCATCGCAATATTTGATGTCTAATGCCAGAGATTAACACACAAATATCGCTTGGGTATTGGAGCTGGTGCAGGCATTATTAATTATTAAGTAAAATAGCCAAATAGAGAGGATTGCAGGAGAGGGTTTCTATGAACCCAAGATGAATAATGGAGGATTATTCCAAGGTATAACACTATAGAAAGCGATCCCATTACTCAGTGGGGCAACAGAGATAGAATAAGAGAGAGAGGGAAATGGCATCAAGTTCAGTTTGTAAAAGGAAACTCACTCAGATGCCATTGTATAGAATATGTAATTGATTCATGAGGTGTCTTTTTTGACCGCGCAAGTTAAGACATTAAAATGTAGAACTTTGATCAATAATTCCCGGGTTGAGCCCCTTATGAGGGAGGATCTCTAGTTTGAGTAAAGAAATGAGAGCCCCGCGTCTTAAGTTCAGATAAAACTATAGATTATTATTTATCAAAGTTTTGAATTCAATATCAGATTAAAGGAAAGAGTTAACATGTGCTGTGTATGAGGCACTATAAATCCGATTTATGGGTAATTAAGGAAATAATGGGGAAGAGGTATTCCACCATTTCTGAAACATGTTCAAAAAGATATAGGTGCAGATTTTATCCAGAAATATTATTCCTATTTATTTCTTGAGAGGTGCTTTATAAATTTACCAAATATAGAAGAAAGACTTCATTCAAGCTTTTACCCCACCTTTTCATTTTAATGCTGTAGTATCAAATTTTATCCATAAATATTAGATTGTAATTTGCATCTATTTCATGATGCGAGTCTCTGGACATGATTTTGAATTTCAGCCAACAATAAATTCTAAGAAAATAAATCTTTAGATTTACCAACCTTAACCTCTTCAAAGCTTTGACATTGCCATTGCTTCTTGCTGGTAGTTGCAGACATAAAACTCTAATTGACAAAACTTTGGACAAATTAGTCAAGATATTATAAGTTATCCGTGGTATTTACCATTAATCAAATTTAGAGGGAAAGGGGGAGAAACAGAATGAAGACGAAGAAAAGAGGTCCCAATACAAACCCCTGTGGAGGGTCAATGCACCTGAGGGCATAGTCAACCTCATTGGCCAGGAGTTTTCTTGATTGGAACCAGATAAGAATTCTTGCTGATATGATGTCATAAAATGGGACTGCAATGAAAGAATCACTTTGAATTTGTGAAGTGAAATAATGAAATGGCTTTGAACGAAATGATTGAAGGGGGTGATATTCAGGTATTGTATGGATAGAGTTAAGGTGGGTGGATAGGGCAGGTTATAGGGGGTCTTTGGGATTGAAAGAAAGTCAACCTGATTGTTTCTTTAACTTTTCCTTAGAATAAGTATGAAGTAGTATGTCACAAGAGTTATACCAACTAACTTACAAGTTTGCACTCCCTCCAAAGGACCCTAATTACCAAGTGTCTGAGTTTCGGAGTTGACAATATCGTAAGTTTATGAATATGCAGGATTTGATATAAGGGGTTATAATAACCCTTTCATAAACCCAATTATGCGGCTAATAGCAGCATAATTTGGTCGTAAAATTGGAGGAGGACCAGAGTTATCCGCATTATTTTGATGCTGCTATTATCCGCATAATAGCAGCATCGGGACAAGATTTTGAGTTTATGAACGCATTTCCAAATAATGCGGATAATTGCCATGGTGCGGTCACAAGGTCACCCTTTTCCAACACAACCGCATCGGAGGGGGCGTGTCCAGTTGTCATGACGATTATCCGCCTTTTTCAGGACGGGCGCTCGTAAAAATAATGCGGCTTATTTTTGGAGTTTGTGAACGCAATTTTTATTGAATTATCCGCATTACTCTTAGGCGGCTAATTGGAGGATGGGTTTATGAAAAGGGTATAAGAGTTGCATTTGCAGAAAACTTTAGGAGTTCATACTTCAAACCATGGTGCCAAAATGACAGGAAATAGGGGGATGGGGGAGGAGAAGGGAGTGGGTGCTATATAGACAGGGTATGTGATTGTTGGAGGGGGGGGGGGGTAATTCACATCATTGTTTGAAATACCAAGGAGGTCATTGGGGGAGAGATTTGGGTTTACCAAGGTCATCAAAGGATTTAGCAATCCCATGTTTGAGGGCAGGAATGATGATTGACACGGACCCGGGGTCTCCCATTCAAATCTACAATTACTCTGCTGTTGGGATGAGACTTTACCCGGATGCTTTCCACCCCTACTAGATCTGAAAATGCCCCTCGATTTCTAGATATTGTTCAGGTCTCAAAATATCTGACAATTAATTTTCTTTATAATTAGATAAAGTCCCTGAAGTTATAAGCCGGAATTGCAAGTCACACTCCATTCAAATGATGTGCATTGTTCTTGCCTGGCATTGAACATTAAGGCAATTTTCCTTCCTTCACATTGCCATGATTGCAAAATTGCAAAACAATTCTGGTATAATTTGAAAGGTACCTTATAACTTGCAGGTGTTTTCTATTTCGAATATTACAGACACTTTCACACCTGCAAATACCAGATAAGATGTTTTCTGATCATCTGGGTGTAATACCCCATTAGAAAATACCAGGTATTTTTTGTGATTCAGGGGGTGTGAAAACGTCATATCTTGGTCAGACAATCTTAATGCATTGTGGGGATATACCGTTACAATCAATAAGTTTATTTCTGAAATGCCACAGTTGAAGGAGTTCTTCTATATTTGAATGTTTCATTTCCAATATTCACACATGGTCAAACGATTTTGGAAATGATTTCAGACCCAATCAATCCTAGAAGTACAAACTGGCCATAAAAACTCATTTTTTTATGGGTTTCCCTTTAAAATTTTCTAACACATAGTAAAAAAAGTCACCTGCTTATAAAGATCACTTGTTTCATATTCTTTGTAGTGATGGAGTGAAATCTGTCTGTAAAGTTACCTTGAGTTGTCTTTATCAATTCGTTTGGCTGCATTACATTTTGAAGAGTTAACTAAATATGTAAAGGCCCTGAGTTATTTCTCATTAAAAATAGTATTTATGAAATTACAGCAGGTTTGTACGAGTGGAACTGTAAAAGATGATGATTAGTTATTACAGATCTTCAGGGTTCTTGGTGGTTTCGTGATGCCTGATTGGCTGCGTTGGGTTTGGAGGCATCGAGGGTTTTGGGTGTTGGAGGATAGCCCTTGTCAGCTGCGTGTATTCCTCTCTCATTAGCTCCTTGCTTCATCTCAGGGTTATTGGAGCGTATATAGACAAATCCCAATGCTCCTTCTCTGTCTTCTCTTCTCTTGTCTTATGTTTCCTCCGGTAATTGACTATTTTTTTTTTACTTCCCTAATTTATGTACTCTCTGTTTCTCTTAGTTTTACTCTAGTTGTCTTCAACTTACAACGTGTTTTATCTTTTATCTCTGTTATGTTTGATGATATCTTCCTGTTTTCTCTTCCCCATTTATTTTTGTTGCTGTTGTAAATCTTTTGTTTTTGTAACATACATATAAGAATGATATTCATTCTTATTTTTCTATCGATAGTAGTAATAAATGCTATCATTATCATCACCACCACAACCACCATCATTATCACCACAGCCATTGCCACTACCAACATCACCACCGCCGACATCACCACCATCATACATACCATTACTACCTTATCATCATCAATACCATCACCGTCACTCACCATCGTCACTCACCATCGTCACTCACCATCACCGTCACCCACCATCATCTCCATTGCCATGCCCCCACCATCCCTCATCACAACAATCACTACCAGTAATCATTGTCATCAATATCATCCTAATCCTTTCTATTCATTATTTTTACTCATGCAAATACTCCCCATCATTTGAACTTATTTGGGTTATCCCTCTCCTATCACAAGAGGGGGCTATGACTTAAATAATGCTAGAGTACTGTAGGTACTCTAAATAATGCCTATGATGTTGCATGATACCCACAAACATACCAGTACTAGTAAAGTGCAGATGTGTGGATCCTGACATCCCTCGATCATGTGTAAGAATTATTTTGTATTCAAAATGATGTTTTTGTCAGACATGAGATTAAACATATGAATTTACTATTGGCAGTGATATTAAAGTCTCATAGGTCAACAGTAGTTAAAGTCCATAATGATGGCACATTATGCTACTTACAAAGCACTGAATTGTCAAGTTCTTGGTTACTCAACTGACTTAAAATCATTTAAAGTACATCAATACACTGTAAATATCATAGAGTACACTATGGTTTTAACACAGCTACAAATATAAGCAAAAGTTACTTAGCTTTATAGTTGTCCAGCTCCAACTTTTGAATAAACTGCTCGAGTATTAAATAATACATGTTTTTCTCTTACACTCTTCAAATGTTTTTTGGGGTCATTGCAAATGCTTTTGAAAAGAGTAGATTTTGAAAAATAAATCTAGAGCTCTAAAATGCATATATGGCAGTTAGCCATGCCTATATGTTGTGAATACAGAAGTAAATTCTACATGATTAATTGACAGTGGTTTTAATGTTGCATTTGAAGTGAGGCTCTTGTGGTTTTTTTTCTTCTTCTTGCTTTATGTTGGTAGCTAAAAACCAGGAAATAGATACTTATATCGCCTGTAAGCATCATAAGGGCATGCACATACAAATTTATAGTATACCAGAGAGTATATCTTGATAAACTAATATAACATATTTCATAGTTATCTGTCATTTTCCCCACCTAACTAGACATTCACATGTCACAACTTTAATCTCCTTATGAATATCATCATATTCCGTAAACAGAAAGTAAAAAAAAAATGAAGTCGTCCCATCAGACAATTTGGAGATGATTTTTGACAAGTCACAAATCCCTCTTGATATTTTTAGGGGGTTCTACTTAATTGCTGTTCATTTTTTCTCTGTCAGTTTAGTTGAATTTTTACCCCCTTTGCGAGATGAATCTTCCCCAGATTTTTGATGGCTGCGTTGATGACCCTTAAGGCTACACTCGATTAAGCTGGCTTCGTTGGGATGTATATGTGTCAGCTTCGCCAGTTAAGAAGACAGGAGTTTGGAGTCATATTAATGAAATTTGCTGTTTGCTTTCTAATTCCACTCGCTCTTAAGAGTTTTTTAAGGGTATTAATTTTTTTTTCTTCGTCCATGAAGGTTTCAGATATATTTCAGAGGATGTCCAATACAAGTGAGGCGGAGAGAAGGAATTAGTTGAGAAATAGAGCAACGGGGAGTGTGACAAAGAGGAGAAGAAGAGTGAGAATAAGGAAGAAGTGTGGGTAAATTTACGGGGAAATATTAGAGAGAGAGGGGGGATGGGAAAGAAAGAAAGAGAGGAGAGGCAGAGAAAAAAAAGATAGAGAGAATGAGGGAAACTACACAGATGTAGGTGATTTCTTGTAAGGAGTGTAGTCATTATTTCCATACTGAATTTTCCAGACTGCTTCCTTTTCTCGTATCTAAATACCTACGTGACCCCTCCTCATCAGTAGAGCTTCTGAAACCGATGTATGTTACTATTGTCGATTGTTGAATTCTGTTAAGAGAAGAGGCAACACTCTCCCCGGGTTCTTATGATGGATGAAACTCGACTAGTTTTGATGTAAAACCCATACCTTTTGGCGATGATTCAATTAAACTCGCCCCCCTTTTTCTCCATGGATACCCTTTTTTATGGAAAAGTAGGGCATTGACCCTTCTCTTATTGATACCCCTCGTACTGTGGAGGGAGGGAAAGGGACTTTCTGAGCCCCTGCCACTATCAATTAAACCCTCAATCGTTATACCAACCATTTGTGGACTCTTTCAATTTTCTCCCGTTCTCTCATTCTCTCTTGTTCTCTCTTCATCTCTCTCTACATCTCTCCATACCTCTTCCCATCGCCTCCCTTACCCCCTTCTCGCTCACTTCTTAAAATATTCAAATTCAGTTACTTCTGCATGGTATTTTTTTCTCCTTCAATCAGTCCCCTGAAGCCGAGGAAACTGCCTTCACGATAACTTTCAAAACGCCGGGTTGTTCTCCGACGAGACGTGACGCCAATGTCTTGCATTCATGTTCCACGGGATCCCTCTTCTCCTTTCTCTCCCCGTCACTAATTTGTTCGAGTTTTCTTTTATTGCTTGGCTCTGCTTCTTGAGGGAATGTATTATATATTGGATAAAGATTTGCCCTGATGAGTCGTGATCCATCATGTTGCACCAAACTACGACGATGCGGCTAGGCTCTTCCACCATGCTCCTGCATAATTTAATCTTTTATTTTTACTTCACCATCTCTTAGTTTCCCTCGTTCTTTTTCCTTTCCATTTTTTTTTTCTTGTCAAGTTTGGTTAATTTGGCCAGCTTATTCAAACTTACTTTGCCAGATGTCCTGTTCTGTCTTTCTTGAAAAAAATTGATCAGATCATGTAATATGCCACAAAAATAGATTTTTGTATTAACTGAAAAGAATACAATACTGATAATCACTATATTTATCCATAGGCATCACTTGACCAAGAAAAGCTTAACTCATGAATATGATAACTTTGTTCAAAATATTGGTCAGCATGGTGTTATGTCTTGATAATAACATCTTGTGAATACATACATTTGATATTGTAAAATTGCAGCTGAATACATAATTACATAAAATATATTTTTTGTTGTCTTCTTTATAGTTCTGAGTATTCGCGGAGCTCAAGAAGAAGAGCCGCCCGATCCACAGCTGATGCGGCTGGACAATATGCTGATAGCAGAGGGCGTGGCAGGGCCAGAAAAGGGCGGAGGATCGGCAGCGGCGGCAGCAGCAGCAGCAGCGTCGGGCGGAGGACTAGGCCAACCAGAGAATGCTATTGAACATTCAGATTACAGGGCGAAGCTGGCTCAGATCAGGCAAATCTACCATACGGAACTTGAAAAATACGAGCAGGTGAGAAATCATGAAGAGCAGCTAGTCTCCTCTCCAGGGACAAGTCTTGCTCCAAGTTAGATCGATCTGATCATTCTCACTTATGGCTAGCCATTGGCATCATAATCAACAATGTATATGCAACTGTCCAGTTGTAAACAAAGTGCATGCTTGGAGGAAAAAAATATGCACGCACATGTTTCTCATAGTTAAAGAAGAAATCATTTAAATGGACATATACCTTTCAGATGATGGTATCACTGGCTTGCCATAGTTGAGATTGATTGAATCAATTGCAACTCATAAAGATGGAATAGACAAGGGGGACAAGATATTTAAAGTTGGAATGCAGTTTACTCCATGATGTAGCTCAGCAAACAGTGGTTTTAAGTAACTGTCAATGACACAGTAATAGAGGTACTGGGACAAAAGTAATAGGAAAAATTGTATTGAAAGTTTGAATATCTACCTATTTTACCATGGGTTTGGTTGTGGAACTTATGTTTTTACAGGCCAGGGATCTGTTGCAGAAAGAATTGCAATCAAACACAACTCCAAATATCGAACACAACTTCATTTCCAAACAATTAAGACTGCCATGTAGGACTTTTGCATGATTTTTAGAGTTGTAACTCTTTTTTTTTGCAACGAGCCCCATGACTCTTCACCAGAATCTTGCGCAATATTTAGAATTTCAATGGCATCCGACATTGTGGGTCTTTGACCGTTCTCGCAAGAACCTTATTCAACATTTATCATACCAACTTATGCCCTCCTCTTCTGACTCCCAAGCAGGCATGTAATGAGTTCACAACGCACGTCATGAACCTGCTCCGAGAACAGAGCAGGACGCGGCCCATCGCCCCCAAGGAGATCGAGCGCATGGTCAGCATCATCCACCGCAAGTTCAACGCCATCCAGGTCCAGCTGAAGCAGAGCACCTGCGAAGCTGTCATGATTCTACGCTCAAGGTTCCTGGACGCAAGGTAAGATCATAGGTATCGACATCAGATCGCTGCAGGATTGGCTAAGGGGTGTGCGGCTGGCATAACCTTGCTGAAAAGAACACAGTGTTGCACATTGTGGGCGTTTACAGCGTGTTCTCATTGTGGACTGACTATGTGAATATGTGAACACACTGTGACACGTACTGTGAGACACTTCTTTCCAGTAGGGAAGGACTGTAGCCCAAGTATAAAAATGTACAACGTGTTCAAGAGTTAACATCCTTCTTCCTGACCGTAAGGATTGGGAATCGACGTGCGTAAATCTGTATGCCCATAGTCCAGTAATAGTGGCCCTTTTTTCACACAGAACGATAAAACCTGAAGCATATTGGAGATTTAGGTTTATGGATTTGACAATCTGCAGGGAAGTTTTAATGGCCTATGGGTTAACCATCTCTTATGATACTGTGCATCAGTTGGAATAGATGAAATGATATTTCCAGAGGTTGTAAAGCTTTCTTGACTTGCGTTCCAGTGACGAAACGAATAGTCCTCAAGGTTTCCCAGTCTCAGAAGTTGCGTTGTCACTTTACTGAAAGTTGATTGGTGTCGGATACATCTGGAGCAGCAGTGGCGCAGGAAAGATTGGCTCTGACAAACAGTTTGGGGTGGAGTAGTTGTTTCTACACAATAATTGTTCCTCCTAAGCTTATTCTGATCAGAACGTTCAAGTGCCACTGATGGTGTAGTCCAGATAGGACCTTGATAGATGGAACCTATCTTTCCCTAAGCTAGCGTAGAGGGACCGACTCCCAGATTCCTGACTCTGCCAGAGCAATCCCCTCAGAACCCTCCGCATCAACTGTAGGGAATTTGACAGTCGGTATAGCTTTGGGAAAGATATCTTCCGTCTATCAATGTCCAATCTGGAAGTGGCGGAACAATGATCAATGATCTGTGAGAACAAGAGATATCTTTTTGTAATCTGAAGTCGGTTTCACCGCTGTGACTCTGGCATAAAGATTCAGTGTTGAAGATGACAGTTTGTCACAAGATTCACTTGGCCATGGGAGGAAAGAACCGGTCACTGGGTAGCAAGGTAAGAGTGTCTAGAAGATCTCCTTTGATTTCTTCAATGCTCAGAATGGCCCAGGGGTCAGTTTCTGGAGACGCAGTTGGTTAGTAGAATGAAGTGTTTTCGTCCAGAGAATTATTAAAGCCCCCAAAACAGAAATCCTGAGCAGCAGCATGCATTGCCGTCAGTGATTCATGCGCGCATCATATCTGCAACAGTGGCAGTGCGCATTCTGCTAGTTGGTCCTATGCGTAGTGCCCCTACATTTATTTACTTTGCGCAATAAAATGAATTATATTGTTACATCACCTAAGAAACCATGCAACATTTTGGACAGTAAGTTTCCAACAGTACAAATTTTCACTTTCAGTCTCCTATTTGCTTGCGTACATACATGTAAAAGTAGGCGTTGTACAATATTTGAATGGCATATCAACATACAGTCAGTTTGAAGATATTTGGTTCGGTTTTAATCTTGACTTCATCTTAATTTCTTCCTGTTTGTGCCTTTATAGGAGAAAAAGAAGGAACTTCAGCAAGCAAGCAACAGAGATCCTCAACGAATACTTCTACTCCCATCTTAGCAACCCCTACCCAAGTGAAGAAGCGAAAGAAGAACTAGCAAGGAAGTGCGCCATCACGGTAGCACAGGTATGGACTGTGTGGATCTCTGTGTATGTGGGTTTTGTGTGTTTTTGTATAATAAAACCAAACGTCCCCGAATTTATACAAAAACACACAAAACCCACATACACAGGTATGGACTGTGTGGATCTCTGTGTATGTGGGTTTTGTGTGTTTTTGTATAATAAAACCATTCGGGGACGTTTGGTGAAACATGGTCGGGTCTCTTAATAGGTTGCAAATTTTTAGTATGTGACACTAAAATGTAAAATACTCTGAAAAATGGGACAAATTTTGCATACATCCTTATCATAACTGGTTGATAGATATTTGTCATACACACACACAAATGTCCTCAGTGGCATGTTGTATGCAAGAGTTTCAACCATCCATAGCTGATGATATAACAATATAATATTGTGTGTGCCGGGGGGGGGGGGGTGAGGGAGTTATAAATCAGTATCAACCAGATATAATTGTCATTTTGGGACCGACTTTGAACAACGGTTCACACAGTCATGTAACTTCCTAGTGCTGCTGTGGACACATAAATGTCAAGTTTGTAATGGTTATTCTGAGTTATTCTTTGAGATCATTTTCAACCAAATTCTAGGTTACTCTGCACAAGTGAAAAACATTTTGCTTGATAATCATTAAACAAAGTTATTATTTGCATTTGATTTTTTATTTACAGGTTTCCAATTGGTTTGGTAACAAGAGGATCCGCTACAAGAAGAACATCGGCAAGGCCCAAGAAGAAGCCAACCTCTATGCTGCAAAGAACGCCGCCTCAGCCGTATCCAGTGTCAACCCGTCCAGCCAATCGCAGGCCTCGGCCGGCTCCCAGGAGGGACAGTCACCGGGCACGCCCACCTCGGGCTCGGGAGGGGGCGGCGGCTACGGCATGTCATCGGGCGGGGGCATGATGGGAAGCGGCGGAACGGAGTACATGGGGATGCCGAACGGAGACAGTTACCAGCTGCCAAATCAAGTGGGTGCCAACGTTCAGTCCCAGGTATTGAGATGTGTGCGGTGATGGTAGGATAGTTTAGTTTGAAAAAAGGGTGGGGTTTTGTGGATATTGATAGATCTCCTTTTCGAAATTGATTATCAAACTTTTATCAGTTCATGCCAAAGTTATAAAAGAATGATACTAAATACCAATAGGCAAATATTATTAGTGGAAATTCTAAAAACTCATCCAAAAAATTTGTATAGAAGTGAGGCAAAATAGAGAGCTATCATTTTAATTAAAGTAATGCAAAGACATGGATATTGGTAGTTTTTCAAATGTTATTTTCTAACTTTTGTTTAAGTCTTCATTGAAGTGACTAGATTTTTAAAGAAGCTAAATGATAAGGGGTGGGAGTCAGAAAATGGCAGATGTGGTGATTGTGTGTGTATGGGGGGGTGTGAGGTTGTGTGTAAGTCGCATGTGGATTTTAAATTTTTTGTGTAATGAGAGGTGTGTGTTTTTTTCGAGAGATTAAAAAACATGTAGATGAAATAAGATGAAGAAACTAATTTTTCTTTTAACAATTCGAGGAGCAAAATGATAGGATCAATAGTATAACAGAAACAGCCAAGTGGATTTAATTTTGATGTGTGCTTTTAGTGGTGTGAGTGAATTTTTGTTTGCATGTGAACTCTAAATTTACATGTGATTAATCTTATTTTAGTTGTATGCTGCAAACTGAAGAACTGTTCACGAACTTAAGATAGAGTTGAAGATTGTGAAACTTTTTTTATGACTGTAATGATCTTGTCTTTTTTCAATCTATTAATCGCTAATTAATCAAATTGCAATATTAATTACATCATCTGTAAGTAATAATTAGGCTCTCCTGCAGTGAAATTGGATGTCATTACAGAAATGTTCTGTTCTGTCCTATTCATTTCCAAAGGTATCATTTGAATGCAGTTTTTTATTTAAACATGTATATGTAAGACCATTTTAATGTCTACATGAAAAAGATTCAGCTAGAAATTTGAATGTGAAATATGATCTTATGAATTTCAAAATGAATAAATGAAAAAATTCTAACAGAGACCTCTCATTCAGAAACACATTGTTAAATCCTCCAAATGTTGGAATATGCTATTCAGAATATACGTAACTATTCAGAATATATACGTAATGAATGCATAATTATCATCGCTATTTTTATTTGGTCTCTCCCATTCCATCTTTTCCCTTGTTTCTACAATTGTTTCTCTCTCAATTATTCCATTCTCTTCTTGCCACCCACCCCTTTCTCCTTGCTACTTCACTACCCCGTTCTCACTTCTACCCCTTCCTGATCCGTTATCTTCCCTCAATTGCCACACCATGTCTCTTTCTATCCCTCTCTCCTCTATTTTCCTACTTTCCTGTTTTCCACCCCAACTTCCTCCCTTCTGCTTTCTCCCTCTCTCTTGCATCCCTTCATTTCTCATCTTCCCTGCTTTTCTTCAACATACCTTCTTTTTCCTCTTCTCCCTGCTTCCTCACCTTCTTGTTCTCTCATCCACTTTTACCTTATTTTTATTCTCTCTTTTTTCCCCACTCCTATGCCTTTGTCTTTCTTCTTTCCTTTCTTTCACCCCATTTTCCTCCTGCCTTCATCCTATCTTACATCTGTTTGTCTTTCTGTGTGTATCTTGCTTCCTTTTGTTCCATTACGACTACCTTCTTCCCCTCCTTATCCAACCTTCTTTCTTCTCCTTCCCCTCTCCCTCTCTCTCTTCATTTCCCCCACCCCCACCCCCTGCAGGTGGCGAGCTTAAGACAGGTCATATCACAGACAGGTAGCTACAACAGCGACAGCCTGCCCCCTCACTCCCAGCCGCCGTCCATTTACAACCCCTCATCCCTGGGCCAGTACCCATCAGGGAGGGCTAGCGGGGACATGGTAGGTGCAACATGACCCCCTTCTCACCCCCCAATTATAATAATAATAATCATCATCATCATAACCACCACCATCATCATGGGTAACATCACAACAAAACCTCGCCCCTCCTCCGGCACAGTCACACCGGCCGAACTGAGTGCAGACCAACCAAAGCTGTTATATTATTACCAATGGCATATTATCAGTTTGGTTGGTGTCATTTAAGTCCGTGTGACTAGGGCATTACCATTATATTTCAAATACATATCGATAGGGGTGGGTGATGGGGGGGGGGTGGGGGTTAGAGGGAGATGCAGCAAGATTTATGTCCTGTTAACATTAACAAGTTTGCCAATGTCGATGCCTCTTGTGTTGCGTGTTCCAAATCCTGCGGCACATGCAGCGTTATTAGGAGCTTATTGTGTTTGTGTGAACACTCCTGTTGGATCCAAGCAGTCCAAGTGAAGTGAAATTCAAAATGGGTTAACCCCCCCCCCCATTCATGTATAGATTGCCTTTATTGTTTGCTGAGAATGAGGAGAGTTGGGCTCTACTCTAAAGCAGAACGTACACACGAGATGAGAGACCCCTCTTCAGCAGTTGACTAAATCATTGAAACAGAATTGAGCATGGCTGTTTTGGGGAGAGAAAAAAAAAGGGCCAGAGTATAAGTCCATCTCATCAAGAACTTCATAGGCTCTACCAAAGAATCAGACGGCTTCTTAGACCGAACATAGAGTTCAGATTTGGGCCTAATAAACCATGGATATTGACTACAGTTTAATAAACCCTCTTAACCTCTCAAAATCAACATCTTTGCACTGTTGTGAGTCCTTCAGTTTTGCTTCAGAGTGGCTTTTCTTCTCTTTATTTAAAGTGCTGCATCCCCAAACAATCCCTCTCCTCACCTCTTCATACCTCTATGGATGCCAAGATACCCATTCCATTCTTGTAATGTGCAACATTACGTCCATTGTAAATTACGCCTAATTAACCAAGACCATGTACAATAGGAAATATTAACCACCGAAATCTTGACGCAATCGATCTAGAGTTTAGTGTAAATCTTTACTATAGGGAAAGAGGCACAACTTTTTTTTAAAGAGTGTCGGGTTATTTTAACGAAATCATTGGCGCAAGGAGAATTTCTTGTAGTTGATATCATTTAAAAATGACCTGTTTTAGTATCCCAAATGAATTTTAGTTATTTCAACCTTGAGTAATAATTCAATAAGTTTTAACAGCTTTTTTTTTCAGTGAACAAGCTTTCTCATAATTCTAGTACCAGTAATTTTGTTTTAAGCTGGTATTTTGAAATGTTGCAAAATACTGGGAAAATCAATGAATTCCTTTTCAGTGATAGCTGCTTGTGCCAATGAATTCACAGAGAATTATAGCAAAAATTTGTCTTACATGTATGTAAATATATAACTGTGGTAGAATGAATTGTATGTCCTTATACTGATTATCCTACTTCTGCCAAAAGATTGATTTAATTATTGGTGCATGGATACTAAGCGATTTATTTCAGTTTTCAAAAGTTTCATTCCGTTTCATTTTGCCATATTTATTTTAATAATACATGTAGGTCCGCAGGTCATGTTCAATTTTGAAGTGGATTTTTTTTTAAATTAACTTTTTAATTTTATTTAATTGATCTATTTATGGTTATGCTCTCCAGTGGCATAGTATATAACTCTGGAATTGTTCATTGAACTCTTTAAAATTGTTATTTATTTGTCTTTAGGGTGTAAGAAAAGTTGCCAAAGTTATGGTTCAATTAAAGCAATGAAGTATAGCTTTGTTTTTGTTTTTAATGGGAATTTTAGTTCTTGTTTTACCAGGCTGAAGTTTGTTCTAATAAGATGAAAGAGAAGTATCTTAATATACTGTTGATTGAACTTATTTTTGATGGCAGATATTTTAGTGCCAAAATGGTAACAATGATTTTATATAATAGTCAAGATTCCTGTAATTTGGTTTATAATTTTTCAGATCATGGAAGTGTTATGCCATCATATTGTGATCAAATAAGAAGAGAGTTGATTAATTATAAGTATTAAAAATCATTATATGTGGATATGAGTTTTGCAAATTGAAGTTTATAAACTTATGCATTATATTAATGATTTCAAGAATCTAACTTACAAACTTTTTATTCTCGACTATATAATGATGACGATAGAGAGCCAGTGTCTTTTGTATCGGTTGAGTGAGACCTCTGACGTTCTGCTTTCATTTGATATCAATAATTTCGCAGTCTCTATTAGGAATCTCATCTGTTGCTTTTTAAATGACTCGAACATTCCCGCAAATCAGCGTCGATCCCAGTAATTTTATAGGAATTCCAAATTGATGAGAAAGGGAATATTTGTGATATCTTCCAATGCAGTGACTTTGAAAATGAATTGTATAATATATATATCTTAACAGTATCATTGGTTTCATCATGCAAATTAGAGTGAAGAAAGACAACGTGTGGGGGTGTTGACTTGGCTATGGCAGGCCATGCGTGCCAGGGTTTGCTATACCATTGGTCTTTTATTGATGTTGCAAATCTTGGTCGCGATTCAGTCGAATATACTCATTATTTATCATTGACGAAAGAAGCAAAAAATCAACTGAATTTGCGTATCCTCCATGCGAGGTCCCTACTGTGGTGCGATCCATTAAAAACCTGAAATCAATAATCATTTCTTGGATATTTTGAACATAATTAGGATACTGTTATCTACATGAGCAGCAGCAGTATGCATTTAGCCATTAGGCCCTAAGCGGACCGCACCCGTGTTTATTTATCCAGCAACCTTGTGATATTACATCTTGGACGAAACGTGTGTATTAGGGTACGAAGGTTTCACATTCATCCTCCCATTTTCTTGCGTACAACAAGCCAAGTAGGCATTGTATAATTGAAAATATTAAGCTTATTTTTACTGGTACAGCCCCCCCCCCCCCCCCCACCCGATCTAAATAATTACTCCACAATTCACACTGATTTCAGTCGAGGATCAAATCACGATGGTGTGAACGCAGCACTAGAGACCAATGGTGAAAGCGAAAAGTGGCATGGATGACCAGCCATAGTTGAGCACTATTTTTAATTTTTTTAAATTCAATTTTGTGGATCACACCCCCGTCATTACTACAAAATATTGACAACGCCATTACATACCTCACAATCTAAGTATCATTGAATTTCATAGCAAATCACTGTATCTTCATCTTTCTAATGAAATATTCATTATTCAAGCCTCTTCCTTTCAAGATTTTGTAAAGAAATTTATTAAAATTGAACAATAATGATGTGTTAGGGTATAGTGACCAGAAAAGAACTGTAAGATCAGTTGAAAATTGCAACTCCCGATCTGGGGACTGTTTCATAAAGACGTGCATGTACAACTGTGGTAACTTTGTCGTCATAGTAACTGCCATGGAAACCTTGATTGTGATTGGCTGCTGAGCCCTGTAACCATGGTAATTACCATAATTGCAAAGTTATGATAGATGTAACTCTTTTTGAACCCGGCCCCAAGTCTGGTTCATGGCTACCCCATTCTTATAGAGGCTTGAATGGCCTCTTTTCTCTTTTTTGAGGCTTCCAAACTTGTAAAATGACACTTTATCCAATATAAGCGAGAAGTTTGGAACATTCCACGTCATCCTATCAACATCTCACCCATTGCGGTTACTCTTAAAAACTCTTTGCTTGGATTGTGAAGTGTGTGATGGCATATTAATTCTATATGTGAATATCAAATATTGAGAGAATATGAGATTATTCCTTGGTAATTTTGTCTTTTTATTTCTCTCCACTAGCTTTTGTAAATGTATTTTTCCTGTTACCTATATTTCACCCCCCCCCCTCTCTCTCTCTCTCTCGATCTCTTTATTGGTTTTGACTTGTATTTATGCCGTGTACATGTATATTGTATTGTAAATGGTCAGCACATGTAACTAAAAAATAATAAAAATGAAAATCAGTGCCAAGAAAAGTTCTGCCATTTGATTTGTGATTCTTACGTGATGGCTAGCAATTTCCTAGCCCTTAATTTCTTTCATTAATTGATTTGATCCGTGAAAGACACCTTAGTTTTACTGTTCATTCTTCCAGCTGCTTACACGTTTTTAGGTTTACCAGTCTGCGATTTTCGGTGATTTATTCCCTCTCTAAATCAATGTAATTAATTGGAAGCAGTAGATGTCAAAAAGTGAAAAAGCAAAGATTTGTAGATAAATCTTTGAGAAATCACACATTTACCAGAAAAAAATGAAAGTCTGACGCCAGTCATACAAAGTACAGTTAATCTGCACCATTGATTGTGTGTAATGTTCAGTGCAATCAATCGTAACATCGATCCTATGATCAAGCGCTATGGTTTGTGTAACGGCCAATAATCAAATACAAAATATTTTTATTTCCCCATTGTTACCACTACCAGGTGACACAGCATTTGCTCCTGCGACATTTACTCCTGCGACATTTCCTCCTGCGGCATTTACTCCTGCGGCATTTGCTCTGGCTTTAATATCTCGGAGGGTGTTGGGTTAGAGTTTGGATTGAAATAGAGTTTGGTTTTTTGATTCAGAATAATATAAAGATAAGGAAAAGGTTTTATATAGTTTTGGTGGCTAGGTTTTATGTTTAGACTAACGTGCAGATTTCCATCGGAGCAATTATCGTCGGCGCAAATGTCTTGAAACCCCACCACTATCATGCCTTGGACAGCGATTCTAACCCAATATTTGAGTGATAAAATGCTCAACTGTAACAGACTGGCTTGGATTATCGTCCTCGTACTGAAACCTAGGCCTGGTGATACAATGATTAGAAATTGATTGCACAGTTGATGTGTACGATTGATTCCACATCATGCACTGATGAAATCGATCATAAGATTAGCCCTGTAATCAATTGCTTTGATTTGTGTTACCATACCCAAGTGGTTTCTGCAGATTCTGTACTCGGCAGTGTAGCTTTTCCCCTTTTAATTGGAAATAAAAAAAATTGTTCAATATTTTTCAATTTTTACTTGCTTTCAAATGTTAAACTTCAGCAATATATCTGTTACCATTTTTGTCTACAAAGATTTTAATGATGATTCATCTTTACCTCCTGAAAGATTTTGATTATAATAATATTGCTCAAATATTTAAAGGCATTGTAGGGGTTCACTTGTAGAATAGTGGAATCTAGTTTAGAGTTTGTGCTTGATCTTTTTTCCTGGTAAAAAAAGCAATTCCCTTTTCATTATTAATTTCAATACTGCTGCAGGCAACCCTGACCTGACTTATTATTTTCTGCTTTTAAATGAGAAAAAAAAGTTACTGGACATTGTGTGGGAAGGATTTGCCCTTTGACCCACTTATTAACATTTTATTTGTCATTGCCATTACCATTAATCATCATCATCATCATATTTGTCATATTGTAATCTTTACTGCTGATAATCACCCTTTTTACATGCTCAAAATAGAGAGTGAAAGCTTGTCTAATGTATTGCGTTTGATCTGCGATGTTTCTTGTACTCTCGGAAGTTAGTTTCACTAAAGAGCTACATGTACAAGAAAGTAGAGGAGTTTTATCGATAATGCCATACATACAAATGATTTCTGATTCATAATCTTAACATTGCCCGTACATATTATATTTATACACACATTATTATGTAGTTTGCATCTATCAGAATTCGCTATGGTATCTTGAAGACAATTTTTTTCCATCCGGCCCACAAGTCATCAAATGATATGCTACATGGTAATGTAGCATAATTGTGACAATTATTCACACCAAATGGTTCATTTTTCATACTGTACAACGCTCTAGTTATTTCCACTTTTCAACTAAGTATGTAGTCCGATTTCGCCCAAGAAAACACAACATGTTTGCCCATTTCTCATCGACAAAAATAGGAAAGATAACAAATTTGTTCTTCAATAGTTTATGCATGGTGTTCTAATCCCCATAGCCTAACTAATGCCCTAACCTTTCCCCATTTTCTAAACTACCCTCTTTTTCTCTCCCTCTCTTGTATACAACCTGCACTCTAAATTCTCTCCAGCATATATTTCTATAAATGTATTTACCGGTCTGTTGATCTCTATAATGGGACCGTTAACTACATCTGCGACTTCCCTCAAATGATAGTTAAAATATTGTTAGAATGAAAAGGTGTTTCCGACATTGCCAGAAAATCTCCAAACGGGAAAGGAAGACCGAGGTTGTGCATCTGTTGAGAAAAATATGGTTCTTATCATCACGATGTTCGTCAAAGCCGAAGACTACAAGAAGCATGACGATTTTAAGACAGTGTCGAAGGCACTGTTCAGAACAGTCGATAAAAACATGCATATAGGACGCTGTCGACTTGCACTGGAGCGACAACAATAATTTCAGAGAAAATGTGACCATAAACTGGATTCTCACTGAGAGATGCAGAGAGCAGAATAGATGTAATGATGTGTTATTTAATAAATGAGCTCTTACCCCATCCCCATTTTAATTCTAACTTTATACCCGTAGTACTCATTCCACTCATATTGCATGTTCGCATGATATACAAAACCACTCCCATTCTAAACCTATCTGATTATTTATTTGTAGCTTTGTACCCGGTCCGGCATTTGGAGGAATCCGGCTCCGGTTCCACAGTTTGTTGCATGTCGTGGGTTTCTTTTGGCCCCCCAGTATTCTTTCAAAATTATGGACGATGTCTGCGATAGGACTGCATGTTTCGTAAACTATACTGCATGATCATTCCGCTTGTATTCCTTTTTCAACATCTAGAGGCATTTTTTGCGCCCTTCCCTCCTGAAAATGCATGAAATTTGTACTATTCAGCCCACCTATCGTTTAATCATTCATCCATTCATCTATCAAGAAGTCGATTCAACTTGAAATTGCTGTTAATTTTTAGGTTTATTTTCAGGTAAAGAGAGAGAGAGAAGGGGGAATTTAGTTAAGGATTTTTTTTCTAGCACAATTTTCACGCCTCATAAATCTGGACTTCTTTACTTAATAATCAATTTTCATTGTGTTCTATTATGGGATTGTCTGGTTAAGTATACCCCTATTTGTAGCCCTTCAGGGATTAAAGAGCTCATTTATTGAAACATGCCATTACTCTATGTTTTCTTGTTCTCTCGTTCTCTCAATCCGTCCCCTTTCCACCTGTCATCCCCTCCTCTTCCTGCTCACCTATTTCCTACTCATTCCCCTTTGTCAAATTTGTCCTTTCCAAAATTCTTTTTATCCACCCCCTCCCCAATGATAACCTTCATTCTTCATGTCCCCTGACACTATCCCTGTGATATGCCTCCCCAAATACCCCCCCCCCAACATCAACCTACTTGCCCATATGCACCTAACATATCTCTTCTGTATTATAATCTTAATTATAATGCTTTTAAATCTTCCTCTGGTTTCATTTCTTTACTAATTTCCCTTCTGCCTTTATCTCTCCTCTGTTCACCTCGGCTTTTACTCATTTATCTTCGTCTACCTGTCACATCCATCTTCTCTGCTTATGATGCCCCTCCCCAAATTCTCCATCACCACCATTAATGGTTGCTTTCCACCTATACACTTTCCAAACTACCACTTCTTCTCTTGCCACTACCCTCGACCACCACCACTACCCCATCCTGTACCCCTTCACCGCCCCTCCCGTACCCCCCCCATCCCCGCCCTCAGGACACCGGGTCCCATGACCGTATGGGTAGCGGTAGCGACAGCCAGCACACCTCACCCCGGGGTGGGGGTGATGACCGAAGCAGCAACGGGAACGTCAACGAGGACGGCAGTGCCAGCTGGGCTGGCGGGCAATCCAACCTCGACTTCAGTATTCAACCGATAGAGGGCGCTAACTTTGACGACGGCCGGGATTCACGTAGCAGTAGTAAACACTGAGACCCTTCTCGAAGACTATGTGAACCTCCAGAGTTTTTTAGGACTTTCCTTTTTTTATCTTTCGCTATATATCTCTGGCCCTTTTTATGTTTCTATTTCACAAATATAATTTTTTAGGGATGTTTGTTTAATTCTTATAATTACAAACTGTATTCAGACTTTGATAGTTTAATTTCTTCCATTTTACTCAATTATGTTTTCAAGTAGTATACATATGCAGCTGTGTTTCAAAATTCAGTAATTTTCCCCAGATTTTGAAACGTTACACACGTTTTGGTTCGTTTTTATTCAAAAGAGCATAATTTGCATTTATTGATTCAAAAATAATTTTTGTGCCAAAAAGCAGAGAAATAATGCGATGAGTACATCTTTTCAAAAGTATTTATTGCCATTATTTAGTCTTTTCAGGGACAAGTATGTATTTAATTCAAATTTGATTTTGATTTTTATCCATTTTCAAGGGGAAAACTGTGGCTGTAATATAGACCAACTAGAATAATAACAGATAGCTACAAAGTAAATGTAAAAGTTTGAAAGAATATAGTTCACAAAGGAGATTTTTGTTTAAATTCACCAAAATTAACTTTCACTTCAAAAGGCACAATTTATGTAAACACTACTCATAAGAAGAAAATAATTTCAGAACACAATATTACATCAATGTAGCCTTTACTTAGACTCGAGTATTCTTCTTACACATATTCCCACTGGCCTGTTTTACTGATTGAGTCAGAAAAAAACTGTAAACCTTAAAAATTGTCAATTTATAAAGGCTTGTCATGAACACAGAATTATTATTTACTGTATGTCCTGAAAGAGAATCTTCTCCCAAAGTTTCTTCTCGCCATTTTTACGAGGTACGTTTGTGCTTGGTCAATCAGGGGAGCGTTTCATCAATATTTTCGTCCGACAAGTTGTCAGATCTGACAACTTTCCTGGATTCTGATTGGTTGAGAAGCACTGTTACTGTAGTAATTGTCGGATAAAACAGGACTTGTCGTATAAAACATCTGACAAGTCCTTTCATGAAACGCTCCCCAGGAGGTATTCAGTGCTGTGATGTAAAATCTGTATTTTGTTAAAAGGAGATATGGCTACAGAAAATTGATCTAGATGTCCGTAAATTCATAATCCTACTCATAAAATCAGAGTTGCAGTAAAATTTCTTTACCAAGTACCTTATCAACTAAATTGACATGAGATTGAAAAGGTGTCGCTTTACGGCATACGTAAGAGTAATCTTGTGTGTTCATGATAGGTTTATTAAATTTGCAATTTTTGGAGTGTGAAGTTTGTTATACTCACTCTGACATTCAAACTACTAACTTTCTCCAACAAAGCAACTCAGCTGATTTTGTGTGGACCTCATATCGTAAAGGATTTTGATTATCGTATTCTTTAAAATAAGAATTTTTTGGACTTTCATTACTTTTCAGCGATGTCTTTCGAAGGAGAGTTGTTTTGATCAACATAATTTATGTCATAAAATGGAAACTTCTCAACATTTTACTCTGATATTTTAAAAGATATTCACAAGGAAAGGCGGTTGTGGATCTGCGGCACAGACTATGTATGGTATTTGCAGATTTCATAAATAAATAACACTATTTATTTTTTGTATATTGAGAAAAAATCCAATCATAATTTCATTCTTTCATCAGTCTTGTTACCATGGTTTCAGCATAAATTAGCCCACAATACTGAACTACCGAGTATACTGTTTTAATTTACACATATTATATAGTTACTTAAAACATATCGACAAATCTAGCGCCCTTTATAGAATATCAGACCCCTTCCTTCTATGTTTGCTAACTAATTCAGACCATAATTAATGTAGGAAATCTGCATAAACCTTGGCATTAGCCACAAATCCATAACCTCCTTTGTGAAGTCAGGCCTAGGAATTTCTTATCTTTCACCTCCGGTTGCAAGATGAATTGATTGAACATTCTCCCTTTTACAACCCCTGAAATATACCTGTATTTCAATCATTCATTCCAGATAAACTCATTTTGTTAAAATTATATTCATAAACCTATTTTTCAGTTGTAACAAACCATAATATTGTTACAGTAATAGAAAATGGAATCATTGTTGTCTATTGATCTTCTTTCCTGATGAAAAAATGGGTTAAGGGTTGCTGATGAAAATGAATTTGAGGAAATAAACCTGTTTTTGTTTGATATTATAATTCATGTTTTCTTATAAGATAATTATCCAAAAACAGTTTCATCTGTTCTATATGATATTGGACAGGTTTCAATTGTACATAAAAATTTCAGAAACGACGGTGTGTTTCGGAGAGGAATCTAATTAAGTCTCTGAGCCCTGGAGATTTTCCTTATTTACCTTACGTTCAAAGGACTACGCAGTTTGGACATTGTAAAGCTTGAAAGGTTTTACTTTTTATTTATAACCTCCTTGCCAACTAATTTTTTTTAAACATAGATGGTGTAAAGTATTCGAAGAAATATTGAAGGCATTTTGTGAGAAATATGAAATAAATTTTTTTCAGCTTTGTGTCTCTTTCATTGTACAAATCCATTCATGCTTTTAACAACAAAAAAATATCATCTTTTGTATCCTTTAAAAAAATTGTTAGCAGTGATAAATGATTATTGGGGCCCGTTGCAAAAAGGGTTGGATTCAAACACAACTTTAAAAAAAACGAGAGGAAGTCCCTTGTATGCATATTTCATTGGTTGAAAGTCAAGTTGGGATCCATTTTTGAAGTTGTGTTTGATCGCAATTCTCTTTGAAACAGTCTCGCTCTTTTTATTTTGCTCATAGATACACAGTATTGTGTTTATGTTTGTGAATTAAGTTTGTGAATTATGTTTGGCTCTTTGTTGAAATGGCCAAAATTCTGGGCTTTCGTTCCTCAGGTTGGGAAAGGGGCGTCTTTATTAAGGGAAAGTTCACCCTGACATAGAGTTGGTTTTGATAATTCAAGTAGAAATACAACGGAACATGTCGGTGAAGTTATGAGGGAAAACACAGTACGAGCAAGTTATGGATTTTTGATTTTAGTCATGTGACATCACATGCTAACAGCACCCTCCCCCTATCATGTGATATAAATTCCATGTTGTTACTTTCAGTCATGGGCAGCAGAGCCGAGGATGATCTTTTGTGTTTGGGGGAGGGATGCAACAATAGATGCCCCCCCCTCCCCCTCGATGAACAAAGGATGACCCTTTATTAATAATGAATCCATAGACACAGTGAAAGCTGCTTGCATATGACGTCACAAAGTCGAAAATTCACAACACATATTCGGATTTTCATCACAAATTTTCCAATCCAGCTTTTCTGCTTTTACGAAACTGAACTTTTCGTTAGGGTGAACTTCCCCTTGAGAGGCCGGTCATGTATCACTGAATCAAAAGAGCCATATCCAACATTATAGTTCCAGCTTTTAAAAATATATATATAAACATGGTATTTGTTACAAAGTGGGAAAGAAGGTTATGTTTCTCACACTACAATCTTTCAGGCATTTGAGAATGTGAAGTAAAAGGACACTGCAACAACGTTTTAATGGCATAATGTTGCTTACACTGTTAAAAAAACCCGTGATTTTACAGGGAAAAAAAACAGAAGATGTACTCAGAATCATTCTGTAGATTCATAAAACAGGAATCTTTCTGCAATTGAACAGAACAGGTCTCTTTAAAAAGGGGAAAAGGGTGTTTTATTTAAGGAAATTTGTAAGATTCCATACACCAAATACAAATTTCCTGTAAGATTACGCAATCTGGTAAGATTACGGGTGTTCTCGAGACTCTGCTGCAGGAACTTCTTTTATTTTAAGGATAAATTTTCTAACAGTGTAGGACATTAAAAGATACCAGAACTATAACATGACAATAGTTCGACTTCGTGATCAGTTCCATAAAGTATGTATGTACGTCTGATGTCCCATGAGTTGGACTTTACTCAAAACGATTTGTCTCATATTGCTAGCTAATGTGACAGGTTATGGTCCTCTTTAAATTTTCATGGCTCGGGAAATTTGTGAAGTAAAGCATTAATGGAGAAAAGGGTTGATAATGTCATGGCATTTCTTTTGAAACAGAACTATTTTTTGATGGGGAACGTTCCCATTAATGGGAAAAATGGTTCTGTTTCAAAAGAAATTCCACGAAATTATCAACGTTATGATCTTCGCTGTTGGAGATTTAATTTTCCTGTACCACTTGACTTGAATTGCCCTAGTCTCAACTCAGGAAATACAAAACTAGCTTGGGCAATATGTGTACATCTCCTTCACAGCCAGTCAATGTTGCGTGATTATAACATTATTGAAATGATCATTATTAATTTTTGCTTAAATACGTCCAATTCACCCTTTCTACATTAATCTATATTTCTATTTTTGAAAATTTAGAAATAATGGTCAGTGATACATGGCTAGCCTATTTAATGAAATTAACATGGTTTTGAATAGTTTCAGTAACATTGTACTGATATGAATAAATGCATACCAGTAATAGGTATTCAGTCACATATTAAAGTGAAATGATGACTTGCCCCCATCCCCCCTTTTTCTGTTCGAGCGTTTTGCGTCCCAGATTGGATCTATTTGCTGAAGTGGCTTAAAGAATATTTGAAAAGGGTTTCTCCCTTTCCCGAGAGTAAAACTCAACCCCACCCCCATGCTTGTGTTTCATTACTTTATTATTATTATTATTATTAGCTGACATGCATTCTATGATTTCATTTCAACTAGAGTTTAACAAATTAACATGTGAGGATACAATGTTACCATCTTGTACATAATAAAACATTGTATCACTGGAATCTAAGGGTGTCTGTATTCTACAAAAGTGTTCGTCACGGAGATGAGATATTGTGATGTGAGAGTTGGGTAGTATGTTGGTATCAAAATGGTGGTGGTGATGATGATTATGATAATGATGGTGGTGTCCTGGTGATGATTGTGGTGGTGGTGGTGATGTTGGTGATGGTGATGGTGATTGTGGTGATGGGGATGATGGTGATGGTGGTTGGTGATGATGATGATGGTGGTGGTGGTGGTGATGATGATGGTGGTGGTAGTGATGATGATGGTGGTGGTGGTGATGATGGTGGTGGTGGTGATGATGGTGGTGGTGGTGATGATGATGGTGGTGGTGGTGGTGGTGGTGGTGGTGGTGATGATGATGATGGTGATGATGATGATGATGATGATGATGGTGGTGGTGATGGTGATGATGATGATGATGATGATGATGGTGGTGGTGATGATGATGATGGTGGTGGTGGTGATGATGGTGATGGTAATGATGATGATGGTGGTGGTGGTGGTAATGGTAATGATGATGGTGGTGGTGGTGGTGATGATGATGATGGTGGTGGTGATGATGATGGACGTGATGATGATGATAATTATGATGACGATGATGATGATGATGAAGATGGTTGTGGTAGTGAGGAGGAGGAGGATGGTGGTGCTTGTGATGGTGGTATCTGTGGGGTGGTTATGGTGCAAATGATGAGGATTGCGATGGTGGTGGTGGTGTCATAGTGATGATGATGATGGTGATAGTGATGATGATGATGGTGATAGTGATGATGATGGTGGTGGTGGTGGTGATGGTGATGATTATGATGATGATGACGATGATCATGAAGGTGATGATAAAGGTGATGATGATGGTGGTGGTGGTGGTGATGATGATTATGATGATGACGACGATGATGATGAAGATGGTTGTGGTAGTGAGGAGGAGGAGGAGGATGGTTGTGCTTGTGATGGTGGTATCTGTGGGGTGGTTATGGTGCAAATGATGAGGATTGCGATGGTGGTGGTGTCATAGTGATGATGATGATGGTGGTGGTGGTGGTGGTGGTGATGATTATGATGATGATGATGAAGGTGATGATGATGGTGGTGGTGATGATGATTATGATGGTGACGATGATGATGAAGGTGATGATGAAGGTGATGATGATGGTGGTGGTGATGATGGTGGTATCTGTGGGGTGGTTATGGTGCAAATGATGAGGATTGCGGTGGTGGTGGTGGTGTCATAGTGATGATGATTATGATGATGATGATAGTGGTGGTGGTGATGGTGGTAGTGGTGGTGATGGTAGTGGTGGTGGTGGGAGTCATGAGAATTATGATGATGGTGGTGGTGGTGGCGAGGATGATGATGGTGATTAGGATAATGATGGTGGTGTCGTGGTGATGGTGTTGCTTGTGATGGTGGTAGTGGTGGTGGTGGGAAGATGATGGTGATGGTAGTGGTTTTGATGATGATGAAAGATTGAACCGTTTGTGCTGTTGTGGTAAGATGATTGTTGTTTGTGAACCTAAATTTTCTAAATGATTAGAATCAACCGTTGATGGTCATTGAACAAAGATAATAATGAGTAGACGAAATTGAAATCAGAACTAAGTATTAGACTAAATGAGGATTTAATTGGTATTACACCACGTGAAGAGTAGACAAAGCCGCAATTAGACCAAATTGATAGTAGATCAAATGGAAGTCTATCATTTGGTATGACTATCTGAGAAGCAGGCCGATTTCTTGCAGGCCAAGTAAATTGAAACTTTTTTTATATAATGCAGGAGTATTAATAAAAACAAAACACGGAACAACGAAGAAATACCTATAATTCACGAAAATCGTGAACTAACCCGTCGCCATTTTCTGCAAAAATAAGAGAGTCGACTCGGGTATTTTTTTTTCTGCCCCCACTCTATCTAGGATGCGAGAATAAATACTTTAAAAATACAAAGAGATGGAAACACTTCTCTGTTGTTGTTTTTTTGCAACGCCTTGCCATATTTTTTCCTCTTAAAAATGAGTTACTATACGGGATTTTCTGCAATCTGCCTCAAGTCCCCCTAAACGATTTCATATACTTGAAAAAAAAATAATGGAGTACACCCCTTGTCATTTTCTCAAAACACGATAACCATTCACTTCTTTTTTAATTGCCCCAAATCCCTCTCAATTATTAACTGGGGTTGTAAACGCATTTATGATTTTTTTTTTAATGAAGAGCAGAGGAATGAAACATCCATTGATAAATAAACGAAATATCTCTTAAGCCCGTATTATGTAGGCGAGTTTAATTCAAACTCTGATTTGAGGTTTAACTATTCAGTATTGATAGACAATTGTTACACAAATCCTTAACGGTAGAGGTTTAATATATCGGGTCATATTGGATCTCTAGTCCTTCTTAACTGTCTGGAAAAGATAGTTGAATTATTCAATCATTAAAACAAATAAATAGGAAAGAGCACAGTAAACACTATAGGAACATACAATGTAAACAAAAGCTTTCCGTAATTTTAGCTCAGTTTAGACCACACTGTAAAAAATGAAGTGCTAATTTATCACTTATAGTACCTGCATAGTGACTGCATAGTGACTGCACTACGAGTGCTGATTTTCTAGTTTAAATGTAAATCAGCACTCGTATACAAACACTTTAAAGGAGAATGAAACCTTAGGAACAAGATAGCTTGTGTGGAAACAGAAAAATCAAAGAAACAGATCAACGAAAGTTTGAGAAAAATCGGACAAATAATGAGAAAGTTATGAGCAATCAAATATTGCGATCACTAATGCTATGGAGATCCTCAAATTGACAATGCGACAAATGCGTGATGTCACTTGTGACATCACGCATCTATTTCACTTAAATTGCCTCTTATCACATCTTTCAGTAGATCATGTGTTCTTTTTAGAGGAGGGCATGTGATACAGATTTTTAAAGAATACATCATGGATAAAGAGTTTGTATCACAATAAGAAAAAGTAAAAAGAGATATTTTGAGGGTATTTTATAGTCCATCAAAGGTAAAGTTGTTCACATGTGACATCACACATTCTTGTCGCATTGCCAATAGGAGGATCTCCATAGCATTAGTGATTGCAATATTCAAATGCTCATAATTTTCTTATTATTTGTCCGATTTTGCTCAAACTTTCTTTGTTCTTATTCTGTTATTTTTCTGTTTCGACACACGCCTACTTGTTCCAAAGGTTTCATTCCCCTTAAGCGCTAAATTAGCACTTCATATTTACAGTGCATGACCAAAGTTAAACCCGATTTCAGACTACGAGCCCTTGTATTTCTTTAACGATACTTTAACAATCCGTTAAAAATTAGCTCTTCCTCGGACTTAAGTCTTTAAAAGTCAAGTCCACCTCAGAAAAATGTTGATTTGAATAAAAAGAGAAAAATCAAACAAGCATTATGCTGAAAATTTCATCGAAATCAGATGTAAAATAAGAAAGTTATGACATTTTAGAGTTTCGCTTATTTTCCACAAAACAGTGATATGCACAACTCAGTGACATTCAAAATGTCTCAGTCGATGATTTCCCTCACTATTTCTTTTTTTTTTTTAATTATACAGTATTTCATTTTTTTAAAGATTTGACAATAAGTACCACCTTGATTAAACCAAATAGTATTGAAAAATGCTGATCCTATATGTTCAGGGAGGAATTAATCATTGTTTGACAGGACAACAGGTGGAAAATTTGAATATTTCACATTTCATAATAAAATACAAAAGAAATAGTGAGTGAGTGATGTCACCACTCACCTCATATGCATACCGACAAGGAGGTGAATATAACTGTTTTGTGAAATTAAGCGAAACTTTAAAATGTCAAAACTTTCTTATTTTACATCCGATTTTGATGAAATTTTCAGTGATATGCTAGTTAGATTTTTTCTCTTTTTATTTAAATCAAATTTTTTGTTGGGCTGGACTTGTCCTTTGAATAAGATTTTTCGTTTGACTCTCTTTTACGATTTCCGTTATTATCTCACGAGTGTCAGTTTCTTTAAATAAATAATTAATTGATAATTAAAAGCGACAAAACAGATATTTCAAAACGAAATTGTTAATAAACAATCAACTGAATAAGTAGACACATAAGTCAGTAAAATATGAAATTATGAATACATAAGAAATAATGGTAATACTATTCGCCTTGTGTTTAATACGCACTGGTTTTTAAGCGCTAGATACATGAATAAAAAAAATTGGACTCAAAGATATAATTCAATTCAATTCAATTCTTTTATTTCATTTCCATTCAAAACATAATACAAAGTAATATAAAACAATACAAATCAAATACAATTTTACAGAAGGGCATTCTTACTTCTTAAAAAAAACAGTATAATATAGAGCATAAATGGATATGGAAATGGAAATGAGGGGGATCCACTAAAAAGCAAAGCTTGTAAAATTGTGGATCCCCCTTGGAAAGAAGAAATTATAGTCGACTTACTATATGCGTACATGCATGTATTACAGGAAAGAAAAAAAGAAAAAGAAATATTGACGGAAACATAATAACTGAACAAATGCAAAGCTTTTCACACAAAGAGGTCTTCGTTGTAAAGGATATGTTGCGCAAAACAGGAAAAAAAAAAACAGAGAGAGGGGATGACAAGACGTAGAAGACAAGACAAAACAAGAGACAGGACAGTACAAGACAACTAATTTTTAAAAAGGAGTAAAACTAAGAATGGGAAAGGGCTGACCATGAACCAGCTTGATCTGGTGAAATAACAAAGGATATGACTGGACAATATAGATGAAAAAAGATAAAATAAAAGTGAAAAATGTAAGGATTATAATCAAGATAATGAAGTGTTAGTTCCGTTGCGAAGAATTATAGGAATTAAGCAGGATACGTTTGAGTTTACGTTTGAATGAATTCAAGGAGACACTAATTTAAACGATTTCATTTCTTCAAAGAACTGTTGCAATATTTCAGACACGATGTCACATTTTGTGACATCGTTGAAGACTGATTTGATAAATAGACCTATTGCTATAGTCCACCCTGGCCAGCCTATGGGGGGGGGGGTAACTTAAATAAGAGAAAAATAAAACCTGCATACAACTTTGAATATTTCATCAAAGTCGAATGGAAAGTAAGCAAGTTATGAGGTTAAAAAATATTTATTTTTTCTTATCCTGATCCTTTTTTTTTATTGTTCTAGAATGAAATGTGAAATATCTTCATGTTTCCCTCATCATAATCTCAAACAAGTTTTTATTTCTAATTGAATTCATGGGGCTAAAATTTATTAAATTAATTGTTATTCATGAAAATGATTTCTTATTTTAATGTCAAATCTACAAGAAATATTCAACATTTCATACAATAAAATAAAATAAATAACTAGTGAGTGACGTCGACTCACTTATTTCCCTAACAATGTGATGTGCGTATAACTGTTACATGAAATATCACAACTTTCTTATTTTTCACCTGTTTTTAGATAATTTTCAGCATTATGCTCCTTTGATTATTCCCTCTTTCGTAAAATCTACTTTTATTTGGATGGACATGCCTTTAAACCTCAAGTTAATGGTGAAAATGGAACACTGAGATAAGGTCCTTCATGTTGACTTCCATCACTAGTTGGCGCTATTCATCTTTTATACCGATTGTAGATTGCGGTGAGGTGCCGTGGCCGAGTGGTCTAAGGCGCCTGGCTACACATGGAAAGTCCGGGGTTCGATCCCCGGCCGCGGCACCTATATGCCCGTGAGCAAAGCATTTAATCTACAAAGCTATTTTATCTTGCTTTCAAATAAATGGAAATGCTATGTGCATTATTGTTAACTAGGTGTGCACTTGTTTAATAAATGAAAATAAAAAAAAATTAAAAAAGTAGATTGCTTTACGGTGAGTCTCGCACAAAAGATAAACCGGGAATCCAATTGTGTCCAACATTCGTTATGATTCATGGTATTATACATCATGACATATTATTTTTCTTCTTCATTTGAAATGAAAAAATAATGTGCAGATATATTTCATAAAAGGTAGCTCTGAGCCAACCTAAACTAATTTTAAATGAATAGATGAAAATCATACTCGCACAGCGCTGAAATAAAAATTTCTTCAAGATCGGATATGAAATAATATGTGCCAATTCGCTAAATGTCACAAGGAAATATATGCACACCCTGGCTGTTATGCAAACGAGAAAATCGATAGAATATTTTATATATAATTTTTCATATAATATACAAAATAAATAGTGATTTTATGCACGGGCGGATCAAGCTTTTAGCAATATGGAGGTGGGCAGATAAAAATCCAAATTTCGCGATTGGCAGCTCGAAGGGCTAACTTGAAGCTGGGCAGGTATGAGGTGGTGGGAGGGGAGGTCATAAAGACTGAAGTTCAAGTATCAGATAAGATATGATACGAGGGCAAAAGTTAGCTGATGTTTTTGGATATATCTTGTACTTAGAACTGAATATTTAGCAATCTAACTCTTTTTCAAATAATCATTATAAATAAGATTCGTGTCTAATGATGCGAGCATGAATCGCGAGCAGCAATTTTTTATAAGCTGACCTCAAAAGGGAGACGTTTCAGGACTGTCTGGAGTGACTCATGAATGAGATCCATATCTCACTAATCAAATAATGCGAACGCGAAGCTGGAGATATTTTTTTTTATATTCCGACCTGAAAACTTGCCATTTTAAGCATGTTTTAAGATTACAAAAATATAGTAAGTATAAACACTTCCTGCGAGCAGCGCGAAGCGCCAGCTGAGATGCTTCCTATACTGACATGAAAAGGTTCATTTTGAGGACTGTTTGCATGGAATCATAAAAATATAGATGCATATCTTCCTAATGAAAGCGCGAGATTATTTTTTAAAGGAAATTTAGACCTGAAGACGGAATATTACAAGTATTATATAAAAAAACATGATGCGTATCGCGAAATAAAAAATTTCCCCTATAAAAAGAAAATCATGTCTTCATTGCTTTCATTTTAATGACCAAAGGAGATGAACGCAGCTTCTATTGAAAATGTACATTAAAAAGGCTAATTATAATGTTGACACGACATCAATATCTCAGAGGGCATAAGGTTATAAATTAGGATTGTAAATTGGAGTTTGAAAAGATAAGGTCTAGTTTAGTCCTGGAGGTGAGACATTATGCTTGGCTCAATGTGCAAATTTTCCATGGGAGCAAATTGTGGCCGGGGCAAATTTTTTCGAACTAATGAGCCTATAACTGGCGTTCACCGGCTAGAGCCTCTGACGTGCCACAATTTTGTCGCTTTAACTTGCAAATCCAAATGATAGATTCAATTTTACTCCACTTTAACATTGAATAAAACAATTATAAAATGATTTGAATAATCTTGGTCATCCTTGTCTGGTTTGTTGAGTTGATTACTTAATATTTGATACTAAAAGACAGTCACTGACCAGCGCGCCCTTCCCTTCTAAAATGGTTGGCGGCAAGCATAGGCGGCGGAAGCGGGGGGGGGGGGGTCCAGTCCCCCTTAATTTGAGGTTTGGGGACGGCCCCCTAAATTGTTTGTTGATAACCTTTTTTTGCTTGTCAAAAACTTTTGGCGGTCCCCCTAAAATTTTGCTTGATAATCTTTTTTATTTGGCTTGTCAATTTTGTTTTCTGCGCCCCCCTAAATTGATGTAGACCCCTAGGTTTTTTTTTTACCTGTGTCCATCCCATAATTTCAGGTGGACCCCCCTAAATTTTTTGGCTACCGCCTCCAATGGCGACAAGTCACCTAATGATATCCGAACATCTTTAATTTGAATAACAAAAGCATGACGGTATTGTCAATTTAAACTTGCATGGAAAATCTAAATTTCGTTTTCATCTCAATTCTTCCAATAATTGTATACAATTAAAACGCAATAATAGCGTGATATGCAGGACCCGCTTGGAGAACAGTTCATGAGAGCTCAAGTGGCTTCCCTGTGTAAATAAACATTACATTGCATATCTATCTATCTATCTATCTAACTTTCATCGTCATTATCGTCATCATCATCGTCAATATCCTCCTCCTCATCATCATCGTCATCATCATTATCATCATCGTCAATATCGTCATCATCATTATCGTCATCATCAATATCGTCGTCATGTCATCATCATCATCATCATCATCATCATCATCATCATTATCATCATCATCATCATCGTGGCCATCAGTAAAATTTCCCCAACACCTTTCTTCTCTTAATTCCTTCCCAAAAGGAAGAACAATGATGTCAATTCGGGACTCTCTCTCTATTCGAATATATTTTTAATAGGTCTAGCGCCATCTTTTGTCTTACATGCAGTCTCACTATCTGACCCACTGATCTACAGATCTAATCCGACATCGTATCCCTTCGATCCCTTCAATACCTGTTGACAACGCTGGGTCACTCTTGAATTTATCTATATACCCTTTTCATCTAAAGGGTTACTCCTGATCTATAATAATAGTAATATCTAAATAAAAAGAATAAAAACAACAAGGAAAACCGCTGAAAATTCCTTCAAAATCTGTTTAAAACAATATGAATTTATTTCAGCCATATTTTATGAAAACAGATAGGCCTACATGTATTCATGATGTCATGAACATGCACTGGAAAGATAGACATTCATATTAAATTTTACATCACAGTTATTTTATATGTCATGACTTGTGTGTATATCTCTTTTGTATCAAAATATTGGCAGCAATGCCCGGGGGCCACTTCCATTGACGAGTAGATACCATGCGCGACCATATAGCTTTCCTAGCGAAATAGATAACCCTTTTCATGCTATTAGTGTTTTTGATACCCTTATTACGCTACGTACGTAACGTGCCCTATCTTAAAAAGGACATCCTTTTTACGTGTTTTGGGGGGTCGCGCATGATATCCACTCGTCAATAGAAGTGCCCCCCGGGCAGCATTGATTATCATGCATACTAACATTTCTGATCTGATTAATTTAGCTCTCGTTCTCTCTACCATTTCTCAGGGCCCTAGGAATTATTTTTTTATTTTACTGGTGGCGCTGATAAAAAAATTGAAAGCCCCCCCCACAAAGGTTTTCACCACAAATTGGAGGTCAAATTGGTACGGAGAAATTTGAAAAGAAAAAAAGGGGGAAAACAGGTTTTGACACTATAAATAGGACGTCAAATTGGTCCCAATAAATGTGAAATTAAAGCCCAAAAATAATAAAAAATAAAAAAGGTTTCACGACAAAAAATGAAGGTCATTTTGGTTAACCATGTTTAAACATCTCGAATACCTGAGGGTTGCCTATGGAGAATAATAGTACACGCAGCACCCCCAAGTAAAATCTTGGTGGTGCTTCGGTATTCCCCTACCCGGCACCCCGCTTTCCTGGGGCCGTATTCTGAAAAGTCTCTTAAGTTTCCACTTAAATATCCTTTTAAGTTACCCATTTAATGGAGCGCTAATGTACCTCCAAATTCGTATTCTGAAAACTCTATTAGCGCTCAATTAAGTCCCTTTAGGCCACTCCCCTACTGAGCCGAATTAACCAATCAAATGCGCTCTTACAACGTAAATTTTTCTCCTAGCGCGCAGTGTCTCTTCACTTTGCTGCCTTGCAGCGCAGCGCCCGGCTGCTGCAGGTGCACTGCACCACGATCTTGATACAAAGAATTTTTGCTGAAAAATTTGCATCGGAGATTAGAGGTTCGTTGTTGAAATTAACTGTTAGTGTCTTTTCCCTTTCTCTCTCATTTATTGTACCTTTGTGCCTTTCTCTTTTTTTCGAACGCGTTCTGATTTTCACAACCCCCTATCCATTGAATCCATTTGTAGCTTTCTTTCTTTTTTTTTTTAACAATATTTTATTTGCCTCTGTCTCGGGGCCATGATAGGGGGGTCTTCTTTAACTTAATTCCTACTTATTCTAAAAACTACATACTTTTCATTTATATGAGAAATCTTCTCCAAAAAAATTTGATTAAACACATTTTAAAAATAAAAAAAGCATGATTTTAAAAAAGCCGAAATTTTATTGAAATTTGATGTACAAACGTAATGACATAGGTTTTTATAAGCGGAGAAAACGATGGCATCACTTCACTATTTTTTTTTCTTTTGTATTTTATTCTATATTTGTTTAAATACTAAAGGGGTCTATGCTTATGCTTATTTTTTCATTGTCAGAAACAAGGTTTAATTCACTCCTGCACATTGCTGCATCTGCCGTGATTTGGCAATTTCATTATTGTCAAAAAAAAGAGTGCAAAAACAAAATAGTTTATGATGCTAATAATAAAAGAAAATATAGAAAAATGATAGTCATGTTTTCCCTATAAGTACACAAATATTTCTGTCTCCCTTTTCCCCCTTTTCTAATTTATTTATTACCAAATATAGTCCCTAGGCCCTATTCCTTATTTTACTTGTTTCTATACACCACCTTTTCCCCCTTTATTCTATTCCCTTTTTAGCTCTCTCCTTTATTCTCTTCCTTCCTCCTAGTATTAAACCGATTTGATGATATTTATACGAAATGAAAGCAACATTTAGCAAGATATGGTGAGACTTAATGGACCTCTTATCACCATTATCTTTCCCCACTGGAAAGTCCGCTAATTGAGCGCTATGAGACTTTTCAGAATACCAAAAGTCTCGTAACTACTCAATTAAGTCTTCGCGCGGTCATAACGCGTAGTATTGCAAGTGCGCGCAACGCAACCCTGCCAAATAAGGAAAGGGGCACTTAAGTGACTTTTCAGAATACCAAAATGCTAATTGAGCGCTAATTGACCGCTAATTGAGCTTTCAGAATACCGCCCCTTCTGCTCCCCTCTCTCGAGACCTCTCCATCTATCTAATCATTTTCTTTCCATTTCTTCTCCCACTCCTCTTTATCATCTCTCTCTCTCACTCCCTCCCCTCTTATCTCCCTATCCATTTCCCCCCTTTCCCTGTCTCTTCCTCTCTCTCCCCCTCTCCTTCCTTTCTTCTCTCTCTTTTTTAAAAAGTGCACACCTAGTTACCAATAATGCATATAGGCCTAGCATAATTTATTTGAAAGCAGGTTAAGAGCATCGTAGATTAAATACCTTACTCACGGGCATAGGTGCCGCGGCCGGGGATCGAACCCTGGACTTTCCATGTATAGCCAGGCGCCTTACACCACTCGGCCACGGCACCTCCTTCTCTCTTTCACACCTTATTTTGTATTTTAATGTATTTCTTCTATCCTTCCATGGATCTTTAATCCCCCCTGTAGAAAACTGAAAGTCCTAATTTACAAAAAGGAATGTAATAAAATTAAACCAATACTCTTGAATACATTAAAAAATATTGATTTGAAGATATCTTTTCCCCTTTTTAAACTTGTTTCCTTGCCCAAAACACTTCGAAGAGTGCATTGCCCCACCCCCTCCCCCACACACCAAGGCCATCATGACGATATTTGCTTTACACTGAGCTGTGATTTACATGAAATGGCTTTGGCTTGATTTTCATTTTGTTAATCATTGTCAAGCTTGGGAAAAGTGTAGAGAAATAAGTATTACTGAAAAATGAAATGTAGACTCACTTTAAATGATAAAAACTTATTGAAAAACTGCTGGAGAAGTCTGATAGGAACTTTTGCTAAGATTCAGTTATGTCATCAGATCCATCTGGCACAAAAAAGGGTAAAAGTTGTTTACGAAGTGTTGAAATTTCAATTTGGGTGGCAAAATTGTTACAAAATGCTTGAATGTATCCGTCTTATTTCAAATGACTAAAAGTGCAAGGGTAATGTATGAGAAATGTTCCGCAGGGTAATTTTGATTTCGCCCTTCCCCTTTACACAGAGTGAAAACGAGCATTTCTGCGCAAACAGATTTCTGCGAGCTTTACAAAAATGGACAGTGCTAACTCAAAAGGAACATTCTGTCAAAACTTTTACTTTCATTGGATAGATGAGACCCGAACCCAAGATTAAAAAAATCACCCACATGTTGTATATTTTTAATTCCCAGGGCTTTTTCAAAGTGTAATTTTTTTTTTCTGAAACGCACTGTGTTAGAGATTACACATTTAAAAATGAGATGTTATAGAGATAAGACCTTAATTTGAATGAAATAAAAATTTGACCAAGTAAGTCTTGGTTTCCAATATTAAAATACAAATTTTAACAGTTAAATCATGAAAAATTGAGCCAACACAAACTCTCAGAAAAAAAAGAAAATCAAACAAAAAGAACCAAACAAGACACAGACTGAATTTAAATGAATTCCAAAAACATACAATTTTATTTTTGTCTTGGATCCATCATCATGCAATAATCTACATAATTACAATACTTTTTCTTTCCACTATTTACAAAACACAACATTTAAATTTGGACACATCTTAGTATACACACAATTTTACAAAGGTACAAATTGTAAATAGATATCAAATAATTTCATTTTTCACATGATCTTTACGGCCTGATTTCACAAAAGATGTTTGAACCACGAAGGGGTTAATTGGACCATATGATTGGACTATACAGATTTTGTGTAAAATCATGCTTAAATTCAGTGCATTCACCAATGAAGAAACAATGTGGCCATTTTGCAAAGGGCTGGAGCTCTTAATTTGACACTTAGTATGATATTTGTACTATGGTGGATTGATTTAAAGGGGAAATTCACCCTGAAGAAAAGTTTATTGTGCAAATAGCAGAAAAAATAATAAAAAATATTGCTGAAGGTTTGAGGAAAATCCGTTAAAGATTAAGAAAGTTATTAGAGTTCAAAGTTTTGTATTTGTGACATCATAAATGAGCAGCTGCCCCATATGTTATGTAATATAAAATGCATGAATTTCAAATTTTATATGGTTCCTGATGACTTTATTTTGTTTCTATTCATGATCGGGTGTGAAATGATTTGTATATTGATATACAAAACTACAGTAAAAACGATTTTCAATTTTCTGAGAAAATGACATTTCATTAATTTTTTTACCATTCACAAATCAAATAATTAAAATTCTAATAACTTTATAATTGTTTGATTAATTTTTCTCAAACCTTCGGCAATATTTCTAATTATTTTTTCTGCTATATTTTAACAACAAACTTTTTGTCAGGGTGAACTTCCCCTTTAAATACACTGTAAGCAAAGTTACATAAATCATGGTACAAAACCGTACCAACAAATGTGAATTGAGTTCCCTTTGCCAAACATGCCTTTCAATTATAGATTTTTTTAGTGTACATGCCGACTTAAGAACAATTATGAATGATATCTGTATAGTCCACCCCTTCTTGTTTTAAATGTCTTTTGAAAATCTCGGCCTATAATTATACAAATTTTCTACATAATCATGAACAATAGTCACACATTAATAGGCCTATACATGCACAAAAAGATATAGAAAATTTATTCAAAATCACACATATATTATTCTCATGGTGACACAAAGCTTTGAGATATATTTTTCAAAGTGAATTAGTCATTCTACTTCCACACGAATAACACGATTTCATTCTGGAAGTTTTTACTCCAGGGGAAAGCAAGATGGATACATGTTGGGGGGGGGGGGGGGTGGCTGGGGAGTTTCATTAAATTGATTGTAAAGTTATGAATAATTTTATAAGTAATTTAAATACATGTATGCACTGCTAAGATGAAAGCCCAAATGTTTACATTCCATATTAACGAAGTATGACTTAATTTCTTACTAATTCACAGATATATGGCGAAATGTGTTTGGAACTACATGTATGTTTAACAGACAGTGCATGTGTTATTGAACATCTACATATTTCATCATCGGCAAATAATAAACCATAAAATTTGTCCATAACTTTAAAATTTTATGAAACAGCCCCTAAATAGTGTACTCAACAAAAGGAAGACCCATCACTAAGGAACTCATAAATAATAACATTACTTCACCATGAAATTTACACAAGAAATGTAGGTATTGCAAACGATTTCAATTACTAGTAAGATAAATGCAAAGTTCTACTTAGAACACTTTAACAGGCATTGTTTATTGCAAAAGCACATAAGTTCTTTCCTTTACAATATGAAATAAATACAACTAATCAGAATATTCCAAAATCCTGATATATTTATAATAATAGTGAATTCTTTTTACATGAAATATGTATTCAAAACTGCAAAGGTAAATGTTGAAATATTTCCCTCAAAACTGCCAGCAATTTTGAGAAAAAGAAATCCAATTACCACAGAAAAAAGACTAAGCTTAGTTGTGGGGGAACATTTATCTTGAATAAAAGACACATAACCAAATAAAATGTACTTTTTTCAACATGAAAAAAATCATATCATGTTAGTTTGGTGTATACTTTACTTACGGTATCTTTGATTTTTTTCTCCCATAAAAAATAAGAAAACCCACCTGCAACATGAAATGAGCTACAAGAAGCACAGCATGTCCGAAAAAATACAATTGACAAAATCAAACTGACATCCAACTTCCTTCATTTTTTTCTCTTCGCCCATCAACGATCCTTATAATCTTTTCACATCAAATTGGCAATATTTGTAATTCAAATGCTATTATTTAGACATAAAATATATTGTTAAAAATATGAGGAAGGTATGTATGAATAACACTTATGAGATAAATGGAATGGCCATTGAGAATTTTGTGCTCATGCAAGTAAGATTTCAATATGTTGCCAATTTACCGATTTTTCAATAATGATCATTTCTAATAATGATCAAGTGTCAACAGAGGGGCAAAAATCTATAATTAAGGAAATATTTTTTTTCTCTAAGCATGTGAACACGGGAGTCTCTGTGGACCTATAACTTGCAAATATACTTAACAACAAAAAAGGAGTAAGAAAATGTTTGAAATAATGACTTTTATCCTTCGTGGGCTGAAGATGTGATCTAATCAGGTACTTTTCTACTACTACTATCTACTATCTGGAATGTTGTGTATGTTTTGTGCAAATGTCTTTCACATTCTGTGGTTCACAAATATTGAAATAAGCAAAGAGGAAAATGGAAGATGAAAGCTACAAGTGCGTTATTTTTTTAGTTTGACAAGAAAAGAAATACTAAATGCCATTAACACTACTTTCTTGATTAATACAAGAAATAGTTAATTCATGTGTCATAGAAAAAAGATGCATATTTGCATCTAGTGAAATGCTTGAAAACGAGTAAGAAATTTAGAATAAGGCATATTTTTTAGTTGAATTGAAAGACATTTCCTAAGTAGGGCCCTGTTTCACAGAACCCTATTATCGATAGCAACTGCTAGAATTCAATATCAAATGTGCTCACAACCAATGATAAGACAGAAATTCAGTAGCATATAACAATGTGTCATTGATTGAATGGTCTCATGAAACATGACCCATTAACTAATGAAGTACATGGTATGTAAACAAGAAAGCTTGAAAAGAATTTGGAAGACTAATATTGTAATATCGGTTACACTTCGTAATTCCTAAGGTTCTTTATTCCGAAGGTTCGTAATTCCGAAACACGTAAATTGCCTATACCTCGATGTTTGTTAATCCGAACATTTGTGGCGTTATTCCAAAGGTTCGATAATCCGAAAACGAAACAAGGTTCGTTGTTCCGAAGGTTCATTTTCGGATTAGTGAAGCTTTGGAATTACAAACCTCACTTCTTTTTTTGGACTAACGAACCTTCGGAGTTACGAACCTTTGGAATATCCCAACCTTCGGAATAACAAAGCTTCGGAATTACGAATGTATGCGGTAATATCATATGCAAAGAAATGTAAGAGCTTTACATATGTTTTACAACACACACCCGGTAGATAAGAAGCTATTATCAACTAATCAACAACTGAATTATATCTTAGGTGGTTCGTACAATTAAGATATTTATTCAAGTCGGCATGAAGACTTTAATTCACGGAGGTGGTCTTGAATCAGTGGTCGGAAACAATGGTTTCTGCATATTTTATGCATTAATTACACTTCACTTGGTGCAAATATTCAGAAAGAATGAATAAATAATGAAAAATGAAGACAGGTTTTTGTCACCTGGTGCTGAATTCATGCTTCTTACTATGTTGAACTCATTCTTGAGTCGACCATATATGTACCTTGATTTACATAAAGAGAGGGTGAACTGATTAATTCAAACTAGTGGGCTCTTAAATAATGCTGTAACAAGCATGAAATTGATTCCCTCTGACAAAAATGTACATTTTTTCATTGGACTTTTTCTCAAAATATGACCTAACTTGAGCACAATGAATGCATGAAACCTCCATAAATCATAGTTTCAGAACAAAGATACAAAACGATCTATGTGAATTTTGGCCTTATTTTGCCCGAAACCAGCATTGCAAACCAACATGCAGTGATGGTGCTAGGCTAGGCAGCCTGATTCACATTCTCAACACTAACAACAACACCAAACTTGAAATCATCGCTTCCTTTGAGAAAACAAGCTGTACCACTCATATCACAAATGTACATTGATACATAACTTGACGACAAGACCACAACTTTCCGATTCCACATCGACTATTGGATAATAATTTCAGTATATTGCCCAGGATAGGGTACATACATGGTATGATTTTCCAGTGGTTAAAGCACCGATCTAAAGTCCCCATTTCTCATTTTGACAAAATCTAAATTACACAATCTCAAAATTTGTGTTTTCTACGACTTTCTAGGCTACTCAAAATCATCAGGGGCCCGTTGCAGAAAGAGTTGCAATCAATCGCAACTCTAAAAATCATGCGCAACTTGATTTTCAACCAATCAACAGTGCGCATTTGGGACTTGCAATTGATTTTTTGACTTGCGTTTAAACGCAGATAACATACTTTACGTTCACCTAGCCATCATCCATGTAAAATCACTTTAATATTTAGATAAAATGGAACAGCGGTTGCCATGGTAATGAAAAAGATGGTCAGCACAGGCACCCCAATAGAGGGTTTGGCAATGGTGACTAAAGCTACCGATTTTGCTATGTTGTATTATATAGTTAAAAGTTGATTTTAGATATTTTAACATATTCATTTTTGTAATTCAATCACAATTTTAAGGGCATTTTTCTTCAGAATTTATTGATTTCTTAATCTTCAGTGTTAAATTTCCCTTTTCTGTGATTTGTTTCTTTCTTATATGTATCGTGGAGGAATGGAGACTTTACACTAATCATCTTGCAATGCAGCAACTCATCTTTAATAGTGTCAACATGTTTAGTTTAACACATTTAAAGTCTATGCCCTAAGAATCTGCAAAGACAAATTTCAACTCTTTCATTTGGAAGCATTGAGAGTTTTCAAGGTGTCCGATCATATTGCGTTGCAAAATTATTTTATAGAAATATGTTAGCTCTTTTGCATATATATATATCATGTTTACATTACTAGGATGAAAGACGTATCATTATTATAGACTGAAAAGGCAATATTTCATATGCAATGATCATTATAAAGATTAAAAAGAAGAATCTAAGGAATACTTGGTATCCTAAGAAATGATTGGTTGTGCATGCACACTTGATCAGGCATTCATTTTTGCATTAATGCACAAGATCTTCTAATGACCGGTTACGAGCGGTCATTAGTAAAATACAATGACTCGTCACTGTGTGGAGGCGACAGACAGTCTATCGACTAACAAGGATACAAATTTGTATTATATAAAGCAAATAATGAACATTTTTTTGTTTGGGTATTAGTCTAATCACCCACACATGGTACCCTCAAAACAGTCCAATTACCCTCGGATATCGCCTGCGGTGTATGTTCAGAACCGTTGCATAAGTATCCTGTATGGGTATTTCTTACCATTGCCCTCCCTGAAGTGTACTATTTATTTATATACTAACAGATGCGGTGACAAAAGGCCCAGTTCACATGCACAATTTGAACCATGCCATAAATATCAATCTGGTGCTGCTTGAAGGTTAACGGGATCTTCATGGAAGAGATCCGGGTCTAGCTAGCTTCACGGGTATCTTATTGTTAACTTTACGAAAATTAGCATGATATTTGAGCCATGTGGTTTTTGCATGAAGCCTATATGCCCATGAGAGGCTATGTACTTACATCAATTTCTACAGATTATTCACGATAACTTCAAGTGTTCATGTCAGGTTCCAACAACTGAAACCTGAGAAATTGTTTTAGACTTGATAGAACAAATTATCGGGAAAGGCCATAAGGGCTTTCAATCCCTTCTCTGACCCTGTTGACTACAGAATTCTGTGGTTCTCATAGACTTTGTACATGGACCACTCAGTTCCAATAGGCAATGGGTTAAACAAGAGACATCTCTTTGGCACATGGCAGGTGAAACACGTTCAGTGGAAAGACGACCTATCCCCTACGTTCAATATCTTGGACCCTTTTGCCGACTTGATGGTGCTAGAATCAACTATTCGACTATTATCTCCAACACTTCAGGATGGTCCCAAAAGAGTTCCGGTTATTTCAAAACCTTATTGCTCTCATTCTATCAATGTCCACATCAAGAAGGACTTGAAAGACATCACCATTCTCTAATCAAGATGGCAGCATGTACACTTAGACAGCCTCTCGATGCAGCAGTGGTAAGCTCTGAACGTCGCAACTGGAACGTTCCAGAAGAAATTACAGTCATATCCTACAGATTCCAACTTGCGACTGGCAAGTCTACTTCTTGGTCAGAGCTTGTTCCTGGTCCTTTGCTGTTGGCTTCATCCAACCCTGCAAGTGCACAGTTTCTTGGGCCACTGATCTTGTGACCCCTGATCTGGAGTTTGTTTCTTGGGTCACCGACCTCATGACCCATAATCCGACCTTGAGTTCAAAGGTCGTACGTGAAGCACTAAAGAATCATTGTCCATCATGAGGTCATAGACGTCATCAAGTTTCTTTCTCCTGATGTCCTGGCCGTTGATTTCAAGGATCTCGTCACCGACCTGAAGAAGGCCCGCCAGGATTTTAGCTGGATGGCCATCACCGAGCCTCGTTACAAAGATACCTGCAGCGAAGACAAAAAGATACAAATAATTAATGATCAAGACTCAGTAATAGTAATTCAGGTTTTAAATCCTGTTTAGTCTCTGACTATAGGGGTGGCTGGATTCACATAGCACTCACAGAAACAACTCTCATCCCTTCCCTGGAGCGTTGTGGCCCAGTGGATTAGTTTCCGGACTTTGAAACAGAGGGTCATGGGTTCGAATCCTAGCCATGGCGTAATTTCCTTCGGCAAGAAATTTATCCACATAGTGCTGCACTCGACCCAGGTGAGGTGAATGGGTACCCGGTACGAAGAAATTCCTTGAATGCTCGAGCGCCCGATCAAGGTAGCTGTGCTAAAGCTGGGGTAATAATAACAGCAGGGCCTGCTTGGAGAACATTTTTTTGGAACTGAAGTGGCTACCCTGGGTAAATATGCCGTTATTATTATTATTCCCTCAAGTTTACTCTATTTGGTGCGTCCTCCTCACTCTATGCAACCCTCCTACTCTCCTCCATCACTTGCTTTTACTAATATTTCTTGGGTCACCCCCAAGTGAGTTGAAATGATTTTACAGTATAATTATTGCTTCATGAGCTTCTGCTAATATTTTCAATTTTCGTTTGCACCGAAACAGACAAATTATACCTGCAGAATGAAGTTAAAGGGGAATGAAACCTTTGGAACAAATAGGCTTGTGTAGAAACAGAAAAATCAAAGAATAAGAATAAAGAAAGTTTTAGAATATCGCAATCACTAATGCTATGGCGATCCTCATATTGGCAATGCGACAAGGATGTGTGATGTCACTGATGAACAACTTTCCCTTTGGTGGACTATAAAATACCCTCAAAATGTCTCTTTTTGCTTTTTCTTATGATGATACAAACTCTTTATCCATGATGTATTCTTAAAAAATATGTATTACATGCCCTCATGTAGAAAGAACAGTATGATTAATGGATAGATGTGATAAAAGGGGCAATTCAAGTGAAATATATACTAAAGTAATGGGGAGAGTTGTTCACAAGTGACATCACACATCTTTGTCGCATTGCCAATTTGCTATCTCCATAGCATTAGTGATCGCAATATTCAAATGCTCATAACTTTCTCATTATTTGTCCGATTTTTCTCAAACTTTCGTTGATCTGTTTCTTTGATTTTTCTGTTTTCACACAAGCTATCTTGTTCCAATGGTTTCATTCTCCTTTAAGGATCTGAGAATGAACAAAGAAAGTAGAATAAGAAATTCATGTCGATGTACTATTGCATTAGAAATTCATGTCGATGAACTAGACCAGGTTCACAAAAATAAGAGTAACATCAGTAGTTTCCCCCCAAAAAACTGCTCTAAATAAAATGAAAACATTATTGGGTACAGTTATCTTTTGGAAACTCACATCATGTCATGATTTAAAACAATGAAATGGTCCAGATATTTAACTCACTGATAAAAATGCATAGGTCATCATTTGACGATAAAATGTGATGAAATAAAATAACAATTATGTTGATCCAAAGTATTTCACACATAAGATCTACCAAATATTGGATTATATATTATGTGATAAAACAAAGGATAAATTGGATAGATCCAGATAGCATCAGCTGATAATAATTAATGATCCTTCCCAATCTTATTTTTATGCCAGAATACATGTCAGGAATAGAGGTCAAGAATAAAGTGCAATTTTATTCTGTAAATAGTATTTTTTTGTCGTTTCCTAGCCAAGATCTGAATCTCGGAATTGTTGCCAAAACCGAGTTTGCTTTTTTTTTCCAATGAAGTTTATTTTGAGATCAGGATATGAACAGAAGATGTTTCCTAACACCTGGACTTTTTCAAGATCAGCAGTAAACAATGAACTGGCACAAAATAGAAATCACAAAACAAGAAATATGGAAAGAGAGAGAGATACAGGTAGGGGGGAGGGGAAGAGCAGAGATAGATACAGTGGCGTACCCAGGATTTCCAAAAGGGGGCAAATTTTTGGGAGGATATTTCGTCCACGAAAAAATTTGACAAGCAAAAAAAAAAAAATCAGTTGTGACTCGTCAGGGGGGGGGGCAGTCTGCCGCCCTGCCCCCCCCCCTTAGGTAAGCTAGTGGTTAGATACTTGCAGCAGAGAGGAAAAGATACAGAATCAAAGAGAGAGATGGAAACAAATAGAAGAGGAAGAGATAGACACAGAGTGTGGGGGGATATACAAAATCATAGAGATGGGAACAAAAAAAAGAGAGAACAAGAAGACACTAAAATATAAAAAGTGGCAAAAATAAGATGTGGGATAAAAGTAGAGAGAAAGGTGAAATGTATTGATTGGATAAGAGACAGGGAGAGAAATAAATAGAGGCAGAGAGAGAGAATAAGAGAAAGAGGACGAGAGGGACAGAGGGGAGAAAGGTCCTAATGATCAAAGACCCAACTGATGCCGGACATTTCTAAACTCATTCTGTAACGCTCCACAGCGAAGAAGGAAACATGAATAATTTCCTCATGTTCACATACATGTCATCGCTACTTTCCCTGATCTAACTTCCTGCTCGCCACTCGGGACCTAAATCTAGGGGCTACGGCAGAATATCTGTATATCTTCAGAGCAAGAAGGCACTTGTTAAGAAAAGCTGCACTACTTAAAACCATTCTGCAGATGTATCAATGATTGCTGCCTTTTACAGAACATACTATTCCAAGAACTAAATGCATTCAAGAAGTTCCCTTTTCTAAAGGTATAATGTAAGTGGTATCACCTGTATCACATGTGTCTTGTTACAAGCAGATCTTGAGGTAACTGACTATGCCAGATCTCCCCAATTTTATAAATTTGAAGGGCAAGTGCACCCCAGCAAAAAGTTGATTTAAAGAAAAAAGATGAAAAAAGAAAATTCAACAAGTATAACACTGAATATTTCATTAAAATTTGATGTAATAAGTTATGACATTTTGAAAGTTTCGCTTATTTTTTCACAAAACAGTTATATGCAAATGAGAGAGTCAATGATGTCTCTCACTCACTATTTCATTTGTTTATTTATTGGTTGAAATATTATAACTTTTACAGATTTGAAAATAATAACTAACCTGACTGAACCACAAAATGTTAAAACTATGCTAAAATTGCTAATTCCACATGACCATGGACTCAGGGAGGAATAAGTCTGTATTTCACATGATGAGGAAAAACTTAGAATATTTCATATTTTATATAATAAATTACAAAAGTAGCAGTGAGTGGATGACGTCATCAGTCCTCCATTTGCATGCCGACCAGGATATGCATATAGGCCCTAAATGTATCATGTAATTAGGTGAAAGTAAAACTTCCATATTTTGATGTATTGTAATTTACAGTGTTTTGCTTGTTGGATTTTTCTCATTTTATTCAAATCAACTTTTTGTTGGGGGTGGACTTGTCCTTTAAGGGTAAAATGTGAGAACAAAAGAAGCCATTTTGAAGGGGAGTTTACAATTATCACAATAGCTTGAGTCTTACTGCCTGAAGATTCTAGACACTGATTTATGTTTTCCTTAAACCAACAGGTTATATATGATATCTCTGAGGATCTCTTTATCATACTTGTCAATGAATAATGAAAAGAGTGACGACAGGGCAACAAAAAAGGGGAGAATTGAGACTATTGACATATCTCTGATCTTTGCACCTCTTTTATTCTAATCAATGAACTTTGTTTATTCATTTTTTTAAAGTCAATAAGAACAGAGTTGATTCATATACTATGCTGTATTATATCTTGAGAAATACATAAATTCAAGTTAATGTATGCGCACTCGTGTATTTCAGAAAGGAAGCATAATGTCCATCATTTCTGAAATGAATATTGTTGCTTGTATATTTTGCAAAAGATTTATATGGAAACATAAAGCCATTCAATCCTTCGGCTTTGAAAATGTGATATTTGAACCTTGGCTTTCAAATTGACCAAATATACATGCACATGTGCCTGAGAATTTCAGAAATTAGATAGGGGAAGGCGGGGTAAGTTGAGCATAGGGGCAAGTTGAGCCACCAGCCGCAGGCCAATAATGAATGAGTCAGACATTGTGGTGGTGTCATGTATTGATGACCCATAGCATAACCCCTAACCCCACCACATTGTTTCCAACTTTGAAACAAAAAGTAGTTTTTTAGAGGGAAAAATGTGAATTTCAGCCAAAAAAGTAAAAAAGAGTGTGAAATAGATAAGTGCTTTATAAACACACACGTCTTTAAATATAATAAAGACATGATAACAACATTATTAGTCCAGGTATGGATCTTCATTCTTGTCATAGTCTTTTATATGATGGATGCATAATAAATGTGTGGATACAAAATTATTGCGCTAAGTTCGGACTGGGGTAAGTTGAGCCAAACAGCATGGGGCAAGTTGAGCCATGGTAATTCCTATGGTAATGTATCTTAAAAAACAAACAAACCATAAAATCGATTGAAATGCAGGCTGAAAGGAGCAAATTTACATGACTGCTCTTTTCCTTTTGCAGGATGTTAGTATTTATAGAGAATTAGCAAGTGAAAAGACTTTAAACAAAAAATTGACAAGCTGGTTCTCCCCCATACATTTTGTACATAGTTTTTGTGGCTCAACTTACCCCAGAAGGTGGCTCAAACTTACCCCATATATGGGGCAAGTTGAGCCATTTGACATCGGTTTTTTCAAAGGTCACGATGACTTTCAGTGTTGGGGTAGAAATTTATATATAGGTGGAAAATATTTCAGAAGAATGAAATTTCAAAGCAAGGTACTTATTTCGACAAGATTATTAATCATATCAATTCTAACTTGCAAAAAGCAAAAACTGTCACAACTTACCCCGCCTTCCCCTATATATCTGTATTGAAAGCCTTATAACACTTGAGAAATATTTGTTGTTGTTGCACAAAAGTAATGTACACACACTAATGCAAGAAGACTTTTGCTCATCTTGAATAAAAAAAACTATGATTTCAGATAAATGACATACAGTATGTATTTGAATTGAGGGAATAAATCTATGCCTTTTCAAACATAAAACCTTAAATATTAAAATCAAATTTCTAAATCAAAATTTGAAAATAGTATCTTTTTATCAAGACACAGACACACTAGAATAAACTTTACATAGACAAATCTATGATGCTGCCAAAAGGATTTCCTTACGCCACATGCGCTCGCAGTCAAGCAAAAGCCACTGAACTTTATAAAGCAATGAAGGTGACTTAGACTCGACGACAAAACAAATGGTTCACTAAAGACACCATCCCTCTTAAAAGCTATCTTCAATGAGTTTGCAATTAGATTCAAGCCATTAAGAGGCCATATGACAAATCATACAGAAGTTGATGACCCTTCAGAAGAACAATTAAAAGTGAGGGGGACCGCAATGCTGAGGTTTTACGCAGATGTTGAGGTCAAATTTCTTGGCCCCTTCGCTTCTGCCCCAAAAGGTCAGTGTACAAGATATTTTCAAGGGCGAATGTTAATAGCCAACACCTGGCTCGGTCATCTTAAAGGTTTGCATACTTTTGTCACCTTAGAAGACAAAAGCCTGTCAGAAGGTTCAATGTAACGACCTAACCTCAAATTCCCAGAATTCCTGTTTTCTCTTTTCGCTGTAAAGAACAGCTCATAGGATAATCATCAAACACAATTTTGATAATTGTTCACACCTGTTTCTGCCTTACTTTGAATTCGAATAGAATTTGTAAATGTACATCAAACACAAGTCATAAATGGACCCTTCCAATTACCACTTTGTTTAATTTCCAGCTAGCTTTACCCATTTTGACTTCCGTATTTATGGTAATCATATAATGTCCCAAATAGATCGTAAAAAATCATTATATTTCTGTATTTTCCTGTTCTTCCCATTTCACGAATCAATTAATATTCTGACAATGTTTTGCAGTAGTATAAGAACGATTTGTGAATTAGTTGAAAACTAGCACTCCATGAAAGTGTCATCTAAGTTATCCCAGGTTTAAGGGACAAGTCCACCCAACAAAAAGCTGATTTGAATCAAAAGAGAAAAATCCAACAAGCATGACACTAAAAATTTCATCAAAATCGGATGTGAAATAAGAAAGTTATGACATATCAAAATTTCGTTCAATTTCACAAAACAGTTATATGCACATCCTGTTTGGTATGCAAATGAGGAGACTGATGACGTCATCCGCTCACTATTTCTTTTGTATTTTATTATAAGAAATAAGAAATATTCTATTTTTCTCCTCATTGTTAGGAGAAACATCGATTAATTCCTCCCTGAACATGTGGAATTAGCTTTGTTTAATACTATATGATTCAGTCAAGTTGGTCCTTATTGTCAAATGTGTAAAAAATGAAATATTGTATAATTCAAACAATAAAAAACAAAAGAAATAATGAGTGATGGACATCATCAACTGACTCATTTGAGTTGTGCATATCACTGTTTAGTGAAAAATAAGCGAAAGTTTAAAATGCCATAACTTTTTTATTTTACATGCGAATTTGATAAAATTTTCAGCGTTATGTTTGTTTGAATTTTCTCTATTTATTAAAATCAACATTTTTCTGGGGTGGACTTGACCTTTAACTAAACCATGGCTATCAAATATCAACCAATAGCCATGATGGAGTTAGATGATCTCATAATTAAACTATCCATTAGGTGTTTCATAAAGCTGTTCGTAAGTTAAGAGCGACTTAAAGAACGACTGGTAAACCTTTCTTATGCACTAAATAATCATCAATGGACATTTGCTGTTGAATATCATTTACCAAAAGGATCACCAGTCATTCTTAAAGTCACTCTTAACGTGCGAATAGCTTTATGAAATGGCCCCCTGCTCATGGATACCATCTTAAGCAGCTAGGTCTCGGGAGGGAATGAACTCACCATTTCCATTTGCAGAAGTTCCCTTGGCAATGTAAAACCCAAACGGCCCGTTGGGTGGCTTGACAAGTTCAATGATCTGTGTACTATCGGGCTTGATGTCGAGCAGCCGACCTATCTTCCGGCCGTGGGTCGGTGAAGTCACATCTGTGTCTTCCGTTGTCCTTTGCGGTCTTGGGTGTCTCTCGCTGTCGGGTGTGGTCGCGAGGCCAAGCACACTGGCAGATCGCCTAGGATAGTGAGTCACAATCAATAGATACTTAATCAATACTTATATCAATATGTAATCAATAAAACTTCAATCAATATCAATATCTAATTTTGTCATAACACCTGTATATTCTCATTAATCAGGATGCAGCAACTATGATTGCACTAAAACAACGTTCAAATAAGCCGTCCATTTCTTATATGTTTATGCTTTAATTAATACTTACTAGATTTATACATGTATAAAGTCATTTCCAGAGGATACAAGTTGCAACAATCAATGTATTTATCCTACAAATGAATGTTGCTTGGTCCAAAGTGTTCTATGTCCTTTTAGAAATAGAACCAACACAAACATCAATATGTGGTTCTTCAGCAGACTACAATGCCCCTTATCACACCAGCGAAACCCAAAGTGATATTAAAGGTCGGTCCCAGGCGTAAAGTATCATATCCGATAAATCCGTCAAACTCAATTACACACGCACACACACGCAATTTGCCTTGACTTCATAATAAAAAAAACAACTGAAGTATAGCATGGACGGTTTTCTTTTTTATTTAAACACCCTTCATATTAATTATTCCCATGAAGAAGATCTGCATTAAATTCATCAATAACATTCACAATTTGAATTCAATATCAAACATGCCAAAGAAAAATGAAAAAAAAGAAAATACGTTTGACATAACCCAATGTGCAACAACAAACTTCAATGTCAAACCCCTAAACAATCAAACTCACATTTTGAGATGAACCACACCCAAGGTTAAATATTACCTTTTCTTCAAAGATTGTCTTTTTGAACTTTTAAAAGAAGAAGAAATCAGATTAAATTCTTCAACATTGACTCCTTACATTAAAATATTTCATAAGTTTTTTTTTCAGGGGGGGGGGGGGAGGTGATTGATGACAATTTGTATAAATTATATTTCAGTATGTTTCATTTAAATAGTAAATATACAACCCCTGTGATAACACATTCATATGCTTAATATTTTGTAGCAAATGACTTGCATCCCATTTTTGAAAGTGTGATTTGAGTGACAAAAATAATGTACTGTAAATGCGGAATTTTGTCACAACCAACTTTTCAATTATCATGAATGAATAAATTATCAATTTCTTCAATGAGAACTGAGCAAGAATTCCTATAACTTTTATCAATACTTGGCCCCATATACATGTAATCTACATTCCTTGATTACATAAAAACAAAAGAATTCAATGTGCAGAAAGGTATTTCATTTTTCAATTTTCAATGATGCTAACAATAGTTATTATTTAGTAGAGTGAAATAGAAATATGCAGATTTGAATTTCATAACCTGTGTTCAGGATGTCATAACCAAATAATCTCATAACTGTTTATTCCCCCATCATATAATTAACCCAAAACGGTATACCTCCTTGAGTCTGAATGAACCCTTGACCCGACCTTAAAAAGACTAACAACCAGCCCCTGGTTATTCCCACCCTCTACTTAAACCAGGGGTCCATTCACACACCCTGAGATGATTCAATGACGCATGATGACATAAAAGTACTAATGAAGTCCTCCCCACCCTTCTGTCAACATGAAATTAACCTTGGACTTGGTAGATTTCTACAAACTTGGCAAGGTACGGGCCAAGACTCATCTAAGACTCATCGGGGGCCGGCGAGGGAGAGTCCACAGGCCATTGATGGTTATCACGCACGGGCAAAAGTACAACTTCTTTTTTTTATCCATAAAGGAAATTGAGGACCTTCACAGAATTTTATCTCACTGAATTAAAAAGGAAGTTTTCATTCAATCTATCGAGTATTGATAGTCATCAATGACTGCACTAGAAACTGAAGTTAATTTGTGAAATTTTACGTATAAGGAATTCCAATGAATTTTCTGAAGGACTGCAGAAAGTAACCTTTTATCAATATTTTCTGTTCATAAAACAATCAGTTGGAAACTTACATTTTATACTGAAAATTTTTACAAAATTCACATTCTTCAATTTCACTTAACTTGCAAAAGTGCCCCCATCACTTCGCTTCCTTACTTATGGGATTTTTCAAAGATTTTTAGGAGTCTCACCCCCCCCCCTTGGAAAAAAAACTGCCAACAGCCATGGACTAAAATGCTTGTCCAAAAGCAAGGATAGTAAGTTGAGAGTCATAGCTAATAATTCAAAATAATAATTGTAAAGCCAATATTAATCATCATTTTTTTTAAAGAATCTTACCTTTTTGTAAATACTCCTTCAGTTTCATTATCTTTATCTTTCTTCTTTAGTAAACCAGTAAGAGACCTCAATGACGGCGATTTTTTGAGCTGAAATGGGAAAAAACAAAACAAAAAAATGTTAGAAATACAATCAATTTTTTTACAAGTCTACCCTCAATATAAAAAAAGCAGGCTTTTTTTTTAGGTTGCATCACATTTCCTTCACCAAAAATTGCTCCTATGGAAAATAAACACATTGAGCCAAATATAAACCCAAAACTTCAAACCTGAGTCTAACCATAATCCTAATAGATCCTCACACAAAACCAAAACTGGATCACGAGTCAAACGCTAACCCACTATCTTTAGGGAAGTAAGCCGAGGAGCAATTTGCCGAGGAGCAATTATCACAGGAGCAAATGTGACTGAACCATGTTTTAGACTAAGGGACACTTTCACAGAGAGGAAAACAAAGCAGTCACACTTGAATTCCTGGTTATGTGTGGCTTTTAAAATATATCTGTATTGGTCACTTAATTAAAAGTCATACCTTTAAAGCCACACATACATAAATTCTAGATTGTGAGTGGTATTGTCAAGGTATCATTTCACTGCATTGGTCTATCATACCTTAAGTCACTCCTTAATTCCTGGTTTTGTGACAGACAGTGTACCTGTATATCACTCTGTATTGGGCATATGCATGTAAGACTTAAGGTTGGCTGTGTGCGGCATATAACTATTTATCTCTGTATTGGGCATATCACACTTTAGTTAAATTCCTGGTTGCGTATGGTACATAGTTCATCACATTACTTATAATCTAATACCTAAAGTAGCACTTAAGTCACACTTAAATTACTGGCTACATGTATGTGTGGTACAGTACAGTATTTGTCATATCAAACCTAAAATCACACATATAGTCATACGTATTTAAACTCCTACATATGTGTGGTACATAATACAGAAATTTATAGGTAATATCATACTTAAATTCACACTTAAATTCCTGGTTGTGTGTGGTATATACAACCTATTAAAGGTCACACTTAAGCCAAACTTAAATTGCCCATTGAGTGTGGTTTATACACACATATGTAATACATCACTGTATTGGTCATGTCACATATGAAGTTGCACTTAATTTTCTGGTTGCGTTTGCTAAAAAAACACATAAGTGCTATACTGCTTCTGCATCATGTCATAAACTTAACATACACACATTGCATTACAGATATCACTGAAACAGATTTTTTTTGTTATGAATCAAATCGATATTTCTAGCATCTGCATTTAAGACAACAATGAACATGTACATAAATCTGTATAGATAATGCTTTTCCCATGGAATAAGTAAACTTTGTAAGATGCAAGATGTTTTGTTGATGAGGACATCCCTCTAGATACATTCTTCACTAAGAACAAAATCACAAATATTCAAATCAATACACACAAAGCTGGGGTGACTTTCACCCACTTGAAATAAACACAGAAGACAGTCAAAATGATATAAGAACACTAAACAAAAACAGACCTCATGTTCATCAAAATGCGGGTGGGCCTGTCGAGGCGTGGCCAGACTTTGGGCCCTTTTCCTTTTCCTGTACGACATGGTGCCCCAAATGGCCACATATCTTTAAGATATGTATCACACACACTAATACATCTTAACTTAAACAGCCATGTCTGCAACGATTTCCACAAAAAAAATAAAAAGGCAGTGGTATGTTAATCCCCTCAATTCACTGTGACCATTCCTACATCTCTGTCCCTGTAGGCACATAACACAAGGAAATAAACAAGTTCTCTTTGTAATCGGTCTTTGATTATAGAAAAGCGAAGACAAAAGCCTGTCCGGAAAAAAAATGCCAGTCTTCCAAAGAGTGCCCAAATACTTTAAAGAGCGAACGGCACGTGCTCGCAGAGCCTCCTCCTAATGTGATACAAATAACCCATGTACCTCGGGCCGATATATCACTATTTGTCCTTCCACAGTTGTTGCACATTCAAAATTTCACCCGCAAATAGCAAGCTTTCGCAGACCGATAGTCAACACTTAACAATAGTTGATAAATTGGGAATTAATGGATGACTATCCACCATTAACATGGACTTTTCACTCCCAATTTTGTTTTTTTTAATTTCTGGCTTAAACGTTTGATGAAAGATGAAATTACAATATAACTGGTTCTATATTGATTTAAATACATACAAGAAGCAACCAAAGGTTGTTTACTCTGCAAACAGTGAACTGAAAGGGGTTCCATTGTCTCAAAGACATTATTTCTTTGTCAACCTCCTCCCCCCTCCATAAAAAAACCCTACTATGTTTACAGATGATTTTCTTTTTTAACACATGTGTTTGATGAATAATTGTGCAGATTATACCTGTACACTTATGTAAAAATCTCTGGCTATACATGTATTTAACTTATTGAACCGATATCATACCCGACAAATGGGACGTGCTTCTCACATGTAACATCACAAAATGAAAAATTGAAATATTCATAACTTAAAACTATTCCTTGGTGGATTTCAATCACACTGTCATTAACATATTTCTCTAAATTTTCTAATTGTAAAATCAATTTTCATGCTGAGAGGAGACCCAAGAATTGTTGTCTTGAAAATGATTTACAATTTATTTTTCTTTCCTTGATCTTGATATACTCTCTAATAAGATTTGACACTGTTATATTAAAGCAAAGTGACACCAGATAATACAAACATTCACCTTTCAAATTATAAATGCGACTAAACTAGTATAATTTTCATTTCAAGAAATTACCCCCTCAAATCTGACAAGAAACAAAATTAAAATTAATCAACACATCATTGTTGGAGTGCCGAAACTTCTTAAAATCATTTCTATTTATTCATTTACTTATTTATTTGTAATCAGAGGGTCGTTCATGTGTTCAAATCTCACCATGGCCTTATGCCCTTTGGCAAGGCGTCAATCCACAATTTGCCACTCTTCACCCAGGTGTTAAATGGGTACCCCGTAGAACGCGAAAGCCTACATGTATGTAGTATGTCTAACAATTGGGTCTTGGAACTGGTTGGAATGCTCTCCAGGGAGTGGAGAAATAGAGACGTTGTTCCGATGTATTAAGCGCTATATAAATGTGGAATATCATTATCATTATCAATTACTTATTCATTCATTTACTTATTTATTCATTTGTTTTTCGGGGGGGGGGGGGAGCTTAGAAAAAGGTTGATTTTCAAATTTGACATAACTAGCAACTTTCTTTCCTTATGAGACTGTTTTCAGACATTCCAGAATATCTCTGTCTTCAATCTGGTTTAAACCTTGTAATATTTTATAATAACATTCTAAAAATATCTCCCATTTCGCACCTACATCAAAGCCAGCCTTGCCAAGATATTTGACAAGATAATTCAGATTTGGCATTAATTCCCTGCATTAGTTTGTGTTGGATTAGTGACTCAATATTAGTTTGGCAGGGATCAGCATGAGCACGAGGGGTAAAGGAGGAATAAATGGGAAGTTGAAATAATTCCTGATGAGAAGTCAAAATTTGGTTGTTCCTCCCGGAAGAGTAAGGCATGAGAAAAGATTGTAAACCTTGAAAGCAAGGATCTAAATGTGAAGATTAAAGATTTCATGTTTGATAGGTATATTACATTTTTCTCTCTTAATGAATTAACTGAATGTATGATTTAAACTGATTGATGTACTTTGCTCTGATATTGATCTTTTGATGACAGACCTCTCTTTTAAAAACAAGTTTCCCAGTCATTTCAAAGATGGAGGAATATCAAGCAAGTTCATTGTGAATCTCCCTCCACCATCTATTCACCCACCCATCCATCCACCCACCCAGCTATCCATCCATCCAACCATCCATCCATCTACCCACCCAGCTACTATCCATCCATCCATCCATCCAACCATCCATCCATCCATCTACCCACCCAGCTACTATCCATCCATCCAACCATCCATCCATCCCTCCATCCATCCATCCAACCATCCATCCATCCATCCATCCATCTACCCACCCAGCTACTATCCATCCATCCATCCAACCATCCATCCATCTACCCACCCAGCTACTATCCATCCATCCAACCATCCATCCATCCCTCCATCCATCCATCCATCCATCCAACCATCCATCCATCCATCCATCTACCCACCCAGCTACTATCCATCCATCCAACCATCCATCCATCCATCCAACCATCCATCCATCTACCCACCCAGCTACTATCCATCCATCCATCCATCCAACCATCCATCCATCCATCCATCCATCCAACCATCCATCCATCCAACCATCCATCCATCCATCCAACCATCCATCCATCCATCCATCCATCCATCCAACCATCCATCCATCCATCCATCCAACCATCCATCCATCCATCCATATTTACCTTTTAATCTCTCCCTCTCTCTACACACACATATATACATGTATGTATCCATCAATCATTCTACTCTACTTGTACATGTATGTTCCAAAATTGTTTTGTGATAAACTGCATTTTTCCCCCATTTTTTCATTTTACAAATTAGGTGAATGTAAGCATGTTCATCTTTTTTTCTCTTTTATGACTTGTTATAAAGTCCCTCCGTTCAGTTAATTTATCTTCAAATTTGTAATGAAATTTCATTGAAATGTATCATTTTTAACATGTACTTGTACTGTTACTCCGATTATATCATTTTGTTGAACGGAAATACATCAATCTAAATCTAAATAACTTATCCAGGGAACTGTGTTGTATCCTTCAATAAGTTCACAAACACTGAATTTTCATGTTGAAAAAGCATGACTCAAAACTTATCATCACAGGTGACAGGAGGCAAATGACACGCAACATCTCCCGAGCTTCCCATTCAAACCTTTCGTGCCGATGCATACAATATTTTCAGCATAGGTAACCAACGCGACACAAGTGTTCTTTTGTAGACACAGGTGCTATAGGAGACACAACAGAATTTCAATTACACTGCAACAGAGTTTGGTCATAAACACATATCCTCTCCTCGATGCCCCGCCCTTGCCACAAATTATGCACCCCAGATTGATTCTTCCACTGAAACTTTAAACATTGGTGACTAAGATGATGTTATATTCCTAAATATTAATACCACTGAGCTCCCAAATGACCAAATTTTGTATTATGTGTTTTATTTATTTACTAAATATCTATTAATTCATTAATGTACAAGTATCTATTTACTTTGAAATATCAAGTAATCTATTAATTACAATAGTGCATTTATTCTTTAAGAGATCTAATAGTAATCTGTATATTTATTCTTCTATTTGTACATCTAATTGATAATTTGTATGTATCAATTAAATTATACATCTCTCCTTTCATATGTGTACACCTACTTTATCTCTACGCCTAATCGTTCTCGTATTCTATTCAATAATTTAGTCAAGTATTTATTCTAATTTTTTTTAAATGAAACTTGAAGAGTAACAAATCAATTGGAATTATGAAATGCAATTGTAAATACACTTGTATGAAATAAAATCAGATCCAGTCCTGGTTGGACAAGTCTGCTGGGATAACATGTCAGCCTTTCTTAAATAGATCCTTGTTCATTTTTGTATTTCTCATTTAAATCTCTACAATGTCAAACTATAGTAGTGAAATAATCAGGGGGGGGGGGGCTAAAAGCATTAACCCCCTAACACACAAACTCCAGTTTATATGCAATGATCATTCAGAGATTTGGTTTAGTTTTGCTAAAATGAGGTAAATTCGTAACTCCTACTGGATTTACTAAGGATTGGCAAGAGGTCTTTGAAATTTACAAAGATGAGTAACACGCTTGAATCAAATTACATCATGTTAAATTACTAAATTTAGCAATGACGAGCTCAGGAAAATCAGGGGCAACATTGAGTTAAGCAGAGTGACATTGATGTTATCATCTCATATCAGCATAAAAGGCAAGAAATCTAATACCAACTTGCGTTTTTCAAGAAGGGATATTTTGGTGACACGATAAGTTTTCTTTTTGCGCAGTCAATATTCGCCAACTTGTGTTATTTGAACATTTCCATTTAAATTGCATTGAAAACCATGAAAATATAGTTTATACAGTAAATCTTCATATGAGTAAGAGCATTAATGAAAACATATGATTACAATCTCTGCAAATTGTCCATAATCATAAAATGAAAATATGAAAATTATTCTTTGAAATTACCATTACTAGTTATGGGTCATTTTCCAAGTGAGTTTAAAGGTGAAAACTTAATGTATTTTTCACAGAAATTGAATTTGCCAGAGACATGGCATTAATTGCTTGTTTCATACCTTTGGTTTTTCAAACGAGTAGCTATCCTTATTAGAAGACGATAGTTTGTCTAAGCTGAGAGCCCGTCGAAGCTTTTTCTTCGTTTTCTCCACCTTTTCCGATATCGACGTCCGCGACAGGATGGAGAGTTGAGACCCAGAAAGTTTCTTGTAGCTGTCATAATCACTAAAGTTAGAGAAGAAAAATGACAAAATGAAAATGGTTTGATTATGATATGATTTAGAATTGAGCCTACATCAATAACAAAATAGCGCGACATCAACACAGCATCCATACAGCAGGTTGCATTGACGTCAATAGAAATTTTTTTCAATAAAGTTTCGTTCGAAGGTAATTAAAACTACCTCTCAAGATAAAAAGGGACTCCATATTAAAATATCAAATTGTTCAATGTCTTGTAAAAATAATGTTAAAGCCTGTGTATAGCTTTGGTAAAGGGTCAATAATGTGATTGATAATCGAATATCATCTAATATGACAGTCTTACTGAAGCGTAGAGACCGTTAGATATTTTTCCAACTGCACTTCTCTGAGAAAATTTCAAATATTTCAAATCTTGGATATATAGCGCCCTCTCTTGGCGATGCTTGTTTTAAATTTAAAAAATGGACATTCAAGCACTTATCTTATAAATTTAGTGATTAGATATCCAAAAGTTACAGACAAAGAACATATCTTGAAAGTTTCAGCCCATTCCATGATTTGGAATAGGATTTAATTGAAAGACAAAAACACACAGATATTTTAATTTGATCGGGTGACCCGATCAAGTTAAATTTCCATGTAAAATCGCAAAATTTATCTTGTAAAACACTTTTTCATTTCATATCCTCCACATCATAACTGTTATAGGGCATATCCATTCATATTAGCTAGCAATGAATTGGAATAGTGATAAGTGCATTTTGGTAGATTTATCAAAACTATACACAAGCTTTAAGTTGAATAAAAATAACAGGTAAATGGATCCACTGAATACATAACACGGGGATACTTCATCATGATTTTACTGCTCATAATTCAATATGACATTTTATTGTTCTCAAGTTAATAATCGTTACAACATTTTACTCCTTATTTTCGATACATTCCTTCTTTTTTTTTTAATCTCTGGCAACAATTAATCTCTCTCTCTCTCCCCCTCTCTTCCACACTATCTCTGCTCTCTCTCTCTTCTCTGTCATCGGAATATAGGTGGTTTCAGACCGCCTCGAAGTTCGCCAGTTCCAGGTATTCTCTGATCGGGAAATTTACCCCGATCAGAAAATACCAGGTGTTTTGGTAATGTGAAAGCAAACTACGCGTAATCTCCCCGAAAGAAAATACCCGCTAAATAGTAGGTACTTGGCGAAATTACGAGAACTTTCGTGAGGATTTTTCCAAGGTCGCAGGTATTTTGGCGATGTGAAAGCAAATTACGGGAACTTTTATCCCAGCGTGTCGTTGGGCGCGGCGGCGTGGGTGGCTGCTGGGCTAGAGATTTTGAATCTCCCGCCTTGCCTGCTTATCAGACCACACTGCGCATGCTCGTAACTTCGGGAACTTATCCCGAAGGATGTGTTTCGGGGCGGTGTGAATGCAGGAATAATTAACGGGTATTTTTTAGCCTTAAAAAGTTCTCGTAATTTAACGGGGATTCTTGTGATCGAGGCGGTTTGAAACCACCTACAATGACATTTTATTGTTCTCAAGTTAATAATCGTTACAACATTTTACTCCTTATTTTCGATACATTCCTTTTTTTAACAATTAATCTCTCTCTCTCTCTCTTTCTCTCCCCCTCTCTTCCACACTATCTCTGCTCTCTCTCTTCTCTGTCACTGGAATACTGCATATATGTCCTTGTTCTTTAATAATATTTAATAATGTTGACCTCAAGACACCTACAAAATCATTTCAACTTTCGCTAAATATGGGAATTATTATGACCGAGAAACTGATCTGGGTCCCATAACACAAAGGTTAGCGATCGATCGTACCCTTGATTCCTACGATTAATTGTACATTGTAGTCTATGGAAGCAATCATAGAAAAATGTTCTACGATCATTGCCAAGTTTTGTGATACCGGCCCCTGGTTCGGCACCAAAGAATACGGTTAGCCATTTGTAAAGTTACACAAAGTTTTATGAAACAGTCCTCACAGTCTAAAATGTAGACCATTTTCCTTGAGATCTGAGTCACTGTGTTTTTTGAGAGACAAGAAAAATATGATACAACCCATCTCTTAATTGATTCTGGAATCTATCCCCATTCACATTCGCAAAATTGTGTGTATAGCAAACATAAAAGTAACTGTAAACATAAAATGCAATTCACAATTTTATTTTGTATAATGCACAATGACATATTACTACCTGGTAATGCTTATCTTTATGCTACATTTTGCATTTTTTAAACATTTTATCTGTTCCCTGATTATATTTGCAAACTTTCTTGTAATAAATCAATTCTGTCTAATGATACCAGAAAATTGGGATGAAATTTATATGACTTTGAGGTCATCAAGACATCCCCAAATTTATTAATTTCATCTACAATACTCATTGCTGTATTTTTCTGCTGGAAAGATCACACTGCCAACCAGTATGTTCACAAAGTAGACAATGGGAACATATTCATACTATTGGCTTTTATTTTAAAGGTATTGTTTAACTTTGTGAGCAGCCGATTTAAAAAATTCTCAAACCAAGTAAAACATGTGTACAAGTGCATGTATTAGAACTAATAAACCCTGAAAGCAACCATTATTGAGAATGAAAAGCTAAAACTACAAGGCAAACCCCGATTTTGTAAATAAGCGTCTTATAGACACCTTAATAGTACACATAAGTGTATAGGATGAAATTAAGATGGTGTTTCCGGTCACTTTATATTTCAATTTTTGAAGCACTAAATAATCATTTTCGAACGCAATTTTTTCTGGGCTTCATTTTTGGAACATATCACAGACACAGGTGACAAGTTTGACCTTCCAGCTCAGATTTTTTAAAGTCAAACCAATGTTAACCAATCACTTTAAGTCCTCCTTTTTGTTTCTCATATTATTACTGTACACAGGCCTAATTTATACACAATATCATTGTATTTATTTTGCATGTTTACATTTTTAAAATACTGATGTATATAGTCAAAATGTATTTTTCTATACATATATCTGTACTCAATGCCTTTTTTTTTAGAAATGAATAAATGAACTGAACTTAACTATTCAACAGTGTGAAGATATTTTCACACTGTGGACACCTCGACAGCGCAACTGTTCACAGCGTGTTCACACGGTCGACTATGTGAATACACGATTCACACTGTTGAAATGCTCAAACTAAACAGTGTGGAGGTGTGTTCACATTGTGTTCCACACTGTGGGCAACACTCTTTCCAGTAGTTATATAGTTTCCTTGGAAGCAAATATAGTTTTCTCTAGTGTGAATGTATATATTGGAAGCCTGATTTTATGCTAAGACCTTGACTAAGGTCTTCAAGACATATCATCCCCAAAAGCCGACTTGGACAGGAAGTAGAAGATATGGTCGATGGAGACATGAAGTCTGTCAATCACCAATCAACAACAAAGTTACTATACATCTTTAACAGGGGGTTGAAGGAAAGAAAAGTACATTAACTCCTACGCCTTCCAAGATGCGATGAGGAGGTTAAGAAATAGACACCGTTCTCGTTGAAATCCTAAAAACTAGTTGACTGGAAACTGGTTCAGGAAACCAGCTTTGAAGATTGTTTTGCTAGTGTTCCCATTTGATCACCTGAAAATGGTTTTCAAAACCGCTTCATGGAAAGCGATCTTGGCTATGCTCTGTTTCGCGCAAAATTGAAATCGCAGTGTAGGAATTCTGCTACACACAACATGTGCTAAAACCAGTTTATCTTGAAAACTATATTATGAGGTGGTTTTTCCAACCTGGTTTGGAAGATTGCTTCCAAGACTGCTTCGACCGTTCTCATTACATGTTGAACTTCAGTAAACTAGTTTTAGGAGAGTAATGAGAACAGGGTCTTAGATAAAATTGAGGTTTGAGAACAGGAGCCTTCATAAAGAAATTTACAATTATTGTAAAATTTGCAACTATTTATAACTACCAAGGAAAAGGAAACCTTGAATGTGATTGGCTGCTATGGCCTGTTACCATATTTGCCATAAAATGGCAAAGTTACAATAGTTGTCACTGTTCATGAAACAAGCCCATGGATTTTTTTTCTTCATTCTTACTGGTCCATATGAAACCATGTCATATTTTCCCACCTGTCCTTCTCGATTTCTTCCTTTTGTCTTTAGCTCCCATTTTCACTCATTTCTTTCTCTTCCCACATGTTATATCTTATTCTTTCTTTACTCTTACAAACGTCTTCCCTGTAAGCTTTATCAAGGAATTCAAGATCATATGAAAATCTTCACCAAAATGGAATTAACACAAGACACCCTATACCCCATATGTGAGTGAAGATACTCAACGAAACATATCCTACTCCTTTTGATATACAAAATGTGCCTTTCTCCCAAAACTATTCTCTTTGTGCGAGTCTTTGCTCTCAAGAAACTACAGGGCCTGCATATATTGCATTCTAATCAGCAAATACTGACATTTTATTTTTTTTTAACAAAAAAAAATTTGTAAAGATATTCAGTTGCCCCACCCCACCCCCTTGCCCAAGATCATGCAGTCATACCATTCGGGCAACCAGCACTGCCAACATGAGGAAGACTTCTCAAACTGCAGGCTCAAACCAAACTTTGTGAAAATCCTTCGTAAAATATCCATGGTTCTGTGCAGTCTTCAAGAAGTGCTGTATTAACGTTTCGGATTATATCAAGCTTTCAAACTGTTGCCACAATGTTATGCGAACAATCTAGTAATCCTTGTCTGTTTTTCAGATAAACCTCAAAAATCAATGCAATTTTTCCTGAATCCATACATTCAGGGTGACATAAGATGGGCTTTAAAAGCTGACGAAAGTTTTAACATCAAATGTATGACGGTATAAAACAAGTGAAGTTGACCTGAAAATTCAAGTCAATAACCTAACATTTCCAATACAGAAAAGAACAAATGAGTGCTTCAGTTTTATTCCATTTAACTCATTCCATACTGGAACCAGGCGATGTCTGTTGTTTAAAAGCCTATGGAAACTTCAGAATACAGAATTCTACAGGTTAACAACCAGCGCACATCACACAGCCAAAATATAATCCAGATAATTAAAAAAATTTAATAATGTCGAAAGGGCCTTGGGAGGTTTTTTTGAGCTACTCCACAAATCCAGCTTATATGAAGGAAAAGAGAGCGAATCGATGCTGCAGCTCGGATGTTACAAAGCACAGCACCCTCTCTGCAAAGTCCCAAACTCACAGCTAGAAATCTCCATCCAATTCAAAAGTACATAATTCTTTCCTCAAAATTCTAGATCTAAAATAGATTTAAAAAGCTCATCTTGAACACATTCCTTGTAAAACGAGAGTTGGTAAATCCACAGACACTTATCACTTGGCAGACATAAAGTTTCACCAAACTTATGGGTAGAGAAAAAAATCTTCACCCAAACTCCATAAAAAATCTCTCCTGATAATTCTAGATCTAAAACTGAGTAAAAAAGCTCTTTCTGCTGCTTTCCTTGCTAAATGCTAGAAGTTAAATCCGCGGTCACTTATCACTAGGTAACTTATTGCAGAAGTCTTTATCCAAAGTCTATAATTTCTCTCCTCACAATTTTAGACTTGAAATTGATTCAAAGTGCTCATCTCGGCCACTTTCCTTGCTAAAAGCGAGTCCAGGTATAAAAGCGAAATGATCAAAAAGTAAGAAGATGAAAATATCGCTGCCGCCCAGAAAAGGGCTGAAGCTGCTCGTTGGGAGCAAAGAAAGTTGGAAACTATGATGGCTTTATTGAAAAAGGAAAAAAAATGTGATGTATCGTCCAAAATTATCCACTTTTAGCTCGTATCATGACAAGTAATCTTGACGTAGCCAACGTTTGGAGGTTAGTCAGATACGATGTTTGTCCAAAGTCTCTTTAGAGTGAATGCGTTCCATCTTTCTCTTCTATCCTACCTTCTTTATCAACCATCAATCTTGATCTCACTTTCTTTCCATCCCTCTCTCCCCATACCCCCTCGCTTTTAGCTCTCTCCCCCTTTCTATAAAATCTTCACCCCAGTCGATCCCCACCCCCTCTCTCTCTTACTTGCTCAGCTCCCTTTCAGATACCCCCTCATTACTTTATCTTTCTTTCTATCACTCTTAAGCTCTCTCTTCCTTCTTCCTATCTCACCCTCTCTCTCTCTCCCTCTCTCTATACTTATCTTCATCTTTTGTATCTCCCTTTCTTCCATTGCCCTCCTTCCAAGTTCCATTCTTGCCCCCTCCCCTCTCCCTCAATTTTTTCTCTCCTCTTCTCTCCCCTTTCTCAATACACACACCTATTCCCCTCTCACTGTCTTTCACCCGCTTCCCATCTCGTACTTTTCCTTCCTCCAATCTCTTTCCAAGTTTGTGTCATAACTATAACATGACAAGGTTGCTTGGCTCAAACCCAATATCGGCAAAATATGTTGGAAAAAATGGTGAAATGAGAAAAAAGAATATATATTTTTGGACATGGCAAGGGCAAACGGTAAAGATCTCAAAAAATTCAACTTAAGTCCAATTTTCCCAAAACAAAAACATTTTATCAAATATGATCTCCTTTATACACATGTAGATTAGAATCTTTCGAAATGCACTATTAAACAAAATGAAGAAGAAATCTGGGGACAGTCTTACAAAGAGTTATGATTGATCCGATCAATCGTATCTCTATGGAAATCCACCAGGGTTTTTTTTCTACAGGAAATCTGCTCATTGACTTTTGCAACCAAAGAGAAACACAGTGAATTTTCAAGAAAACGATGAATATTCATCATAGCTAGAATTTTTTTTGACAAACAAGCATAATAGATGTTGATGCTGCTGGCCGTCCATAGTTGCGATTGGTCGGATCAATCACAACTCTTTGTAAGACGGGGCCCAGATGTCCTTTAGACGAGTATCAAACTCATGTTTACTAAAAGATGGAAACTGACCTTGATGTTGGTATTCATCTCAAAGTGCTTGATACCGGAGTTTGTCGAAAGAAACATGTTTGAATGAAGCTATTAAGTTAAATGCAAGTCTCAAATGTGGTTCGGGTCAATCAAAACTCAATAAATATATTTCCACTTCAGGGCCCTTTCCTTGCATTACAACTTTGTCCGACAGAAAACATTCTAAACCACTTTAATTTGTGCTTCTTTGAATTTCGAATTAAAAAAAAGAGTTTAAAAAAAGTTTTATAAATGAACTGACCAAGACAATACATCAGGTTCAATGAAGGCCTATTTATGCTCTAACATGACACAATTCATTATTAAACATAAGATGAGAGTTACAGTGTATTTCCAAAAATATTCATGCATAATGCAATGTCACACTTTTCTTCTTGATTTGCATTTTGTTGGAAATGAAGAGTTTCCACTTTAATTACTTTTATAATATGTTGTACAGAATACTTTACTCTGGGAGAGTCGCTACTAATTCTCCCGTCTGAGCCGGACTACCTGTTGTCTGCCGTAAAAATCATAATTTCTCATATATTTTGCCCCCAAACATGATATGAGGACCAAATGTTTCCTAACTTTTGCCTGAGTCACGGGCATGTGTCATGTGATCTTCCTGAAGGCGGCTGCCAATCAAATTTGGGAAAATTTATGGAAAATAGAGGACATTTTGATCAATACAGTTGCAACGAGTGTTATACAATTTCGATGTAATTTGAAATTATGTACAATAGCCTATGGATGGGGATCATCTCATTCCCCCCCATAGACCCTAAATCTCATGAAAATACCTCCTCTGAATAAAGTATATCAGGGCTCCTAAAGAGTTAAACATTTTCACTCATACAATCTCAGCAGTTCACCCTTCTTCATTTTTAATGCCCCTTTTGAAATCTGCACGGTGAGGGACATCTCATTCCCTTGACCCCCCCTCATTTTTAATGCCACTTTTGAAATCTGCACGGGTGAGGGTCATCTCATTCCCTTGACCCCCCCCTCACTTTTAATGCCACTTTTGAAATCCGCATGGGTGAGGGTCATCTTATTCCCACCCCCCCCCATAGACCCTAAATCTCATGAAAATACCTCCTCTGAATTAAAATTTCGCTTTTGATATTTGAAATCATAAATTTGCATATCAAAATTACCTCAATGAATTTACAGAACCCCCTTAAGTTGTATATCATTTGATTTGGAAATGTCATGAGCAATACAAATCTGGTAATCATGTAATTAATGGTATGGGCAAAGAAAAAAAAGTATGGTAGTCTGAAATAAAGTGTATTAGGGGTCCTAAAAAGTTAAACATTTTCACTCATAAAATGTCAGCAGTTCACCCTAACTTGTTTTTAATGCTACATTTGAAATCATTGTGAAATTTCCTTTCAGAAAAAGTACACATTGCATGGATAGGGCGAACATATTCAAAGTTATGACAATCTTTATGCGCCTTGCGCTTTCATTAGATTTGGGCAACGCAACACTGAGGGGGCGAGTTCATGGCCATATGATTGCTGCTGTATATGACAGTGATGATAACTGTTTGCACCCCTTCTCTTTGCCTGTCTTTGCATTTTGTGACATTACAAACAAATTTAACTGACAGTACCTTTCCATTGAAATGTTCCTTTTTCTGTTTTCCTCAGCCAATTCAACTCTATTTTCTCTCACTCCATTTCACGATAAATGAACACATAAACTAATTTGGTTCAAGTCAGAAATATGTCACTAAATCTAAAGAGCATGTCCGGTTACTTTTACTATCTTTCAAACAAAAAAGTAAAAAGTCTTGTTTTCATTGTAAAAAATGTTAATATTTCTGTCTCCTCTGCTAATTCAAGTCCCTTTTCTCTCATTATTTTTCATGATCTTGAACAGACAAATAGTCCAATTCAGCAATTAGTCACTCAATTAAATGAGTATCTTGTCATAACTTTCACCCTTTTTTCTCATTACAAAAAGAACCAATGAGAAAAGGGTCTTGACCATGTACCCAGACGTCTCGGCAAAATTCCACCATCCACGTCGTTTGGTCTCGATATCTTAATGAAGGAAGCGTAAATTAGTACATTTTCATTATGCGTCATGATACGACAGGATAATGCGCTTGGCACCCCGGATCAGTGATGGGCTAAGACCACGGGTAATCTGGGGTTTCCTGTTTAATGATATGAGATGAATGGAACTCTCTTCAAATGAATACAGTATCAATCAAATTAATATGTACAAAATGAAAAAAAAGGGCAAACATTTTGTGCAGAATATCATTAAAAACAGACAATATCTATTAAGATCTAAAGTGTACATCAATGAAGTCAATACATTTGGACAATGCATGTAGCCAACATGTATCTAATCTATTTTCAAACGAGTTTACAACTTACCGGTAGATTCAATGCCAGATTAAACAGAACAGCTGCATGTTGTTCTATTTCAGTATTTCTAAATGATTGATTCTCTATTTATTCAATTATTCATCATCTAGATCCACTTTTAATTCATTCATTCCATCCATCCATTCACTCATTCATCAATTGAATCATGACATGGTGGCTCTGTGGTAAAGCAGGGGCCTCATGAATAGGAGGTCATGGGTTCAATTCTTAATGAGACATGTATACCAAAGACTTATAAAAGGGGACCTTCTACCCTCTAGCAAGGGTTTATTTCCAGTTCGTCCGATTACCAACTGGTCAACCATCATTTGGTCTACCATCAGTTAATTTGTCCACTCACCACATGGTCTACTTTCATTTACTAGTAGTCTAATGCCATTCCGTCTAATAACCAATTGTTCCATATAGCCATTTGGTCTGATTGGAGTAAGTATTAAATTGTGCAAAATGAATGAAAATGAAATGGATATTAGACCAACTGGTTATGAGACGAAATGGTGATTAGACAAAGTAATGAGTGAATCAAATGGTTAATGGACAAAGTGTTTGTTAGACGAAATAGAATGGCGTCAGACTAAATGAAAATAGACCATGTGATGAGTGGACGAGTTGGCAGTAGACAAATTGGCAATTTACCTCTAGCAAGACCCTCGTCATTTATATTAGTAACAATGACATATTACATTAATTAAAATGCTTGCTGGAAGACTGGCTATTAAAATATAAAGCAGCTATCCCTGTAATTGTTATTATTTACAGATTAATATTTAGTGACTTTTAAACTGCTGTTTCGAAAAGGTTACAGACTGTTTACAAGAACCTCATATTCGACATACAAAAAAAATGATGTCAACGTTTTATGTTCCTTCTCATTGATGACTCAAAATGACACAAAATCATCACTGTAAAATTGGCAGAAGAGAAAATCTAAAATGACAAGACAATGCCTTGTTTGTGACAGAAAAACATCAATAAAATCTGAACCCTTCACACCGTGGTACTTTTTTCAATTTCATATAAACTTTGTAGGATTAGTTTAAAAATGATAATCAATTTGGTAAATAAAAAGTTGACCCTTTTTGACAAATATTGAAGAGGTGTTGATATCTGCGAAAAGTTGTCCAGGGAAATTCTCTTTAAATTAGTAAAATGATCAGTCATGGACTTGCCAGTGTTATCCTTTGTTTATGATTTTAATCTACCTCTTCTTTTGTAAAATGTGTGTTCAACAGCTGCTAATGGAATTCTCGAGCAACAGGCAAAATGCTCATCCTTATATGATACTTTATACATGTACCACTCCCCTTGTTTCGCTTGATCTGATATTTCTGCCTTTTTAATTTACAGAATCCTTTCACTATCCCTTCCTTCTAATATCCCCTACAGAAATTTAAGCGTGCCGCTTGCTCGTTTAAAGATCGCTTAACTATTACTCTGCACGCATATTACACGCTTATTAAGCTAGCTGCATGATAGTTACTAACATGCCGCAAGCTTGCGCAAGCTAGTCGCAAGCTTGAAAATTTCTGTGGGGGTATGTGGAAGAATTTTGGTCTTATGGTTCTGAGTCTCACCTTCTTAGCCAAGGGACATGGGTTCAAATCCCAACCATGATGTTAATTCGCTTCAGGAAGGGATTTATCCACACTGCATCAAAAAGTATTCATCAATATGCTAGAATTAAAATTGACCCAATCAATTACCTTGGATTTCATATGCAATATTAACTGCAAATCATTCTCTTGCAGAACCCCTTTTAGTGACTCTAGAACTTAATGAAATCCTCTATGCCCTTTTGGTTCATTAAAGCAAAATCAACATTCATATGGGATATTTACATACATATGATCGGTGTATAAAGCTGACACAGACATCGGACGCACCAGCTTCGGGATGGTTGGCCGATATGCATTCCTCTTCACAGGCTCGGCCAAATGCTGCAACGTGGGCGAATCCTGGATCCGAAGCTGCGCTTGATTGATGACAGCATACCGCATGTACAACGAGCAGGTTGGGCGTTTCTCGAATTTTTTAGATGGAAGTGGGGCGTAGTTGGAGTCGTGTATTGCATCGTCTTCTTGTCTAGAAGGCATGCAGACTTCCCAGTCATCTGTGCTTGATTTTTCACATGAGATTTTGAGGGATTTCTTCCTTGATGACATCCTTGGTAGGCTGTGACTATCCCATGTGGTAGGGTAATCAGGAACAGTGTGGTCCATCTGCTCCAAGACCATTTTGTTTTGTCACTTGATGCTTGTGCAAAATTATGTAGTAGTGCAAAATATCAAATATTCCTTAGGAGAATGCTCAGAACATCAGCACTTAAATATGCGATATGAACATCAGTCACAACTAGAGCTTCTTACAAACAAATGTTTCTTTTCGTTACAAGTCAAACACAGGATTGATCGATTTGGAACATTCCCATGTTTGAAGAGGCACAGGTGACTCAAGCTGAGCTGACTTGAATAATGATAAAAACAGTTGACACGTATCTAATTAATGCTCAAGAATCTGGAACCATTTCTAAGTCTTGCCTGCCTAGCTTGCAGCAGGTGGTAAAACAAACACGAATGCCAAATCTTTCAAAACTACCCTTCTTGCACAATACAATGATTGTCTATCACTCTCTATGTTCAGCTGTTATCCCAGACACTCATACTTCAGATACATTCCAGATTGTTGACAGGACCATCCATGATGTCCGGTCAATTCACATTGGTTTTCCAGGAAAAGCACACAGACCACTAGATCATGAACTGTCCAGAATTGCACACATCCAGAAAGACAGTCCTAGACTATGCATTCCTCAAATCAAACTGTTGCGACACTGGGTACACCACAAGTACCTTCTCACAATCAAATCAATCCTGAGACTTCTCAAGTCTTCCAAAGGCACTACTGGCTGTTCATCCAGGGCAGTTGTCTCTGACAATCTTAAACCTCTCACCACAAAATGTTTTCACAGAAGGTCGCGGACCATCACTTGCTACTACTCGGACTTCCAAAGACCTTCTGGGGGTACTACTGCTCACTAGGGAACTACTGCTCAATAGATGCAGTTGTCTAGGAAATTCTTTAGAGACTGTTTACCATCTGACTGATCATCAACTGGACCAAAATTGGAGACGTCCTGAGTGTCTATTGATCATCTCTCGTCATGATTAATTGGTCCAAAGGTGTGATTCAACCATCCCATCCAACTTGTAAATGCAAATTAAGTCTTTCACCTGAAGCAATTATCCTGAAAGGCTGTAAATCAGAATGGCTGTCACGGCTTTCCGAGTACAGGACGGGAGAAACCAGAAGAAACCTCATCCGCAAGAGGTTCTTTTAATTAGTAATTATCCCCTTCTACAAGAAATGGTGAGAGTTTGAAAGCTAAGCGGATAATTATCCCAACTTGTATAATGATTACCTGCCATGAGTCATACCCTGGTTAAAGAAGAGATTCAAACTTGGCCCCTTTTTCCTTTGAATCATCCCCTCTTCCCAATGTTTCCCCTTTTCTCTCTCTCCCTCTTTTTATGTCATTTTATAAATTGGTTTTAATTATAACCATATCCACAATTAAAATCCTTGTGCCATAGTCCTTCGTTTCATAGCTTGGTAATCTGTTTTGGCCTCTCTCCATTTCCTTCTCTCTTCTTGCTTTCTTCCTTCACTATCTCCTATGTCTTGCTTGTATACTCCCCCTCTCTCTCTCCCTCTCTCTCTCCCCCCTTTCACAAAAATAAAGCAAAGACTGTATTTAGAATTGGAACAATATTTGTATCCAAATAAACCATAAAACCTTGTGATTGCTGGACATGAAGGTTAAACAGATTTTTCCATAAGTTGCCCTTAATCTTATCAAGGGGATTCCCGCCCTGACACAAAAAATGATTGAATAAACTCAGACATATTAGAATAGCATATACATGTACTACAAATTTTTGTAAAAATCCAAAAGAAATAGTATAGTTAATTTGATGTCATGGCACGCAGTTAAAACTATAAAAAAATGTTATTTTTTAAACAAAAAATTTGCATCAGGTGTAGGAGAAATGCTCTATTTAATAAATAAGAAATCTCGCACCAATGCATGATAAAGAATATTCGCTTTCTTGTTTTGCACAATATCTTGGCAGTTAGCTAAAATAGGAATAATTAATTTTTTTCATCTTTAATCGATGGTCATGAAAATCAAAACAGTAATAACTCTAAGAGATTCAAGTGTGCACCACACTGAGTGCACACTTCATAATCAATAGGCCCTACACATTTTGCACCTTCTTTTAAAGGTCAAGTCCACCCCAGAAAAATGTTGATATGAATAAAGAGAAAAATCAAACAAGCATTATGCTGAAAATGTCATCAAAATCGGATGTAAAATAAGAAAGTTATGACATTATTTTTCACAAAACAGTGATATGCACAAACCAGTGACATGCAAATGATAAAGTCGATGATGTCCCTCACTCACTATTTCTTTTGTTTTTATTGTTTGTATTATACAATGTTCCATTTTTTTAAAGCTTTGACAATGAGGACCAACTTGATTGAACAATATAGTATTAAACAATGCTAATTGCACATGTTCAGGAAGGAATTAATCGTTCTTTCACACAGCAACAGGGAGAAAATTGGAATATTTCATATTTCACATAATAAAATACAGAAGAAATAGTGAGTGAAAGATGTCATCAGTCTCCTCATTTGCATACCGACAAGGATGTGAATATAACTGTTTTGTGAAATTAAGTAAAACTTTAAAATGTCGTAACTTTCTTATTTTACATCCGATTCTGATGAAATTTTCAGTACGTTATGCTCATTAGATTTTTCTCTTTTTATTCGAATCAACTTTTTTGTTGGGGTGGACTTGTCCTTTGAATAAGCGCAATGAATTGAATTGCATTGTGACACAGTCTCAGTAACTGTGCAACAGTACATTTCAGTTAGGAAATATGCGATGGTACGAAACTGGAGGAATTCTTGCATACTGGCAAGCTAACTAGGCACTGAACAATAATGATAAGAACACGAGAAATAAATCATTCTTCTGTTAAGATGCTAATTGCCATGTTCACCCCATGTTGCAAACTGAATAATGCTTGTTGCGCTGTGCACAATTAACTGCTAATTCAATCACCTGAACAATTAATAACTGTAAACACCTTGTCATGTATTCATGGAAAGAACCGGGGGGGGGGGGGGCACTTACATTGAAGAGTGGATACCATGCGCGACCAAAACAACATGTAAAAAGGATGTCTTTTTCAAGATAGGGCATGTTACGTACGTAACGTAATAAGGGTGTCAAAAACACTAAAATAATGAAAAAAGGCAATCTCCCCCACAGAAATTTTCAAGCTTGCGGCATGCTAGTAACTAGCACGCGACGCGGCTAGCTTAATAAGCCTGTAATATGCGTGCAGAGTAATAGTTAAGCAATCTTGTAGCGAGCAGGGACTGTTCGCTAGCGTGCACTCGCTTATTAAGCAAGTGCCCTGCTAGTCGCATGCTAGTTACTAGCATGCGGCACGCTTAAATTTCTGTAGGGGTTATTTCGCTAGGAAAGCTACATGTTTAGGGTCAAATTTGCGAGGGTATAAAAAATCAAGACTAACATGTTTTATAAAGGATGTACTCTTTGTCCAAGGAGTCAACACTACGTGTTTTGAGTACGATTCGCGCAAATTGGGCTGTACTAAACCCAGTGGTGTAGGTACATGTAAAGATAAAACCAACGACCGACGTCCGTGACATAACATTGAAATATCGCTGTACTTGTTTAGGGGTTCAATTCAGGGAATACTTGCCAATAGCATCGCTCTGTTTCCAATACTTGTTAAGGGTAGGGTTTCACACGCCAATACTTGTTAAGGGGTGCATTTTCAGAATCTGGAAAATTTGTGTTAAGGGTGCTTTTGAGATCTCATGGACGTGCATGGTATCCTCTCGTGAATGGAAGTGGCCCCCCCGGGGAAAGAATCCTAAGATTGGAAACCAATATCCCAACAGAGTGAAAAAAGTTCTAGCTTGCTTCCTTCACAACATAAAGCAAGGTTTACATAAGAGTGATCATTCTGTTTTACTGTAGAGCACATTAAATGTTAGGTGCTGTATGTAAGCAAGTTTTATTATTTTATTATCATTACTTAACACCTTAAATAATAGAAAACTTATAATCTACCTGATCCTGTAACACAATATTAGGCGCTCTATAAGTTAGTTATTATTATTATCATTCCTTCAAAATAGTAGAAAACTTACAATAACTTTACCTGATCGTGTAACATGATATGAATACCCTTATGAGCTCCATACAGAATGAATTATACACTGTAGAGTCCAAATGATCCATGCAGATCAAGCTCATAAGTATACTTCTCGGATAAATCCAGATTAAGACAATAATGAATAGAGAACAGAGAAATCCTGAGTGATGACAAAAAAAAACCTTGTGAGCTGACTTCTTTCCATCTCAGACCACTACACAAGTCCTGTCCAATGAAAGGTACAAGACCTTGCTTTGGTGCTGAAAGTCACTCTCGTGATGAAAAACCCCCTTCTCCTAAAAACACCTTGATCAATCCAGACACGAAATCATCTGCGATAAGATGTTCAATTCTGACAAAAATTTGCTTGGGAGTTTGCAAAACTTTTTGAGTAACAGAGATAAAAGGTCCCCCTATTTTCTTGATCATAGGTTCCAACCCTCCCTAATTGACTACACCCATGTTTTCAGTACCCCCCATTTACTCCTAACCGTGAAGTGATAATAGGTCGGACATTGCAACATGGGGAATTTGAATGGCGATTCTTAGAGGCAGGTTATTTGTTACAATTAGCAAATTCTTTCACTGCACAGTCTCACATTTTAAGGGCGTGTCGTGGGGAGGAAAATGAAACTCATCCCGAAGCCCTGCTGTGCGTCCAACTTTCCAATGCACTGTCCCCGTTAACGTAGATTGGTTACGCTCTATGAATAGATTGACATTGAGAGGTATATGATTGAATCCACGGATTTGGTTTTGGGATGAAGTAATTTGACCAAGGACAGCCAGGAGATGTTCTTGAGATATGATTTGTTTAATGACTCTTGCTTGCAGCCTTTCTTTTCATCTATCTTACAAGGTGTACTCACACCTTCTTGACCAGAAAATCCCAGGCATTTCTGCCATTGTGAAAGCAAATATCTGTAATATCCTGTAAAGAAAAATACCTGCTAAATAAGAGGGAGATGTTGTAGGCCTGCATGCCGAATTTAAAACAGCATTCACAGGTGTTTTTTTTTCTCCAAGGTTCTGGGTATTTTGGCAATGTGAAAGCAAATTATGGGAACTTTCTTAACAAAATGAGCACGTTACATGTAGGCGTGAACACCTTGGCCTCGCCTGCTCATCGGACAATACTGCGCATGCTCACAACTTTGAGATCTTTTGCTTTGGGTCGGTGTGTTTGCAGAAAATAATTATCTGGTATTTTAAGGCCTAAACAAGTCCTCATAATTTAATGGATATCCTGACAATAAGTCGGTCTGTATAACACCTAAGAAACTTTCTATAAAGATCATCCAGAGGAGACAATGAAAGTGTTCTTTACAAACAGGTAATCTTTCTAGACAGGTGTCCTTTGAGAGAGGAGGGGGCTAAAAAAAAAGGCGGACTCTATATGGCTATCCGCAAGTACAAATAAACTTCAGCCTTTTTCTCCACCTCCTCTTCCTCATCATCATCATCAGCACCAGTTTTATGTCTGAGTTCTGCGTCGTACATGCCACAGGGACGAAGACTGAGACAATAGTCCCAGAGAGGGCGATGAGACCAAGACCCGGGACCGAGACTACAATCTTCAGAAGAGAGACAAGGTTACATATAGACAATGACATCCAAGTCAGAGCAGCCGGAGAAAGATCTTGTGTTCAAAATGAGCAGAGGACAAGACGAGACATGAAAGACACAATCACTGTCTCAAGATACTCGACATTGACGATCTGAATTAACTTGGCAACTTGAGCTCTAATTTGTCTCGCAAATGTCTCTGCCTCAGAGATGAAAGTCCTTTGAGAAAGTGACTGGGATAAGACAAAAGACACAGTCACTGTCTTGGGAAAATTAAGTCGCAAGCTAATAACTAGCTAGCGACTTAAAAATTGCAAGCTAGCAAATGGTAGTTGCTTGATAATAGAGCACTTCATTATTTCTTTGCATGCCTATTACAAGCTTATTAAGCTATCCCCTCGATAGTCACTACAATAGGTAATCACCAGCTAGCCACCAACTAGCGACTAATTAGTGGCTAGCCTGAAGTTTACGCGAGGGCAGATAGAGTTAATGAGAATGGCATCCAAGTAAACTGATCAAAGGGGCTAATTTGAATTTAAGTATATTGACAACGTATCGGGATCAATGGAAAAAGAAAGGTTCAGGAGAGATTTTATCATTCAGCTATATATAACACATGTAACACAAGAGGGAGCCAAACATGATTCCCTCTGATTTAGCCACTACCTATCAAAAGACTTTTCTGAAATCCCTATAAACAGAAAAAAAGGATTCTGCTATGAACATTTAGTAGCAGGGAATAATTCTCAACCACATGTCCCCTACAGAAATTTCCAAGCTTGCGGGAAGCGTGCGACTAGCTTGCGCAAGCTTGCGGCATGCTAGTAACTAGCATGCGGTTAGCTTAATAAGCGTGTGATATGCGTGCAGAGTAATAGTTAAGCGATCTTTTAGCGAGCAGGGACTGTTCGCTAGCATGCACTCGCTTATTAAGCGAGTGCCCTGCTAGTCGCATGCTAGTTACTAGCAAGCGGCACGCTTAAATTTCGGTAGGGGGTATGTTCTTAGATATAATTCCTATGTAAAAAAAACAATGCTACACAAGTTAAAAATATGAAGCAATTTCGATGTGACATCAGAAAAAATATTCTGAATGGTGAACCATAACCTTCAGGACCATTGTACAAGTGTGTCATATTCCCAAGGGGGGGGGGGCATTTCCATTGACGAGTGGACACCATGTGTGACCATGGGATCTTGAAAAGCACCCTAAACACATACGGTATTTTCCATATTCTGAAAATGCACCCCTTATTAAATATTGGCGTGTGAAACCCTACCCTTAACAAGTATTGGAAACAAAACGATACTCTTGCCAAATATTCCCTGAATTGACCCTCTAAACAAGTACAGCAATATTTTTATTGTAATGTCACGACGTCGGTTTTCGGTTTTACCTTAACCAACATCATTGGGTTTAGTACAGCCCCATCTCCCACATCTCGCGCAAATCGTACTCTAAACACCTAGTGTTGACTCTTGGGTCAGAAAGTATATCCTTTATAAAAGTTTTTGACACCCTTATTACATTACGTATGTATTGTGCCCTATCTTGAAAAAGACATCTTTTTACATGTTTTTGGTCGCCCATGGTATCCACTAATCAATGCAAGTTCTTTATTGAAGACCATCAAACAAAATTATCAACAGTCTGCTAATGATGTTTTGCAATCATTTTACAAAAGTATTTAAAAAGATACGAATTAATACTGTGTAGAATTTGCTTCTGGCAGAATGTATGATATACCATATTCAATCTTGGTGTACGATCAACAATGCCTGAAAGTTTTAGATGAAATGAAAGTCATATTTAGAGCTTTTTATAAAAGATATATATTTCAACTACATAAATATCAGCAAACATTCGAGGTGCAAACACACTGCCCAGATATGATAAATGATGCTAGTCCCGCAAAGAAACAAACAAAACAACTCAAAAGTTAAACTCAACTTTATGCAAAAGTTAGAAACTAAAGTAAAAAAAGAAATATTGATTGATAAGTAAATAAATTAAATTATATTATTACCTATAAGCATTTTAGGAGATAAATAAAAGTCATATTTCGCTCGTTACTTTCAATCCGAGACCAACGAGGTTTGCCATGTGGCCCTCCCGGGCTTTGCCCGTAGAAATCCTATACAAAATAAAGGGCAATATTGGCCATATTTCTGCTAGTGCACTTGCGCAGTAGGAGCCAATTACGATTGCTAATTTCAGTATTTCAGAAATCTGACTGGAACCAGTTTATGAACCAATGAATTGTAGATAATGCGCGGCGCGGCCAGTGCATACATAAACGTAACCCAAGCACAAGATTTCTACGCGTTGAGTGTATGTGCGCACCTTGCATGATGCGTGACTACAAGATAACAATCTCGTCACAATTGCTTATTAAGGGTTACTTCGCTTAGGTCGTGAATAACCTGAAATCAGAAGTAGTGACAAGCAATTAAACAGGCATATAAATTGTTCCAAATTGTAGCTTAAATTACACATTGCACAGCCTTAGGTAATAATAATAATATTGACTGGCTTTTCTTTCGGGAAACATCTAATATGTCGCCCTTAAAAGAACCATATTGCCCTTGTCTAAAGGCTTGGGCCAATATCATTCTGTTGCGGGCGACATATTTGATGTTTCCCTCAAGGCCAGTCAATATTATATAAATATCCTACCTCCTTCGTTTACAGCTGCGATATACCACCCCAAATTTGGTACCCCTACCAGGGTAAGGGGAGAACGACTGTACGGGTGAAAGAGACCGGTGGAAGTATATCCGCCTCACCAGAGGTGGATGGGCCGACATCTTTGAGTTTGACTTTAGAAACAGCACCATTGGTCAATCGATTTCAACACAACAAAATGAAGAAACGTACTTAGCTAATCCTCTAGACTATACAAAGAACTTGATGAGGATTTGGGTGGGGTACAGAATGTACAGTATTTTATCCACAGAATCAAAGAGGTATTCCACAGTAATGCTCTTCGATGCTTCTGGTTGGAAGCTGTTCCAAAGTGGTTAGCTTCGGATGCTGAGAGGAGCGGATTGCAAAATATGGTTACTCATCGCGTTTGCCGTGACAGGAAAGAAGCAAACGGCGGCGCTGAATGCAATCAGAGGAAAGAAAAAAAAAACTGTCTGAGATCAGATCGGAGCTGGCATCGCAGAATAAGCCGGCTCATGTGGTTAATAGGCAAGTGGATGAAGGGAGATGTCGCCAATGATTCTTCCTATGCTGGAAGCGCTGAGCAAACGTATTCCAGTTTCCGAGGCTGCCAGCGTTCAAACGTATCTAGCTAAGTGAGAGTTCCCCGCGCTCTTATTAATGACCTCCTTTCCTATCTCTACGCTGGTCCTGGTTGTCAACTCCCTAACAGGGTATGTCTCGTATCATTAAGACCTCCTTGGATGTGTCGACATGCAAGGAAGGGAGACCGCAGTGTCGTTGAGTGGTTGAATCTTTTGTATCAAAGGAAATGAATGATAGTCTAATCATGGCTAATGAAAGATGACTCAATTATGGCATTGAAATCTTCACCCAATCTTCAAGATCACAAACACTTCGAACAACAGCAGAAAAATTTACATGAATTCTGTTGTTCTTTTAACCTTGGCATACTTTGTGAATGCCTCAAATCCAAGGGAAGAAAAACAAAACACGAATATATAATTACAGTGTCCTCTATTGTTCAACTTTTTTATAATCTATAACACCCTCTCTAGAACAACTAAAGGTGAAAACCAGCTGTGATTTTTCTTCACAAAGAAAAGGACTTTTTTTAACACACTTCCAAATCAACCTTTGAAATAATAGGTATAATTTTGACTGAACAGCAAGAATGTGAATTTCAGGTAAAGAGCGAACAAGGACACACACAGCTGTGTTTACACACCCTGGAACTGCTGAACTTGGAATAATGTGGACGAAACTCTTATCAGAGACCAAATGGTGACTATAACACCATTGAGGCGGCAATCGCAGTTTTTGGTAATCTCGTAATCCTAAAATTTCCACTTAATATAATTTAAGTTGGATCTACATACTCCCCCTGAACTACACGTCCTTACATTACCCAAGTTCACACAGGACCTTTGATAACATAACTTTAATCTTCAAGTTTACGAAGACAAATTGGTAAGCGGCAAGTGCAGCTTTGGATAATACGGTAATACCCAAATGCCCCTTTAATAGCCCCCTCCCTTCCCAGAACTGGCTTATAATACCAAAGTTAACATGGGACCTCTGAATTTTTTTAACTTTAAACTTCAAGTTTTCATGAATCTCACACTGAAAATGACTATTAAATGAGTAAACTTACAATTGGACAGGTCAACACGATCTACTGTACAACAAGAAAATGACTACTTAAAAGTTCTGAGGTTGCCGTGTGAACATGATTAGTGATCTAGGACGTAAGGGCAGCTAGCATTTGTTCAGAGATTGAACAGGGATTGTCACGATGGTGTGATTTTTAAGTCAGCTTAAGTCTTTATCGTGTTAAAAATAGTGCCCGCGCTGCTTTTAGAGCCTGATGGTGTCCAACAGTAATGTGGACAGATCAAAAGAGTGTTCTTGATTGCGAAGTGAGTGTTTCAGCGGTCTCATATGACCACGAACAATGCAAGTATTTATATCAGGGTTGATGAGGTTCCCAAGTAATACATTATGTCAAAACAACGAACTTTATAAAATGGAATAACCCCAAATTTTGCCAATATGTAAAGCACCCCTGCAAAAACCTAAGGGAAGATAAATTAAGCATTATGATCAATTCATCAAATTTAAACAAGAAATTAAAAAGTTCCAACAATTATGAGTTCAGGGCATTCAGGTTCGGAGCGGTGTATTGTTTGACATTTCAAAAGACAGGTAAGTTTAATCTGACCGTGGCCGAGTGGTCTAAGGCACCTGCCAGATGCATGAAAGTCTAAGGTTCAATCACGGCCAAGGCACAAATGCCTGTGAGCAAGGCATTTAATTTTAATCCACACTGCTCTTTTATCCTACATTTAAATAAATGAAAATGCTATGTTCTTTATAACTGTGTGGACTTTTTTTAAAAGTTTGATCTGACTGAATGCAATTGTGTGTTCAACAAATCCACAATGATGTGCTCATATTACTTACACTCTATGTCATAAAATAAAAACCCTTACAAACAAAATCTAATTCAGATGTTGTTTGAAGGTTTGCATGGTGGCATGTGCAATCGCTGATGTGGTTTACGGTACACCATGTGGAGAGTTATAGAAACAGTGGATAGAAGAGAAGATATGGATAGGCGAGAAAGTGGAGATTTGAGAGTAGAGTATTCTTTCTTGAAAGTAGTCCTGAAAAGGACTGTAAACCAGGAAAGATTGATGGGTTGAGAACAGCTTGAGTAGTAGAGCTGATGAGGAGATGCTGACTTGAGTCGTCTTCAGGAGACGGACAGTCAACTTGAAGACCTGAAGACGGACAGTCAACCTGTCCGAAATGTCAAGTCTCTCTACTCGCCGACTCAAGCCAGCATCTCCTCATCAGCTCTACTACTCAAGCTGTTCTCAACTCATCAATCTTTCCTGGTTTACCGTCCTTTTCAGGACTACTTTCAAGAAAGAATACTCTACTCTCAAATCTCCACTTTCTCACCTATCCATTTCTTCTCTTCTTCTTTCCAGTGTTTCTATAACACTCCACATGGTGTACCGTAAACCAGATCAGTGATTGTAAAATTTAATTCACTAAACTTTCCTATGACGTAAAACCAACAAATGGAACATCTGTCTTCTATCACATCTAAAATGGCAGCCAAACCACTTTGAAAGAAATCCTACTTTTAGGATCGACATTGGCACGTTTCCCAATCACCGCTACCTTTGTTCGTTTCCTTCAAGCGAACATAAAACATCTGCTTAGCGCTAAAAGGGCATTAATGAATGCACTTTTATATACAGTTAATGCCTTTTTTGTTCTAACGCGATGATGCAATATACTATTGGCTGTAATGGAAAAAGGAAGTTCTAATCAAGGCTGTCAAATCTTGGACTTGATAAGAAAGAGATCTTGATATTATTGTCAATCACTCCTAACCATTCTACCATGAATTGCATTTTTTTTATGATTCGATGCAAGGATGACCCCCAATGATATCTGATTTCATATTTGACAAGCTACAAATTTTCCTTTGGATTTTAGTTAGTGATAACCTTTTTGCTTCTTTATCAATTTCTATCCAGCTGCACCTAGCCTCTTTCCCTTATTCCTCAAGACAGAATCATTGCATATACTGTAGAACCAAAATGAATAGAAAATTCTGTACAGCAATTTCAATTCTATAGTGTTCAAGGCATATAAAATTATTAGGGAAAATTCCATTATTAAAATCGACCCCCTACACTGAGTGAGTTTAAAACAAAAAACAAACAAAAAAAGACAAGATTAAGCACCTAAAAAAGACAATTTAACAAAAGTCTATATAAGCATTAAATAACCCTATATTCTCCCAAATTGATACAATTTTTGTGTGCATAGTCGAGAGGTATTTTTTGCCACGATGTAAAATTAGATTTGAACGAAGTAGGCAAGACTGCAATGAATGAATCCAGATGTCCATGAAGTTATTACCCTCCCTAAGTTGCATGGGATTTCACTGCAGAATACCCTTTAAATCAAATCAACATGAGAAATGTTGATTACATATTTCTCATGTTAATGTAATTGAAAATATACATTTTGTTAGTGATTTTATTGCCACTAAAACTAACATTTAATATTTCACATTTTTTCACATTAATTTGACTCAACGCCAAAATGTATAACTCTTGATCTAAGAATATGAAAAGTTTACATATATACGGTAACCAACAGAAGAGGGAGACATTTAGCAAAAAAAAGCAAGGTTAGAATATTTGTCACTTTTCCCTTTGTGAATATTAAGAAACCCCACTGGAAAAAATATTTGCACTTAAAAGAAAAAAATCGAAATTTTGTGAGATGAACACTTTCAATTGCGAAATATATGTATCAACTCTCAAAACACCCAATAATACGCAAAAATCTGATTTCTGCCACCATTAGCAAATGAAAAGGTTGTTGAAAAATGTGCACTTCACTCATACATGTAGCTTTACCCCTATAAAGGGAAAACTGAATATGACCTGATGCACATGAACATAACAGAGAGAATTAGAAATCCTGGATGCGCTAATTACAAATGGAAAATGCTAATTTTAGATAGCAACGAAACAGTTACTCATCAAACCATTCAAACAGTACACTGGGAGCATGAAAATCTCCCAGCTCTTTACTTTTCAATATTAAATCTTCTGTTCATTTCAACGAATCTTGAAAAAAAACTAAATCATCACATCTTTTTCACTTCCTGTCTGCCTCAAGATATTTCTTTTTGTGATCGTGTCAGAGCGCAGAGATTAGTACAATACGTGATGCCCCCCCATTAGGAAAGATATTAATTAAGACGTATGAAGAGGGATAATGCATCGTTTCCTCTACGCCCAAGTTCATTATACTCCCTACCACTGGAGTTCACAAAAGGTACAACCGAACCCACATGGGTATACATGCAGCTGGTTCCGGATCGCCATAATCTCATTAATAAAGTGCTTCTTGATGATATCAATTACTGCCCAAGTCACACCGGTGAACCGAATCCAAGTCGACAAAAGCTTTGATATGTTACTACCAATGACATAGTATTGTTCTGTTGGAGTCAGTTTGATAGTTGTGACTGGTGTCTAGTCACGTGTCTCTAGGTGCTTGAAGAGGATTTGGATCAGTACCCTCACCTGACCTTACTTCCCTATGCCAAGCGAGGGCGCTGCAGGAAGTCATACCGGAGAAATTGACTCTAAGTCGACAAAAGCTTTGATATGTTACAATCAATGATACAGTATTGTTCGGTTTGGAGTCAGTTTCACAGTTGTGACTGGTGTCCAGTTGGTGTCTAGTCACGTGTCTCTAGGTGCTTGAAGAGGATTTGGATCAGTACCCTCACCTGACCTTACTTCCCTATGCCAAGCGAGGGCGCTGCAGGAAGTCATACCGGAGAAATTGACTCTAAGTCGACAAAAGCTTTGATATGTTACGATCAATGATATAGTATTGTTCGGTTTGGAGTCAGTTTCACAGTTGTGACTGGTGTCCAGTCACGTGTCTCTAGGTGCTTGAAGAGGATTTGGATCAGTACCCTCACCTGACCTTACTTCCCTACGCCAATCGAGGGCGCTGCGGGAAGTAATTCCTCCCACTTCCAGGTCAAGCAGATCAGGTCAGGTCTCAAATATAAATCTGTATAACAGATCTCATGCATTGACGTCATCACACCGCCATCTTAGAGGCTGAAGCCATTGCCTACCATGTGTGAGTGATCACTGAAAACTACATTTACATGCATTCCTATATCCTCTGAGGGAGGGCGCTATATAAAGATCACCCTGGTTTTCATATTCCAGTTTATTCCCTGACTACGGGGGTAGCATTCACCTCTCTCATACAGATCACCTCAAACCCTTCCCCCACCTTTACACTATTATTCGGTGGATCCTCCCCCCAACGCAACCCTTCTACTCCCCTCCATCACTTGCTTCTCAATGTCTTCTTTGGTTGCCCCTTTCCCCTCTGACCAGCACTTTAACCTCAAGCGCTCTTCTCAAAACATAAAAGAAAGAAATTGCAGAGATTTTGCTTTCAGAGTTCTATTTGCCATAATGGTACCTTCCAAGGAAACCTTGACTTTGATATTGGCCTTTGACCCCTGTTACTATTCCAGGGTTAGTTTTGTGAAACATCCCCCTGGCGGAGAAAGCAAGGGCTACGATGATTCAGCTTACTGCTGGCCAACCAAGCTCAGGAAAATGTTTTTTTAATGGAACAAATCACCACTTTTCCTAACTTTTGTTATAAGCTATTATAATCCGTACATCTGATTGGCTCAGAGCAATTTAGTGAAACTCACTGACACGTTTTATTCACGGAATGCTACATGTACCTAGGGTTCTGATTCATAAAGATCTGTTACAATAACAAATGCACAATTTCGATAACAAATTCTCTATCGGCCAATCAATCAAATTGGATGATTTCAGTAGCTGTTTTGCAAATTTGTTATCATAACAGGGGGCCGTTTCATAAAGCTGATCATAAGTTAAAGCGACTTTCAGAATAACTGAAGATCCTTTCTTGTGGAACATGACATTGACCATTAAATAATATAGGGTATTTATATTGTGCACATATCCACTTTGTTAGGTGCTCAAGACACTCCTATATTACCCGGCTAAGCTAGGCTAATCCACTGGGCCACAACGCTCCACATTCATTGGTGATTATGTTCATTGGTGATTATTTAGAGTGTAAGAAAGGTTCACCAAGTCGTTCTTAAAGTTGCTTGTAACTTACGAACAGCTTTATGAAACACCCACCAGGTTCTATTAAATGGCCTCATGGTGTTGTCAAATACACAATAAAATAATAATCCTCTTTCTCTTTGCCCCACTTACCTTTGGAAGGAGGAATGATCCAGCCGACTGGAGCCAAGGTGCTCGATGGTATCGTCTGCATCGGTGACACATGGATTACCGTATGATGACAGGCTTTCTTTAGAGTAAGAGCGCCCCCTACTGGCCATGGATTTGGAAGGCTGCCTCTCGGTAGCTGCATAGGAAGGATCGCCGTGGGTAGGAGTCGAGGGTCTTGATGATCTCGATTCTGTATGGTTGGTTAAAGGATTTAGAAGTTACAGATAAATCCCAGTTGTGCTAACAATATAACAATGTATTTGCACAGAATCCAATCAAATGACCATACAAGTGTCTGTCTAGTGTAAATAGAAAGAAATACATGTATGTGCCAAAGGATTTTGGAAGATATTGTGTAATTGCTGAGAAAGAAGCAAACCATCATGACATTCTCAGGTAGTTTTCCAAGCCATATTAAAGGTTACATCCAAATGAGAGAGTCAATGATGTCACTCACTATTTCTTTTGTTTTTTATTGTTTGAATTATATATATATATAATACTTCAATTTTTACGAATTTGATGATTAGGACCTCCTTGCCTGAAGCACAAAATGTTAAAATAATGGGATTCCACGTGTTTAGGGAAGAATGAAACTTCATTTTACATGACAATGAAGAGAAAATCAAAATATTTCATATAATAAAATACAAAAGAAATAGTGAGTGAGTGATGTCATCAACTCTCATTTGGATGTAACTGGCTCGTTCATATAACTATTTTGTTGAAAATAAGCGAAATTTTAAAATGCCATAACTTTCTTATTTTACATCCGATTTTGATGAAATTTTCAGTGTTGTGCTTGTTGAATTTTTCTGTTTTTATTCAAATCAAGTTTTTGTTGGGGTGGACTTGTCCTTTAAACAATACACAGTCCCACAGTGTGTTTGTAATCTTCAGTGTGATCAGAATTCATGATATCACAAAGTTCAGTTTAAAGATAAATGAAAGTACTTGCAGTAAACACTGATTTCACAAGACAGTCTGTAAAACCAGGCTTAATCGTCACTATATGAACTTTGTGAAATCTTGAAATCTACACAGAAATTTTCACACTGAAGATCACCAACACAGATACGCGCACGTGGGGCAGTGTATTATTATTGCTTTGAATGTCGGCCGGACGCTTGACCTGAATCCTTTGCTTATTTGCTAATTTCTCAGCAATTACACAATTTCTTCAAGAATCCTTTGGCACATATTTTTTTTTATGCAAACAGACACTTTGGGGGTCATTTCATTGGATTCTGTACGAACTCATTCTGAAATCGTTACCACAATTGGCATTTATCTTTAATATTGTGAGTGTACCAGACCTAGATCTACAATGATATAGTGACAACTATCCTTGGATTTTTTTTTTTACTTTTAGACTTTTAGGCCCGCATCCTGAACTCGGGTTTAAATTAAACCCTGGGTCAAAGTTGTTGTTAACTATGGAGAGCCAGATGAGGCATAAATTTCTTTCACAACACGTTCAATTTATTTACTCTTCTGACACTCAAACTATTTTTAACTTTCTAAGAATGATATCTGAAATATTTTCTTAATTATGAAAGCAAAGAGGAATAAAACGGTAAATATACAATATCCATGAACATGTGGAATTACCATTGTTTGAATATATTGTGGTCCAACCAAGAGGGGCATTATAGTCAAATCTGTTAAAATTGAAATATTGTATAATTCAAACAATAAAAACAAAAGAAATGGTGAGTGACACCACTGACTCTCTCATTTGCGTGTTGCCGAGTTGTACATATAACTATTTTGTGAAAAATAAGCGAAACTTTAAAATGTCGTAACTTTCTTATTTTACATCCGATTTTTTGATGAAATTTTCAGTGCTATGCTTGTTTAATTTATCTCTATTGATTCAAATCAACATTTTTGCTGGAGTGGACTTGCCCTTTAACATTGGATATGTTTTTTTTTGAAGAGGTGCTTTAATGGTTCAATGACATTTGCTCTGGCGACGATTGCTCCGAACTAAATTTGACACACTAATCAAATGACCAACTTCAACCCTGGATTTAACACTATACTCTACCCTAAACCTATTAAAAATAAAACCCTATCGCAACCCTAAACCTACATCTTTGACGAAATTAAGCCCGGAGCAACTGTCGCAGGAGCAATTGTTGTGTCACCGGTTTCATATCTTTATAACATTTTAAATATAACATTGTCTTATCCAAATGCATTCACTAATAACAAACCTTTACTTGAGCTCCGCCTTCTTGGGTCACCTGACCGCCTTTTGGAATCATGTGACTTGGAATCGATATTTTCAGATCTTGGCCTGAACGTCACTTCCTCGTAATCTGGTTCTGTTCTTAATTGTCCATTTTGATTCACGTAACTATCGTCGTTAATACGACTATACGGATCCTCCTTTTCGACTCCATTTGTCCAACGATCGTGCCTTGACGTCCGTTCGTCGCTTTGCCGAGAAGTCGGTCTGGACTTCCTTGATTTATCCACAGTGGCATACATAGGCATTTCACCACCGTTCGAAGTTCTATTCTGTTGGCTGGAGTCTGAGCGGTTAGAGCGCTGCCTGCCCGACGGAGATTCGCTCCTCCTCGACTGCGTTTTGCGATCTCGCCTGTCGCTGTCGTACGAGCCATCGGTATCATCGTCGAACCTCACCGACCTGGACGGAGATGGCGGTCGTGATGATTTGCGCAACGCTGATGGGGTGGTCGGACGCGACGAGCCGTTCTTGTCGTCAGAATCGTTTCTAATGGGTGTGTCCTGGAATACTATGTGAGTGACCTGTTCCGTTTCAAGGGATTCGGTGGATGAGTGGTGTTTGGGTCTTGCACCCTGCTCCGCCCAAATATCGCGTGGAGAGCCCTCATCTGGCGACCTTTTATTGAATATTGAAAATTAGTTAAAGATGAGTTAAAAATGTTGAAGGCTTTGCATTTTCAGGTAAATCTTAATTTCACAAAATAATGATATACATGATTTAGATGGTGTCACACTAGCCTTGGTCATAAAATGGTATGTGAAAGAAGAGAAAAATAAGAAACACCAGCATGGTAAAAGTTTTAAAGAAATCATAATGTAACACTGCAGCCACATCCACAAACCTGACTCCTGACTGATCAAAGTTATTACTCTATTTTGAATGGTATCTGTCGATTTGGAGTAAGTTTCACTGGTGTCATTGAAGCATAAGTCACAGGTTCGCCTGCTTAACATACAAGTTGCAAACTAGCTTTGAATATAACACATTATAATACCATGTAAATTTTTTGTTATGAAATTTCCAAAAATATTATTTGCTATTCGGGTAGACGTGACCTCTAAATTTCAGGGATGTCATTTAGAAATGATCAAAAGTCTGAAAATCATCAAGAATGACCCTTATGCTACATGAAAAGGGTATTTTCAATGGCTGAAAATATGTTGAAAATGTCTGAATACGAATAAGTCTGAAAAGTGGCATCCCAAATATATAATCATCATCTTCAATTAAAGGTATGGTCCGGGCTGAAAGTATTTATAGCTTAATAAATAGACTAGAATTCACTTAGCAAAAAGCTGAAAATTCATCAAAAGAGCGGATAAAAAATATCAGTTATTAAATTTTAAAAGTATAGCAATATTTTTTGAAAACAGTCGTCATGAATATTCATTATGTGGGCTGATGATGTCACATCCCCACTTGTTCTATTACATGAAATTAGGTTTATTCAAACTTTTTTCCTCCAAGAACTAGAAAAACTGGATTGACATCTGATTTAGTGCATTAGATATTTATTGCTGCAACTTGTTTCATTATAAGGGAGACATATTATTCACAAAAGTATGAAATAATGAAAAAATATATCATTTTATGTAATAACATAAGAAAAAAGAAAGTGAAGATGTGACATCATCAGCCCATCTAATGAATAGTCATGATGACTGTTTTCACAAAATATTGCTTAACTTTAAGCTTCAATTATTTGTTATCCAATTTTGATGAAACTTTTTGCATTTTGCTCAGTGAATTCTACTACATGTATCAAGATATAAATATTTTCAGCCTGGACCATCCCTTTATTAAACCTCCAATAAAAATTGGGGTACAAACCTTTTATCCTTGGAAAATGGTTGTATGCTATGATCAGCCTTTAGGGGTCCACTGGGCCCCTTGGGCGTGGTCCTCATGGGGCCATCTCTGTTCCCCTTTGAGAGGAGCCGGAAAGAAGATGGGATTGGTCTCTTGGAATTGTACCTGCAAAATGGGGGGGGGGGGGCAGTTTATGAAAAAAAATTGCCATGAATATTTGTAATATATTTGCTAACTCTTAACAGGAATTGACTGGAAATTAAGCCACATTCACAACACAAGAAGCATTGTTGTCTTGCAAAGCCTGTACTGTCATCGTTACAAGAGAAAATGAATTATTAGGATTGCATCTAGATAATATACATGTATACAATGGCATGAAATTATGTCCGTGGCATGTTAATGGCTAATTGAACAAAACATAAAATGAATTTTTCGTATCAAGGGAACAATTAATTCATTGGGTGATCATTAAGACAAGAAATGAAATATTAATTTTTCTTCAACAATAATGTGAGCGTAACAGTACACCCAAGACCTCTGGATTACCAGACCAGTGTCATAGTCATAGTGGTTATGGCACCAGTCTGGTAATCCAGGGCCCTGTTGTACAAAGAGTTACGATTGATCCGATCAATCGTAACTATGGACGGCCAGCAACATCAACATCTATTATGTATGTATTGTTATCTTAAAAATTCACTAAGCTTCTCTTTGCATAGAAAGGACATTGTGCAAATTTTTTGTAGAAAAAATTGACACTGATGGATTTCCATTGATCATATCAATCGTAACTCTTTGAAAATAGCCCCTAACAGCAACTGAACAAATAAGGATAAAATTATGCAAATGCTTAAATGGTATAAGTAGGGTAGTCATTCACAATTTGAATAACTATCAAAAAAAAATTATTCTATGCAATTGGATAAAGATATGGTTTTTAACACCCCTGACATCACTCACCTGCTATGAGAATCGCCATTCATGCCATCATGTCGACTGTAACTTGAATCGGTATCACTATCTGCAGTATGGTAGCCTGGAAAAATATGAGACAGAAATAAAAGAAAATTCCAATTTAAAATATTGGAGTGAATGACACCAAAGAATTGTAAAAAAATTCATGGATAAATACATATTGGATCCAGGGAGGAGATAAAAGGGGTACACAAGTTATTGCTGTGTCAACAGGTGGTTTCAAACAAGAATCCCCGTTAAATTACGGGAACTGTTTTTGGCTAAAAAATACCCATTAATTATTCCTGCATTCACACCGCCCCGAAACATACCCTTCAGGATAAGTTCCTGAAATTATGAGCATGCACATAGTATTGTCTGATAAGCAGGCAAGGCGCGAGATTCAAAATCACTAGCCCAGCAGCCACCCACAGCTCCCGCGCCCAACGACACGCTGGGGTAAAAAGTTCCCGTAATTTGCTTTCACATCGCCAAAATACAGGCGAAAGTTCTCGTAATTTCGCCAAGTACCTACTATTTAGCGGGTATTTTCTTCCGGGGAGATTACTCGTAGTTTGCTTTCACATTACCAAAATACCTGGTATTTTCTGATAGGGGTAAATTTCCCGATCAGAGAATACCTGGAACTGACGAACTTCGAGGCAGTCTGAAACCACCTATCCTGTCCGGACAATCAAGTTTTGACAGCCATTTGGAAAAAAATAACAAAGTTTTGTTAATTTTTCTTACAAAATATTAGGTAACAATTAGAGAACAAAATAGAAGACAATTACAAGTATTGAATTCATATTTTAAGTGCTATACAAAGGAAAAAATGAAGGTTCCCAAATTTTGAATTGTTCGGACACCCTACCCCACTTTCCTACACAAGTGACAACTCTCCACCAGAGAAAGAATTAAAAAATGGGCCTCTGGGCAATTTCACACCCCCCCCCCCCCCGGAAATGCCCAGATAAAAATGAGCCTTGGGAAATCCCCAATGACTGCAATCTTTAAGCTTACAATATTGCAGATGTAGGCAGCAGGTTGTTAAAAGTACCCCCCCCAAAAAAAAAATTAATTTAAGTTTTTGCCTTGTGCCCACTCTCTTGCACTTTTTCTTCCTTTCTTTTCAGTATGACACTTGTGTTAAGTGTAACATTTTTGTTTTGTGTGTGTGGGGGGGGGGAGGGGGAAGTTGGTTTGTGTTCTTCTCATGTGTGAGAACATTTCTTACATATATGGTACACAGGTATAAGTTTTTCCCATTCATTATAATCATAATTAAATTCTAGGGGCGGGGGCTTGAAAGAAATTTCTGTAAAACTGACAAATTCTTGTGATGTCATTTATGAAATCCTGGATCAGCCTCTGATACTTAAAGTGCAAACTCAATTCAAGAAAATGTCTTCACAAAATCATTGATAATAACTGAATACATGCTCATTCATCCAATCAAACATGCTAGAAGTGATATAATTACATTTTATGACAAATCACTTAATTAGCAGACCTTAATAAGATATGACGAAAATGAAAAAAATAAATATCTGACAATGATGTATAGTAGGAGGTAACAGAAAACTTTTCAGTCAATAATAGCAGAAATGTTGATTAATTGAAGCAATTTTACTGAAGTGCAGCACTTCATACACACTCGAACTGTATATTCACATATTAGCAGGGTAATGATGGCATAAGTGTCAATATTTACACACAAATCACTTGAACAATTGACCTACATGTATGTACAACTTAAGAGTGAGAGAGTACTCTATTTAGCTTCTCCTCCCTTTTTGAAAAGGAATGGATAAGAATTTATACAATGTCATCTATAATAAAAAGACAAACACAATATTTTGTTTTGATTAGGGATCAACAACATTCATACATAATGTAAGTTTTTCATCATCAGTTCATCTTTCATGTATCGTGCAGACTGAAATCTGCCAATTAATCAACTAATTAATTTAACTACGGTGGCCTACAACGCATCAATCTAGCTATAGCCTTTGTGCCTTGTGCAATGCAACATGTGATAAACATGACATCACGCTGGCATTCTTTTCATACCCTGAATAGCTCAGGTGGTATTTCGGTCACTAAGGAAGCCATCTCCATAGCAACCAAGGATGCTCTCCCCATCCAGGAAAACAATTCCCCAGTCCATCCATCTGTTCTATACATGTAGGCCTACATGCTGAGAGGGAACGTTATATGTTCAGCTCAATGTGTATAGGCTATAATGAGGCTGATTCATATTGTACACAAATTCTTTTTTGTAAAATTAACACTTAGAATAGAAGTTGGCTCTCTACTGTAATAATCAGTGTGCTGCGATTCAATGATATGTAAAGTGTAAAAAATTACCACATCCATAACTAAGATTAAGAAGATAATGCATTCTCTAAATAATGCATGAAATATCACTCCCATTTCATTTAAATACCCCCCCCCCAACAAAAAAAAAAATCTTGTGCTCCATTAACCCAGGGAGGATAAAAATATTAAAGATAATAAGCACTATTTTGAAATTATTTTATCATATGCAGCTGTTTTATACTGAATTATTGATAAAACAGCATACTTTGTTTGGGTTAAAGCTGATGTATGCTACATGTAGCCTCTATTTTAAAGGTATTGTTTAACTTTGTGAGCAGCCGATTTAAAAAATTCTCAAACTAAGATGAAACATGTGTACAAGTGCATGTATTAGAACTAATAAACCTTGAAAACAACCATTATTGAGAATGAAAAGCTAAAACTACAAGGCAAACCCTGATTTTGTAAATAGGCGTCTTATAGACACCTAAATAGTACACATAAGTGTATGGGATGAAATTAAGATGGTGTTTCTGGTCACTTTATATTTCGATTTTTGAAGCACTAAATAATTATTTTCGAACGCAATTTTTTCTGGGCTTCATTTTTGTAACATATCGCAGACACAGGTGACAAGTGTGACCATCTAGCTCAGATTTTTTAAAAGTCAAACCAATGTTAGCCAATCACTTTAATCCTTCATAATATATTTTTCTTTTACTAAAAACACCAAACATATCTCTATCCATTCAAAAGTGTAATATAACTAGTGTTCTGTTGGGATTTATTTATTTTTACAAGAGCTTTCAGACAGCATCAAGAAGACAAAGAGGTGTAGAGGATGGGATGACAGCAGTTTGTTAAAAGCTCCTCATGTCTATAAAGCTCTTGTGGACATTACCTTAAGCATCTTTTACACTACTATTTACTTTCAGCTTCCTACACTCCTTACACTGAAAAGACCCCCATCTTAAATCCTCACCCCCTTAAGAGCCTTAAACCCAGATCCAACAGAAAACAAAAGACAAATTCCACTCTCTATCCTAAATCATGTCCCCCTTAAACCCTTCATAAAGCCATTTCTATGGCAGGCTCTGTGGATCTTATTGAAGAGGAAGAAAGGGTATTGATAGAGGGGTATTGATTTCTTGGCAGCCATTCAAATGCAAATTATTGGAATTGTAGGGGGAGAGTGAGAGGACAGCTGCTGCATGTAGGATGTTATTGGTGCACCCTTGCGTGAATTGCCTGACGAACTGTGATATCACTCTTGAGGAGGATGCGAAGAAGCTTCAGGCTCGGCTAATATTCAATAATATTATGATTTAGGCTTGGTTTTTCCTTTAAAGTGGAATAAAAATTTCATAGGAAAATAAAAATCTAATCTCATTAGAGTTCATTTATTTGAAGTTTGTCTTTTTTAATATGTTTCTTAAGTAGCATGTTTGTGCAGATCGTGTATTTTTTATTTTAAAGGCAAAAAGAAGCTGCTGAAAACTGCTTATCTAAAAAAAGAGCCAATGGAGTAAATTAGAGAGTCAAAAGGGGCCTAAGCTTTCGATCCTAGCAGAATCTTCGTCGGAGGAATATGTGAGAGACACTTTAAAGCTGACATGTATCGACAATAAAAAAGTTGAAGGTATCTCTCTCTTGTTTCCTTCCTCCGTTAAAGGTAAATGCCAGTTGTGGTAACGATATCAAAATGAGTTCGTACAGAATCCAATGAAATGACCACCAAAGTGTCTGTATAAATAAACAACACGTGCCAAAGGATTCTGGAAGAAATTGTGTAATTGCTTAGAAATTATCAAATAAGCACAGGATGCGGGCCGTCATTCAAAGCAATAAGTGTCGGGCCATCATTCGAAGCAATAATAATAATACACTGTCCCACGTGCGCTTATCTGTGTTGGTGATCTTCAGTGTAAACATTTTTCAGTGTAGATTTCAAGATTTCACAAAGGTCGGTTTATGTAAGTGTACCAGATCTAGATCCTCGATATACTAACAATTAAGCCTGGTTTTACAGACTTTCTCATGAAATCGGTGTTTACTGCAACTACTGGCATTTCTCTTTAAGGTTGATAACTGTAAAAATGACTGAAGGAAGTAACATCCAGAGGGTGTAAATTAAAATGAAACAAGTGTCGCTAAGGCGAGCACATAATACGCCCTCATGTAACACGGAAAATGGAGTTATTGGTCAAGCAAGAAAATTGGGAGGTGACTACACCTTTGACTATCTGACCTCAAATCAATAGAATTCCTAGGATCTATGCTAATATCATGTACACCAAATTATATGAGCCTATAGGTTAAGTTAAACTGAAGTTATCGCGTTTACAAGGACTGCAGAAGGGTATTAAGATCAAAACATGTCAGTGTGATCTTGACCTTTGACCTTTTGACCTCAAAATCAATAGGCTTCCTGGGATCTATTGCTAGTATCATACACACCAAATTATATGAGTCTAGGTCAAATTAAACTGAAGTGATCACATTTACAAGGATAAGTTAACCGACTGAAAGACGGACATTGGGCGCAGTACCATAATACGTCCCATCTAGACGGGCGTATAAAAGGTAAACACCAACCTAGTAAATGGAAGGGGGGGGGAAGGCGGAGGGGAGGCGTATTCATGACAAATCGTGCCTGACACCTTCGGAAGTAATGGAACATATTACTACTGTGTAAGTGATCAATAAGTACATCCATCCATTGAAAATGAACAATGGGGAATTGATTAGGGATTATAAAGTCATGTAAGATAAGTGCTTTATACTTTTTCACTATATGAGAAATACAAAGAAGTGCACATCATAATATCCCTCCCCATCTTTTGAGATCAATAATTTCATGGACTTGTTGATTAGTCATTTGAAGAAACACATCAATGTACTTAGTTTTTTACTTTTTTTATACGTAAAAAGAAACTTTTTAATCAGAGTTTCATATGCCAGCCAGCGGGTTACCTACTTGAGCAAGGAATTGTCCTGCACTTAACCCAGGTGAGGTTCATGGGTTCTGGCAAGAATTTATTCCTTTACAATAAACAAAAGCCCAGCAAGAGCTTTGATATATACATGTAGGGTCAATATGTGAATTATACTAAAGTATCATCTGAAGCCCAACTACCATGATTAATTTATTTAAGAATGAATATCAAAAAGTAACCTTTTTATAAAGATTCTATATACCTCAAATAGTTAACAACTACTGTAAAATTCATAAAGTAAACACTATAAAATACAGCATTGTATAATTTTTTTTTTACTGTGTATACAATGTAAATTTCAACGACTTGCCTTCAAACTTTTTTTAATGAAGGTTTTTCTATTTGATAAAATGAAAGTATGGATTTTTCTGATGATTGTACACAAACTGTGTATTATTTTGAAGAGGCTTTCTACCAGGAACTCCATAGAAATAGATATGGTGTTATGGCTCTTCGAATGAAAGCAGTGAAACTAGAAATGATTTTAATTCAGAATATATACAAGGACAAAAGATAACTACCCACAACTGTGAAAGTTATATTGAGATATGATGACACAAATCATTTTGCAATCCATCAATGCTAAGTTCCAGTTCTGGTATATAAATATAATTTCCATAGATGGTAAATTGGAAGCAATCCTACAGTGTTTGTCACATGTCAGAATGCATTAGAACAACAAAGTATAATTATTATAATTCAGGCTTGCTTGAAAATATATTCATTTTATTTTGTATGCTTTTTATCGGTGTAGATATTAAAAACACAGGAAACAGCAAGTTTGAGCACTAAACAGAGCATTTTTCATGATTTTTATTCTGATCTTCATTTACTCATTTCTCTAAAATGATGCGTTTCCCTGAAAATATATTTGGTAAATTCTGTAAATATTTCATTTTATGATGCTACCACTCCAGTCCCAGAGTTTATCTTTTTACTTATTTAATTGAAAAAAATAAATTCTACACTGAACATGCATGCAATATTCATATTAATTTGTAATTTAATATACAATATTTACAAAGGCTTCTCAGGGATAAAATCTCTTCAATATGTTTCTCAAGCACAGACAATGAGGCACTCACCATGATATCATTCTATCTCTTGAAAATAAAATAATGACAGCCAAAACAATCTTATCAATATATATATTGAGCGTCGTGGCGTAGTGGATTTGTCTCTGGACTTTGAACATTTCAGAGGGTCGTGGGTTCAAATCACAGCCATGGCGTAATCCTACACAGTGTGCTGCACTCGACCCAGGTGAGGTAAATGGGTACCGGTAGGAAATAATTCCTCAAGAAGCTGTATAATAATATTAAAATAGCAAGGCCCACTGGGAGAACAGTTTTCGGAACTGAAGTGGCTACCTTGGGTAAATATACCGTTATTATTATTTATTATTTTCATTGATATGATATGAAAGAAACAAATATACTCTACTGAATTGTAATTGGCAAAAAATAGTTGATGATCGAAGACAACAATACCAATGAATGAGATAATGGTCTTCTCATTTTACTGAGTGATTTGTTAATTAAGAAAATAATTGGTCCCACAAGAAATGAGTGATACTACTTATGTGCATGAGCCATACAATTAATCACTGAAGTGTTGTTTCTGTATTGGGGTTACTGGTAATTAGGCAGGAAAATTATAGATGAAGTACTACAGAACAATACAGATGCAGTATACAGTCAAGATTCATAGTACACAGTATAAAAGCAGGCAGGCTGCATGCAGAATCAATATGTAGAAAGTCATATTGATGAAAACATATTTCCCTTACTGTAATTTGATATTTAATGATCAAATTTGGTCTTTTGTATTCATTTTGTTTATTTTCATTCATTTATTTTCTAAGGGTAAAGAAATTTCATATTTTTATGAAAGAGTGATAAGGAGGCTTTATAGTGTGAAAGCCCTCAAATCAATACAAAATCATATACATGTACCGGAATTAAGAAAATTGCTGTAGCACAATTTATTACAAGAATTCCCTAAAGAAAACATTTGCAGGTGTCCCTGAAACTAAAGCAACTTGAACCACGCTGAACAAACTCCATTTTCCTGAATGACTGAAAGCTACATATGATGTAACTATTAATCAAATGTTCAGCTCAGTAGTATGTGCATAATTACTGTGCGTGTATACATCATTCGTCTCAATGACTCTCATGCTTTACTTTGCAATATGTCAAGGCTAGACAAACCGGGGGGGGGGGGGGGGGGGGGGGGCACTTACATTGACGAGTGGATGCCATGCGTGGCCCCCCAAAAAACATGTAAAAAGGATGACTTTTTCAAGATAGGGCATGTTACGTACGTACCATAATAAGGGTGTCAAAAACACTATCTATTTTGCTAGAAAAGCTGTGTTTAGGGTCAAATTTGCGAGGGTAAAAAGACTAAAATGTAAATATGAAGGATGTACTTTTTGCCCCATCAGTCATCACTACGTGTTTAGAGTCCGATTTGCACGATGTGCGGGATGTTGGGCCGAACTAAACCCAATGATGTAGGTAAAGTTAAAACCGACGTCTGTGTCATATAACAATTAAATATCACTGTTGTTTAGGGGTTCAATTCAGGGAATACTTGCCAATGGTATCGTTTTGTTTCCAATGCTTGTTAAGGGAATAGTTTCACATGCCAATACTTAATTGTTAAGGGGTACATTTTCACAATATGGAAAATACATGTTTAGGGTGCTTATCAGGACCCCACGGTCGCACATGGGATCCACTTGCCAATGGATATGCCCCCTTGGTAGACAAATTACGTGTAAAAATTGATCATCAAGTGTATCAATTTAAAATGATAAAAATGTAGTAATATTTACATTCACTGCCTTTGATACCCTTTTCATAAACCTATCCTCCAATTAGCCGCCTAAGAGTAATGCGGATAATTCAGTAAAAATTGCGTTCATAAACTCCGAAAATAAGCCGCATTATTTTTACGAGCGCCCGTCCTGAAAAAGGCGGATAATCGCCATGACAACTGGACACGCCCCCTCCGATGCGGTTGTGTTGGAAAAGGGTGACCTTGTGACCGCACCATGGCAATTATCCGCATTATTTGGAAATGCGTTCATAAACTCAAAATCTTGTCCCGATGCTGCTATTATGCGGATAATAGCAGCATCAGAGTAATGCGGATAACTCTTGTCCTCCCCCAATTTTACGACCAAATTATGCTGCTATTAGCCGCCTAATTCATAGTAATTGGGTTTATGAAAGGGGTATGAGAATTCATCATCATTACTAGGGTTATTTCTCTGCTTACATTATACAAGAGAATGAAGAGATATACATGTACATATTTCTTGCAGTATGAAGTGATGTTTGAAATGGGTCTTCTCACGAGGCCAAGGACTATGTTTGTCTAGTTACATAATAATTTTATACTTTTTGGCCTGATCTTATATGAACTTTGCTATTGGTTTAAAAAAATGCCCTGAAAATGCATTCAGTTTATATTGAAGACTTGGTTAAGCAGATTTTTTTTTTACCAAGACAAATGTACATAACACTTGGTCTCATATGGACACCCCACCCCTGCAACCGCAAACGAATGTTCTTGTTTTTGTGAAATGCACACTGTAAATCCATTTGCATATTGAAACCGATGTAAAACACACTAGCTTTTTTAGTAGATGATTACTATCAAGTGGGTATGTTTCTTGGTGAACATCCAAATTTCTGTATGAAATGGAGGTAAATAACACCTTCATAATTAAATAAAAAAAACATAGTTAAGAAAAAAATGAAAGGGTTAATTATAGCTTACAATATTCAGTATTGGAGTCAAATTTAACAAATCACTTTAGAAAATATAAGGATTCAATTTGGCTTTATCAGTAATGGAGTCAAATTCAACAAATCACTTGAGAAAATATATGGATTTCATTTTGGCTTACCATAATCAGTAGCACATGATAATCGGAAAAACCTCCTATCTCCGTATGATTTCCTTATTACTTCCACATCTATGGTAAGAGCTAGTGCATTGCACAAGACCTCCGGAGGAACATACAGGTCCACATAGATAACCACCATGGCTAAAACAAATCCACTGAACTTGTTCTATCAACAATTGTTGTAGTTATGAGGTTTCGTACCAACTCCATACAAAATATTTTGATAATCTACAAGTCTATTTTTTAAGTACCCAGTGCTTGGATTCATGCACATTCACCTGAAATTCCTGTAGAACTATGAGTGAGCAAGACCTAAAGGTCTCACATAGGGAAGAAGCTTTTGAAGTCGACTGAAAATTTGTCAAAAACACTTTTGAAAAAAAATTCATCCTGCAGAATCGAACTTCAAAGTTTCAGAGACCATTCAGATTTCTGAGTGACTGGGTCCAGAAAATGGCCTCTAAAAAAAGGTACAAAGCACATTGAAGGACTTCACAATTTGCAACCATCTGGGAGTATTTCATGAAACAAATGGTCAGTCATTTCCACCGACTGCTGTTATAAGCTACTGAAATCCTTGCATCTGATTGGCTCAGAACAAATTTGTAGGTGAAAAATCCCTCAACTCTTTGTTACATGAAAGACTCCCTCGATGAAACAAGGAACTGAATGCATCGCTGTTTTTGAAGGATCCTCAACACCAAATCATAATTTCTTCATGCCTGTCATGAATGCTCCTGTACTTGAGAATGGTTCAAACAGCGATTGCATATTCCTGAAGGATGTAAGAAAATCTTGAAATATCAGATCTTTTCAAAGTGATATATATTTCCTTGATCACAAAACACTTAAACCTTTGACAGACTGTTCCCATTGATGCTATATGTAAGATAATGAAAAAAAATTCGCAGTGAAGAAAGTGTGCCGCGCCAATTCTGACAGTTTATCGCTACTGGGGCAAACTGCCAAATTCTGCAAAGGTATTCCTGTTCCATGTGTACCATATATTATCATATTAAGCAGCTATGCTTGAAATAACAAAAGAACAAACAATTTTCATGAGTAAATAACAGGAATGACTGGCTTGCAGCCCCACCCTATTCATAAAAATGACTATTTCCCCTCCTATAATTTGCAACTGTTCTGCCGATTAAATTAAATTTTTGTAAAGTCCGTCTAGAGGATATGTAGTTTAAAATAGGTTAAACTCGAAAACATAAATCGTCGGAGTGACCCGCCCCATGTCCTTGCCAATTTGCAAATGTGATTGGAGAAATTAGTTCGAGTTCCTCCTTTGAGAAGATGTTTTATGATTAATAGTTAACTACTTGTACATGTAAGGGAAAGCTTAGAAAATGTAATTTTTTTGTGCTAAAAGGATCCAGAATTACTCGAAGTCAAGGTTATTTCATCAATTTGGTACATGAACAGTAGGTTCATGATTTTAACATATAATTCAGTCACATTTCTCCTATGGCAGCAGTGGGGTGAGTCTAAAACAGCTGTTTTAACATTTTTTGTACCAGCTACATGTAGGTGGTTTGAATAAAAATGAATAGAATGGCTGTTTTTGACTCGCCTTAGAGGAAATGTTATTATTTCATTTATACATGTACTGTACATGTACCCGTGTAGATATGAACCCGGATATGAAAGATGATTTAATAAACAATTTGATTTTGTTTTTGATTTGCAAATCACTCTTAAACATTCATCAGTCTTGAATGATTGATTCTTTCATTCATTCATTCTCAATAATTGAAACATATGCATGGGAATCATGCACACAAATCCAATTCACATTCCTTGGGAATATTGAAAGGAAAACACATCAATTGAGAACTATCTTCTACATCAATCACTGGATTTCAAACAGTTTTGTGTATTATAGGATCCATTTTTTTTACTAAAAAGGCTTTAACACTCAATAACATATTTCGAGAGATTTTTTATCGTCATAATTATTATTTTTGCCCCATAAAATCTGAACTTTCAAAAAAATATTCAATAGAGCATGCAGTCTCTGAACAGACTGCAAAATATGTAGAAATGGACCAGGACAGGGTTTTATTTATTTATGATAAATCATTTACATGTAGATACATGTACACAAGTACAATGCATGGTCATGATGAATCGATAGAAAACTCCAAAGTCTGAAATGGGATCAATAATTTCATAAAAAATAAAAAACTGAATAACATTCTGCACATAGTTTTATGCAAGTAACTTCACTTGGACTTTGCGTGCTCAAATATGTGCAGTGATATCTTCGGTTCAAGTCCATGTTATCATGTCCACGTATGCACTGTACGATCATTAGAATGAAAAGATGCGTATCATCAGCATGCCCACAAATAGCATTATTTACAACAGCACACAAACACACAAACAATGTCATCGGCACCCAGCCGATTACGATTACGGCTATGCTTAATAACCCAGCCTGTTTATGATTGTATATCTTCACTGCCATGGCAACCTCCTTTGACCTCCATAACGCAGTCAGCCGGCATTGTGATCCCAAGCGGAGAGAGAGAGATGAAGAGAGACGACTGTTGTGGTGGCTCAAAACGCACTTGGGGGGCTGAACTTTATGGTCGGAGTACATTCATGCAGAGCGATGATATTCAATACAGAATCATGTTACAAGCTCACTCACATACATGTATGATCCAAGAGTGCTTAAAGTTGCTCTATCCACACAAATTTAAGTCACAATTCAATTCAACACATTTTGTAAACCTGAAGCGTATTTCCTTGAAATCGTGAGAAATGGTCCATCAACGACAACACCGACTCATCATTTTCACCAATAGAGAGTACAACGGATGACAAAAAGTAGCTTCACTATAAATGAAAGATGAATGAAATTTGGATTGAATAGGAATACTTGTCAATGTCAGTCATAATTGTATGCTTAGAGTATTAAGGCTTTGGTGATGTATGCATCAATAACTGAGACTCCATAGGTCCTTTATTCAGAGAATTCAGTGTTTCATAATATCAGTTTCCTTTTATGATTACTCATGAGAATATACCAGTAGGAAAAGACTATGATTAGGGCAATCTATTAAATTTCCTTTTGTTGGTCAGTATTCATGAATACTGTATTAAGAAAGCTGGTGGAGCAATAAAAATCAAATGTTTTGCCAATTTCTATATTATAAATAGTTTATTACTTTTGAAATTTGTGATAAAAACTAAAATTACTTATTTGTTAATTATCTTGTTACTTTATTGTTTTTAGAAATATTAAAATAAAAGAAATACAGAAATAAAACATAAAACTGATTAAAAAAAATTGATTTTGAAAATCACAATGATATAATGATAAGTGATTTTTTAATAATAATTTCCAGCACATCCTACCAGGTGATCAGAACTTTAATTTGCGGGAAGGAGCAGATGTATGAAGAAAATGAAGTACAGTGTAACAGTGAATGCTGAAAAAGCACTCTAATATACCAATGATGTCACAAAGCAAGATACATTTTCCGCAAATCAGGTCCATTTCAGTTATCAAAATTAATAAATTCAGAACTTCAACTGCTGATGAGCAATGTTGGCAAATATTTGTAATCCATCCCCTATGAATGAGTTGTATACCCAGCCTAGGTTTCAGCTATTCAAACATCTGTCACAATAGTAAGCAAATAAACTTGCGAACATCCGTAGTACGGTAGGCAGATCTTTTGCAGTTATGTGAGTCATGACCGATTGGCCGATTTTTCCTTCCAACCAATTCCAGAGTAAATCCATGAAAATATGGAGACAAATTAAACTCAAGATTTCTGGGACTTGTATTAAACTCTGGGCTACAAGTCCACCAGCAATGCCTTATTTCAAACCTGATTTCTAAACATAAAGCCTTTTTCTCTCAACCTGGCACGTTGATACTGTTCTCTGGATGACGATCTTGCAGCAAATGGCATCAGCTGCCCTGACAAATATGGGCAAATTTGATGCCTTGGCCCTGAACAAGAAACGCACATATGTATATTGCACACATCCTATGTAGATCTGCACAAACCAGGGTTTAGAACCAAATGGTATTCCAATTAAAATCTGGAGGCAAACAAAGCTTTCCAGAGCCCATAAACGGTTGCAGCAGATTGCGCGACTTCTGTTTGTGTTATTGATGTTGGCGTTGATCGTTAATTTGCCAAGATGGTTTTTACATCAGTAGCATTTGGAGTAGAGTAGAGATTTGGACTACAGTGTAAGTGCCGAAAGAAAATCAACGACGACAAAGTCAAAAATTCTAACACAAATGTAAATGTACAAGCAGTCCATTAAAAATGAGCAATGTGGTTTAGGATTAAAATCACAGAAAATAAAGTAGATAATTTACAAATTAAAGTATAAACTACAGTTATCTTGGCAAAATTCATCTTCAATTTCATCTTAAAAAAGCTTTTCTTCTGGGTGAGCTAAAGGGATTCTTTATCTGTACTTGGTGGGGGATTCAAAGAGCTGTTCACAAGTAACAAGCAACTCCGGTCTTGCTTTACTTGTTTTTCGTAATAATCCTCTTCAACAAAAAAGTTAATTACACTGTACTACATGGACATCCAGACAACATGTAACATACCAAGAAGGTTAACATCATGTTACAGATCATATCATTCATGTGCTGGAACAATTGAATCCTCTCCTTCCCCCGAGACTTGAAGTTGACATTGAACTTGAAGCAAATAAAACATATGTAAGGTGCAATTGAAAATCTTTTGTTTTAATGCAGAGTCGTACCTCTAAATCAGACTTTATTTATTTGGACACCAAGATAATAAAGGCAAAAGGCTACAATAAAATCTAACCTTTATTGACTCATAGTTAAAGTGACCAATGTAATGAACGAACAAAGAATTCCTATTAAATTCACAGTATTCTGTGCCCTGTATCAAAAAGCTTAGTGATTGACTTTGGGGCTGAACCGTTCGATTGTTCATACACATTAATCAATGCAGAAAATCATAGAAATCAGTCTTATGATCCCTGATGTGAGTTTCTCCATGAAGACGGTCATGTATCTTTAACCCTGGATCCCATAACAAAGCTTTGTTACTGATCAGAAGGCTGATATCTATGATTGATCCATACACAATAATCAATGCAATTAATCACAGGAATCAGCCCATGATCAATCACTAAGCTTTTCTGCTACAGGGCCCTGATGTAAGTTTCTCCATTAAAACAGGGTCACGTATCTTCATCCCGGGACCCCGTAACAAAAAGCTTAGCAATATAAGGCTAATATCTACGATTGATCATACACAATAATCAATGCGATCAATCCTAGATATCAGTCCCATGATCAATCATTAGGCTTTGTGTAACAGACCCCTGATGTTAGTTTCTCCATTAAGACAGGGTCATGTATCTTCAACCCTAGTCCGTGTAACATAAAGCTGAGTAATCGATCATAATGCTGATATTGATCATACACAATAATCAATGCAATCAATCAAAAAATGAGGTCTACAATCAATTGCTAGACTTTGTGTTACAGGGCCCTGGTTGTGTTTTGTTTTTCAGTGATACTACACAGTGCTGCTTAAGGACGTACAGTAGATACATTACGTAGATCTAATTAATATGCTTTTCACACTGCACCTTTTTTCCTTTACCCGGGGAAATTGGTGGGGTTAAGGGGGGGGGGGGGATCTTGGCCCTACCAATATCCTGGGAATAAGCTTTAGCCATTTAATTTTCACACTATGTTTTAGCAAAGTGGGCTAGCACGGTCAATAGCACAGTACTATCTGGCCCAGCCAAAAAGCAGTGTTAGCCGGCTCATTGCAGTGCTAGCACCATATTTGCAGTGCTAAGAGATGCAGTGTGAAACGTTACATGGTAAGGAAAAGTGGGGCTATGCATCAGCCAATCACAGAAGTTGAAATGGCACGTTTATCGCGCTCTGTATGGTAAAATCATCAATAAAAATCATTAGCTGTGTGATAGTCCGGGGTTATAAGACATTAACTTAAGCAATTAGCGGTGGGGTTAAGAAAAACAGTTTGAGTAGAAAAAAGATAGGATGGGGTTAAGGATAGTATGTCAAGGAAAGGAAGTGTGAAAAGCATGTAAGTGGTCAAAGAAGGATGACTAAGTGCAATTCTTCGAACAAAGACAACACCACCTTACCACCTTTATAACATCATAAACTAATAGTTACCTACAGGTATAAACAAACAGCCAGAGCCTACTATCCTTACAAAACCCACATTTACTTAACAGATGGCATTTCCAATGTGATCATATTAAAGGTCAAGTCTAGCCCATATTAAACAAGAGGAAGTAACAACTTTATTCTTTGAAGGAGTTTTCCTCAAACGTTCAACAATATTTTTTCTGTTATTTTACAACTGTTTTCAGGGTGAACTTCCCCTTAATTCATATTTTTACTGAGGGTATACAAATTGTCACCGGCTCTCTTTAACATTGCATATTCATGAAGATATAGAGGGAATTGTTTGCCAAATATTGGAAAATCTTTGAATGCCATATATCTATATTAACCATCAGCAGATTTCAATGTAATGTGTCATGCTTTATTGTTTCAGTCTACAATACTCAATTATAGCTTACCCATTTGAAACCAACTCCTCAATCTCATCTCAGAATTTTTTGGGCGCAAACAGAAAACAGCCTTCCTTCCAGACTTGCAACCATCACCAGGACATAATCAACGAAGCACCGCCCCGCAATTCTCAACTCTGAAACTGCATCACAACATAAACGTCCATACTTGAAGTCCCTCACCAAGCCCTGTCATATCTCTCAAGGTTTCATCAAAAGGCAGGCAACAGTCAGCTAATCATATACCTTGCACAAACATACATGTTCTTATGACCATAATAAGGAAGGAAATTCAATTATCCGATTGGTGAAACCATGGAGAGCGATATGAAAATGTAACAGGATGCCGATAACACTTGAAATAAAACGGCCTCTTCAGATTTCCAAGTACAGTGTAGTGCGATCAAGGTTTCTCCATTTTCAAGGTTTTACGTGGTACTACTTTCCATATGTATACTGTACATCAAAAGGCAGTAATTGGAACACTTCTTGAGTAAAATCTGTTCAACGGAAACTGCTAAATGCTAAATGACAATGTAGCACAGCTAGAAATTATTTCAGTCAAAATGGAAAATGGATCATATCTGGCGAGACCTCCCTGGTTTGAGTATATACATGTAGTTACACGAGAACATGATTTGATGGCAGATTTGACGTGAGGCATTGTTTGTGACAGTGACCATAATATAGGCCTACAGTTGATATTAAGTCCCTCTGAAAGGATTCCAAGCTGTCTGTCCTCTGGATTTCAGGAGAAACTAAACAGCCTCTACTACATGGATGAGTACATGTACAAGGTGTGTTGTAAAAATGACTATTCCAAAAATATATCCATGAAAATCAAACATGAAGGCATCTGGTGGAAAGATCCATTGCCGCCTGAAGATGTATCTTTGTATGCAAAATGATGGAACACATCGACTCAACTGCAAACTGAGTATCCATTCACGGATATCATCAAATTCTGTGCTCCAAACATATCTCAAATCCAAGTAAGCGTGGAAGGTACAACTCCTTCTTCGCTTCGGTATTGTACTACAGAGTTTTATTCTGAGAGTCTTTCACTTTCTAAACGTGAGAGAGCGGGGGATTCCCTTGAGTGACCCTGTTCAAAGAACTTGAGGTGAAAATATTCCAAACCCACTTTAATAACCCTAAACAGTTATTGTCTTCAGTATAGGAGGAGGGGTGTAAAAAAAAGATTCAGAATGAGGGATAAAGGAAATTATGAGAGAAGAATAAAGTTGATGACGTAACTAGATAAGCTGAAAAAGAAATTAGAATGATGGACTGTAAAAGATTGTTTCAATCCTAGCTGTACATACAGAATGAAGGACAAGAAGGTCTCACACACTACACTACAGACTTGACATTTTCCATAAACTAATAGTACACGGATTATGTGAAGTAGTGCGTGTATTAATTAATGTAGTGGCAAACAAAAACTATCATGGGTACAATGGTACAAGAAGCATAAGGATTGCAGACTGTTTTGCACAAAATAGTAATATACCAGTGAATACCTGCATGGCCACTTACATCATAAACTTCCATGTAAATCTGTGCATTATTTGTTTTATAACAAAAAATAAAACAGTACAATAAAGAGAAAAAAATCTTTACTAGAAGAAAGAACAGAAAGGAAACGGAAGGGGGGGGGGACAAAATAAGGGTATACAAGACACACAAAATATCATAATCATATCTATGTGTACCTACCACCATTTTCACTTCTCATCTCGAAAGATATACATTTCATCAATTCAGGCATGGTCAGAGTTGAGTATCCAGAAAATATGTACCTTTGACAATCCTACTTTCACCACTTTATTCACAGACACTGTTGCATAGACATAGTACAGGCAAGGATAACAGCAATTCATACTGCCACATGTCTCGCAACCTTTCAGCACTATACTATTCCAAACCACAGGAGCAGAATGTCTTCCATGCATTAACAAAAAAAAATGTGGCTGTTAACAGTTAAGCTATTTAGAGGAGTTTTGTGCCAAGATGCCATAAACACCAAAAAGGGAATGGATGAAGTTCCTGAATTCAAGAAAATGCCAATATCCTGGCCAGGTTTCCTTATTGATGTCCACGTGCTTTCGAGTATCAGGGCGGTGTTTCAAATAGCAGTTTGTAAAGTTAAATGCGTGACTTTCCGCCCGACTGGAATATGTTCTGATGGATGTTTTATTAAGCTATTTAAAGTAACAAGTGACTTTAAGAACGGCTGCTGACCCTTTCTTGTGGTATGTGAATGATATACACCAGATTTTCAGAGGCTCAAGAAAGGATCACCAGTCATTTGTAAAGTTACTTGTAAATTGCTTATAATGAAACAGCTCCTGGTGGGTGTTTCATAAAGCTGTTCGTAAGTTAAGAGCGACTTTAAGAACAACTGGTGATCCTTTCTTGTGGTAAATGGTATGTTCACTGGAGATGGTTTAGCGCGTAAGTAAGGATCACCAGTCATTCTTAAAGTCGCTCTTAACTTACAAACAGCTTTATGAAACGGCCCCCAGGAGATGGTACATGTATGTCAGCTCATATACATGTATCCTCAAGCACAAGAACATGTCACAGGTTGTGTGTTCAAGTCATGTGTAACTTACGAACAGCTTTATATGAAACAGCCCCTTGGAGTACGAGTCAAAAAATACAAATGATTGGATGTCATGTCTGCAGATATATGTTCATTTGTTTGTACAGACTGGAGAATCTCTCTAGCTTTACACAGTTCCATGTGATTTAAATGCCAAGGGTAGAACAGGAAATTAATCTGTCCGTACTAATGGATCTCAATCATATCTTTCAATTACCACTATGAGGGGAAAAGAGGGGATAAGGAAGGAAGTTATACTGTTTAACAAATTAGAGCATTTTTAAGATTGTCTGCACTTCAATATTGCCAGACAATACGAAGCGCACATAACAGCAGTATGGCTTGTAACTACTGAGGGAGAATCGGTTTCAGCAGCAAATATCTATTACTTTTACCTTGGTTTTTTTAAAATCAAATTCCTACAATATTTGCTCAATATTCAATCACGTTTTCTAAATCTTCCAGAAAACAACAACAAAGCAGTAATAATTGTGCTGCCCTCAACCCGGTTGCACTTTATCAGCTACCCCGGGGCCACTTACAATGACGAGTGGATACCATGCGCGACCAAAAAGCACATAAAATAATGTATTTTTCAAGATAGGGCACGTTACGTACGTAATTAGGGTGTCAAAAACGCTAAAATAATAAAAAAAGGGTATATATTTTCACTAGGAAGCCACATGTTTAGTGTCAAATTTGCAATGGTATAAAAAGATTAAGATTAAATTGTTTTTTAAATACAGGATGTACTTTTCGCTCCAAGAGTCAACACTACGTGTTTAGAGTACGATTTGCGCGAGGTGTAGGAGGTGGGCTGTACTAAACCCAACATTAAGAATTGCTCTGCTAGTCTGCTAGAACATACTCATATTTCAACCTATAACAGGTCTAAACTAGAGTAAGGACAACACTCCAAAGACTCCGTAGAGCCAGCCACAGTACATAGCGAACCCAGTCTCACTAAGACTCTGCACTATACAAATGTGCCTGCACACTATAAATGCACTGCCACCTTTAAAGGTCAAGTCCACCTCAGAAAAATGTTGATTTGAATCTATAGAGAAAAATCAGACAAGCACAATGCTGAAGATTTCATCAAAATCGGATGTAAAATAAGAAAGTTATGACATTTCAAAGTTTCGCTTATTTTTAACAAAATACATGTAGTTATATGAACGAGCCAGTTACATCCAAATGAGAGAGTTGATGATGTCACTCACTCACTATTTCTTTTGTTTTTTATTGTTTGAATTATACAATATTTCAATTTTTACGAATTTGACGATTAGGACCTCCTTGCCTGAAGCACAAAATGTTAAAATAATGGAATTCCACGTGTTCAGGGAGGAATGAAACTTCATCACATGACAATGACGAGAAAATCAAAATATTTCATATTTCAAACAATAAAAAACAAAAGAAATAGTGAGTGAATGACATCATCGACTCTCTCATTTTGATGTAGCTGGCTCGTTCATATAACTATTTTGTTAAAAATAAGCGAAACTTTGAAATGTCATAACTTTCTTATTTTACATCCGATTTTGATGAAATCTTCAGCATTGTGCTTGTCTGATTTTTCTCTATTGATTCCAATCAAGTTTTTGTTGGGGTGGACTTGTCCTTTAAAAGCCTACAGGTACGACGCTCTCTTCAAGCTGGAGTTATCAAATGCACTGCTGAGAGGCAAACTAAAGCACTATACATGTAAAAAATTCATTATCAATTAATTCTGATCGGATCGCCAGACACATCTTCAAGTCTATTGGGGTGTTGCAAGAAACTTGCAATCAATTGCAAGTAAATTTCCGGTCCCTAAATTAATCATGTCTTGCAGTTAAGTGCAAATTAGTGATTGATTGCTAATTTGCTCCTTGAAACAAGACGTTTAATCTGATTTGCTGCAGCTAACATTGATCTATCAGTTGTAAAATTGCAAAAGAATATTTGCAATTGATCGCAAATATTTTCTTGCAACACCCCCTATGAAAGGTTATGGTGACCAAAAATAACAATGTTAAGTTTGTGCTCCTTTCCACAGATGTTTTGATGGAGCATGCTCCCGAAAATTGTGATTAATGACCGTATTGTCGAAAAATTACTAAAATTACTAAAAAAAAAACGGTGGGCCCACTATTGATTCAAAGATTAGTGATACATGCAAGGGTTGGTTTTCAAGATACTGCACATATACTATAATTTTAGAATCTTGTGTTTTTCAATTCTGAGGAAAAGTTTATCAATATACCATGTAATAGTATACACAAAAATTACTAAAATTTATATCTTTGTCAGTATTTCTGCCTCTTGTTGTAAAAGTCTTGGAATATTTAATGAAAAATGAAGCATTAGAAAAGATTTTTAAACAAAACAATTACATTTGTACATGTATGGTTTTATTAAAAAAAAATGCAGAAGCATGATTCAGGGTAGAATTTACAATCCAGTAAAGAATGAGGGGTATTTAAAGGGAAGTTAAAAGAGATTACGTCTGAATTAGAGACAGGAAGGTAGGTCATATGGAGAGGAGGGGAAAATAGGTTGCAAAATTTGCCTAAATACAACTGGCACAGAGCAAAGCAGATTAAAAGTCTGGCCGAACTTCTTAATAGTACTCTTCTTGAGTACTGAACAGTAATAATGCACGATCTATAGGGAGACACAACATTTATTCCTGCGACAATTGCTCCAGGTTTAATTTTGTATAAGATGTATGGTTAGAGATACATGTAGGATTGGGTTTAGGGTAGTTGAATATAGTCTTAAACCCAGAGTTGAAGTTGGTCATTCGATTAGTCAGGGTTCCCACAGAACTTTGAAAACAGAATTCCATGACTTTTCCATAACTTAATTGCTGCTTAATTCCATGATATCCCTTGACGTCCTGGGCATTATGTAGAATTTGGGATGTCAGAGAACTTGGGAAAATGGAAATCATGAACACCAATTATGATAGCAGAGTATGATTACAGAGTAAGAGACACAACAAACTGGGAAGCTACCACTGCCAAGAGGTAAATGGCATTTCAATGACTTTTCACAAATTTTTCAATTCCCTAACTTTCCATGTTCACAAATTTTTCCAGGATTTTCCATGAATTATGTGGGAACCCTGTTTAGTGTGTGGAATTTAGAGCGGAGCAATTGTCGCCGGAGCAAATGTTGTCAGGTATTAACCGATCCATGGATGTACTGAATAGTAATAGCATGGTAATAGTGTATGATTGATGTTAGTACTGAAAGTAGTCTTCTTCTTCTGTATGTGCCGACAGACTTGCAGGTCCAAATATACAGACATGGGAACTTATTGGTCATGGTCTACATTGTTCTTTCAGGAAATTTCATAGTATGGGATCTACATAAAGGTATAGATTGATCCCATAGTGTCTGATTGATGTCATTTCCCCTAAAAATAATAATAAGTGATAACTTAAAATGCTATCTGTATACAAAGACCAGGGTCATAATAACAAATGCGTAACAAGTTCACTCACAGCCAATCAAGTTGAATGATTTCAGAAGCTTTGAAACGGTTATAACAGGTTTTATGAAACTGGTCCAAGGGGGCACTCGACTTGCGCCAGTTTCATAAAGAGTTACAACTAACATTGTATCTTTGCCATTATAGGGCAAGTCCAAGAATTCGCGCGCGTTACGTATGGGACATTTCAGAGGCTTTAATGACCTGAAAAATAGTGTTAATTGACTTTGATTAGATTGAATACCCTCATGATGGTAGACATCTAGGAGAAGAATAATCATGCAAAAAATTGTGACATTTGACCTTGACCTTGACCTTTTAGAGAGAAAAGATAGGCTGTTACGTATGGGACGCAGAAAAAAGACAACTTTTGAAACATTTTTTTCAAGTTGAGAATTCTCTGAAAGTATTTCATTTGACAACTTTTAACTTATTGTGATAGAAGTCACAATACTCTAGTATATCTAAGACAAGTTTCATGTCATAAGCCAAATCCCTCTAATTACAGACTCTAATTAAACAAATTAATGACATGTTACGTATGGGACAGTTACGTATGGGACATTTTGTCCCCATAGAGAACGTACACAATTTTCACCATAATTAAAAAAATTGAAATAATTTAAAATATGGAAATAACAAGAGTGTCTGTCTTTTAAAATGTTCTATTGAGACATATCTGATATGACTGAAGAGGAAATTAGCCATTTCAATATTTTTTTTCTTGTTTTTCATGGTTTCATGAATTTCTTATGTTTTTCTATTGTTTTTCATTTTATTCATATTTTTCCATTTTCACAATTTTTTTGCTTTAATTGTTTTCAGTAGTCAGTATTCATAACAGATCAGTCTTTAAAAACTTAAGAAAAGGTAAATAATCACTTTTTAGAGCACTCTTGAAATTTGTTTTTCTCCATTCACTTTGTACACAAATCTCCCCATTGACATTGTGTGTAAATGTCCCATACGTAACATGTTGTCCCATACGTAACAATTTTTTAATTAACTTTTAATTAAAAGGAAAAGTCTATTTTTGAAACTTTTTGGGGTATAACATTTTCATACTTCATAAATTAGAACTTCCCAGAGAAGCAATGATATAAGTATTGTATTATGAGAAATAACTTTAAAAAACATCGTCAAAATGTTACGTATGGGACATTCCATCCTTGGACAAGACCTAATTTGCATAATTAATTAGATGACACAACTTTTTTTTCCCCAAAAGTAATAAGATGTTAGGGGGTCCATGTCCCACCTATGACTAAATCTCACAAGTTTTCTGTTTATTTTCTATGAGTTTTTATAATTGTCCCATACGTAACGCCCATTTTACCAATTATGCAAATTAGGTGCCCCAAATTAACATAAATATGCATATTATCAAATTTTTCTTAATGAAATTTTAAAATTCAACATTTGGGCTTTCTTACCCCACCAAAGATAACTTCTTAAATTAAGGATGAAATTTTGCCTTCTAGGGTGACCTTTTCTTGGACTTGCCCTATATTATAGCAACAACCATGGTAAAAGGGCTCAGCAGCCAATTACAATCAAGGTTTCTATGGTAGTTATTGAATGAAAAAAGTTTGTAAGTCTTAATGAAATGTGCCAAGCAGTTAAGTTTTCCTTGATTAATATTCCCTATTGAAATATAAACAGGAACCTTTTAATACAGGGGAAACCTGTTCCAACTCCTTGACTGTTCATAACAGTCTTTTTTTCTTTTGGAGGGGGGGGGGGGTTACAGCATACAGGTTTCACTGAATTACAATTGATTATCAGAACAGCACTGGTCTTTCTTAATTCCAGTGTTCAGTTTGTCCCGACTACATGTGTAAGCTGATTACTATACCATCGAACATCTTATTGTAGTATAACCTTCTAAAGGGAACATATTGTAAGACGAGATTATGCAAAGTTCGCTGTAATCTTTCGAGCTTTTCATTCGGTAAAGATTACAATCATTGATGGCTCCAACTCTTCACAAATGAAGACATACATGCGTACCTGTCACACAAATTGTGACATTATTTTTTGTTGTTCGAGATTGAAAATTGAAAAAGGTAGTTTACATGCCCCCAGAATCTTGTGATAAGCAAAGATAATTTTTTTTTCAGAAGGGGTCAGAGTAGGGGGGGGGGGTCTTGAGAAAGATACCCACCTCTATGGTTTTCTTTACTCCTTGTCCGGTGATGAGTATGTCCAGAAGAGTGTCTCCTTTCTTGATGTCTGAGTGGATAATCGGAAGGTGTAGATTCCACAGACCTTGTGGACATACCATCAGAGCTATCAAGGTAGCTCCCATCAGTCCGACTGTCCAGATAGGGATCCGGAGTCTCGTATGACGTATACGACGACGTGTTCAGGTTCTCGGCACTCCTGTACCTGCGGTTAGGGACGTACGCAGGACTTGTTGTGTTTGACGACGGTGACCCTGTATTGGGTTGGCTGTCTGTAAGGTCGAGATTCTCTTTGCTCCCTCGCCGCCACTTTGAGAGGCTCGGCGATCGTAAGAGTTCACCCATGCGGGCACGGTTCTTCTGGAGCCTCTCGCGGACCGAGGGCGCCCGGTTGTCTTCGCTGCCTGGCATATCAGCGGGTGAATGCCGAGTTCTTGGCGATGCCGTTGGTGGCGGGACTGGAGTCATGACTTTACTACCCTTGCCTTCTGTATCGGACAGACTCTGGCGACTTCGGTTCAAGAGCATGTCCGCTGCACGTCGAAGGCTCCTTCGCGTCCGCGAACCACGCGGCTTCAGACTTGAAGGTGGTTTGGGCTGTATTGCAGTAGTGCCAACGTTATCAGGTGCACTGACCCCATTCTGTGCTACAGCACTATGGCAGAGCTGTGCGGGAGTAAGAACAACACCATCGCTACCCACTGTTCCGCTCGTGCCAAATTGGATTTCCTCGTAATACGTCGTCACAGGATGGTAGCTCTGTGGTGGGGGACTCACGTAGCCATTCTGAGGCGCCATGTTGGATGGGTGAGTATGGTGGCTGTACTCACGACTGCCGTTGTATGTCACATAGCTGTTGTTGTTGTTGTTGATCAACCCACCATCCCCCTGTAAATGATAAAGAAAAACAATATCATAAGTTGCACTTTATCATAATGCAAATGAGATATACAGTACATTATGTATCAAAATGTACATTGCATATCTTTATTGTTTTAAAATACTATACTTGACTAGCACGCCTACAGCAGATTGCAGCTCATCCAAGGATCAAAGTTTCCATGGAAAATTGTAGAACATCTTGTGAAATATTGAAACAACTTACAAGTTCCCCACCTGTAGGTAATGCACCTGTTCCACTATCAGTTTTTTTTTCTTTGTAACGTATTACATGTAATTGTTTATATTGTTGCATTGCTGTTGTTTTCTTTCTTCATATCAAAAGAACTTTGTATTTTTAGCAAGATTATATTCTGTCATGCTATCATTTTCATAAAAGAGAAGAATAGCCCTTAAAACATGTACGTATATGTGTAGACTAGTACATGTACATGTATCTTACAGTTTGGTTACTATTTAGCAAATGATAATCGCAAGCAGATATTGTATCCTGAAATTGCAGCCTTCATGTATATTGATGTTTGAGAAGTTGTACAAAAAGATACATTATAAATATACATGCACTTTCAAAAAGTCAGGAACAAACTTAATTTGATTTTGTATTTTTATCGTAAATCTGCTCATAACTTATGAATATCTGACAATAAACTAAAAACTCTGAAAATTTATATTTTTTTATAATTAGTTAAACTTAAAACCAGCTTTAAAATATCAATAAATTCCTTTCATTATATATTCAAGCGAATGTCAAAAACAAAATGATAGAATAATCATCACCGAGTCTTGACAACTACAGTGTACTTGGACCAAAATATTCAGAGAGTCTACTGTGTACCAGTAAGGATTAAACACTCTTTCACTTTTCAAAATGAAAATAGGTGTACATCACTAATCAAAGAGATACATGTACAGTACAATGAAGTTAAATTACAGACACTCTGAATGACACTAGCATAAAAACGGGTCTTGAATGAGTTTTAAAGTCTATCATTGATTAATATTTACAATCTATCTTTACATGTACGATTTCTAAAATAAACATTCCATCACTATCTTTAACCTCCTCATTGCCATCATCATCATCATCCTTAATCTAGCTCTTTTTCCTCCTCATGGATAATTATCATCATCATCATCACTGATCTTCATCATCACCACCATAATCATGGCCATCATCATCGTCATCATCCTTCATCTAGCTCCTTTTCCTCCTCATGGATAATTATCATCATCATCATCATCCCCACCATCATCATTATGATCATCGTCACCATCATCATTATGACCATCGTCATCATCATCATCACTGATCTTCATCATCACCACCACAATCATGGCCATCATCATCGTCATCATCCTTCATCTAGCTCCTTTTCTTTCTCATGGATCATTATCATCATTCTCATCATCATCATCATCCTTCATCTAGCTCCTTTTCCTTCTCATGGATGATTATCATCATCATTCTCATAATCATCATCATCACCATCACCATCATCCTCCTCCTCCTCATCATCTTTTTATCATCATTATTCTGATAATCATCATCATCATCAACTTCCCTTGATCATCATAATCCTCCTCCTCCTCCTCATCATCATTTTCTTGAAATAATTTTAGTGCAATTACCATCTATACATGTAGGTTTCACTTACAATAGATGCCTTCAATACAACAATTCTAGTTGGAGCACCCATGCTGCGAACTTTTGGGACCGCTTTTCTCAAGCAAAATTGTTTGTGTAAAGTTATTTTTCGGGTGAACAACTGAACATCTGGTTATTTTTTAACAGCAACATTATTAAACACACTGCATAGGTTGTACAAACATACATGTATTTAGACAAGAGTTTGTACATGTCTATACCCAGTATATACAGTTATTTCAATTTATTTTAATTCAAAAGTTCTAGAACTTTTAATACTCAAAATCTATATCAATCCATCACAAGTTTCAAATGTGTTTTTAATGATTACCACTCACTCATCCATTTAAGTGATTTTTTAAAATAGTGCTTCCTTATGTACACGTATGTATCTGATATCATCATGACCTATTACCTTTGATTCATACTTGTACTGTAAGTCATGATTTTTAAATCATACATGTACACCTACTTTGTGAAACACCAAAAGTCAAGCTAATACATGTACTCTTAAAGAGGAAGTTAACCCTTACAAAAGCTTACTATAAAAATAGCAGATAAATAATAAGAAATATTGTCGAAGGTTTGAGGAAAATTCATAAAAGAATAAAAAATTTACTAGACTTTTAAATTATTTGATATGCAAGTAGCTTTCCTAGATATCGTATGGTAAAAATTCAATGAAAATGTCACTTTCTGAGAAAATTGAAAATAGTTTTTATCATATACAGCCAGGTCTTCAGTACATATCAACACACAAATTATTTCACACCTGCTTCTAACAGGAAAAAAAAGTCATTATAAACCATTAAAATATTAAAGAATTTATGCAATTTATATTACATAACATACGGGCCAGCTCAGCTGCTCCTTAAAGATGTCACAAATAACAAAATTGAAATTCTAATTACTTTCTTAATCTTCTATTTTTTGACAAAGTTTTCTTTAGGGTGAACTTCCCTTTTAACCTGCCTTTTCTACCCCCCCCCCCCGCGGAAAAAGAAGAATGAAAAATCCCATTTTCCTTGATGACTTACCAACACTGACTGATCACAATCATTGTCCTCATTTTCTATAAAATCTTCAATATCGAAATCAATATTCCCAATGTCCACTGCCTCCTCCATCACAGTTAGTTTCCAAACATTCCTCCTTCAAATCAACCATCTTTCTAACTTTAATGCAAATTGTTCCTTGATGCAAAACAACCAGTCTTCATAAAATCAACTTGCCAGTTTATAGGCTTTACACCAATTTTTCAAAAAAAATTTACTGAGGGTTGTTCAACCCATAAGTTCATGTTGAAACAATAAAATGTAGATTGTGTGACTCCTAATGCCTGCATGAGATATGAATTCCAATACAACCAAAAATGCCAAATGAAGAACCGGTACAGGTTTAAAGCAGATTCTTCCTGCTATTAAAATTGAATCAAGTTCGAACATCAAGCAGTGTGAAGATCTAGTGAACTTTGCACATTGGTCCTTCTATTTACACTGACAAATCTAACAAAGGAATTTGATCATAAGAATAAACAGTGATTGTTCTTGATTCATTTTCTAAGTTTAATTTGGAAGAGATTTGAATTAGTTAGCGACTCTATGATCACTGCGGTGGCATCACAAACAAAGGTTAAGTGCACTGCTGGGGTTAATTAATGACAATGTACTGACTTCTCTGGCCTATATGTACCTATTAATAGGTTAAATATATTGCACTCTATCATTTCTCTTTTCAGCTTTTTTGTGAGTAGGCCTACTATAGGCCACATGCAATTGAAATTTGACCATGAATAAGAATGAAGTTAAAAATGTACATGTACATAGGACCTACAGTAGGTTTTCCCCATTTTTAACAGTGCAATTTTGTGAAACACAGGACAATATGTATGCACATTATCTATTATTTCTGATGATTCTGATTAAAATATTATCATTATTTTGATCATTTGTGTATTGTACGAGTTGTTGACCCATTCAACCAGCTGCCGTTCATCATCATCATCATCATCATCATCATCATCATCATCATCATCATCATCATCATCACCACCATCATCATCACAATCACCACCATCATTAACATCATCACCATCACCGACATCATCATTGATCATTATCATCATCATTACTATCATCATCACCACCACCATTATCATCATCATCATCATACATGTAGATAATTATTACCATGAACATTGACATCATCATTATCATCATCGTAATCATCATCATCATCATCACCATTCCATCATCATCATACATGCAGATAATAATTATCATCATCAACATTGACATTCATTATCATCACCATCATCATCACCATCACCATCATCAACATCATCACCGTCATCATCACTATCACCATTATCACATCATTATCATCATTACCATCGACATATCATCATAATCAAACATTGTCATTTATATGTACACTAGATCATCCCAAATTTGCATTATAAAAAGACCATTATTTTCTTCTATAATCACAAATTTAAAAATGCCTTGGATATTTGTACTTGAAAATCATGACAATCACTGGCAGATCCGGCTGTGCCCCCCCCCCACCTTTTGAGAGGCACAATTAAAATTTTTAATGTAAAAATGCATTTAAAGGTATTGTTTAACTTTGTGAGCAGCCGATTTAAAAAATTATCAAACCAAGATGAAACATATATGTACAAGTGCATGTATTAGAACTAATAAACCCTGAAAACAACCATTATTGGGAATGAAAAGCTAAAACTACAAGGCAAACCCCGAATTTGTAAATAGGCGTCTTATAGATGCCTAATAGTACACTTAAGTGTATGGGATGAAATTAAGATGATGTTTCCGGTCACTTTATATTTCAATTTTTTGAAGCACTTAATAATTATTTTTGAACGCAATTTTTTCTGGGCATCATTTTTATGATATATCACAGTCACAGGTGACAAGTATGACCTTCTAGCTCAGATTTTTTAAAAGTCAAACCAGTGTTAACCAATCACTTTAAAATAAAAGTGTACCCCTCCCCTTTGAAAGTGAAGGCTTTTTTTTCCTTGTCAAATTTTGGTTAAAGTAACCCTTTTTTTTTTGCTTGTCATTTTTCCTTGGGAAAATGTGTCTCCCTTTCAAAAAATCCTGGATCCATCCCTGATGACAATGTAATACTACAGTAACAACAATGTCAAATGACAATTATCCAAAATACTGTTTATTCATTATTTGTTTCTTTATGTGGAAATTTATCAAATAAATAATTACACCCTGGAAATCAAGGGATAACACTTAATCATGAGTGAAACATATAAATTTCACCAACGATTGGTGAAGCTACTCTTCAGAACAATTTTAGAATTTTTCAAAAAAAAAAAAAAAGAACTTATTCATTCATTCATTGATATAATTTTCCTTCAAATCTCCTAAAATACATGTATAGCTATTTTATAAGGCCATATTATCTGAAAGAATAACAATAAAAACATTATTATCAATATTATTGGTGTATATATTCTAAGTTTTTGAAGGAGAGCACTGTTAAAAAACCAAAACAACAACAACATCTCATCTCCGACAGGCCAGCATCTAACTTTACCTGCTGCTTGGTTGACAAGTGATGGTGATGCGGGTGACTTCGCTGGTGGTGGTGTTGATGGCTGCCGGTGGGCTGATGGGTACCATCAAGGGAGGACCTCGGCGATGGAGTCCCGGTAATCATGAACCCTCGGCCGTTGACCATCGGACTGGTCCTCCCATGATTTGGAGAATGTTTTCGGCTGCTTGGCTCGCCTTCCAGCCCAAAATCGTAAGAAACATCTTGCACTTTATATCCTGTACCGGCCACTGGAGATACCGGACTACGGAAATCTGCCTGCGAAACTGGAGAATAAATATCCATTTGACTGGAATTCGGAGAAAAGGAGGAGTATCCATTTGGAAGAGGGCTGGAGGAATCGGGAACCAAATCTTGCCGCATTGAGGACACCAAGGCCGCCACAGACGGGTCGAAATTTTGTCCATTCGCGGGCATTTGCCCGCCTCGATGAATGGGCCGTTCGGAATACTGTAATACATCCATGTTTTCTGCCCTAGAATGACATTTTCCCAAACATAGAACCAGCTGAACGCTCAATATTTACTATCTTCTCTGTTTACACGGTGTCATGTTTTCCCACGTCCACGTACAATTCTCGCATTCCCGAACGATCGGGCATTTCACCTGTTGCCGAATTTGAACATGGCGTCCTCCGTATTGTTGCTAGATGTACACTCAATTATGCATGCAAATATCGCCGTGTGACGTCATGACCAATCTCCTTTCAGCAAAGTTGTCAAGTCATGAATATTCATCGTGTGCAAACGGGGAGATTACCAATGACCGAACAGGCTTGCTCATTCAACCAAAATTTCTTTTCAACGGAACTTTTGAATCGGAAAGTGGGTATCTTGGCTTCTTTTGTCTCTTCAAATGAATCACGATCAATACCGATTTTCTTTGGAAATCAAAGGCTTTGTACGCCTATGCAATGAAAGGTTGGAATTCTATTGTAGGAACTGAGTGACTATACATCGCAAGGTCTTGTAATCACACTTCACTCGAATAATAAACAAGATTTGGAATAAACAAAAATCCCAATCTCTGACGCAATTCAAGATTTCGTAAGATAACTGTAAAACTGATGATTCTCAGACTTGCGTACTTTGTTTGAGCATGAGAATTTAGAAGACACTGACCGTGAGGGCACTATATGGTGACATGCATGGACATTTCATACTCTGAGGAAGAATAGACCAAACCAGTGCACAATATTTTTTTTCTTTTACTTGTCCGTAAAAACAGTTCCCTAATCGAGTCAATTTTCCCCCTTACATATATCATCTAAATAAAAACATTCTTTCCACTTTTACTTTTATTTACTCACTTATTTATTTCTGAATATTTAAACAGGGTGGCCTGATCAGCATAAAAAAACATACAACATATGAAAAACATAGTAAGAGGACATTATCAGATGCAGAAAAAATACAGAACAAATGAAAATATAAGAATATGTTATGAGATACAAATGGCAAGATTCATAATATAAAAATGGGCAATTCCATAAAATATGTACATCCGACCCCCTATATGTGGGACCTCCATGAAATTTTTCGTCTCTGATTTCTTGTTCTTTTGACAGTCTGTAATGCTCTCAAATGACCATGACTAGGTAATTATATGAAGTGAAGTAAAACTTTAGAAAAATGGGGGTCGGACGTAGAAAAAGGTTGATTATTTTATGGAATTGCCCATATGCAAAATGCAAACATTAAAAGCTGGTCTTCCTCAGGACCCTGTCATTATTATAAACAAATACAAAAAGATGATATTGTTAAAACATATTACACAGTACTCCCTCAACCCCGCACCCCTTTCTCCCTCATGATCTGCACCCCTCTCTCCCCTTCTCTTTCTCCCCCCTCATTCTATCTGATCATCTCTCTTATTTGATACCCTAATAAAAATTATGTTAGTTTCATACCTCATCAAGTGAACCCACACTGCAATCCTAAATCACTATTTGAGAAAAAATGACTTGCCCTGTTACATATAAGAATAATTGTAGAAGAATTGTGAAAGCAGTTACATTAATCTATTAGTTATTTCCTCTTTAAGAATAGCCTATAGAATGATCAAGTACATTCCACAGCATGTTGGTAAGAACGTTCCAGAATGTCTTTTCATTATGCAGGCCTTGCCTATTTAAAAGGCCAAGGAGTTTTATTGTTATTTCTGAATAGAGATTATGAACAATAGGCTTAGCTATGTTATTGACACTGTTGATTTCAATGAGGTCATTCAAGAATGTTTTAGAAATGAAGAAGGCTCCTGAAAGAGGAAGAACATTCTTTTGGAAGGCAATGCTAGAACTTTCCATTATAGTGAATTCGAGAAGGATAGCTGTAATGGGTATATAAAGCTGCAGTTTCTTTAAGGATATCATCACATCATATGAGAGCAGGAGATCACATCACATCATATGAGATCACTTCACCAGATCATATCAGTTTATTTCCGCCTGGAATATCTATATTGTGTGGAATTACTTGCCCACCATCAATGAACTGTTTGCAGTTATTTTGAGAGAGAAATTATCAGTTCTCATCGAGATCATCAACATCATCAACCTGTTCAATGAACACGCTCGGCTTCAACCCATGGATTGCTGAAATTGACTGTTAATCATCATCAACATCGTTTTCACGGACATTTCAACTCGTTACAGTGACTCTTATTATTCATCGTACTTCAACATCAGTTTCATCATCGCCATCATCAATAAGGAATCTTCCCAGCCTACCTGGAATATATATTGGATTATAACCCTGGATTGTACATCAGACACTTCAAGAGATTAATGTAAGATTATTTGGTTTTATTTTGTTTAAGTACATGATTTATTTCCTGTAATAAAAAAAGGGGGAAATTTAAATTAAGCTTGTTTGTTATTTGTTGCAGTATCATAACAGCCCTACTAAAGGACAAGTCTACCCCAACATAAATTTTAACAATTTTTTTTTATATTTGAAGATTTGAATAAAAAGAGAAAAATTAAAGAAACACAGGATTGAAAATTTCATCAAATTTGGATGTAAAATAAAGTTATATTTTGAATTTTTGCTTAATTTCACAAAATAGTTATATTCACATCCACTGCAGATCAGTATGCAAATGAGGAAACTGGTGACATCATGCACTCACTATTTCTTTTGTATTTCATTACATGGAATATGAAATTGTATAACTTTGCCCTCATTGAAACAAAGCTTTATTCCTTCCTGAACATGTATGTGTACATATCATTGTTTTGACATTTTGTGGTTCAAATGAGAGGACCCTACTTGCCAAATCTGTAAAATTGAAATATGATAAAATTCAAACAATAAAAAAAAAATAGTGAGGGGCATCGTCAACTCTCTCATTTGCATATCACTGAGCTGTGCAAATAACTGTGTTTTTTTAAAGATGAGCAAAACTTTAAAATGTCATTACTTTCTTATCCGATTTTGATGAAATTTTCAGCATTATGCTATTTTGACTTTTCTCCATTCATTGAATTCAACATTTTTCTGGAGTGGACTTGCACCTTTAAAAGATTGTGTATAGTTTTGGTAAATCCACCAAAATGCACCGATCACTATTCCAATTCATTGCTAGCTAGTATGAATGGATATGCCCTATAACAGTTATGATGTGGAGGATATGAAATGAAAATGTGTTTTACAGGATAAATTTTGCGATTTTACATGGAAATTTAACTTGATCGGGTCACCCGATCAAATTAAAATATCTGTGTGTTTTTGTCTTTCAATTAAATCCTATTCCAAATCATGGAATGGGCTGAAACTTTCAAGATATGTTCTTTGTCTGTAACTTTTTGATATCTAATCACTAAATTTATAAGAAAAGTGCTTGAATGCCCATTTTTTAATTTAAAACAAGCATCGCCGAGAGAGGGCGCTATATATCCAAGATTCGAATATTTGAAATTTTCTCAGAGAAGTGCAGTTGGAAAAATATTTAACGGTCTCTACGCTTCAGTAAGACTGTCATATTAGATGGTAATTGATTATCAATCACATTATTGACCCTTTACCGAAGCTATACACATGCTTTAAGCGATTAAAAAGCATATCTGGGTACTGCCTCACAAAGATCTGTGATAGATCGAAATCAAACTAAAATTGCAATTGATTTTAAAATCCTACATCTGAAGCTAGTAAAGAGATTTAGATCAATAACAACTTGAGAATGATTTGAATCTACTGCACCTTTGTAAGATGGGACCGGGAACTCTTGAAAATGCAGTAGGCTCAATATAAACACTTCATTGTATACAAATTTACTATTATTATCATAAATACATTACCTCAATATTTTGATACACAGAAAAAAAGGAACAAAGATTTCTTTAATAGTCACCTGTTTTATATATAGGCATTTATTCAGATCTCAATAAGCTTTTTTTGAGTAAAAAAGTAGATCATCTGGAATATAAAATTCTTTTAATAATTCATATACAAAATACATGTATCCCTGGGATCTTACAGTATACTGTCATTTGAGATAAAGCAGACAAAGTACATATAATGTTACAATAACATTTATGACAATGTAACACTTGTAAAAGTAGAATGGAACTGAACACTTGGAACAAGCTAGGTTGTGTGAAAACAGAAAAAAAAAAATAAAAGAAACAATTCAATGAAAGATTGAGATACATTGAACAAATATTCATTAAGACACTTATCAGCATTTGATTGTTGAGATCACAAATGATATGTACATCCCAATGGCAATGCTAACTTTTTTTCTGAGGGTTTCATTCTCTCCTTGAATAAAAATTTAGAACACATACTATAGTTAAAATTATTGTTTTTAAAAAATTCACTACACATATCATCATTTAACCATTAATTGAAGGAATATCAAAAGTGTGAAAGTTCAAGAATTTAAAGAATTCATTTACTTTTTTTTAAAATTCACTTGATCAATTAATATACAGTAATTCATATGCAAATTCAATTACTAGTATATCAACTTTACATACAGTTCTAATATAAGAAATCTCATTTTCAAATTTGATGAGTCACAATTTTCATGTGTAAAAGCGAAGAATATAAGCCAAAACATGTAGGCCCGTATTCTGAAATCAGGTTCAACCTAGACCATGTCTAACTCTGTGCTAAAATTACGGGAAGCCCAAAAGTGTCAAAATTTAGTTTACATTGTAGGTTTCATATGTTTACTCTGCTTTTACTTGATTTTTTTTTTTTTTTTTTAAGACAACTGTCTTATCAGTCCTTCTAAGGCAATTAAGAATGATTTAAGTGTCAAATGAGCCACTACATTGAATCTCTACTGTTAAACATTTATGTCACAATTGGCTATCCATAGTTAAACCACAACCACAACTTCAGACCAGAGATCAAATTAAATCACACCCAACTTCAAAATAAGAGCCGTTGAATATGACAGATTTAGAAATGAATATGGTATCATGATCAATGCAGTAGATGGTATGATAAAAAGAAACGAAGAAAAAATTAAAAACAATTGCCACAGAGTCAAACAAACACTGAATTTGAATATGACCAAGTATTAAGGCAAAAGAGTTGAAGATAATGTCAATGACAACATATAATGTGAAGCTCTAATGACACAGAACATTCACACTGAGTTGATATAATTTCTCAACCCAGTACTATATTTCAGTATAATATCAGACCTGCCAACATCTGGGAATGAAAATTTGCATTCTGTGATAAAAAAGGGTATTTTTCCCCAAAAACTGTATTTCATTATAAAATGAGTGGTGCACTTGCTTATCTCAGCACTCAAGCTGCATGCAAGCTAAAATGCACACTGAAAAAAACCCCAACATTTAAACATGTGTATATCTCACTCCGGTTTTAACAAAATGATTGAAAAAAAAACTACCTGAAATTACATTGATCTAATAACCATATATGTGTAAGTTTTAAAGAATAGAGACATATGGAGATGATTTTTCTCAATAAATTACGATTTTGTAAAAAAAAATGAAATAATTTTTTTTTTTCTACAAAAAACATATTTTTAACAGAAAAAAACCTTTTTAGTACGTTTTTTGGTTGCAAAAAAACGTACTAAATATGCCAAAAACGTACTGGTTGGCAGGTCTGTAATATGTACACAGCTGAGAGCTGCACTACTCTTGGTAGAGAGGTAGAATCATAATGCACATGATCATATATACTCCTCCTTTTCTCTTTTCGGATATGATGCAACACTTTCTAAAAGGTAAACTTGTAAAAATATAATGTACATGATTATATAAACTCTCTCTTTTCTCTCCAAATTATACCACATCTATTTGATAGAATAATTAAAAAGAACACATCTAAAGAATAGTTAAAATTTGAGTCAACAAATTTTATCCACATGTCCCAAAGTGTTCATGCTTGGTGAGACAAATGGCCCCATTCACATGTATTTTAAAAGCTGGCCCAAAGTTGCATGGAATATGAAGTCATGATATGATTTTATATTATGCCACAATTCATGTCATATGATATGAGAATTTCTTGTTGGTCCCTCTATCATGAGTGATGTTATGAGTTTTTACACACAACACCAAACAAAGTGTTTTGTGCAAACTTTAATTTAAAGTTATTTGAATTCTGTTGCCTTCCTAAATCCCTTGATATTTTTTCTGTTTCTGGTATCACACACAACTAGGCCCCCCAATTGCTTGCATTGTTAAAAACCTCACATTCCATTAACTTTGCATAGAAAAACAAATACTGTTGAGGTTTTTCACGCCATAACTTAATAAGCTTGAAACATATTTCCTGTCACAGCCTCATTAAAAAGTGTATATTGCTGATAGATAATAAAGAATATGTGGTGTACCATGAAGTTTCCACTCTGACTTATTCTTTGCCCAGGAAACCTTTAGAAGTTAAGCATTTATTTAGCTTTAAAAATCCCCCATAAGTGCATATCACTATTCCATCTCCTTTATAGATTTACATTAATGCACAAGCCCCAACTAAAATGTATTTTATTGGCTAAATTTACTGATTTGTACATTAAAATTTCATTTGATTAGGTGTCCAATAGAATAAAATACCTGCATATTTTTGTCTTGTTTATAGAAAACACCTTCTCAATGATGGAATGGGCTAAAAAATTCAGGATATAATCTTTGCCAGTAGCTATTTTATATCCAATAACTAAATATGCAAAGAAAGTGCTCAAACTGCAATTTTGACTAAAAAATGAAAAAACAATACAGAAGGCAGTAGATTTAGATTAAAATGCCATATTAAAATTCTAATGGGTAAAAATGTATTCCATGACAACTTTGCTTTTGTAATGTTGTAATGATTGATTATAATCGAGTATAGTTCACATGAAACCATCTACCAAAGCTTTAAACAGGCTTTAATATCTTGTTTCTCAAATGTCACGGAAAATCACTCCTCTTTTGTTACATGATTAGATAACTTATCAAATTAATCCAAGCTCTCTATCTGAGAAATTAAACTACACAAATGGAACTCCATGCTGACTAGACCGGCCTGCACTGCACATATGCACGCTGTGGTCTATTGACATATATTATAGCATAATCAGCTGGTCTCCTATCGGTCTCCAGAAAGCAAATCTTTTCCCAGACAATTTAGAACATCTGAGAAGTGGACAAAATGCTTGTAGCTCATGAAAACAGAGACATTAAAAAATACCTTCACCAGTTAATACAGGGGTGTGAGTGGTCACAAATAAGATCTGGGGACTGTTTCATCAACATTTTTGTTGGCTGAGAGGCACTGTTACTATGGTAACTGTTGGATAAAACGTCCGACAAGTCCTTTAATGAAACGCTCCCCAGAAAAAAGCTGAAGAGTGTTGAAAAAGTCTGAAATAGAAAGTGCTCCCATACTTTTTGTACAGAGGGAAGCCAAAATAAGCTGAAATTAGGCTGAAAATAAAACAAACAAAATCTGAACTCTCACACCCCTGTTAATATAAAAAAAGGACACTGATTGTATGATTTTTAAATGATATTTCAGATGAGACTTTGGCAAGTATTAACTCCTATGAATATTCATGAGTCTTCTAAATAACTGACTGGCCAGGTGGTGCAATGTTAATTTCGCATACATTCGTAATTCTGAAGCTTCGTTATTCCGAAGGTTCGGATATTCCAAAGGTTTGTTATTCCGAAGGTTTGTATTTCCGAAGGTTCGTAATTCTGACGATTCGTTAGTCCGAAAACGAAATGAGGTTCATAATTCCAAAAGTTTGTTAGTCCGAAAACAAAGTGAGGTTCGTAATCCTGAAGATTCATTAATCCAAAAACGAAATGAGGTTCGTAATTCCGAAGGCTCGTTAGTCCAAAAACGAAATGATTAACAAACCTCATTTCGACTAACGAACCTTGAAACAAAGAACCTTATTTCTTTTTTGGATTAACGAGCCTTCGGAACAACGAACCTTATTTCTTTTTCGGATTAACAAACCTTCGGAACATCGAACCTCATTTCGTTTTCGGATTATTAAAACGTCGGAATAACGAACCTTCGGAATAACGCCACAAATGTTTGGATTAAGGAACCCTTTTACGTTTTCGGATTAATAAACATCGAGGCATAGGCAATTTACATGTTTCAGAATCATGAACCTTCGGAATTACGAAGTGTAACCGTTAATTTAATGCATTATTGTGACAATAGGCATTGCTGCCATGTTACCCATTGTAACAGTGACTCTGTTAGCGCCAACAACGTTTCTGTGCGGTCAATACTGGTGTTTCTTTCAAAAGTCAAAAGTATTAGTGGAAATTATTCCACCCTCGGTTGAACTGACAATCCCTCTGGGAAAATCTTGGTAAAAATTGCAATTGCCAGTCCAACCTTATACACAATAATTCCCTCTATACTTTTGCAGAGCTAAGTATATTTGTATAACTTTGCCATCTAATGGTAACTGCCATGGTTGCAAAAATGAGGATTTCAAGTTACAATTGGATGACAAAGTTTACCAAATACATGTAATTATTTTTCTAATGAAACAGGCCTCCATCTACGAAGCAGGACTTAACTCTGGAAGATTCCGTAAAGGTGGCGTTTTTTATGCAGTCTTGTCTTTCCGTTGATTCCAGTCATCAATCCAACCTTTGATGATAGATTTTTCTTTGTTCCTAGCCTTGACCACAGACTCTGGGTCCTTGGGATTAGATCCTCTGAAAAAAAAAAGTAAAAAAATACTGTTTAGGCTTATTCCATTCAAACATCATGCTGTAAAGTGATTTTAAAGAGAAATTCCAGTAGTTGCAGTAAACACAGCTTTCACGAGAAAGTCTGTAAAACAAGGCTTAATTGTCAGTATATCATCGAGGATCTAGATCTGGTACAGTTACATTAACTGAACTTTGTGAAATCTTGAAATCTACGCTGAAAAATGTTCACACCGAAGATCCCCAACACAGATAAGCGCACGTGGGACAATGTATAATTATTGCTTAGAGCGTCGGGCCCGATGCCCTACCCGAATCCTGTGCTTATTTCTCAGCAATAACACAATTTCTTCCAGAACCCTTTGGCACATGCATTTTATTTCTACAAACCGACACTTTGGTGGTCATTTCATTGGATTCTGTACGAACTCATTTTGATATCGTTACCAAAACTAGCATTTACCTTTAATGAAATGAAAATAAAACTATAAAATCAAACAAGCATAGCACTGGAATTTCATCATAATCACATAGGACAATAGACATAGCTCAGGGTTAATAAAGTGCCTTTTCCAGAGTATACAAAGGGCAACTATTTTACTATTTTTACTAGCTGCATTCAAGGAATGAATCATATTGGGAACCCATTCATCATTGGCGGCAGAAGCCAAAAAATTAAGGGGGGGCCCACCTGAAATTTTTGGATGGACACAGGGAAAAAAATAGAAAAGCAAAAAAAAAAATGGAATATCAACCTAAATTTTAGGGGGCGATCTCCAAAATTTTGGACATCAACCTAACTTTTAGTGTTTAGGGTTGGACCACAAACATTTCAGGGGGGCCCACGTGAATTTAGGGGGGGGGGACGCAGGAAACAAAATTGACAAGCAAAAAAAAATAAGGTTATCAACAAAAAATTTTTTGCTGCACCGCTTCCGCCGCCTATGCCATTCATCACACAATGATTGAGTGCAGCAAAGATTTCCTGGCTGTAAAAAAAAAATTATTGGGAGTCCTTGCCCCCCCCACCATCTGCATGCTAGTGATTATAAGAGTATTATCACAGTGTGACTATTATAACTAGATTTCTCAATAAGAATTATGGAAAGGCAACAAAATGGCTACAAACATTGTGTTTCGCCGTTTCTGGTTCACTCTGAATACAGCTTGTCCTTGATTTTTAAATATTTTTTTTATTTTGAGATATGCTGTGTTAACAGTTCAATGACATTTGCTCCGGCAACAATTGCTCCACTCTAAATTCCACAGAATAATTGAATGACCAACTTCAACCCTTACTCTGAACTTATCATAATAAATAAATAAATAAAATAAATAGTGATGTCTGATTGAGCGCACACACCGTCCAGAGACGCTCATGGCGCTAGCGCAGCAACAGTTCCTTTGCATCCAAAAATTTTATACACGTACATTACAAACAGCTACTTAGATATAAATAGAAATCTTAAATCACTACAAGTACCATCCTGCATCACCACCACTGAACTTCCCAGCTAAATCCTGGTGGATTCTGGTGCCCTTGTGTTTGCTGCACCATTCACCGACAATTTAAGGGGCAAGCCCTGTCAGCTCAGTACTCACAGGAGCTCTAGCAAATAAGGGCACCAGACCCCATAGGATGCCAGGCAGACCAGAGTGTGATGTCAGAGAGTGTACTTTAAATGCATGCAATACTAAATTATTTCTTAAAATGTGTACATAATTATACAGTGTATATAGATTTAGTTGTGAAGGTATTAGAGGTTAACTCTATAGACTGGGCTTTTTTGATGCCTAACAAGACGGGGGGGGGGGGGGGGGGGGGGCTAATTCAGCCCCCCCTTATGATCTTGGCCGTCGATCGCGCGATCCCAAGGAAACTTGGCACGCGCATTACCCATGGCATAATCTAAAAACTAGAGGATCAAATTCTGCGAAATATCTCATTGCTAATTAATTATGCTAATTTATGCGTAAAATCAAAATTTTGCTTTAATTAACTAAATAATGCCCCTAAAATGCTAATTTTTTCGTCCACAGATACTTTATATGAATCTGATCAAACGCATTAAAAAAAAATCAAAATCACATTTATTTTCTTATGTATTTTATTGTTTTCTAAATTTCTTATGTATTTCCTTGTTTTTTGACTTTTTGTTTTTTATTGTTTTTTCAATGGAAATTGTCAGGGACTTTATTCGGACCATGAATAAGATGGAATTAATTGATTTCAATCAATAAAAGGAAAAATAATGATACATTTATGAATTATGGCTAAAAACTCTATTTGCATTGGATTTGTACACAAATTCACGTTTCTGTGCAATTTTGGGTCTGCATGCACTTACGAAATGTTGCGTAATTTCGAAACCGCGTACCCGGGGTCGCAAATTTGGTCTCAAAAGTTGCGCGAGACTTGAATGTAAAAATTCGGTGAACGACGCAGTCAAAAATTTTCGTGCGGCGGATTTATTATGAAAAATGTCTTTTTAGGGTTAAACAAAAAAATCCTATTGCAACCCCTAACCCTACATCTACCAAATTAAGCCCAGAGCAAATGTCACAGCAGCAAATGTCGTGTTATCATTTCAACCGCCCAGAGATTTTATGAAGCATCATTTCATCACAATCATAACTTGAAGTTTTGAGATATTTTGGTAACAACAGGGCATGGCAAGGCAAGGTCATTTTTTCAAAGGGCATTTAAAGGAAAAAGGAGAGGGCAACGCTCACTTTACGGGCATCCAGGGCCAGTCCCATGCACTGGATTACCAATGGGCACCAAGGTCACAGGAAAAAAAAGGCCACCTTATTTTGGACTTAAGTCTAGAAATATTAGGAATGGCCTCAAGGCGATTTCTAAAGGCATCGGAGGCCTTGGCCACAGAAGTCCTTGGATTAATTTGATCGAGTCTGTAATATTGTCGAATTGTACCTAAGATCCAGATGATGTGCTCCACCAGGGACGGGTATGGCGACGATGCTCTCTGAGAGGTCCTCTGTTACCCCTCCTAGCCTCCATGGATCCAGTAAACCGTTCGAGAAGATGATGTTGGAGGAACTGGCAAGACCTGGATAAAACAGGTTAGAAAATGTGAAACAACTCGGTCATCCATGTTTTAACAGACCTGCCAACCTAATTGGATTTCTCTCCGAAAAATACTCTTTTCAACAAGAAAATCCTATTTTTGTCACTAGCAAAATTTGTGCATGGAATCTAGCACACCAGTGTTAAACATAACCACTAACTTTACATTTTACATTGTCTTAGTGCCCTTGCTGCTACTATTGACTTAGTCCATCTTATTGCAAATTCCTTTGTTCTTTTTGCTATAGGGAAACATGACATTTCAGTTACCGGTAGATGGTCTGCGAATAAAAACGACAGATTGGCTTCTACTATTAAGGCACATGTACATGCAATCAAAACACAGTGTTTCACATTAATGCAGCACATGGAACATACATAGTCAGAATTCAGAAAAAATCCTGTTTTATTGTGATAAATCCTACAGTCCTATTCTCATGCAAAAATCCTACAAATTAGGATAAAATCCTACTGGTTGGCAGCTCTGTTTTAAATCCGGTTTAGTCCCTAGCTACGAGGGTGGCCGAATTCACCTCACACTCACAGAGATGACATGCAGCTCTCCTTCTTTACTCTATATTCAATGGCCCATATCCTGAAATTGGGTTTAAAGTTGTGGCTTAAGTATGGATAGCCAACTGTTACATAAATCACCAACAGTAGAGATATCATATTTCAGCTCATTTGGCTCTCAAATCATTCATAATTGTCTACGAAGTACATGTATAAAAAGATGATTGTCTTCATCATTGATGAATCAGGAAAGAGCACAGTAAACATAAGAAACATACAACTTAATAAAAAAGTTGACACTCTTGGCTTCCCATAATTTTCGCAGAGTTCGACCATGATCTGACTTCAGAATACGGGCCAATCCTTCCTCAAACCAACCCTCCTACTCTCCTCCACCACCTGCTACATTCATGTCTTCTTTGAACACCCCCTTCCCTCTCCCAAACTATCTGGTATTAAATAATACAAAGAACAATAAATAATATTGTGACTTATAAAGCACCAAATCCACTCTGTAGAGTGCTCAAGGCGCATAGAGTATTAATAAGATTTTGGTATTTTCAGATCAAAGTGAGATTTGAGATGAAAGTTCTCATTCCAGAATGACAGCAGTAAACTCCAGCTACTTAACTGCTGCCGAGGAGATTCCTCCCTCCATCCCTCCCTCCCTGCCTCCCTCCCTCCCGCCTCCTCCTCCTTCTTCTTTCTTACTCCCATACTCCTTCTCCTCTCCTTCTTGAAGATAGCTTTGTTGCCTCTACATCACGAGATTCTTTCAGATCAACTCGTTCTTCACATTCATAGCAATACTATGGCTACCTACTCACCTCTGCCAAATCCTTGGATTTTCAACCACTCGGGTCGCGGGGTCACGTTGTACGTGGCCTGGCAGTATGACGTCCTCATGTCAGGAGTGAAAGGCATGTTGGGAAACATGTCCGTTATCCCGTTGCTTCCAGCTGGCAAGGTGATCTCAGTACATGCCTAATATGAAATATGAAAAATAATGGGAAATACCTTAACAAAGAAAATAAAAAACTTTTGCGAGAATTCACAAAGGTGGCTTTGAAACCATTGGTTGAACCCATGGTTTATGCAAACTTCCAGCATAGATTTCGCTTAATTGTCCGTATATTTATAAACAAATGTCCAATGCTGATGTGCGCTTTTGTCACAGTGCTCCAAATCGACACCTGTTGCCATGGCGAATGGAGGTTTGCGCACGCAGCGTCAGGAACTCTGGAATAGTATCCCACACAATTTAAGGCGAGTTGACACGATTGGGCAATTTGAAGCTGCATTGAAAACATACTTATCCAACTAAAAAATTATCAAAGCATTACCAGCAGCATTTCCCTCATCTTTTCTTCTTTTTCCAAACGTGCATTGAGACCTTTGTAAGGTGTAATGCGCTATACAAAATCTGTTCTATTATCATTATTATGGTTAAGTACACCATTATATTCATGAGTCCACTGTTTTGATTTCATGATTCCACTCTTCAACAGTGGACTAAGGAATAAAACTGCGTACTCATCCATGGCAACAGGCGTTAATTTGGTGAACTGTCATAAAAGCGTGCATCAGCATTGGACAATAGTTTATATATGCGGTAAATTAAGCTAAATTTATACACGAAATTTGCACTTCATATTTTTAGCACTTCAAATAAAAAATTCCAGTCAATAGTGACCCAGTGGATTAGTCTCTGAACTTTGAAATAGAGGGTCGTGGGTTCAAATCCCAGCCATGACGTAGTTTCCTTCAGCAAGGATTTCATCCACAGTGTGATGCACTCGGTACATTTTGGATGGTACGTCTTGCGTGCAACGGTACGAATGTTTGACATTCAGCCTCCCATTTGCTCGTGTACAACAAGCTAATCAGGCATTGTACAATATATAACCAACTACCCATCCCTTACCTGGTAATCCCATGCAGTGCGATGGGTACCAAGCCCGCAGCCTGTTGGATCAGCACATTGAATTAACTGACCAATCAGAACGCTTGTTGAATCATGAAAAGCATATATAATATTGGATAGTCAACTTCCCTTACCTGGTAATCCCATGCAGTGCTATCGGTTCCAAGTCCACAACCTGTTGGATCGGCACACTGAATGAACTCGGCAAAGATATCAAAACACTTCAAGGGTGGGTTGCTACTATTGTAGTACAAGCCTGAATAAAAAAACAACAACATTAAAACAATCATTTATTGTGCTAAAACAATATGGAAACATTTAAAGAATACATGTTTATTACAGTCACGGCACCACTACTTCAACCCCATCTTTATATTACATCAGAGAGGGCCACACTGACTGAGAGCATCAGAGGCAATTGGATGGCTCAGCTCTCCTTTAGATTGGCATTATACTGGAAGTGCTTCATCAATATTTCTCATCTGACATATTGTCAGTGGAGCATTTAAAGAAAGGAATCATCCAACACATACCACAGAAAAATGCTTTTTCAGGCAGTCAAATTAAAGGAAAGTTGTCAGATCTGACAATTTGCCTGATAAAAAGTGTTGATGAAATGTTCCCAGGATCTGAGAACTTTCATTGATTTTGATTGGCTGAGAAACACTGTTACTATGGTAACTGTTGGATAAAACAGGACTTATCAGATGTTTAATATCCAACAAGACCTGTTTTATCCGACAGTAGCCAATCAAAATCAGGGAAAGACGTCAGGGGCCCGTTGCAGAGTTGCGTTTAAATGCAAGCCAAAAAATCAATCGCAAGTCCAAAATGCGCGCTGTTGATTGGTTGAAAATCAAGTTGCGCCTAATTTTTCAGAGTTGCGATTGATTGCAACTCTTTCTGCAACGGGCCCCAGATCTGACAACTTGTCGGACAAAAATATTGATGAAACGCTCCTCCAGACTGCCTCTTTATGGACCAACTTTAGTCAACTTATCAGCATTTGATAAAGACTAGCAATAGCAGTTGAAAAGTTGTGTCTAAGACCACTACTCTATGTATTACGACAGATTGCATGAATATTTGATTGACCTGGGGCCCATCTTACAAAGAGTTACGATTGATCCAATCAATTGTAACTCTATGGAAATCCATCAGTGTCATAAATTTTTCTAAAGGAAATTTGCAAAATGTCCTTTGTAAAGAAAGGAGAAGCACACCAAACTGTGAAGCAATCAATGAATTCATGGATATACATACATATCTAGAAAATCTTTTGAACAAACATGCATAATACATGTTGATGTTGCTGGCCGTCCATAGTTGTGATTGATCGGATCACTCGTACATGTAACTCTTTATAAGACGGAGCCCTGAAGTGATGGATGACTCGTATAAACAGTGTAATATAATTTAGGAATATCATTTTATTAGGAAACAAGATTATTCTGATAGAAATGTGACATAAAGAATCAAAGATATTTCATCACCTGAAGACATTGCTAGTCCCTCTAATGGAGATGATGCATCCACTAACATGTGGCAAGATACCTAGGAAAATGAAATAAAAAGGTGAAACAAATGTAAACTCATTTATTTCTTTTTTCATTTATTTCAATTCATGTATTTATTCAACCATCAAAAGGATAAAAACAACACAGTACAATATACAGTATTGACAAAGTATCAGAAAAAACAAAAAGATGGTTTGGAGACCCCGCAGAAGCGATGCTTATAAAAGGGGTCACCATGATACATTAATACATTTACAAATAACAAAATTAAAGAGTAAAAATCTTAGATAAAACTTAATTAAGTGAAACACTCCTGTAGCAAAAAGAAAAAAAAGGATAGGGTTGAGGGGGGGGGGGAAGCAGTAATGTAAGATGTGAGATTATATGCAAACGATCAGTAAACGGAAAATAACATTTTCCTGCATAAACATCTAAATCTTGATAAGGTAGAACTATTTTTTATATCATTTGGAAACTGAACATACAAGTAATAAAACTATTTTAATAGTTGCTTGAATACTTGTTTATATACACAAAACTGATGAAGAAAACTTGGGAGTACAACCATAAACGAGTTTCAAATTTTGAACTTTATTACAGACCATCTTGTTTTTATACTGGTTTATACTGTTTGCTCACAGTAACAGTGCGAAATGCCATTTTGATAACTCCGCCTACTTTTTGCTTACATCACAAGGTGGCAGTATATAATGTCGAATAAACTGAATATAGATTCATTAATCAACGGCCAAGAAGTGCAATTTTTTTTCTTCAAACATTGCCTCAGATTTTTAACGTTTAAAACTACTTCCCAAATATATTATGATCCCAATCTCCCATATGGGTATTTTTTAACCATTAGTCAAATGCTCATACCATTTTCAAAGTGCAATGTGATATTAAAAAAAAATCATCACAAAGTGCTGACTTATGTCGCGAAAAATTTTCTCTTAAATTGTCAGTATTGTTAGTCGAAAACAACTATTTTAATAATATTTGTTCCAGCTACATGTAGGTGGTTTGTAAAGAAATACATAAAACAGCTGTTTTTTTCAATTTGAGTTCCTGATCCATCCTAAGTTACAATGCCATTGGTACCAAATAGAGATAGCATAAGTTAGGTTCCTGGGCCAGTATTTAATTTGATATCTTAGCCAGAATACTAAGTATTTTACTCAGTAATTTACTGAAGTGAAATACATAACATCTTTGGTATTCAATTGCATTTTGCTTAAATCTCAGTCAGCCGCCTACAAGACTTAAGTTTGGCTTGCGTGCAGTTTACGAACGTGATACGTGCAGTCATACTTACATTGCGCATTGTTTGGATCAAACTTAATGATGTCACAATGGTTATTAGTAAGCATTTTGCTTGAATTTGGTTTGATAAAGTGACATACTTAGATGTGATCTGAATACGAGTTTAAGCAATTTGCTTAACCAAGTAAAATGCTAAGTAAAGTAGTTACAAAATCAATATTTCCAGGTCTACCTCACTGACCAAATACTTACATTAACGGGATTAGCTGGTAAGTTTCCCATAAATGAGGCAGCGTAAGGGTAGTCCAACATGGCCTGGTACGTGAACGAGTTCCTGATCCACCCAAGAAGGTGATAATATTCCGCCATGGATCCAAGCGTTTTGCACAGTTTGAATGTAGTACTAATTTCCTTCAGACCTAAAGAAAGTACATGTACTTTTAATTATTAAATATTCAATTGGTCTGCAAGCGTTGGTCTCATTCCATATAATGTCTGTTCTAAAAGAACTTTACTGGTTGTCCGTGGTGGAGCAAATAAAATTCAAGATTTTGTTGCTTGCATGGAAAATTTGCTAATGGTTGCACTCCACATTATTTTAGCCCTCTTATCTCGGAGTATGTACCCTCTAGAAATCTAAGATCTATGGGAACCGGTTTGTTGACAACTTGTAGAGTCAAATGCTCATTTGGTGAAAAAGCTTTGCTAAAAATAGTGCAGTGCTACTACTGTGTGGAATGCACTCTCTTTGACAACATGCAATGCCAAGACTATAGAGTTATTCAAAGCCAACCTTAAGACTCTTTTCTCATCATATTTCAAATAACACCTCCTCCCTTTGTGTAATAATTCCCTCTCCACCTCTGAATAGAAAACCAGAGAAGGCTCTTAATGCCATATATTATTATTATTACCATTTGGTCTACTACTACTACTACTACTGGGTGGTGTTTCACAAAGATTTAAGTATGACTTAGAGTCGCACTTAAATGTCTAGTTGCGCGCAGTATAAAAGGCATGACAGCATTGGTCAGATCATGCCAAGAGGACGCGCACTACTGCGTATTGATCAATAAGATTGCGCGTTGCATATCATGTACGCGTCGACATTTAAGTGCGACCTAAGTCATACTTAAATCTTTGTGAAACACCCCCCTGGTCTACTACTGGTCTACTACTACTACTATTACTACTACTACTACTACTACTACTACTACTACTACTACTACTACTACTACTACTACTACTACTACTACTATTACAACTACTTCTACTACTTCTACTACTACTATACTACTACTATACTACTACTATACTACTATACTACTACTACTACTACTACTACTACTACTACTACTACTACTACTACTACTACTACTACTACTACTACTACTACTACTACTACCACTAGTGTTTTATCCATTATCATTATGCAGTTAATATGACTTAAGTTTGTTAACATTCAGTTACAGAAATCCCATACCTGAAGTTCCCTGGGCTGCTAATTGATTCAGTTTGGTAAAGGCCGCCCTCACAATATCAGGACATCTTGCATCAACGTCATGGAAATCCTGTTCACAGAAAAAAAGAGACTTTTTAAAACTAGCACATGAATGATGTGGTGACTAACAGGCATCTGGCATAATAATTAACACATTTTTTTAAATTTTAATAAAATTTACAATGTAGTGAATAAAAAAACACCACTTTTTTTTATTTTGGTAACATCAATAATTATTGGTAACAGCAAATTTGATAACATTAATTGTTAAAGAAAATGTTTCTCTATGTTGGTAACTTTGTTGATAAATTGAAGAAAAGCCTATCAGAAATCTGATAACATGTGCAAAAAATTAGTGTATTTTCTAATTTCAAACTTCTGTGAAGTTTTATACTCCCATCTTGTGCTATCATGTAAGCAAATGAAACTGATACTGATCAATAACAAAAAAGCTTTCCTAAATATATGAATAAACATGGATGCCATGATGCAAGCTTCTCTCTTGCACTAATCTGTCAGTACAAATGAGTTTACTTATTTTTTCTTGAACTCATGTTTTGGAAATTTGGTTATGTTCCAAATTTAAAGCGTGTCTAAAATTTGAATCAGTGATTTAGACAGTGCATGTGGTTCACATTAGGGCGGAGTCATGTCTGATATTATTTGGTTCTGCATTCTGACTTAGGCTGTCAGAATGTGGTATAGATGTACAGTATGTCAGGAACTTGACCACATTATTGAACAAATAATAAGAAAATTACACATTCTGTTAACCAACAACCCAAAGTCTTTAAAGTCAGTAATGAAGATTACAGAATGAAATAACTAGTCCTGACTGACATGCTGTCTTTCCTCATTTTCTTAGCCAAGTTGCTGACTGTTTTCTTATAAGTTACGATTCCTCTGGGGCGGTAATCAAAATATGACACGGAAAGCAAAATGGTTTATTTCCTCACAAAAAAATTAAATAATGACACGTTAGACATTTTGTAAATTGGGGTTAAAAATGGAAGAGTAAAATCCCCATCCTTCATCATACCGATAACACCAGAGTGGGGATGATGAAGTCTCATGGTCATAGTCCGACCTGCCAAACTCTGGGAATGAAAGACTGTATTCTCTGATAAAAAAAACTGTATTTTCCCTGAAAAAGGGTGTTTCATAATAAAATGCTTGGCGCACTCGCTCATCGCGGTGCTCAAGCTGCATGCAAGCTAAAATGCGCACTGCTCTTGCAGATGAAAAAAAAACATTGAAACGTGTACATCTCATCCTGGTTTTAACAAAAAGATTTGAAAAAAAGGTTACCTGAAATTACATCGCTCTAACAACCATATTTGTGTACGTTTTATGAAATAGAGACATACATGTATAGAGATGATTTTTCTCAATAAATTTCGATTTTGTAAAAAAAGCGTATTTTTAAAGAAAAAATTTACTGCCGTATTTTGGTTGCAAAAACGTAGGCCTACTTACTATGCCTAAAACATACTGGTTGGCAGGTATGTATAGTGATTACAAATTTGCACAACTTTGAAAAATCATATCTTACTTATCGTTTGTCCAATATTTTTCAAACTTTCTTTTTTGTCTAAAACAACTTTCCTTCTGGGTTGAATCCCCTTTGAATGGTGGAAGGGGGAGGCCCAGGTTCAGTTTCCAAGCCGCTGTAACCACAGATATGTCAGACAGATTGATTTACACTGTACCCGGGGGGGCCACTTCCATTCACAGTGGATACCATGCGCGACCATGGGGTCTCGAAAAGCACCCTAAACACGTAATTTCCATATTCTGAAAATGCACCCCTTAACAAGTATTGGCGTGTGAAACCCTACCCTTAACAAGTATTGGAAACAAAACGATACTCTTGGCAAATATTCCCTGAAATGAACCCCTAAACAAGTACAGGAATGTTTTATTGTTACGGGTCCTTTGATTGTCGGCTTTACCGGGGCTTTACCTTTTTGGTTTAGTACGACCCCACCTTCTACACCTCGTGCAAATAGGACTCTAAACACGTAGTGTTGGGGCAAAAAGGACATCCTTTATAAAACATTTTAATTTTGTTTTATCATTCCCGCAAATTCGACCCTAAACACGTAATTTTCCTAGCGAAATAGATACCCTTTTTTCCTTATTTTTGTGTTTTTGACACCCTTTTCACGTTACGTACGTAACGTGCCCTATCGTGAAAAGGACATCCTTTTTACGTGTTTTTTTGGTCGCGCATGGTATCCACTCGTCAATGTAAGTGGCCCCCCCGGGACACTGTACAAAACCTATACCAAAATTGGATTTGAAATCACTCACTATATCAATAGCATTTGTAAACACATACAACCAAAGCAAATTTTTTGTTCCTTACAGTATGTCTTTACAGTATGTTTCAGATACATGTTTGAGAAAAAAAGTGGGGGAAAAACATGTGGAATGCCCAAATTTTTAGAATCAGAATTTACCTGAGTGACAGTCTCGAAGAAGTATGTCTGTGATGACTGGTTTGCTGTACTGTAAACGGGAGCACTGGCTGCCAAGGCTCCCAGCACTAGATGAGGGTATTTCATCCTCATGTATGCACTCAGCATCCCTCCATAACTAAGCAGGAAATGAGCAGCGAAAGAGGAGTTTACTTTCAAACGGATTCGGTTAAAGGTATACATACGTTCAAGGGATTCAAAAGGGGGCTGTTGGATATAATTATCAACTGCTCTTCTAATTTTTGGTACAATATTGGCTTAATGTTAGAAAATGAAAAAAGATATGCATTTGCATTCAACTGGTGATATTCTTCTGCAATGAACTGTTACCCCTTCCTAGGTGGGATGGGCAGTGTACTTTCAGGAAGACATCATACAACAAAGCCCGGGGGGGGGGGGCACTTACATTGACGAGTGGATACCATGCGCGACCAAAAAAACACGTAAAAAGGATGTCTTTTTCACGATAGGGCACGTTACGTACGTAACGTGATAAGGGTGTCAAAAACACAAAAATAATGAAAAAAGGGTATCTATTTCGCTAGGAAGATTACGTGTTTAGGGTCGAATTTGCGGGGATGATAAAACAAAATTAAAATGTTTTATAAAGGATGTCCTTTTTGCCCCAACACTTTGTGTTTAGAGTCCGATTTGCACGAGGTGTAGAAGGACGTGGGGTCGTACTAAACCAAATAAGGTAAAGCCGACGACCGAAGGACCCGTAACAATAAAACATTCCTGTACTTGTTTAGGGGTTCATTTCAGGTAATATTTGCCAAGAGTATCGTTTTGTTTCCAATACTTGTTAAGGGTAGGGTTTCACATGCCAGTACTTGTTAAGGGGTGCATTTTCAGAATATGGAAATTACGTGTTTAGGGTGCTTTTCGAGACCCCATGGTCGCGCATGGTATCCACTCGTGAATGGAAGTGGCCCCCACAAAGGTACCATTACGATCATATCAACAGCATATATATCTATAATAGTTCTGGTATTAACAATAAACAATTGTCTTCACAAGGTAACAACAAGGTAATGATGACCAACCACATGCTTGACAACTGAGATGGAGGTTTTGGGTTGCTCCACTATAAAATAGGGGTGTGCAAGTGTTCTAATTGAGCGTTACATAATACACTGAAAATGAATGAATGGTATATGTGAAAAGCCGAGTGAAATTTGTAAGGGTGCCCTATTTTTGGAGGGGCCTCACAGAACAAGTCTAAAATTGACTTGCATCAAGAAAAATTAATATATCATTTGTAAAGTTGCTTTCAGTTGCAAACATTTCCTTCACAATACCCCCTAAGTGGCAACTATCTGTATAGGCCGCACAGAAACGTTTTTAGCACTATTAGAACTTACACAGAAACGTTGTTAGCGCTAACATTCGAGCAATAGCAGGCCTAGTCACATCTTTCGGATTGTGAGGTAAACATTTACCAAAGATGAAAATGACAAGTTGTTGTTTTTTCATCTAGGCATTGCGGCAATATTACCGATTGTAACAGGGCCTATTAGGTAAATGCATTGTTAGCGCTAACAACGTTTCTGTGCGGCTGGACCTGAATGCTACCTTCCGCCAAACACCACCACGGGCGAGTCCGGGATCCCTAGATCCTCTCTTAGGCTTGTGATCAGGGTTGCATAGTCGGCAAGGGCTTGCTCTATCGTCAACAGGCCTAGGTTAGATGGAGTGAAAGACTGGTTGCCAAGCGGAAGACTCTTCCCATAATACCTCTGTGATAAGGGCAAAGTTTGTGAGTCATGGAAAACAGAAGAAAAAATTGATGTTAGAGATGTTGGTGATAAGTTGCACTGTTTGTCTGATTTTCCTTCCCCTTTTCTTTTGAGGCCTTCATCAATTTTAAGCTCTAAGCTTAAGATGAAGGTCTCCCACATTTCAAAATAAAAATATATATAAATATATATATATATGATTTTTTCTGCTATTTTTGTAACAATAAAAAAAAGAAGACATTTATCAGGTATAAATATATTTTAATTAGATTATTAGATTGTATATATGTATATGTTATTAATTATATTATTTACTTATGTTATACTAAGAAAAAAATGATTTCACTTGTATATGCTTTTATTGGAATGTCGAAATAAATAAATTGAATCAAATAAGTGTGGTCAAAAACATTTTCAATCTCAAAGTACGAATCAATTTCGAAAGGTACAGACACAGATCTATCAATCACTAGATGTTTGTATTAGGCCTATATACAAACACAAAGAAAAACAGACAGAAATATAGAAATTCAGATAGGGGTAAAGAAAGACAGATGGATAAATAGGTAGGTAGATGGATGGTGGACGGACGGACAGATGGACAGATAAACAGACAGATAGATAGATAGATAGATAAATAGATAGATAGATACATACATACACAGATAGATAGATAAACAGACAGACAAGTAGGTAGGTAGATATACAGAGATATATGGATAGATTGATAAACCTTTCGGCAATATTTACATGGCTTTTTCTATTACTAAAAGTTTGAATGAATTGTAAAGATTTTCAAACAATTCATGTATAACTTATAAATCATAAAATTGAGAAATTTTAAGTGTTTGTTAACTGTGAAGCAAACTAGATAACATTTGTAAAAGGCATATTGAGAGGTGCACAAGAGAATTTGTCTGTCAATCGGATGATCTACATGACCCAACTTACATGTTCAGCAAATATGATGAGGGCTCCAAACTCCGGGGCGATGTCAAACACATAACCAGTGTTATTAAAGAAAGCTTCAATGGGACCCTCATTGCCCGTGTAAAAGAAAACTGGTCCACCTTTCTTCCAGTAATCATCTAAAAAAAACAGTGATTCAATCATAAAATGTGAAAATATAAAACAAATGTTTATTCTGTGAAGTAATGTACCCAAAAGTAGTAGTGGTAGTAGTAGTAGAAGTAGTATTAGGAGTAGTAGTAGTAGTAGTAATAGTAGTATGAGTAATAGTAATAGTAGTAGTGGTGGTAGTAGTAGTATTAGTCATAGCAGTAGTAGCAGTAGTAGTAGTAGTAGTAGTAGTAGTAGTAGTAGTAGTAGTAGTAGTAGTAGTAGTAGTAGTAGTAATAGTAGTAGTAATGTCATATTTTACTGAGGGTAGCCACTTCAGTTATTATCATCCCAAAAATTTCTTACTTTTACAAAATAATTGCAGAATTTTGACCATTAAAAACAAAAAACTTGACTAGATTTGTACTTGGACTGGCGGAATTATTAGGGGCTATTAATCAGCCACACATGACCAATTTTGCCATTTCTGCCATATGGTGGGAGTTTCATAAAGCTGTTAACATTGGCATAAATATGTGACATCATACTATTCAAGTTTGAGGGGGGGAGGAAACAATGTTTACACTTCATAATTCCGAAGGTTCTTTATTCCAAAGGTTCGTAATTCCGAAACACGTAAATTGCCTATACCTCGATGTTCGTAAATCCGAAAACGTAAAACGGTTCGTTAATTTGTGGCATTATTCCGATGGTTGGATAATCTGAAAACGAAATAAGGTTCGTTGTTCCAAAGGTTCGTTAGTCCAAAAACGAAACACGGTTCGTTACTCATTTCGTTTTTGGCCTAAGGAACCTTCGGAATTACGAACCTCATTCTGTTTTCGGATTAACAAACCTTCAGAATTACGAACCTCACTTCATTTTCAGACTAACGAACCTTCCGAATTACAAACCTCATTTTGTTTTCGGATTAACGAACCTTCAAATTACGTACCTCATTTTGTGAGGTATCACAAATGTATGCGGGAAACAATAGATCACCCCTCCCTGAACAAAGTTACTGAAACTGAAGGAATTCAGCTGTCTTTGTGATACCTACCTGTGACAAAATATCTTTGACGGTAAGTTCGCTGGCCATAACTTTCGAGGTTGAAGTGGTCAATGGACTGGTCAAAATATTTCTCCTTGTATGGGTACTGAGGAAGCGGAATTGCTGAACACATCCATACAGATAACAAACAAATTAATAACATCATCTGTTTTGGCCACTCCATTCTTATGACGTTAAATTAGACTGGAGTTCGAAGCTGAAGTAATGGCTCTAACGTGACCAATAAAGCTTCAGTCTCTGTAGTACTATTGTACAATTGGTTGTTCCGCTGTCTACGTTGGCTACAGCTTACACTCAGCAGTACATATGTCTGGGGATAAAAGTAAATGTGAGAAAATGTAAAAATAAATCCCCAGAAAATACAGCTATTCCTGTCAATGTCTAAAGTCAATATGAAACTTGTTCCCTTTTTTTCTTTAAATACATGTAGGAGGTGCTAATGCAGTTTCGCACCAGTAGACTTTGAGATAATTTCCCAGCCAGTAATTATTCCCAGTAACCCTATATATTTATTCATTTTGGGTAGCTGTAGCAAAAGGAACACTTTCCGAGGAGAAATACAGTGTGTATCAAAAAAAGTTTACACTTAGAAAAAATCCTGTAAAATTATATATTTGTAATATCCTGAAGATTTTTCCACATTTTAACATTGGTAAAGATCCATTTAAGCAAATGACGATATAAGTTTTGAAACATATTTCCGCTTGAGTGAGCACCACTTACTTATGAAAAGTTAGTGAAAAATGATTTGCGCAGAACTTTGAAATATTTATGCAAATAAAAGTAGGCCTTAATCATGAAGAACACGTGGAATTTAGCTAGTAAAATTGATTTGATGATATCTTTTACCTTTTAAACTTGTTTCCTTGCCCAAAACACTTCGAAGAGTGCATCTATCGGCAGATGCAAGTATTTTTTCAATCCAAGTTGGCAGTCAAACTGCCAATTCGGATTAAAAAAATACTTGCATCTGCCGATAGATATCAGGAATCACAAAATATTTTTTTTATCAATAAATATCATATCAATTATTTAATGATATTTATCAACCGAAACAAATATTTTACGAATTGTGATTTTTATTGACAAATGCAAGTATTTTTAAAATCTAAGTTGCAGCTCTGCACGCATGCTACCGCGTGTGTATCTAGGTATAACAAAAGAAATCAAAATGGCCGAATAAACAGACGGGGTAAGTGAACGCTCTTGCTCTTAACTTCTTTCAATTTTACGACTATTTATGTAATGAAAAGTAAGAAAAATGTAATTAAATGGGGGTAAACATAAAACTTGCCCATGTACATAACTTTGGGCGAAAAACTAAAACTAAAATTGGTGATTTAGGTCTAAGTTCACCATGGGTAATCCTGGCCTCTACACCCACTGACCCAGGCATAGGTAGCCGAGCCAGGCGTTAGGGGAGTAAGCCTACGTAAAGTAGATGATTTTTACTCCCCAGACGCCCTAGGCTAGGTAAACATAAAACTTGCCCATGGCCATGTATATAACTTCGGGCGAAACACAGAAAATAAACTTGGTGATTTAGGTCTAGGTTCAACACAGTCACAGGTAATCCTAGACAGCTGGCAGCCGTCTGTTTCGAGGAGTTTTTTAACATTTTTTTTAAATTTCTCCTCGTACACAGACGGCTCGCTATCATGCAGCCACCATTAGGGGACTTGCAATGCAAAATCCCCCCGTCGGGGCTTTTCAATTTTTGTCTTTAATGAATAAAAATTTCGAAAATTATAGTGACCAGGGGCCCGTTTCTCAACACCGTCATAAGTCTAACTTCTTGACTAAATCGGAGATAGTGAGCTACTTGTCCGCTAGCCGTTTCACGAAGCCCTCTTTACCAAGATCGTGTACAACAACCTCACTAAATATTTATGACACCTCCGAACCTGTCATAACTTCTTTCTTAATGACGTAGTGGCATCACGTGGGTAGACTATGACATGCAAAAGAGCCGAGAAATTTGAAAATTATAATCTTACGTAATCAATCATAGAGGTTGAAATTACATCCCAAAATAAGTGGGATAATGCATTCAATGATCATTGTTATACAAAGTAACTATGAAAACTGTTGGTAAAACGCCACAAAACCATTCATTTTGAAATAGTAGAATAATTTAATCGATAAAAATTCTACCACGTCAGGCCATCCATAACTGGACTTGTATTTGTCGTTTTCAGACCCTATTGACATTTGGATAAATTATAATCTCTAATTTATGCGTAGGATTTGTCAAATCGTAAGATCGGTATCAAAGATTTATAAAAAAAAGTGTTAAACTATATTTCGATGATGTTTGGAATCGAAAACATTGTATAATTATCATAATTTTACAAATAAAACCGTTATGGTTTACTTTCGTAAACTATTAAAATTGGATATCCCGGGGGTACCCATCTCAACGTCCACATGTGATTTTTTAGTCATGAAATAAATTATTCATAATTCCATTGTTCAGCAATCGAATGCCCTGGTCTTCATGGTCTAAGTATGTATGATGCATAATTTACCTGTGCTATTATTTTTAAAAGATGTAATTCCCAATTCATCACAATATTTGCAATTTTGTCATAATTTTTCTTTTTGAAAATTATGCTATTTTGTGACTAAGGCTACGTCTCGTCTGCTCCTTTTACCAATAGTATCGATATCAAGGTATTTTAGTTAGGAAGCCTTTCGTGAAACAGGTTTAGTAAGATTGGAACTAACTCCGTAGTTTGTGGATAAAGATATGACTAACTTGTCCAGGTGTTGAGAAACGGGCCCCAGAGTGCAAATTTATATTCCCTCTTGGCATCAATTGCCAAAAAACAGAGAAAAATGAAGTCAAAAGGAACAAAAACAGTGACTTACCTCGGCTGTCGCGCAAATTCACTTCACCGTTTTATCCGATCTTAAGTACACAAACATAAGGCCATTGAGTCCCCTGTACAGATCGCGCTAGAACTTCGGTCTCTGTATTTGGTGAGTGAAGCCAACGAAGTTCAGCTGAACAACCAACAAAACAGAGACCGAAGCTTTTGGTCTAAGGTAATCCTAACCTCTACAGAGAGGCATATAAAGCAAAGCCAGTCGTTAGGGGAGTAACCCTACGGCTACGTAGCCGTAGGTAGATGAATTTATTTACTCCCCAAACGAGTCCAGGCATGCCAGGCAATGGACATTGCGGTAATCAAATTGACCTGAAACTTTGAACATGTTGAAATGAGATTGATAGATTTGCAATGATGCACATAACAGAGGTCCAAACTGTTTAAATAGATGATTATTACCCAACTTGAAGACCGGAAAACTACAGAAGAAGTTCTTCAATTCAGTACAGGTCTGTGATGTGAATTGTGTCTTATGATGCTGCCGCCTGCTGCGCTGCCGGTATTTTATTCAAAAATGTTCTGCTAGCTGCTGAATGAAGTTGACACATGCACACGCTACACGCTACATGACTCAAATCAGGTGACAATATCTGTATCATGTGACAGATTCACATGACCGCCGTGGTACCGCCTAGTTGTAGACACAGACCCTATTTGACATACTATAGTGGGTCTTTCTGAAAACTGAGAAATCACAAAGGAAACGTAGCAGATCTTGCTTGGATCGGCTTATGCTATGTGACATGATTTGTTGCCCTAAGTTTCAAATTTTGAGCTGTGATAAGACATGTGATTTGAACAGAAAGTAAAATTAGTCAAACAAACTGCCGGAAATCATGATCTTGTAATTCGAAACTAACGTACAAAAAATTTCTTCATTATGTCAGTGAAATATCATTTGTATGCATATCCTCATAAATATTTCATGACGTTGTACGATATTAAAGGGGAATGAAACCTTTGGAACAAATAGGCTTGTGTAGAAACAGAAAAATAAAAGAATAAGAATAAAAAAGTTTGAGAAATCGGACAAATAATGAGAAAATTATGAGCATTTGAATATTGCAATCACTAATGCTATGGAGATCCTCCCATTGGTAATGCGACAAGGATGTGTGATGTCACTGATGAACAACTTTCCCTTTGTTGGACTATGAAATACCCTCAAAATGTCTCTTTTTGCTTTTTCTTACAATGATACAAACTCTTTATCCATTATGTATTCTTAAAAAATATGTATTACATGCCCTCATGTAGAAAGAACACATGATCTATGGATAGATGTGATAAAAGAGGCAATTTAAGTGAAATATATACTAAAGTAATGGGGAGATTTGTTCATCAGTGACATCACACATCTTTGTCGCATTACCAATTTGCTATCTCCATAGCAATAGTGATCGCAATATTCAAATGCTCATAACTTTCTCATTATTTGTCCGAATTTTCTCAAACTTTTGTTGATCTGTTTCTTTGATTTTTCTGTTTTTACACAAGCTATCTTGTTCCAATTGTTTCATTCTCCTTTGAATTATTGAATTTTGTTTTATCATCCCCACAAATTTGACCCTAAGCACGTAACTTAGATACCCTTTTTTCATTATTTTTGTAAATTTGACACCCTAATCACGTTACGCACGTACGTGCCCTATCTTGAAAAAGGCATCCTTTTGCGTGCTTTTTGGTCGCGCATGGTATCCACTCGTCAATGTAAGTGGCCCCGGATGAATCATACACAACCACATGTACCCTTCATCAATCACTAGAACCCGCATTCTCCTGTACAAAAAATACTTCCGTCTTCCTTGCAGGTCTCTCCATTTTCCAACTCACTTGTATTTTATCTCAGTCCGCTCTTACGAATGTCATTTTGATAGGACTATGTATTTTGCTATATCTGAACTTGAATTTATTTCTGGAAGAGATTTATAAGTTGCCCCATCCAAACTTGAATAAACTTCTTCATTGTTTTGAATGCAGAATTTTCCTATTGATCAAACTGCTTGGAATATGGGTTGTTTTAAAATCAGGGTATACTTTCCCCCAAATGTATTTTTGTGAATCATAAAAAAATATGTGTACTGTAATCTGATAGCAACAGGGCCATATGAACGCTTTTTAGGTGGGGGGGGGGTCGTGCCGGGCATTATAAAAAATGACAAGATCTGGAAGCAATATACCTTCTTTGTTTTTATTGCTTGTTTGTCAACATGATTTCGGGCGGGGTGCTGCCTATGCTCCGCAGCACCCCCCACCGAAAATCGGGGGGGGGGGGGTGCTTCAGCACCGCCAGCACCTTTGCTTCCTTAGACCATGGACAGTAAGCTATTTGACACAAAGGGCAACCTTATTATTATTCGTTACCTCTCAAAACTGACCATATCTGACATTTTAGGGTCAAAACTACTGTCCTGATCACTATCATTAGAAATCATAAGGCATATTATTGAAAAGCAACTGTTTAAAAACTGAACACGCCAAAGCTAGACCTTAAGATAACTTGCCTTTTAATGACTTTTGATATATGGGGTTCTCATTCTGTCCGAAAGTGTCCTCTCCGAAATCGACGCAATTACACATAATGCAGTAAGATATTACTTCATGACTATTTTTTTTAATATTTGCAAGGTTATGTTGTCCAAACTTCAAATAATCACTTCGCCTACATCCATTTATTCTTCAGAAGAATCACGTTCCAAAATGGCCGAACCCATCTCTATTCAAGATTCAAGATTCAAGATTCAAGAAATTTATTTCATTTCCAAAACAAATATAAATCGAATGCAAATACAAATCAAAGTACGAATACAAAATAATTTTTAACTTAGCATAATTATATAACAAACGCTTGTATGAGCGTATATGGAAATGAGGGGATCCACTAAAAAAGCATTGCTTGTAGAGCGTGGATCCCCTATAGCTAGTTGAATAAATAATTTATATAAAGCAATTAAGACAAGACAAAGCAATAAAAATTAAGTAAATATGGAAATTCATTCGGCTGAACGAATATACAATATCATAAAAATGGGAAAGTAAAATGTGATAAATATAATAGGAAAAACTATTTTAGAGTAAGAAAGGAAATGATAGCAAAAATGGAAATAAGGTGACAAAAATATGGGACATGTATTATCAAAGACACGCACACATACAGACACGCGAACAAAGAAAACAATATAGTGACATATTAGAGGATGGAGGAGAGAGAGAGAGAAAAAAGAATTAGGCTGACCGATAGAGGGAGAGGGAGAGAGAGAGGGGGGGGGGGGGGGGAGAACAAAATTTGAACATGGATCAACGAGAGCGCTAGCATGAAAACACAGATTTGGGATTGATACCCGGGTGATAAAGGAAAATTTAGTGTTAAATACAAGATGGATACAAGACAATCAGGACCTACAAACAAATCAACTTCGTTTGTAGGATACTAACAAAAATACTTTTAATTTTCTCTTAAAGGAGTTAATGGAGGGGGCCTGTTGAATATCATTGTGGAGAGAGTTCCAAAATTTTGGGGCTGTAAAAATGAAAGTACTTTGAGCAAAAATAGTTCTTAGCATTGGTAGATGAAAGTGATCGCCATGTCTGGTAGGATATGTATGATAACTGTTATTTTGAAGAAACATATCGTGGAATACGGAGGGAATCATGTCGTTTTTATAGTTGTACATAAACTGTCCTAGTTGAAATAAATACAAGTCTTGGATTTTAAACAAATTATATTCGAGGAATAGCGGGTCAGTGTGAGAACGGGGATGTGAAAATGAAATGATACGAAGAGCTTTTTTTTGTAGTAGTAATATTCTGTTTAGTAAATTTTTGTGTGTATTGCCCCAAACCAGGATTCCGTAGTTGAGATATGGTAATATAAGAGAAGAATATAGAGTTAGTAGAGAGGTAACAGGAATAAATGTTTTTAACCTATTTATGATGCCTATGTTACGAGAGATGGTTTTGCAAATATTGTCAATGTGACATTTCCAGGAGAGTTTGTTATCTACATGGACACCCAGGAATTTGATTGACGAGACACTTTCCAGCTGAATATCTTCAATACATATATCAAGAGGCAACGAATCTATAGTATTACTGAATACCATGTATTTGGTTTTTTGAAGATTGATTGATAATTTGTTAGCTCTAATCCAACTCAAAACTTTAGTTAATTCATAATTTATTATTTCAGCAAGAGTAAGCGGATTCTTGTGGGAAAAAAATAAATTTGTGTCATCCGCAAAAATAATGAAAGATAGAATACTGGATGCTCTGCTAAAGTCATTTATATACAAAATAAAGAGGAGTGGTCCCAGGATACTTCCTTGCGGCACACCACAGCTAATATTGCACATATTTGAGGGGTGATCATTGAAAGAAACAAATTGTTTTCTGTTGGAAAGGTAGTTCCTGAACCAATCCAAGGCCTTCCCACGAATACCATAATGCGAAAGTTTATGAAGTAGAATGTCGTGGTTTATTGTATCGAAGGCCTTGGAGAAGTCCAGGAAAATACCAACCATATGGGAAGACTGATCGACTGCATGAGTAACTTTTTGAACAAAAGATAATAATGCATGAACTGTACTATGCTTTTCTCTAAAACCAAATTGGAAATTAGAGAAAATGTTATTATCACAACAAAATTTGATTGTTCTGTTATATATTATTTTTTCCAAAATTTTACCAAAACACGGTAAAAGGGATATTGGCCGATAATTGTTAATGCTAGATTTATCGCCTTTCTTAAAAATTGGAATAACTTTAGCAATTTTCAGGGAATTGGGGACTTGTCCATGAATTAAAGACATATTGAAGATGTAAGCAAGTGGTTCTGCAATATATGGAATGATAGTTTTAAGTATTAGATTATTGATGTCATCATAGCCAGAACTTCTTTTATTATCGAGGTTTGAGACAATATCAGTAATTTCATGAGGGGAAGTAGGGCATAAAAATATTGAGTTCGGATTGGGCGGGGCAAGAAATTCGGCAAAATGTTTGTTTGAGGGCGCTATATTCTTAGCGAGGTTATTTCCGATCGATGAAAAATGGTCATTAAATATATTAGCAATGGTAACAGGCTGTTGAATGATCTCATCGTTAGATCTAATTTCTGTTATAATGTCTTTATTTTCTGTCTTTATATTCAAACGTGTCCTCTATGAAAAATGAAACGAACTATGTTTATTGAACTATAAAAAACAAAGTAAATGACTTCAGGCCTCACGATTTAAAATAAATAAAATTTCACTTTCGTTCAACACATAAACAAAAATGGGGGAACACAAAACAACTTTTTTATAGTCAAATGAGACATTTGGGTTATATCTTTGGTCATAGTATAAAGGTGGTTGTAAAACCACCCATAAACCAACGTTAGTTGACTTTAAAGTTCCCCTACTAAAGATATATAGTACGGTATAAGCAGCACTCCATTAAAGACACACAGCATTATACAATAAAAGAAGAATAACAAATTCTTTGGAGTTCAAATTTTATGACTACCTTCTCGGCACAAACACGTACGTGACCTTCCCAACCATCCCTTCACGCGGTAAAAAAAATCGTAATTTGAATAATTCCAGTGAAAAATAAAGCTAATGACGAATTTTTGGCACGTGTGAAACCATACAAGAATACGATTAGAATCATCATCACAATGATGATTCAAAATCCACGTGTGAAAAGGCCCTAAGTTTTGCCTCGATACATTGGCGCTATGGTTACGTATATTTATTGTGGCCATTATTTTCACTTCGTATATTGTTTCTTATTTTACAATTCATACATCCACCCTCGCCTTAGTGTGGACCGAAAACAAGATAACTACTGACATTATTTTAAGACTACAAACATGTGGGATTGGATATTTTGGTTGGTTTTACTATGAAATCTTTTGTAGACATTTCTGATATTCATACAATGCAAATTGCAGTTTTTATGCGTCGCTTATAATCATAAAAAGAGATACCTTTATCACTATGTGACAATTTTACGTTAAATAGAGAGTTCAATATAGTTATCTAACAAGAAATTCTTCTTATTTTTTTAATCATTCACTCCGAGAAGTGCTTTATATACCCATACATCCATTAGATAAGTAGGAAAAATAAAACAACAAAAAAAGCAGAAAAATGTCATCATAATCAGATATAATATTAGAGTTATTACATTGAAAACTTTTGCTTAGTTTTTATCATTTTTTCACAAAACAATTTTATACACAACTCAGATATATACAAATCAGATGGCCAATGCTGGCATTCACTCACTATTTCTGTCTTTTTTCAACATTTCATTTTTATTTTACAGATTCGGTAAGGACCCTCTAGATTGATCCACCTATTTAAAAAATATGGCGGGTAATTCCGCATATTCAGGGAGCAATAAAGGTTTGTTACACATGGTAATGAAGAGAAACTTTCACATATCATATTTCACATAATGTATAAGAATATACCAAAGAAGCCTTTACTGGGTGATGTCACGGTCCTCTCAATATGCATTCCGACTAAGATGCATAAAATTTTTAATTTCATGTAATAAAATAAGAAAAGGGAAACCAGGGGTTTGACATCAGCTTATCTACGTATCTCCTCTCCAACCTTAATCTGCTTAAAGGTCAAGTCCACCCAAGAAAAATGTTGATTTGAATAAAGAGAGAGAACTCAAACTAGCCTAACGCTGAAAATGTCATAAAAATCGGATGTAACATAAGAAAGTTATGTCATTTTAAAGTTTTGCTTATTTTTTTCTCAAAACAGTGACATGCACAACTCGGTGATATGCAAAATAATGAGAGAGTCGATGATGTCCTGCACTCACTGTTTCTTTTGTTTTTGTTTGAATTATACAATATTTCATTTTTTACAGATTTGACAATTAGGACCAACTTGACTGAAACATATAGTATTAAACAATGCTATTTCCACATGTTCAGGGAGTTTTGAAAATGAGAAAATAAGAACATTTCATACAATAAAATACAAAGAAATAGTGAGTGGATGACGTCATCAGTTTCCTCATTTGAATATCACCAGGATGTGCATATAACTGTTTTGTGAAACGAAGCAAAGCTTTAAAATGTCATAACTTTCTATTTTACATCCGATTTTGATGAAATTTTCAGTGTTACAATACCCTATGCTTGTTGGATTTTTCTCTTGTTATTCAAATAAACTTTTTGTTGGGGTGGACTTGTCCTTCAAAAGAAAAAAAAAACAAATATCATGACTGATTCTCTAATCAACATTCCTCATCAAACGATGGCAACCCGATGTTACAAAACTCCCAGCGAGTAGTAACATCGGCAGTGAAGCACCACGCGAAATGTTCATTTCCAGGATTACGGCAATAGTTGTGGTCCCCCAGGCCAGCGTTTGGGTATTTCTCAGGAGTGGACCAGTGTCGAAACAGTTTCTGGGAAGTCCAGGCCTGGCATTCGCGTCCGTTCCTTGTTATGGAGACGTTTCCACGGTAATCCTTACCACTGGTGTATTTGTAGCATCCGGGATCTGGAAATAATTTTTTTTTCAGAAAGGTACGCGCTTATTGATTGACTGAGTATTGGAGAACAGTGTACATCACCAATGAATTCATTAGCCCCCCCCCCGATCAAATGTATAGCTGTACACATGCGTTACCAAATTATTTCCAAACACCTCCTAAACGATTTTTTTCTCTGTGTGCATAATAAACCCTTAAACAAGCTTTCCGCGGGCTTTATTTACACAATATGGCCCCCAAACAAGTTGTCCCCAAAATATGACTTGGGGGGGGGAAGTTTGGGGAAAAAACTTACCCTAAACACGTTTGGCTAGTCTTTAAAAAAACATCTTTGGGGAAAAATACCCTAATACGTTTGACCCCGCAATTGACCATTGACCAGTCTTTCAAAACCACCCCTTGGTCTTGAAAAGCGGTGTTTTTGATACCCTTAACGAGTCCCAAGTGTGTACAGCAATATATTTGACTGCCCCCCGATTCGTTAGCTCAACTCGCAGCAATCTAATATGTTCTGAACTTCTGATGTTATATAGGAATTAAGCCAGAAGATTTGGGGTTTCATACTGACAGGAAACGAGACACCACTTTTTTCGTTAGATCATTATTATAATTAATACATGCTTCATCTGATTATAAACGCTGCGGATATTAAAATGGGTACAAAGTTTTGCAAAGGTATTTCATACTTATACCCCCCATCCCACAAAAGTTCTAGTCTAGAACTACGCATTGGGGTTTGCATTTTTATTGGATTATTTCCTAATGGTGACGATCTTTCAGCCTTATTTCTTTTCTCTCTCTCTTTTTTTTTGCTTTTGTCATTTTAAGGACCCCCTCCCTCCCCCAATTCCCCTGTGTTCTTCCTCATCCGACCTTTCCCCTATGAAGTGAGAGAACAAACAGAGATATTCATTAACGGCGGAAGCCAAAAAATTTAGGGGGGGGGGGTCCACCTGAAATTTTTGGGATGGACACAGGTAAAAAAATTTGACAAGTAAGAAATAAAAGGCTATTAACCAAAATTTTATGGGGGGGGGGGTGGAAACAATATTGACAAGCCCCCCCCCAAAAAAAAAGGTTATCAACAAAAAAATACCGTCGAGATATTGCGTTGCTATTTGACTTTTGCATTACGCTAGTGTACATGGTCAGACCCTTTAAGATTTATAAATTCTTTTGTTTCGTCTGGAGGCTGTTCCCCACCACAAAAAATATCTTGCATTATTTTTTCAATGATCCTGATAATAAGCAAGACAATATCCCGCCGATTTCATGAGGTTTCTTTTTTTTCAGCTACGCTAGGGGCTAACCTAATTTTGGCGGCTAATTACAAGGCCCTCCTGATCGCAACCATCATGAGGCTGTTCTCACTACGTTCCTAAAACTAGTTTACTGTAAACTAGTTTAGTGGAAACTGGTTTAACGCGTAGTGAGAACGGTCAAAGCGGTCTTGGAAGCGATCTTCCAAACCAGTTTGGAAAACCACCTCGCGATGTATTTTTCAAGGAGGCCGTTCTCATTACGCTTTCTAAAACTCACACGAAAGTGGTTTTCAAAATTACTTCACGTAAAGCGCTCTTGTTGCTATGGAAACGCTCTCAGTGGGGTGACACGTTTCGCGCGAAATTCGAAACCGCAGCATAGGCATTCTACACCTGTCGTGTGGAGTAGCGCGCTCAGAATGTGCCAGGATCGCTTCCCGAAGAACGGTTGTGTCCTCACTTACGCTAAAACCAGTTTAACGAGGCAAAGCGATCTTGAAAACTACATCGCGATGTGGTTTTCCAAACTGGTTTGGAAGATCGCTTCCAAGACCGCTTTGACCGATCTCACTACGCGTTAAACTAGTTTCCACTAAACTAGTTTTAGGAACGTGAGAACAGCTTTGCTTCGTTAAACTGATTTTAGCGTGAGGACACAACCGTTCTTCGGGAAGCGATCCTCGCACATTTTGAGCACGCTACTCCACACGACAGGTGTAGAATGCCTATGGTGCGGTTTCAAATTTCGCGCAAAACGTGTCACCCCACTGAGAGCGTTTCCATAGCAACAAGAGCGCTTTACGTGAAGTGATTTTGAAAACCACTTTCGTGTGATCAAGTGAGAACGCTAGCAAAGCGATCTTCCAAGGTGGTTTCCTGAATCGGTTTCCAGTAAACTAATTTTAGAAAGCGTAATGAGAACGGCCTCACTAACGACCAGCCACTCAGACGCGCATTCCCTAGTTAAGGGGCATACATATAGGCCTACTATATTGCTTTGAAGATGAACATTGGTAACCTTTTCAGCTAGGCAGATGCCGCTGGAGCCCGGACTAATTTTTATTTGCATACCAGCTCTCCCGTGATAAGAATGTAGGGTGTCTCATTCATCTGGTGAAAAAATGGACGATGAATATTCACTCATATGCACCTACCTGTGTTGCAACTGGGACTGAAATCACCAATGGCACAATATTCCCATTGGCCATCGGTTTCGCTAACGTAACACCATGCAGTGAAGGAATCGTCCGGGTTTCTGCAGTGGTTGTGGTCTCCAAGACCTCTATCTGGATAATTGGTGGGTGTCGCCCTTTTTTCATGAAATGTCCAAGGTAGGCATGTTTTACCGCTCAATGTTACAGATAAATCCCCTCTGTAGTTCACTCCATTTGCATCATCCGTGCACGGCCCTGTAATAATTGTAAAATTAAAAAAAAAAATAACTTAACACCATAGAGTTAAGTGTTTAGGTTATATAACTCTATGCTTAACACACACACTTGCGCGTGCGCGCACACAACACCCTTACACACAGCTCAGTTACATCTCGTTTTGAAATTTGACAATCGGGGACACAATCGCCAAAGTGGGGACGGGTATTTGTGGTCTAATACACTAAAAACATTAGAATTTAATCCACTAACGGCGCTTATTTTCGGACAAACGTGAACATAGCTCGCAAACCGGGGACACTTCGTACAAACACAGTTACAGCTTACTTTATTTCGAAATGGTTTGAACGATTATTGAGAATTGATCTGGAAAAAGGGGACGCTCTACATCCAGGAACGTTCCCTGTTGATTAGCAAAATGTATAAGAAAATGTCCCCATACAAGCTCACCAGGAATGGGGGAGGGGTATTCAGAAATTACTTGTTATGATATTGAATAAGGTTGCCTATACTTAATTACCCGTCGATTAGATATACATGTACATTCGAGTATGCTTATATCAATGGGGTATAACTCTAAACTAGTCGGAATACATTGTGAAGTTAATCGACATTCGGCAAAGGAAAAAGGGAAATAATTAAAGAGAGAGAGAGGGGGGAGAGGGGGGGGGGGGCACAGAGAGAGAGAAAGAAGGGGGAGGCTAAAGTGAGAGATATGGCAGATAAAAGTGAAAATAATCAGTCGATGGGTTCCACTGTATAAACATGAGGAGGTTTCAAATCAAAACACTTTTATAAATGCTCTTACATATAGCATTCACAAAACATATATTTCATTTCATTTTTTTAGACAAACAAGTGCACACCAAGTTACCAATAATGCATATAGCATTTCCATTTATTGAAAGCAGGATAAAATAGCATTGTATATTACATGCCTTGCTCACGGGCATAGGTGCCGCGGCCGGGGATCGAACCCCGGACTTTTTATGTATAGCCAACTTCGATTTGCATCGATTTGGTCATTCGCATTACACTTTGTCCAGCACCACAAATTTGTCATTTTTAACCGCCGACGATGTTAAATTATTGCCTTCAGACTATCCAACAGGAAATGTTTACAAAACAAACAACAGTTATCTGCTAAATTGAAATGAGAAAAAAAGAGATACAATAGTCCCATATATACAATTTTTGTATTTTCTAGGCTAATTATGATCCCCTTTTGCATTTATGAACTTCCATATGAGGCTCAAAAAAAAAAATGATCTAGATTTGGAGCCAAAATAAGAATATAGAAAATGTCCACTTTTACTTGGAATTGCCCGCGTGCAAAATGTCCTCTACAATACATGTGGCTTAATTTTAGCTGGGATAAAAGGGCATTTCCCGCAAAGATTTGAAGGTAAAATCCAACGTATATGTACAGTTTTTGCATTGTTCTGCTTTGCAGGCCGCCACACAGCTCTTCCTCGCAAGTGCCTCCATTACGACACGTAAATGACTCACAGTCTGATAGATAAAAAAATAATAATACACAAATCGAAAGATCGAAAAGTCACATCGTGGGGTGAATTTAGCTGAATACGAACTCAGGCTAAATGTTAAGAATGGTACAAAATGTCACATGGTGAGTGCAAAGTTAGGCCCGAACTCAACATGCTTTTCTGAAGAAAAGACATTCATTTCAATTTAATCTTTTTTTTCTTCAAAATGGTGGTAAATATTGATTTTTTCTAAACCTCATTGCTGAGAAAGCATGAATGCTTTTAAGCTTAAGATCCTCTCCTAGAAAACTGGTAATGAGGATTAATGCATTACCAAAAGGCACTTGTGCACCATGTGGGAATCGAATCCGGGTCACCGGAATCTGAAACTCCGGTTCTACCGACTGAGCTATATCGCGCCTCCAAAATACAGGAATGCCAATAATATATTTTGGTTTGATTCCATCCCTTTTTATCTACTTTCGTCTCTTCCTCCTTCGATTTTTTTTTCTATTTTTTTTTTTATTGAGGAATAGTAGTACCGAACCATCCGTATAGTGGCTTCAGCGGGTCTGCTCCCCAGGATATGAAATCGAATGGTTTTTCATCTATGTACTTTGGTGGAAAATATACAAGTTCAATTTTTTTTCTACCAGATACGCCGGTGCACCAATACAAGGTTGATGATGCCGAATGAGTCACAGTAATGATAGATTTAACAAGGATCTTGGTGATGCCGGATTTAACGAGGATGACCCCGAAATCCGAATGACGATCCGGGGTGATCCGGTTCCTGTAGGGTCTATATCAGACGAAATATTTACATTGTCCCAAAAATGAAGAGTTGTTTATTACCTGGCTGTGCGCAGTACAGATTGACTTTATCTCTCACTTCGTTAGGAGTTCTGACGTCATATTCAGGATGGTCACGCGATAGATACTTTGGAACTAATTGCACCATTTCCCCAGTTTCTTGAGAGATACCATGGGGACAAGCATTGTGTTGAATACAGGGGCATGATCCCATCGCAGTCGTACCTGACATGTAACAATTAACGGGGAATGAAACCTTTGGAACAAATAGGCTCGTGTCGAAACAGAAAAATCAAAGAAAAAGAACAAAGAAAGTTTGAGAAAAATCGGACAAAAATGAGAAAGTTATGAGCATTTGAATATTCCAATCACTAATCATGCTAATGCTATGGAGATCCTCCCATTGGCAATGCGACAAGGATGTGTGATGTCACATGTGAACAACTTTCCCTTTGATGGACTGTAAAATGCCCCCAAAATGTCTCTTTTTGCTTTTACTTAAAGGTGATACAAACACTTTATCCATGATGTATTTTCTAAAATCTGTATTACATGCCCGCCTATAGAAAGAATGCATGATCTACTGATAGATGTGATAAAAGAGGCAGTATATACTAAAGTAACGGGGACAGTTGTTCACAAGTGACATCATACATCTTTGTCGCATTGCCAACGTGAGGATCTCCATAGCATTAGTGATCGCAATATTCAAATGCTCATAACTTTCTCATTATTTGTCCAATTTTCCTCAAACTTTCGTTGATCTGTTTCTTTGATTTGTCTGTTTTCATAGAAGCTATCTTGTTCCAAAGGTTTCATTCTCCTTTAAGATCATAGAGAAGGACTAATTTAAAGTTTTTAGGGGTCTGAGGAATGAGCATTGATCGAGCTACTTCCACCTGTTAATCTACTAAAATCTAAATTGTTTGTAATCTTGTTTAGCTTGAAGCAGAAATCATGTCGAACGTCTAGGGCATTCATTAGTCATCATAATTATTTACCAATGGAAATAAAGAAATCATTACGTTCCAATGTTTCGAATCAGAAAGTAGCTGACAAGAAGACCAGTCAGATACCAGTTGTGTCCAGTTTCAGATCTCAGTTTAATTTGCAACAGGACCAATTTCAAGTGGACCATCATGACCAGTTAGGCCAGGATATCCCAGATTTCCAAGTTACCAGTTGATTTTATTTTGTTCTGGTTCAACTGGTACCAGTGAGTTGCAATTGCATTTTGCTTCCCATCGTCAAGTTCCCACCACTCACCGCCAAACAGCCACCAGAGCAGGAACAAGACAGCTTCTGCTTTTGACATGTCGATATGGGTTAAGAAAAAAGATGCACCCTATAATGAAAAGAAGCAAACGGTCGAAACGACATAACAATGAATATTCAAAGTGCGGGCTTACTAATTTGTCTATGAAAATTGGAAAGCTTGTCAGGAGATTGTCAGAAACAACACTGTTGAGTTTTCATAATTAATAACAAGTGCCATGCTGTACAGCGTTGTTCGTCTGGAAATATATAGGCCTATATATATATTTTTTTATATCAAACTGATCTAATATACCTTGAAAGTTTCTGATATTAATATAAAATCGCAGTTTTTTATGTATCGCTTATCATTCTGTGGACATTATATAGCTATGCAACTATAGAAATTCCTTTGATTTACATTTTGTTCATTCCGAGATTAGCATTCGCCCATCCAGGACACTGGAAACTTTTTTTTTTTTTACTGGGAATGCTGATGTAAATTTGAAAAAAAAAAGTTTTTCACTACAAAATGATGGAGATCAAATATGTCCCAGTAGCCCCTCTTCCCTGTGCCATGAGCCAATAAAAAATAGATACGTATATAGAACCTTTGACAATTTGAATTCACTACCTTAAAGGACAAGTCCACCCCCAACAAAAACTTGATTTGAATAAAAAGAGAAAAATTCAACAAGCATATCGCTGAAATTTCATCAAAATCGGATGTAAAATGGGAAAGTTATGACATTTTAAAGTTTCACTTCATTTCACAAAATAGTTATATGCACATCTCGGTCGGTATGCAAATGAGGGAACTGATGACATCACCCACTCACTATTTCTTTTATATTTATTATATGAAATGTGAAATATTTTGATTTTCTTGTCATTATCATGTGAAAGGAAGTTTCATTCCTCCCTGAACATGCAAAATTCCATTATTTTAACATCTTGTGGTTCAGGCAAGGAGGTCTTAATTGTCAAATTCGTAAAAATTTAAAATATTTTATAATTCAAACAATAAAAAACAAAAGAAATAGTGAGTGAGTGACATCATCAACTCTCTCATTTTGATGTAACTGACTCGTTCATATAACTATTTTGTGAAAAATAAGCGAAAATTTGAAATGCATAACTTTCTTATTTTACATCCGATTTTGATGAAATTTTCAGCATTGTGCTTGTCTGATTTTTCTCTATTGATAGAAATCAACATTTTTCTGAGGTGGACTTGACCTTTAACAGTTTGTAGCAATATTCTATCATTCAAAAAGAATATGAAGGATTTTTTTTCTCTCTCTCAGCACGCTCTTAATGATATCTCTTCAAGATACTCTTTAAAAAATGAGGTGCATGATAATATCTCGAGTTCGTTTAAGATACAAATAATGACTATCCTCTATCTTAATATGCGATGGAATTATTTTTTTTGTTTTAAGTTATCAGTTTCTTTTTATGAATGGTTTATTTTGAGTCATGTTTTACTTCAAATAATTTCTTAAGGGTCGATGCGCCTCCGATTAGTTTATGCTTAGTTGTTATTATTTGCAAATGTACACAGTAAAAACGCTGTTTAAAAAATTTATACAACGCTGTTTACTATATGATCCTTACATTAATTGTTTAAACAGTTTAAACAAGTGTTTAAATCTTATACAACAAAGTTTAATTTTTCAATATCTAATCTTCAATAAATTAGACATGATTGTTTAAACTGTTAAACAACTATTGTAAGGTTCATATAGTAAACAGCGTTGTATAAAATCTTAAACAGCGTTTTTACTGTGTAACACCGTTGTTCGCTCGATGTGAACATTGCTTGCATGGTGAAAACGGTGACACGACATTTGCTCCTGCGACAATTTGCTCCGAGTTTAATTTAGTCAAAGATGCAGGGTTAGAGTTAGGGTTACATTAGGGTGTTATGTTAGGTTTAGAGTAAGGTACAGTGTTTTAAACCCAGGGTTGCAGTTAGTCAATCATTACAGTGCGTATAAAAAAAACGGGACAGATTTGAAAAGTCTATATTTTGTTTCTTCAAATTATGATGTCTATATTTTGGTGTTGATAGGTCCTCTGAGGTCTTATCTTTCAAACGCCATTAAGAAATTAAGTTTCGTTCATGCTTGAGCGAACACGGAATGTTTTTATTTTGGGTTATTAAAAGGAGGCTTGCGCCAAAATGGCATAAAATGATAAATATGATGATCGGACTTTTTGCTAATCAGCAGACTTCCTCTTTACCTTTTCATTATCTTTGCCATATTTTTCGGATTATGCGGTTGAAATTCATTTTCAAATCTGTTTATTTGCTTGAATTGTTCTTTTGTATCTTTTTTTAATATAAAAATGTTCTCTTTTAGCTTTGAATATTCCTTCAAGCAAAAACAACAAAATCTAAACCGAATTATGGGAGAGCGTGCATGTTTTTTCTTCAAATCCTTTCATTGTGTGCTACAAAGCTAATGGTGCGTTTGAACAGCGCCATTCAGATGGGCGGGGGCTCGGGCGTGCTCCCCCCATAATTACCAAGAAAAAAAGTGGAAATGAAATAATAGGAAAGATAGAAAGTGAAGTATGATTTAAACTGATGTATATTTTGATTCATCCAGGAAAGTTAAATATCGATGGAAAAAATAAATCTATTCATCTGGACTTACTTGTTGAAGCAGAGGACAGTTTCACGTCCGATCCGGGACGCTTCTTCAGCTCTTCTGAAGTATGATTTATTTTCTGAATATTATGTCAAAATCTATGACAAAATTTGATATTTTAATAAAAAAGTAGAAATTTTATTGCTTGCTCGCTTTGCTCGCTCAAAACTTTTGATTGCATTTTGACCGATCTGCCATATCTATATAGCTCCTTCAACATTGACTCAATACACCATTGTCAGTGAAAGACATGAATCCTTTCCTGTTTGTCCTGTCAAGCACATTAAACTTTTTCACGGAATCAGTAACCCCTTGAAAATAGGATTCATGTCTTTCAAAGGTACCATAACATAATTCCTTTCACATAATAAAAAGATTTGAATAATTACAAGTTCTCCCAATTAATAATGCAAATCTTCTTGCTTTGGTTGACAAAAAGTCTTCTTTTCTTACTTATGAAGGAAAATTCAAAGGCAAAAGAAGTTTAAATTAAAAAAAAACAACAAAATTTGTAAATGAAATTTTACAGCATATTTCAAAAATTATGGCAAAGCAAATGAAAAGGAAGTCTACTGATTAACAAGGAGTCTGATCATCAAATTTCTCATTTCTGCCATTTTGGCGCAAGCCTCTCTTTGAACCCCCGACAAAAACGTCCTGTGTTCGCTCAAGCATGAACAAAATTTATTTTTTAAATGTCATTTTAAAGATAAGATTTCAGAGCATCTATTTACATCATAATATAGATATCATAATTTGAAACAATTATTTTATAAACTCTTCAAAACTGTCCCGTTTTTTTTTTAGAGCGGGGCAATTGTCGCCGTAGCAAATGCCATGGAACTGGTGAAAACAAACAAACAAACAAACAAACAATACTTTTACTCGGTGAATGAATCCCACAGTCTCACATCCTGCCATATTTTAATGTGGCAGAATAAAAAAAATCTTATCCAAGAATATCCAAGAAAACAATACCATCGTAACTATCGTTATCCAATCCACCAGAGACTCTCAGCTTTCGATGTGATTTCATCAAGATCCGAAAAGGAGTGTGTTTCCTTTAACACAAGGTACAATCTATTATTCATCTGAGAGTGTCGTGGGAGGAGAGCTCGCTCCGCTTCTGATCGATTAGATATCGTACATTACGCTTGCGCGCGCAGCTGGTGAAGGCCACGAGGAGGAGCCAGGGCCCTGGAAACCATTTTATATTTGCTGGGGTGCTGAAGTAAAGTTGACAAGCAAAATAAAAAGTAAAGAAAAAAAAGGGGGGAGTTCAACATAAAATCTTGGTCATTTCCATAATACATTTCTCCAAATTGACACACCTACCAGAATTCCAGGGGGTGCTGCCTATATGGTAAATAATATTACACGCGACATCCCCTGGGGAAATATTGGGGGTGCTTCAGTACCCCCCCCCCCCGCTTCACAGGGCCATGTCCTCGCCCCCAAATCATTATGGTCCGTATTCTGAAGTCGGGTTTAAATTAAACTCAGGTTTAAAGTTGTGGTTTAAGTATGGAAGGCCAAAAGTATCAAAATTTCATCAAATTGTATGTTTTTATGTTTACTGTGCTCTTTCCTGATTCATCGATGATGAAGACAATCATTTATTTATACTTCCTACACAATTAGTAAATGATTTGAGAACCGAATGAGCTGAAGTATGATATCTTTACTGTTAGTGATTATGTGACAATTGGCTGTCCATACTTAGACCACAACTTTAAATCTGAGTTTAAGTTACACCCGACTTCAGAATACGGGCCTATGCATGTAACTGAGTTGTGCAAATAACTTTTTTAATTTTCTTATATTATCACTTTCTTATATTACATCTATCGGATTATTTTACTCTATTTGTATCATATTACCCTTGTATAAAGTTTTGATAGGGGTCTACATTTTACAAGCTCTGCTTTTTAGTAGGCCCCTCCACTTTTTTTCATTTCATTGCTACGTTTCAATCCTACATAGTTATGCATTTTTTTCATTGTAAACATGATTTATTACGAAATGTACTTTGATGATTGTGGAATATGAATATATCAATAAATAAAAAAAAAAACATCTGATTTTGATGAATTTTTAAGCATTCTACTTGTTTGACTTTTTACTATTTATTCATATTTGGAAGTGTACTTGACCTTTACAATCAAGTTGAAATCAGGGTGTTCGATGGGGGAACATAGATTATCAGAGAACCATGTTTCGATTAAACCAATAGATAAAGATTACGGATCTTGGTTATTATTCAGAAAGAAGGTAATTCTATCAAAAAATTTGCTGGCACTTCAAATGATTAAAAGGAGAAGAAAAAACTTAAATCGTCCGTGTTGTCTGATGTGGGGGTCTTATAGTTGAAGGAAAGATATAACATAAATAAAACAAAATTAACTACCTTGGTGAACTAAAAAGTAAATTGAGAAAAAAAACGTATGAATATAAACAAATACCCCCCCCAAAAAAAAATCAGCAAAACGTATATAAACAACAACGAATTACAGTAAATAATATAGAAGTACAGTAAATAATATAGACAACAGAATTTCATTCCGTATCCCGTCTCTCATGTAGCGTTATGTACACAAAAAATATGAAGTGAGGACAGCTCAATGATTTCCTTCCTTTCCCGTCCATCCCTCTCTCTTTCTTTCTTTCTTTCTTCTCTTGCATTCATTCTTTCAATATTTCATTCTTTTCTTTATTTCTACTATTTGTTACATGTCTTTCTTTCAGCTTGTTTTTGCTTTGACTCTTTCTCCATTCTCTTTTTTTTGATAATTTTTTTTTTAATTTCTTCAGTTTGTTCATTCCTTCTCTCCCTCTCTATTTCCAGTCTTTAAATTCCTTCCTTTCTTTGTTGTATACTTTATTTCGCTCACTTTCTATGTTCCCCCTTTTTTCTATCTTGCTAGCTTTCTTTATTTTCTTAATCCTATCTCTCTCTCTTACTCATCAATGATCTAAAATAATTTTCTTGTAGTTGATCTCTCTTACATGCACCATCACTCTCAAACCCTCTCCTCCGCTCCTCTCCCTGGACCTTATTCCAACATTAACCCTCTCGATTCCTCAAAAGTATAATCAAAACCCCAAGTACACCGTCTTTAGCTTTCTTCTAAAATCATCTGAATATCCAGATACTTTATTGACAACCCTTCACAAAATATAGGTAAATAAGATAGATGATTGTAATAACGAAATGAGTGGCTTAACATAATCATAACCATATTTTAACAAGAAACATCTCACCATCTAACATGGTGTATGGTAATCAGAGAAATAAGTATCATTTGTCTCAGAAGCCTGGATATAACAAACATTCATCCCTCAAATATGGTGAGAAAACAACACTAAACATAGCAGTAAGTAGAAAACAAACAATTATGGATTTCAATAAAAAGTACAATTAAATATTTTCAAACCATTTATGGCCTGGGGGGTCTACGCTTGTGTCAATTAGAATCCTGTTATTTCATAACATATCAGACTTGAAAGATTTCAAGACGCAGCAGTCAAAATCCAACGTGTTCTGAAACGAGGTGAAATAAACCGTTTACACAAAATCTGGTCACTAATTACAATTCTAAAGTAGCATAAAAAAGAAAGTTATATAGATTTAACATCTCGAACAAGGTGTCTCAAGATAATAACTCAACTCCTTCAGGATTCAAGGAATAAAATCCTAACAAAAAAGGATTATTGTCAACACTTCTCTTTTGGCAATAAAAAATTTGGGAACAATACAATCAGGAAAATGTCGTTCAGACTAACATGTCAAATAAAACATAGCAACTTAACAGCTCGTTAACGTGTATGCCAATTCTATTCATACAAAAATGGATGACTGCATGTATTAAAAATGAGATGTTATGTTTAAAAAAATTTGGCAAATGTCCACCAAATATTTCTCAATAAGAACCAAGTGCTTTTTTTGAAAATGTGATGAAGACGTAAAACATTCCATGTAAGTTAGAGCTCGATGAGAGTGCAAAAATATGATTCTGCTCATACACAGCCGTCAAATGTGGTGAATTTTGTGATAATAATATGCAAGGTGAGATGCACGTGTGTCTAACAATAATATATTCCATGATGTCGGAAGGGATTCATAAAAAGTTACATAATCGGATTCACTCTACCAAAATGCATTTGAATTGTATCTAAAAAACTGAAATAAACACTAAATTTCAAATATGAATAAATGAGTGAAAGGATAGCATTATCAGAACATTGGGGAACAGAATTCAACATCAATCAACATTCCCGGGGGCATTTCTAATGCAACACAAAAACATGAACACAAAATAACAGGTTTTTACATATATATTTTGGCAGTGAAGGCACGTTTGAAATTATGGGGAAGTCCACATAACGGACACAACGCTCCAGACTGTTCCAAATGATCACACTTTAAATCTACAGTATCCAAAAAAAAAATCCTTGCTGAATTAATCAGACACTTACCATAAGTTACATACACAGTGAATTTCACAAAATTGTACTGAACAGTTATAGAGAAAATGTGTTAGTGTCATGTGCATTATGCAACGTAAGTATGTGCATTTTCCGCACTTCTTTCCACAATTTAAATGTGTTTTGGTAAATAAGGCAAGAGCTGTTTAGATGTGGTAAATTTTGAAGTGTGATTCTTGGAGACTGACCAAAAGTCACTTCTACAAACTGGAATCATCCTCCTGCATCTTCTAATATTTCCAAAAAGTTTCAAGCATGAGGGAATTAACCTGCTTTCATGACATTGACATGTATGTTGGATGAGATTTCATCTTGATTTCTCCATCTCCTCAAAAGTTATTATTCAAACCAAAAAAAATATTTCAAACACTGACAGAATATAACATATTTTCAAGTATGTTATTGTAAAAGAACAATTTTCAGGATATAAATGTACATTTTCAATGATCCCTTCTTTCAAAGGTATCAACTTTATCAATTGATAATTTCAATTTTAAATTATATGTACTGGATTCTTTTGTTTAAACATGTTATGAAATAAAGTTTTTTTATTCATTGGGGAAAAATTAGAGAGATACAAAAGGAATTACATATATATTTTGGTAGATTTAAGAATATATGAATGAAAATGCATATTAATCTACCCTGTGCGACTTTTAAATTGTGAAGAATATTAAATGCCTTCAAAAGACGCCCATTTCTGCATAAATAAGTTCCACCTTTTCATCATCTACATGTACATTACCATTTACAAAAAGTACTTTCTGAACAACTACAATTGTGTACTGAAATTTTCCAAAGTTACAACAGCGATACAAAACATATGAGATACTATATATAATATAACATAATTTACATATACAAATATACAAAAATCACTACTCCACAGTCATAGTGTGAAAAAGCCGCATAAGTTTTACCGCATATAAAAAAAAAGAAAAATTATACCTTCTAATAGGGAGTTTGTTTGAATACAAAACAAGGTTGCAGTTTAATTTTACACATATAACAAAATACTTCTGACCACCTTAAAATGATGATGCATACAGTACTCAATAACCCCATAAGAAGCATTCATAAATCTTACTTATGATAATAAGAGTTGTCGTTTTTTTTAAAAAAAAGCATTTAAGTACAAATTGCAGTTATTTACATATACATGTATATAGGCACTTTAAAAAAAGGGCATGAAATTTTACACGTTTGGGTATAAAATGCAACAGACAAAAAGTACTAATTAAAAATGGACAGCTCATTTCAAGTGAACTTTTACCGACACCATTTAAAATGTATACAGCTCATATATCAGAACTTGCTAATGTTGGTTAAATCATCCCAATCCGTATGAGATATATTACATTGTTTTAAAATTATTTTGTTCTAAAAGAGTAGAGTTAAAAAGCTTTTTGAGATACATTAAATTATTAAGATTGTCTCTAACAAGAGTATAAAAGCCTTTTGCTGGGTTTTTAAGTGCTAAAAAAGGTTTTCTTGCAGCTTTAAAGGTCCCGTTTACACTGGGAACAAGGCACGATCAAATATACATCACATCCAAGCTTTCAATGTTAGAATCAACACTAAAATGAACACTCATCTCATTCTGGGTGCCATTTCATAAAGCCTTGTTGTCATAACGAATTCCCAATTTCTATAATAACTTTAGTAACAGCCAATCAAACTGAATGATTTCAATAGCTTTCATAATTTTTCTTGTTTTCGTGTCGTTCATTTCTCGACTCACTTTATTAACATGATTTTCAGTTGCTATATACCTTTATTGCAAATTTTTTATAATGGGTTTTATGGAAAATGCCCTGGATCTATAAGCATTATTATTTTTAAAAACACTGACATTAATTGACGAATGAAATTACATTTGTAATTGTGAAATGCAGCAAATTAATGGGTCTTCTTTAAAAGAAAATGATCAAAATACACAAAATGATTTGGATCATTTTCTTACTCTTTATCATTTTCCAATTTTCATGTCATTCATTTCTTGGCTCACTTTATTTTTCCGACACCATGCCCTTTACAATTTTATAAAACATTTGAAACAGAATTTCTGTTTGAAGTACAAATTCAAATTAATTTATAAAATCCGTTCAATGTACATAATTGCCCTAATTTACAATACATGGTACTTTAAAAAATATCTTTTTCTATATGATAACAAAATACTCATTTTCACCTATAAAAGCATTGACATAGTATGTTTGTGGCAGTTCGATAATATACATTAACTTACATAACGTTTATACATGTACAAATAAACAAAATGATATTTTGGTAGGTACGCATAGAACAATATAAGTACAGCGTGCAAGGACACGATTTTAAGTACTTTGTCAACATTTACAAGTACGTTATATTCCAAGTACAAAGCCTCATTGTAAATAGTACAATAACATATCATAGTCATTTCATAAAGAGCAAAAATAACAGTTGTGTGCATAAATAAGAATTGGTCTTTTTTAATGAAATGGCAGGTATCCATTCAATACTTGTAGGATTTAAATACTTATTTTGCGAAAAAAGAACATTTTGACCTAAGACCCTTTAATCAATCACTATTGAGGTTTGGTAACACGATGCGAAGAGATTGATCGCACAGCTGACTTCTCTGCACATAATTACACATATCGATCAATGCAATCAAGCTTAAAGATCTCATTAAAGTCTCATGATCAAGCACCAAGCCTTGGGTTAAGGAGCCTTGGAAGTTGTTTTGATCAGGTGGAAATGCATAGTTTGTGACTCTCAATTAATGAAAGAAAAGGCAGAAAAATGAATTCCAGACAGTGTTTGATCTGAAGAGGGCATGAAAGGTTTGTGGTCAGTGACTAATGCCACATTTTGCTTTGTTTTGGAATGATCCAGTATCATGTGTTGATTAGATTCCTCTGAGTACAAAAAAAAAAACTTTTTGGTCCAAAGAATGTTGGGAATGTTCTGTTAGTATCCACAAGTATTTGGTCAACTAAAGTTTGGAATGTGCTTGCTTTTCAGGAGGGGATTCAGAGCAGATATGACGACAGAAAAACCATTTTGATTCGAGCCAACACCAAGCATTACGGAAGCATATATCAAAGTACTGGACTTCAATGTCAATACAAATAGTTTGATGATCACTTCTGTGGCTGACTTCTTGCTGCTGAAGATAATGACAATGTTGGATTGTTGCTTTTATGTTTCACAGTTTTTTTTTCTTTTTTTCTCTCTTCAAGTAGAGTCTCTATCACCTGGTAAGAAACAGGTATTGTTCAGATATACGCGACCTCAGTGCAGCTCCCTTGCAAAGAGATACCGAGTGGCATATCATGTCCAGTCAGTAACCTACCGGTATGCCCATTCATCAGCTCTTGACCGCTGACCTGCTGCTGGTTTGGAGGCACCGGCGGGCTTGAGATGGCCTCCGACCCCGACCAATCCGATGCAGAGGTCGGAGACGGATTGGACCACTTGCTGGGTGATTCCGGCGAAGGTGTTGGGAAGGAGTGATCAGGCATGTGAGCTACCATGGTGTATGTACAGGAAGGGTCCACTGTGCTCCCATTGTTATTGTGAGGATTTGAGAAGGACGTCTTCTCTGATAGGATGTCTCTGTGCTGGCCGTTTGGCACCTTGCCGTTCACCACGTACATGCTCTGTTTGGCAGGGTTTAAGAGTTCAGGCTCTCTTATCATGTACTCTTGCATACAGTTTTCAGGCGAGTTGGGGTGGCCGTTTGGCAATTCACTGATACATGCACGAGGGTTCATCCTATTTTGGCTTTGATACATGCTGTGGATTTGCTGAGGTACTTTGCCCCGGTGGGGGCTGCCGGCGTACAAGGGGTTGTTGGCCCTGGCGTAATGAGTTGCTTGACTGGTTGTGGAGGGGAGATTAGGGCTGGAAGCCATGTATTGGTTGGAGATTGCGGGACTAGGTACCATGGTGCAAGGTTTTGGGCTAGAGTCGCGGGCCTCTGGACTCAAGGTCTGCTGCATGGACTGTGTGCTTGGAGCTTGCCTGATCATGGCCATGGCTTGTGACGTAGTCCCCGGAACCATAACGTTCGGGTCATGCATCGATCTCTGGTTTTGCAATAGTGCATGCTCTGGAGACCAGATGGTTTGCGAGACCAAATCAGAAGCTCCTGGAATGTCCATATTCTCTCCTCCCATCGACCCCTTGGCTGGGCTTGGGTTGTTACCAGGGACATACAATCTACCATTCATGATCGTGTTTGGATGCATGTCTACAACATGTGGTCCTTGCCCATGCCTCGCAACTTCCTTCAATTGATAATGATCCTGCGGCATCATCACATTCTGCGTCGTCACAGGCAATGAATAAATACCTCCGGGAGGTGGAGTTCTATTATAACCTTGAGGCGATTCTACCGATTCTGGAGGCGACGGCACCAGCGGCGGCAAAGACTCATCCGAACTTGGCCGCTTCTTCCCCTTTCTTTTCTCCTTCCCGCGCTCCCGCACATCACCGTTTTTATTCGCGCCCCGTTTCTTCTTTGGTTTGGCTCCGTTGGAATAGCCCAACTCTCCGTTATGCATGTCCATGGGACTGGTGACGTGGCTGTTTGGTGTGAGAGCAGGACTCATCATACTGTAGGTGTCCAGGAGTCGGACAACATCCTGAAGGCTCATTCTATTGGCGATCTCCCTCGGAGACATATCCAGATGATCTGTAATCTCCCGGTTTGCTCCATGATCCAGGAGCATTTTCACGGCCCCCACGTGACCCTCTTTGGCAGCAAGGAACAGGGGCGTTTGTTCCTGAAATGAAACAAAAAAAGAAAATAAATAGATAAGTAACCTTCCAAGTCCATGGTGAAATACAATGATTAAGTAACATCATCTATTCATATTCAAAGGCGATGTTCACCTAACGAGGGGATCTGAATAAATAGATTCAGCATTATCGAACAACATAATGCTTAAAAATTGGGAGGTACACTTTTAAGCAATGGCAATGTCAAGTTATCCAATTTCCACAAAACAGTCATATACACAACAGAGGTGGAAATTTAAACGAGTGTCCAATAAAATTACCCATCACATTTCTTTTGTATTTCATTATATGCAATATTTAATTTTTATCTTAATTATAATGAAAAACGTGGCAAAATTCCTCTGAAAACATGTGGAATTGCCTTGTTGTATGAACAATTGTACACATGTGAACATAAAGTGTATTGACCTCGCATTTGCTGTCCACTATATTCATATTTATTTTAACACAATTAAACATAACATTCCGTTATTACCAAAATTGTTGTTGGCTTTCACAATCATGGGGTGGTACAAACATCACTGACCAACTAGGAGCAACGTGACAGCATTTGTTCTCCAAAAGTTTGGATAAACAGGCAAGATTTTGATACCGTACCTGATTGTCTTGCAGATCCTTGTTGGAACCCTTCTTGAGGAGGAATTCCAAGGCGGGAAGGTGATTGAGAGCTGCAGCCCACATTAGTGCAGACCGACCGTCGTTATCTGTAGCTGCAGTGTCGGCGCCGGCCAGTTCAAGTTCTTCCACCATGTTTTCGACCATTAGCCGGACAGCGATGATCATCGGGGTGTACCCAGCCTTGGTCTTGGCGTCAATCTGAGTAGATCTGTTCTGGATCAGCAGCTGTTTGTGGGAAACAAAATGCGTTGAGTTCACCTTTAAAATTCATGGATTTGATAAATATATATACGACTTGTGGACCTTGATAAAGATTTCACACTACAGTTTTCAAATATAGGAGTTATTACAAAATATGGAACAGACTAAATAACTTATCTTTCATGGAAAAAAAATTCAAATATTGTCTACTTACCCTGAAGACCTCGATGGCATCAGCTCTGACAGCGGCGTGCAGCGGTGTCTCTCCCATATTGTCTTCAGCGTTGGTGTTCACCGAATACTCCAGGAGCTTCCTGGCAGCAACTGGGAGGTTGTACCGCGCTGCCAGGTGAAGAGCAGTCTCGCCCCTTGTCTCCGTTCGGTGATTGATGTCCGCTCCTCTGGTGATGAGGTCCTCAATGAAGTGGGCATGGGTTTCCTCTTCCTGGTCAGTGATGCTTGCCTTCGAACGCATGACGGCCAGCATGAGGGGGGTCAGACCGTCAGGGCCCTTGTTGGTGATGAACGGGGGTTCCTGGTCCCGAGGAGGTGTTAGAGCCATAGAGGGATGAAGCGGTCCATTACTTGTCATTGTCATCCAAGGAGTGTCCGTATCTAAGGTGGTATGGCCCTGACCATAGTCTACGGGACTAAGCCGGGAGATCTACATTTGAAAGAAAACAAGCAAATACATTAATCAAACTTGATATTTTTTTCAATAGCTGTAATCAAATTGATTAGAATCAGTAACCAACTGTTGCACAAAATAAAGGCTCATTGCTTCATGTCCACATCAACATTCAGATCTGTAAATCAGATCCTTAGCAGTTATTTACAGCAGTCTTATATGGTAGTCATAACTGTCTTCTAGAAACTTTTTACATGGACCAAAACCTTGCCATCTACGAACCCTCAAGCTGAAAGTCAATAATTCTTATAACCAAAGGCTGTTGCAGGAAGATCTCTAAAGGGGTACATTTCCACTTGGTCTACTTTCCCTTAGGTGTCATTTCAGATGGTCCAGTTGCCTACTTAATATTTCATATTTTTCGAATTAAGGCGATATTCATTTTGTCTGTAACCCATTAGGTCTCACATCATGTAGTCTTTAGATAAGGTACACTTGTTTATCATTTACCAACATTTTATTTGACAAAGCGTGAACAAGGCCTTTAGACTATTGGTAAGTGGAAATTAAGACATCTGGACATTAGACGAAATGGGTTCAGCCCATGTGATGTTTGACACTCTGCAAAGAGGATGGGCTGTTGCCTGTAGACCAACTGATTGTGGACCAGGTGGATGCGAACCCTCTAATATGCTTTTCACACTGCACTTTTTTTCTCTTAACCCCGGGGAAATTGGTGGGGCTAAAACCACCATTTTCCCGGGGTTAAGCTTAGCCCACTTTGTTTTCACACTTCGTTTTAGCAAAGTGGGCTAGCACGGTAAATAGTAAGGTACTATCTGGCCCTGCAAAAAATCAGGGTTAGCAGGCTTATTGTGGTGCTAAGAGATGCAGTGTGAAAACAAAACAGAGCTAAGGAAAGTGGGGCTATGCATAAGCCAATCACATAAGTCGAATTGCACGTTAATCACGCTCCGTATGGTAAAATCATTAATATTCATGAGCTGGGGGATAGTCCAGGGTTAAGGCATTAATCCCAGCTGCGCAGATGGTATGGGGTTAAGAAAGACAGTGTGAATCGAAAAAATGATAGTATGGGGTAAAGGATAGTCCGGGGTTAAGGATAGTATGGGGTTAAGAAATGTAGTGTGAAAAGCATATAAGTTGGTACTTACTCTTTGTCTCTTGGGAGCTCTGCATTCTAACGCATTCATGGCATCTTCACCAGCATCAATAGACGAGCAGATAGTAGATGGAGGAGACTCATTGCCGATCGGACACTCCCTGAAGAGGTTCGTAACGAGAGAAGGAAATGTTACAGAGCAATGAAATATAAATCGCAAAGACATGGAATATTTCACAGGCCCGTATTCTGAAGTCGGGATTAATTCAAACTCTGGTTTAAAGTTGTTTAACTATGGACAGCCAATTGCAACATAAATACCTAACAATACAAGTTCACTTTATCAGCTAATTGGATTCTTAAGCCATTCTTAACTGTCTGGGAAAAAAATCAATAAGCGTCCTCCCCATTAAAGAATTAGGGATGATCATAGCAAACACAAGAATCATGCAATGTAAACAAAATTGTGACAATTTTGGCTTTCCATGTTAGCATATAAGTTCGACCATGGTGTAAGTTAAATCCAACTTCAGAATACAGGCTATAAGGTCTATACATCTGACCCCCCCTTACATGCTGGACATTCCTGAAACGATTTATTTCTGCTCTGGGCTTCGTATGAATGGTTGCACTGGTCTCACTATCTCAGAAGGATATTATTTATTCATAAATTAGTTATTTACATCACCTTGGGATGCTTGAAAGATATATTGTTCGCATTTGTCTATCAAGGCTGGATTATGATGTAGATAGCATTTGCTCGATTTATGATCTCTATGTAGTCATATCCATTCATAGATATACAACAGATAAGAAACAACCAGCTAACTGAAAATAGACGTCCCCCTGGATTACAACAATGAGTAACACCAAATACGGAATCCATATCCGTTAACTGCAAAGCTGTGGCTTCAAATCCAAATTCAATATCATGGCAACGTTGTATAGCTCTTTGGGGTTGTTCATTTTTGTAATCCAAGGCGACATGCAATGTAACGTATTCACCGACTCTCATCCAAAATATCAGAAATTATTCTTACCGGGGGACCTTCGGATTTTCGGACTTGGTGGAGGAAGTGCGGACAAAGTTGCTGGGGAACCACGTGCCGTTTGTTCGGAACCGCTTCCTTGCGATCACGCACGCAGCAGCAATCACAAAGGCTCCAATAATGGCAACAGCTATGAGAACACTCGGGCTGACCGTCTGAGCAGGGGTAGCTGTAAGAAAATAAAAGAATGAAATTCCGGATTTAAATACACAAAGATGCATATGAAAACCATGGCTACAGTCAATAGAATGCCTCTTTATAAAGGATGACAAAACGACTGTGACAAAATGCTCCTGCAACGGGAACTCGTGACTTCCTTCCTCGCAGACATAGGTTAAAATTGTGATGGGTTTTGGTTAGGAAGAATGTGAGGATTGTATGTTTGGTCATGTTTTTGGCTTGATATACATATTTCATTGAAGTAATTGCTATCTGAGAAATTGCCATGGAACTCTCAAAAGCACTATCAAAGCTCGTGACCTTCTTTTTTAGATTGAAAACCTCTATAAAATCTTTAAAAATTCACACCAGCTTCCAAAAAAGACGATTAATTGGGCTATGCAACTGGACAGGAGCATTGCTCCCAGAGAAAGATATAGGACTTGGTATCAATCAATGTCATGAAAGATGATACATTTCATGAAGTTCACAGCAACGTGAAAAACTCAATACAAAATATTGATGTCTCCACCTTTTTTTTTTTTGGGGGGGGGGGAGATGGCAGAGGTAAGGGGTGCTGGTATACTCTTGTGCTTAATTAATTTAGTTAAATAAACTGACAGAGATGCTAACTGATAGCTCAAAAAAATCCTGAAAACCCAGGCCGGGGTCCAGGGGCCCGCCCAGGGCCCCTGGCGGGGTCAAGGGCGAAGCCCCCTGAAGCTGGAACGTTTTCTTATTCTTTAGAGGGCTGAAATCATTAATCTACAGTAGTACATAACAAATAATTAATGACATAATAAACTTCATATCATAGGCAAGAAAGGTGCTCAAAAAAAAAAAATCATGTAACCCGTACTCATTACGGTACGGGTTAACCTGCTGCGGGTTAAAATGCTGCGGCCATGGGTGCGACTCGGGACGGGTGTATGTAGCAGCTGGGGTGCCCTTTTTCACTCACTGTACTCATCAACAAGACAATCCTATACTATTGAAAATCCATAAATCACAATTTCTATCAAAATGATGGATAGTTCACACATATGAATTGATGAATACGCACCAGAGAACATATATTTCATGGTAGCAAATAGGTTTTCAGCTGAAATCCCGCGGCAGACAACCAATCACTCACGCAGCAGCAGGCAATTGCAGCCACACCCGGCCGTGCTTCGAGAGCGGTTCTACCGGGCGATCGCCCGACTGGGATAGCGCTGACACCCGTATCCCTGCAGGGTATAGGGCGGCGTTTGCAACTGCTACAATGTATTGCTCGCGCGTACCGTGCAAGTACAGTACCAGCTAAACTTCATGCTGCGCACAACGCTAATAATTTTCCGTCTGCGCAAATTGGCCATCCAAAATTGAAATTGCGCTCTCCGTAGCGAACTCCGTGACAAGATTTGGAGGGGAAATTTTTACGGATTTCACTTTGACAATCGATTTTTTTTTCCGGAATATTTTTCAGCAAAGGAAAAAATCCGGAATTCCGGAAAAATCCGGAAAATTAGCAACTCTGAACTGAGTAAAAAAGAATCTTACTTTCACTTCCAACTCCAGTAATGGGTAGACTTGTAGGGAGGAGCTGGCTGGTGACCAATGCTGCCAGGTATGCTGCTGCATCTGCTGCAGTCTCAAAGCAGTTGCCGGGCCGATCCTGATGGCACTTGTAGTTATCAAGCAACAGGAAGCACTTTGTGCTATCATGAAGGAAATGAGAGATAAACGGGAATTGAAATCTGGATTTATAAACTGCTTAATATAGGGATGCAAGTCGGTGGCATCCTGACAAGAAACCAGAATGTGCAAAAGTCCCCAAAATGCTGTACAATATAAAACCTGACAAATTATTAAATGGGAAGTTTTCATGGACTGTAATCAGGCAAAAGCTTTAAGACTGGCATCTCTGTTGATATAAGTTAGAATTTTAAAGCAAATTCAACACATTATTACCCAAGTATTACTATCATAGATCACATCATTACTGCAATTTTGTTTTGATATACTGGAGCCGATTATTGACAAAGAACTCTGGAATAACAAATTAATGACACCACTTTGGTAGAATCAACAAATCATAACAAGACCAAAGCATATTGTACTCACCCATCATCTGGATTCAACTCGGCTTGCCTCTTCTTGACAGTCAGCTTGCCTTCCCTGCTCACGGCCAGAACATCTCTCCTGACAGGTGCTCGGACGGCCCTCGGGTCATTCTCCCAGGGCTCGATCTTGTTCTGGTTGTCAGCCGTCGGGGCGAAGAGGACGACGGTATTCAGCACAACGCTCATGTCTTGCAGGAACATCTGGGAGCGGTTCAGGGTGAGCATCTCCGCATAGGGGATCATAACATCGACTATGAGAACACCGTGCGCAAACTCTGGGTTCTCTTCGCAATCTAGCCCATCGTACAGACAACCAATGTTGTTACATTCCTCATCGCAGAATCCATTCCCGTAGCGCTCAAGACAGAATGCATCCTCCCTATCAATGCAAGTATATAAGGTGATGCATAAGATACCAAAATTCATGTAATCCATAACATGCGAAGTACACATTCCCAAATGCAAGAAATAATGTTCCTCAAGGTACAAATTTGTAAATACATCCATTGTTTTATCGTGTATATACATTTTGATGATTTCTTTGTTACTGCATCACCAGGCAGAATATTCATGACTTGGTGTATTTATTACTATGGTTTTGCTAAGTCACAAAGCAATGATGACACACAAACCAGTGGCTACATTTTCCATGAGAACTCGAGAATTCATGAAAATGAAAGTGTTGAACTACAGATGTGGTATGACAGCACCATGATAGCAAAAATGGAATTCAAGGTCCTATGGTGAAAATCAATGAGAATTTTGCAAGGAATTTCCAGGTGACAGGACAAAGAGAATTACTTACCCACACTCCTCTGGCTTCTGATCTACGCAGTCAAAGCCATCAAAGAGACAGCCATGGTTGTTGCATTCCCTGTCGCAGCTGCCATCTCCAAATCGGTTCCAGCATGGAACGTTGACAGCAGTGCAGTTCTCCCATGGGTCTAGGTTCAAGGAGCAGTCCTTGCCATCCCACTCACATAGATGAGTGTTGCATTCCTCCTGAGGAATCACAAAGGTTCAACATAAAGTTTGTTGGTAAGAGTTACTATTCTGGACTTGACTTCACAAAGAAAAACGTATTTGTTGATACGAGCAATCTGGGAAGATTTTTTTTGGTCTTGCAATAAATATTCCCATCATATTTATATTCTAATTACTCGAAATATTAGAGGAGGGACCATCCAATTTCCTAAGGATATAATTTACTGACAGATCACAGGACAATTATCTGTTTCTGTTTTAAAGTAAAGACCTGAACAAAAGGTGTATACTCACATCACAAAAGTAGTCACCCTTCTTCCGAAGACATTCCTGAGAGCACCGAGGTGGTTCTGTCGTGGTCGCTACAGTGATGGGAATCGTCACCGGAGGTTCGGTCGGGATCTCTGGGTCCATGCCAATGCCTCCTGCGAATGTTGGATCAAACAGGTGGCAGTTGCGACCGTTCCATGTTGCCGGGCAGTCACAGCGATACTGACCATACTCGTCTAGACAGGTGCCTCCATTGATACAGGGCGAGGAAGCACACTCATTGTAGTCGATCTCACAGTTGTCGCCGCTGACACCAGAGGGGCACATGCAGGTGTAGTCATCAAAGTCATCGCCATATTCCATGCAGGTGCCTTCATTCTGGCAAGGGTGTGTGCCACAGGGTGTGAGCTTTGTTTCACAATGGACACCAGTGAACCCCTGAGGGAAAATTCATAAAAATAAGATTGGCTATCATTCAAGGCCATGATCCACAGTAATTGTCATCATTAATGTCATTATCAATACAACATTATTGTCATCATTATCGCCATCATTAGACATCAAGTAAACATTTAAAAAAATCTGTAGTGTAAGCATATTCTGTGCTGTATCGTTGTAATAATCATGCAAGAACAGAAAAACTTCCACAAAGACTTGCAAAAAGTGAAGAAAAAAAAACAGAACTGCCACATAAACTTACTCTGAGGCAGTCGCAGTAATAGCCTTCGTCACTTGGTAAGCAAAGTCCGTTGTTCTGACAAGGATCATTCTGGCAGTTGGGAATCTCTTGCTCACAGTCTTGGCCTGGTGGGAAAACAAAGGACAGAAGATGACTTTCAATATTTCATCAAAAACAAGCATAATGCTCTGGGAATGTTTCAAGAAGCATATTGTCAGTGGTTCTCACAAATTAGCTCTGATCTCATCAGATGTTAGGATTTCAGTAGCTTATAACAAACAGATAAAACCACTACTCGTTTCATGAAATGCTCACCAAATCTGAAAAGAATGTACCTGTCATATATTCCACCACGTGATAAAGACAACTGGGCATCATTTCTTTCAGGTTTTCAGGGCTGACAAGTGGTCAATCAGAGGCACTTTCAATGGTAACAATCAGACAAGTGATCCTCGACCAATCACAACACAGGATTCACCAATTTTTCAATAACTGACAACTAGTATGTGATGACCTCTTTAAAATATGCCCACAGAAACATATCTTAAAGAAAAATTATATAAAGATCCCATTTCATCCTAAATTCCGATTGATAGAATGTTTTCTTGTACACCCAGACTGAATTTCAGTGAAGATTGAATCAAGGGGGGGGGGAGGGAATTCATATTTGACACTGATTTGTAAAGATTTCATACCAGTATAACCCGGCTTGCAGACACACTGGTAATTGTTGATAAGTTGAACGCAGTCCTGGCTTCCAACGGGATCGCAAGGGTTGGATAGGCACTCGTTCACGTCGCCTTCGCAGTGCTGGCCGACAAACCCAAGGGGGCAATCGCAGGTGTACGTGCCTACTTGGTCAATGCAGACTCCCCCGTGGTAGCATGCTCCCTCGTAGCAGTCGTCCAAGTTGATGGAGCAGTCCGTCCCTAAGGGTGTGGGTGAAAAAACAGCTCTTTAGTGAGGGTAAAATGATACGAGATACAAAACATGTGTATGTGATGAAATCCTACAGATAAACACTAAAAGCCAAATAAATCTTTGGTTGGATTTTTCATGCGTAATTGGCTACGAAGGAATTTAAATTCCTGCGATCTGCAATAGTAGAAACCACAACAGATTCGCTGTGTGAATACGCTCCTTGCCTGACATTACAATTCATTATTTTCTTATTTTTCCATCTGCTCCTGTATTTTTATAATTTTCTCTTTGTTGTGGGCTCCGAAACATGTATTAACTGCAGCATAAATTCTATAATCATTTTTATTTCGAATTTTTTTTTCAAAGAGAATGGTAAATTTGCAAGAGTCTTTACCTTGGGTACCAGCTGGACATGAGCAGGTGTAGCCATTGACCATGTCGTGGCACTGACCGCCATTGTGACATGGGCTTGAAGCACATTCATTGATGTTCTGTTGGCATCGTGGACCCTCGAACCCAGGCAGACATGAGCAAGTGTAGCTGTAAACACCGTCTGTGCACGTACCACCTGTTTGGAGAGTACATTTAAAGTTCACTGTATAAGTACTCATTGCCTTATCTAGAATGAACAGATCCCAATTGCCTTATCAAGAATGGACAGATCTCAGTTGCCTTATCAAGAATGGACAGATCTCAATTGTCTTATCAAGAATGGACAGATCCATATTGCCTTATCAAGAATTGACAGATCCCCATTGCCTTATCAAGAATGGACAGATCCCAATTGCCTTGTCAAGAATGGACAGATCCACATTGCCTTATCACGAATGGACAGATCCCCATTGCCGTATCAAGAATGGAGAGATCCCCATTGCCTTATCAAGAATGGACTGACTACCTCAGTCATTTTCTTCTGGTAGTAGTTGTTGTCCCTCTTTTGTCTCTGTGCAAGGCATACAATGGTTGAATTGACTCTCCCTGTCATCACGATCGGGTCTGCCCCCTTAAATAGAAATTGGGACAGTTGGCAGCTATAAACCTCCCCTAACATTTTCGCTTTCATGCAAGTATTGAAAAAAATGAAACATATCTTTTTCTTACAAGTAGCATGCATACCCAGAGTTTTTAAGTAGAACAGGTACATAGATATTTTTGTTTAAAATACCTGCCCTCTATGAATTCCCTGTTATACATATTCACAAATGATATTTGATGATTTTCCTCAGCATCTGATCAAGCTGGGATGAGGTTTAGCTTACCGTTGTGGCATGGAGCCGAAGCACACTCGTCGATATTCACTTCGCAGTAGGATCCTGTGTAGCCATCTTGGCAAAGGCAGGAGTGACTGCTTGTCGCATCAATGCATGTTCCTCCATTCAAACAAAGTTCACTCCGAGTTACATCTATAAGTGATTAAGAGAAAGGGATATTAGGAATAATGTTAGGAAAAGAAAAATTTCATACATCAAATTTGATTTCAAGACTTATTGTCTTAAGATTTCAAACATTTCAATACTATCAATAAACAAAGGACGAATGTGAACTATATAATCAGCTCCACGATCCCATTCCAGAACCATGGTAGGTGGCTCAACACATACTATCAAATACAAATGGTATATTATGAAAAAAAACAACATTATAGTTACACATTAATATCACTTTGCTATTTCTTTGATGGTGAATTAACTTTTATAGTCAACATATATTACAAATTATTTATACAATGTGACCATTGCGAGAAAACAATGCAGAGTAATCAGCGGAGCATTTCACAAAACAAGTAGTCATTGATTTACACTAACTACTTGTGACAAGCCACTGAAATTCTTGCATCTGATTGGCTCAGAGCAAATTGGTAACTGAAAATCACTGACAGAATGCTTCATGACACACTCCACCGTTACATCAAGTCAGCTTACTTTTATCCGAGGCTGCGATATCACAGGACACCTTGGGGACATCGCAGAGCTTTCCGATCCAGTTGGAGGCACAGTGGCACTCGTAAAGGTGGCCCATTGCAACGCAGGTAGCTCCGTTGTAGCATGGATTGTTCTGAGGACTGCACCATTGAACCACATGCTAAAGAAAATAAAAAATATTGAGATCAAATTTTAGAAAGTGAAATACAAAATGAAAGGGGTATTTATTTCCTCCGACTTGAAATTGATGCTGGTTTCACCATCTATTAACAACTACATTATTTCCATGTTTTGGCAATTTGCAGGGCTTGATAGACTTAAGTATGCATCAGCAGTAGTATATCCAAACCTGACCAAGTGAAAATAAAACCATGCACAGAGTTAAGTGTGTCTTGCTTTCACCCTGATATAAAATGAACCCTCTATAATTGGTATAGAGCACTGAGAGGGAATTTCCTCTGGCATGAGGAAAATACATTCATGAAACTTTCACTTCCATGAAATAGTTCAAGAAAGATAAAAACAAATATCATTTTTATTCTACATCTATTGACTCACCTTTTCACTGATTTCGATCAATACTAAATGTCTTTCAGTGCTGTTCTATATACACTATAAATTACCTCCCCCCCACACACACAAAAACACGAGTACAGTGAAAATATATTGCTTACCTCGCAGTTCAGGCCCGTGAAACCCACATCGCAGTGGCACGAGTAGGACCCAAACCGATCCTGGCAGGTGGCCCCGTTCTCACAGGGGTCCGAATCGCATTCGTTGATCTCAATCTGGCAGTTGGATCCAGTGTAACCGGTCACGCACTCGCAGGTGTAGCTGTTGACACCGTCGATGCAGGTACCACCATAGAGACAAGAGCTGCAACAATGAGATGACAAGAGATGAGGATAAACTTATTGACTGCAACGTATGGATTGCACAATTTCAATTGCAAATTTGTGAATGATATATTGATCTATACTAAGCAAGTCAATGCATATACTCTGTTGTGGGAGGCTAGCCAGCGATTGTAAATTTACAAACAATGGCAACATTATGACTGATTTACAGACTAGAGATTCAATTGCCCCTTAGACCCTCTTAAGGTATCCAATTGCATTAAAAAAAAATCTATTATCCTTCAGCAACGTTGCATCAGTTAGCACATCATTTATTTTGAGTATCAGTCGGTTAACTGCTTTCACACAGAAAAATATGTTGAGGAATACAACAAATGGCTCACACACAAAATACAATAAAAAAGGACCAATCTTTGTGATTTCGTACCTAGTTGTACAATCTTGATCATTAATCTCGCAATGCATCCCACTGAAGCCAACAAGGCAAGAACATGTATAGCTGTCTACATATTCATGACAGGTGGCGCCGTTCCTGCAAGGCGAACTGAGGCATTCATCGGTGTCATTCTGGCAGTTCTTGCCTGTGAATCCCCGCTGACAGGAGCAGAAGTAGTCGTCGATGAGGTCTGTGCAGATTCCACCATTGGTGCAGGGTCCTAGAAAATGATGAGAAAGATTTACAGTTATGGAGTTTCATGCGGTAATTTGATACTGCACAGCTAATAGGCTGCAGATAATCTACATTCGAATTTAATCAGCTATAATACCTTAAGCATTTTATCTTCAAATTTTTTGCATATTTGGTAAGAGCTTAAGAATGATTTAAATTTGATTTGTATCTTGCTAGTGATTATTATGAAACAAAAAGAAAAATATTCAGATTCATTGGCCAAAATTGAAGTGTGAATGCCAAAATACAATGTATAAGTAACTTTATATTCAAGGTAGTTAATTTGAAAATATATCAAAGAATGATTGATCAAAATTTGCTTTCATGCCAGCATTGGAAATGGGTTCTAAGATTGATAGTAGGGCAGAGTTTGACAATTGATCATACACAATATTCAATGCAATCAATCATATAAATTAGCCCATGATTAATCACTAAGATTTATGTTACGTGCCCCTGATGTAAGTTTCTCCATTAAGACAGGGTCACACATCTTCAACCATGGACCCCGTAACATAAAGCTTTGTAATTGATCATAAGACAGATATCTATGATTGATCATACACAATAATCAATGCAATCAACCGTAGAAATCAGTCTTAGATCAATTGCTATGCTTTATGTTACATGGCCACAGACTACATAACACACACAGTGAAATAACTGATCATACCACAAATCTTCATAATTGATTGCATTGTTGATCATAAAAATCAATGGTAAATTAATCATGAAGCTTCATGTTTCAGGAGGTAGGAATTGAGACATACCCGAAGCACACTCGTCTATGTTGATCTCACAGATGGGTCCATCATAACCCGGAAGACAGGAGCACTCAAAGGATCCTTCAAGGTTCGTGCAAGAGCCTCCATTGCGACAGGGGGAGAAGAGGCACTCATTGCGGTCATCATCACAGAAGTTGCCTGGCATGGGGAAACAGGACATGGTTAGGCATACAATGTATGCAGTAGTATGCAATCCACAGACATTTGGTCACTGCCTTTGCATCAAATTCGCAACAGTGATTCAATTTTTATCCATAACTTATTAAGCAATAATTATGTTTGTTCCCTTCCACTTTAAATTCAATACCAGAACCACTCCTTCCCCATCACACAATGGTGTTCATATGAAAGCATCCTTTATTATAAAGAACTATTTACATGCATTTTAACTTGGTCATCTCGTATCTTGCAGATTATAAATTCATTCCCAATAGACAGAGGAATGTCCCTCTTTTGATACAAGTACAAATGCATCAATAACCTACCTTGGAAACCACTGGTGCATCTACAAGAGTATCCTGCATAGTCTTCTGAGTACACACAAGTAGCTCCATTCTGACACTGATTGTCTTCGCAGGGCGACCGTTCCGTCTCACAAAGGAGTCCTACGAATGTCTGCGGACACACGCACTGGAAAGAATTCACCTCGTCAATGCAAATGCCACCGTTCAGGCAGGGCTCGTCGACGCAGTCGTCAATGTTCACCTCGCAATTGAGGCCCGTGTAGCCTGCCTGGCAAGTGCAGTTATAGAAAGCATGTCGATTGTCGCAGGTACCACCGTGCTGGCACGGGTTGGAGGAGCACTCGTCAAAGTCGTCCGTACACCGGGTACCGGTGTACCCAGCCATACATTCGCAGCTGTATTCGTTGACGCCATCGTGGCAGGATCCGCCATTAACGCAAGGATTGCTGGAGCACTCATTAATGTCGGACATGCAGAAGGGGTCGTGATAACCAACGGGACATAGACAGTGATACCCGTTGACTTCGTCCACGCATGTACCTCCGTTGTGACAGGGGCGAGACTCGCAGTCATCGATATCCTCCTCACAATTCAGTCCTCTGTAGCCTTCATGGCACATACAAGTGTACTCATTGATGCCGTCCACACATGTGCCGTCATTGACGCAGGGGTTGGAACTGCAGTCATAGTGGTTGTACTCACAATTGTCTCCTGCATGACAAAAGGTGTGAAAATGAATGAATTTACTGATCAATAAAATCACTTGATAAAAAACTGGGGAATTACAGAAATTCAAAATGTGCATTAACACTGAAGAGAAAGAAAATCTTTCCAATGATATTACAACTCAAACTCATATACATTCATCAGTGAAGTATCATGACAAATTTGTAATTCTTACGATAATCATGGAAAATAATTCAGGACCTAGAATACCATAAGAATTCTTATAGAATCAAATTCAAAGTTATATAAAATGAGATAATCCAATTAGAGCCTCTATCATTACTATACATCTAAATACAGCAGAGTCTGCATATGTCAACCATCCATAAGCTAAATAATCGCCTATGTCTAAGCATTTTTTTCAAATCTGAATATGCAAAACATGTGTTTACATATTCCAAGTCCAATTTCGGCTAAAGTGAACAGATTTTGGAGGTGCCCAGAGATTCAACACATGCAATTCTACAGTACCAAAAAAAAAATCAACAACCTGAAAGAGCCAAAGACTAACCTGAGGTGCCGACTGGGCAGTTACATTGGTAAAATCCAATTAAATCTTCACATACTCCGCCATTCATACAGGGCCTGCTTGCGCATTCATCACTGTCCATTTCGCATCGATGACCTTCATAACCTAAAAAAAATACAAAAGACAGTGTAAACTATCAGCGATGCCTCTTGTGGGTGTTGTTTTGATATTTAGGTGGATAAACCACTCAAATGCAAGCCTTCTGGCCGAAATCTAGAAAGCAAATAGTGTCTCTACTAACCCTCGACTAATTGCCGCTTACTCCACTTACCAGTTTGGCCAATTTCGATTTAGGCTACACCCATTTCATCTTAATTCCACTTGGTCTAACATCAATAAGTCTACATGTTCATATGAAGAGGCTATAAATATAATATTCATTTGGTAAAGAGATAAGTATATGACATGGTAGTTAGATCAACTGTAAATTACACTTAATCAGCATTAGACTCGGTGGGTATTAGACCAAATGTAGTGTAGGTGTAGACCAAGCGGCAATCAAGACAAAATTGAGAGTGCACCAAATGGGGTTAGACTACCTGAGAAGTAGATCAACTGCTTTGTAGACTTTATAAACATAAACCATTCAGCTTCTCATAATTTCAGTACAGAGTTAGAATGAAAAAAATTGTATTCTGTGACAAAAAAAAAGTTTATTTCAAAAATGAAAAAAAAAATTGAATATGTGTATATCTCATCTTGGTTTTAACAAAATGATTGAAAAACTAAAGTTAGCTGAAATTACATTCATCCAATAACCAATTTGTGTAAGTTTTATGAAATAGAGACATATAAAGATGATTTTCTCAAAGTACGATTTAAAAATAAAACAACAACATTTTTTGGAATTCACTTTTTCACAAAAACATATTTTTTAAAGAAAAAACGTACTGCCATATTTTGGTTGCAAAAACGTACTTGATACGCCAAAAACATACTGGTTGGCAGGTCTTTGGTCTAAGTCAAACCCGACTTTAGAATGCGGGTCTAAGAATGGTACTCACCTGTCTCGCACAGACAAGTGAACTGATTGACCCCATCGATGCAGGTTCCGCCGTTCTCGCAGGGCGACGATTGACAGTCGTCAATGTTCACCTGGCAAGTGGTCCCGGTGTACCCAGCCAGGCATGCACATTCAAACCTTCCAGTGATGTCAAAGCACGATGCCCCATTCAGACAAGGATTGCTGGAGCATTCGTTAATATCAGTCTCACACAGAGTGCCGGTGAAGCCTACGGTGAAAAGAGGATTACAATCATTGCCATAATGAACGAATGACTTTGGATATTACTCAGATGGCATGTTGCTCAAAGATTTGCGGTTCATTTTGAAGATTTGTATAAAGCACAGATGACCATCAATATCACCTGATATGTTAAAAGTATCATGCCATAAGTTTGAAATATCATTATGCTCCACCCCTGGAGGGTTCCGGTTAAAACTATATACCTGTACTGACCACACAGAAACAGTGCTAACACTGCGCTAACAGTGGCCCTGTTACAACCGGTAATGTGGCAGCGACGCCTTAAGGTTACAACAATGCATTACTTTCACATTGAAATAAATGTTTTGACTTCAGAATCCGAAAGATGTGACTGGGCTTGCTGTTAGTGCTCTGTTAGGCTAAAAACGTTTCTGTGCAGCTGGCACTAGTCACTAGTATTCTCCATACTCCCTGGATATCAGTATCATTTTCAGTTACTGCATACTTGGCTTTATAATCAAATGTCAAGAATGTCCCAAATTTTCCAATATCTGAAATCCAAATGTTGTGTTCTTTGGTGTTCTAATTATCCTATTTTGTGTTGTGGGTTGGCATGAAAGATGCAATTGTAAATAATGAAAGTCTTCGAAAACAGATAATATAACCCCACAGTAGTCTGTATATAAAAAGTTGTGAACACATACTAAACACAACAAATATGTTTGATTGGTATATATTATTTGGCATGGTTTTGTTATACTGGATTTTAACATGATTTTCACACATTTTCACTGTATTTTGGAAATATATTTGTTTTGTCTGGAAAGTTGTGTTTACATGAAATTCCATGAAATATTCTGTGAAATAGTGTCACTTTCCGCATCGCAGAAAAATGAAAACTTTAGGGAGCTAAATGGAGCTATAAATCATACAGACGGTTAAGTGTGGTTGAAAGCAAAATTACCTGTGAGACAAATACACGCATAGCCACCCCTTTTATTCAAGCACGTTCCTCCATTGTAGCATGGGTCGTCGTCACACTCGTCAATATCCGTTTCGCAGCGGGATCCAGTAAAGCCAGAGCTGCATAAGCAACTCCACCCACCATCAAAGTTTTGACACGTACCACCAGACTGACATATAGAATCTGCAGATCATCAAAAAAAAAACAAAAGATTCCAGATGCCATATTGGAGAGTTGTGGCCCAGTGGATTAGTCTTCAGACTTTGAAACAGAGGGTCGTGGGTTCGAATCCCAGCCATGGCTTAATTTCCTTCAGCAAGAAACTGATCCACGGTGTGCTGCACTCAACCCAGGTGAGGTAAATGGGTACCGGTAGGAAGTAATTCCTTAAAAAGCTGTGTGCGCTATGAACACCTAGCTTAGCCGGGTAATATAGGAGCACCTTGAGCACCTAACAAGGTGGATATGTGCGCAATATAAATAGCCTATATTATTATTATTATTATTATATTGGATTCAACTTGAGGGGAAATTACCCTCCTGTACAACTGATTCTAATAAAAGCAATTCAACAATACAAAAGCATTAGTGAGTGTTTGGTGAGAATCCATCAAAGAATAATAAGAATTCTTAATCAGAAACAATTGTACCATTGTTATGACATCATGACGACTAGATAATCAATTTGCTTTTATTCTGATAATAATGGCAGCATAGTCATATATATTCGAAAATGTGTATTTCTACAATGATTAAAGGACAAGTCCACCCCAACAAAAACTTGATTTGAATAAAAAGAGAAAAATTCAACAAACATAACACTGAAAATTTCATCAAAATGGGATGTAAAATAAGAAATTTAAAACAACTCAAACAATAAAAAACAAAAGAAATAGTGAGTGAGTGACATCATCGACTCTCTATTTTTGATGTAACTGGCTCGTTCATATAACTATTTTGTTGAAAATAAGCGAAACTTTGAAATGTCATAACTTTCTTATTTTACATTCGATTTTGATGAAATTTTCAGCATTGTGCTTGTCTGATTTTTCTCTGTTGATTCAAATCAACATTTTTCTGAGGTGGACTTGACCTTTAAGAACTTCACAGTTAGATTTTTCATGTCTCAATATTCAAATTTGACTACATTTTCTTCCAAAATGGGGTTGCAGACAAATTGCAAGGTGTGTACCTACCCATGCTAAGGCTGCATTCATCTATGTCCTCTGAGCAATTGAAACCCTGGTAACCGGTGGCGCAATCGCAAATAAAGGAACCATCCATCACGGATGTGGAGCACTGTGCAGTGTGGTGGCATGGATTGCTCATGCACGCATCCTCCAAATGGCACAGAAGACCTACATGGCAGAAAACAATCATCAATCAATTACATTAATTTATTATCTGATTAGGTGTGGATTACAAGTGTGTCAAAACTTCAATTCTGGTTATTACTGTAAAAATACAACTACATTTTGGTGTGCAGGATTCCCATACCTGACGAGCAAAGCATTTCAATGTTTGTGGATTCTTATCCGGCTAAAACAACATGTACGTTTATATAATATTTGCATCACCAATGTTTATTATGAGAAGTCTACTTTTCCTTGTGGGTTGAGAAGTAAACAAATCCACGATAATGATGTATTAAGTGGAGGGAAGAATAAGTGAGATCCCCTGAATCCGCAATACGAAATGCTTCTCAGGTGCATTGCCAGCAACCTACACACAGAGAAAGGTCATTCATCGTTGCTAATGAATTGTACTCTAGGCCTTACCTGTACGACCGGGCGGGCAAGTACACTTGAACGATGCTACTCTGTCCTCGCACTCCCCTTCAAACTGGCAAGGGTTAGGGGTGCAATCGTCTTTGTTGATCTCGCAGGTTTGCCCCTCCCATCCCCGGACGCATATGCAGGAGAAGTTACCATAGGTGTTGCTGCAAGTCCCACCATTGAAACAGGGATCAACTGCAGTATCACATTCATCAAAATCCATCTCACAATAGGTACCTGAAAGAAGGATCATGAAAACAATGTGATCATAAATATGTAAACAAATTTGAATCAAATCATTCTCTTCTTCCATACAGATCATTTTCATTCTACCGAGTGAGCCAGAAAATATATTACACCGCCAACAATGACCGATTTAATGAGAAGGAAAAAACATCAAGAACAAAAAGCTTTAACATTTTTCCTGTACATTCTACCAAGTGAGCCAGAAAATACTTAACACCACAAAATTGGATGAGTAGGAAAAACAACATGATCAAAGAGCTACGATATTTTGCCTGAGAAAGTATCTCCTGCAAAATAGTTACATTTCATATGGTGTATGGAATACCTTGTACCATCATGCTAAGAGGTTCAGCTTTTCACTCTTCCAAACCTAGACTCTCAGGTAAATGCTATGATTTGCAGTGTAGTGTAGGCATTGTAGTGAATAATTCAATCAAGAAACAAAAATAGAACTGTTCGACGTAGGCAAAATTCAACTCGGAAGATGTAAATGCCAAGTTTGCATTTTCTGGTCTGAAAAGAAAAATGCCTAGATTTACATGATTATTTCACTAACTTTAGCACTTTAGCACTTTAGCAATCTATGTAAATATTTAGATATATTTTTTTCACTTATGTATATAATATTCTTATATAAGAATATTATGATTTTTTAAAATGATATGATATTTGTTTTTTTGCCAGATGATGTATGAACGATGATAACAATAACAATATTTGGACTTATATCACACAAAATCCGCTCTTCACAAAATTTCTAAGGAAATTGAGAAGAATTTTACAGAAATGAATGGACGGACCTACCTGTGAACTCTTTCAGACAAGAACATGTGTAGTCATTGACTCCATCGATGCATGTCCCGCCATTCAAGCATTGATGTTGGGTGCAGTCATTCAGGTTAGATTCACACGTTACTCCCGTAAACCCTACAACAAAAGGGGAGAAAGTGAAGTGTAAATAGGCAGAAAACATGTTCAAATTTCTTATCTGAAACATAACAATGAAAAGATTTGATAGTTTTCAGGTTAAATTATCTACAGGCTGTAACATACATGTACTCAAAGGCAAATATAGATTTTCCACAAATCTTGGAATCCTACTTCATCTACATTCTTTTTTTCTCACCACAAATTGTTTTCGAATTTGTTTACAACCAGTTTGTCTACCAAGCATCGTCTACATGGTTAGATGAACTGTCTATGAACCAAATTTCCAAGGAAAAAGTTTTAAAAATTAATAGGTAGAGCTGGTGGAATGTAAACCAAGTGAGTACAAGACTAAATGTGAATTGGGCAAAGCGGACTTACACCACCCCCACTGTGTAGATAGCAGCAATTAGACCAACTTGTCAGGAAACCAAATTTGAGTTCCTGGGGTATTTGAAATCAAATTTTGAATAGCTGAGAAAGAGGACCAATTGCTTGTTAGACCAAGTGAATGCAGTTCCATGATATTTGCACTAATCAAGTGACCAACTTCAACCCTGGGTTAGCACTAAACCCTGCTACCCTAAACCTAACATAACCCCTATTGCAACCCTAACCCTACATCTTAGATAAAATTAAGCCTGGAGCAGTGTTGCAGGAGCAACTGCTGTGTCACCAGTAAATACAAACCAAGAAGACTTACCATTTTGGCAGGTACATGTAAAGGTGTACGGTCCAGTTGAGGCGCACTGACCTCCGTTCCTACACGGGTCTGGCGAGCATGGCTCGTATGTCAGCTCACACTGGTCTCCCGTGAATCCCAAAGGGCACTCGCACCGGAACCCCCCGTACTGGTTAAAGCACGTCCCACCGTTGTAGCAGACCGTGGGACCATTCGGTCTTGTGCATTCGTTGATGTCATTATTGCATGTGTCACCCTGGAATCCTGTCCGAGAAAACACAAAAGGGGTGTATTTGAGCTTCACTGATTATCTCGATGAAATACTAAAGCACCTTATTGAGTTTACGCACACAAAGACCCAGGGTAATAGTATCTAAGTCCCTACAAATTTTCATCTTTCCACAATAAAATAGGTTTTTACCTGGTGAGCTTTTGCCTACTCCTTCTTCAGGCTTCTTCAGACAAATTCTGACTCGACATAGATGGGGTAGCATCAGCAGCGCGGAACTCAGTGAGAATGGGAATGCTGCCGATACTACCCCCTCTATGTTGAGTCAGCGCTAGTCTGAAGAAGCCTGCAGCACGAGTAGGCGAAAGTTCACAAGGTAACAACCAAATTGATTGTGGAAAGATGAAAATTTGTTGGAATCGATTCCTCCCAATCAGATGAATCTCTATATGAGTATCCAAGTCCTTTGGAAGTGCATAGGGATCATGATATGTCATTATGTGACACTCGCTATACAAAAATAAGAACTGCATTATCACTATATCATTATTATGCAGTGCTCAAACACATATGGATAAAGCGCTGCACAAAGTTTTGTATTTCAATCATTACATCAAAGTGTAATCCCGGCAGAGTAAGGTATTTCACCTGCTGAGGACACTGAGGAAAAATGAACAAAAGAATCATCCTTACCTTGTGCGCACTCACAGGAGTAGCCATCACTGGACGATGTGCAAACGGCTCCATTCAGACACGGGTTACTTACACAGTGATTGTCATCTGTGCAATTTTCACCTGTGGAGGTCAAAAGATGACTTTAGTGTTAAAAACCAAGATGCAGATATCATAACTTCACATAATACCTATTCATTAATTTTACTTTAATCAATGTAAAACGTCAAATACTTTAGGTTTATTCAATTTCAAATACTTGCTTGTTCATTAGTATCTTGAGAGTATCCTTTTCATCTTCTCATTCATATGCACCCATTTATCTCTCTAAAAAATTGTTTCATATAATTATGATCATTATTTATAAATCATTATTTTTATTGCATTTTCATTCTTTCTTTCTTTCTTTCTTTCATTCTTTCTTTCTTTCTTTCTTTCATTCATTCATTCATTCCCACCTTCATCCATCAATTCATTAATTTACCAATATCACTTTTTCGGTGTAAAAGCCCTGACGAACCACCTTTGAGAATCGCTGTTACAATCACCAATTAAGAATGCTGTAATAGCTTTTGATAATCTCTACAACACAAAAAAGTCATTCACAGACTCCAAAATTTAAAACAAAAATCCGAACCTGTATTAGCTGGTGTGCAGTAGCATTCGTAGTCCCAGAGCGACGTGGTGAGGCGGCAAGTACCGCCGTTCTGGCAAGGTTCCTCAAGCTTACACACATTGTCCACTTCGCCTTCGCAAAGACTCAGTTCGTACCCCAGAGGACAATTGCAGTGGAAATACGGATTGCTCCCGTCGCTGTTGAACCGGACTTCGCATTCACCATCGTTTTGGCAGATTTCTGCATGGTAGCAAGGGTTCTCGAACTGGCACCGGTCCCCTACGTGGGTCCTTTCACAACTGCAATGAGAAAGAAGTACTGCTTTATTAAGAAAACATGACTCTCAAGATCATTCTACGGTTATCCATGTAATGCATCTTGGCGTTACATGATTAAGAAACATCATTGTTGGGTAAAACCCAATATTTTTTCCGTCATAACTTCTGTGTGATATCTCGAAAGGGATAAACCTTGAAACTTTGCATGAAGAATTTTAATAAGCTTTATAAAAATAACAAGTATACAACCACAAAGCAACTGACTCAGTCATTTTTCAAAATATCAATCACAGATGACAATTGCAGAAATATGGATAAAGCAATAGCTATATTTAAGATTCAATCTACATGTATACACGCAGAAATAAAACCTATCCATGTTCTGTAAGTTTGGAATTACAGAAGAATACTTTGAGCACTTACTGCTAAAATAATCCAAACATCCCCTAAAGATAAATCACCATTTCCAGGTTTTACCAAAGAAAGAAAGAAGTCAATGACCCCAAATTACCCCATCTGGAAATCATCTATTGCAACAAATCCTTTCACACAGCTTCAGCAAATAATAGTAAATAAGGTAGAGAATGATTGTATTTCTAAAGGTGGAAGTAATTTTGGCACATGGTGAAGCATAGGGATAAACACACCTAGGGAAAAGGAAAAGTTCTCTGCCTCCAGCTAAAGTTGATTGCAATTATAATTGCTGGGTAGAAACAGGTTCAATTGTTTCCTGCATCACGAGGATTTGTAATCACAAACTTCAAGCATAGCATTAATATTAGAAACATGTGATCAATGTCTTAGCCTCACCCGTCCCTCATTTCTAATTTGAATTGATATTCTTAGTACAGATAAATGCAGGGCCTTTATTCATATTCAACCTTGTATCATGCCTATGTGCATTGTGCATGTAGAATGCAAAACCCCTTCATCTTGTATGGATATTCAATCCCGTTTGTGCGAACTTGTACACAGCAAAAACTGTGGTGTTAACCGGTGTTCATAGAGGACCACACCAGTAATTTTACACCGGTGTTAAATTGGTGGTGTTAGTTTTACACCTATAGGTGTTATTAAAACACCTTTGGTTGTTACATTTACACTCTTTGGTGTTATGTTCAATCTCTAGGGTGTAATTTTAACACCTCAGGGTGTGGTCCTCTATTAACACCAATTGGTGTCAGTTTAACACCACAGTTTTTACAGTGTAACAGAACCGCAGAAGTGTGCAGAGTTCCCTTTTAATTAGGGAATGTGTCATTCTATGAAATACATAGGGATTCCTCAAAGAATGAAAAAAAATATTAAAATCTCACAATCCAAGAAACCAGATACATGATCATTTATTGAATCAATTCAACATGATGAAACTTAATTGAAAGATATGGGCCTATGCAAAAATTCGAAAGAAGAAACTGTATCCAAAAAACTCAGCCCAGACTACGATTCAGATAGAAAGAAATATGTATGATTGATTAAATAAATCAATTATGACGATATTCCCTTTCTGTTGCCTTGACATGAATATCAATTCACCGTTTACAAAAGATTGGCTACAATGCTTCTGTGAATTTATCAGTGGCAGTTATCAAACACCTAGATCCATATCATCTTAATATTTTGCGACTTAACAAACACCTTTTCACTCTCCAAAAAAGGACCCAAATCAATTTCTTTCTTAGCAACACGTTCCACTCCAATTATTCCCATTTAAAAGGAGAACAATGTTTATCAAGATAACACAGAACGTGGTGTATTCTGTCAGGGATACTTCGATATTGGTAGCGTGGGAAACGACGGTTCTTCTTGAAGCAGAAGAATAAGTCGTATCCTTAAACTATGCAGTGGTGTCATCTATACCCAGTCATGACCATGGGCTTGGAAAGTCTTTTCAAAACGCAGTATCAACTTTGGTGTGAAAAAAGCCAAAAAGAGGAAGTGTTTTAAACACCATATTACCCATTTAATAATTCATATGATGTGGCAAATCAACCAAGACAAAATATGGAATTCACTTGGTTAAAGAATTAACATGCAATAAATGGATCCATTGTTAAATGAGTTCTTATTAGGCATATAATAATGAGTATTGAAAAAAAATGCAGACTCTGAAAGAATTTGACAGAAGTAGAAAATATATTTGTAGGTCTATGGCACAAGAGAAATGAAAGACAGGACTGTGTGGAATGTCAACGTCACCAGTGAGATGGGAACAATAATGTATTTAGAAAGATTGTTTTGTTTTGTGGAAAAACTGGGAAAAGGAAGATACTCATATGACCTCTGCTATAAACAGAGGTAGGGATGGCGAAATCATCCTGGGAGGACTTACATAGAGGAACTAAAAACCATGGTTGGAGCAACAATAGCCTACCAGCTCCAAAGCTATTGTCATGCATGCGCTGAACCAACAAATGCTCAACAAAAGAGAAAGAGAGGGAGAGAGAGATAAAGAGAAAAGGAGAATGGCAAAAAGAGAGGGATAAGTCTGCTTGGAGAGCCAAGTATATCCATGCACATCTTGTTATGTGCATTTGAACATGGGTAGTTTATGATCCACACAGTAGGTTTGGAGCTTCAAAATCAATAGCTTTTTCAATTCATTCTCTAAAAGTAGGCCTAACTGTTACTGCCTACTGGTTTTATTGATTTTTTTTAGTGTGAAACATAGCCAAGATCAGAAAGATATGTATATTTAGCACTAGGTTACCTGTTGTGTGTTCTAAAAAAAAATATTTTTTGTCATAATTCTTACTCAGAAATGCTACCATTTTGATCAATGGTGAGTATTTCAGTTTTATAGTTTTATGATTATCAGATGGTGAGAACCTCAAAGTTCTTATAACCTTCTTTTTGATAAATATTCTATTCAATGTTCATAAAATAGGCATAGTAACTTAAATCAATGAATTTCCAAATCGTCCACATATAACACCGGAGTATCACCTTATAGCATTTTAATAGGCTTATTCTTTTCTTTCAGTTTTAAAAAGTATTTATTATGACTGCCATATTTCTGAAGAACCTGTCTTTCTTTGCACATTGAATTTTCCAAGCCTATGAGCACACAGCAATTTGTGCTCATCCATCCCTGCACTAAATCACTGTAAGTTCAAGAACAAACACTGGAGGGGTGGGGTGATGGAGCTGGAGAAAAAAAAAGAAATCAGGCACACAGCCCTATGTTTATGTTCAAACTAACGCCGACCTTCGACCTCTAGACCACTTCCTAAGTAAGTTCTGTTCTGCAGATGGCTGCAGGTGCCACTGTGTTGGAGGAATTCCAATACCCAAAGACACACTCAGAAAGAGAGAGAGAGAGAGAGGGGAACAGATCCAAGAAAAGAGTAGCACTATGATTACCTCAGAAGAAAGGTCAACACTACCACCAAAGTTTTACAATACCCACTCATGCATAATGCATGAGAGAAGACACAAGTGACCAATGGGAGCACAGCTGGTCGTGCGCCAGACAGGTGTGCATAAATAATGAGCTTGTTTATACAGGGCTAACCCATCAGAGTGCAGGGGAGTAGGGAAGAGATGGAGGGTCCATGGAAGTAGTTCCGGTAATGCTGGAATTTTGCAGAAAAGGGAGATTATATCAAAACATGTGTTTTACATGTATTTTTGTCATAAGAGAAGGGGGATGAGGGTATCAAGTTACTATAATATCAACAACTTAATAAAGGTACATGTAGTTCTATTATCTTTCTGTAGAATGTAAAGTAATATCAGCCTTTTTCTGGAACATATAAGCCTATTTAGCAGGCCCAACTTGAAAAGTATATTGTTTGCCAGTGTATCCATTGGCGCATCTGTAATCAGTCACATTTCTCAATGTTTACTATAAACAATAGCATTCAACTAAAAATAACTCAAGTGGTTAAATATTACAGGGAATGCAAATAGCTGTAATTTCATCACCACTATAGACTTCAGTAGTACACCATACATGGAGGCCTACACATAACATTTGAAATTTCAGTTAAGCTACAAGTGGGACTACACGCTTGTAGACTTACAGAAATGACAACCTTATTCTTAGCATACACGTACATTACATGCACCTCCAAGCAAACGAAGAAACTGATACTGTAGACCCATCTTTAAAAAAAATTGTTCTTAAATGGTAGAGACAAAGAAGTAGCAGATGAAAAATTTTCCTAAAGTTTGGCCAACCTACTTTTCCGCCTCCCGGGAGCATCAAGGCATATATCCCACTCACTCAATAAACAAGTATATAGCAATAACTATTGCCCACTTGTAAAGTAAAATAGTATCATATGGCCCTGACTGACTGGTGGATGTGGCCTGAATGAGATGGGAGGCACTCTGGGAGTTGATGCAGTAGAGGTCGACAGATTGTGGGTACTTTAGTTCGTGGCAGAGGGCATGGCTATGCGCTTCTTCTTGATGGTACTACGGGGTCACGTTCTGGACCTCTGGGGTCCCTCTACAATTTCTACAGAGGTCATCAAAAGATGGCCTAGTCTTGGTTCCAGATCTTGTGATATGGTCCAATATAGAGAAAATATTTCCTGCAGAGTAGGTCTGTATGAAGGTAAGGGTCTACTATAATGTTACAAAGAATGATACTGCATAGGTGCATAGGGGGGGTGACATTGTAATAAAATGTGTATATTTTTATATTTCTTGGGAACATGGGTGAAACTGTTACTCCATGTTGTGAATTGATACATTTTGCCCCTATATGGCCTGTCTGGTTAATGTCTAAACCTGGGGGGCGTTTCACAAAGATTTAAGCATGACTTAAGTCGCACTTAAATGCCGACGCGTATATGATATGCAACGCGCGATCTTATTGATAGATACGCATTAGTGCGCGTCCTCATGACACCATCTGACCAATGCGGTCAAGCCTTTCATACCGTACGCAACTCGGTATTTAAGTGCGACTCTTAGTCAAACTTAAATCTTTGTGAAACACCCCCCGGGTATATCTAGGGCTATAGACTTATATGGCCTGCTTGTACATATAGGCCTATATTCTAAAACAATATTTTTTTCATATAAATTGTACTTAGCCGTTTCCAAACCTTGAAATCCACTATCGAACTACAAGGAAAATACTCAAATATTTTTTTTTGGTAGGTGAATTATTATTCAATATAAACTAGCTTTTGTTCTATTTACTTACTAGAGGATATGAAGAATGGTCTGTCACTTCCGATTTCAATTCTATGTCCTGAACAATACTCAGAAGACATTTCCTTTCATTTTTCTGGGGTAAATGTCAAAATTCAACAGGATGTAGATGACCACATGATCCTGTAGGCATATTACCAAAACAACCCTCCAGAAAATATCTGAAAAACATTTTCTCTCTGATCTCACTACAGTCTACAGAGCAATGTTATAGCAGGAAACAATTAGGAACAATTCCCTGGTTTATAGGGCTTAGGCTTTATCTGTACTCATATTGAAGGCAGTTGTGAGGCACATAAACTTTATGAGAAAGTGATAATGACCATCTACATGAAAGTATAAATTTTTGGGATATTCATACCCACCCCCTTCCACACTTTAAAACTAACATCACATTCCCCTTATATACTGTAGTCTATTTTTCATGCATGCCCACAAGAAATGAGGAAAATGGGGGATATTTATATTTGATATCAAAGCTTACAAAATCTACAATGACATTTTCTTATTCTGTTCCATCTTTTTTCAGTTGGGGGCGGAGACAATCAATTATAAAACACTTGTCTTTCAAAATGAATTGTTTCCTGTCTGTTATCTTATGAGCCCTGATAGGTTTTTTTCCTTTTTTTTACTTTGACCCCTTGGTGTCCTGCACTAGCCTATTCTTCTCCTCAGTATTTTCTTGATAGAGTACTCTGTATTTGCATAGAGTGTTTACCTAGGCTTTGTGCACCCCTGTTTGTTCAAAAACTTTAGCATGGGTGCCTACTGCATAAGGCATGCAGGAGGATTTGCACCGGCATTATAAAGGGGGGTGTGGGTGTCCACCCTGAAGTTTACTTGGTGTCGATGAAAGAAGTTTGAGAACAGTGTAAATGAATTTTTGATGAGAATAATGATAAAAAAAAAAATAGTAACAAGTTTTCACAGTTTTGATCTTGTTTTGTCAAATATGATTGAACAGCTCCCCCATAGTTGAGTTATGGGGGAGCTATAAAATATATTTAAAGAAGATGAGTTTTAAGGAATCCAAGAACGATTTCACACCTGTCTGTAGTCTTCGCAAACCATCAAGAATGATTTCACAACTGTAGACACATTCAATCTGTATTAATGTAACTTTGTCGGCCTAAACCTGAAAATATGGACTATTGTCTTGAAAGGGTAATAGGATATTGTATGCTCAACTGAAGATTACTTTTGTTGATTACATAATATATGATCTCTTCCTAATATTAACGCCTACAATAAAATATATATATATTCAAAAGTTTTCAGTTTACTTTTGAATAATGGATAAGAAATGAGATGGGTACAAGAAGAACTCTCAAAATCTGCTCAACAGAGCACCTATGTCTACAATTTCTTACTTAGCTACAACGCCTTTTATAGCATCATTTCACCACATGTGTCTACTGATATTCCGCTAATACGACCTAAGCGAGGAAATCCATTTGGACCTGTTGATGAACATGAAGTAACAACATTTATGATTCTAATTAATTCATTTATAAAACATCCTGTCTGGTACATCAAACCAATCTCTGGAAAAGACATTTCTGCTGCTTTGGCATAAAACAAAGGTGCCCGTGGCTCACCATTGTAAAGTGCAAGCGAACCGATCGACCTTCATGACCTCCTCAATAACATTAAGGGGAAAAGCTTTGCCAATACAAATCCAGAAGTGTTGGGCCACAATATGAGTGCACGTGAAAAAGAAAAACATATAGTAATACCACAGATGGTAAAAAAATCATGTTTATCTGTAAGTAATGTAACCAAAAAGAGCCCCAAAACCACTAAATTTCCAATACTACTAAATAATTGTTATGAAATTTCATGGACAAAAATTCAATAAATTGTGAGGATATCATTTTCCCCGCAAGAAACAATGTACATACAGTGCATTTAGACCCATAGTCTGTCTATAATGCAAAAACTACATGTATATGCCCACTACATGAACGCTAGCATGTAATTTCGTAGATATGATTTTACCCTAATATAAGCAGTAGGCCCACCTTGCAATATACTACTTAATTTCTCATTTTCTATGGTAATAATAAGATCTAAATCCAATCTTCCCTGCCTTCATGAAGCACTTGCCTGAATATTATTCTATATCTAAGACTGGAAAGTTTAACCCTCTCCCAATCCTATGCTTTTCCATGCACCCTTGGCCATTCCACAAGCATCGAAACATGACCCTGCGCTATTCTGGGTTGTGAAAAGAACTGAACTTCACCATAGAAATTTGTCTATTCTACCCCCACGAAAGTTTTCTATGGCTTGCATGTTTTCTTTTCACCCTGCCAAACTTCTCCCTTTCCTCAGGGTACACTTGCTCTTTGAAAAGGAGAGAAAATGTATGAATAGCTCAAAAACGTTGCTTCGTAGCTCATATATCATGATGTGTTCAGACGGGTCCTAAAAATGACTTGTGATCATTTTTCCAATTAAAAAAAAATCTGATATCATAGAATATCGAGGATTAGTCCTACATAAGTTTTTTATCTTAAATTGAAAATATTACAGGACTACCCTGGATGCTTGTCCAGCAAATTGTGACGTTCACTAAGTACTACAAAGCATATCATATAAAACATAACTTAGTATCAGGTGCAGTCATGCAGCTCATATTGTGTAAAGTTATAATCAAATCATTTAAACAAGTAGTATGTTAAATGAGCCGACAGACTGAAAACAAGTCACTCCATTGCTGCAAGGATCACAGGGCAAAGTTTCTCACAACCACATGATGGATCGTCCAAAAGTCTTGGAAACTCATTGCTGCAAGGATCACTGGACAAAGTTTCTCACAACCACATGATGGATCGTCCAAAAGTCTTGGAAACTTGATAGAAATGAATAAAGCGTTACCGATTTGTGACACTGACCCCTGGGTTATCTAAATGATGTAGAGTTTTATTCACCACAAAAATGCTGGTATACAATACAGTCCCCCCCCCCCCCGAAAAAACCTTTAAAAAACGCTTTACCAGATTCCGTATGAGGTACGTACTGTAGTAACCCATTCCTTACACTGGTTAAATGTAGTTCAAAAGCATGACAAGTTAAATCACATTAAAGAAAAGACATCAGCGCATTGGTCAGATCATGCCAAGAGGACGTGGACTACTGCGTATTAATTGATCAATGAGATTGTGCGTTGCATATCATGTACGCGTCAGCATTGAAGTGCGACTCTCAAGTCATACTTAAATCTTTGTGAAACACCCCCTGGACACATAACTGGTGATTTTCAGTTGATGACGAGGGCCCAACATGCTCAAGTGAACACGCATTTTTGCAGAGAGATCAGGACAGGTTGCAGTATTTGAAGTAAAGTGTAAGGTGTCGATATGAAAGGCTGAGGCCATGCCCCAAGCCTGACCTGCCGAGGGTCAATTTACCTTTAGAGGAACTGATCCCGGGCTATCAAGACTCAATTAGTAGTGAATTAAAGATGATAGAGAAACAAGTTCATAGTTGGGTGAAAGAGAGAGAAAGGTAGAAAATAATGATGGAAAGATAGAGAGAAGGGGGGGGGTTGTGATGGGAAAGAGAGAATGGGGATGAAATATAATAAGGTCACAGAATAGCCATTTGAGGTGAAAAAAGGTAGAATAGAGAGGAGGGGGGGGGGGGGGGGAGAGGTGTGAGAAACAGACAGAAGCAGAGGGAGGGGGACTCAAGATGATTACCTGGGTAGGAGCATGGACCTACTAGAGAAATTCAATTCATGATGAAAACGTACAAAACTGATTAAGAAATGAGGATAAAACCTCCAAAGAAGATAATAGAAATGCATCATCAGACTCAGAGGAGGAAAAAAGCTCACCTTGGTAAAAGAAAGGAAGAGAGAACATCTAGGAACTTGGGGATGTGGGTAAAAGTAGAGCAAAGAAAGGTGAACACTGGGTCATGCATTTTTTTTTAAACTTCAAACATTCCAGTTCAACTAGTTAGGCAAGAAAGAAATAGAATATGTTTTGTAAATTCAGAAACTGATACATCATAACAACTTTTATACAATGCAATATAATTTCTTCATTGTGGTTTAGTTTCCAATAATAGTGACAATGGGTGTTTTTCCCATTGCAACTTCATTTTCATGACATTCAAGGCATGTACATGTAATAGGAACTTGAAAGGAAATTTTAAAAAGGGGGCATTTTGAATAGGCAAAAGCTTGAATATTACTTCTAAAAAAACCCCAACTATATACTCTACCACATGGTTAATTGTTTTAATATACTTCCTGCTCATCATTTTCGTTGTTTATGACTATACTTACAGACCTAATATTGAAAAAAGTTGTTTACAAATAAAAAGCGTTCCATCTATACAACCGGGCACATTTTGAATTAACCCAACTCAACTTGTTTATGATGTAAATAACAGACCGAATTCTCGGTTCCAGGTATTTGCAATGATAGAAGGGATAAGATATGTGGCAGGTAGGTCTAGGGCAGTCTTCTCTGGTGAAAGCATGGTATACGAGTTGGCAGGGGGAGCCAAAGGTGACGGTTACAGATGGTTTAATGGAGCATCTCTTGGCGTTGATCGGCAAATCGGCCAGTATCAGAGACACAAGCCACCTTCATACCCCGGTACAGGTCGCGTCTGCTGCCCTCATCAGCACCCACTCCGAGCCCTCATAATGAAGGAAACATGTGACCACCAGCCAAAAGCTAAATTTGAACACCAACTTATCAGGTCCCCCCAAACGCCAATCTACAATCTACGGGGCAGGTTTTTGAGGAACAAATCCCATCCTTTGTTAGAATTGGCGTGTTAATACAAGGAGACATTTATATTTTAAATTGTCTTCATTATAAATTATTCTCAGTAACAGCATTCATCATCTTGACAGTGGTGTTCAAGACACATTAGATCCGAATCAGAGTGATATCATCTGTAACCTTGCCTGACAAGAAGTTACACTTATATATGGTGTAACTCTGTAACCTTGGAATGCATCAGTCACATTTATCATTTATTACAAATAAACAAAATTCGAAAATTATTCAAGGTTTAGTTATACTAGGCTAAATTAGCAAAAATAGAACTCACTGAGAGCAGTTATCTATATATTCGACAATTAGAGTCCTTAACAAGTGGTAGTATACATATACAAGCCCTGCAGTAGGTCTTATATGTTGGTGTACATTTGACCGGCCTCGGCTAACTCAAATTTATTTTTCATGGTCATTACTGCCAAAGTCGCCATTTTGTGGTGAGGGAAAATAGCACAAAAGTACAATGCATTTGCCATACAATCTTGGCAAAAATTTCTGCTTGATTGGAGCATAAATCGTCCCGTCACAGATGGTTGCTGACGCACAATATCTGCTCCACAATAAGCCAATTTTTTCTCATAAAATTTGGGAAACTGATTGCGAACGCCATGAACCATGAGCTCTCCACACTGAATATCCCGATGACCTGTATGGAACGGTAATTTCCTGTACATTTAGCTTAAAAATACAAGACTTCTGTCCCCTAATGTATATAGTCATCATGCTCTGTTGAGGCCATTTTCAATTAATGAGATGTATAAATTATTGGCATGTATTAATTGATCAATTGTCACAAAATTCATCCCAGTGCTGCTGGAGTAAATTTCTTCCCACAATTAAACCAAGGCAGCTTTCCATAAAAATATAATTCATATTGAAATATCCATGTTTATTGAAAATGGAAGAATCATGGAATGGAAATGATACAACGTATGTTTGGACAGATTCCAAAGATGGGATATTTTGAAAATCTTGAATATGACACCTCATATTTGTTGTCTGCGATTTCAGAATTATAGGATTATGATTTAACTACATGTATACACGTAGTTAGGGAATTCCAAAGAATCCACCACGTAAAAATGTGCAGAATTCAATGTCATCATGAATACCCAATCATGAAATGGAAGAAGTTACTCGTTCCTGTCTGCTCTTTTCAAAATCTTTCATTCAATATTTGATCCTACTAGAACTTCTAAAAAATGCAGGCAGATCCCATACCCTGCCAGAATGATCAAGCGTCCAAATATTTTAGTCTTACGAGAAAACCCTTTTGAAATTTTTATACAAAAACGCAATAGCTCCCCCACAATCATCTCATCATAAAGTACTAATATATAAATAATTTAGGAAAATATTTTCCTTCATAAAACCAAACTCATTAAGAAGAGAATTATGATTTTTAAAAATATTCAATTGTAACTTTTTTCCAACTTGCTTCTCTTTTGAGACTACAAACCACTAGCAGGGCTCGCTTGCAGTTGTATTTTCATTCACAATATTCGCAACTGTGCAAGAGTATTCATTGCTCCATACCTACACCGTTGCTGTGACCCCTCCCTGGTCAAAATTCCTCTCCATGCACCCTTCCCTATTGAAAAGCATACTATTCTCCACGAATATTGCTCATACTATATGCCAATCCCTCGGGGGAGAGAGAGCCACCAACCGTGGGAAATGCTGTCCGCTTGTGACAAGTAGAAATTGGCGATGAATTGGTGCAGCATTCATTCATTCATTCCGTTCAACAAAACCCCCTCTTCAATGCAATGAGACTTTTAAATAATTCTCTGACAATGTCATTTTTATCAGAGTTTGCCCCTCTTTGAATGAATTGGATGGATAAAAAAAGAGATTTGCAACAGAACAAACCAACAGAAATGAATTTCCTTGAGTCGTGGACAGATTAGATGCTCAGATAGTAGAATCTATCCTTTTGCTATGAAGTTCAAAGTTTTATGGGGATTAATCCAACGAACATCAATAGGAATTGAACAATGAACCTGAACAATGACAGTAATAGTCACTTGTATCATTAATCTTATACACCACCACTTCTAAAAAATAAATGCTTCTTTATATGTTACAATAGTCATAAAAACCATTGTGACCTATCATAGGACTTTGGGGATTCCGCTGAAAAGCAGTAAAACTCGTTAGTATTGAATGTGTACAGTGTAGGCTTATATATATGTGAAGGCCCAAGATTTCTACATTTCTTTTCTATAATGATGCACATTTCTAGATAACATGTTGAAAACAAAAAAATAATAAAAGAGCACAAAAATATCCAGGGCCAATGAGAGGTGCTTTCAGTTTCAGGTCAACCAATTGGGTGCCCAATTGAATTGTCTTGGATTAATTTCAACCCTGTGTAGGCCTACATATTACATAATAATTTTTTCTGGCAACACATTAAAAAAAAGCCTGATCCATCATCACGTGCATACCCTCATGAAAACACAAATTATCTGCATGTAACCAGATATAAATAATCCTTGTATAATGAGTGTTTATTCAAGGTATCACACTAAAGCCCAAATCCTGTCTTTTCATCCCCAACATTTATGTATTCAGATAATCCAATGAATTAGCTGTATAAGGGTTTAATAAAAATGAAAGACAATTAAGTCGTAATAAGACTCTTAATGGTAATAAACATCATAATTCCCAGCTTAACTCAATAATTAACCTCTCATGAACTTCATTAGAGAACTGGTAAATAAACATCATAATTCCCAGCTTAACTCAATAATTAACCCCTCCTGAACTTCATTATAAAAGTCATTTGAAGTCAAATACCAGTCTTCCCGCCATTTTGTATTTGTGTTTACTTTCCAAGCATAAATACAGGAACACGCTGCGAGTAAGGGCTGTGTCCCCTCATTCTTTTGTTCTACCCCCTTCTTTCCAATAAGCCGAACACAGGACATCTCTCTTCATTGATCACCCTAAACTACCTCATCCTCCCATTACACAATACTTGCATCGATCTGCCGCTGAAAGATCAATACCAAGGCCCAGAGAAAGTTGAGGACAAAGACTTTTGGCCTTCTCCCAAACCAGTACATTTCAGCGACAGGGGTGCATGAATGGGCGAGTTTAAAATGGCCAAATCATTCAAGCCACATTAGTGTTGCAATGTTCGGAAAGCACATGGCCTACACTACGTGTTCGCCAGAAACATTTTAGCTGAAGTGCTGACAGAAAGAATGAAGACGTTCGATTATTATCTGCAGGGATAACTGTCACATCTTGTAAATTAAGCTGAGTAAATATAGGCCCTAGACTTAAACCTAACTGTATCATTAGTAGGAAGGCACAACCACTATTGGGACTACTTCATGTAACCACCCTTCTTATTGATCTCTTTGTCCTCTAAATGAACACCTCATAAGAATACCATTGCATATTTGAATCTTGCGGAAGAAAAGGCACGTGCTTGGGTAACAAGGGCTGTTACGAGGGGAACCTCAATACATGTACATTAGGTTAAATGGGTGCACTGTTGGGCCACAGAAGGCGCCCAACGATGGCTGGCGGTACAGGTGAATTGGTATTGTTCAGGAACAGGTGCAAGGGGGAACACTTGGGCAACATCCAGAACAATGTAATCTCAAAGTGGTTCTAGTTTAACGGCAGGTCAGAGGCTCACAATGGAACGCCAGGTCACGATTAGAATCCAATTGCATGATCCTCAGGTGAATTTAAACCTCAATAACAATGAGCAACACCAGCCAGCCACGAGGTGCTTACTCAAAGCTTGGGTAAACACTCCAACTGATTTCAAACTCAAAGAGCAATTGGAAATGATTTTCAGCTCGCCCAGACTCTATCAGATTTGGTAACAAATGATTCAAGTAAGACAAGGGTATATATTGAGGCCGTTGAAGCTGGCGAGATCTTAAGAAAACAAACCAGAACTTTTGAGAGCAAGTCAAATATCGGTGATTAGGGACTTTGGTCGAGATCGTGACTTTGGAATGTCAACTATAAAATTACATTATTGGCACATGGTGCTACTTTTATTAATTTGAATGAAGTTTAATTCTGTCTGGGCCTATATCCCAAAGCTCCGCAATGCAGTATTTTGGATGATTCTTCAGTACTTGTAGTTTCTCCTTGTTCTTCCAATAAATCTGTCTGATTAGGGACATACATGTACTGGGCTAAGATTTCTTAACTGACACCTTTCTTACAAACTCAATGATCGACATTGTCAATTACAGTTTTCATTTTGTCTTGAATAGTTTTATGGGCTTTGGTAGGTTGGACACTAGTGAAAGGAGAAGTAAATGTGCAGGGGCTGAAGCTGGCATTTCCAACACTTTCTAGTAAAGCTTTCAGCTTTGAACTTTTGTGGTAAAATTCCCAGGGAAAGATCTGCCTGAAACATTTCATCAAAGAGGAAAATTAGTGTTTAAACATTGATTTAATATCTGCAGTGAGTCACTTCACAAAAGAATAAAGACTTCTCATTATTCTCTTTTCAAACCTTGTAGACATTTCTCATGTTCCCAAATTTGTTGTTTCCAAATGTTCCCATACTACTGTACTCTGCTACATTTTTAGTACAAAAAGGGATAAAATTCCAGCTGGATAAATAATTTCTTTCTATCATGCTTTATGAATAAGGGGGGGGGGGAGGACATTAAGCCAAGTTCATCCTTTACAGCACAGGTGGATCAGAGCATTTCCCGCTCTGACTGCGCTCCAAGCACGAATAATGAAATATTTTTGCGAACAGAAAACAAAGGTTAAGAAAGAAAAATGCCAACAAATGAACCAATCATGCGAGCAAGGAAAAGGCCAAAGGATTGAGGATATTGTTTACTATCGAATAGAAATGACACTATATGGAACATGATGTTCCCATAATTGGCTTATCGTAGGATTTGAGAAGGTACCTGCAAAACATGTGTCATGTGCACGTACTTGTTCATGGGCACTTCATCTTTTTTTTTTGTGAGGCGGGATGAAGTTTTGAAGACAAGAACTTATATCATGAATTTAGAACAGGAAACTTGAGGGGATATATTTTGAAAGACTGAAACTAGACTGAAATATATTTACATATTTTTTTGAAAATTATCTGCAAGTGAACTCACTGGAAGGCTAAAACTAAATGCCAATAAATTTCCCAAAACATACAATTCAAGGGTTTCAGAAGATAATCAAGAGACAATAGCGATAAATGAAAGTCCGATAGAATTGCGGGGGGGGGGGGGGATTCTAATTGATAACATCATATGATACATGTATTTGAAAATGTAAACAGCATGAGCTATTTATGGGATAAAATTCTCAGCATTATTTCTCCCAATAGAGAGCTAAGTGCACACTTTCTATAAGGGAAAGCAAAACTGCACTTTGCATTCACTAAAAAGGCATATTACCTTGCACTGAAGCAAAACAAAGAAGACTCTAAAATGTCAACCATTACATTCAGTTTAAGAGCACGGAATTTCAAATCTAGTGAGAAAAACGTTAATAGTCCAACGACTTTCACAATGTACAATGTCTCCCAGTTCCTTGCCACTGAACAACAAAAACGGGGCATTTCTATGGTTTCCCCCTCACTGCAAGACGTCCCCTCCACCACTTGCAACGGTGCCAGTGGAGAGGGGGCTCAGCTCCCATCCCTTTATCCAAGAACACAGAATATATTCAACTAATCCTTCTCTTCAGAAATGAAAATCAGAGGATTTGATGAGACAATGACCAGGGTTGGTTCACATGATCACCGTAATACATTTTGGGAGCATCTTGGGGAGTGTTACAAGAAGCAAACAGTGATCTTTCCACTGGCAAATGTTATTAAACTAGTGAAATCCTTGCATCTGATTGGCTGAGAGCAGGGAATTCACTGACAAGATGATTCGTGAAACACATCCCTTGTTGTACATGTAGCAAGATGCTGAGTGAATTTGTTCTATTTCCTATTTCAAGGATATTTTTTTCATTTATATTAACCACTTTGTAGTCGCTTGCACCCAATCCTCAGAAGGGACTTTCCTATTTTATGGATGCAGCTCAAAATCTTGGCAAAATGTAGAATGTAAATATTACAAGTTCCTTATCAAATTTAAAAGTCATTTATAAGAATGGAATCCTTTCATTTTGACAAGATTCTTCTAAAATCAGTGCTGCCCTGGGATTTCACTAACATTTGCCATATGACAAGCTGTCAGACCCGATAATTTTCCTTGGCTGTGGTTGGCCGAGAAGCACAGATGTCCAAGAATATCGCTATGGTAACTGTTGGATAACGACAACTTTCATGCCATGGTCACCTGGGGCCTGTGACACAAAGCTTAGCAATGATCATAGAACATTTTTCTACGACTGACTCCATCGACTTCAATGTACAATCAACCATGAAAATCAAGCGTACGATTAATCGCTAACCTTTGTGTTACGAGACCCTGGAGTATTAAATCACATAATCAAACCCAGTTCTGATATGAATGGGGTCTCAATAGCCACTGTATGTCCAGTGTATACATGTAACTACTCAGAAAAGATTTAATCCTGTCTTTTGTGACTTGCTTTGTTGTCCTGGTCAGTTGTACAACTACTGGATTCATCTGGCAGGAACTGAATGAAATGTGCATAACTGCAGATGTGGATGGTTGTGATATCCTCGGCCTTCAAGCATTAAAGGGAAGTCCATTCAAACAAACAAAACAATTTAATAAGTGAAAAATCACACAAGCATAATGCTGAAAATTTCAGTTGAAATAGGCCTATAATTTGATTTACATGTATGCAGTTGCGACAAAAATAATCACTTTCTAATTAAATTGCAGAGGGTTCCTACAGAAATGGATTTCTCATGTACATGTAAATGTTCAGACAAAAATGTCTAAACCCAATTTGAAAAAAACAAAGCATCATGTAAGTAACCTACATGCATGTATAATGGTAGATATTAAGTCACAAACATAACAATTAGGCCTACAACATCATGTAACAACCAATCAGAACATGACATCGCTAGAGGTCAATATCAATACAATATCTTGGTCTATATTACAAGTACATAGTCCAAAAATATGAAGGCTTATAGTCATAAAACTGTTACAGTTCTGATTTTTAATCAAACACAAATACAAACTGAACAATTCAATGAGGCATGGGCAGGTGCTGGAACACACAGACACTCCAAACATTTCCTGGGTCACAATAAAAGTTTAAAAGGAAAGCTTTCTGGGGTATCCTTTAACAAAGATTGCGTGCATCTTGTAAGGACAAACCGGGAGAAAATAGTGTCAAACCTCCAACAACCAGGATACAACATCTGGTCTTCTTCCTTCCCCTCCCTCAATCAAAGGAACAAAAAGAGCTTTTTTCGACCAAACCAACACTTGCAAGTTTAGTACGAAACTGACACGGCATGTGTACAAAACTAAAGCTCCTATCCTACTCGCTGTTAGAAGAAGTAGTTTTGATTGCCCAATAGCTCAGGGCATCGGAATCAATCATACTTTGTATCATTGTATACATGTACATGTATTCTTTTCTTTGTGAGTGGACAATACAAGTCAAACAAACAGTCTTTTACACATCTTTACAAAATTAATATTACACATTCTAATACTACAGTTAAACTTACATCTGACCTTCAACAAATTGAATATATACCCAAGTCAAAGCAAGATTCCAGACCAAAATACCCAAGGCTTACAAATTAGAAACTGACAAATTTCTGTGGTCAAGATTCAAGCCTAGACAAAATTAGGCCTACCCGTTGTGAGCTCTGGGAGTGATATCAATCTACAAATTTTCAACGCAACAGTTTTTAAAAGTCAATTTTCCGCTTTTCTCATTACATCTCTCTCATTTTGCAATTTTCTTTAAAAATGATCCATATTAGAACAAATGCAATGATGCTCAAAATGCATAGCCTGCAGTCATTCCCGCTGATCAACGCCCTACATAATTGGTGACCAACGTCCGACACTGTCACAAGGCTGCATCAGCGCTCGACAAATAGTGCCTCTCAACCCCAAATAGAAGAGAACATCATCTCTCCCATTCCAACCCCACCCCCCCCCCCCCCCTCTCTCTCTCTCCATTACCAGGAAAATGTTCAAAGGGACCCACCCTCCTGCCTGACTGACTACACCTCTTGATACATGTAAGCATGCTTCCTGCATGTATATGAGCGGTAGAAACTACTAAAACAAAACAATGGCATTTTGGCGATGGCAGTGGCAGGAGAAGCGAACAGCATACGAGTTTTGCCTGTCTTCTTTCAAATGACATGTGTTGCGTTTCGACGAAACTATTGATTGCTTGACAAGTTCTCTCTTGAGCACTCTATATGTCTCTTTTTTCCATGGTTTTTACTCTGTAAACGATTTCATTTTATGGCATCCTTTTCTCTCTATCCCCTGCAAGTATTCTCATATTGATTTCAAAGTTGACAACTACAAGTTCAAGTTTGTTATGAAAGGAAAAATTCGGTTAGCAGGCAGGTATCTGACCTGCTATATTGACTGTTGCCATGGTTAATTATTTTTCTGATACTTTTTGATGAATATTCACTACTACATGAAAAAAAAAATGGTTCAGGCCTACTGGAGTATGTTGTCTTTTTAAAGTATTGAGTCACATTTTTTTCTAGCCTTGGAAGACTACACATATACTGTATTCGTTACCAAGTAGTTTCTTAAGAATTTTTGTACTTCATGCAAATAACTGGATCTATACAATGTTTTCATACCAAACAAGTATGACAACAAACTCACCTCAGACAGAAGGAAAAAGAGACCTTTCCTTATATTCACTTTAGAGCTAGTTACTTTGACCAATTCTAGCATGCAACCGACTATATCTCATTATCTTGTCGAAAGGAAGTATTGCTCACCATATTGCCATCACATGCTAACATTATAAAGAGTGGAAAACCTATTACAAGCTACTTGTACATCATGTACCTTGCTAAACTGGGCACATGATTAATTTCTGGAGCGAACATGGCTTGGGCAACTCCAAACTACCCTGGGATTTGCAATGTTGTCAATGTACCTACATGTAGTCATCAATAAGGACACCTTACATGGAGGGGGGGGGGGGTAGAATGATAGAGTATAGCAGAGCTGCCAACCCGAAAAGGAACATTTCAGTATTTTTGAAGCTGAAAATCAGTATTTCGGTGAGGAAATCAGTATTTTCAAAAAATACCATAGGACCACACATACAATTGAAACTTTAGAAATCATTATTTTTCATGAAACTACTGTATCAGTATTCTTCTCACTTTTCAGTACTATATACTGAAAATTAGTACTACTTGGCAGCTCTGGTATAGTAACATCTGCAATTTTACACACTTTTCTACTTCAAAAAAAAAGCAAACAAAAAGAAGCAAAATAAACAGAGAACCCTTGACTGCAAACATTTTTTAAGTAATAGTGACCCTGATGAACATTTTATTATAGAAAAAAAAATCATCAATAAATTTTAAACCCACTGGTCATCAATTCACTCAAATTAGGGCCAAGGTAGGGATTCTGCATTTTTGTTGCTGATGTGATGATATAGATCACAAACTTTTTCTTTTTGCAAAATTTTGGCTTTTGGTCACTGTCTCCCTCTTTAAAGTTGCCGAACTGGAGAAAAAAAACCCAGCTGCAAATCCATGGTCACAACCATTAATTTAAGGTCAAATGGTAAACTTGGTGCTCATTGGTGCTGAACTTCAAAGAGATATGACCTAAGATACATATACCTCGGGTATCTACATGTATGGCCTTATACGCAAGGGGAAAAAAGATGAAATATTGGTAAAAATCTTCAAAATCGAGAGATCAACCATCAACAGAAGATATTTTAAATCAAATAGAAGTATGGTACATGTAATGAATCATGCATAAATTTATCACAAAATCTGGGCTCTATAAAAGTTTTCCCCAAATATATATTTGCTGGAGATTGAGGCACTATGCGAGGGATATTAAAAATAAACAATATTTTATGTGCATAGGGCCTATATACATGTATGACTGACTGAAATAACATTTCTGCAAGACAGTAAAATGAGACATCTCATGTAAACTTTTAATACTCCACAAATCTTAAGTAATCCAGTTTTATGATGCACTTGGTTATCTTAATTCTAGTCTTTGTTAGACTTCCAACCAGGCACCGCATGCCTTCAAAGTACGGAATACCAAGTTTTGTTATTGTCTTGCCTACAAAAAACACCCTGGCTGGATTTTTCTGAGTTTCATCTGTGTAAATGTATGCAGACCAACTGAAGTTTGTGGATGCAAGCGCATCTCTTGAACTCTGTTGCCAGCGCCATGTAAACCATTCCATATTTGGTCATAGAGTGAGCGTGGGCTCCCCAGTATACCATGTATGCATGAAACTTGGCCAAAGCAGAAGGCGTAGGTCAAAGTTTCTCTGAAGTTGTTGGTCTCCTACTACATGTATTCTCAGTCTCACTTTTTCCCTTCTCTCACTCTCTCTCTCTCTCTCTCATTCTACTGACCAAAGACACCCTCTGCAGTGTTTCTTCCTTTCTTTCAACATCATAGGCATCCACGGTGATTTTTTTCTCCCAGTAAGTCCAAGGTCTAAAACTGATCTGTTTGCCTGTAGGACCGCATATCAATGTTATATTTTTACCAATTACTGGCGAGTGTTACACTTTCTCTTGCTGAAGTTCACAAGGTGTTAATGTAGTTCAAGAGGAGTTACTGGAAGTTAGCGGTTAGTTTCTTGTGGGCCAACATGTTGGAATATCATTAGCCATACCAAATTATCACGAAACTCATTTGAAGTACCTACTATATCTAGCTATATCACCATGAACTAATAAGAATACTTAAAGGACAAGTCCACCCCAACAAAAACTTGATTTGAATAAAAAGAGAAAAATTCAACAAGCATAACACTGAAAATTTCATCAAAATCGGATGTAAAATAAGAAATTTATGGCATTTTAAAGTTTATTTTCAACAAAATAGTTATATGAACGAGCCAGTTACATCCAAATGAGAGAGTTGATGACATCACTCACTCACTATTTCTTTTGTATTTTATTATATGAAATATGAAATATTTTTATTTTCTCATCATTGTCATGTGAAATGAAGTTTCATTCCTCCCTGAAAATGTGGAATTCCATTATTTTAACATTTTGTGCTTCAGGCAATGAGGTCCTAATCATCAAATTCGTAAAAATTGAAATATTGTATAATTCAAACAATAAAAAACAAAAGAAATAGTGAGTGAGTGACGTCATCGACTCTCTCATTTGGATGTAACTGGCTCGTTCATATAACTATTTTGTTGAAAATAAGCGAAACTTTGAAATGTCATAACTTTCTTATTTTACATCCGATTTCGATGAAATTTTCAGCATTGTGCTTGTCTGATTTTTTCTATTGATTTAAATCAACATTTTTCTGAGGTGGACTTGACCTTTAACTTTAAAAAATATAAATAGACATAATACATCATTAATTCATTAGAGGTTATTTCTCTTTTTCATTTGATTTATGAAACAGTATACACTATTTTCATAGAAGATTGTGGGCTATTATAGTGGGACATTTTTAAAAATAATAATTCATGAATTAAATGCACGGACAGGAATGGTGCATTAGAAATATGATTAACTAGCTGCCTTTGAGGTACATCATCTCATTAGCTTCTTTTCCACTGAAACTTGTTTTTACCCTCCCCCCACCTACCCATATAATTATACCTAGGGATATATGCCATGTACATGTAGTATATACTTGGGGTCTTAAAATTTGAAGAAAAATCCTAAATAGTGAAAGACAACTTTTTTGAGTATTACATGTCTAACCCGGGGTCTTGTATGGAGACTAGGGCTTGATTGACTCATGGCACGATGTGGCAAGGGCACTGCCGAGCTGGAGTTGGTGTAGTAATTGGGCATGTGTATCTCTGGTTGCGCTCCAGGGGTATAGGAGCCCTGTGGCAACTGGTCTCTTAATTGGGGCAGCCTTGGCCACGCTGAAACTTGATTACAAATCCACAAGTGTAAATTCAGTGGCAATTGTTGACATGTTATTGCCATGAATTGATGAAAAAAATTGCAATTTTTTTCTATGCTTAATGGGCTGAGTGGTGTTACATTGTTTGTGGAGAGCTCATTGACAGTGACTCAATATGCAATTGATTTGATGTGTCCATTTATTCTGTTAAGGTTGATTATTAATCAACTGAACAGTCACAGCACAGACAAAATAGATACTTTTTTCAATTTTTCATTTGTGATTTAGGTGCATTAATCATCTTTATTTCAATAAAAGCCATGCAGGTGAAATCAATGATTAACAGTCTACGAACAAATCTCAGCAGGGTTAAATTTATTTTTGAACAGAGTAACCACAGCTATCAAATTGAAAATATTTAACCATCCTTCACAAAATCAAAATTTCTTTCATGCTACCATTAAAAGCAAAATCACATTCACTTTACGTAGTCGGCACATCAAAGATGCAAGTACAGTACATCGGACAAATGTAGCCATCCAATGCCAACTTTGACATTGGTATTGGGGAGTTCTTTAGATCGGCAAGTATTAAAGAGTTGCATACTTGAACTTGACTACAATTCGAATTGGCAACACAAATGCAATGGGTTCCTAGGCCTGAATGGGGTGAAAAATGAGAACCAAATATCATATTAAACACAAACAAAGGCTTGAAAATACTGGTTGTCACACTGAATAAGTAAATTTATTTCCCAACGCTAGTGGGCCCTTTCAGGCAGAACCTAAACCCTTTCTTATTGGGAGATGGGGTGTGAAAAGTTCGTCGGAGCCGCTCATTTTCCCACACTCGCTTATACGAGTGCACATAATGGGGCTCTGCGGAGACACATGAATCCCAACAATCGAGGAATGAAAAAAAAACCCATTGAGTTATGAGGTATTTGAGTCGACAAAGTCATACCTTATCTGATGACCGAAGTTCAGACGGTCTTTGATACATATGTAGCAAAATATTTTTTAGAGTTTTGTATCCGATTCAGTCAGGAAACGAAACACATCAGACCAGGAAAATGTAATGACGCTTCTCTGATTCTTCAACAGTTATCTACGGAAGATCTTTGAAAGACTGTTTATGGGAAATGCACATCATCTTTCTACCACACTTATTAACGTACAAAGATCGTTATCAATATCACGATACATAAGACAAGGAAAGGCAAATCTTCTCCATATGACTAACCAAGGATTGTAAATGCGGAAAATTGTAGTCACAACAAATGGCTTTCTGTTTCAATATATACTTCTCAGGACTTAGCACTGCTATTGAAGAATGCTATAAATGCATGTTAGTGCAACTGCTTCTCATGAAGGGTCCATAAAAACATTTCAGTGTATGTTGTGATCATTTGAAGGTATGGATATTTTTTAATAAAAAGGGGTGAATGAAAAATGACTTTCAATGCCTATGACATAACTCCCATGTTTCTCCATCTCCGGAATGCCACAAAGCGAAGAATGACCATGATCATTCATTTCATTACAAGTAAATCAAACTTATTCAATTCCTATATTCTTATCTACAGGCATGGATACTTGGCCATACTTCCAAAGCCCTTTCTCTCTAAATTCTTTGCTCACTGCCATTAATACTCAGTAAAGCTTCTATTTGTTATCCTGGAAATTCAAATCTTTCATCTCTGACCACTCTCAAACATTGTTAAGTCGGATCTTATTCCATCTGTGGCCCGAATCCCTATCTTTGGGGTGCACGGGGGTGACCTGCTTTACCGTTAAAGAAGGGGGTAGATCCCGGCTTCCCGCCGAAATCCCCACCCCACTCCTGGAAGAGGGGAGGTGTTTATGCAGGGACATAGTATTGGTGGGTGTTTGAATCCTGATGACAGACCACCGGTCCTCTCAAGATAGTCTTGATCTAGACGTTACTATTTTTTTTTTTTTTTTGGGGGGGGGGAATCCTACATATAGCCTATAGTACACACAACAATATACCAGCCATTCCTCTTTTCACCTTCTATCACTAAAGAGGGAGGACTGGTAAATGTATATGAGTGAGTGTAGGGTTTTCCTAGAAAATAACAAACGTCTAGGCCTAGACTATACATGAGAGAGAGAAGTAGTTTTAAAGACAAGGTTCAGAGAAAGTCAGATAATAAAAACACATTTTAATATTGAAATCAAACTTTGACGCAACTTGTACTCAGAATGTATGATTAATAACAGAATTACTTTTAACGATCTTTTAAGGTTTGGAATGGTATTGAAATCAACTACCATTCAAACAATGAATTGAGAGAGGTTTCTTCGAAATTTCTCGTCTTAAGTTTTGAGTATTTCTTGTGAGTTGCAATTTTTTTTTGATATTCTGATTTCTTTATAATTCCAATCCAGGTTAATTTTTAGAGGGAAATCGGAATGAATGGGGCAATAATAATTGACAATATTAGAAACCCATTTGTCTCTAACTGGTCCTTACCTTAACCCTATCACACCCTTTAGTAGAGTAATGAATGATCTGTGATTTTAATAGTATCTGCACACATAATTAATTGCTTGCACTCATCAACCTGTTGCACCTACTGCATCTAAAGGTGTACGCCCGATGATATATCCCATAACTTTACATGGTTTCGGTAATTATCAAACAATTTTCAAAATCACATTTACAGTGTCAAAGCCCTGAAATCCTCCAAATTCAATTCAAGAATTTTGATGGCCAAGCCAGATACTCTTGCATTCTCTGGAAACTAGGATGCAGAAAAGCAACCACGAGGTTTGGCCATAATTAGCGTCAGTCAATGCCAAGTAAGAAAACGATTGCAGAAGTCACCAACATGCAACCCTGATTACAGACCTACAAAATCTGATAAAGAGAGAGGTCTTGCACAACTTCAGAACTTTGAAAACTTTTCCCACAGCTCATTGGAGTGGTGAAAGAATGGTGGCATTTTGTAAATCTAAATCAAAAGTAGTATTCCTGATGTCTCCTGATAGGCTAGGTGAATTTGATTACTGGAGTGAAATGCATGGCATTGGTGGGATATATTCTTCAATCGTTCTGACTTTCTCCCAAACTTGTTACCCCGTCATCAAACATTCTACCTTTCTCCACATGTGAGCCCCCCCCCCCCTTACTTGTGGAATCTGAACATCTTCAACATGAAATATGATGCTCTGTGTCTGTTTTTTCCCCCAAGTTAGAATTGTTTCAATTTCACTTTTCAGAGGACTGCAAGCATTCAGACTGCGGAAAGAATCACTGATTTCCCAAAGTTTCAATGCCCTGTCATTACCCACATCTTTGACATGAAGGTTACATCTCCGCTGTGAAACTGGTATTGAAGTGCAACTTCTAAACTGATATCAAAACTATACACTTCTCAATTGGTTTCATTGCTTCTGTCATTATAATAAATGGCTACTTCTCACCAAAAAGATTAAAGCCTATTAAAAAGAAAATATTCACTGGATACAAAAATACAAAATTAGTAATAAATCAAATAACTATCCTCATTTTCCTAATTGTTAGCGTGGTCTTCATGAGCAGCAATGACAAACCATTGCTAGTTATGACTCAATTAAACCCAAAATGAATGGGAAAAGCGTTCTCCTTGACATTAGGTGGTCTTGAACATTGTTGAAACATTTAGTTTTCATGTGGGTGTAAATGGACCACTGCTATTACTGGCAAGGACAGAATGAAAACAATGTCATAGAATCTTGTTTAATTTGGCAAGTGCATACTACATTTAGAACTTGTTTGTCATATTTTTTTTATGATTAAAATATCTGTGTAGTTTCGACCCCATAGAATGATACTGGTGAGACAGGCGATATGAATGATATTGTATGTCAGCCTTTCTGGAATATGGAATTTTCTCATGCATCATTACAATATTTTGCAAAATTACCAGATTCTACAAATACATTTGTAGCATATGAATGCAGATCTGGTTAGGGGCATTCTTAGCATCATTGAGCTAAAATAATTTCCACAGAACTCGAGTTACATACTAATATGTAGAATCCTAGAATCCCTAAAACCCATCTTTTCCAGCAGATCTATCACTACAGTACACTGCAGAACATTTTTTATTTGAAAGAGAAGGAACTTATGATAACAACTTACAACTGTTGAAATGTTGTGGATCAGTGGATGAGTCTCTGGATTTGAAACCGCATCTCTTCGGTTCAAACCCCACCAATCCAATGCGCTTTTTGGCAAGATCTTAATCTACATACATATGAATTTGCCACTCTCTACCCATGGTGAAATAACTGGGTACCCGGAAAAGAGAAACTTGAATGCTCAAGTGCCTGATCACAATCCGTTCTATAAGGATGTGGTAATATAAATCTTAGTTCCATTTACACTGAAGCACTCTGTAGCCTGAAAGTTGCACTGTTCATGTATTCAACAAGTTTCCCTTTCTACAATTTGAACAAAATGTAAACCACTACCTGTCCATCAGACTCAATTATCTCCCAGAATTCACTTAGCTTTAAAACAGAAGCTCATCTATCTGTAAATGTTATGAAACGTTGGAATAATATCCAACAGCTCTCAAAACATATCAGTCTAGGGTATCTTATCTCCATGTAGGGTGTGTACAATATTGAAAGAGAGTTAAGCAAAATACATGTAGATGCAATTCAAGTCCATAATAAAAAATATACATGTATAAGTGGAGGATAATACTGCATGTTATGAGAAATGGCTTGCCAACATTATACAGGTAGAGTATGATAGAATTCCTGAAACAATTGGGATCTACTCAACTGGAAAATTATATTCACTATAGATTTCAAGATTATTATCACTACTCAGCATTTTTTCCAAAAACAGGCCTGCTGCCATAAAAATAAAAATTACAGAATTTATGCATGTAATATAGCCTTTTATGAAATTGAAATACAACATTGCTGTCAGTCACTGATAATGCTGGCGCAGGTAGATTTCAAGCCAAATAATTTGGATAAAAATGAAAGTAAAACGTTGACAGGAAAGGAGGGAAAGGTGGAAGAGACGCACATAGGATGCAGGCACTTTAATTAGCTATTATTTCAACAGGCATGTGGATTGGTTATACTAACAAAAGCCCACACCATTGCATGTAAAGGAACAGGAAAGGCATCCCAAAACAGGTACCTGTAATGGAGCAATTAATCATGAAATATGATGACAGAACATAAAGTCACATGGAGGCCTCTAAATTTTTTTTTTAAAAGTTCAGTGGCTACTTTTCACAATTTAATACATTGTTAATTGTACACAGCAAAAACTGTGGTGTTAACCTGTGTACATACATGTAGAGGACCACACCAGTTCTTTTACACCGGTGTTAAACTGGTGGTGTTAGTTTTACACCTATAGGTGTTACTACAACACCTTTGGTTGTTACATTTACACTCTTTGGTGTTATGTTCAATCTCTAGGGTGTAATTTTAACACCTCAGGGTGTGGCCCTCTATTAACACCAATTGGTGTCAGTTTTAACACCATAGTTTTTACAGTGTAACTGCCTAAATCTGCATGCAGCATTGGATAAGCTTCAACACTGCGGTGAATGGGGATTTTCTATGAATTATTATTAATGATCATTTTCCATGGCTCTTTTGAGCATGTCAGGAGCAAAAAAAGCCACGAGCCCCCAGTGTATATTTCTTTCCTGCATCTGCCTAAACAGAGGGCAAAAACAGAACACTGAAGTTAGGTTAAAACTGCAGATCTATATTAAATTTGAAGAAAAGCAGGCGATATATATATGTACTGTACATGAATATCGCAACATACGAAATTCCCATATTTGTATGGGGGTGGTAAATTGAATTTAGTTATCAGAATACAAACAATGATCATTAGGAAGTTAGGACAATGGATTGATTACTCATCTACCTTACTATAAATAGCTATAATGTCTGCAGAGCTACTTGGATAAGTAGGCCTATACATTCTTGGCCAAATGTGGTCAGAAATCTTCAAGAGTATCAGCATGAAAGGACCATGTATACATGTAGGTATACAACATAATTACCATTCCTATTTCATTGATTTTTAAGTCATTCAGGCAACAAACACGTCGATGAATCTTAAAGATTTCTTTCTACATGTACTTTGTACTGGTCAGCAGTACTTCACAATCAAATAAAAAATGTAAAAGTATGCCTATACATTCATACATGTATATATAGGCGAATGTGAGGTCTATTATTGCACTTTATGCCGTTGATTTGATATAGAGCTATGTACATGCATAGGCCCTACTAAATGACAGGAAATTCTTTGAGAGGAAAGCTAGACACTTCCTGCGTATTTTCTTTTCTCGGTTGTTTTTTTCCCTGTCTACCTCCCTCTCTTGCCTATTCTATCAATCTTTATCTCTCCTAAACTTATCGCACTCTTTATCATTCCCGTTATCTCTATCTCATACCCAGTACCCAGTTTGACTTATGTCTGATTTTCAGGGGGAGGAGGGGTCTGACTTCATAGGACGGCCTACACGTGTGTACTTTCTGACATTTATTTCCTGCTTTTTTTTTCCCATTCCCCTCCAGTAATTAGCTCTCAAAGTTCAATTTCCCTATAATGAACTCTAAATGATTGTTCTCTCTGAACATAAAACAGGAAAGTGTGGTATACATTAATTTACACAAACTTTATGACATCTGAAGTGCATGTATTGCAACACCAAACAAGAATGAACATTACATGTAAAAACCCAAGGTTTTATAAATATGTGTTTTCTTTCTGACCAGATCACTAAAAAAATCCTAAACATACATTTAGCACAGAGATACATTTAGTTAATAAAAATAGAGATCCATAATACACATGATTCTACGGGCTCCTTCCTCGCTAATCAAATATATTCCGTGCAATGAAATATTTCTTTGAATAAAAATGCAGTCTCTTTTCCTCTGAGGTATGTCATGTTTATTTTATCAGGCAAACTCCCATGACAGTTCTCAACCAGGAGGGGTTCAGCCTGATTGATAGCATTGGATTCCAACTCAAGGAGCAGCGTATGTCCAGTTTTACTCCCCCCCTTGAAAAAAAATCTGAATTGGGTCCAACTTGATGTAGACCAGCAAAGCTTGACACTGCAATTTCTCATCCATGATGCCTCTTTTTGTATTTACATGTAGTAGGCCTAAATATTCAATTTGAAATTAAATATTGTTCCCATTTAAAGGAGTCAATGCCCTATCACCGCAGCTTTATTAATAGCACCAACAACAATAAACTGCTTCAGAAATCCACCTGTCCAACCTTGTTCTTTTATTCTTAAGGCCCATTTATTCATTTTGACTCATGATAAAGGAATACCAGGGGAGCGTTTCATCAATATTTTCATCCGACAAGTTGTCAGATCTGACATCTTTCCATGATTTTGATTGGCTGAGAGGCACTGTTCCTATGGTAACTGTCGGATAAAATGGGACTTGTCAGATAAAACATCCGACAAGTCCTTTCATGAAACGCCCCTGTTTGTACATGAAGATATACATGTATGCAACTGAGCATGAATAGGGAAAGTGATTTTCCATTTTACCAGTAAATAAAACAGAAATTCCGTTAGGTTTTTATACTTTTTATTTTAAAAAATAATGGAATTCACCTTTACAAAAACAGAATTCAGGTTTATGCTGAGTACATTTTCAGTGACAAAACACAATTTCCATTTTTAGATCAAGTTGAAATGGAATTACAAATTTTCAGAAAGGGAAAATCACTGTCTCAACATGAATGTTTTTGACAACCGGTGAATTCTTGTACACCTAATCAAAATTTAATCTGGGTCCCTTAAAATCCAATGGTACTGCAGCCTTCACCGTGGTCTGGTGGAGAATGAAAACCTGATGCCCTTTTTACACAGGATTTTCTTAACCCCGGACTATCGCTAACCCCGTACTATCCTTAACCCCGTACTATTTTTTTTCCTTTTCACACATGCCAAATTGTTATTGCTAACCCCGGATAAGGAATGCTTGCTTTTTACACACGAAACTCGCTAACCCCGGACTAGTGGTTTTTGTCGATCATTCGTAGTACAAGTGCTTCACTCGTACACTTTTTACACACGCTACAATTTCCTTAACCCCGTACTATAGGTAGGTCCAAATAGTACGGGGTTAAGCTTAGCCCACTTTCGTTTTACACATGCAATCTTAACCCCGTACTATTGCTCTTAGCACCGCAATTGGTGGGATAACCCTGCTTTTTTGCAGGGCCAAATAATCCCGTACTATAGGTGGGGTTAGCCCACTTTGCAAAAACGCTGTGTAAAACGAAAGTGGGCTAAGCTTAACCCCGTACTATAGGTGGGGCTAAATTGCCATTTAGCCCCACCAATTGTATGGGGTTAAGGAAATTTTAGCCTGTCTAAAAAGGTATGAGTGAATCAAACATGGTGCTAGGTCAGGCATTCTAACCTGTACTGCCAAATCCACATGCCCCCCCCCAAGAAAGTCTCATTTATCACAGCAAATTTCTACGTTTAAGTTTGAATTATCATTCTCTTTCACTGCAGGAAGAAAAGTGGTTCGGAAGTCGTCTGATTGACAGATCTCGTATTTTTCTCTCCCAAAACAGTCAAAGATCTTAGCAACAACAATAGTCACTTGTGAGTGACAATGCATCGGGACAATAGTCGACTGCCATATACTCCAAGACAGACAGGGAGTTCATCAACAGATAAGAAAAGGAAAAGGAGAAAAAAGGGGAATACAAATAGAAAAGAGATTAGGAATAGGTCACAACAATCACCGAGACAAAACTTTCAGCAAATTGGTAACCTTCAGAGAACCTTCAAAGATTTGTTATGTCCAGGTGTCTTTGTAGAACTTTGCCATTTTCAGAACATGTAGGCCTATATCAGTGATCTTGATGGACAATCTATTCCTTAAACGCTACAAACTGTGTGTCAATTTAAGATATCAATTTCCACCTATGTACATGTATGTATGCAAAAACTTAAAGGTCAAGTCCACCTCAGAAAAATGTTGATTTGAATCAATAGAGAAAAATCAGACAAGCACAATGCTGAAAATTTCATCAAAATCGGATATAAAATAAGAAAGTTATGACATTTCAAAGTTTCGCTTATTTTCAACAAAATAGTTATATGAACGAGCCAGTTACATCCAAATGAGAGAGTCGATGATGTCACTCACTCACTATTTCTTTTGTTTTTTATTGTTTGAATTATACAATATTTCATTTTTTACGAATTTGACAATTAGGACCTCCTTGCCTGAAGCACAAAATGTTAAATAATGGAATTCCACGTGTTCAGGGAGGAATGAAACTTCATTTCACATGACAATGATGAGAAAATAACAATATTTCATATTTCATATAATAAAATACAAAAGAAATAGTGAGTGAGTGATGTCATCAACTCTCTCATTTGGATATAACTGGCTCGTTCATATAACTATTTTGTTGAAAATAAGCGAAACTTTAAAATGCCACAACTTTCTTATTTTACATCCGATTTTGATGAAATTTTCAGTGTTATGCTTGTTGAATTTTTCTTTTTTTATTCAAATCAAGTTTTTGTTGGGGTGGACTTGTCCTTTAAGAGACAGAAGAACAAAAATCACAGATCGAGTATCACATCAAAGGCCACTTCCACCCTCCATGTATGTTTCATCATGTGCCAAAGTTGACACACAACGGAATGTTGAATTCAACCTCTTTCAAGAAACGTGAAGTTTTATCAGGTACAAAGGGGCACCCTACACCAACCAGGATGAAAATTAAAGATCGAAATGGGTCAGCTTAATGGAATGTACCCACAGGTGGCACTTGTTTCAATATCTCTACTTTGAATGAATATTGATATGAAGAAATACGAATCCCAGCTGAAAGTTACTTGAACATTGTTTCCAGATATGAATGCGACTGATTTAGAATGTTCTATTATATTTATACTCTCAAATGTATGGATTAGAACCACGGAGTTGTGAGGAGACAACTCTCTGTTAGAACATATCAAGAAGTAATTCCTATCAATTACAGGTACAAGGCCTATATGCCAAAGAAATTTGTAGTTTCTTATACGAGTTTTTCTTCCTCTATAGAGTTTGACATGATTTGGAAGTAAAGGAGATTACTAGGCCTGGGTTGGAACGGACGGAATACTGCAATCCGTCAGGTTTTGGGTTTGTTTTTTCCGTTCCGGTATTCCGATAAAACAATGTACATGTAATACATAGCAAATAGTTCAACATTTTCTTCTTCTGAATATCTTAACATAGTTATCGGGTATGTTTTATTCAGTCTTACCCATCATAACCCAGGTTTCTTTGTTACATTTCAGGTGACAACCAAGAAAAATGATGTATTACATTGTTTTATCGGAATACCGGAACGAAAAAAACAAAAACAAAACCTGCACACATCGGACAGATTCCGGTATTCTGTCCATTCCGGCCCAGGCCTAAATAATCTCCTTTACTTCCTAATCATGTCAAACTCTAGAGGAAAAAAACTCATATTAAAAACTACAAATCTTCTCATATTTTTCTTGTTTTTAATGAATGTTTGTTTAAAGATGAAATCAATATTGTATTATTTGTGACTTCTTTGTACTTCCCCGTTCGTGAATTCATTTATAAGGATACTGGATTCCCACTGGCGCAACACTGGCAGAAAATTCTGACATGACTCAGGCCTATAGAGATTATCATTTGAATATGCTCCATGCATATTAAACTGACGTTTTCAGGTTCTCATACTATAACTAATAAGAGCTCCCAGCCCCAAAAAAATAAAAGATTGAGTAAAAATACTAAAATCATAAATTCTGCATCCAGACAATGCTGCTTGGTTTTCTTTTTCATCACAAGACAGACAAAAGAGGATGAGCTGTAAAACTTCAAAGTGAAAGAGGTCAAAGGTTATTTACCTGCATGTCACCTCGCCGTCTTGCGTGTCTGGAGGTATACAAGTTCCGCCATTGCATGGATTGGGACTACACGTACTGGTACCTACAAAGAGGAAAGGATGAAGAAACTTAAATGTTAGGCATATAGGCCGATATTTCAAGAATTTATCGACATTTAAAAATAACAAATCATTTCACAACTGGATGACTGTTATTTCCAGAGATGTTGTTCAAGGGTCATGCTAATTATCAGGGAAACTCTCTGAAAACAACATAGAATCCAAATTCTCCACTGGGCCTGTTACATAAAGAGTTACAACTACAGTGAATGGTATCAACTTTGCTATGATTGTGCATATAAAATTTGGATTACTTAATCAAGCAAGAAAATAACTATAATACTTAACATTAATTTATGCAATGTTCTAAAGTTAAAGACACGAAAGTTATATAGTTTTTGATAGCACTTGTTCAAGCAATGACTTCAAGTCTATTAAAATTGTTCTTGAAAATCAACCATGAATTCCTTGAGAGTGAATGAATTGTAATATGATATCATGTCCAAGTTATGCATGCACAATGTACATAGTTCCTTCTTTCTAGATTATTTCAAGAAAGAATAACTTCCAAGACAAGACAAACAGTACTGAAACAACAACCACGGAACGATAATATGATCTCTCCAATCCCAACATGTACATATGCAGGCCAATGGTGTACATGCATGTATGTACATGAATATATGTAAGTTTTGTTGTTGATACTGAAAAAAATGAATTAATCTTGTTTTCACTTTCTTTGTAGGATACAGTATGTGATGTACATTACTGTGCAAGATGTTGAAGTGACTTGCATCCATCCTACATGTTTAAAATACAGCTGTATGAAGTTTTGTTCGTACACAGTTGGTTCAGGCCACACCCTGGTGCGATGTGCCCCCTTAAATAACCAGGGAGACCTCAGAGCCTCCCGGCCCAGCAGGGGGAGGTACGCACAAAAGGTACTTTAGGTCAATACCAGAGCTCTCAACCCAGTGGCGATATCATTCTTTCGAAAGAATGAAAGTAGAAACACTGAAAGGATCCAATCATTGATTGTATGCACAAACATAAGAGAAGTCCCTTAAAATGTACTCTTTTTTTTTAATAAGGTTTGACATGTAGGGCATACATGTTACAACTGCCTACATACATGTAGTACAGTGTACATGTACAGTATGGCTGATAATTTAAATTGGGATTTCTGCATGAAAAAAACTACTGTATCCTCTAATTCTTCATACATGTAAACTATCATCTTATTTTTTATAATGAGTGCTTATACAGGGTAAAAGTGTTCAGAAATCCAATATCATCTTTTTAAGAATTTTTACTGGAAACCAAGGGACATTTCATTGGAGGGAAAATGCAAATAAATGACTCGAAACTTAGTTTTGAACTTGTGATTCGATTCAGATGAGATTGACTAGCACAGCTGAATAACCTTCCTTGCTAACATGCATTCCCTTGAGTCGGACTGAACAAATATTCACAAAATTCCACTTATCACCTGAGATGGAACTGGAGGAAACATCACATTCCTTGTGTAAATTTGACACATTCATCATTTTTGTTTTTAATTAAGTACTGTCTCTTAACAAAACACTTCAAAGTATACAGAAATAGGTATTCAAAAAAAAAATATAACTCTGCCATAAGAATCTGAACAAAGCCAATCTCTTGAAGCGTCTTTGGATCATTTTTGAACCATTTCCTTCCGTGGGAGTTTTCCGTTGTTAAACAGGATACCCGAGAAGGAAACAACGAATGTCCAAACTTTAAGGTTATTTGGTAAGAACCAACATAACCACATCAATGAATAAAACTCCAAGGAAATTACATTCTATTATTAAGAAAGAAAGTAAAATGCATGTACCACGTTTTTTTCTTCAGGGAAATGATCAAGAGAGAGATCAATCTACAGGTATCACACAAGTCTTCTTAGCGCACATTTCTCACCTTTCATCTTCAGATTTTTTTTCTTGCTTTTCAGTTCAATCAAAATAAAAATAGTTTTTAAGGTCAAACGAACAATTAGTTGCTTCCCACCTTGCTCTTTCTTTTTCAAACGCAACAACAGTGAGGCCCTCCGCAGGACGACGACAGGTTGGCGAAGAGCGAGCCAGGTCACGTTCCGTTCTGCAATGCTAGTTCAAAACTTTTCAGACCTGTTTGGGAAACCTATAGCTCACCAATTCAATGATTGGCTTGACTGACATGAATGCTACAATGGAACCTGGCCATAAAGACCGCCAATACATGGATCTGACAGGAAAGGATGACAGCTGTGTATAGGCCTTACATTTTAGTATTACACTTTACAAGTATATTTTCAAAAGTTTTGGTCAGTTTGCCTTGACAGTTGGACAACATTGTCCAAAGTTCTAGAGCTTTACAAGCTTTAGATTAAGACCAGGGCGTCCCTGGTTTAAACAGCTTTTGTTGCTAGACCAGGCAAAGTCAACGAACATCTCTGGACAGTGTGTGTTCTTTTAATCTAAATGGCAACAGTTTTGCTTCTTATCAACTGCAAAACTCTACTAGTATTGAGACACACCCCAGTGAGGAAATAAGACTACTCTCTCTAAACTTTTGCTCATGCATTGACAATACGCCAAAAAAGCCAGGCAGAGGACCAAGGAGAGAGGTGAAAAACACACATTGGTATTATTGTTTTCCTTTACTTGCCATACAAGAGGTTTGGTGCATATGGCATGAGCCCAATTTCACGAAGAATGCAAGTTTGACACCCATGAACTTTATAACAATAGGCTTGTAGCTTGAAAACCAATTTAAGAAGGAGCTGAACTTGCTGAAGATAGACAGTATAGAGGATGAAGAGAGACAGTATAGAGATGAAGATTGAAGCAGATTTAAAAGAAGAGGGTGGGTTGTATGTGTGTAAATATGTATGGGAGGAGGTGTGTGTGTGTGTGAGAGAGTAAAAGAGAAAGTGGGAAGAACATGAAAAAAAGCCAAACTGCTCAAGGTTTCCAACAAGAAGGATTGAGACTGAATTTCATGACACAAAGGGGAAAAAATTCATAAAATGATTACATGTACATGTAATATAAACTTGCACTCCAACAGACCACCCACATAATGATTACATTTACAATGGCTTCAAACATGTATCTCTATCCCTGAAATAAGCAAGCTCTCTGTATAACTTTTGAAGAACATGAACACAGAACAAGACCAGCAACGAGCCAATGATTTCCAAGACACAAAACAAGGATGGCACAAGCAGAACAATGCAAGGACCACTTGGCCCGTGTGCTCGCCGACTTGTTTCGCACATTCGTCATAATGGAATACCAAGATAAACATAGCAAAGTACCATCCTAACAAAGAATAGAGGTGTGAGAATTTTTTCTTGGTATTATATAAACTGGAGTCATCCTTTTGTCATGAATCCATGTTTGGTCCCTGTGCTTTCTACTGGACAGTGCTACATGTATGACTGCGGTGGTGTACAGTTCTTCGGCCAACATTGGGCTACTGTCTAGCCTTTTTTACAAGGCCTCACAATTTCAACTTATTTCATTTTCAACAGCTGAAACTAGACTAGCCAGTGAAAAAAAACCCATGAAGTACATAAAAACTGAAATACACAGAAGGAAAAAGCAATTAAAACACAATTAATACAGTGTATGTACCGCTATCTATATTTTTTGTTGCAAAAAGATCAAACAAAATTAATTTGATCCACTAAGCTTTTCTTCGAATTTCCAGCAAAAACAAAAACCCATATGCAGTGCCATGCTGTTGCTATGTATACAAACCTCTGGCAAGAGTTCAATTGACATCAAAACTTGTTTTTTTTTACTATAGAAAAGTATGCAAGTTATTAGAATATCAATTCATTTGATTTGATTCAATATTCTTCAACTTTCTCTCTTTTTTTTCAGCATCAAGAGTGAAGTTAGTCACAATTAATCAGTCCTCACACCTCTAGCGAAAGGGAACCAACATCTGGCAACCAAAAACAAAGGAAATCTACCAGGGCTCCTTTCTGACTACGCATGCTAAGCATGCTAGTGATGCAAATGTAGCTTCCAATAATTGCCACAAATTGATTTCTTGGAAGGCGTAGGCTTGCCAGCTGCGAAGGCAAAAGTTCAATTTCAATCAAAATAAAATATACATGTAACTGATAACTTATTTTTCATGCAATGGATAAAATATGAATCAAATTCAATATAAAGCTGTAAGCTTGTTTGTTTGTTTGTAAACAATATTGTTTCCATAATTCATGAATATACATGTACATGTATTGAACCTTTGATTGAACTTCAACAAGTTAGCCTGCTACAAATTTGTGCAAAAAACAACAACATTGTAATATTGCTAAGAACACAAAAATAGATTTTATTTACTTATAAAAATAATCCAAAAAGTAATATCAAAATCACATATTACATTACAAGTACAATGTAGTACACACATCCAATTTAAGAATTGATTGAATCCAGAAATATATTAAAGATATAGTGTTGAGGGTACTCTCAAAGGGAATTATCAGATATGATTGCTCTTCTTTAATTCCCATGATTCCATCACTCTTTACTGTCTGAACTGCAATGTTTCCAAGGGACCCTTTCAAAACCACCACTTAAATGGCAAAAAATAACTTCACAAAACAACATGGAAATAAGCAATCCCCTTACAGTTTGTCATAAACTGTTATTATCCCAACCTAAACAACAAAACTGCACCAAGTGAGGCCTAAAATGAAAATAAAGTTCGAACTGTATTTTGTTTTCTTTCCTTAATAATTCTGATTTTAAGATCAGAGAGGATACTTGGGGGAATTCCTGAAGTACAATTACCAGGTGTTACATTTATGTAAGTTACATACAGAACTACATGTAAACAGTGACTTGGAAATACATACAATACAATACAAGTATTTATGTAGCACTACATGTACCACTCATCTCTTATTAAACTTTGTCATTTTTTTTCCAGAAAAGGTCTGATCTACATGTAATGTAATGAAGTAATTAATTTAAGCATGAAAATGAAATAATAATAATAATAGCTGGATTTATAAAGTGCTTTATGCCTGAGGATACAAAGCGCTGCTATTATTGTCCCGGCTTTAACTCGAGCATTCAAGGAAATAATCCTGTCTGGTACCCATTCACCTCACTGGGTTGAGTGCAGCACAGTGTGGATAAATTTCTTGCTGAAGGAAAACACGCCATGGCTAGGATTCGAACCCACGACCCTCTGTTTGAAAGGCGAGAGTCAGAACCACTAGACCATGACGCGCCCACAATAACAATATTATCTTTCCATGTAAATTAAAAAATTCTCTCCTTAAGTTTACTATTTAAAACAATAGAGCTATTACACATTTATCTATGGACATCCTACACTGTAAAAACTGTGGTGTTACAACTGACACCAATTGGTGTTAATAGAGGACCACACCCTGAGGTGTTAAAATTACAGCCTAGAGATTAAACATAACACCAAAGAGTGTAAATGTAACAACAAAAGGTGTTGTAATAACACCTATAGGTGTAAATAGGTGTAAAACTAACACCACCAATTTAACACCGGTGTAAAATAATTGGTGTGGTCCTCTGAACACCGGTTAACACCACAATTTTTGCTGTGTACATATACATGGATTTCAAACAATCAAATTGTCATGTAAGATGGGATCTGATCTGAGCATATCTACCAAAACTACAAACTAGGGCGGCACCCAGATTCTTTGTGGAAAAGGATAGGTTTTCATGCCCAAAGGGGAGGAATTCAATACAGTATGTCAGTGTGAATAGAACCGAAAGATAGTCCCACAAAATCCCTCTAATTCATATACATGTAGTCATGTACATGTATAAGCTTTGGAAATATGACAATATCACAGCTTCAGTTCTTGCTGAAGGTTTTATTTCCTAAGACATAAAACACATCCTTATATTATTATTAGCTTATATATTCTATAAAAACTGGAAAAAGCTTCACCACTTATGATTGAATATTCTTGTGCTAATTCATGAATATATTTTCATTAAGTTTTTTGATTTTTCAACTTTACTACCCAAATGTTTAAATTCAATCAAAATAAAAATTCAAAATATCCTATGTTTTGCAAATTGACATACATGTATTTATGAAAATAATTAAACAAAACCAAACTGTAATCAAATTTAAAAAAAAAGTTCTTCTTCACAATGCAGCCTGAATCAATATGGAACTGTCCAATTATCAGTTTGGAAAAGCAATTTGCTTTGTTTATAATCGCAATCTTTTAATCCTCCCTCTTCAACAGGGTACTAGGCCTGACCATACCGATGTAAGATAAGAGTAAGAAGTCCATACTCTTATCTCAATGGTCTTCTCATCGCCAAACATATGACCAGCTGAATCCAAAATAAAATCCTAAGATAAGCTCCAGTCTGTTAATTGAAAACAGCTTTAGATTTTATTTGAAAACATGCTTGTAGCAGGCAGGCCATTGGACTGGAGTTTTCATTGTACATTAAACAATTAAGAAATACTTTCCCCTGATTGGCAAAAGATTAATTAATTAAAACATTATGTCATGTGACTGTTGCCTTCATTTAAGCATGCCCTGTGACTGAGAGTTGTTCCCACAACAATTAGCGTAATTACAAACAACGAACAATGAATTACAAATGTGACAGTTTGAAATGTCTGGATTTCTCCTAACACATACCACATATATTCTGAAGAGGAAACCCCAAAATGAAACCATTTCATGTCAGATACACAATGGATGTCCTGAAAGCACTTTCTGTAGGCACTTTTAAATCCCAACATCAGCCTGTAATCTTGTAGTTTACATGGTAAATGCATGTATGTGTAGGCCTATATCTACATCTACTTTAGAAGTGACAAAGTATCTTTCAATAAAATTTTATAAGACAATTCAATAGGACCTACTGCAGCTAGGCCTATATCAGGGCTTGACATTAGCAGTGGCCCGGGGCAACCAAAAAATGAGAGTCGGGCCACCAAAATCTGTAAAAATTATTAAAGCCCACACTTGATGGCCTGATTGGGCTCCCAAAGTTTAGATAAATTGTAATGTTTTCTATAGTTTTAGGGCCACCAAATTTGCTACCGGGCAACAAAAAACATGAAATTGATGATTGTGAAGGACTAATCGGGCCACCAAGAAAACAAGCTAGCGTGCAGCCTTGCCTTTATACATGTACTATATGTACATGACTTGAACCTTTGGGATCAGAAGGCTGACAATGTACTTTTATGTGCTTTCTTACTCGTCTGTTATTGGACTTGCATTAATTCATCACTGAAGCTCTCCTGTCCAGAATGAATATAAGAAACAATGTATAGTCACAATGGATCAGACAATATCTCCAGGAATCAATTAATGATAAACATCCATTGATCTAAGAATCCACCCATTTCTGCAGCTGTCATTTGAAGTGTCAATGCCAAGAAGCATACAAAGAAAGTTTGTAGAAAATATACATGTACAGAGAAGAGACAGAAGAGGAAGGAGAACTTAAACCATTTAATCAATGTTCAAATAACCTGCATAACAATGCAAGATTGACTTCATTGAATTGATAGGAAAACCCATCCCATGGGCCTACATCAACATAGGTCTACATATTTATATTCAAAGTTATGTAATATTATTATAAACATTATAAACTCAAACAGATTTGGCATTCTAAAGAATTAAAACCAGAAGTTCATTGAGAGTTCATATACATCTATTACCTGATGACCAACAAATGCAAATGTTATACTTACATGTATACACAATAAAGCCCAAATGACCTGGATATATAATAATATCACAGTGGTGCATGTATCATACATGTATGTACCCTAAAACCGATAGGATAGGCCTCCTGCAATAGTTTTGAGCCCCCCCCCCCCTGTCTGAGCCAGGTATAGCAACATATTTTGTCGGCCCATGCACAATGCCAGTGACAGATCATTCAAGTAACATAGTGAAAACTGAATAGACTCAACAAGTCATGATTATAATAATGATCAAAATATTATCATGGCAAGTTGTCTGTTACTGAGTAAAGTTTTAAACTCGTATTACTTGAATATTGACACACTTAATACTGCAAGCATATTTTAAACAGAGGAATACTAAAACTATACCAATGTCGCAAACGAAGATCGACTGGGGTAAAGAGGGTTCTTCTATTAACCCACCATGTACAAAACCCATGGCAAAAAGTATACGACTCGCGCGGACCAACTTACCACTTGCACCGTAACTCGTCAAAGTTGAGATCACCACCACCAGAAATAATCCAACTTTGGGAAGACAAAAAATTGAAATTCCTGAGTGGGTAGTCCGCCTCATCTTCGAATTCGCAAATTATAGCAATCCAAGAGTCTTGTTGATCACGAGTAAACCATCATTTTATCCTAAAAAGTTATTTTTTAGTCACATATATGTCTCGTTGGGTAGTTTGGTATCTGCTTCCGTAAGCTTATATGTTCCGTATGTACAATCCAAGTTGAATTGTGGGATCTGCTCGCCGTGTGCTGATGAGGTACACACACGAACACACAGTCACTTGTTCGCATGAGGCCGGGCCGTTGGCGTGTATTACGTATGGGTCTTTTCTTTTGTGTTCCTGGGGAGAGAGCGAGAAAAAAAAGTTGGGTCGTGTGGCTGTGTAAAACAGGCGCACGCCATGGTACAGTATTCATCCGCGCTCAACTTGTTGAACAAAAAAGTTAACGCCGATGGCATTGTTGCGCCCAAGACCATTTATTCACATGCAAATTTTATCATTTTGTCCGCACGCTCTGTCCAGACGACACAAAAGAAGTGGTCAAGCTGATAAAACCAGAGCTCTATGGATTAAGATGGGAATTACATAGAACTGGTCAAGCAGGGATGTTTAAAAGAAAAGGAATCGGTATCAAGTAAAACCCCAGTAAATTCATGATGGTTTTGAAGGAGTGATGCGGTGAGGGCATCCACATGCCAAGGAAGTATCCCCCGCCGACCCATTCCCTTCTCCAATTACCCAGTAACCATAGGGTCTTTCGCGTTGGTAGAAAGAATGTCTGATTTTGATCAAAATTTGGAGATGGACTCAAAGGTCGGACTCGGCGCTGCTCATTTCTCAATATTTCATGTTTTATGGGAGCAAAGGTATGGGGTATCTTGCTCGCATGCTCCTGCGTTTATAGGGGTGTTAGGCAACACCGGGTGCAGGGTACGGTACCCTAGGGGCGATAAGTCTGCATGAAGGAAGGAGGTCGCGTGTACAGGGGATCAGCGACGCCCTCACCCCCTCGAGCTCTACCCTGCTCATCCGAAGGGTAACACGTGCCAGGAGTAAGGCGACACAGTCATATTTCTTCATCTTGGAATATATACCGACTCAACAAAAATCATCCCGAACAAAACTGTCTGAGGCTTTTGGTGTTTGTAAGGACGTCGTCCGTTTGCCACTGACAAGTTTGGCCCACACGTGTGGTGGTTTATGGTGACAAAACTGCAACAAGAGGAAAAATAAGATATTGCGACAAATTATGAAGTTGCCTGGGGCGATTGAAACCCGAATTCCTCTGGCATCTTTAATCGTCCACAAACGCCCGACTCTGCATGCTAATCTTTGAAGGAATCAAGTTCAAGAACTTGACATATACCCTGTAAAATTCCGATGGTTCAAAGTTGGTTCTACCAAATTTCGATTCTATTTTTGAATAGACATGCATTTTCTGTCAATGCCCCGAATTTCGAAGAATTATCGCATTGACATGATCCCCTCTTCAAAATACAAATTTAATCCGAGTAAAACGGTGTCAAAATTGGTATGAAGTTAAATATGACGAAAAATGGGGTTTGGCGTATGTGTCAAAATTCATTTCAAGTTGCGAGCGAAGCGAGAGAGGACTGTAAATCTGGTTTACTCGAAAGAAATAGTATCGTATTATATCCTCATCCCTTTCGTTTTTCTTTCTTTCCCTTCTTTTTAAGGACCCGCCCCCCCCCCTTTTTTGGACAACAAGTGTAAAATAACGAATTGTGGCAATTAAGAGGCCTAAAAAAGCATAACCATTCCCTTTCATTAACATGATTACTTGGCTTGCTACAGATCCCATCATCTCGAGGTTCAAAAAAAAAGAAGAAAACAAAATTTTCCATGAATTATGCATGTATATCCATCTCAGAAATCAAGGCTGATTCTCCGTATACAGTTCAGAGAGACCTTAATCATTCAGTTTTGTTAATCCGCAATAATTTCGATTACAAGATATGTGGGTTGTTGCAAGAAACTTGCGATCAATTGCAAGTCAATTTTTGGTCCCTAAATCAATCATATGTCTTGCAGTTAATTGCAAATTAGTGATTGATTGCTAATCTGCTCCTTGAAACAAGAAGTTTAATCTGATTTGCTATAGCTAACGTTGATCTCTCAGTTGCGACGGAATATTTGCAATTGATCGCAAATATTTTCTTGAACACCCCAATGGAGTCTCTCCTGAGAAAGGTGTTGTATTTCACACGATCATTAATTTCTTCCGGGTTTTGACACCAGAAAGCTACTTGGAAAACAATTGCAATGTAACGGCGGAAGTGAGAGTTATCGCAAATCAGCAATTGGCAAATTACTGAATTAATATGGCACTCGGTATAATTAATTGGGAATTGAGACCCACCATGAGTGTATTCCTTCTTAAATGAGAAGTTATAAGTTCACGCTGACAAAAAGTTTATTGTAAAAATAGCAGAAAAAACTAATACAAAATATTGCGGAAGGTTTGAGGAAAATCCACCAAAGAATATAAAACAAAGTTATTAGAATTCTAATCATTTGATTTGTGACGTCATATACGAGCAGCTTTCTTACATATCTTAATGATAAAAAGTGAATGAAATGTCATGAATTTGATATGTAATGGTGAACTTGCTCGTTTTTTAAGGCGCAAATCCAAAACTTCACATTCTAATAACTTTCTTAATCTTTAATGGATTTTCCTACACTTTCACTTGTATTTGTTTGAATAATTTTTTACTGCTCTTTACAACAAACTTTTCTTACGGGTGAACTATCCCCTTAATTTTCTGGGTATTTAAAGCTTGATTGCTATGATTATGAGCCACTAACAATAAATCTACTAAATCTTTAGTTTTGCACGTGTTCTCTTGCTGAAGACGGGTCTTTCGACCCAGGGTTCTTAGTTATTTTTCACTGAGGTCCGCCAAAATTTGGAAATGAAATACGCGAAAGCGAACGAGCGACGATTTTTATTTTTTTTTTAATGGAAAAGTACATTTTTTTGCAAAAAGTGTTTAGTATCACAATTTTCCTCGCCTTCCCTAATTTTCCGGGTCGTTGATAGTTTGAGGAGCACTGCCCCCCCCCCCTCTCCCATCTGGAAGCCTGTTGGCGATAAAACAGACAGTTAAGATAACTTACTCTATCTCCCTTTTGTTAAAAGAGAATATAATCATGATAATCGGTACACTGCAAACAGTCCTTACAGGTCGCTTTTCGATTAGGCCAGAACGTATATTAAATCTTTCTGCTCGCGCTTTGCGCTAGCGGTAATATTGAATGAAGAAAAATAATTAATCGCAGTAGAACTTTGCAAATGCGTTGATCATTTCTTTTCTCACAAAACAGAATGAAACAAATAATTATCCGAGATTCATTGGAGATAATCAGTTAAAACTGAAAAAAACCTTCTTATATGCAGTAAACTAACCCTGCATATACGTACGCGTGCGTTCTCAGAAAACTTAAAACTAAAACCAAAAATTTTCGGGGGAACATCAACAATATTTGACAAGCAAAAAAAAAGGTATCAACAATTTTTTTTGGAGGAGGGGGTGCCTATCATCAGCAAACATGCTATAATCCAATACAAAAGTAATTTCATTTGTTTGAAAGGAGCCCCATCATCGAGCTTCATCTTGCTAAGAATAATTACACAAAAATGGTAACATCTCATGACCTCTTATTATGCCAATTCTCCGGGAGTGAAATAGCAAAATCTGCCTTTGAATATACTTAGAAATCACAAGAAAAATGAAAGTGGGGACATGACAAGATCCCCCCTATGGACAATTGATATAAATGTTTCACCAAAATAGTGCTAAACTTTCAATATTTTATATTTGATATTTTCATGATATTTTCGGGCGTTTAGCTCGGTGAATATTATTTTATCTATTAAAAAAAAACCGCATCAGAGCAGGTTTAAGAGGGCTACATTAGGGCTGAACCGCACTTATGATTGTTAAAGCAGTGAAAAAGAGGAGGAAAAGGGAGGAGAAAAGAAAGAAGAAAAAAAGATAATGGGAGAAACTAGCAGTATAAAAATGACAGGTGCGTGTTTTGTTCTTTTTTTTGTATGAAACCCTCTCTCAGGCCTGGAATAAGACGAAATCTGTATGGCCTTCGGATAAGCAATCACTAATTGTTTTTAGATAATAAATGATGCTAATAACAACAACGGCATATTTTACTTATCATTTCTCCGGCTTTAGCACGGCTACGGGTGCTGAAGCATTCGGAGCAATTTCTTCCTACCGGGTACCAATTCACCTCGCCTGGGTTGAGTGCAGCACAACATGGGCCCTTCACTTGCTGAAGGAAAACATGCTATGGCTCAGTGGAATTCGAACCCACGTCCCTCAGATTGAAAGACGAGAGTCATAACTACCCGACTATGACGCCCCCACAAAGGTGTTCGAAGATTGTTTTGTCCCTTGGGCGCCTTATGAAAATATTTTTGTTTACCCCGTACAACTCCCCCCCCCCCCGTACATAAATTAGATCTAGCAGTGGTTTCATGGGACACCAGAATTTGTAATAGATGACGTGCGAGATGGCGCCCTACCTTCAGGAGAAATATAAAATAATCCAATTGCTTGCTCTGTTTGTTTTTTTCCTTCCACGAATGACGAAACAGGCTTACACACGCAAGCCATTCCGGGAAACCATTACTAGAGATGCTGTATTTCTTTCCCGGATTTCTGTGAAATAGAATAGGATTGTGGATAGGTTATCCAAGTAAAGCTATTTAATTTGAAAAAGATCGGGACGAACCCTCCCGCCTTTATGTAGGCGGGCCTCATTTTCCCTTTTCAGGTTGTTCTTAAATCATTTCCAGCATTTCAATATCGTAAACAGGACTTGTAAGGAACCGGTATCACACCTGAAATATACTTTCCTCTTTTGCTTCATTCAAAAGATGTTTCCAAAAGTAAATTACAATCACCACAGCATCCTGGTATTATGTATACAATCATTTTAAACCCAAACCGGAATTGTTTTCTACAGCTCGATTTATTGGTTTACCAACCTGTCGAAGTGGATTTCTTCCTGGAATAGTGGTCTCAGAATGGATCTCTTGTCTCAAAGTTTCACCAAATGCCACCGGTTGGAGTTAAACAGTGCAGTGTACCGGTTGGTGTCCCTATAAGATCATACCACGATAACATTCCTTGGTCACATTTGCTCTACCGCGGCCGTACAGCGAGTCGAAAACGGCCGTTTTATTCATTTTTTAATACAAACCACCTATATGTAGCTGGTACACAGCAAAAATTGTGGTGTTAACCGGTGTACATAGAGGACCACACCAGTTATTTTACACCGGTGTTAAATTGGTGGTGTTAGTTTTACACCTATACGTGTTATTACAACACCTTTAGTTGTTACATTTACACTCTTTGGTGTTGTGTTCAATCTCTAGGGTGTTATTTTAACACCTCAGGGTGTGGTCAATTGGTGTCAGTTTTAACACCACAGTTTTTACAGTGTACAAAAAATGTTAAAACGGCTATTTTCGACTCGCCGTACGGCCGCCGTAGGGCAAATGTGACCGAGGTATAAGGTGTTTCAATCACACAGTAGTGGATCCAGGGGGGGTGGGGGTGGGTGGACACATCCAGCCCGAACACCCCAGAGTCGTTACTTTTTTTATGAGAATATAATATCGTTCATAATCAAGTGAGGAACCTTTTTTCCTTGTCAAATGTTTCCTCCAACAAAATGCCCCCCCCCTTTTTTTCGAAAATCTCAGATCCGCCCCTGATAAAGCATATGGGTGGTGAACAATGACTGTTCATTTGAAGGAAACGTCTTCTTTAACAAAAAAGTTGATTTTAATGAAGAAAAGAAAAATAAACAAGCAAAACACTGAAAATTCATCAAAATCTGATGTAAAAATAAGAAAATTTTAAAGTTGGAAACAGATATTATGCACATCTCGTAGTATTCAAATTAGGGGACCGATCCGGAGAACAGATGACATCACACACTCACTATTTCTTTTGTATTTTATCATGTGAATATGGAATATTTTAATTTTATTCTCATTGTCATGTGAAACAAAGTTACATTCCTCCCTGAAAATGTGAAAATACCACTGTTTTAACATTTTGTGGTTCCATCAAGAGAATTCTTATTGCCAAATCTGTGAAAATTGAAATATATGCATAAATTCGTCCCTGTTTTCACGAAGTGACGGATAAGAGAAAAATTGACACTTTTTTCAATTTTGAGTTTTTTGCATTTTTGGACATCTATGACTTATATCTTGAACCTCAAAAAGTTTCAGATCACAATAATGTCTAATTACGTTGCTATGACGACATGACATTCAAGAAAATACCGGGTAAAAGGATTTCTTGTTTTTACGAAGTGACGGATAAGCAGCCGTCACGTCAGTACGTGAAAACAAACGAATACGCTTTGCACTCAAAGAGTTTTTTCACGAAGTGACGGAAGCCCGGGACGGAAGGCAAATATTTACAGTTTGGAACAGCCGAAGACCATGAAATGGTGAGTTTTTTGTAAATGTAGGAAATGAAATAAATGTAATGCAGCCTTTAAAGTCATTTCGAGTGATTTCAACCCTTTTTAAACGTCTCTGATAGCAAAAATCCTTAAAATAACGTCCAATCTCTACATACATTGCCCCACATATTTATTTTCGTGTCAGTGAAAATTGAACGGAGTATTGCGTGTACTTTTTTGTCACTCAATCGAACTTGAATGTAAATTTAGTCAAACCACAAGGGTTAGAATATTTTATAACATTTATCAAGACTAAATAGATTTAATGAAGGCTGAGGATTTGGTGAAATAATCGTATATAGGGGCATTAGTTTAGGCCTAGATCTAGTCTAATTTACATGCATTGCCATTGTGTTAACTCGTACTCGTTAAGTTCTAACTTGTCTTCACAAGTTCCCAGGCCATATGAATAGTATTTGCAATAAATTTCCATAAAAAATCACAAATGAATACATAGATTTTATTGTCTGCTTTGCTATAGTGAACTCATCATGTAATTACATACTTTAAAAAATATGTAATGGAAAGATACCCCCCCAGGGGGGGTCTATAAATAACAATATGAATGCTGAGATCATGAATTAATTTGGTAAAGTTAGTGGCCAACCTATGTGGGCAAATAAGTTGAGTCCTTAGTTAAACTGAAGATTACTGGGGATTTATGTTTTAAATAAATCATCTCAAGTCCAGACTCGGTCTACATCTAATGTAGATAGAGCTTTATACTTTGTTGTTTGGTGGCCACTTCCTCGCCCTTATCTCTATAACGTTTTACAGAAACTGAAAGAATCTACATAAATAACTGCACCTCGGATTTGATCATAATCATGATGATGAAGATATTTTCATTTTTTCAGATGCAGTATATACAATAAGCGATGTTTCAGAGAACAAATGAGAGAAGTCCTGGAACTGGTACACTTGCTATTTAACAATGCTGATGGTCAGATACAATTCCAGGTGAGAATTTTCATAGTGTTATAAACTCAAATGACATCCTGTCAGTATAAGCAATTCATTGATTTTCACTCACTACCAAAATTAATTTCAATTGCAAATCTAGTAAACAATGAAGCTATAAAACTACGTTGATTCAAAGTTATAATCAGAAAATATTAATTTTGGAATACGTTATAATTTAGCAGATATACATGTATTTCTAAGTTGTAAAAGAACATTATTCTCATTTTAACAGATGCTTGGTGTACTGCCCTAGAGCATTACAAATTTGACATGTGATCATATTTTCAGCTGAAACTTTCTTATAAATTGGAAACATCTAATTGAAATATTTGCTTTAATTATCAGTGGTAAATAGAGTGTATAAAGTATATTCTTGTACCATACTGACTGGGGAGGTTTATGTTTGGTAAGGGCAATTTAAAATATTGAGTCTGCTATCTATTCTACAAACTTGATATTGGATTGACAAAAAACTTTGAAAACAAACAGATAATTTGTACATTATTTCATTACACACACATAGGTTATATCCAGGGGCCGACACGCTTGTCAGATGGGTCATTGATGATTCCCTGAACATCGCAGATATGATCTGATTTGGTGACACGACAGTGGAATTGGTAGTGACTGGATTTTTATAGTGTGCCCTGGTTTTGAACTATTGAAGTAACCAAACTAGAAACATCTTCTGAGAACTCTGACTGCAATTCTAATGATGAAACTCTGTCTACACTTGTGAAAATGTGAAGGAGTTGGCTCTACCTCGTGGCCTTTCAGGTTCAGTGCTCTCATCTAACTTTTTCTTTTTCCAGCTGGGTAACTGATACCAATTTTAATTTTCTTGAGATTTTGACTTCAACATAAATTTAGTTTTAATTTTGATAGGACTTTCAAATCTGGTTTCATTTTTAGATCAGTGTATTATATAAAAAAAACTATACTGCTTGAACTATAAGTCTCTGCTCTTATAGTGATATGATTATGAACTCCTTTAAAAATATTTTATATATACAGTCAAATATAAAGTTCAGAATAGTCACTTATCTGCTATACTTACATGTTAAAATTGCTTATACACATCGTCCACATATGGATGCAGAATAATTACCCTTTTTCATTTGTTTCGCATGTTTTCATTTTGCTTGGTGATATCTTAAAAAGAGAAATACTGCATATTTCTATATTTAAAATAAAACTGAATGTTATTAGCTGTATTGTGCTTAAATGTATTGTGTTAATACTTCATATTCTTTAATAATAACAATCATACAATTTAGACTGACATGCATTGTGAAACTCGATAGCTGCATGATATATTATTAGTAAGGATGTAGGGGTGAAAATCATATTAGGTTTTTGTGAATTCATTTTCAAAAGCCAAATGTGTTAATACAGACACCCCCCCCCCCCCTCTTCCATGAGGTAATGTTTTATTGGTTTATCAGGGGTGTGAGAATTCTTAAGCTGATTTTAGTTATTTTTTGCTTTTTATTTTAAGCTTGATATCCCCCTTTTCTGTACAATAGTTTGAGAGCTCATTCAATTTAATCCCCCAACTCTTTACAGAATTTTCAGGTCTTTATTTGTCATCGCTCACACACCTGGTTCATGCAGTCGATGTGTCGTAATTTTATTCCAGAAAATCCAACTGTTAGATTTTGTTAATGATTGTTATTCAGGAAAGAAGTAATACATGATTATTTTTAGCTTGAGGTTAAAGATACACTGCAGCACATGTTTTTCTGTCTATTTGTAGTAAGAATTTTACTCTCTTTTTTTAATCCCACTAGATCAAAGATGTTATTTTCTAAAACCATGAAGACGATTTTTTGTAAAGTTTTCAGATTTGGAAGAAACTAAGGTGTATTTTAATACATGTTCCTGTTTTGGACTCTGATAATAATTTGCAATTAAAAAAAACAAGTGTTTGATTGGAAAATGTATTGATGAATGTTATTTAGCCAATGACTTGAGAATGATGGAAAAAATACAAATCTACTTAGTCATTCGTATTTTTTATCATTGCATTTTTTTTTGCTTTTGTCGCTGTCGTTTGGGATTTTGATTATAAATTTGTTTAAAAAATTATCCTGTTATGACGTTAAATTATTAAAAATTATATTTCTTTCTTTGACCATCATAGTTTATAATTGTTTATTCAAAGGTTTGCATGTTTCCTTCGGTAAAGATAAGCTTTTTGTACTATTGGACTTTTTAGTCCTTGACAGTGTGTAAAAACATGAAATAACTCTCAAGGCAATTGTGTCGACTGATTTAATTATGACATTCTTTTCATTAAAAAATTCCAAAGAGTAGTGAATGTAATAAGTAATGTTGACTATGTTACTTCTATTTTGATGGAAAAGAAATAGGCCATTATACTTGTATATGTGTATGTTAATACAAATATACATTAGAGAATACATCTTTCCTGCACCACTGGGATTGATTATTTTTCAGTATTCTTGTAATTGAAAGTTTATTAATTTGTCATTGGAATGTTTTGAATGTAGAATTGGGTACTTGATAGCAATTCTGTATTTCTAAATGTGGCATTCCCAGACTAGGATTATACTGATTGTGTTGAGCAAGGTATGATATACAAATAAATATATTGTTGCATAACGGTATATTCAAGTTTTATGAAATGTATAAAATGACAAAATTCTGACAATGTGTACCTGATGGTTCATTTCCTATACCTTTCACAGTGCAATATTAAATTAATTTTAATAATTATGAATGTCGATGTGTTTGTCACTAGCGATTATGGTCCTATATATTATTGAATTTAAAAATTTGTCAAAAATATATTTCCATTGTTAACATTGTATGGAGATGATACTTTTATGAATTTATTAAGCATACCTTTATCGAAATGATTGATATGAAAAAAAATGTTATATTTTAATTTTCTATTTGTCACTTGCTGCTATGATTTTATATGTTATAGAATTAAAAGTGTTCTTCTAAATTTATTCACATTGCTAACTTTGAAGAATTTATTTTATATCGTTAGTATTTTCAATGATTTATGACATAACTCTCATTTTGCATGAAAAGATATTTCAATAGGATTTTCAGGAGAGAATACATGACCATTGTGATAAAGGAAAAATGGAGTAGAGAGAGAATGAGAGGGGGGGGGGGGGGGGGGGGGGAGAGTGCATATGTAACTCGAAATTTGTTAGCTTTATTTTGACAAATTCTAATTTCTTTGGGGGGGGGTAGCGATTAGTCATAATTTACCAATTCTTGTTGCCTTTGACAAAATAGGTCCCAATTTAGTTGAGTACAATTTTCGAGGTATTAGTCTCAAAGAATAATGTTGAATCACTAACTAGGCCTTAACAAAAAATTAACACACAACATTTAAGAGACACTCAATCGGGATTTCATTTTATGAAGGGGGTAGGGAGGTTAATAAACTAACAAAAGTTTATAATGTTGAATTTTCAATTTCCAAACGGAGTCAGAGCACACAAAGGGTATATAATTAAACTCTTTATAAATTTACAAAGACAAAAGACAATTCGACTACATTGTAGTCACATTTTTCATGACCTGTTATACAAAGCTTTCGTATTTCAGTGTTCATCTATCAAAAATGAATATGATATTGAAATAAAATAGGCCTAAGAATTTAAAACGTGTGTCTATTGGGCTTCCCTTTTATTACGTGAAAAAAAAAGAAAACAGTATTAGAAGTGATTTTTTGTACTTATTAGCGGAAGCTGCAGGCCCTATTAATCTCACATTTAGGATTAATTTTGTTTGCAATAGCAAATAAAGAGTTTGTGTATATCTAAAACATATGTATGGAATTGCATCCACAAGGCTATACGTGGGACCAAGGCGGAACCTCTTCCCGTCACTTCGTAAAAACAAAATTGAAGCGCGTCCTTGAATTTCGGGTTTTCACGAAGTGACGGTTATGCGCGCGGAGCACTATCCGTCACTTCGTGAAAATAAATCTAAGCGTGTCCCGTAATATTTTTTTTTCACGAAAATATGGTTCTGTTTATAGTTCATTATCTTAAATACTAAAGGAAAATGCAAATGATTGGAATCGAAGATTGTCTAGAATATGCCCTCTACGAAAATATGATATTTATTCACCCTGCATACATTAAAGAGGTTGAGATTGAGGTCTAAACCTTTGCAAGCGATTTACTCAAAACTGGCTTTTAAAAAGTTGCGCGCACATCCGTCACTTCGTGAAAACAGGGACGAATTATTAAAAAAATCAAAAACAAAGAAATATTGAGTGAGTGATTGACCTCCATGGCTCTCTCGTTTGCACATCACTGAGCTTTACAAAAAACAAGCAAAACTTTAAAATGTCATGACTTTCTTATTTTTACATCCAACTTTGATGAAATTTTCATTATTATGCTCATTTGATTCCCCTATTGATTTTTTTCTAGGATGGACTTGACCTACAAACACCAGAGTATATACTCGCGTGGTCCTCTATATGACAACAATACACCACAGCGGGCCGTTTCTTAATGTATGGACGCCATTATATTGACACAAAAGAGATCACTCAAATTGCGCTTAATCAGGGAAGCCGATTAAAAAAGGATTAACTAATCCAGGAAAAATCTATTCACACCTACCTGAAAGCTAATTGTACCTCTCAATAATCTTTTGTACGGATTATGTTTCACTAAATGATCAAAGATCAAAGCGACCATAAACGTCTTTGAGAAATAAACCAATACCGATTTTGTATAGGCTTAAATGAAGCAAACGAGAAATTTTGGCTGAAGTAATATTTAGCCGGTATTCTGGCCCATTTTAAAAGAAATGTGATAATATACTATAGGTACCCCAAGATTAAATAAGAATTTTATTTCAAAATATTGTGTTTATACCAGTCATCATCTTTCTTATTCAATATTAGCCAACAGACATTATTGTGATATCGATATAAAATTATGGTGATATCGATATAAAATTATTGTAGAGGTGCCGTGACCGAGTGGTGTGGCGCCTGGCTATACATGGAAAGTCCGGAGTTCGATCCCCGGCCGCGGCAACTATGCCCGTGAGCAAGGCATTTACTCTACAATTCTCAAAATGTTAAGATAATGGAATTCCACTTGTTCAGGGAGGAATGAAACTTCATTTCCCATGACAATGAGGAGAAAATCGAAATATTTCATATTTCATATAATAAAATACAAAAGAAATAGTGAGTGAGTGATGTAATTTCCCTCATTTGCATACCGACCGAGATGTGCATATAACTGTTTTGTCAATTTAAGCGAAACTTTAAAATGTCATAACTTTCTTTCTTTACATCCGATTTTGATGAAATTTTCAGTGCTATGCTTGTTGAATTTTTCTCTTTTTATCCAAATCAAGTTGTTGTTGGGGTGGACTTGTCCTTTAATAAAAAGTCATAAAATTGTGCTGATGTGTTGAATGAATTCAGTAAATAACAACTCAACAAAAAACTACTCGATCCTCTTTTTATATTATAGCCTTCATTACGTTTCAGTAAACATTGAACAATAAAATTTCAACATAACTATTAAAACATGATTTTGTGAATTTATATATTAGTTATAAATGGCCAATGTTTACATGTTTTATGACGAAAATTATCCGCCTGATGAAAGAATATGTTAAAATACTAAGTATCATGAATAATTACGTCTTTGTGAACAGTGTGTTTTGTTGATATTGTTACATTTTGCAATGTATCGTTACTTGTAGAGTTCTATCCTCAGTCACATTTTGTTTTCATCATACCCGGGGGCAGATCCAGCTTTCATCAATTTTATTCACATTTTCCCCGTCGCTGCCTCCGAATTCCGATTTTTCACATTACATTTTTAAGGGATTAGTCCTTAACTAAATTTTCCTTCTTAGAAACAAGATAAGGTATTCATGTGGCCAGAATATCAAATACCATGCGTAAGGGGGGGGGGGTGCTTCAGCCCCCACTTTTTCAAAAACCGTGTACAAAAAACGTAAAAATGACCATATCAGCTCCCCACTTTTGGCACAGCCCCCCTTCACTTTGAAAACCGTTCCACGGCCCCTGCATAGATCGAAGCTATTGTTGAGAGCGCGAAGCGCGAGCTGAAAATTTCTTATTTTACAACCCGAGAATTGAACATTCTAAACCCTTTTTTTAATCATGAACACGATGGGTATCTAATAAAACAAGTAAATCGAGCGCGAAGCGCAAGTTTTTTTTTAAATAGCTTGAGACATTCCATACAGTTTTTTTAATCATGAAAAAAAGGTATCTATGAATGATGTAAGCTCTAGTTTAAAATTTTGGATATATTTATTTGAAAACTACATATTTTTACACGTTTTCATAAAAAGAACAAACTCACATTCCACATATGTAATTGAACAAGCTGCGCATCTCAATAAAAATGATGCAAGCGCGAAGCGCGAGCTGAAATTTTTGATTTAGCGACTAGAAAGGAAACCTTTTGGAGGAAAATTGTGGAGAGGATATGGATCTCACTAAATATATGATACGAGCGCGAAGCACGAGCTGCAAATTTTTATGACATTCAGACCTTAAATTGGGACATACTATTCACTGTCGGTATATCAGTACTAACTGATAACGATAACTGTGGATATGTTTTACTTGAAAACTTATTTTTTACACGTTTTTATATAAAGAACAAACTGAGATTCCGCAAATGTAAATAAACAAGCTGTGTATTTCAACAAACATGATGCGAGCGCGAAGCGTCAGCTGAAATTTTTGATATACTGACTCGAAAGTGAACTTTTAAAGCACTGTCCAACATGATGTCAATTGTGGAAAGGACATGGATCTCACCAAATGATGCGAGCGCGAAGCGCGAGCTGAAAATTTTATGACATTTAGACCTTTAACCGGGACATTCTAATCACTGTCGGGACAGAGAGCTCCCCACGTTCGCATTTGCGAAAAATGACATTTTAACGATTAGAGTATGCAAATTGACAATAATCGACAAAAAAATAATGGAACTAAAAAACCGAGCAAGAACACGGTACATGGAGCAGTTGGAACAGTCCTACGTGACCTGACAATTTGTCATTTTCCCGACAGGCGTCAGTACAGCATTCATGTGCTTGCGTAACAGACAATTGATCATTTTCAAACATCTCAGACTCCGTATCATTGATCACACAGACACAAACCTAGTCTATCCCGTCACCCTTTCCTTCTGATTTTTTCCTTCCTTTTGTTTTCCTTTATTTTCCTCTTTCTCTTTGCCCCTCTCTTTCTTTCTTCCCTTTTTTCTCTTTTTTTCTTTTTCTTTCTTTTTTTCTTTCTCTTATCTCCCTTTTTTCTCCCTTCTTTCCCCCCCTCTTACCCCTTTTCTTTATTTTTCCCGGCGGCATCGCAGATTTACCGACAATATTCAAAGTAGTGAGATATTCGACCTAAAATGGACGGGTTAAGCACCTTTTTAATACAGAACACAGTAATCAAGCGTGAGATGAATTTTTCTTCAGATTTAGAACTAAAACAACAGGACATTCTCAGCAATGTAATCATGAATAGGATGGGCATAGAACGAAGCTATTGTTGCCAGCGCGAAGCGCGAGCTAAAAATTGTTTATTTTACAACCCGAAAATTGAACATTCTAAACCCTTTTTGAATCATGATTACGATGGGTATCTAATCAAACAAGTAAAGCGAGCACGAAGCGCAAGACTTTTAAAAAAATTAGATTGAGACATTCCATACAGTTTTTGTAATCATGAAAAGAAAAGGTATCTATGAATGATGCAAGCGCTAGTTTAAAATTTTGGATATATTGATTTGAAAACTACATATTTTTACACGTTTTTATAAAAAAAACATCTCAGACTCCGTATCATTGATCACACAGACACAAACCTAGTCTATCCCTTTCCTTCTGATGTTTTCCTTCCTTTTGTTTTCCTTTATTTTCCTCTTTCTCTTTGCCCCTCTTTTTTCTTCCTTTTTTTCTCCTTTTTTTCTTTTTCTTTCTTTTTTCTTTCTCTTATCTCCCTTTTTTCTTTCTTTTTCTCCCTTCTTTTCCCCCCTCTCACCCCCTTTTTTATTTTTCCCGACGGCATCGCAGATTTACCGACAATAAGTAGTGGGGGGGGGGGGGTCGCACCCCTCACCCCCTTTAGCGACGACCCTGATAATATGTTATATGTCTCCAAAAAGCCATGAATGGATTTGTCTCTCACCCGAAAGCTATGCTCCCAAAAGAGACGTGCATGCCTATAAAAAAAAAGAAGTTTCATTTCTAATTACCATTCTTCTCCCTTTTTCTTAAAAAAATAGATTTCATAGATTAAACTAGTTTCGATAAGAATGATGAGCGTAATTTATGAAACCAAACCGAATTCCCTTGATAACCGGCATGGTATGTGTATATGAAACACATCCAAATCCGATAGATTTTGTAGCAGATGTGGTCAGTCCCGTGGAATCTTTCGTATCAAGGGCCTATTTCACAACTAATTTCAGAAGAACTAGTTTTGACGCCCTTTAGCTATCAGGATGGGGGGAGGGGTCGATCTGATTTTCTCCCTATAAACATATACGAGGGAGGGGGGGGGGGCTCTGTCATTTGAAGCCAAGAGGCAAGAGCCAAAGCCCATGAGCCAATATCCAGGGTTATTCACGCTCTCTCCATTCACGAACCGTCTGGCAGCTGGATGGTGAAGCCCCGTCCTTTCCTCCAGCCATTTCCCACGCTCTGCGCGTCCTCCCCGAAACACGCTCGGCGATAATACCCCCGCCCCTGCCCAACACATTTAGAGGATTAACAAGCAGGGTTATAATTAAAAACTGTTGGTTTTCGAACGAAATGCCTGGAACGCATCAGTGTATACCGTAAGGCCATGGTAACATTATACATCTCGTATCCTGTTGGGCGTATTAGTGTAGATACATGTGATCGTTTGCGCGCGAAACGAAGATGAGTTATTTAACTGAGATGCGATGTTCTGATCTTCCATTTCCTGAAAATAAAATATGCGTTAATGAAAACCCACGGGCAAAGGATGAGTTAATATTGATATAAGAATGAAGAGTCATGGATCCTATATACTCACAGAAATTAGAGAATCCATGGTTTTACGAATCTATACATTTTATTTGTAAGCGGGATTAGTAATGAATTACATTTTCGCGCATGCAGGGAAGAACGGAACGATACTTTTTCAGGTGATATTTAATAAATAAATTTTTGTTTTGTCCATGATAGAATACAAATATCTTCAAATGAGCGTAAGAAAACTAACAGATGAAAGGATATAAATTGCCTTCCGAAAAATGGTTAATTTGAACACATTTACATTTATTCATGTGAATATTTATTCGCAAATGGAATATGATTCCTATAATTTCTATAATAGGCCCATTTGTTGCATTATCTCGAAAAAGAAATCGTCATTTCCAAAGCTTTGTTTCATCACATGGACAGCCTTCTCAATTACCTGACAATTATATATAATGAATATGCGGGATCGATGTATTTCGAAGCACTGCATGGTAAACAGATGGGGGCCACGGACTCTGCGGATTTCCCCCTTTTTTTTGGGGGGGGGGGGCTGTGGAGCTGCACCTTTTTTTGATAAACGTGCATGTGTAAAAAACGGTGAAAATTACCATTAATTTGTTATTTTATGCATTTTAACCCCCCACCTTTAGCTCAGCCTCCACTCTGAAAATCATTCCACTGGGCCTGATTAATATGTTTAGTTTCATGATTTTTATTATTTTAATCATCGAAGAAGAATAGGGGGTAAATTGCCCATTCGTCTACTGCCAACTCGTCCACTCACTACATGGTCTATTTTCATTTCATGTCATTACGTCCCTCAACATTTCGTCTAACAACCATTTGGCCCATAGCTCTATCCCTTTTGGTCCAATTATCACTACGTCTAATCACCATTTTGTCTATGACCATTTCGTCTCATAAACAATTTTTTTGTCTAATATCCATTTCATTTTCATTAATTTTGCACAATTTAACACTTAGTCTAATTAGACCAAATGTTAAATGGACCAAATGCCAATTGGACCAACTGGTTATTAGACGGAATGGCACCAGACTAAATGAACGTAGATCATGTGGTGAGTGGACGAACTGATGGTAGACCAAATAATGATAGTATAAGAATTTGCAATTGGACGAATTGGAAATAAACCGAAGAGGCCGGCATGCTTTCATAGCATCATTGTTATTTTTCTCACATTTTCCCTATTATTTATTATTCTGAGATCCAACTTTCAATCAGAGTGCTTCCCCACACACATTTAATATAATACTTATGATTTTGATGATGTGCCACATGTAACGATTGGGCCCTTTAAAAAGTTCGCACATTTGCTCATTTCGGGGTCAACCCCCCCCCCACCTCTTCATTCAAACATTATGAACATGCTTAAACGAACAATCAAACAAATGAATGAATGAATAAATGAATAGATCAAGGAGCTTATCAGGACTTCTTATTTAGTTTTCGGAGCAAAATACTCGAGTAAACCAAAAGCGATTTGCAAAAACTCTATTAAGTCGTAAAGAAACCTGATGACGGAGGCGTCATTTCAAATCCCGTTCAAATTACCCCGACGAGTAACGGCAAACAACAGCAACAAATAATAATAAAAAGAAAAAAAAACCCGTTGCTAATTACTGCAGACTCGAGACCATTATTAGCGAAGGATTAGGAGGAATTAAAGGGGTTACGGAGATGGCGTATAAGACCTCATTTCAATAGATCATGTAGGTCCATGAATAGATAAAGGTGTTCAAAAAGAATACTATACTACCAGGCTACCACCATGCGGAAGGCAATGGAAGAGAAGATACATTTCCAAAACAAATCCCCGCGGGGATAAAGTTCGGGGCATAAAGTACAGTATCTGGTTCAGACCTCTTGTTTTTCCTTATAATCTTATTTTTCAACTTAAAAAAATATCATTTTCTTCTTCGTTCGTTTCTCCTTCGTTTTTAAATCACAGGGGGTGGTAGCCGTTTTCTGCCCCATCCCCCTCAGGGGTCGCGGAACGGTTTAAAAAGTGGGGGGGGGGGGGCGGTGGGTGCTGAGCCATAAGTGTGGGGGATGACCATTCAAAAAATCACAATCAGATAGTAATTTTTATACATGATTTTGGAAGGGGGCAGAAGCACACCCATCACCCTGTTCCGCGGCCCATGCATGCCCCTTCTATTCCCAAGTGGTGCCTTCTCAGATCCGACCGTTTCAAGTCAGCCAGAGCTTTTGCAATATTTACACAACTTACACAACATTGAATAAAATCTGTTTTTGTTTTGTAATAAGACCCTGGAAAAAAGTGTGTCAAAAATCACAGCAAAGAAACAAATCAATGGAAGTTTGATAAAAAAAAATTGATAAATGATAAGAAAGTTAGGAGCATTTGGAATATTGAGGTCACTCGTCTTATGGCATGGATATTCTTCCATTGGAAACGCGAGTATGATGCCACACTTGTAAAATCCCACATCCCCCAAGTACTTTCCTACATGACTGTCACTTTTACCAAGTCTAACCATAGATCTGCATGGGCCCCGTTGCATAAAAGTTACTACTAAAGTAACTTTGCCATCCAATGATAACTATCAGGGTAACAATGCTAAGCGACCAATCAGAATCAAGGATTCCATACAAGATACCAATGTATGACAAAGTGACAAAGTGAGTATTATGGTAACTTTTGTGCAACGGGGCCCAGGTGTTGTTTTTTGTGTTTTGTTTTCATGGGAGGACATGTACTATAGAGGTTTCATAAAGGACAAAGAGTTTACACTATCATTAGGATGAGCAATGATGATTTATTGACATATTTATTTCAACATTGCCACCCAAAGGATCTTCACGGCATTCTATGGAGATCTGAACATCCAAATGCTCCTAACTCTCTCATTGTTTGTCAATTGTTCTCACAGTTTAACTGATCGTATTCGCTGATTTTCTGTTGTTGCTTTCATACCAGGTGGATGTTTCTTCAAGCTGTTTGTAGTTAAAAGTGATTAAGAACGACTGGTGATCCTTTCTTGTGGTAAATGATGTTCACCATATTATGTTGGTGATTATTTAGCGCGTAAGAAATGATCACCAGTCGTTCTTAAAGTCGCTCTTAACTTACGAACAGCTTTATGAAAGACGATGGGTATCGGGTAGGATGTAAACGTCACTGTGATTAGATTAGCATGTGGGCACTGGTTAAAGGTCAAGTCCACCTCAGAAATATGTTGATTTGAATCAATAGAGAAAAATCAGACAAGCACAATGCTGAAAATTTCATCAAAATCGGATGTAAAATAAGAAAGTTATGACATTTCAAAGTTTCGCTTATTTTCAACAAAATAGTTATATGAACGAGCCAGTTACATCCAAATGAGAGAGTCGATGATGTCACACACTATTTCTTTTATTTTTTATTGTTTGAATTATACAATATTTCAATTTTTACGAATTTGACGATTAGGACCTCCTTGCCTGAAGCACAAAATGTTAAAATAATGGAATTCCACATGTTCAGGGAGGAATGAAACTTCATTTCACATGACAATGACGAGAATATAATTTTATGTAATAAAATACAAAAGAAATAGTGAGTGATGTCATCAACTCTCTCATTTGGATGCAACTGGCTTGTTCATATAACTATTTTGTTGAAAATAAGCGAAACTTTAAAATGCCATAACTTTCTTATTTCACATCCGATTTTGATGAAATTTTCAGTGTTATGCTTGTTGAATTTTTCTATTTTTATTCAAATCAAGTTTTTGTTGGGGTGGACTTGTCCTCTAAAGAGAGAGAGAGAGAGAAAAAAAAAGTTGCCTGGCCAGAATGATCCACAGGGAGTGGAGAAGGTGCATTTTATTTGTGAAACAGTGATTGATTCAAGGACTGGGATGGGTAACAATATGAAAAACACTTAGAAACACAAACTATCATGGGCTATACAAATGTAACTATCATTATATTGTTAAAAACTCTCATCATATGTCTCTCTTTCTATTCAGTTCTTTCTTTCCCACTCTGTTCTTTTCACTCCTTACTCTATCTCTCTTGCTCTTCTCAGTTTTTACTCTTTGTTGATGTTCGCATCATTGAATTTATTATTTTAGCCAATGTATAATTATGTATCTTTGTATTCTTTTTTCTCATGGAACATCATTCTCAAGCTCCGATAGAGCTTAAGATGCTCCAATCATGTATATATATAAAAAAAAATGATTATACTAATATGAATATCATGTAATGTTGAAAATGATGTATATATATGAATAAAATCAATTATTATTATCATCATTATTAGTATTATATTATTATTATTATTATCATCATTATTTCTTCTTCTTCTTGTTCCTATTATTATCATTGGTAGTAGTGGTTTCGTTGTTATTAATATTATCAATATCACTATTAATATCATTTTTTTTAAAACAAGTTCACACCTAGTTACCAATAATGCGCATAGCATTTCCATTTATTTTGAAAGCAGGATAAAAGAGCATTGTAGATTTAATGCCTTGCTCACGGGCATAGCTGCCGCGGCCGAGGATCGAACCCCGGACTTTTTCATGTATAGCCAGGCGCCTTATAGCCCACTCGGCCACGGCACTATTATCGATATCATTATTAATATTATTAATTCAGCAAATCATAACAAAGGCGTATAGATATTGACTGAAATAAAATATTGTGGAAAATAATAAGTGACTGTCAGGTAATCAGATATCGATCACAATCATACACACAAAAATTACACATGATCGATAAGTTTTATTTCTAATTCGTCTAATGCCAATTTGTCCAATTGCCATTTCGTCTACTATCATTTGGTCTACCATCAGTTCGTCCACTCATCACATGGCCTACTTTCATTTATCCAATACCATTCCATCTAATAACCATTTGGTCCAATAGCCATTTGGTCACCATGTGGTCTAATTAAACTAAATCGTTCATTGTGCAAAATGAATGAAAAGAAAATGGGTATTAGACCAACTGGTAATTAGACGAACTGGTAATAGACGAACTGGTGATTAGACGAAGTGATGATTGGACCAAATGGTTGTTAGACGAAAAGGTAATGGACGGAATGGCTTTAGACTAAATGAAGGTATAGACCATGTGGTGAGTGGCCGAGTTGAAAGTGGACGAATTGTAAATTTACCATCGATAAATTGAAAATAAAAAATGGAACTCGATGAAGACTTGTACCTCATTATCAATTATCCTCATTCTTTGACCCCGGTTGATCTCGCTCATCCCTTGCAAACAACACATATGTATTTACAATAATTAGGAGTGAAAATAGGTCCTTTTAAATCAAATTCCAACACGAAGTTTATTTATTGATCACAGTATGCGGCCTAAGGCTATGATCCCGTTCCTTTCTATTTATTGAAAAATTAATAGATGTCAGTATTTGTCATCAGCGCACTCGAGCGTCGCGGAGCGTGGGAACGAGCGAAGACCCACTGATTGTTTAATCCCCGTCTTGTTACCAAGGCAACCATTCTGCTAATTGAAATGTAACAATGCTCATTGTCATTAATATTCACATCTCGCTGTGTGTGGACGCCGTGAGCAGAGCTTCGAGCAAATAAGTGGATTGACATTTTACAAGTCTGTCACATCTGCAGAAAAGGAACTGTAGTGGTATTATTATCCATTTCAATTCAAAGCAATTTATTTCATTTTCATATTCAGATAATAAACTTTAATATAAACATACATGATGACATAATTTACAAAAAATAAACGTCATAAATAGATACTTCAGTTACAAACAATATACAAAAGTGATTGGTAAATAAATAAGTCGTATAGTTCCAAAACACATCTTGATAATTAAAAATTACAGGTCATAATTCATTATGACAATGAAAATGAAAATGAGGGACTTATTAAAAAGTAAAGCTTGCATTGGTAAGCCCCTCCGGAATTAAATTGTGATTTTAACCATGGACGATTCGATTTTTTTTCTTAAAGTATTTAAAATGAAAGAAAAAATGTAAAAGTATTTCTAGCTCAGGTATCCTCAATAGGTTCTATTGTACTGTTCTTATTTTAAGAATAGAAATAGTATGAGAAAAGGGAGGGGAATCCCCTGAATTGATAAGAAATGAGCACAATCTCTCGTTCAAAGAGTAAATAGACTAGGTGGAAAGAAAAGAAAGTCCCATATTATGTCCTCAATCTATTAGCACATTTCCGGGAGGGATAGCTGATTCAATGATTTAGAAGTCTTCCTAAAAAAGAAAACAATTCCCCTTCTGCAATGCTGACATTTCTGAGGCATTGATGGCACCACGCAGGCCTGCAGGATTGTTAGTGGAGGAGCCGTGGTGTAGTGGTTCTGACTCTTGCCTTGCAAACCAGATGGCTGTGTGTTCGAATCCCACCGCGGTCTGGCGTCCTTTGGCAAGGCGTTAATCCACACTTTGCCACTCTCGACCCAGGTGCAAAATGGGTACCTGGTAGGATGTGAAAGTCATAGCGTGTCCAGTACTGCGTGCACCTCACCGGCGACTGACTAAAATACTCCCCAGGGAGTGGAGGATGCGCACACATTGTGTGTGGGAATGACTGATTGAATCCGATGACCGGGGTAATAATATATCTGTAAAGCGCTTAGACACGTCGTTTGATGTATTAAGCGCTATATAAAAGCGGATTATTATTATTATTGTTATATTTAAACTAGGTAAGTTTTTGGAAATGGCGGGTTAAAGTAAAAGATACTTGGGTGGAAAATTAACAAATATTTATAAGCAATTGGAATGCCTCTAGCCGACATCCTCTCGTCTGCATTACGCGATTATACGCAGGCGAGACAAAAAAAACACCCATGTGTACCTCAAATTCTAAATCGGGAGTAGGGGGGGGGGGGGGATTTGCTCCCTATACACCTTTGCTGGCGCCATTGAAATGGAAACTGAGCATCGGTTTGTTTCTGATTGTAATTTCGTTCCATGATAATTTCAATGAATAGGGCCTAATAATGGGCAAATATCCACCTTATGTGTCCAATTATGCGCTCTATCACCCTGTACCGCCTTTGGAGGAACTACCTCCCTCCGGTAAACCATTAACCTTACCTGGATCGAGTGCAGCACATTACGGATCAATTTCTTGCTGATGGAAGTCCCATGGCTGGAACCCGAGGCCCTCGAATACAATCAAAGGCGTGAGTCAGAACCAACATAACCTATTGTTAGTAAATAAAATGGAACAAGGTTGACAAGATCACAGATCACTATTTTGCATCTTGGTCCTGGTGTCGAAAAATAGTAAAATGGTAATTACAAAAACAAGGGTTAAGCATAAAAAATATCAAAGTAATACAAAAATATGTAAACATTATTAAAAATAAATGTTTAAAGAGTTTAAATTTTCGATCTTTAATTGTTCGCCAAAGAATGTGCTTAAGCGATTACAAAACTACCCCAATCTCGGGGTGAGGGAATGACACCTTTCAACCGCATAATGAGAAAGTATGTATTTAATAAGGCCAGGGAAAGCATGGCAAATACTTGTTTAGGGCGCTTGTAGTTGTTGTTGTTATGGGTCCATCTTGGTACATTAAAGACCAAGCTTGGTGCCCCCTCCCCCGGGGGCAATGTTAGTTGCCTTTGGCGTCGGAAGGAGAACTTGCCATTCGATGCATGGGGTTTAGGCTACTCTCGGCCAAATCCCAGCGAGGCATCGTAGCCACATTTTCTCCCCAAATCACCAGGCATGCAGAGACGTGGGTCATGAATTCAAATAAACACCTTGTACTCTGGTACCTGTCAATGTTCTTTAAGCGTAAAATAGGCCGAAGTAATTTCATTGAGGGTAAAGTACTTACCCATGCTGCATCTGACCCTGACGAAAAGTTTATGATAAGAATAGCAAGAATAGCAACACAAAAAATGAAGATTTTGGTGAAGGTTTGAGGAGAATTCATGAAAGATTAAAGAAAAAAAATGATTAGAATTTCAATTTTATTGATTTGTGATGTCATACGAGCAGCTGCCCCATATGTTAAATAATGTTATGTAAAGATAAAATGCATAAATTTCAATTTTCTAATGGTTCATAATTACTGAAAGATTTCTCTTTTTGGGAGTGGGAGTAAAATAGTTTGTATTGATCTATACAATGAAACCCATTATCATTTTTTTTAGAAAGTGGTATTTCATTATTATTTTTAAAATTTACGATACCTGCTTGAGGGTAACATGAACCCCCGAAAATTTTGATTTAGAAATAGGCCTACAGGTTGTTTTGCAATAACATTCATAAAGTTTCGGGTTGAAATAATCGCATTTCAAGATTATGTTCTAAATGGTATTTCTTACCCCATAAAAGAATAAAGGAATTGCTTAAAGGAAAAGAATAAAAGATTGATCTTTAAAGGGAATGTATGATACATGACTGATTGATTTCACTGATTTACAAGAAATCCATATGTTGTTTATTTCCTTTATTTTCATTTTATGATAATAATAATAAAGGTATATTTACCCAAGGAAGCCACTTCATTTTGCTTGTTAATTATTACTTATATCTTGTATAATGTACATATTCAATCGGAAATGAAATAAACGCAAATAGAGTTAAAAAAACACGTTTTGACTAACTGTTTGTGAATGTACACTGAAACACTTATATAAATACTTCTTTTATATCAATTTAACAATAGAGAAAAATAAATAAATACAAGATAACGCGATTACAACGACAGATGGCGCTCGTCAAATTTCTATTTGCAGAGCAACTGAGTGGATCAGTGCAAGAAAGTCAGAGATACCATCTTACGCACACGTAAGCTCCAAAAGGGAGCTATAGAGAGGTAACTATTACTTGTGGCGATGTGAGTGTGCCCCGTTTTCGCCTCTTATGAACTCCGTTTTGATATGCCTTAAAATAAATCCCCATTTTTTCGTCGTTGCTTCCAAATTGTCAGTCTGTTCATGTAAGGTAATTGTAAATAGCCCCCCTTCTGCAGGGACAGCTAAACCGGGGCCAGAAGGGAAAGCAATGGGACACTTTCCCCATGGGGACATGCTCTTTTTCAAAATACATAAATACATATGAATAACTTTTTTTTCAATAGTCAAATGATATAATACAACATGAATTATAACTTTTAATACACAAAGCTGTTTATATCTGTAATGAAGATGAAAACGAATTCATCAATCAATATCTTATTATTAAGTTTTATTTTTTAAGGTTTGACAAGGTAATTATAATCTATAAAGTGTGCAGTATTTACCTTTCATTAGACGAATGCACACATGCTCCGGTCGGATCTTCAACTCGCTATCAGCTCATCTCATCAGTAAAAACCACCATATCAATAAGATCAAACTCTGGGTTTTCTATACTTTATATTATCAAATTAACAGTGCTTTCATAGGTTTTTTGTTGGCAATCATATAGGTAGACTAGGAGAATGGGAGCAAGACCCAAATTCCTTGGTAGCGGCATTTTCAATATCTTACATGTTCACCCCCTTAAAAGACTTTACTTAAGAATGCCATATCAAATTAACTGCAATGTTGTTCGCTCCTTTCGCTCGATTACATCTGCAATCAATCCCAAAGTCATGATTTATGTCACTCCTATAGGCCTAGGCCCAAATATCGACCGATAAATATTTTCGAAATATGCCGAAACTGCCAATACAAAATAATAAATGTAGGCCTAGTGCTTTTGAGAAATAGACGCCCCCATGACCTGCCTGTCCCTTGACTTGGACCGATTTACGCCATTGATGTAGCAAACAGCACCAATTACCAAATTACAGTTTGTGTCCTCTGGGGCAAGGGCGGATGCAGGATTTTCCAGGGGGGGGGAGGTAAATCTTATAACGGAAAAATTTGACAATTCCCAAAAGGTCTTCACTACCAAACCGAGATCATTTGTTCCAGGAAGAATTTGACAAGCAAATATATATATATATATATATATATATATATATATATATATATATATATATATATATATAAATCTCGATTACTACCAAATCTATGAAATATCATTCCACGAAAAATGTGCATGATTCCAGTAAAATATTTTGGGGTCTCTCAAGGGGGAGGGGGCTCATCCGGCCTGTGGGATGTGCCCCCCGGATCTACCACTGCACTGCTCTAGGATCTATTGTCACTCTTTCTCTGTTACAGCTATGCCATTATTAAAGGCAGAGAGGGAACAGAATGCTATAAAAAATGGGTAGTACGTGTTTGGACATCCGAGCGGTTTTAAAGGATAGGCCTACTTATAAAAATGCAAAGGAGCACTCCGAAAATGGATCTTTTAAAGGTGAATGAGACAAAGAACATGTTTTTTTTTTTTTTTTTTGGGGGGGGTTCTTAATACTTCTGCTTCTTTTTGCTTCAAGAGTGGATCGTCGCCCCCATCACGTCAAATATATTTTGGTTTTTTTTGTGTAACTAACTTGTGTTTATGTGATTTGCAATCACCTAATAATCATTTGTAAATTTTGTAATTGATTTTTATTTGTTATAGTAAAAACAGAAATAAATATATATATATTTATACCATCATCACTTTTTTATGTTCTAAGACTCGGTTCGTTTTACCCGGGAGTTTTATACCAAGAGAAAGCTCCATCATGAGGGATCGATGGCGCAATAAATCATTTTACCTCATATACCAAAAGAATGTTATGACTGAAATCCGGGAGTGTAATAATTTTCCTGCTCTAATCTTTGAGTTTTATAACGCAAGTTCTAGAGAGTAAAGATAATAATGAAAAATGGTTCCTTCCGTACATCATCACATAAACAGTAGTCTAATCATTCGCCGCCCGCGCTTTCGCTTCCGCTTGAATCCGCTAGCGCTGCTGCCTGCGCCTACCCGCTTCCGCGAGACTGAGTTGGGCTCTGCTGAGCGAAAATGTATAAAACAATGAAATAAGTTGATGTTTTATAGCAATTTTAGTTTAAATGCTTAGGAGAATGTCTTCGTTTCGGAGGATCAGTCAATGGTTTCAACCTGAACCCGAGAATGTCGTACTAAATTGGATTAGAGGAGCAAATGTCGTCTTCGGGCCAGTGACAAGGTAAGCAGTCCCATACATGCAGTTTTATGTTGGTTATTTAGACGCAGATGAATTTTCTACTTGAAAGGCTCAATTTATGCGGTATAATAAGCTGTTTTGTCTATTTGCCTTGATTATTGGGTGTGTTTTCCTGATCTTAACTTCATCAACATGATTCTATTAATATTACAGCTTGAAATACTAAAAATCATGATTTTTATAAAATCATAGCAATGCAATGTGTATTTTTAGATTATGATGTCATTGATTCGTGCATCATACGTAGCTAGTCTCTCTTGAACAGACTGCTGTAGAAACTAGGGCTTGAATTTAATCCAGTAAAACTTGAGTAGGGTGTTGATTTTTATTATTTTTTTTAAAATATGGATTTATGATATTTGAGTTCAGAGTTGATGGCCAAATTTGTTATGCACTTTAGCTTTATACCCAGTCATTTAATCTGAATAATTTAGACTCATGGACATGGTCAATGTTGAAATTAACTATTGTCCTGTCTGATATCAAATAAAAAACACAATTGTTTTGTTCTTAATCTTAATGTATGTTTCCTATCACTAAAAAAAATCAATTGATATTTAATTATCAAGATTGGGCTTTAAACCCTGGTGATTAGAATGATACAATTTCGGCAATTAATAATTGTTCTAAAGAGAAGGCTTTGATTAATACTCTGCTCTACAGAAATTCTCTACCTCTGCATCGCTCTATACCATAGTATGATGTTTTAGCCATAAGAACGACTATCAACAGTTTGAGGATTGGAATGTATATTCACTGGTATAACCAGAGTGGATAAGAAATAAGATTTATTTGCTATTTGTGTTGTACAATGCCTCAGGCTCGGAATTCAGCAAAAATATGAAAAAACAAAGTTTTTCCCTGCAGTAATCTATGAAAAGAGAACAAAAATATTGAAAGCGAAAAAAGCAAAATCCCATGAGCGCAAATGACCTTGGGCAGCATTGCGCATCTAGCCAGCAGGCTTATACGCGTATTGCCCCTTTTTACTGAGCGCAATGAATTAAATTGTATTATGATGTCACCTCCTAAAGCCGTGCAACGGTACATTTTAGATGGTACGTCTTGTATGCAACGGTACGAATGTTTGACATTCAGCCTCCCATTTGCTCATGTACAACAAGCTAAGTAGGCCTTGTACAAAATCAAATAACTCATACGCCAATTTACTATGACTTGGGCAGCGCAAGACACTGGCACTAGTCCAACGGTCCCAGAAAAAATTGCTGTCGGGTCATTCAAACTTTTCAGAAAAAGCCAGATTTACTGGTCTGACATGACGAGTAAGATTATATCTTATGATTCTCACTGATGATACAAAATATATTTTCTTTTTTATAAATTTTAAAAATGGCTCTTGCCACCTGGCATCTCAAAAATGGCTCTCGTGAAATGAATTATGCTGTTTGTGTGTTCTGTTTTTTTTTTTTGGGGGGGGGTGGGGGATAACAATAAGCAATAAAAGACAGCAAAATAAACTTGAAGTCTTTACATTTTTCTTTATTTTTTGGGACCAGTAGATTTTAGGTTCAGTCCAGTAAAAAATGGAAAAACTGGGTATGTACTCGTCCAACATGATCCCAGGGGTCCAACATGACCCCAGGGGTCTGTTGCAGAAAGAGTTGCGTTTAAACGCAAGTCAAAAAATCATTCGCAAGTCCCAAATGCGCGCTGTTGATTGGTTGAAAATCAAGTTGCGCATGATTTTTAGAGTTGCGATTGATTGCAACTCTTTCTGCAACGGGCCCCAGGTCGGACCAGTAGAAAAAAAGTGTGGAGCCCTGAAGTCAGGGTCAATTAAAGGTATGATTAGTAGCTCTTAAACATGCAAAACTTAAAAACATAATTTTAGGAAAATCTAAGGTCCTTATTAAAAAATATCCCTCATCATCCGGCATCATGAGTTATGAATTGAAACTTGACAATTTTGACTTTAGAAAAAATCTCACTCATGCATTATTCAGCATATCTATCATTTGCGCACAGATGTGATAGAAGTTAGTGAATTTATGACCATCCCTTGCCACACATTATTTTTTGTTTTACATTATTTTGATCAACCTTATTTTTTTGTAGAGCTCTATTCTAAAGAAAAATAATCAATTATGATTTTTAAATTGTGTCTGAATTATCAGACTATCATTACGTTAGCAACACTTCCTCATAAAGTATGTGTCTTCATGGTTTGCATTATATGTATACTAGTATTTGCTAGTTTACTTTCCAAGTGGTGCTTATATATTTTTTGTTGGTAGTGACAGGACTCTGTAGTTTCATTAAAAACTTATTGAATGCAGGGACTTCAACAGTAAATGTGGACATTGCTCTCCTTGAATGTTTGTACGACGCCTCTGACAAATTATGAACTTTATCATGATTTATTAAGACCAAAGACGATAACCTCATGCCCAGATCAGTTGGCAGTTTGTGTTGGAATCGAAGTTGAAATGACCTCTATTGATTACCCAATTGTCAAACATCCATCATTGGAAATCATTGGCAGTACATTTAAACTTTATACACTGCTTGCTAGTACAGACAATGTTAAGACCAATTTTTTCTTAAGTTACCGTACCAACTTAACAAAGTTAACAAATTTTGCAATGCCGTAGTAATCTTCACTTCAACTTCGTTGACTGAAGAATGAACATATGTAAGGATATGGATGAATATAATTTGCAAGTTTAAAGTGGGCAATTGCTCAAATATGTGATATTTACTGTAGGTGGTTAAAGTTATCAAAGTACCCCAGGACCCTCCCCTGCTCAACTTTTACTTGAATTTATTAACACAACAATCAAATTGATTTTTCCATCTTTCAGACGATATGTAAGGATGTGGATGAATATTAAAGTTAATTCTCAATTTTAAAGAGTGGACTATTGCTCAGAAATGTGATATTTATGTGGTCAAAGTTATCGAAGAACCCTGCCTTCCCTTGCTCACTTTCAATTCAATTAGTATTTACTTCATACACAACAATCCACTGATCTTTCCATCTTCCAGACGATATGTAAGGATGGGGATGAGTATCTAAGTTAATTCACAAATTTAAAGTGGATTATTGCTCAAATATTCTGGTGGTCAATGTTATCTGACTACCCGACCTTCCCTGCTCAACTTTTACTTGAATTAATATTTACAACAATCCACTGATCTTTCCATCTTTCAGACAAGGATATGGATGAGTATCTAAGTTAATTCTCAAGTTTTAAGAGTGGAATATCGCTAAAAAATGTGATATTTATGTGGTTAAAGTTATCAAAGTACCCTACCTTTCCCTTGCTCAACTTTTACTTCAGTTAATATTTACTTCAATTAATATTTACAACAATCCACTGATCTTTCCATCTCCCAAGTACCCTTCCTTCCTTTGCTCAACTTTTACTTCAGTTAATATTTACTCCAATTAATATTTACAACAATCCACTGATCTCTCCATCTCCCAAGTACCCTTCCTTCCTTTGCTCAACTTTTACTTCAGTTAATATTTACTCCAATTAATATTTACAACAATCCACTGATCTTTCCATCTCCCAAGTACCCTTCCTTCCTTTGCTCAACTTTTACTTCAGTTAATATTTACTCCAATTAATATTTACAACAATCCACTGATCTCTCCATCTCCCAAGTACCCTTCCTTCCTTTGCTCAACTTTTACTTCAGTTAATATTTACTTCAATTAATATTTACAACAATCCACTGATCTTTCCATCTCCCAAGTACCCTTCCTTCCTTTGCTCAACTTTTACTTCAGTTAATATTTACTCCAATTAATATTTACAACAATCCACTGATCTCTCCATCTCCCAAGTACCCTTCCTTCCTTTGCTCAACTTTTACTTCAGTTAATATTTACTTCAATTAATATTTACAACAATCCACTGATCTTTCCATCTCCCAATTACCCTTCCTTCCTTTGCTCAACTTTTACTTCAGTTAATATTTACTCCAATTAATATTTACAACAATCCACTGATCTTTCCATCTCCCAATTACCCTTCCTTCCTTTGCTCAACTTTTACTTCAGTTAATATTTACTTCAATTAATATTTACAACAATCCACTGATCTTTCCATCTCCCAAGTACCCTTCCTTCCTTTGCTCAACTTTTACTTCAGTTAATATTTACTCCAATTAATATTTACAACAATCCACTGATCTCTCCATCTCCCAAGTACCCTTCCTTCCTTTGCTCAACTTTTACTTCAGTTAATATTTACTTCAATTAATATTTACAACAATCCACTGATCTTTCCATCTCCCAAGTACCCTTCCTTCCTTTGCTCAACTTTTACTTCAGTTAATATTTACTCCAATTAATATTTACAACAATCCACTGATCTCTCCATCTCCCAAGTACCCTTCCTTCCTTTGCTCAACTTTTACTTCAGTTAATATTTACTTCAATTAATATTTACAACAATCCACTGATCTTTCCATCTCCCAATTACCCTTCCTTCCTTTGCTCAACTTTTACTTCAGTTAATATTTACTCCAATTAATATTTACAACAATCCACTGATCTTTCCATCTCCCAATTACCCTTCCTTCCTTTGCTCAACTTTTACTTCAGTTAATATTTACTTCAATTACTATTTACAACAATCCACTGATCTTTCCATCTCCCAAGTACCCTTCCTTTCTTTGCTCAACTTTTACTTCAGTTAATATTTACTTCAATTAATATTTACAACAATCCACTGATCTTTCCATCTTCCAGGTGATATGTAAGGATGTGGATGAGTAAAGTGAATTCACAAGTTTAAAGTGGACTATTGCTCAAATATTCAGGTGGTCAACGTTATCTGAGTACCTGAACTTCCCCTGCTCAACTTTTACTGAAATTAATTTTTACAACAATCTGAATTTTCCATCTTCCAGACGATATTTGGACTCTTTTGAAAAGTACAGTGGAGATGGCAAGCATATCACAGAAAAACAGCTGATGAAAGCTATGAATGAAATTGGTTTCTTTCCTACTAAATCACAAGGTAAGCATGATTTTGAAATTATCTCCTCTTTTATCAAAAACTGAAATTTACTGAATGGATTAATAGTACTTAGATAATTGTTCAGATTAATGTGTTTAGCTTATGTTTTTTTTTATTCCTATTGAATGTAAAAAGAATCAAGTACTGGTATAATATAATAAGGATAAGTTTAAGTTTAATATTTATCCATTAGTTTTAAAAAGGAGATATTGAACATTAAACTTTCAATTCAATAAAATGTAAACATATTCTGTAACATTCGTTTCTTAAAAAAAAGGAGTTGCAGTTAATTTCATTACCAGGAAACGAACGAAATTTAACTTGTCTATTCCAGCCTTTAATTTAGCCTTTAAGAAGTGAAATTGATTAATGATTTGATTGAAAATAATTTTTTTCCATTGATAGTAATCAAACAAAAAATATAAAAATAATAGGCATTTATAGTGCCATATATCTAGAAATATTCTATTCCTAGGCGCATTGTTATTCTTATTATTTATTACCCCGGCTTAAGCTCAAGCTACCTTTCAGCGCTCATGCATTCAAGGAAGTAATCCTGCCGGGTACCCATTCACCTCACCTGGTTGAGTGCAGCACGATGTGGATAAATTTCTTGCTGAAGGAAATAACGCCATGGCTGGGATTCGGACCAACGACCCTCTGTTTTAAAGTCAGAAGACCAATCCACTGGGCCACAACGCTCCACAATATGTTGAATGAGACCATGAAACCATAAATTTCTTTTCTCTTTACATTTTTTCTCTCAGTGTATTGTATGCTTTACACTGCTGCTGAATGTTGCCCAAGAGATAATACAGATTACATCACCTTTGGAGAGTTTTGTATATTTGCCTCAGAATTAGAACAACAGTATGTGCGACCAAGGTAAGAAAAACAACGTAATATTTAAAGCCATATTTGGGAGCCTAAATATGTATGTCCCAAAAAGTGAATGTTGCTATCCCCAAATATGTAATTCATTTCTAGATTATAGTTATGGATATGCAAAAATATGATGTGCTTTTTAACAGAAGATAAATTTTGTGATTTTAAGTTTTGTATGAAAGTTTATTTGGTTGGGTGTCTAACCAAAACAAAATATCTGGGTTTTCATATACCACTTCTCAAGATTGGAATAGAGTGAAAAATTGTAGGATTTACTCTTTGTGTATAGCTCTTAAGCTGATATTCACAGGCTGAATTTGTAAGTAAAAGGGTCATTTTTAAATAATAATGAAGTCATTAACAAGGAAGGGCACTTAATACATTAATATATAAAAGTTTACATTTTTCACTTAAAATGATAACAATTGAAGAAATATTCAATGGCTGCTCAGTGCTTGCATTATTGGAAGAGTAAATAGTAGGAGTCGATGCTAATGTGAACATTCGAAAATGGTGTCCATGTATTATGTACTAGTCGTTTGTGGTGTACCTCACATGTTCATGATATTGTGAGACAATTAATGTGATAGCTTAAGAAATCCCATTTGATCCCTAGCTAGTCCACATAGCTTCCTCCATGCATTACCTTTAGACTTCTAAGGGTGTGTTCAATGTTGATTTCCAAATTGAAACAGCAACATGAATCATGATTGAAAACGCAATAGAAAACACAGAACACAAACACAATCAGCGGTTCACCGTTCATTGTCAAAAGATAAAGCTGATTATACATTGTTTTTTAATTTCCCGCTCTCGATGGGACAGCGCAGTTTGACCAATCATAAGAAAGGTCAATTCTGGCATGAGCTTGTGTAGGATTCCACTGTGAGAGCACATTTAAAGACGTTTCAATGTTGTATTTGAGATGCTGAAGGTCGTAAAATCTGAGCTGATCGTGTTTCCAACACCCCTTCTTTGGCGTTTAAATTTCCTCCAAATCACGATCTGAAAGACGTTTACTTTTATGACCGGGAATGGGGGATATTGAACACACCCTTTATTTTTTGATGATAATGATAACAATGCGCCTTGGAATAGACTATGGCACTATACAAATGCCTATTATTATTAATATTTTTTGTTCTTTCCTACAGTATTCTTCCTAGCCTTACCTCACCCTCACATTCCAGATATAGACCCATCCCTCCTAGTCCTTCCAAGAAGCAAAGCTCATCAGTGATTTCAAATTTCAATGGTAAGTATCTGTCAAATATGTACTAATTGAACATTATTTATACAGTAAAACCTGCTTCAGTGAATATAAAAGGTCACCTGTCTCTATTCTAAACAGTGTTGGCCAGAGAAATACTGGTAAATACCGCTCACAATAACTTTTTTTGGAAAATGGGAAATAGTTGGAAATGCAAGGAAGTACAATAAAATATACTTCTTGGATATTTTTAGGTATTGCCCAGGTGTTTCTCAAGCATACCCTATCATTTCCCTGTTCCTTCCTAGATATAGATACTTCTAAAGTACTTTTCAGCATTTACAAGTATTTCCCAGTATTTCTCCCCTTGCAGGAAATATCTACATTTCTATGAAATTTGCCAACTCTGCTATAAAAACCACAATTTTCATTTTAAAGGGGAAGATCACCCAGACAATTAATTTGTTTTGCAAAAAGAATTAAAAAGATATGGAAATATATTGGTGATGGGTTTTGATGAAAAACTGTAAAAAAGCGACAGATTCATGATTTAAAAAAACAAATTCATTAAGTTTTTTATTTTGTGACTTCACAGACGAGCTGCTCCTCCTTATGCCATGTGATATAAATAAAAAAAAAATGCAATTTTCTTAAAATAGAAAGTTAATTTTGCAATGGATATATCATTTGACTCATCATGCAGTACTCCCTTTATTACTATTCCTCATGACGTTCCATCAAATAACTTAAATTTATGGAATTTATATTACCAGATATATGGGAGAGTTGCTCGCATATGACGTCACACATTAAAAAAGAAATATCCTAACTCATTCTTCTTGAAGGTTCAAATCTCTGGCTTGCACCAAGCCAGTAAATATGATCGTATACTCAATCTGAAACATAAGTCAGAATAATCTTGGAACCAGCGGGATTCAAACCGCTCTTTGACAATGTCCTACCGATTACAAGTCAGAATAAAAGTCTGAGGTATGTGTTCTTATATCATCGTGACTCTGCCATGGACCAGTCATGGTCTGGTGGCAGAGAGAAAAACTTGCACAGTGGTTTGGGGCAATTTCACCCCTCAAAAGAGCCCCCAAATCTGCATTCACTCATTTCACTGCAACGTTAAAGCTTTATCCTATGTTGCAGATTTAAGAAATGCATGTAGGATTGTGAAAGTAGCCTCCGAAAAAATAAAAGTAAAATTTGCCCTCTTTCTGTTCTAGTATTTTTAGGTGGCTCGTGCAATCCTACTACGTGGAGGAGAGATGTAGCTATTCCTCTGCTTAAAGAGTATAGCCTTACCTACTACAACCCAGTAAGTGATACTTTCCATCTTTGCGTATCATTTAAGGGACTCATTCATCAAATTGGCAACAGTCGGTTTTTTTTTTATTTGATACGAGCGACAATGGGATTTTTTTAATGTTAAATTTCTATATGATGAAATTTATTTTCGTGAATTGAAGTGTTATCTTTTGATATGGTGGTATTCAATTCATAATACTTTATATCATTATCAGTGATGTAGTAGAGTGATACACATTTTTCACATATTGCTGTTACAAAAATTATTTTTCTGACTAAAAATTGTCATTTTTTTAGTCTGTCACTTTTACACTTAATATATATATATTTTACTTCAGTGTGTGTGGTGAAGGGTAACATCTCTTGGCATTGCAACAGTTGATTCAAGTTCTTCATATTATTGCTTTTGGAAAATTGTCTGTTTTTTTAGTGTATAATTTTGTAAGGAAACTTCACAAATGGGCTGATCTCTGCAAATATACTGGATACATACTCATCGATGTTGACTGAGTACTAAGGTCAAATGTGACATCACTTCCTTTTGCATTCATTTTCAGTTGATAGAGTAAATCCCAACTCGGAAAACCATTGTTATGTGTATATAATCCTGAATCTTTGTGTAACTTTTCTCCTTTGCTGTTTCTGTTCTATCTATTCCATTCATCCATTTATGTCTCAATCTGTCTGTCTATCTCTCTCTCTCTCTCATTTTTTCAGTTTTATTTATTTATTTATTCATTTATATATTTATTTATTTATTTATATATTAATTTATTTATTTTTATGTATTGGTCTATCTATCTATCTATCTATCTATCTACCTACCTATCTATCTATCTATCCATCCATCTATATATCTGTCTATCTATCTATCTATCTATCTTTCCATCCATCCATCGATCGATCCATCCATCCATCCTTCTATCCATCCATCCAACCATCCGTCCATCCATCCATCCATCCATTAATCCATTCATCCTTCAATCCTTCCATCAATCCATCAGTCCATCCATCCATCCATCCATCCTTTTATCCATCCAACCATCCTTCCATCTACATCATCTACTGTATATCTATGTACTTTTCGTGATCCTCCCACCAGAGATATGTATTACCTTGTTCGTGTAGGTATGAAATGTTTATATCTTAAAGTGGAAAATAAATAAAATATTGTTTTCCATCCCCTTACTTCTCTGCCACTTGTCTTCCCAGCAAGTAGAATCTTGGAGTCCTGACCTGATAGAGATTGAAGACAAGGCCAAGAGACTTGCTGACCTCCTCCTGTTTGTCATCGATAATTCTACCCGTAGCATAGCCTCCATGGTGGAAGCTTCATTTCTTGCAGGTTTGTTCCAGGATGAAAACAATATGATTGTAACAGAATCAGACAATCAAAACACTGAAAATTCTTTTAAAATTGATGGAAAATAAAATCAATAAAATCAATTCAACCCTGATGTAGTCCAGGCAAAAATTTGAGTTTTAATTTTAGGGTGCTACATGTACTTTTCACAACTTACCTTTACATGTACTAACTGAATCTAGACTCAGATGTTGTTTGAAGGTTTCCATGGTGGCATGTACAATTGCTGATGTGGTTTACGGTACACCATGTGGAGTGTTATAGAAAACAGTGGATAGAAGAAGAGAAGAAGTGGATAGGCAAGAAAGTGGAGATTGAGAGTAGAGTATTCTTTCTTGGAAGTAGTCCTGGAAAGGACTGTAAACCAGAAGAAATGTTGAGTGAGAACAGCTTGAGTAGTAGAGCTGATGAGGAGATGCTGGCTTGAGTCGGCGAGTAGAGAGTCTCTCTACTACCCATCATCTCTACTCGCCGACTTAAGCCAGCATCTCCTCATCAGTTCTACGACTCAAGCTGTTCTCGCTCAACATTTCTTCTGGTGTACAGTCCTTTTCAGGACTACTTCCAAGAAAGAATACTCTACTCTCAATCTCCACTTTCTCGCCTATCCACTTCTTCTCTTCTTCTATCCACTGTTTTCTGTGACACTCCACATGGTGTACCGTAAACCACATCAGCAATTTAATCTAGACTGTAGGCACAAACCCTTGGTTTTCGCAATTGGTATTTTGTGCAAAAGTCTGAAGTAGTGAGACTAGAATCACTATGCACTGTGGCTGACACAGACAGAGTCTTTGGAGTCTAGTCTTTACTCCAGACCTGCTCTTGGGTAAAGTGTCAAATATGAGTCTGTACTTGCAGACTTACCTGAATCTGGCGACATTAGATAAGCTTTAACATTTCAACAAATGAGGATTTTCTATAGCCCCTATTTTGAGTTTCCTAGACTCTGTGGAGCCTTTCTGGGGCAAAAATTTCCCGAGCTCCTGTGTAATTTATTGTATTCTCAAAAGGTTCAGGAATTTCTAGAATGTCCATGTTCTTGAGATTTTCTGATTTCTTTCGCCCAATCGACATTTTCCGTTGTATTCCCATTTTTTCAGGTGCTCAGAGGCCACTCATTTTGGTGCTAAAAGGATTGCCTTCCGTTGTTGAGAATGAGAGATTAACAGAAAAGTAAGTTTGTGAAATTATTTGAAACTGTTCAGTAGCCATCGCATTTTCATTTTATAAGTTTTGATAAAGGAAGTAGATCCTTACCAATTCTTTGCATAGGCAGACGTGACTACTTGTATATGTTAATTTGCATATTAAAGGCCACCGCACACTTTACGATAGGTCTGCGACCCGATTGTGGAATAAAACATAAAATTTGATGCCAATATTGAGACATGGAACATGGAACGTGTTCAATTCTGTGACCATGCAGCCATCATTATTAAAACAAAAGTGAATAGAATATCTAGTCGTAACAGTGTCATGGCGATCGTATTCAAATCGGCGACGATTAGAAACCAGTTGAGCCTTACTCCAAAATAAAAGCTTGCAATCATCCAAAATTGTTATGTCAGTTAGTATTCTCACATTTAATTTGAACCTGCATTAGAAAAATTACCTTTTGTTCACATTCTCAGAAAAAAAAAATAAAAAAGCAAAATATTTTTTGTTTCAAAATTGGATCATGGACCAGTCATACAGGTAAAGTCAGGAATGATGACTGGTGACTGGTCACGGTGGTGAGAAAGGGATGGCTTGATGACAAGTTTTCGCATCCTTTTCTTATAAAGCAAATAATGCACATAATTTTGTACTGGCATTAGAAAAATTACCTACACTCATTACTTTTGAACTAGTCAACGTTTCAAAAGTAGACCATGTATGTAATTCTTTCTAATGTCGTCACTATCTGTATACTATCTGTGTCGCCTAGTTCAGGGGATTGTAAATCAGGGTCCCGTCTTACAAAGAGTTACTGTCGATCTGATCATCATAAATTATATGGAAGTCCAGCAACGTCATAATTTTTCTCCAGGAAATGTGCATGATGTCCTTTGTAAACAAAGAGAAGCACACTGAATTTTCAAGAGAGCAATGTATGTATGATTATACATCACAATTCACATCCAGAAAATATTCTGAACAAACATGCATTTTAGATGTTGATGTTACTGGCTTTCCATAGTTGTGGTTGATCAGATCACGCGTACATGTAACTCTTTGTAAGACGGGGCCCTGTTCCGTAGTGAGCCGTACATGTAATTAGTGCTGCAAAAGCTAAGCGAGAATTATTGCACTAAAAAAACCCTTAAGGAATAAATTCCACATAAGTTCCTTGTTGCTTCTTGTACACAATCTCACCATATTGGTGAAATATTATGGTTTGCTTACATTATGTTTGCCAGTAAGTCACACTAAAGAGCGCACTCCATAGTTCATAGTTCACCCTCTGTGCCCCCTGGATCTGCGCCTGACTTGTCTGTAACATTGTTCATACAGTGTATGGATGAAAAAACATCAAGGAAGAAAAAGAAAATTGTCCACACACTTTCAAGATATCTGTGACTAAAAAAAAATCATCATTTACTAAATCTCCTGGGGAGATTATTTGTTGTATATCCTAGCTGGGCTGATAAATCTTTGTAACTCAAAATATAAAAGAAAAAAAATTAAGGGCAAGCTATAAAGAAAGGGCTGTATTAAAAAAAATAGCATTGGTGGCAGTCTCCTGATACCTGTGAAGAACTCTTTTGAGAAAAAAGAAGGTTGCTACCCATGTTATAACTCTAAAATCTAGCTTATTCTGAGCTCTCATCAAAACATGTAAATTCTGAGGTACAAGGTTTTATCAGCCCAGAGAGGATACATGTATGTCAAGGTATGGGATGGAATGAAGATGGTGTTTCCGGTATTAAACTTAACATTTCACCTTCTTTCGGGCACTATTTTTTCTGGGCTTCATTTTCATAACATATCAGGTGACATGTGGGACCTCGCAGCTCAGATGTTTGAAAGTCAAATCAATATTAATGTATGCTTTAAATGGAGAAGTAGTTATTTTTTATGTGGGTGGTCACTTTTGTGTTTTTGCAGACGTCAACCGTGTGGGGACGAAGTTCTTAGTCAGAGGTAGGCTCCATGCCTCCCCCAAAATAAAATAAGATAGCTTTCATACATGTATGTGACCTGCAACCCGCAAACCAATAAAAGTCATCCATAATGAATTTTTAGGTTATAAGTGAGCTTGAAAAATTAAATCCTAAGCTTTGAAATGATATATAGCTTTGCCAAATTGAACAAAAATTATCCATGCAAGTACTTGGTTGAATGTAGAAGAAATTCACTGAATAATACCCCTTTCACAGTGCGCTTTTCACCGGCGAACTACACCGGCGAAGTTCTCCAGCGAAGGGGAAAGTGTCCAGTATGAAAGGTACACAGGAAAACTTCACCGGTGAAGTTCGCCGGCGAACTTCTCCACCTCTAGAGGTGGAGAACTTCGCCGGTGAAACTTTTCACCGGCGAACTTTGCCGGTGAAACAGCCAGTATGAAAGCAAACCGGAGAACTTCTCCTCTTTAATGACGTCAGAGGTCAAATTTTTTCTCTCCCGAAGTCCCCTGCACCGAGATTCCGCGCGCAACTACTTGCAAGCTCAGCTGAATGCTGTGGCCAAGTAGATACCCTCGAATCGCCCATTGAACTTTCGCCGGTGAAAAAATGTCAGTGCGAAAGGGTACATTTTTTTTTTCGCCGGTGAAGTGAGGAATGCGAGGCGGAGAAGTTCGCCGGTGAAAAATGAAGAGGGCAGCGTGAAAGGGGTATAAGAGTTGAATTGAGATTTCTTCATTTTTCCGTAACAAAATACATAATGTAGAAACAAATGCTATAAAGGAAAATATTTACAGAAGTTTTGATCAAACATAAAAGTACAATAATAAACATACTCAGTGACAGCTTACAAAAGCTAACAAAAACAAGGAGAAAGCAAGGTGTGAAAGCTGGGTTCATTCAAGCACGAGATGTGAACACTGTACACTCTCATTGAAATTTCCAATCAGTCAGGTAAAATGGTGTAATAAAAAACTCCTGTAGATTGTTCAGCTTCAATGACAAATTTTGACAGAAACGGAGAAGAAGAGTTACTCTTTCAGATAAGATGATATTCTATTTTATTACGTTTAGGAGATCAAATTATTCTTTTAGCTATTTACAGAGAACCCTCTGTCAACTTATTGTTGGTTTGTGGTGGCTGGTCATATATTTGTAGACATCTCAGCTATTGTATTAATGACATATTACACTGTAAAGAAAAATAAATATTATAGCCAACTTAGATTTAGAGGTGAAAATATCATTGCTATCTTTGTAGCCATTTCATATTTCAAGTTTGAAGTTTCATTGCTATCATTGTAGCTAATTCCGATATTAAATATTAGATGAATTCATTATTGTAATCTATTCAGATTTTTAGGTGAAAGTATCACTTTCTTTGGAAGCGAATGGGATACAGAGATAAAAATGTTATCGCTATAATTTTCAACAATTCAGATGTAGAGGCAAAATTATGATTGCCTTCATTGTATCCGAGGCGGAAAAAAACCAGACGATGAAATTGTTTTATAAATTATTGTATGCAATTCAGATTTTGAGGTGAAAGTATCACTTTCATTGTACATGTAGGTGAAAGAGATACAGAGATAAAAATGTCATTGCTATCTTTGTAAGCAATTTAGATGTAGAGGCAAAATTATGATTACTTTCATTGTAGCCGATGCAGAGAGAAACTAGTCGATGAAAATATTTTCAGAATTGTCAATTCAGGTTTTGAGGTGAGAGTATCACTTTCATTAATAGCAGAATAGGATACTGAGATAAAAATATTATCCCTCTCATTGTAGCCAATTCCGAGAAAATATAGGAACCAAATTATTATTGCTATCATTGTAGCTAGTTCAGATGGTATTTTGTATCATTATAGATTATTGCTATCATTGTTATCAATGTATATATTTAGATTTAGAGGTGAAATTATTATTGCTATTGTTGTAGCCAATTCATATACAGTTTATTGGTATCATTGTACTCAATTAAGATAATTATTGCTATCATTGTGGCAAGTTTGCATATAGAGATGACATTATTTTCAGAATACAGCTATTCAACAAGCCTGCTTTAAAAATATAAAATCCTGCTTGTATATAAAATCTTCATGCTATGCAAATGTCTGCCATGGAACCCTCTGGGATAGAGGGGGTGTGGAGGGGGGGGGGGGAGTTGAAATTAGGACTGAACATCATCCATATATCACTTTCCTCTCTAGAAGGTATGCTAAACAAAGAAATGAATACTAATGATAATATGCAACGTTTACACAGAGCTTTATACAATGTTCCTATAAAGAAATTTGTACTCTATAACCACTGCTTTAGCATGTCTTCCCTAATTGGACACTCAACATGCATTCAAGGAATTACATGTAGTACCCAATTACTTCACCAGGGTGGAGGGTGGCAAATGTAGATAAATGCCTTGTCAAAGGATGACAATTCTGTCGTAGGATTCTAACCCAATACCTTGTGGTTAAAAGTCCAGAGGCTTATACTACCGAGCTACATGTATGGTACCCTATCCAGTGAAGTCCACTTTATATTTCAGGATTTCAGACCTAAGCAGTGGTGTACTCCTATTTCATATTTTTGGTACCGTTGTTGTGACACGTGTGGTATTGCAATTAGTGACGGGAACGATAAAATGTTTTCATATACCGTAAACGCGGATGGTGTGCAGTCCTCAAAGAGACCCCCAACTTTGAAAACCAAACAAAACCTACATGTAAATACACAAAACCAGTGTTTTATTCTCACAAAAATCCCTGCCAGTGAGTGTAATGCTGATACAATGCATAAAAGAATACAAGGAAAACTACATAGAAACTATAAAGTGCATGTTGGTTAGTTTTATAAATTCCTTTACCTGTACCATATTAAAAGCTATGATTACATGATAATGGGGAGTTACACCTTTCTTTTGCGTCCACAACTTTGAATGTTTGATATCCTGCCCTACTCTTGCTGACTGCATAACATGGTCGAAATAGATCTTACCTTGAACATCAGTTTTTCTTACAGAAATTATGTGCCTAAAGTGCTTTGTTGATATACATGTACACTAGCTTACGATCATGAAATGATGTGTTACAAAAAGAAGGGATAATCACTCTCAAATGCTTTTTTTATATACTTTTTATGTCAAATTTCACAGTAGCATACATGTACATGTATTTTGTGTCACCCATATTGATGTGTTCTTGTATATTTATGTATTTCTTGTTTTGCTGTTCATGCAAAGAAAAAAATAATAAGAACTGCATTCAGTTTGATAAATATTATTGTCATTCTGTAATGAATTTGCCTTTTAATTATAGAAGGGACAATGATACCCATTAGGAGGATTTGACAACTGTGGTTTGAATGAAGTCCTTGGGCTATTACAGTTTTGTGACATAGGTATCCTTTACACTGGGAAAGATCCAATAACTTCTGAAAAAGGTACATGTGGATTTTTTCTAGATATACTCCTACACAGCTATCATGGTTTATGCTTATTAATTCTACCAAATGTTGTTATTCAGTGTACGCTTAGTTAAGGTTACCTATGCCACAGACTTTGAAGAGTCCATTGTCTTCAAACCGCCTCTGTGAATTTACTCATTATTACTATTGAATCCTAAATGTTGTCCTGTTTATTCAATGTTTACTTAACATCCTGAAACATCTCATGAAACAAAAAGTTATTTATTTTAAGTGACTAAGCTACCAAAATCCTGGCATCTGATTTGCCCAGAGCAAATTTGTCAGTAAAAACCACTGTTTCATGAACCCCCCCTAGACTTTCATACCCTCTATTAGTCAAGATTGCCATTTACATGTATACCTTGTCACACATAATTAACAGTATTTTTTTTACATATGCTCTTAACATCACTAAACAATTGTTGCCATTATTTCTTCATAACTCCACCTTAACATTTTGGGGAAGAAACTAATCTGTATTATTTGTTTCAACTTATTGAGCACCTTATTAACCTCAGCTTCTCTTTATTTTAAGCCATCATTATTATGATTAATAAAATTAACACTATACATGTATATTCATATGAGATTATCCACTCACTTGATAAAACAATATTAAATATTGTGCACAATTAACAAATTTCTGAGAAAATTCACTCGTATTTTTCATTTGCTAAACTTGGGTAAAAAATCATTTGTATTTGATGGCCCATATTCTGAACTCTGGTTTAAATTAAACCCTGGTTTAAAGTTGTGGTTTAACTATGGAGAGCCAATTGGGGTACAAATCCAGAATAATATCCTATTTGTTAACTCATTTGACACTCAAATTGCATTCTGAAGTATTTTTCTTCATAATGGCGCGTATTCTGAAGTCGGGTTTAACTTAGACTCAGGTTTAAAGTGGTTTAAGTATGGACAGCCAGTTGCTACATAAATCACTAACAGCAGAGATATCATTTTTGAACTCATCTGGCTCTCAAATCATTCATAATTGTGTGGGAATTATAAATAGATGATTGTCTTCACCATCGATAATCAGGAAAGAGCACAGTAAACATAAGAAACATACAACTTAATAAAAATTTTGATACTCTTGGCTGTCCATACTTAAACCACAACTTTAAACCTGAGTTTAAGTTAAACTCGACTTCAGAATATGGGCCAATGAATGCTACAGGAAACAAAATAGTAAACGTAAGAGATATACATTATAAAAAAATTGTTGAATTATTGGCTTCCCATAATTCTAGCACAGAGTTACACTGTGGTCGAAGTTAAACCTGACTTCAGAATATGGGTCGATGTATTAAACATTTATTTCATGTTTCTTTGTCAAACATTTGCTTAGAAATTATTATTCTGCCAATCAGGCTATTGTATTTATATTGCATTTGTTCTGATCAATGTGTTGGGCTAACAATTTCTTTTCCTATTTCTGTACTTCGATCTCCTTTGTTTTCTTACGCTCTCTTTCACCGTGCACGGTAACCAACTATTATTTGCTTTGACCTTTTTGTTGTCGCCATGGTAACTAGAATAGAAATCACAGCACCCAAAACTAACTTTCATGCCTCCATCACAGCACTACTTCTTCCACCTCCTCCGCTGCCTTAACCTTTGACCTCAGTAATGATGATGACCCCTATGACCCCGACAGGGAACTGGCCGACATGGGGACGGCCCACGCCTTCCTCTGCGACCTGGTGGAGAGACAGTGTCTGCCGATCTTTGACGACCTGGAGACCGCGCTCCATTGCACGGCGAAGGTGCTGAACCAGGGTGTGTCGATCCCGGAGTTGGGCCTGAGCGACGGGGCCCAGCCAGTCAAGTACCCGGATGTCAGAATAGGACTTAGACTGATGTAAGTGGCTTTATATCAGTGTTATAGGCCCTGTCACATGCAAGCCTTGCAGGTGATTGAGTTGTGGGCAATCACCCACAGTTCACCTGCAACAAGATTTGATTATGTTCAAAACTTATCTGCATGCAAATCAGATTTGACAGCGCTCCTTTGGGCAACTGTGCCACGTGTGAGATACGTGCCAGATACTGTCACCCACAAGTCCATGCAAGTCTTGCATGGAAAGATGTGACAGAGCCTTATGTTCAGTAGGAAAGAATGGCAGATCTAATATGGAGCTAATAACTTTATTGTGGGAATAACTGATGAAATTAATTTATTTGAATTTTATTAGTAGCAGTTATTGTATTTTCTAATGTCACAAGGAAATGAGTTTGCCTTTTGTGATTTTATATGTTCTTTTGTTTTAGAAAAGTGCTTCTAAGTAAGATCAGGGCGCCATTGCGTAAAAGTTACCATTATGGTGGCTTTACCATGCAATGGTAACTTTCATGGAATCCTTGGTTTTGATTGGTAGTAACCACTGGAGAGCAAAGTTACCATAATAGTAACTCTTATTCAACGAGGCCCTGAGGGATAAGGGATTGCACCGTACATGTACATGTACGTGTGCTTGCAACCATGGGTGTAAATCCATGACGTCATACTACTATAGGATTCAATAGTGGGGATGCAACAAGAGTTCACCCCTCCCATGAACAATATGTTGACAGCTTGGATTTATGCCAGTGCTAGCAACTGATGTCTTCACTGAACTCTTGAGGTCTTAAAAACTGGTTAGATCAGTTGGTATCCTTGATTCCTTTTATACTTGTTTGAAATAAACTTTCATAAAGTCGACTTACTTTTAGACAGTTTGAGTCTTTCAAATTCCATTGATTTTAGGGTCATTATATAGTATCATCTATATAGAGTGTTTTAGCCATATATTAAAAATGCGTATTTTGGTCTGCATCAATTGCCTGTGCAGTGTCAGAGCGTATCCCTAAAAATTACCGAAATCCGATGAATATCCCATGGGTTCGTGCTTACCGTTGAGCATAAGACCATATTCAACAGTCAAGTTAACCCAGGAGCTCACCGTGTATTTACCCATACTCACGGGACAAGGGTAGATTATGGTCAAAATATCTAGCAAGATAAATTATGAAAACAGAAATTATGCACTTACCACGATTATATGGATGAAGGTCTAACGAGTGGCAGTTTTCCTGACATCTGGGCACATACTGGAACCTCAAAAAACGAAAAGTTCGCTCCTACCCCCGTTTCGATCGGCCATTTTGTTACAATTCTGTTTTCATAATTTATCTTGCTAGATATTTTGACCATAATCTACCCTTGTCCCGTAAGTATGGTCAATTACACGGTAAGCTCCCTGGGTTACAGTCAAGTGTGAATGCGTGAATACCACAATGAAAGCAATGTGATGCGCAGCATAGATCACAATTGCACTCAATTACATGTACGTCATAATGAATTACATTTAAGTTACAAGTCAATGACTAAAAAATTGACCCTAAAGTGGTGATAAGTGATATGACTTATCAGATCAAATTTTCCCTCTTTTTTCTTTTGGAGGGGGGGGGTTGTGTAGATGACAATAATTATATCGGATGGCTATATTTCATTGATATATCAGAAATATTCTACTCATTAGGGTCAATATTTTCCCAAACTCTTGGAATATTTCTGGTATTTCATTTTGAGCCATCCAATATACCATAATATAATTATTGTTTGTGTATGTGGGAAGGCAATATTTCCTCTCTTATCACTCTCGTTTTTCTCTCTCCTAAGGGATGTGGGTTCGATTTCTAGCCTTTGGCGTTTTTTCCTTCAAGAACTTGACCTATGCGAGGTGAATGGTAGGAAGAAATTCCTCGAATGCTCAGAGTGCCTAGGTAGTCAAGCTAAAGCCGGGTAGTAATTATAGGAGGGCCCGCTGGGAGAACAGTTATCGGAACTGGGGTCCCTTGCAGAAAGAGTTGCGTTTAAACGCAAGTCAAAAAATCAATCGCAAGTCTCAAATGCACGCTGTTGATTGGTTGAAAATCAAGTTGCAAATGATTTTTAGAGTTGCGATTGATTGCAACTCTTTCTGCAACGGGCCCCTGGAGTGGCTATTCTGGGTACATATACCGTTATCATTATTATTATTGTATATGCCTGTCAAAACCTTGTCTTTATTCCCCTTTGTATCCTTAATTGATAATTCTGCAATATTTGTTGAATGTTGTTGTTGTTTTATTTGTAGAAACTTGAAAGAGACTTTCCGGACATATGATCTTCAAAAGACTGGCCACATAGCATTGACCGATGTAAGTTGATCAACCCAATGTATGACAATATTTGTTTGGCTTACTTGTTTTTTATACATGTATGTCCTGTAACTGTCAGAATGAAGACACAATGACTGGATTTTGCCCTAAGTTTAATACATCAGATTTTAGCTTATTTCATAGGGTTAGTGTAAAAACCCAACATGTGTAAGGAGCTTAAAGAGCAACAAAATCATTTTGTTTTGGAGGAAAAATTTTGTGTTGTACAATGAAATGGTAATGGTACTGTGGCTGCTGCATTATTTGTTTTTCCATAGATATTTTACAAATGTGATTTGATATTTATTCATTTAGTATGATAAAGGGAATAATTTTGCTTTGCAAATTTGATTATCATTTTTGGTCATAAGAGAAAAGCTCTCAACTCAACAATATACAGTCCCATGTAAAAATATGCTGTACAATAGACTTAATGCATTGCAGTCTTTCAAACATGGAGCAAAATGAGATGCGATACCAGAAAAATTGTTCCCTGTGATATGAATTTTAAGTTTTTGAAGTGGAGATTGACCTTTTTTTCTCGTGAGATTAAAAGAGAATTTGTAATAATATTGCATGCACTAAACAAAGCTAGATGTGCCAATGCCTTTACATGTATGTATTATTATTTATAATATCCAAATTCTTAATTTGTTCTTAAATCCTCTTTATTTCTCTCAACTAGGCCCTGCTAGCAATGAGGTCACTGACCCAGAAAGACCTGTCTTTCCCGGCCTACGATCAGATCGTCAGGAGTTGTAGCAAGTCCGGGGACAAACCAGAATTTGACTACAACGAGTTCTGTTGCCTTGTGACGGAGTATCTTTTCTATCAACCCGCCCGCAGTGGCCTTTCAAAGTTCTTCCAGTCAACTTACAGTGAGTATTGAACAGGGATGTAGTCGAGGCTGGCCTTCAGGTGACACAGCATTTGCTCCGGGCTTTATTTCGTCTAAAATATAGGGTTAAGGTTGCAAAAGGGTTTTATAATAATAATAATATTCCGCATTTATATAGCGCTTAACTAAACACATCAGAATGATGTCTCAAAGCACTTTACAGATATATTATTACCTCGGTCATGCCCGCATACATTGTATGCACCTTCTCTACTCCCTGGGGAGCATTCCAACGAGAGTTCCAAGACTCAATTTCTAGGCATACTACATAGGCTTTCGCATCCTACCGGGTACCCAAATAACAGCTGGGCGGAGAGTGGCAAATTGTGGATTGACGCCTTGCTAATGGACGCTAGGCCATGGTGGGATTCGAACACACGACCCTTTGATTACAAGGCGAGAATGAGAACTGCAACACCACGGTGCTAGACCCTACACCTTTATGTTAGGTTTAGTATTAGGTTTATGATATGGTATAGTGATAAATCCAGGATTGTTGGTTGGTCATTCCATTAGTGTGTGGAATTTGCAGTGGAGCACATGCCTTGGAACCGGCCTCGAGCCCTCATTTTGCAAGCCTTGGCCTTGGTCTCGCCTGAGTAACATACACGTGAACAGTCAATTTTTGAAGTGCAGATTGTGAGAAGGCTTTTACCTGTAGCCTTGTAACCTGAGAGTGCCAGCCTTGACTACATCGCTGATATTTAAAAAGCTTTACCACTATCTGACATTATTTGTTTTATTTTGACCTGGAAGTGCCAGCCTTGACTACATCCCTGATATTCAATAAACTTACCACTGTCTGACATTATTTGTTTTATTTTGACCTGGAAGTGCCAGCCTTGACTACATCCCTGGTATTCAATAAGCTTACCACTATCTGACATTATTTGTTTTATTTTGACCTGGAAGTGCCAGCCTTGACTACATCGCTGATATTCAATAAACTTACCACTATCTGACATTATTTGTTTTTTGTTTTACTTGGAAGTGCCAGCCTTGACTACATCGCTGATATTCAAGAAACTTACCACTATCTGACATTATTTGTTTTATTTTGACCTAGAAGTGCCAGCCTTGACTACATCCCTGGTATTCAATAAGCTTACCACTATCTGACATTATTTGTTTTATTTTGACCTGGAAGTGCCAGCCTTGACTACATCGCTGATATTCAAGAAACTTACCACTATCTGACATTATTTGTTTTATTTTGACCTAGAAGTGCCAGCCTTGACTACATCCCTGGTATTCAATAAGCTTACCACTATCTGACATTATTTGTTTTATTTTGACCCGGAAGTGCCAGCCTTGACTACATCCCTGATATTCAATAAACTTACCACTGTCTGACATTATTTGTTTTATTTTGACCTGGAAGTGCCAGCCTTGACTACATCCCTGGTATTCAATAAGCTTACCACTATCTGACATTTGTTTTATTTTGACCTGGAAGTGCCAGCCTTGACTACATCCCTGGTATTCAATAAGCTTACCACTATCTGACATTATTTGTTTTATTTTGACCTGGAAGTGCCAGCCTTGACTACATCGCTGATATTCAATAAACTTACCACTATCTGACATTATTTGTTTTTTTTTTTACTTGGAAGTGCCAGCCTTGACTACATCCCTGGTATTCAATAAGCTTACCACTATCTGACATTATTTGTTTTATTTTGACCTAGAAGTGCTAGCCTTGACTACATCCCTGGTATTCAATAAGCTTACCACTATCTGACATTATTTGTTTTATTTTGACCTGGAAGTGCCAGCCTTGACTACATCCCTGGTATTCAATAAGCTTACCACTATCTGACATTATTTGTTTTATTTTGACCTGGAAGTGCCAGCCTTGACTACATCGCTGATATTCAATAAACTTACCACTATCTGACATTATTTGTTTTTTTTTACTTGGAAGTGCCAGCCTTGACTACATCGCTGATATTCAAGAAACTTACCACTATCTGACATTATTTGTTTTATTTTGACCTAGAAGTGCCAGCCTTGACTACATCCCTGATATTCAATAAACTTACCACTATCTGACATTATTTGTTTTATTTTATTATTTTTATTCTATTTTTAATGCTACATCCGTGAGCCTCTTTTCTGAAAAGGGCTTATTGCATGCGAGGACACATGTGGGGCGCTGTAAATAATTTCAACTACGATAACATGGCCATTATTGTATCAATCATATACCGTAAACCTTGAATATGATTGGCTTCTGAGACTGGTTACCATGGCAAAGTTACAATAGTTTAAATTCTTTATGAAATGCAGAGCTGCCAAGTAGTACAGATTTTCCTATTTTGTATTAAGGAATGAGAAGAATACAGATGGTTTCATGCAAAATACTGATTTTCAGCATTGAAAATATTGACAGCAGAGGCTCTGTTGCAAGCGGTAATGTGGCAGCAATGCCTACATGTTACAAAAATGCATTACTTACACATTGAAATTAATGTCTTGACTTCACAATCCGAAAGATGTGACTGGATTTACTGTAAGCGCCCTGGTAGGCTAACAACGTTTCTGTGTGGCCGGCACAGGTTGGCAGCTCTGGAAATGTGCTCCAGAAATGGCATTTGTTTATGAAGGTACAAACATTAAAACCAACTATCACAGAAGTCTTTATCTTCTACTTTTTACTTTCCCACGTCACTGTTCAGGGTTCTTCCGTCAGTTTGGGCGGAGCGATGCCGAGGAGGAGGAGGAGGTTGAGGTCCAGCGAGATGTCTTCCTCGGTGGATCCTGTCGAGATAGTCATTGGAGGGAAAAGATCGTCATTCCAATCCTTAGGTGTGTATTGCCGTACGTCTTTCAAAATTCATGGCTTACAAATTGTATTCAATCACAGAGGCACTACATTTTTTTTACAAGCGCTGCTTTTTTAATACTTTTGTACCTCACACTCAGGTATTCTTTATCATGTGTAATCAATCTATAGATTTTATCAAAGATTTATTGCAGTATGTCTCAAAATGATTTTGTTATATTGTATCTTTTTATTTGGCACAGGAGAACTAAATGCTTGAACTTCAAATTTGAGTTCTTAGAAAAAGCCATAATTAATTCTAGTGTCTTGCATGAATCTTGACAGTGGGTTTGTACAATGTCTCTGATGTTTGGGCTGTGCCCTGAGATCTCGGCCCTCGATCCCGCAAGCGCCGCGAAAATTTGTACAGTAATAGTGTACGATATAGTCTACAAGGCTGTATGGTTAATTTTTTGGAAATAGTAAGATTTTTCATTCAATGAATTAATTATGCTAATTTATTCATCAAATAAAACATTTGCTCTATCAACTATTATGCTGCCTCAAAACTGCTAATTTTTATTCACAGACTCTTTGTAGGACCCCGATCAAATGTACTTAAAAAAAACAATTTGGTATTGCAATCTTTTTCTTATGTATTTTATTGTTTTTTAAATTTCTTATGTGTTACTTTGTTTTTCAACTTGATTTTTAGTGTTTTTTCGATGGAAATTGTTGCAGACTTAATTTTGATCATAAACAAGACAAAATTTATTAAATTCAATCAGTGAAAAAATAGAAATAATGATACATTTATGAATTTTGTCTAGATACACAATTTGCATTGTATGTGTACATGAATTCATGCTTTTGCGCAGTTTTGGGTCTGACATGCACCTACATATAAATGTTAAGTAATTTCGTAATCGCGCATCTGGGCATCGCAAATTTGGTCTCTTAAGTTGCACGAGATTTGAATGTAAAAAGCCTCCGAACGGTGTTGTTGAAAAATTTTGCGCGGTGGATTTATCGTGAAAAATGTAGAGGGGATGGATTCTGCCCCCTAGGCATTTTAGGGTTAAAATGGCCCTCCTGTTTCATAGATATTGGCTATGTTACAGTGGAAAACACTAATATACTGTAACATGTCCTTCAGGATGTTAGGGGGAGGCCCCAGATTGAGAAGAGTCGCAACCTTTGTACCTTAAGAACCTATTTTATGATTCGTATGAGAGGGGGAAACCCCGGTCTAGTAGTCTATCCGGGGAGTGTTTCATGATAGGATTTGTTAGATGTGTTATCTGAGAGTTACCATATAATAACAATGCTTTTCAACGAGTCAAAATCAAGGAAAGTCATCTCTGACCACTTGTTGGATGATAAATTTTTAAAGAAACAGTTTCTTGAACACCCGCAACTTGAGTTATATCGGGAGTAGAGACCTGCGGGTCACAGTGATTCAGTCCTCTTTTTGCCTCCCATGCACGGGTGATGCCAAGCTAATGTACCTTGCCAAAAAGTCAGAGCAGTGTTTTTCCCCGCAGGAAGCCTGCAAGGGGCCTTTCATCACCTATTCTTTATTTCATCATGGATAAAGCACTTGGGAATGCAGGAAAGTTGCCATGAAAAGACGCATTGGTGCCTTTAGTACAGGATTCCTGCTAAAATACACAGCACTGTCTTTGGACAGGTACCTAATGATATTAACTGTTTTCAACCGGTGTGTTGGCTCAGTTGGTAGAGCGTCTGTCACACAATCGTGAGGTCAGAAGTTTGAACCTTGGCCGCGTCATACCAAAAGACATAAAATGATGGGAGTTGCTGCTACCCTGTTTGGCGTTCAACATCTTAAGAGGCAGAGCCTCGTCGGTCTGGTGCTGCACAGTGGCTGCCGGGCCCGTATGATCAAATGGGCAAAATGAATTTTTCGGAATTTCTATTCTCAGATTTCTTTTTTTGACCAATATAATATGGATTGGATTTTCCAACCTCCAGGAACAATGGCATGACCTATTTTAATCCTGTGGTACCCAACTGGAATCTCAGGTACCTCCCTCTAGAGGCTCAAGCCAAGGACAACTGTAACTACCTCTTCTTTGTCATCAATAATCTATCCAGATCATCTGCTTCCATGGTCGAGGTAAATATTTGGTGGTGGTGATGATTTTTTTACCTGATGCTAAGAAATCATGAATGCTTGTAAGCAAGCAACCAGAGGACTGATGGCTTAAGGTCCTCTCCGAAGGACCTGGTACTGAGGATTAATGCCTTACCAAAGGGCACTAGCGCACCAAATGGGAATCGAACCCGGGTCACCAGAATACAAATCCCCCAATTTCAAGCTCTAAGCTTAAGATGGAGCTCTCACATTTCAAAATGTATTTTGTCATATATGTATATATATATTTTTTTTCTGCTATTTGTTTTAATAATAAAAAAAGAAGAAATTTATCAGGTATAAATGTATTTCAATAGGATTGTTAGAATGTATATATGCATATGTTAGTCATTATGTCATTATGTCATTTGCTTATTGTTACGTTATGCTAAGAAAAAAATGATTACTCTTGTATATTCTTTGGTTATTGGTATGTGGAAATAAATGAATCAAATCAAATCAAATGAAATTTGTTATATTGAATTGTTCAGAATAGGATATCAGTAATATATGCATGATCTTTTAGCTGTACGTTAAAAACACACATTTTGGTATGCATGATCTACCTGTGCAATATTTTATTGTATTGCATGATACATATAAATTTAATTAAAATGCAAAGGAACATATTAATCAAATGATAAAGGAGACAGTAAAGAAAGTTAGATATCATTATATAAAGCTTGTATATGTTATAGACACTGGCAGGCTGATAAAACAAAATCTCAAAATTTAGAACTTTGGAGGTCTGCTTAAAAAAAGGCTGTATTTTAAAATTATACCAATGGTGGCAGTCTCTTATTGTCTGAAAAAAGTCTCCCAATAACTGTGAATAACTCTCAAGGCAAAAGAAGGTTGCTACCCATGTTATAACTCTAAAATCTAGCTTATTCTGAGCTGTCATAAAAATATTTAAATTCTGAGATACAAGATTTGATCAGCCCACCAACGATAATAACCTTTTAGGAAATTAGTTCTTGAACAGGTTAATTGTCAAAGTTTTTGACTGTGAACTTATGTATTTATCTATTTATTTTATTGATCTGTTAGGGTACTGTATTGGTGACTGGTATGACTCGAGCCTACTTATGATTGTCTGTTTTAAATTTCAGGTCGCTCACTATATTGGCCAAGATCGAAATGTGATTTTGTGCATACAGGACCTCGAAGATGGAGTGGTCATCAATGGAGAGGAGGTGATTATGTTTCTGTTTTTTTATTGATTATTGGGTGACAAAACTTTGTATTTGATGGGGGTGGGAATTTTTCACTTTGTTTTACAGCAATAAAAACTATCATTACGTCAAACCCCCGTTTAGAGAAAGACCGCAGTTCAGACTGCAAACTGCGGTATTAGACCCCAAATCGTGTTTGAGATCATGGGGCTGTTTCATAAAGCTGTTCGTAAGTTAAGACTGACTTTAAAAATGACTGGTGATCATCGCCAATGGTGTGTACCATTTACCGCAAGACAGGATCACCAGTTGTTCTTTACATACTAACAGCTTTTTGAAACACCCGCCTGATCAACCCTGCTTGGCCAGGTAATCCCCGCTATCTCCACAGGCCAGATTATGAGCGTTGGGCCAGGGACGAAATGATAAACAACAGCTGTACGTAAGACTTCTCTGCCTGTAGGACCTTCGGAATGAAATTATTGTATTCGATATTTAATCACATTTTCAAAGGCATATTGTATTCAGAAATTCAATGTTAGTCCATTTTCAATTTTGAACGAAGAAATCGACCTCGAAATAAGGAAAGTAAGTGAATAAAAAATGGCGGCATCCTTTGCCGGGGACCGCGCTCTGGCTATTTTGTTATCTTCGGACCGAGGTCAAGAAACAGGTGTTTTGATACTTACTTGGGGCAGTAATTGATTGAGAAAAACCATGGAGTAGGTCCATGGAAAAACTGGGGTATAGTGTTCCAAAACGGAGGTTTTCATCATATGACAATTTTAATATTTGAACAGGTTGTCTTACTCTAAATTGTGGGAAATATTATAAAGATCATAACCCAAGAAGAAAATGTTGCAAAACTAAAAAATGAAAATCCTGCCAAGTTTTCCAAACACCTTTTTTTTTTGGCACCAGATTAGGAAGTATCCTAAGGCTACATATTCTACTTATCTTGTAAATAAATTGTATTTCCTGTGCCTCAATTTCTCCCAAACTACTGTCAGTTGTGGGTTTTCTCTGCATTTTGGGATTTATTGCAGCCTATGTACAAAATGCATGTATGAATAGGAATCATTTGTAACACTGCAGTCACAGGTTCTGTGTTGAGAGTGTGTATTTTGCCAATGTAATTGCATGCGCCAAGAGTGGTGCGTAGCTTTGAGACCCTTTACCTTACAGTTGCATCTCAAAATTAAAATATTTACTGGCTGCCATGACGCTGTGTCTAGTGAGATAGCCCAGAGCTACCAAGTCTCATGCTTTGTGCGTGAGACTCACGCATCCAGGGTCTGTCTCACGATCTCATGCATGACACCCATTTTTCCAACGCATCGGGACGCAAAAGAGAAAAAGTAGCATTATTCGCTAGATTATACACACTGGCCGACCGCCTTCGCACGCCATCGCGTCTACCCCTGTGGGCATGTGAGAAGAATCGAGAGTGCAGTCAGCGCACAGCTAGTACATGATGCGACAAATCACATGCGTGCATCGCAGGGTTTTGTAGTATGGATCAATATCGTGATGAAGCCTATATCTCTCGCGCGCGCCTTTTCAAAATGTACAAGTGTAAGTACTGGCCACGCGCAGAGACGCCGAGTCATGAAAATCTCACGCATAACTTTTTTTTGAACTTGGCATCTCTGATAACCTTCCCTTTGGAATTGTATAATGGATTATCTTCTTGAGGCAGAGTATTAAGATTTGTACAAGGTATCAGTCATTCAATGTTTTGTTTGGTGTGTTGGCTTAGTTGGTAGATCGTCCATCTCACAACCGGGATGTCGAGAGTTCTAACCCCGGACGCCTCAGACCAAAAGACGCTAAAAGATTGGGGTTGCTTCTACTCAACTCCAATGGCGTTCAACAATACATGCGATAGAGCTACATGTACGTTGATCTGGCGCTGCACAGTGGTTGTTGGGCCCGTGATTGATTGGATTTATGTGTTTGATATCTGTTTTCTAGCAATAAAATATGGATGGATTTAAATTGAAAAGGATTTCCCAGACATTTGGAATACAATGTCTTGTTCCCCCAGTGATGTAATATTTTTTTTTATTTCAAAGAATTAGTGGATAGTCATAGCGTAATAATTACAGGATAATGTATTATGATGATGATATATCAGAGAATATATACTATTCCATTCATCGTAGTTATATTCAAACATCTAGCTGTGACTCATGTTTTTTTTTTTAAGATTCCATTATTTCAGTGAAGACTTAATCCAGTATCTTCATAGCAGTGTAATTTCCATTGAGTCTTACCTTCTATTTTACCTTCTGTCTATCCAACACCAGCTTACTCCTAGAGCGGTCAAGGACTACAATAGAGGGCGCCAGTACCTTGCCGACGTCGCCAGCCGCGAGCGCGTCCCGATATTCAATGACGTGGAGGAGGCAACGCATGCCCTCGTGGAGAGGATCAGGAGAGACCAGGAGAAGGTGATGAGGGAGAATCCGTCCCCTTCCCATCGGGCCTGCTACGTCCCTTCCGCTCCACAGAACCCAGCGGAACCTCGGTCACCCATGTCCTCCTGCCTTGGACTATGACCCTACCGCAGCTGATGGAGCCGATGCTGACTCACTTGCCAAAGTCCTCTAGGGAGTACTGTACCTGTAATATGAAATAATCCCTTTTGTCTTTGATTGAGGCAAAAGTACAAGTCGTTGCTGGGGTCATAAAACCTCATACAGTCAAACCTGTGTTAGTAGACCTCCCTCCAAAGCAGCCACCTGCCTATAGTGACCACTTCAAGTGATTCCCTTGGGGCAGAATGTTTGGAGAAAAGTCTGCCAATAGCAGTTACCTGTCTATAAAGGCCAAATGTAGCGTTTCCCTGGATTGTCACTACAGACAGGCTGCACTGTATTTCAGAGTTAAATTCTCCTTTAGGACACCTCAGATATAGCTTGATTTTAGAGATTTGACATAAGTAGCAACACCCCTTTGCCTAAGAAGAGCTCTCTACAAGAATTAGGAGACTTGTTTTCAGACAATATGATGTTGCCACCACTCCATATTGCTAAAACCCATCCTTTTCAGAGCTGCCCTAAAAATGTTTTAAATTTTGGGATACAAGGTTTGAAGAGCCAAGCACTGAAGCTTCCTTAGTTTTTTTGCTGGCCATTCTCTGATTCTCTTGCTAGGTGCGATGCGGTGTTTTAGAAGCGTACCTGGTGAGTCTTGTATCCATTATCCCTTCTCTGCGAATTGGAATTCTTGCCTTCATCTTTGAAGTGACCTGCAGGGCCTGTTGCGCAAAAACTTGTGTTTGAACACAAAACAGAATGTAAACTTCTGATTGGATGAAAGTTAAGCTGCGTTTGATTTTTCTCAATTCACATTTAAAGTGATTGTTTCACTTTGTTCTGATTCAGAAAATTCTTATTTTAGTTTTTGAAGGTGGGCTTTTAGTGTAAAAATACAATCCCAAAAGTTTCTAAGTGTCATATCTAAATATTTGAAAACTTTTGAGATATAAACCAAAGTTTGAAAATAATTGGGGGTTGGTTTCAATTACTATATGTATAGAGCGAATCTGTGCAACACAACACATAAACTCTAGATGAAACCAGCATGACCTACATTATACATACAGTGTGTACAAGCTACATGTAAACTGAATGTTCAGTGCAGCTAATAATAGTGTGTGTATAGGAGATACACACAGCAGAAGGGAGTCATCACAGCCAACTGACTTTTTCAATTTTAGAAAACTGGGCATATAGTTGAATGCGTCTTACAGACGGTTCTCAAAGTCAGGCTAATAAATTGCTACTTGTTTCTAAATTAGAGTGTTTCATCCTATATTTTGGTCTGTTTCAGGGTTTTGAGAATAAATGCAGGCCCTCATACACATGTTTCATCTTAGTTTGAGAATTTTTTAAAAATCAGCTCCTAACAAGGTGAAACGATCCCTATAACTGAAGATTTTTTTACTGCATACTCCTGTCCTCACATAGCTTTTGCCTAAAGATATGCACCTTTCAGTACCAAAGAGTAGGTTAATTTTTTTTTTTTTGCATCTTTAGGTTTTAAAGGTCGTGTTAACTTTCGCTCTTTCATGTTTTGAATGAAGGACATTTTTATTGTGTATGAAAATTGTAGCAGAAACCAAATTTAAGTCATGGAAAATATTAACCCTTATTTGACCTGAAAGGGGGGGGGGTATTGAACCCCCCCCCCCTGTAAATGCTTTGTCTGAAATAGCCTAGTTAAGATAGGGTTAAATAACAATTCTGATTTTTTTTTGGATTGAGTAGCATCTTTTTGGAATAATTTAAGAAAACAATTCATTTGAAATAAAGATATACAAATTAGATTTTTATCTCTGTATTTTAGCTCTTTAGATGTAAGCCGTCATGTACAGTCTCATATGAAATATTAACTTTTTGCTGATAGTATGCATGCACATGAATACTAGAAAATATGTAAAACATGAGTGGAAATATACTATAAGTAGTATTTAACGTTGTAAATTTTCATTTTTGAAAAGTAGTTTTTATAATGTCGAAATATATATAGAAATACCATGAGATAATTTGCTTATTTTTACCCTTGTTTGTCAGAAAAGTATATAAGTATAGCAATGACAAAATGATTATGTGATACAGAGATAGTTATCATGATAAGACATGACAAATAGTAATAACAATGATTACATTTATGATGTAGGAAAATGAAAAAAGTACAAGGAGATATTAAAGTTGAAATAGTTTGCATTCATATAGTGCTATTTACATAAAGAGCATAAACGATATGGATAATTAGATAGATGCCAAAGGTCGCAAAAGTTGAATTTGATGTTGAGTTTCCAATAGATGACATATTTCGAAGCAATATTAGGGAAGGGAATATTTACTAAGTTCCTTTCTGTGCTCGGGTCTGAAGCTCAGTGTTAGATTTTGGACTGGAAGGATGGTGGGCAATTGAATGTTTATGTTAATTTCCAAGAACACATAACATACAATAACATGATATTCCATTCTCAAATAACAACAGAATGTATATAATAACATTAAGAAAACCCAACCAAATATAAAGAAAAGAAATGATTATTTGAAATATTTATTGAAATATTCATTTGTTTTATGCAATTCAAAGTATTTTGTATGAAATCATTATGAAGCATCTTCAATCAGTAGACTCATGAATAAAAGAGCGTATCTAACCATGGTAATAGGCTTCATGTGGCGCACTGTGACAAAAGTGCGCATTAGCATTGGACATTTTTTATACACACGCCCGATACACGTTAAATTAAGCTTGAGTTATACAGGAAATCTGCATAAACCACGGATTCAACCATTGGTTTTCAAAACCAACTTTGTGAATTCGGGCCTTGATGTTGATTAATTTGTGTGACCTGTTTGTCATAAAACTAATCCTAACTGGACCTCACTTTTGGACAATATACATACACGTGTATCTCTATTGTAAAGAGCACCTCCATTTATTTTGATCAATCAAATACCTATGAATTTCTACAGTAAGACACCGGTGCCTATTTTATATAGATTCTACTTTCAAAGATATCACTAATCTTTTCTCAAAAGCATTGCACATTTGGCATTGTAAATTATAAATTTTCAGCATTGAGGACATTTTCAGTCTTCCTTTATACATGTGTCAAGTCAATTTTCCAGGCATACATGTATGGAGGGCATTTGGTCACTGATTTTTTACAACTGACAAAGTTATGAATATGATAATCAATATGAACACATCTGTAAACATAGGATTTGGAATGCTGCACTTGTGTAGGCATGCAAGCGGTGTATAGCTACACATTTGTTCAAGCAATTTCAATGCCATTCACATTTTCACATACATGTATTTAAGCATTTGTGAATACCAAAGACATGAATTTCTTCACAATATATGTATTTCCGAACAATTCTTCAATTTTTTACATGAGGTATTTACAACTGAATTCATAATTCCAAGAGGAATATTGAATTACCATGTTCTTTACAGTTGAGTTCCCGTATTGAGTACTAAGAAATTAATGACATATGGCCTTGAAAAATGCAACCGATATGTCATGGAAATAGTACCTCTTTGTACTGTACATATATATGATAATGTGTAATTATATATAGTATATTCCACCTTTTAATATCATCAACTGATTTTCAATGGGGGGGGGTTCTTGACAGTAAAGAAGCGTTGGACTTCAAAAGGCAAAAACATGTTTCTCGATTATTTTGGGAAATTATTCCCAATATGGTGCTATTGAAAATGTAAAAATGATACTAAATACAGTGCATGAAATAATATGATTATTTGTAAATTGATTGATGTAATGTATGTACTGTACACCACTGATATGCAATTTATGTGAACTATATATATGTATGTATATTCAAATTTTGTACAGTTTACTATGCCTTTTGTACTGATTATCTTAATGCATGTGAATAGATGGTAACTTTGTAGCACCTCTTATGCAACAGTTACACCAACGTAACCGACTTCCGGCCGGTCCCGTCTTACGAAGAGTTACTATTGATCCAATCGGCCTCAACTCTATGGAAATCCATCCATGCCCTAATTTTTTTCTACAGGAAATTTGCACAATGTCCTTTGTAAACGAAGAGATGGACACTGAATTTTTAAGAAAACGATGAATGTATGGATATACGTCATAGTTAGAAATTTTTTTGAACAAACATGCATTTTCAAGATAAATACTTGTTGTGGTACCCATTTCGAAATGAGTTCCAACAGAATCTAATGAAATTACCACCAAATAGCTCTGAAAGAAAATGCCTAATTGCTGAGAAATTAGCAAAATAAGCACGGAATTGCATTAAATATCAGGTAATTTTCGAAGCAATGTAAATACACTGCCACACATATGCTTTTCTGTGTTAGTGATCATCAGAATTATCGATTTCGGGCTAAGATTTCATAATTCTACAAAGATAATTTTACATTAATATACCAGATCTAGATGTATGATATTATTTTGACAATTAACCTTGGTTTAAAAGACTTTCTCATGAAATAATTGTTTGCTGCAACTACTGTCTTTTATCTTTAAATGTTGATGTTGCTGGCTTTCCATAGCTGTGATTGATCGGATCGATCGCAACTCTTTGTAAGACGGGGCCAAGGTCGATCAAAGAAATTGTGTTATCTTGAATGGTGTACCATCTGTCTGTTCGGAGACAGTTTCGTTGGTGCAACTGTAGCACCTCTTAGATAGTATTCGATCACATTGCCTAGAATGAACATCACACTGCAAAAACTCCGGTGTTGATTTAACACCAGCCTGGAATCCATATGTCCACACCAGAGAAGTGTTAAACAACACCTGTTTGGTTTTGGTCTAACACCAGATAGGTGTTTATACAACACCAATTAGTATCAAAACAGCATCGGTTTGATTCCAAACTGGTGTTTCAATACTTCTCTGGCGTGGACATATATAGATTCGATGCTGGTGTTAAATCAACACCGGAGTTTTTGCAGCACACCTTTGACCTCAGATGACCACTGACCTCCGTTTTGATAGTTACAACACATTTTTAAGGTCGTGACCTTTTTTGACATAATATACAAGTAATCAGTGAAGGATACCATTACGACCTCTATCCATATTACATGTACATTTATAGATATGAAAGAGGAATGCTGCCCATATGACATTGAAATGCAATAGCCAAGAGACGTTTGTAACAAACATCACTTACTAGTAATCGTTCTATAAGAAAACTAGTCACATTTTGTATACACAAAACTATTTGTATACAAAAGTTCAATTTATATGTATTGTCTAGCGTCGCTTCTCTGTTTCAATGGCAAATGAAGAAAAAGCTGCACCAAGGCAAGGGAATTTTTTTTCTCAGTACAGTATTTGGTGGCAGAGACTTTAAATTGCCCACTCTTCCCGCAAGGCACACAGGCAGTAAGAATGAAGGATGGTAGCTAGGCTGAAGCAGGATACAAACACTTTATTTTTCTTACTATTCTCTTTATATGTTTGGACAAGCACGTATATATGATTTGTAGGAGAAACATTGATTGAAATCATACTTGAAATTTCACCTAGGAGTAAAATGCTCAATGTGGTGTGAAGGATATGTGTACAATGGCAAATGATTAACATGCAACAGCTGTTCCTGAGATGAAGTTTTCCAGGTTTTATTTTTGTTTTGTTTTTAAACATCATGTTCTTGACCTTTAAAATAAACATCAATTATAACATTATTCAACATTATATCTACATGTAGATTATGGGGAAAAGTATACCCATGCAGGTAACTGGTTCACAAATATATCAAAATTAGAATTAAGAAACCTTCTCAAGGAAATGGTTTTTGTAATAAATTTATAGCTCCTGATGTTTTTCTGACATAGCAATCGGTCGTATGTACAGACTGGATAAAAAATATGTTGCAGTTGATAAGAAAATAGGTCAGGAATAAGGATGTAGAATGAAGAGGCAGGGACTGCAGAAATGGGGGGGGGGGGCTTCAGCCATCCACTTTTTTCCCAAAATGAACATCTGATTGTGAGTTTTTGTGTGGTCAGCCCCCCCCCCTTCTACTTTCAAAACAGTTCCGTGGCCCCCCGAGAGGGAGGGGATATGATGCTCCCTCTTCTTGCCATTCCAATTTTGTGTAAACCCTAGAGCCATTCAACATGAAGTATACACATTTGAATTTTGTAGTTCGGCTTGACTTACTTTGTATTTTCTGAAATATACCGTAGGCCTATATCAAAAGTTGACCTATGTTTGTCGGCCACATTAGCGACTATGCTTCTCAGAAATACTTGGCTTTAGACTCTAGACAATTAAAAAAAACTTGAATCTCAGTTTGTTGATGTGGATAGATATGAGTCCTGTTTCATAAATACCTCGTAAAATAATAAATGTTCAATTTTCTACAACAAGTTTACTGGCAGCCAATCAAATTGAATGATTTCAGTAGCTTTTAACAGTTATTGCAATTTATTATTGTAACATGTTTTGTGAAATGGGCCAATGATCAATTTGATTGATGCGGTATAAAACGTACAATTTTCAATACATATCAGGGTAGTCTCTTTGATACTAGTATATGAATTTATTTGATACTACTCAAACATGCACATTTTTGCACTGTCAATACTTTTTAATTTGTTATTTTTGTAAGCACTATAAAAGCAGTAAGAAATCTGTCGTATTTGAAGACCTTACTTGTGTTTTATCTTTGAAATGCAGAGAGGTACATTACGTGCATATACATGTATTAATGAGTTGTTATATTGATGCAATTTATTGAAATGAACAGTAATCATATCAAATTATATCAAATCAAGTAAAATCAATGTCAGGTAGAAAACTTATACTGCATACAATCAGTGGGCATATTAAGCAATCAGATTTGAGTGAGTGAGAAAACAACAACATTTCATATTACCTTATGCTGCAATTCACACACATGTTATGTTCTCAATTTTAGATGTACATTTCGTAGACCAATTCATTGAATGGTTTATTAAAATAGCAACTTTACCAGTTCATTTTCCAGCTTTGAATGTAGCTTAAAACGAGCTGTGCTTATAATGGTTGTTCACTGAAGAGAGCAGAAAAAAAAGAAGGCCAAATTATGAGAAAAAAATTGCATTAAGTGAGACAGTCGAATTATGTTTTTTTTCAATAGCAATTACAATATCGCTCTGTTTATTTTACATGTAGCTGAATTTGAACTATTCTCAACCATATTATGAATTTTGATAATCATTTTTTTTTCATTGTCCAAAATCTTCAAATATTGGGGAAAAGGTATGTTCTTGTATTTATGCTTTCACCTACAGAAAATAATTTTGATTTTATATGAAGTTGCTCTGAAAGAACGGTTGTAGAGTTTGTTTAGTGCAATATATTATTAATATGTCTCCCATTGTCTAGAATGTTACATGTATACATTTAATCAATATTTAAATTCTTTGTTTTATTTTGAAATTTGCTTTTTAGAACACCTCTTTCAAATATTCATTGCCTTGTTGCCTTAAGTTGGATAATGTTCTGTTTTTCTTTTGTTCAAAAAGACTTAAATGGGTTGTTCATTTCCTTGCATTTTACTTTTGTTGTTTGGGGTAGTTATGAATTCAGAATAAAGATTTGAATGCTATTACTTAGTTAAACAGGTGTGGTTCATATAACACTCTGAATTCCAAGGGTTTGAAATAAATCCAGAATACCTGTGAGTAGTGACCAGCCAAGTATTGGATTTATTTTTAATCTTAAGGACTAACTTTCAAGATTAAAAAATATTCAAATTCAAATCTTTTGCCTTTATATTTAAAGGACAAGTCCACCCCAACAAAAACTTGATATGAATAAAAATGAAAAAAAAAATCAACAAGCATAACACTGAAAATTTCATCAAAATTGGATGTAAAATAAGAAAGTTATGGCATTTTAAAGTTTTGCTTCATTTCACAACACAGTTATATGCATATCTCAGTCGGTATGTAAGTGAGGAACTGATGACATCACTCACTATTTCTTTTGTAATTTATTATATGAAATATGAAATATTTTCATTTTCTCGTCATTGTCATGTGAAATGAAGTTTCATTCCTCTCTGAACATGTGGAATTCCATTATTTTAACATTTTGTGCTTCAGGCAAAGAGGTCTTAATCTTCAAATTTGTAAAAATTGAAATATTGTATAATTCAAACAATAAAAACAAAAGAAATAGTGAGTGACATCATCGACTCTCTAATTTGGATGTATACTGGCTCGTTCATATAACTATTTTGTTAAAAATAAGCGAAACTTTGAAATGTCATAACTTTCTTATTTCACATCCATTTTGATGAAATTTTCAGCATTGTGCTTGTCTGATTTTTCTCTATTGATTCAAATCAACATTTTTCTGAGGTGGACTTGACCTTTAACTTCACAAGGTTTAGATCTAAGTCTTATATTGTGCTGGTCACTATCCTCAGCCTATTTGGATTATTTTTAGCTCCTCGGAATTAAGAGTGAATCTCAAGTACAACACCCAAAAAATAAACTGCACACCAAATTGACATTGCATGATAAAGCCTATCAAATCTTTTTTAATGTGCTTGTGTATATATATATATATATATATAAATTGTCTCTGAAGTCAATTTAATCTATTTGCTGATTTAAGTAAAATGTCTTTTTTTTTTTAAATTTAGGAATATTTCATTTCATTACCCATGCTTTCTACAATTTTATAAATAACATTTTATAATAATGATGTATGCTTTCATATTATTGCATGATTTTTAATACATACGACCCCTTTCTTTCACACCTTGTTTGGTATTTTATGTTTTTATTCAGTGTTAGTTATCTCTATCATATTTATAGGCCTACTATTCATATGAGTATTAATGTAATTTAAATATTGAGGTTTGATTGTAAATCATTATTGACTCTTTGCCCCATCACATTAATGGCAAGGTGCAACCTTAAGAGGGTTTTTGTTTTTTACTATGCTCATTCAGCTCACAATATGTTTTGATTTATTTATTGTGAAGAGTGTAAAGGAAAGCTTTATGTGTACACAGTAGGCAATGAGATGCACACATCACTATCGTGTACATGTGTATGCAGCGGGGTATGCACACAAAACTAAAAGGACAAGTCCACCCCAACAAAAGTTGATTTGAATAGAAAGAGAAAAACCAAACAGGCACAACACTGAAAATTTCACCAAAATCGGATGTAAAATAAGAAAGTTATGATATTTTAAATTTTCGCTTAATTTCACAAAACTGTTATATGCACATCTTGGTCAGTATGCAAATGAGGAACCGATGACATTACTCACTATTTCTTTTGTATTATATGAAATATTTTTATTTTCTCTTTTGTCATTGTCATGTGAAATGAAGTTTCATTCCTCCCTTAACATGTGGAATTCCATTATTTTAACTTTTTGTGCTTCAGGCAAGGAGGTCCTAATCGTCAAATTCGTAAAAATTGAAATATTGTATAATTCAAACCATAAAAAAAAAATAGTGAGTGAAATCATCGACTCTCATTCGGATGTAACTGGCTCGTTCATACTATTTTGTTAAAAATAAGCGAAACTTTGAAATGTCATAACTTTCTTATTTTACATCCGATTTTGATGAAATTTTCAGCATTGTGCTTGTCTGATTTTTCTCTTTTGATTCAAGTCAACATTTTTCTGAGGTGGACTTGACCTTAAATGCTCTCTGAGTCGAACTTGGCAGTCTGCTGAATGTGACTCTAGTCGAAAAAAACGGGCAAAGAGTTAAATCTGATTCAAGTTTGATATGAAAGGAGCAATCTTGGCTTTTCATTAATTCTTGTATCTGAAAACCACTGAAAATTCAATATTGAAGACAACAGGTACAGATTTAATCCTTTCAAGTTTTTTCTGAAATGGGTGAATGGTATCACAGCAGGGCCAGAAAAAAACATTTTCTGCGTTGCATTTATTAACATGATTCTGCAATAAAAGGGTCATTGAAAGTTGATATATATGTCCACTAATTAAAAAACGAATCACTCAGCTGGCTGGCATCTGAGATTTCCATCTCAGCAGCACTTGCAATTACATAAAACATATTTTTGACTTCATCTGCCGGAGTCATACAGGATGTCTGATTCGCCACTCTTTCACTTAGCTTTAATATGATATCTCGTATGAAGGAAGAAGAAGAGTTATAAGTAATCAATGAAAATTCAAGGAACTTTCCATTCGCATTCTGTAGCCTAATATTAAATAATCTTTGCATATTGGCCCCCCTATTTTTGGATTACCCTTTTTTTTTTGAAAATGCACTGGATTATACAAAAGTTGCTTTCTCTCAATTTATTTTGTACATTTGAAATGAATTGTTGATTTCGGAAGTGAAGTCGCATAACTTAAAGGACAAGTCCACCCCAACAAAAACTTGATTTGAATAAAAAGAGAAAAATTCAACCAACATAACACTGAAAATTTCATCAAAATCGGATGTGAAATAAGAAAGTTATGACATTTCAAAGTTTCGCTTATTTCAACAAAATAGTTACATGAACGAGCCAGTTACATCCAAATGAGAGAGTTGATGACATCATTCACTCAGTATTTCTTTTGTAATTTATTATATGAAATATGAAATATTTTTATTTTCTCGTCATTGTCATGTGAAATGAAGTTTCATTCCTCACTGAACACATGGAATTCCATTATTTTAACATTTTGTGCTTCAGGCAAGGAGGTCCTAATCGTCAAAGTCGTAAAAATTGAAATATTCTATAATTCAAACAATAAAAAACAAAAGAAATAGTTAGTGTGTGACATCATCGACTCTCTCATTTGGATGTAACTGGCTCGTTCATGTAACTATTTTGTTGAAATAAGCGAAACTTTGAAATGTCATAACTTTCTTATTTTACATCCGATTTTTATGAAATTTTCAGCATTGTGATTGTCTGATTTTTCTCTATTGATTCAAATCAACATTCTTCTGAGGTTGACTTGACCTTTAAAGAAGATTAAATATTAAGCAAATTTTGTTGTCAAAGAGTTTTATCTGTGAACATCACGATTCTACTCTAGATTATGAAAATGAAATGTTGCCTGTATATGATTGGAATTTTCTCATATACGAAAACTTTTATCTCAAAAGATAAACTTATAAAAACATTTTCAAGGTATTAGGGAATATTTCCCCACCATTTTTACTGACGAAGTATGATGACTATTTGATATTTTACTATGGAAACACCATTTGACTGAGAACATTATTTGTTAAAGTCACTTTTTGCCAAGTGAATATGTGATAACTTGAATGTGATACAATATACAGTCCATTTTGTACCAGGGCAACTTTTATATATCTTTATATGAATGTTAATGTATATTTAGTATTGAGTGATCAAATAAAATACTTTTAGTAAGGCAGTAAGCTAAACCGAGGCTACAAGATTTTGTGTCATTCCGGTCTGCAATATCAACTGAGAATATCGTGATTGTGCATGCATCAAAATAGTTCGTGACGTAAGAGTAGAATATGTAAATATACTTTTTTTTTATTATATTGCGTCCGACTGAAAACCACGCAATCACTCGGGCACAACGGACGAATTCACCGAATTCAACGAATTCAATTCTGTCTGCCCGGGGGTGGGGGCACTTCCATAGACGAGTGGATACCATGCGCGACCACGGGGTCTCGAAAAGCACCCTTAACACGAAATTTTCATATTCTGAAAAATGCATCCCTTGACAAGTATTGGCGTGTGAAACCCTACCCTTATCAAGAATTGGGATCAAAATTATGATCCTGGCAAATATTCCCTGAAATGAACCCCTAAACAAGTACAGGAATATTTTAGTTTTATGTCACGGGTCCTTCGGTCATCGGTTTTCATTTGGTTTAGCACGACCCCACCTTCAACACCTCGCGCAAATCGGGCTCTAAACACGTAGTATTGGGGCAAAAGGACATCTTTTATAAAGCATTTATTTTTTTGTTTTATCCCCGCAAATTTGACCCTAAACACGTAACTTTACTAGCGAAAAAATACCCTTTTCCCATTATTTTTGTGTTTTTAACACCCTTATCACGTTCAGTACGTAACGTGCCTTATCTTGAAAAAGACATCCTTATTATACGTGATTTTTGGTCGCGCATGGTATCCACTCGTCAATGTAAGTGGCCCCCCGGGGCTATCTGACGAATCACAAAGCCTTCAATAATTAAATGTCAATATGAAATCGCGTCTTGCTTGATTATAATGAATCCATATGCTGAAAATAATATTAATGATGGCCATCATTCGATCATCGAATGATTCGGGCTGCTTGATTTTAGTTCAGCAGGATTAGTTCACAACCTTCACAACCGATCGGGGGAATTATTAACGATCGATCTCGGTACTGCCGCCGCGCAAGAAAACCATCTTGAGTGGTGCTTGTATGGGACCCGACGGTAGCCGCGTGAAGTCTAGTCAGGAACCGGCTACCCGATGATAATTCAATTTGAAGCGAAGCCGATAAAGATTTTGTCCAGATTATGGAAATGTGCCAATTAGGACTACCAACATTTTTCGCTCAAACTTTAATATGGAAGGGGTATATTAAAAACAAATATATCGGTCGTTTCTTTCGAAAGTGTAGTGAAAATCTTTTATCCTCGGTTGGTCCGGCAAAGTTACTATTTTCCCTCGGGGCTCACGCCCCTCGGGGAAAAATAGTGATTGCCGAACCAACCTCGGATCAAAATATTTCCACTGCACTATCTGAAACCCGTCATATTTGTATACTATACTTCCGAAATAATGGCCCGGTATATTTATTTTATATCCGACATTTGATAAGAACAAGATATCTTGACATTCTAGCTCTTGTACACGTACGTATAGTTCATCCTTTTCAAGTCTGAACTAATTAATTATAGACAACGCGCTGCGCTAACTAATCTACTTTTCCTGAAGCCACGCGCTCAGCGGAACTCGGATTTATGCCTGCGCCGTCCCTTCACGGGACTTGCCCGGTAGAGTAACATCGCTGACCGGCGCGCCCGAGAGATTGCATGTGTCGATGATCGATCTATTTCAATGATCTGTGACGTCAATGATAGAATAATGCACTATTCCATCATTGACATCACGAAATAAATTTTCTTCAGTGCGCGTTTCATTTTCAACATCGTAAAATAGTGAGAATATGTTTGGTCACATGCATGATGCTATTTAGTCCAATCAGCATACATGGTTTAATTTACGTAGGACATAAAGAAAGATGTTCATTCATTAAAAGTCCGACTCAAAATGGTGGGAAACAATGAATATCGGGCATATCATGTGACGGCCTCAAAATGTAGTCTTTCATCAAAATCCCCGAATCGAACTGGTGCGAAGACAGCATGGGCACCATGTCTTTGTTTAATCTGAAAATAACTGGCCGATGTTTTTTCCCAAGAAAATCATATATTTCTTTCAAGTTTCATGAGATTTTTGGCACACCTACTCAAGAAGATTGTTAGTTCGCGGATGCTCTGCCTCCTTTTTGCAACATGAAGTGACGTCATTAGATGTTTGGACCAATGTCGATGTAGCCTGATTAATGCAGCACAACGTATGTGTACTGTGCAGGGGAGCGTTTCATGAAAGGATTTGTAAGACGTTTTATCCGACAAATCCTGTTTTATCCGACAGTTACTATAGTAACAGTGCTTCTCAACCAATCAGAATCCAGGAAAGTGGTCAGATCTGACAACTTGTCGAACGAAAATATTGATGAAACGCCCCCAGGTGTGCATACACTGTGCGAACGGTTGATGACTGAACGCTGCATGCATTACGTTGATCTTTGAAAGGACGGCGAGAGCCCTCTTAAATCCCCGGAAAGTTGAACCTTCAATACCTAAATTAAATTCAAATGGGTTGCCTTTTGGCAATTGCAAATGCGCAATATTATTCTATAGATAACATTTAGAGTAACGACCACTATGACGATTGTTCATTTTTAAATTAAAATGTGTAAGTCTGCACCTGAAGGGCTTCAGCGCATTGAATCCTGTGTAGCTGAGCTTCAGGAATGGCTGTCTAATAACTATCTCAAGATGAATGAGGACAAGACGAAATTCCTTGTTGTGGGATCTCGTCAACAACGAGCCGAGGTGACAATAAACCATCTGCGAATTGGCAACTCTTTAATTAAGCCTTCTGATCAAGATCAACCTTGAAGTTGTGTTTGATTCCTCACAATGGAGTAGCATATCACATCATCATGAGCAAAAATGTCCCGTGACCTGTCGGGTGGAACTATGAACTTAGAAAAGTGGAGCATCTAATATAAACAATGAGGAAAAGAAAAATGGAAAATATAGAAAAACGTTGATGTATTGAATACTCATTGATTTCTTAATACGGTCGGTCACAGTCCTTTATTATTGAATATCTCACTATCCAATTAAAATATATTTAAAACTATCCCAATCGCAGAACTTTGATTGTGCATGTATACTCGATTGATTCATACGTGAAATTTGTTGAGGTTTCTGAAATATGATGCGATTCGTATTTACATGCATTGATCATGCACACTCTAAAAAATGAAGTGCTAATTTTGCTCTTAAAGAGCGTGTATAGTGACTGCACTTCGGAGTGCTGATTTGTCTAGTTCAAAAAATGAAGTGCTAATTTTGCTCTTAAAGAGCGTGTATAGTGACTGCACTTCGGAGTGCTGATTTGCCTAGTTCAAATTTGAACTAGACAAATCAGCACTCCGAAGTGCAGTCACTATACACGCTCTTTAAGAGCTAAATTAGCACTTCATTTTTTAGATGTATGCTGAGTGCCTAGACCAAGAAGTAAATACAAACACAGGTGCAACATCTAATTAATAACTAGTCGGTAAATAACTGTTGTATTTGTTTCTTAATACATGCATTCCATTTCCAACGGAAATTCAAACATAACTTAGGAGAAATAAGGAAAGGTCATAAAAGTACGATTTGCAAATGATTAATCAAAGGATTGCATCATATAGTTTGTAATAAATGACTGAATATGTTAACGCAGCCAAACATACGCAAAGGAATCTTATTTGATTTATTGATTATTGCACAAATTGCTTAGTATTAGATACGTTGAAATTTGAGAACATAGTAGCGAAACTTCTGATCAAATTTCTCACGCACCTGTGCTAAAATAAGTTGTAATAATTGTTGAAATAGGACTTGGCTGATGCAATAATAACCCTATATATTTGGAAATTTATCCACCTGATATTTTATTCTCTGGAAGGAGGGAGATCTGTGGTCCGTACTGTCCATGCTGACTGTTACATCGCGGGGTACAATAGAAGCTCTTAGAGGATTCCAGACGCAACGCATTTTCACCTTGGGGAGCAACGTCTTGACGGCCAGCGCTGATAAAACAAGAGGGAAGGGATGGCAGGCGTGAAGGGGGTTTCCTTTCCCTTCTTGCTTTATTTTCTGTCGCTATGTGTCCCATCTCTTCAGTGTAAGACATATTTTATTTGGAAAAATGATTTAGTCATCACTTCGTTCACCCATTAATCTTTTCTTTTAGTCAAGAAGAAGGATCTGGTTACAATTTGACAGGATTATTTCAGTAAAATATTTTCTCAATTTTCTTTTCTTTCTCTTTTTGGTGGGGGCATTGAGTATTTTTTTTTATCCAATCGGGGTGATTAAAGTACTCTATGATCTGTCTCCCAGGGGCTCCCAGCAAAAAATATGGGCATTTCCACCAAAATGATTAACGTTATGTCAAGCGCCCTTTACTAAAAATTCAACTTCACTATGAAAATTCCATGAGTAAAAAAATTACACGAACGAGAATTAATGTAGAAAATCATTTCAGGAACGTATAAGTCGTCAGTTGTTCAAACTGTCTATGACTTGTCCAGGTGTTTTCTTCTTTAAAATATTGAAATGCGAGCCTACGTTTTGGCACCAGAAACCACTAGATCTATTCATTAAATAATTAGCTCATTATTTCTGAAAATTAGCACTTTTTATAGAGGGGGTGTTGGCTGCATGTTAACGCAAGTTTTGTTTTTATTTTATTACAGCCAAAATTTGACAAGCAAAAAAAAAATGTTTTCACTTCCAAATTAAGATGATTTTAATAAAAGTTTTGTGTTTCTAAGGGGTGCTGCGCTTCCCTAGACCATGGCAACCGTCTTGACCTTCATTAATTCTACATATTAATGATATTATCAATTATATATTACAGATTGCAATCGCCCAAACCCTGGTCCTAACGTCATCATGTATCCATACCTAAATTCGTACTCGACGTTTATGTCCATTCATTTTTCGTGTGCTTCCGGTTATTCGGCTTCAAGCGGTTATACAAATTCTTTCTGCAACCCTGGTTACCCGGGCTCCTGGGGCGGTATTCTGAGGTCATTTTATCTTTAAAATATTTTATTTTATCTCTTAAAATGAAATTGGTATTCTGAGATGACATTTTATCTCTGATATAAAATTTTCAATTTTATCTTGCGTATAAATTTTATCTTGCGTAACAATGGATGATACGCAACAGAACAGTGCTTGCGTAGACATCCCCATCGCGTATCTGGGTATTGCAACGCGGATGATGTGCTTGCGCTCATGTTACTTTAAGGAAAAATAAAATAAACTTAAAAGAGGGTAGGGGCTATTTTATCTCCACGATGTTGATTTCACCAATATTTCTAGGTGAATTAACCCCAAATTTTGACATGAAAATGAAGAAAAATATATATTTATTGAGAATAACACCTTAATGTTATTCCTATACAATCAGAAAGTATTCCATAGGATATATCTTGACTAATGTTGTCTTTGAAATGATGCTTGAAATGATGCGATGGAGACTTCGAAAAAAGATGAGAGTATTGTCCTTTTTGTTAAAAGAAATCTCTGTAAAGACGCGCAAGCGTACAGTGCAAGCGTATTTTAAGTCAATAAATTGACGCAATCTGTCCCCTTTGACACACCTCCTGGCGGAATGGATTTCAATTGGTTGAGTGACACGAGAGAGCTATAAAAGCGCGTTTCTAATTGGATATTGATTAAAAAGTAGGTGTGTCTTACAGAGATAAAATGAAGATAAAATTGTTCTCAGAATACCGATTCGGAGAGATTTTAAGGGTATTTTATCTCACTGATTTTAATGGAGATAAAATATTTTATTTTATCTGAGATAAAATGGATCTCAGAATACCACCCCTGGAGCCCAAGCATGTCGGATATTTTATCATGCACAATAGGTAGGTACAGCCAGTAATGTAAATACTCTTTACATTTTAGGCCTAAAATAGTGTTTAAAACACATTTTCGGAACAAATATTGAACTGAAGAGTGGAGCCGAGATTGTAATGTTGTGTCCGTAGAAATAATCCACACACTAAACAAGTGTTTTATACAATGACAAGAATATCTGTGATAAATTTACTACGTTGCTGGGACAACACCGATATTTGGCAATTGCAACGGAGAAGGTTTCTATAACGTAGTTAAATCTATTGAGAAATGTCAAATCACTATGAACAGCGTAGAGGTCTTTGTCGAAAATTGGTGAACCGGTACAGCTGATCGTTGTAAGTTATTCGGAGCTGACCAAAAACCGTGTCCTCTGTCCAGAGTCATGGACGATCAACACCGCAGCTGTTCCGATTCCCCGATATCCGACATAGACTAAGCTTTTGACAATACACTGTAAAAACTGCGGTGTTAAAACTGACACCAATTTGTGTTAATAGAAGACCACACCCTGAGGTGTTAAAAAAACACCCTAGAGATTGAACATAACACCAAAGAGTGTAAATGTAACAACAAAAAGTGTTGTAATAACACCTATAGGTGTAAAACTATCACCACCAATTTAACACCGGTGTAAAATAACTGATGTGGTCCTCTATGTACACCGGTTAAGACCACAGTATTTGCTGTGTAGATTTTAGTTCTGAACGTTCCAGAACACGTCTGCGTAGTAGTTGCGAAAATTCACTTTTTTTCCTGAAATGAGATTGTATACAATTTCAAAGAGATTTAAAAAAAGAGAGACGCGTAATAATATTTATGTCTCACCTTTTAGACACTACGTCTGATCCTTGGTCGACGAACAGAACAACCACAACACGATGGTGGCAGAATACTGATGGTGAGTTTTGAGTAACTTCATATATATTTACCATTATGCCTAGTCCTACTTTGCGCAGTTGCCAAAACGTTTTCTGCATAATATCACGTATTTGGTAGTTTAAGGACGTTTGGGTAGCATGCATGGCCGTAGCTAGGATGTTCCACTGTATACAGTGGAGGAAACCAAGTGCAAAGCAGATTGCATTGAGGTATTAAAAGTTGGTATTCACATATTGACACGCTAAGACCCTCAAGCGACTGCAGTGTCTGACTTCTCTGAATGGTGTTACGAGATGATTACACGATTAACATTCAGTGGGTTGTGTTTAGCGCAAAAAAATGGGTAAAAATATAGTAATACGCCCAAATGGAAAATTGTTTACCGCTGATCATCAGTGACAAATTGCCAAAGTCCCGGCCAAAGTACAATAGTTTTTAAAGTGATTCAATGAAATTTACTCTATCTAGGATTGAAAATCAGCGTTTCAGCTGCTAATAATTTCGATACTTTATGTAAGGCAGAAATGATCAGCAATTTATCAGACAGCCAGTTGTGTACCAAAATATATGTGATATCGCAATTAGGGACACCGTAACATTCAGAATGTTTCCGGCAGGCATAGTCTATGTCTAGAAGTAGACTCGGTGTATGACGAACCTGGGCTACTTCTCGCTATATTTCAAAGACCATAGGCCTAATGACTCCCTCCCTTGACTTCAATTTCTTCTAAAATGTTCAATTATCGCGGATTGAACATGAGGAAGGGATATGGTATGCTAGAGTTGTTTCTATATTACGCCTTTCAGAAACACCTTTTACCGATCCATAGGAGAATCGACCAACTACAACAACTTCAACGTGGTAAATCAGTATCACCTGAGTGTATAGTTGCGATTTGATTTCGCATTTATATCACATCTTAGATGATCATTTGAATACACAAACGGTACAACAGAATAAGATACAGAGTTCCACTGACTTTATTTTGCACCCTTTAGAACCTACCGCTGATCCTTGGACGGACCGACCAACTCCTACTAGATGGCGGTGGAATACTAATGGTATGTGTTGTATATCTTCTAATGTGTAACCAGATTCTGTAATTGCCAATAAAAGTATTTGTATTCACATTTTGATGACCATTCGAACACACACACGAGTTTAAAGTGAGTTGATCACAATACAGTATCAATGATTTCATTTATTTTCTTCAGAACCTACTGCTGATCCTTGGACGGACCGACCAACTCCGACAAGATGGCGGTGGAATACTGATGGTAAGTGTTGTATATATTCTAATATTTAACCAGATTCTGTTTTTGCCATTTGAAAGGTATTTTATGATGATCATTTGAACCCCAAAGTAAGTTAATCTCACTACGGTATCATTGATTTCATTTATTTTCTTCAGAACCTACTTCTAATGTTTAACCAGATTCTGTTATTGCCAATTTAAAACTATTTTCCGATGATAATTCCTTTTAATGTCCTATTTTCATCAGTACGACATTCGATGTTATAAATACTTAATTAAGATATATGAGCTTATATAAAAGTATTTTACTGGTATTTTTTTCAGAACCAAGAACGGCAGAACCAGCAGAAACGACACCTGGGTGGTGGAATCATCATACAACTTCAAGTCCAAACTATCCTCCAGTGGGTAGGTTGCTTTGTGTATATAATTGTCTTTTTTGGTTTTCTTTTATTTTCGTATGATTTGTAATTTTGTATCTGTATCATTTTGTAACTGTTGATGTTGATTCATATATTCAATAAAAATTGATATTGAAGTATATAAAAACAGTTTGGAAGGGAGGGAGGGGGGGGGGGACACAAGAATATTCTACAGCTCCAGAAAGTATTTTTTCGAAGATTTATGTACCCTTTTCAACATCATAAGAGTCGTAGTAATGTCTACGTATCTCAGAAAAAATTTTCAAGATCAGATGGAAAGCATCAGTTATCTATTTTCTTTCATGAAACAGATGTAAATGTCACTCTTTCTATCGATGACACCAGGATTATCTCATCTCCAAATTATCCTTCAAGTTACCATAACAACGCCAGATACACTTGGTACATCCGCGCACGGCCGAGGGGTTATGATGTGGTTGTAAAGTTTTTGGATTTTGAAACTGAAAGGAATTTTGACTATCTCACCATTGGTACTGGAGATTCACCAGATTCCCCCAACAATTCTAGTCAGATTGAGCGACTCTCGGGTTCTTCATACTACCCTTCATATGTAAGGTAGAGTATGGAGACTGACTTGAAATACTCACGAGGGAGTGAATGATGTGCACATGTTGTGCTTGGGAATGACGGCATTCACTTTGATGACCACGATAATGAATCTGTAGGCGATTTGGTACTGTAGGTATTGAACGCGTTTTAAAAAGCCAAATTATTATTGTTTTGTTATTATCAATTTTAGCTACATATAAGACGACTATCATTCATTATTACTCCTTGTGAAGACAAAATGGTTATCATAGATTCTAAAAGAGATGTAGATGAAATTTATTATAAATTTAGGAAACTTTCACTTCGCTTCTATGTATCATTTGGTTTCATGGGAAGATAATCGCTTCAAGACTTAAGAAGGTTTTCCTTTTCCTTTTCGTAAAATTAGATTAGAAGAGCCGACAGGCTGGATCCAGTTCACCAGTGATTATTCTGTTGTAAGAAGAGGATTTCAGCTCGAAATTAGTCTTATAAACTCGTCGTTACCATGGGAACGTAAGATGCTATTTTATATATTTTCCCATTTTAATTGCACTTTGTATTGCTTGATGATCATTTGAATACACATGATGTCTTTCACAATCTCAACGTGAAGAGAACGCCATGTGCAACAAAGTGCAATGATTGATATAATTCAGCACTGACATTTATCAGCAAATGGCCGAATCCCGACGGTTGATTTGGGTTTTCTTCCGTAAAGTTCTCTGCATAATATCCTAATGTATAAACAAATAGTCATGTCACGACTTTGGTGATCATTTGAATACGTTAACGTTATAACAGAGTTAATTAGAGAGTACCGATAATTTTATTTCTCACCCTGTAGAACCTACCGCTGATCCCTGGACGGACCGACCTACTCCGACAAGATGGTGGTGGAATACTGATGGTAAGTGTTGTATATCTTCTAATGTTTAACCTAAGTCTGTAGTTGCCAGTTTTAAAGATATTTGTATCAAGTTCTGAAGTTCATTTGAATAAACACACGTCTAACATGTCTAAGAGCGAGTTAATCACAATACAGTATCAATGATTTCTTTTATTCTCTTCAGAACCTACTGCTGATCCTTGGACGGACCGACCAACTCCAACAAGATGGCGGTGGAATACTGATGGTGTGTGTTGTATATCTTCTAATGTGTAACCTGATTCTGTAATTGCCAATAAAATTTTTTTTATTCACATTTTGATAATCATTCGAACACACACACGAGTTTAAAGTGAGTTAATCACAATACAGTATCAATGATTTCTTTTATTTTCTTCAGAACCTACTGCTGATCCTTGGACGGACCGACAAACTCCTACAAGATGGCGGTGGAATACTGATGGTAAGTGTTGTATATATTCTAATATTTAACCAGATTCTGTTTTTGCCATTTGAAAGGTATTTTTTGATGATCATTTGAACCCCAAAGTAAGTTAATCTCACTACGGTATCATTGATTTCATTTATTTTCTTCAGAACCTACTTCTCATATTTAACCAGATTCTGTTATTGCAATTTGAAAGGTATTTTTCGATGATAATTCGAACACAAAAGTAAGTTAATCTCACTACGGTATCATTTATTTCATTTATTTTCTTCAGAACCTACTGCTGACCCTTGGACGGACCGACCAACTCCGACAAGATGGCGGTGGAATACTGATGGTGAGTTTTCTTTATACAAGTATTTTTCGTCTGAATGTAGTTATCAAAATGTAATTATCAAATATCTAAGAAGTATTTGAGAGTTAATTAAATCATGTTAGTACAAGATAAAGGTCGCAGAAACAAAATTTTTATGAACGTTCGATATGTGTACCCGATGTGCCCCATTTTGCAGAGTCCATTGAAACAGGTGAAGATTTTCATTCAAGACAATACACATTGCCGTATATCTATAATGCGATTAATTTATGTTTTAATTTCCACCGTTGAGTAAATTCTTTATCCCGATGAACGTAAGGCAAAACAGGTCCTTTAAATGCCCCATTCCTATCAGTACGACATTCGATGTTATACATTCTTAATTAAGATATATGACCCTATATAAAAGTATTTTACTGGTATTTTTTTTCAGAACCAAGAACGGCAGAACCAGCAGAAACGACACCGTGGTGGTGGAATCATCATACAACTTCAAGTCCAAACTATCCTCCAGTGGGTAGGTTACTTTGTCTGTATAATTGGCTTTCTTTTTCCCCCCCCCATGATTTGTAGTTTTGTATCTCTTTTTTTTTGTAACTGTTGATGTTGATTTATATATTAAATACGTATATATATAAAGATAGTAAAAATTAAGATGTTTGCTTCGAATTAAATGTGTTCACATATTCCAATAGTTTATAAGGGTCGTGTTTTGAAAGAGAGAGAGAGAAAGAAAAGCCGAGGGAAGGGGGGGGGGACAAGAGAATATTTTCCAGCTCCAGAAAGCATTTTTCTATGATTTTTGCACATCTCTCTCTTTCAATTTCGTCAGTCCTAGTAATGTCTACGTATCTCAGAAAAATGTTCAAAATGGAAAGCCTCAGTTATCTATTTTGTTTTTTATCAAACAGATGTAAATGTAACTCTTTCTATCGATGACGCCAGGATTATCTCATCTCCAAATTATCCTTCAAGTTACCATAACAACGCCAGATACACTTGGTACATCCGCGCACGGCCAAGGGGTTATAATGTGGTAGTAAAGTTTTTGGATTTTGAAACTGAAGGGAATTATGACTATCTCACCATTGGTACCGGTGATTCACCCAACGATGCTAGTCAGATTGAGCGGCTCTCCGGCTCTACATACCCTTCATATGTAAGGTAGAGTATGTAGACTGACTACTCCCCAGGGAGTGAAGGATGTGCATATAATTATGTTGTGTGTGGAAATGACTGCATTCAATTTTATCATGATAATGATGAATTTATTGGCGATTTGGTACTGTAGGTATTGAACGCGTTTTAAATAGCCAAATTATTATTATTATGATCATCAAATTTAGCTACATATGAGACAGAATTATTTATGAATACTCCTTGTGAAGACAAAATGGTAATCGTAGATTGTAATAGAGATAATAGATGTATATTCTTAATAAACTTAGGAAACTTTACACTTCGCTTCTATGTATTATTTGGTTTTCATGGAAAGATAATCGCTTTAAGACTCTAAAAGGTTTTCCTTTTCCTTTTCGTAAAATTAGATTAGAAGAGCCGACAGGCTGGATCCAGTTCACCAGTGATTTTTCTGTTGTAAGAAGAGGATTTCAGCTCGAAATTAGTCTTGTAAACTCGTCGTTACCATGGGAACGTAAGATGCTATTTTATAAATTTTTCCCATTTTAATTGTACTTTGTATTGCTTGATGATCATTTGAATACACGGGATTGTCTTCCACAATCTCAACGTGAAGAAAACATGTGCAACAAAGTGCAATGATGGATAAAACACAGCATTGGCATTTATCAGCAGATGGTCGAATCCGACAGTTGATTTGGGTTTTCATCAATAAAGTTTTCTGCATAATATCCTAATGTATCAACAAATATTCATGTCACGAATTTGATGATCATTTGAATACGCTAACGGTATAACAGAGTTAATTACAGAGTACCACTGATTTTATTTCTCACCCTGTAGAACCTACCGCTGATCCCTGGACAAACCGACCTACTCCGACAAGATGGTGGTGGAATACTGATGGTAAGTGTTGTATATCTTCTAATGTTTAACCGAAGTCTGTAGTTGCCAGTTTTAAAGATATTTGTATCAAGTTCTGAAGTTCATTTGAATAAACACACGTCTAAAAGCGAGTTAATCATACTGCTGTAGTGTTAGTTTCATTTATTCTCTTCAGAACCTACTGCTGATCCTTGGACAGACCGACCAACTCCGACAAGATGGCGGTGGAATACTGATGGTGAGTTTTCTTTTTCTTTAGAATGGAACCTCAGTGTAGTTGCCAAAGTGTATAGTTTTGAAATATCAAAGTGGTACATTGTAAATTGCATATTGGAGATTATTTGGTAATGTTAATACATGGAAAAAGATGTTGCAATAATATTGAGACAATTAGGTTTATTCAAAGATAGAAGTGTACAAAATACACTGCAGTACATTAATATGGGGATGAATTCTCTTCCCAATGATAAACATGGTGGTATGAGAGAATTATCTCCAGTGCAATTAATATATTTTCATATCCCCCGTTTGAGTGAATTATTGTAGTCTGTCCTGATGGATGTAAGGCAAAAAGAGAGGAGCTATTTTGAATGACGCTTTACCTACAATTTTATAAACATGAACTTCAAGGTTAGAGACCGTCAATTGTCGATATATAAGCTGAAATAAGCAGTATTTTACTGGTATTTTTTCAGAACCACGAACGGCAGAACCAACCCCGTGGTGGTGGAATCATCATACAACTTCAAGTCCAAACTATCCTCCAGTGGGTAGGTTGCCTTGTGTAATTAATTGTCTTTTTTCCATTTCTCTCCCCCATGATTTGTAATTTTGCATCTATAATTATTTTGTACTATTTTAATGTTGATTCATATATTCAATGAATATTGAAAGATGAAAAAATTGTTATGACGTTTGCATCCAATTAAATGTGTTCACATATTCAAATATTTTCTATGAGATGTGTTTTAAAAGAGCGAGGGAGAGAGAGAGAGAGACGGAGAAGGGGGGGGATATTCTAAAGCTCCAGAAAGTAATTTTTTAAATGATTTTTTTTACTTATCTTTTTCAAATTCATAAGAGTAGAAGTAATGCCTAATTATTTCAGAAAAATATGTTTAACCTGCAAAGCATCAGTTATCTATTTTGTTTCTCATCAAACAGATGTAAATGTAACTCTTTCTATCGATGACACCAGGATTATCTCATCTCCAAATTATCCTTCAAGTTACCATAACAACGCCAGATACACTTGGTACATCCGCGCACGGCCAAGGGGTTATAATGTGGTAGTAAAGTTTTTGGATTTTGAAACTGAAAGGCATTATGACTATCTCACCATTGGTACCGGAGATTCACCCAACAATGCTAGTCAGATTGAGCGGCTCTCCGGCTCTACACACCTTTCATATGTAAGGTAGAGTATGGAGACCGACTGCCGTATGCATATCCTCGATTCCTTGTTTAGTATTCCAGTTACCTGGAATATTCCCCAAGGACTGCATTGAATTGATGATGGGGATATTATCAGCACTTAGATATAGTGCAATGCATGAACGTCACATGGAGGGGGAGGGGGCAGGGGACACGTCCCCCTAAAATTTGAAGGGTATAGAAATCTCAGCTCGCACTTCGCGCTCACATTTTCCGGTTTATAGCTGTTTATGATTACGTTGATGATTTGAACGTTCCGTTTTCCGGTCTGAAAATGATAAAATTTTCAACTTGCGCTTGCACTTGGGCCTTATGAAAGATATATTTTCATTTATTATTCACGTCATATTATTGAACACAATACAAAATAATGAAAACGTTAATCAGGGCGAGGAAAAATACAGCTGAACTGATTGTTTATACGTAAATTCTTATTATACTTTCTTAATAAAAAGGGTACTTAAAATGAAAGAATAAAATGGGCAGCAAGTTCCCCCGACGTAATCAAAATCATCGGTAAACTATTAGTACTAGCAGCAATTACCCGTGGCAGCACAGGGGGTAGGAGTCATTTTTCTTTATCAAAGTGTGTGTGTGGGAGAGGGGGGAGCCAAATTAGCCAAATTATAGTAAGGATTATAGTAAGGATACCTGTCATGCTGATAAATATCCAATGAAGGAAACAGTCACCAATGAAACTTAACAACGTGAACTGATGAAAGAACATAACATTGACTGTATGGAGCGGGGGAGGGGGATGCAAGGAGGGGCACATGCCCCCCATTTTTTTAGTACCCGCATCCGCATCTCATTATAGCTACACTTAGTATTATTATTCGTTGGGAAGACAATTGTTTCCACTGATTGACATAAACTTTTAGATTGAGTATTTCAATAGAACACACACTTATTTTACATACCATCAGTTGTTCTTAGATATACCGCCAGTTGAATGTTTCGAATAGTTTTCCTTTTTCCTTTGCCTAAAATTAGATTAGATGAGCCGACAGGCTGGATACAGTTCACCAGTGATTATTCTGTTGTAGCAAGAGGATTTCAGCTCGAAATAAGTCTGGTAAACTCGTCCGTTCCATTTGAAGGTAAGGTGCTATTGAATTCATCTAAAAAAAACATTTTTTAAAATCGTACATTGTAATGTTGTGTTGGTAAAGTACGATTGTTTTGATCATGTTTATTTGGTTGATTCATCTTTTTTTCAGTAAAGTAGCAGATTCGCACATAAAAATGTTACCATTTTGTTAATTACTTTTAGTAGCATATTACATGGTTCATCGGCTAGTCCCCGATTTAATTTTAAATTAAAATTGCTGATGTGCTGATGTGTTTGGTCATGGTGATGACAATTTGAATACACAAGATTGTCTGCCACATCGGAATATTAGAGGAAACCATAAATATGCCAAAAAGGGTGCAATGATCTAAAATTCAGCGTTGGAATTCCCAGAAGACGTTGGAATATTGCCGGTCGTTTTTCATGATTTTGCATAATTATCTTCCATGAAAACTTTGTCCTTGGCATTGACGAGCAATTTAAAGACTTACCAGTTTATATCGAGATGACACGGTGAGAAATGAGCACCGAGGATGAACTTGTCTGAAGTATGAAAGAGAATACAATCAGAGATTTTTTTTATATTCCAACCCTTCAGAACCCACCAGTGATCCTCGGACGGACCGACCGACTCCAACAAGGTGGTGGCGTACCGAGGGTAGGTTTGCCAAGATAATAGCTTAGTTGTAAAGCATGGGTTCTGTGTGAACATTGAAATACGCAATAGCGGACATTGCAAAATAGGACACCGCTCGTTAAAAGTGTATTTCCGAACGCAACCATCTAAACGAATGATTATTTTAATGGGTTCGCTTTTAATTTTGTTATCTTACAAAGTGAATCTGAAGACTTTATGAGAAACATCACAAGTTAAGATACGACCCGCACTCTTTTAACTCGTTCTCTTGCAGGCTCTACATCGATTTCTTTATCTTGGGAAATGTATTTCTCGACCTTTTTTTTCCACCAGGTGATATGGACGCCATGTCATATTTATTCAATCAGTTTATGAACAATCATCAAATTTACAACTTCTAAGAAATGTGGCAAAAAATGATTCCATGACATTCACTGAGTTTTTATCATTTATATCGATCTCTGAGACAATAGCCACTGGTATCTGTTTTCGCTCATGATTGCATTTCAGGGCCTGGAACAGTAGAACCAAACTACCCTCCCGTAGGTAAGAAGCTATTTCTACGTCAAGGTAGTGTACGACTATTCGGACTTGAAGGAATATGTTAATTATGACACATCCATGTAGTACAACCATAGAGCTATGGTACGATCGTGTGGAGACAGTGAAATGCAACTTCTTGGCGTCAATGCTAAAAGCAAATACGGGTTATTTATAGCAAAATCTGATACATATTTACTTTCATTTGCCTTACCACTCAACATTATATAGCTCACCGACTTGGTTTTGAATTTAGGTCTCCGGATTGGGACATAATTACTGAGCAACATTTATCTGAGCTATGGAGTCCTTAAAACATATCACTAATCATAAGCAATACTTAATTTCCGTATTTCCTAACTTGTGGTTTTGCAGAATCAAATGTTTTTCTATCTGCCGGGCACCCTAGGAACATAACGTCTCCAAACTATCCCTCAAATTACCACAACGGCGCCAGATACATTTGGGACATTTTTGCACCCGAAGGATATGAGGTGGTTATACAGATTCTGGATTTCCGAACGGAACAATGTTGTGACTTCCTCGATATAGGAACCGGCTTTTCGCCTAGCGACGCCCAATTACTTTATCAGATTTCCGGTTCTAATCCGCCGACACATCTCAGGTTCGTATATTGCAAGAGCCCATGTCCTACATTCTTTGAAATCTTTACAACACTTTCTTTGTCTTGTATTTGGAACTGTTGAAGATTCTTCAAAATACAAAAAAAAAATGGAGCAAAACGCAACTCCATGTGACGTATTTTTCCGCAGTTGATTATATGGGTATGATTGGTTACAATGTTAAGATACTTCTTTTTATATTATTCTTCCGTCTTATATTTTAAAATCGAATTTGAAGAGAATCTCCCATCCCTTTTCACTACATTTGTAGACCCTTCATCCAGTAACGACGCTCTTGAATTTAGATGAACTGTCTTGGAAATTTAAATGTCATCCTTAAAGATTAGGACGGTGTGATTGTTGTGATGCAATTAACAAATGTACAATTCGACAGTGACCGTTCAATTGATTTTTGTATGCTTTGATTTTCAGATTGAATATGAGAAGTGGATGGATAGAGTTCTATAGTGATGGTTCCGTCACCGACAGAGGATTTTTAATTGAAATCGATGTTGAACAAACAGGAGGAGGTAAACGATTTAAGTCTACGGATTTTGATAATTACGTATGGATAACTTGCTTACCGTTTCAGTTTGGGAATTTGTTTTTAAATGGGATGTGAAAGAAGAATTAAAAAGAAGATAAAATGCCCAAAACAAAATGATTATGTGATCATGCAAGCTGACAATATTTCCAGGCTTGACTACTCTATGAGGTCCTTCTTGCCCAGGATGCTGTGATCGTGCACTGTAAAACAGTGGTGTTAAAACTGACACCAATTGGTGTTAATAGAGGACCACACCTTGAGGTGTTAAAATAACACCCTAGAGATTGAACATAACACCAGAGAGTGTAAATGTAACAACCATAGGTGTTGTAATAACACATATAGGTGTAAAACTAACACCACCAATTTTGGTGTGATCCTCTATGTACACCGGTTAACACCACAGTTTTTGCTGTGTGGCTTCATGGGAGTCTGTTACTGCAATTCTTACTGCCAGGGTAATGGTGACTGCTGCCATGATTATGCAAAAATTTGAACAAATTGCAGGTTTCAGACGTGTGTCACAATTTTGTCTACTGTAAGTAATGAAAATCAATATTGTCAACTTTGTGTTTGTGACGCGATTTCTGTAATACATAATTATGCAAGTACGTATTACAAAGTAATTGCCAAATACCAGTACCTCGTCTCCGATAAACAACATAAAGAATGGTATAGACAGATAACGCGTGTTATATTCCACCTATAATATTAAACTACAGCAAGGCGCGTGCAGGAGAGTGTTTCCTGGACTTGTCGGATGTTTCATCTGACATGTCCTGTTTTATCCGACAGTTGTCATAAGAACTGTACTTGTCGGCACATCGTAAGGGATCGTAATCCAGAAAAGTTGTTAGATCGGACAGCTTGTCAGACCAAAAAAAATGAAGAACGCTCCCCAAGTATGATGCAAATCACTGACGTAAATCCAAGCGGTGAATGTTGTTCAAGGGAGATTGGGGGAGATGAAGTATTTATTTCACCCCACTTGATTAGTATGACGTCAAGGATTTAGCCTTATGATGGAAATCGGCGATTACTTCCATATGACCAGATTCGATCGATACGAATGGTCAAGATTATAGAACAATAATTGACGTGCATTATAAGATTTGGGCTAAAATGATTTCACCATACTCACTTAATAGGTGTTATCATTTATGTTGTTCTCGGAGACGAGGTACTGGTATCTGTTTTTGTTCATGTATTTCAGGGCCTAGTACAGAAGAACCTGTCACAAACCCGGGATGGTGGACTCCTACTAACTCCCCTCCCGTCGGTAAGAATATCAATATGTATTTAAAAAAATATACATCAAGGTAGTGTATGGCTATTCGAATTTGCAGGAAATTGTTAACAATGACACATTTATGTAGTATATACGATCATGTGGAGACAGTGAAAATGCAATATCTCGGCTTCAATACTGAAAGGAAATATGGGTTAAACATGTTAAAGTGATTGGTTAAAATTGGTTTGACTTTTGACAAATCTGAGCGAGAAGGTCACACTTGTCACGTGTGTCTGTGATATGTTACAAAAATGAAGCCCAGAAAAAATTGCGTTCGAAAATAATTATTTAGTGCTTCAAAAATTGAAATATAAAGTGACCGGAAACACCATCTTAATTTCATCCCATACACTTATGTGTACTATTTAAGGCGTCTATAAGACGACTATTTACAAAATCGGGGTTTGCCTTGTAGTTTTAGCTTTTCATTCTCAATAATGGTTGTTTTCAGGGTTTATTAGTTCTAATACATGCACTTGTACACATGCTTTATCTTGGTTTAAGAATTTTTTAAATCGGCTGCTCACAAAGTTAAACAATACCTTTAAAGGCCGGTCACACTCATGGTCACACTAGGTGCGTCTTCATCAGCTCGAGCTTGAAGAATAGCGCGCTATTCCTGATCCAGTGAATTAGCCCGATCAGAGAATAGCGAGCTAATTTTGCAATGAAGACGGAAATAGCGCGCTATTCTGATCGGAAAATAAACCACCAAAATCTTGGACTTATTTTCAGAATAGCGAGCTAATTCGCAAAATAGCGCGCTATTCTTTTCGCGTCTTCACCAGCTCGAGCTCAAATTTCGGGTTTATCGATCCCACCATGCACTGCAACAATCAATTTCCGGCTCTTACAACAACAAAACACACGTGTACGTGTACGCACACGTACTGTGTACGTACCATAGAGTTAAATACATACTAAACTTTATATAACTCTATGGTACGTACGCAGACGGTCCGAATGTTGGCGCGGTAAAATTTTAAAACCGCGCGCTTGTTCCTTTGAAGCGCGCATGCGCCAGTTTCGGGCTTAAACTCGAGCTCGAGCTGGTGAAGACGGGATCGCACACTCCCACTGACTTCGGGCTTATTTCTCTGATCCCACATTAGCGCGCTATTCTTCAAGCTCGAGCTGATGAAGACCCACCTTATGTACTTACGGATGCGAAGAGGATGAAAGACGGAAAGAATAGTGCACCATGCGCTGGAAAACGCTGTGCATCGTTTATTTACTCATTGCATACGTGCTTTATACATCTATCCATTGAGCATCCGTCCACTGTGATTTCATCCGCGTAAAAGGCTTTGAGCCGAACAAAACTTATAGAACGGATGAACTTTCCTCCGGGTACTATGTAAATCCGCAACATATACGAACAACAAACGTTCAATGTTCGTACCATCGATTAAACGTCTGCTGTATCTTCTCTGCATCCTCTGGGCATCCTCGCAGCTCAGATCCACTGGAGCTGAACAACGGAAAGAGGGAGGAAAGATAAGGTACATGGATTGTCTATACGTCGTTAGTAGCACGGAAATAGTAAGGATGTAAGCGTATGCATCTCGTAAGTAAAGCATTCAGTATCCCTGGTAGCCCCTTAGGAGCTGTCATCCACTTCGATTTGTTTTCATCCGCCAGGTTTCCGATGAACTTCCGTTTAACATCCGCGCAACATACTACCCACGTCCGTTATTTTCGGTTATGTTTTCGCAAAATTTTCGCCATTTCTGGAGCGGATGAAAACGGATCGAGCCAGACCAAATTTTGCTCGTCCGCTTTGTCCTTAATGAATATGTATTGTATCCGTCGGCCAGTGGGACCAGGCCTTTATTTAGAGCAGAATTTCATACATGTGTAATTCAATTTGCCTTACCACGCAACGCTATATTGCTCACTGACTTGGTTTTGAATTTGGGTCTCTGGATTGCGACACAACCACTTTAGCTACATGAGTCCTGTATCTGATCTATGTCGCACTAAAAAAAGAACTATCACGTCCCCTTTAATGGTATGCAAAATGTTGCTGCAGTTATTGATTCCTGTATTTTATCATTTGTGTTTTTTCAGGAGAATATGTTTATCTAGTTGCCGGACACCCTTGGAACATAACATCTCCAAACTATCCATCGAATTATCACAACAGCGCCAGATACACTTGGTACATCGTGGCACCGGAAGGATATGAGATGGTTATCAATGTTCTGGATTTCCGAACCGAACAATGTTGTGACTTTCTCAAGATAGGGACCGGCTATTCTCCTAGCGACGGTCAAAAACAGTATCAGATTTCCGGTTCTAATTCGCCTTCAGATCTCAGGTTCGAACGTATATTGCAAGAGCCCAGGTCCTACACTCTTAGAAATGTTTAGAATTTTTCTTTGTGATGTATTCGGAACGTTTGAAAATTCTCCAATAAAGCAGAAAAGGGGAAGCCCTTCAAGAGACGCCCCCTTAGTTGATTACTATTTGGTATGATTGGTGGCAAGATTTAGTTATTTTGGATAATATTCAAATTTGAAAAAGAACCATCTCTGTTTTATTGCTTTTAAAATCTCTACACCCAGTAACACCGCCCCTGAACTAGATAATATTCATGTTCACCCATCACGGCCAAATGACACCGTAAAAATTAAGATGGCCCATAGTTCGACAATAATTGAATTGATTATTTTGCTTTGATTTTACAGATTAAATGGGACGAGGGGATGGATAGAGTTCTATAGTGATGGTTCCGTCACAGACAGAGGATTTTTCCTTCAAATCAATCTGGAACATATTGGAGGAGGTTAGCGATATAAGCTTGAAAAATTTCTTTCCATCTTAGTTTGGAAACTTGTAAAGGGATGTCAAGGAAGAACGAAATAGATAAAATGCAAAAAAAGTGATTAAGTGATGAAGTAAAGTCAATCACGGAGGAGTATTCCTTCAAATCAATCTGGAACATCCCTGAGGAGATAGCAATTTAAGCTATAAGCACATTTTATTCATTTGTTAATCACGTATACGGGTTGATTTCTTTCCATTTCAGTTGGGAAACATGTTGTAAAGAAATAGATAGGCAGTGAAATGCAACTTCTTAGCGTCAATGCTGAAAGCAAATGTGGGTTATTTATTGCAGAATCTCATACATGTGTAAATGAATTTACCTTACCACGCCACATTATACAGACCTGTTATTGAATTTGGGTCTCCGACACAACCACTATGGGTGCATGACTGTATCTGAGCTATGGCGCCCTCAAAACAGAACTGTTGCGCTCCCTTTAATGGTATGTAAACAATATCACAAATCATATGCAGTTCTTGATTCCTGTATTTTATAAATTGTGTTTTACAGGAGAATATGTTTATCCAGTTTCCGGACACCCTCTGAACATAACGTCTCCAAACTATCCCTCAAATTATCACAACGGCGCCAGTTACACTTGGTACATCGTGGCACCGGAAGGATATGAGGTGGTTATAAATGTTCTGGATTTCCAAACCGAACAATGTTGTGACTTTCTCAACATAGGGACCGGCTATTCGCCTAGCGACGGTCAAAAGCAGTATCAGATTTCCGGTTCTTATTCGCATTCAGATTTCAGGTTCGTATATTGCAAGTTCTACACTTTAAGAGATATTTAGAAATGTTCTTTGTGATGTATTCGGAACTTTTAAAGATTCTTAACAAAAGCAGAAAAGGGAGAGCCCTCCACTAGACCACCCCTCAATATGATCAAGGAGATATCACCGACATCTCCTTGGTATGATCGGTGGCAAGATTGAGTTCTTTTGGATAATATTCGTCTTCCTTCTTTTTCAAATTTAAAAAGGAACCCCCCGTTTTATTGCTTTTAATATCTCTACATCCAGTAACATCCCTCCTGAATTTTGATAATATCCACGTTCACCCATTACGGCCAAATGACACCGTACACGATTGAGATGGCGTTAATATATTATTATTATATATAATAATTAAATTGATTGATTTGCTTTGATTTTTTTAGATTAAATGGAACAAGGGGATGGATAGAGTTCTATAGTGATGGTTCCATCACAGACAGAGGATTTTTCCTTCAAATCAATCTGGAACGTACTAGAACTGAAGAACCTGTCACAAACCCGGGATGGTGGACTCCTACCAACTACCCTCCCGTTGGTAAGAATATCACTATAAAGAAAACTATTTCTACATCAAAGTAGTGTATGACTATTCGAACTTGCTGAAATATGTTAACAATTATACAATCGTGTAGAGATAGTGAAAATGCCATTTCTTGGCTTCAATACTGAAAGGAAATATTGGTTTAACGTGTTAAAGGCCGGTCCCACTGCACTTACGGATGCAAAGATGTAAAACGGAAAAATAGTGCCATCCGTTGGAGAATGCTATGCATCCGTTGTGTACTCATTGCATAGGCTACGTGCTTCGTACGCTCCATCGCGCATCCGTCACTGTGGTTCATCCGCGCAAAAATTTGTTTGCTGCACAAAACTTACAGAACGGATGAACTTTCCGCCGGGTACTATATAAATCCGCAACATATACGAGCAACAAACGTTCAATGTTCGTACCATCGATTAAACGTCTGCTGTATCTTCTCTGCATCCTCTGGGCATCCTCGCAGCTCAGATCCACTGGAGCCGAACAACGGAAAGAGGGAGGAAAGATAAGGTACATGGATCGTCTATACGTCGTTAGTAGCACGGAAATAGTAAGGATGTAAGCGTATGCATCTCGTAAGTAAAGCATTCAGTATCCCTGGTAGCCCCTTAGGAGCTGTCATCCACTTCGATTTGTTTTCATCCGCAAGGTTTTCGATGAACTTCCGTTAAGCATCCGCGCAACACACTACCCACGTCCGTTATTTTCGGTTATGTTTTCGCAAAATTTTCGCCATTTTTCCCCATTTCTGGAGCGGATGAAAACGGATCGAGCCAGACCAAATTTTGCTCGTCCGCTGTGTCCTTAATGAATATGTATTGTATCCGTCGGCCAGTGGGACCAGGCCTTTATTTAGAGCAGAATCTCATACATGTGTAGTTCAATTTGCCTTACCACGCAACGCTATATTGCTCACTGACTTGGTTTTGAATTTGGGTCTCTGGATTACAACACAACCACTTTGGCTACATGAGTCCTGTATCTGATCTATGTCGCACTCAAAAAAGAACTATCACGTCCCCTTTAATGGTATGCAAAATGTTGCAAAGCATATGCAGTTATTGATTCCTGTATTTTATAATTTGTGTTTTTGCAGGAGAATATGTTTATTTAGTTGCCGGACACCCTCGGAACATAACATCTCCAAACTATCCATCGAATTATCACAACAGCGCCAGATACACTTGGTACATCGTGGCACCGGAAGGATATGAGATGGTTATAAATGTTCTGGATTTCCGAACCGAACGATGTTGTGACTTTCTCAAGATAGGGACCGGCTATTCTCCTAGCGACGGTCAAAAACAGTATCAGATTTCCGGTTCTAATTCGCCTTCAGATCTCAGGTTCGAACGTATATTGCAAGAGCCCAGGTCCTACACTCTTAGAAATGTTTAGAATTTTTCTTTGTGATGTATTCGGAAGGTTTGAAAATTCTCCAATAAAGCAGAAAAGGGGAAGCCCTTCAAGAGACTCCCCCTTAGTTGATTACTATTTGGTATGATTGGTGGCAAGATTGAGTTCTTTTGGATAATATACTTTCGGCTCTCTTCTTTTTCTTTCAAATTTGAAAAAGAACCATCTCTGTTTTACTGCTTTTAAAATCTCTACACCCAGTAACACCGCCCCTGAATTTAGATAATATTCATGTTCACCCATCACGGCCAAATGACACCGTAAACAATAATTAAGATGGCCTATAGGTCGACAATGATTAAATTGATTGGTTTGCTTTGATTTTTCAGATTAAATGGGACAAGGGGATGGATTGAGTTCTATAGTGATGGTTCCGTCACAGACAGAGGATTTTTCCTTCAAATCAATCTGGAACATACTGGAGGAGGTTAGCGATATAAACTTGTTAATTTCTTTCCATCTCAGTTTGGAAACTTGTTGTAAAGGGATGTCAAAGAAGAACGAAATAGATAAAATGCAAAAATAAAGTGATTAAATGCAAAAATAAAGTGATTAAATGATGAAGTAAAGTCAATCACGGAGGATTCTTCCTTCAAATCAATCTGGAACATACCGGAGGAGGTAGCAATTTAAGCTATAAGCACATTTCATTCATTTGTTAATCACGTATTTGGGTTGATTTTCTTTCCATTTCAGTTTGGAAACTTATGGTAAAGGGATGTCAAAGAAGAATGAAATAGATAAAATGCAAAAAAAATGAAGTGATTAGGTGACCAAGGAAACAATATTGTCAGACTTGACTACTCATTTCTAGGCCCCTCTTGTCACGGATGCTGCGATTGTGGTTACGTTGGAGGTTGTTACTGCGATTCTTACTGCCAGGGTAATGGTGACTGCTGTCATGACTATGCCCAGGTTTGCACAAATGGTAGGTAGGAGTAATCTCCGATTCACTTTCCCCTCTGTAATTAATGTGAATTCATACTTCATACATTACACTTTATCAACGACTAGATCACTCGAGAACTTTATGTTTTAATGTTTCCCTTTGTATTTACTGTGATATAGGCATATTTTGTCGCACATAACACAACACATTTACCCATGATTTGATTGTAGATCATTTTAGTATGTTGTATCATTGTACATATAGAGACACATCACCCTAGTTTTCTAAAGAAATCTTTAATTCAACAATCACTTTTCAGAAACGATGACAAATCTGCATTGTGATAGTACCTCGATGACGCTTATAATGGACAAAGACCTTCTGGAGATCGGCGATCATGCTAGTGATGTCCATTTCGAAGACGAATCTTGTTTTGGTTACTACCACGACATGTCCCATGTTGCAATCACCACTCCATACGATGGGTGTGGGACTAAGCAAGAGGTATGATCAGTAGATGTGAGGGTGCGTGTGTGTGGGGCTGTATGAACTATCCATAAGCCCCCATCCCACCTCCCAAAACGGAGGAAAAATATGAGTCTGTCTGGGGGCACAGAATATTTATCTATCGTAAATATTGGGTGGACTTAAAAGAAGAGTTTCGTTGCTTAAAGGTATTGTTTAACTTTGAGAGCAGCCGATTTAAAAAATTCTCAAACCAAGATGAAACATGACAAGTGCATGTATTAGAACTAATAAACCCTGAAAACAACCATTATTGAGAATGAAAAGCTATAACTACAAGGCAAACCCCGATTTTTGTAAACAGGCGTCTTATAGACACCTAAATAGTACACATAAGTGTATGGGATGAAATTAAGATGGTGTTTCCGGTCACTTTATATTTCAATTTTTGAAGCTCTAAATAATTATTTTCGAACGCAATTTTTTCTGGGCTTCATTTTTGTAACATATCACAGACACAGGTGACAAGTGTGACCTTCCAGCTCAGATTTTTAAAAAGTCAAACCAATGTTAACCAATCACTTTAAATAGTCCGAAAGGATATATTTGAGATATGTCCCTGCATTATGATCTGCTCTTTCGAGTGCAATCATCGTAACGTTCATCGATAAATCTTCTTAATTTATTTTTGTATTTGGCAATCAGTCACAATTGACTATTTTTTGACACACACTATATAAGTGGGATAAATGTTCTTCATTTCCGATATACTTTTTCTTCTCTCTTTATAAAATTCATTTTGTATGTAATGATACACTATGATCATCGTTTACTAATGAGAGAGTGTAAAAAAAACTAAAATAGGACAAGCGAACAAACATTTGATGAAACAGGTCATCATCAAAACTGTAGGGGGTAGTAATGAAAGAGAGAGAGAGAAAAAAAAAAGAATCCTAAAATGGGACAAGTGAACAAATAAACATTTGATAAAAAATATCAAAACTGTGAGGGTAGTACTTCCCAAGGTTTTGCGAACAGATGATTGTAACCAAAACAAATACAAACAACATTTTGAAAAGTATGATAACAAATCTGATGACACAAGTCTCGCCAATTTAATTTGTCTCTATTCGTAAAACTACTCTATCATAATTATGTGCTAGCATTGCTACAGGTACCCGGCAGGAAGAAGTTCTTTGAATGCTCGAGCGCCCGATAAAAGTAGCCGTGCTAACGCTGGGGGTGTTAGTATGCAACGCTTAGAAACATTGTATTAAGCGCTATAAAGATGTTGCATATTATTAACATAATTATCATCGTTACAGGTAACCGAGGACTCTGTAATATACACAAACATTGTGACTTTCTACAAACCACGACCTGAGCTCGGTTCGGATGGGGTCATTACCAGGGAGCATTACCTCCAAACGACTGTCCGGTGTAGCTTGGAAAGAGAGCAGGTATTAGGTGTCTCCTACGAGCCCAAGACGGGCATAGTTCTCATCGAAGAGGTGAATAGACCTTCTACACTTTTCGAAAACCGTAAAAACCACTTAAAAAAAAAATAAATTTTATAGAAAGATTTAATTCAAAATCAAACACGAACACAATTCATTTTCTATAAACATTAAGAAGTAAACGTACTGACAACAGCTGTACATTCATTCTTTCATCTAGTGACAAAACGAACTTATGATTTATAATATAGGCCTATGATAGATAATAATGTTAACCAATATGACTTATAAAGCTCTGCACGGTAAGAAAGCTGTTATTTCCTCATTTAATTTTATACAACCTTGTTCACCATGTGGACTTTACAGGAGTTGTTTAAACAGTCTAAACAAATTCACAATTTCTTAAACTTCATGGTTTGTTTTTTGATACTAAATAAATTAAGCATGGTTGTTTAAACCGTTAAACAACTAATGTAAGGTTCATTATAATAAACGGCGTTGTATTGAATTTTTAAAAAGTTTTCACGAAGAAAAGTAGAATAGACAAACGCCTAGTGATAAAAATGCGATAATTGGTCGAAACTATATATTCAAGATCTCGATGCCTTTGCTTTCATATATAAGCGGCGAGATTATCAAGAATTTGGATTTGTTCCAATGAATGTTTCATTCCTAAATGATCCTTATTACTGGCTCTTAGGAAGGATACGGTGAGTTCTCACTGTCTTTGGAAAGATACACAGGCCTCGGTTTCAATCAACTCGCAAACGACACAGGCAAAGTGATACTCGGCACACCCCTGTACTACGGCATCCAACTCGCCTCCGTTGCAAATCTCACACTTCTCGCGGATTCGTGCTGGGCAACGAACTCGCCAAACCCTCTCGGTTACGCTCGATACGACATCATCGAAGAAGGGTATGTGCCGTATGTCACCCGTTCGAAGTTGTTAGGCTTATGTCAAGGAGGCGCGATAGCTCAGTCGGTAGAGCGGGGGATTCGCATTCCGGTGACCCGGGTTCGATTCCCACTTGGTGCGCTAGTGCCCTTTGGTAAGGCAATAATCCTCAGTACCAGGTTCCTCGGAAAGGACCTTAAGCCGTCGGTCCTCTGGTTGCTTGCTTACAAGCATTCATGCTTTCTTAGCAATCAGGTAAAAAATCACCACCAACCAACCAATCACCATCAACTAACCAATCACCATCAACTAATGTTATACTGTTATAAGGGAGTTTTTGCATTGTGACGCAGATCAGATCCAAGAACACACACAAAAAACTTGTATTATCAAATGCCTTTAATGACAAAGAGCAACCAATAAGTCTTTGTCGAAGATTAGTGAATCCAAGTAGATTCCGTCTGGAATCTGGGTAAACGGCATATTTTCAATATTTCGTTAGCTCTGGAACTGAAGACGGAGCCGCTGTCCCGGTTGTGCGCGCCCCGGTTAACAATTTTCGACAAAGACTTTCCCGCTGTCCTATATGACGGACATTTCTTGATACATTTACTGTCTTCTTGAATCCGTTCTACGTTGCAGTGCGAAAATGTCCCAATTATAGATTAATGAGGGAGGGTAGAGGCAACTATTGCCATTGTTTTTGTTTTTTTTTAAAGCAGTTAACAGGGAAGAGAGAACAAAGAGCATATGAAAAGAAATCTTGGTCATATGACTATGATATAACTTCATTCAATTGAGAAAATGATCATGCCAAATTTTGGTCGTCTTTTCTCCGATCAAACCACCCTTGCCATTGCACCTAAACAACAGAATGTAATGCCTAGGCCCCCTATGCATAAAGGTTACCGTTTACAATCAACTTTGCTATTCGATGGTATCTTCCATGAAATCCTTGTTTTTTATTGGCTATCGAGCATTGTAACCATGGGAGTAAATATTTGGTGGCGACGTCACCATAAAGCAACTTTTATCAACGACCCCATGCATTTTATGAAAATTTTAGGTCTACATTTCTTTTTTTTAAATTAATACTACATTTCAATTTGATTTTCTTTTGTTAAATTTTGTATTTTGTAGCTGTGGCGTGGACAGTACAGTCTACATTCCAAGATGGTTTTCCCAGTCTTTCACAGGGTTCCAGGTCGATGCTTTCGCATTCATCCGTGATTACGAGGAGGTAGCGTTTAATATCTTATAATTCATGATGATTGAACCCATTTCAAATGTATCACTGAACTCTGATCAAACAATGGGGACGTGATGATAAGATGTTCATTGCATGTTCTTCAAAACGGGACACGGGTCCATTTAAATTGATGTCAAGTTAACAAAAAAATTCCCTTAATATTAGCTACTCGTTTGATGGCTGTAAACTAAATAAACAATTATTGCCTATAATAGCTATCCAAGCAGTTGCGTGAGCCATAACTATACGGAGTTGAATAAAAAGGATAAGGTTTTTTTTTAAAGATTAATATGTTCAACCATCAAACAGACAGGAAAATACAAGAAAATAAATTTTGATGAATCATGCATTCCCTTGAGTATAGATAGCATGTGTCTATGTCTGTAAATTTCCCCTATACATTGGTCGTAGCGATGCGCTTTTTTACCGGATGTGTCGATATCTTAATTATTTCAATCAGGTTTTCATCCATTGCTCCATTCTAATATGTGACAACGAGGACCCGGATAACCGGTGCTCTCAGGGGTGTGTCTCGCGGTACCGTCGTAGTCCGCAATCGACAGGCTCCCGTTCCAAACCCCACACCATTACGAGCGGACCAATATCAGATGCTTCGCGCTTCGAGCAGGCTATGATGGTCGACTCGGATGGAGATGGTGGGTACCGTTTTCCTGTTTTACACAGTGATCTTTTCGAAAATATTGGAAATGGACGAATATTATTAGGTTTTACTTTTATTTTAGCTTCATAATTAAACCTTCTGCTAACATGGATGAATAAATTCAAATATTTGTTTCTTTTCATATTTTTGAATGCTTGTGATAGTTTGATCAATGATCGAATATAATAATAATATAACAATATGGGGTATTTATAATGCCCACACATCTACCTTGTTAGGTGCTCAAGGCGCTCCTATATTACTCGGCTAAGCTAGGCGTTCATAGAATACTTGCATTTTCTGGCATTTACAGTTCTTAAAGATGAGGAAGAAAACGTAGGAAAAATAGTTTAACAATGTTCATTTACTTAATATTAATAGATTATTGAGATGAGAAAAAAGATAATGTTAGGGGCATATATTTAGGACTTTCATTATAAGAAGTTTTAATTGAAACGCTGCGACCTATTCAGTGAATAATGACCCACCGTAAATTAATGATCCAGACTTACAAAAGTGTACATGATATTTACTTTTCTTTTCATTATTTCCTTTTCTGTCATGGTCTTCAATTTTTTTGTTACTATGTTTAAATTAACGTAAGACTTCTTGATAAAGTCCAGGGCCGGGCATCAAAAACATTGTTAGCGCTAACAGATGCTCTCTTGTTACTTCCGGTAATGTCACAGCGATGCCTGCATGATGTCAGAACAACACGCCATTTACATCTTGAATAAACGTTTGACATCTCAATCAGAAAGATGTGACTTGTTAGTGCTGTGTTAGGCTAACAACGTTTCTGAGCGTCCGGGACAGTTCTATTCCTTCATACAATCTTTGATTTCTTTTAACACGACAGGAGCAGAAAACTTTGGTCCACCAATGATCACAGTCATGTGTGCCTTCTCTGTTTTCGTGGCCCTCACTGTCCTCTTATCTCTGATGATGATGCGCATGCGTCGTAATCGCCCAGAGCAGATCGGTTACCAACCAGTGGACGTGGCGCTAGAAGATTTCTAAACGGACGGTTTATGGATTAATGAAGTTTAGTTTACTGATCTTTTCCTGCAATATGAATAAGATGGCAGTTTTGATTTGGCATGGAAATGCCAGTTTTTCGCTATCGCTGTATATTGATAATATCACCCAGCTTTTAGATTTGAGAAGGGTAATCATAGTAAAAAAATATCCACGGCATTCTGATCGAGCGGTTTTATTACTGAAGACCTTGAGTATGTAGCAAAACAGTTTGGCCCATATATATCAAATAATTCATGCATATTGTTCTTTGTTATGAAGAGTGATAATTATGAACCGTCACAGTAAAGGGAGTGGTAGCTATCAAAAGCTGAAACATCAAGAAAAGTGTTTTGGATTGATTGGAATAATGATCGAAGTAATATCCCCCCTGCTGTTCTGAATACAATGAAAATGTGGTACTGCCATGTTTGGTTATTTTTGGGAGCGATAAATTAATAGATCTCTCCACTCGTCATGCTCGTTTTCGCACTTTTTCCCCTCATTTTAGCTTTTACTTTGGATTTATAGCATCTTTGTTTTCCGCACCATCTTCTTCACTTGCAGATTATAACGAGTTGGTAGTTCTCCCCGATAATACTGCTTCTCTCTTATTCTAAAAACAAAGCATATTTTTTTGTTTTATCCTTTAAGAAATTGCAATCAAAATTAGAAAAGTGGAAATTTAACTATTTTCTCTCCTTATTTGAAAATGTATAGGCCTAGATATCACTGCACGAACTGATCATCCTTTTACCTTAAAACTCTATTGCACCATGCTCAAAAGTGTAACGTTTTGTTCTTTTTGTGTAAATTCGAATGTGAATGGAAAAGAGGAACGAGATAGAGAAGCGAAAATAACAATAGGTGGTGAAGATGCGTTCAACGAACTTTGCTCCGGGGACAATTGCCCCGATGAAAAATGTGTACGCAATCCAAACATAAAATCTAACCTCCAAAATTAAATAAATCCTATTCTTTATCTTTGCTTTAAAGGTATTGTTTAACTTTGTGAGCAGCTGATTTAAAAAAATTCTCAAACCAAGATAAAACATGTGTACAAGTGCATGTATTAGAACTAATAAACCCTGAAAACAACCATTATTGAGAATGAAAAGCTAAAACTACAAGGCAAACCCCGATTTTGTAAATAGGCGTCTTATAGACACCTAAATAGTACACATAAGTGTATGGTATGAAATTAAGATGGTGTTTCCGGTCACTTTATATTTCAATTTTTGAAGCACTAAATAATTATTTTCGAACGCAATTTTTTGTGGGCTTCATTTTTGTAACATATCACAGACACAGGTGACAAGTGTGACCTTCTAGCTCAGATTTTTAAAAAGTCAAACCAATGTTAACCAATCACTTTAATCTGAACCAAAAACTCTATTACAACCCTAACTCTAACCCTATGCTCTCTGAGAAATTAAGACCTGAGCAAATGTCGCAGGAGCAAATGTCGTTGTCATCGAATACTGATGTTAATGTATGAGAATCCTCCTGTTTGCTATGATTATTGTTTACAAGGAGAATGAGAGAGAAAGAGGGAGGGAGAGAGTGCAGAAAAGGACTTTGCTGGATGTTTCATGTTTACAAGGAGAATGAGAGAGAAAGAGGGAGGGAGAGAATGCAGAAAAAGGACTTTGCTGGATGTTTCATGTTTACAAGGAGAATGAGAGAGAAAGAGGGAGGGATAACAGAAAAAAGACTTTGCTGGATGTTTCATGTTTACAAGGAGAGGGAGAGAGAAAGAGGGAGAGAGTACAGAAAAAGGACTTTGCTGGATGTTTCATGTTTACAAGGAGAGGGAGAGAGAAAGAGGGAGGGAGTACAGAAAAAAGACTTTGCTGGATGTTTCATGTTTACAAGGAGAATGAGAGAGAAAGAGGGAGGGAGTACAGAAAAAAGACTTTGCTGGATGTTTCATGTTTACAAGGAGAATGAGAGAGAAAGAGGGAGGGAGTACAGAAAAAAGACTTTGCTGGATGTTTCATGTTTACAAGGAGAATGAGAGAGAGGGAGGGAGGGAGAGAGTGCAGAAAAGGACTTTGCTGGATGTTTAATGTTTACATGGAGAGGGAGAGAGAAAGAGGGAGGGAGTACAGAAAAAAGACTTTGCTGGATGTTTCATAAAGCTGTCCGTAAGTTAAGAGCGACTTGAAGAACGACTGGTGATCATCTGTTCGAAACATGCTAAATGGTACCCCAAAATCTTCATTGGCGATGGTTGAGCGCGTAAGAAAGGTTCACCAGTCGTTCTTGAAGTCGCTCTTAACTTACGAACAGCTTTATGAAACGGCCCGTGGTTCCGATAAGCCAGTTCGTTGTTTCTTTCTGCGCATGATCAAAAGTTTCTACGCATGATCACAGGAAGATCATTTGTACTAAAGTGACATGGTGGGTTAAAATCTAATGAGATAAGCACCAACTTTGATGTCTTGATTATTCATATATTCTCTTGAATTTGAATTGTGGTTTTCATTTACATCCACAAAAACAACAATTTGTCCACGAACGTATGGCAAGCCGTATTGATATATATTGTGATTTTGTGATATCACGAATTTGAATTACTGATATCACTAATTCGAATTACTGATATCACTAATTCGATTTAGTGATATCACTAATTCGATTTAGTGATATCACCAAATCGAATTAGTGATATCACTAATTCCCATATGTTTTTCACACAAATCCCTTTTTTGATATCAAGAAATAGAATTCGTGATATCACTAAATCGAATTAGTGATATCACTCAATCGAATTAGTGATATCACAAATTCGAATTTGTGATATCACTAAATGAATTTGTGATATCAAAAATTCGAATTAGTGATATCAGGAATTGAATTTGTGATATCACGAATTCTATTTCGTGATATCAAAAAAGGGGTTTGTGTAGTAAATGAATAGAAATTAGTGATATCACTAATTCGAATTTGTGATATCACAAAATGAATTTGTGATATCACTAAATCGAATTAGTGATATCACTAAATCGAATTAGTGATATCACTAAATCGAATATGTGATATCACTAATTCCAATTTTTGATATCACAAATTCATTTAGTGATATCACTAATACGATTTTGTGATATCATTAATTCGACTTAGTGATATCACTAATTCGAATTAGTGATATCACAAAATCGAATTTGTGATATCACAAAATGTACAAACATTTAAACATTGATTTTACGCAGAATTTCACTTTTGTTTTCGAGCATTAGTATTGTGCTCAAATTCATTTTGTAATTGTGCCTTAATTTAGCGCTCGAATTCACTTGGTAATTTTTTACTTTACTTTCTTTTGGCCGACAATCACATACACTTTAATTTTAGCATGATATATTGGTGCCATAAATTCAGAATTAATTGCATTATATCAGCTCATTTGAATTTAAGAAATTCAGCTGAGTTTTTGATGATGTTGCCAATTTGATTTTGGGGAGAGAATACATGCAGTTACTCAAATTTGTAATTGTCCATAAAACATGAAGAGATAATTAATGATGGATTGGCACATGAAGATTGTGGCAACGTGAGTGTAGTTTAGCGAGAGTGTGTAGTAGACGCGATGTCGAAAAAATAATAATAATATTTAAAAACAACAAATTGGCAACATATCACGAAATGAATTACTGATATGTTGCCAATTTTTGCACAATTAGCGTTCATTTTTTTTTTGTCTAATGTGCCACTCAAAACTAAATTTCAACCATAAAAATGCAAATAAAGTATAAGTTGTTCATTTTTTGTAATAAAAAAAACAAACCCCAAAATATCATACGTCAAAAGAGAATACTGAATGATTACATAGAAATTGGCAACATATCCTTAATTTCATTCTTGATATGTTGCCAATCGATTTAAACGAATAAAGTGCAAAAAAAAAAATCAGAACTGAATTATTGCACTAATGTAAAGGTTTAGATCACAGGTTATTTTTTGCATCAATGTAATAAATACCAAGTGAATTAAAACGCTAAACTAGCGATAGAAACAGAGCTGAATTTGAGCACTAAAGTAAAGCTCAAAATACCACGTGAATTCTAGCACTAAAGTAAAGCTCAAAATACCACGTGAATTCTAGCACTAAAGTAAAGCTCAAAATACCACGTGAATTCTAGCACTAAAGTAAAGCTCAAAATACCACGTGAATTCTAGCACTGAGGTAAAGCTCGAAATCAAAGCGATATCTTTCACAACATGAGTGCTAAATTTCTTTTGTCATTTTGTGATATCACTAATTCGAATTAGTGATATCACTAAATCAAATTAGTGATATCACTAATTCGAATTAGTGATATCACTAATTCGAATTTTTGATATCACAAATTCATTTAGTGATATCACAAATTCGAATTTGTGATATCACTAATTCGATTTAGTGATATCACTAATTCGATTTAGTGATATCACAAATTCTATTTCTTGATATCAAAAAAGGGATTTGTGTGAAAAACATATGGGAATTAGTGATATCACTAATTCGATTTGGTGATATCACTAAATCGAATTAGTGATATCACTAAATCGAATTAGTGATATCAGTAATTCGAATTAGTGATATCAGTAATTCGAATTCGTGATATCACAAAATCACAATATATATCAATACGGCTTGCCATACGAACGACTGGAATTTCACAGTTGCCAAGTACATGATATGCATTCAAAGTAGGAATGCACCAAATGCATTCATAAAGTGTTCATTGGTGTGCTATTCTAGTCACCTGGTCTATTCAATTTCTTCATCTTGCTATGTAAGGCAAGCTTACGTAATATCTTGCTTTGAAATCTGCCTATCATAAAAGAAAGGAAAGGTCATTTGATCAAAATTGTCCATGAAGTAACTACGAACTGGTCTATTGGTGTACATTTTGGATAGTCAGTTACGCCGGTGGTAATTTTTTGTGTTAGTTAAAAAAACAATGGGTGTTATTTCAGCGCCTTTATTGTTAATTTTACACTAGCTGATTGGTGCTATATTCAATCTGTAGGGTGTAATCTTAAAGGGGAATCCAACCCAAATACAAACTTGTGTTTAGAGGGTATACTCATATGTAATGTCATAGTGATGTATAAAGGCAAGGAATAGATTTGCATTTACTCCAATACACAAAATGGCTAAAATGTCATTTTTTTATCAAGTTTTCTTTCAAATTATAAAACACATACTAAAAAAAAAATTTGCTGCTAGTCTTCAAGTCGCTCAACCACAGAAGCCCGGAGTACATCAATAACATTTTCATTCGTCGTTCTCAAGTCCGTACTACTCGTTCATCTTCGTCAATCTGGCTCACTCAACGCCTTTCCAAGAGACGTGCAGGTGAAACGTCCTTTCCTGTGATTGCTGCAAAACTATGGAATCACCTACCAGCTGCAGTGAAGAAAAGGCCTCCTCTGTTGAACAATTCAAGAAGGCCATTAAATCCCATCTATTCTGCTAAGTGGACAATTAATTGCATGGACTAGACCGATCATTCCGAGGTGTAGAACAGTTGTTTTAGTGGCCAAAACAAATATGGAGTAGTGTGTGTGCAGCGCTTTGTAACCGAAAGGAAAAGGCGCTATATCAAATGACTTTTGGATTGGATTGGATTGGATACTAAGTTGATCCATGGCCTGTTGGAAAGTTACCCTTGCTCATTGTCATAATTTACTATCCCATTTGCCAATTTGAAATCTACATAGTCTTAGGGATCTGAATTGCAAAGCAGCCACAACCTTCTTATTACTTGTCCAATTTCTTTTAGATTTTCACCATTCTGTTTTATTTTTCTTTTTTCTCCTTTCTTACACAACATTTATGACTGAGGCTGGATTACCTTTTAATGGGTCCGTTACATTTGCACAGGCGACAATTGCTACGCTATAATTGCACGCACATACTAGGCCAAGAGCATTAGGTTTAACATGGAAATTTTTGGTAACAAGCTGATTTTTTTCAGGATAGGTCCAGAAATATGTCTTGAATAACATACTAAAAGTCCTCATATATCCTCTTTGAGGGTTTTCCGTAATCCAAGATGACGTCCAAAATGGCCGCCATTTACAGAATATGGACATATCCCATTCATCATCCACATTAGACATCAAATTTTGGTGCGTATTTCATGGATTAAAGGTGTAAAAAGAGCTATTGATACAGGTTAGAGTTAACATAAGCAGACCAGTATACCCCAAAAATCCAAGATGGCGTCTAAAATGGCCGCCAAAGCCTGAAAATTCACAATTCATCGATTACTATAATGTTAGTATCTTTGATTTTGTTTTTATTCAGTGGTGTTAAAGGTCAGGTAGTACATTTGGACAAGTTACAAGGACAGTCAGTGGTCAAGTATGTCCAAAAATCCAAGATTGCTTCCAAAAAATGGGGTCTAAAATAGTTGCCATTACTTAAAATTTACATTTGTACATTTAATATCTGCTTCAGATATATGATTGTGGTATATAAATCATGGTTTAAAGGGTCAAATGATACACTTGGAAAGGTTAAAAGGAGTTTCAGTGGTCTAGTATGTCCAAAATCCAAGACAGATTTAAAAAAAATGGCGTCTGAAGTGGATGATATTCCTTACAAAGGGACATAGTTAATTTTACATCCACGTGAGAGATATTATTTTAGTGTCTAAACCATGGAGCTAAAAGTGTTGATAGCTCTATGGTCTAAACCATGGTTTCAAGAGTCATATAATACATAAGAACAGGTTAAAAGGACAGTCAGCATGGTCATTGGTCCACTATGTCAAAAAATCCAAGATTTCCCCAAAAAACGGAGTTTAAACTGACTGCTGTTACTGAAAAATTGACATAAAAATCGAAGATGGCTTGTAAAAATGGAGTCTAAATTGAGATAGTCTTATCTATTATCTGCCTTGGAGATGATATTTTTGGGTCTTAAGCATGGTTTAAAGGGTCTTATAATGCATAATGACAGGTTAAGAGGACATTCATTGGTCCAATATATCATAAATCCAAGATGTTTTCCTAAAATGGAGTCTAAAATGGATGTTTTTACTTACAAATGGACATAGTTTATTATTTTGATATCTGCCTGGGATATATGATTTTGTTGTCAAAACCGTTGTCTAAAGGGTCAAATGAAATATCATGAAAGTTCAAAGGACAGCCAGTGGCCCTGCATGTCCAGAAATTTAAGATGGATTACAAAAATGGAGTCTATATAATTGACTGCTGTTATTGAAAATGGAATACTTCATTAAAAATCCACCTGAGATATATCATTGTGGTATCTATACTTTGGCTTAAAGGGTCAAATAATACATTAGACAAAAAAGGACAGTCAGTGGTTCAGTATGTCCAAGAATCGAAGACGGCTTCTAAAAATTGAGTTTAAAATGGCTGATTCTACATACTAATGGACATTGTTCATTTCATATCTGCCTGGCAGATATGATTTTGGTGTGTAAACCATGGTTTGTAGAGCCAAATAATATATTGACACAGGTTACAAGGACAGCCAGTGGTCCAGTATGTCAAAAAATCCAAGATGGCTTTCAAAAACAAAATCTTAATTGACTGCTGTGACTGAAAAATGACAAATTTATTTAAAAAATCCACCTGAGAGATATGATTGTGGTGTTTATACTATGATTTCAAGGATCAAATAAAATTTTCGACTGTTAACAATGATATGCAGTTGTCCATTTTGCCTTAAAGTCAAAGATGGCGTCTCAATGACTCCTATCATTTGAAAATGGCGTTAATTCATAAAATATCCACCTGTGAGGAATAATTGCGGTATCAACTCTTAAATGCATAGGGGAAAACTGATCCTATGGCTTACAGTTTCAGGAGCAGGTAACAGCAGGCATTTTTCAATAATTTTACCCGCTTGGATTTTTGCACATAATGAAAAGCTGAACATCCTTGTTACTTTCTTGTCCTATATTTGCCAATTCACTTCTTACAGGTGGATATGAAGTATGACCTTTTATAAGTGATGGGAGGTACACGCCATTTTGGAAGCCCTCTTGGATTTTAATGCAAAATGGACAATTGCATATCATTGTGAGGGGTCCCAGAGTATTATTTGACTCCTGAAACTATAGACACCAAAATACTAGTAATATCTCTCATGCGGATGTAAAATATACTATTGTCCCTTTGTAAGTAAGAGCAAGCCACTTTAGACTCCATTTTTGGCAGCCGTCTTTGATTTTTTTGACGTACTGGACTTCTGAGTGTCCTTTTATCTTCTCGTAATGTATTATTTGACCCTTTAAACCATGGTTTAGACAGCTTACTATCATTTTCCAGGCAGCTATAAAATGAACTATGTTAATTTGTTTGTAACAACAGCCATTTTAGACTCCATTTTTACAAGCCATCTTCGATTTTTGGAATACTGGACCACTGCCGTTCTTTTTTTTCTTGTATTAGTGTATTATTGACCCTCTAAACAATAGTTTTGACATCAAAATCATATATCTCGGGTGGATTCTTAATGAAGTAATTCAATTTTTCAGTAGCAGCAGTCAATTTAGACTCCATTTTTGGAAGCCATCTTGGATTTTTGGACATACTGCATGTACTTTTAACCTGGAATTATGTATTGTAACCTGCAATTATGTATTATCTGACCCTTAAACCACGATTTAGACACCAAAATATTATCTTCCAGGCAAATATTAGATGAACTATGTCAATTTTAGACTCCATTTTCCAAGCCGTCTATGGTTTTTATGTCAATTTTTCAGGAACAACAGTCAATTTAGACTCTATTTTTGAGAGTCGTCTTGGATTTTTAGACATACTGAATCACTGAGTGTCTTTTTAACCATTCCCTTCAAACTAAGATTTGGACACCACAATCATATATCCAGGCAGATATTAAATGTACTATGTCTATTTGTATGTAATATAAGCCATTTTAAACCCATTTTTTTAAGGGGAAATCTTGGATTTTTGGACACACTTGACCACTGACTGTCCATGTAACTTGTCAAAATTTACTACTTGACCCTTAAAACCATTGAATAGAAACAGAATTAAAGATACTAACATAAGCAATAGATACATTGTGGATTTTTAGGCTTTGGCGGCCATTTTAGACGCCATCTTGGATTTTTGGGTATACTGGTCTGCGTATGTTCACTCCTACCTGTATCAGTAGCTCTTTCACACCTTTTAATCATGAAATATGCATCAAAATTTGATGTCTAGGTCGGATAATGAGAGCGTCATGGTCGTTTTCTGTAATGGCGGCCATTTTTGACGCCATCTTGGATTACGGAAAACCCTCAAGGATACATGAGGACTTTTAGTGTGCTATTCTAGACATATTCCTGGACCTATCCTGAAAAAATCAGCTTGTTACCTGAAATTTCCTTTCTTAAGCCTATTTTGGCCTAATGCTCTTGGACTATACAACATGAGCAGTGTATTAGATTCTTTTATGAGAACATCGGCTTCTGTTTCCACCCTTGAGGAGATATCCGGGAACGCATTGAATGTAATCAGCATTTCGATGTCAATAAAAGAACGTGCGTCTGAAAGATTGCATGATAATGATACTTTTGCATAAGGCACAAAGCGCATTATCACCCAATCATTATCAGCCTGCATTTTCAGTAATTGCGTCATTGTGCTTGCTTTTTTCGCGATGATGTAGTGCTACGATATCTTCGAGTCATCATTCTGCGATTTAAACACCTCACCTGATGGTAGAATATTGGAGACGACCTGTGCTAAACTTAAACCTTTTTTTTACTTGATCCTACTGCACAATCCTCATTAAAAAATATTTTTTAAGGCCCATTTTAGGGTCCTAGTTTAAGCATGGACGACCGGAAGTGGTTTCTGCTTTATTTTCTCATCTCTTTGCTTTTGCAATGCTCTCCATCCCTACAAGGTAAGAAATCCTATCATCATTTCAATTATTGTTTTCCTTTCAAAATAAGAAAATAATTGGCTATTATCGCTATCATTGTTTGCCCGATAAACATGATTTAAAAAGAAATTCTTCTTCATCATCTTTTTAAAAAATCTCTCTCTCTTTCTCTCTCTCTCTCCTCTCTCTCTCTCTATATATATATATACATGTATATAAGTTTGTTAGTTGAATTTATGAGGGGTTCTGGCGGTCGGGGGTGGTAAAAAAAAATGGAAAGAAAAACAGAAGACGGTGAAAGGAGGGAAAGACGGGGCATGAAAAAATGAAGGATTAGTTCCCTTTCTTCGTTTACATTTCAAATGCTTTTTTTCTTACTTTCCCGTTTCTTCCTTCCTCTACCCCGATTCCTCCAAAAACGGTGATGGCATATTCACTGGCAGGGAGTAACACTTTCGGGAAAAGCCTCTCATTATGTTCCCTCGCATCGGTTACGTAGGGCAACATCATTAGGAAGGATTTATGATATTCCTTTTATGATTTGAATTTGCTGCAGGTCCTGAGTCAACAACAGACAGTTGGTGGCAACCACAAACGTCCCCATGGTGGTGGTGGAATACAGATCGTAAGTCCACCTCATTCATTCCATCACTTCTAATTTAAAGCGACCTACCATTGACAAATCATGGGGAAATCAAGGCTAATCTCGGAACAGAGAAGGGATTCAAGTCCTTCACTCGACTGCATGCCTTGGGGAGTTATGCAATATTTAGTAGACTTACCAACCAGAAGTAAACTGCATGTTTTCCCTTCAAAAACTTCACAGATGATATTCATTTCTTAGCAATCAATGGACCTGCTAAGAGTCTAGGATTTGGGATTGTTGGAAACTAGAACTGCGACAACCCGAAGTAATAACGATCACGATTTCGGTCAAATTTTTGTCCGAACTTTTATCGCATTAGTCCGACAGGTTCTCATGACGGACGGATTATATCATGCAAGTCGATTGGTCTTTTGAAAATTTCATATTGATTCAATTTCCCCATGATCTGTCAATGGCAGGCCGATTTATTTTCATAAAAGACCCTTTGGTAAAAGAACGCACGGATAGTATGCACAAATGTTTTGTAACGCGTTTGTAATGTCTGTTGATATAAAGGTCTATCTGTGAATTAAATGTTATGAAATTCATTTTCACGATTTTTATTTGTTTCAGGACCTGAATATACTACGGAAAATAGATGGCAACCACAAACTACTCCATGGTGGTGGTGGAATACCGATAGTAAGTCCACGTCATTCGTTTCACCACTTCTCATTCAATACAGAAAACATTCGGTAAAACACAGAAATGCGCTGAACCAATACCTACATTGCCTATTTGGTAAATGTTACATCCATTTTTAGATCATACAACCTCTAAATTGCCAAAGCCTGTTGCAATCAGTCTAAATCTCGGCCATTTCGTCTCCGAAAAAAAATGACAAATAAAGGTCATCGTTCAAAATTGACTCGCACTTTGTACCCTATAAAAATTGCTTCCCTATTTTTTTTTTTTTTTACATTTGGAGGAGGGGGTTAATCGAACCCCCGAACCACCCACTGTTACACTCACAAATGTAATTATCGCCCACAAATGTAATAACACTTTACCCACAAATGTAATAACGCCCACAAATGTAATAACACTTTACTCACAAATGTAATAATTTCACCCACAAATGTAGTAATGCACTTTACCCACAAATGTAATAATTTTTGATCGCCCACAAATGTAATAATGACTTTACCCACAAATGTTATAAATTTGAAGGGCTTTTTGGCAAATCCGTTCTAAACTAAAATCCTATAGTAATGCGTTCATATGGCACACAAGTGCAAAGTCTCTTTTCCTGACCCGGTTGTTTAACAGATTATAATATAAAGCCAAAGTCTTTATTCCAGACCCGGTTGTTTCAAAAATAAAAATATGAGCCCAAAGTCTTTATTCCAGACCCAGTTGTTTAAGAAATGATAATATAAGTCCAAAGTCTTTTATCCAGACCCGGTTGTTTAAAAAATTATAATACAAAGTCAAAGTCTTTATTCCAGACCCGGTTGTTTAAAAAATGATAATGAGCTCAAAGTCTTTATTCCAGACCCATGCAGTTGTTTAAAAAATTATAATATAAGTCCAAAGTCTTTTCTCCAGACCCGGTTGTTTCAAAAATTATAATATAAAGCCAAAGTCTTTATTCCAGACCCGGTTGTTTGAAAAATAATAATGAGCTCAAAGTCTTTATTCAAGACCCGGTTGTTTAAAGAATTATGATATAATTCCCAATAACGCCCACAAATGTAATAACACTTTACCCACAAATGTAATAATTTCACCCACAAATGTAATAATGCACTTTACCCACAAATGTAATAATTTTTGATCGCCCACAAATTTAATAAAGACTGTACCCAAAAGTGTTATAAATTTGAAGGGCTTTTTGGCAAATCCGTTCTAAACTAAAATCCTATAGTAATGCGTTCATATAGCACAAAAGTGCAAAGTCTCTTTTCCTGACCCGGTTAATTAACAAATTATAATATAAGTCCAAAGTTTTTATTCCTAACCCAGTATGGGCATGTCATAGTAAACCACGAATCGATGTTTCATGAACAAATAACAGTTTGAAATGCATTTGCTCACAACCATTCAGATTAAAAACTCAATGATAACTTGGTGAAAAAACATTGTTTATTTGGTTACCAGTGTTTAAAAGTATTGCACGGCGGCTTTTGAATGTGTTTCCATCACGTTAAGGGGAGGGGGAGAAGCATTATTTCTCATATTGAAAGCAAAATATACCTTTCGATATTTGTCTCGCCCACCAGAGGTGAAGGCGAGACTTAGGGAACCAAATGTCGTCCGTCGTCTGTCCGTCACAAACCTAATGACACATAACTCAACAACCGTAAGTGGTTTTTCAACCAAACCTGGATGGTAGATGGACTTGGGGGACCTGCATGTTATATTGCAGTCTGAGGCCACATGGTAAGGTCAAAGGTCATTTTCAGGTCAACGTTAAAGTTTACATGCAAGACTCTCTTATGACACCTAACTCCGCAACCGTAAGTTACTTTTCAACCAAACTTGGATGTTACTTAGACTTGGGGGACCTGCATGTTATGCTGCAGTCGTAGGTCACATGGTCAGGTCAAAGGTCATTTTCAGGTCAACAATAAAGTTTACGTGCAGGGCTCTTATAACAAGTGTTATTCGATCCCAGTCATTTCACAATGAAGTTTCGATATAATTGCCCTAGCAATGGGCGAGACATAAAATCGCTTTTGCCTTGTCTTATTTCAGGACCGACCGCAGACGGCCCTGATTATACAACATGGATGTGGGGCACACCAAACCTGCCTGTCGTCGGAGGTGCGTATATTTTCAAGTTACCAATTTAAGCAGTGGAAAATGGAATAGAATGGTGCACATTGGAAAAGGTTTCTGTGAAATGATCAACTGAGTTTAACAAGATTACATTTCCTCTACATGTTTTATTGGAAAATAAGAAAATCTAGGGCCTCCCCACGACACAAACGCATGTCAATACTTAAAGTGCTGCTAAGAGCCACCGTTGATATGGCCTACTAGCATAATAACCCACGACCACACACGTACACACACACTTGCACACTAATACTAATATTGTTATTGCTTGTTTTGGCGCCACCTGTGCTGGGAGGCGAAAAGCGAACTGAATCACTATGACCCGGGTGTCTCTCCTCCCGAATATAACTGATTGGGGGGAGTGAAGTTGGACCACTACACCGGGTTGCACTGGGTTCTCAACGTGCAAAGGTGGTGCCTCTCCTCTACACGGGGCTTCCATTTAACGTCCTATCCGAGGGATGGAGTGTTTTCCATTGTGACATAGCCTGCATCTATGAAACATGGGAGAGACGTTTACAAACAACGCACTGGCTTCAGTCATCCGCCCGGGGTTGGACTCGAACCCACGATCTTTGGTTCGACGGGCAGACGCGTTACCGACTGAGCCAACAACGTACGCTCATCCTTCAAATTTGTCCATACTTTGCAGAGGAATAAAAGAGGAGTCTGAATCTCGCACCATGGAAATCGGACCTCCCTCTGCCATCCGATCTCCATTACACCCAAAGTTACGGCTACATTTCTCCCTTTTTTTGTCTGAAAAATATTGACATCTAATGTATTAAAATTCACAGAGCAAAAGGATAAAAAGTCCATCAACGTCTGGTAACAAATATCGAATCTTAAATTTGAGAAATATTTTGGGAAAAGAGTTATATGCACGTCTTTATGAATATTAGGTGGGCTGATGATGTCACATCCCCACTTTCCTTTTTGAATAATAAGTCTCCCTTGTAATGAAATAAGTTGCAGCCATGAATATCCTCAGTGAAATGACGTGAAACTTTCTAACATTTGTTCAACAGAGGAGAATGTGACTCTGGCGGTTGGGGTTACTCAGACTATCTCCTCTCATAACTATCCTTCGAATTATCCAAACAAAGTTCGCTATAACTGGTACATCACTGCTCCTCCGGGTTATGATGTTATTGTTGACTTTCTTGACTTCAAGCTTGAATCATGCTGCGATTTTCTCCGAATTGGTATCGGAGAATCCCCATCGTCTCCCGGAAGTGTTACCCTGGCTACCCTCACCGGTTCTTCTCTACCGTCTGATATGAGGTACGTTGGCCCTGATGAAGTGAAAAGGGTGTAATACTGTGTATGTTCTTGTTTTTAGAATATAATATTAACACGTGGAGCGCCTCTGGCAGTCTCACCTGCATATATGACCCTGGTCATGAGACCTCAAACTCAGGCAGGATGTTTTAGTGATACATGTTGACGACGCCGCCGCCGGTGCTGTCGGAAGAAAAGCGGCGCCTATAATCTCGCTCTGCTATGCAGTCGAGACTGGTGATATAGATCCTAATCATATGTTTGGCTGAAATCTATCCCACGACAAGTCATTTATAGCTAACAAGCAAGTAAATTAATGACTGGTGACTTCATGTGTCATTGTTCAAATTTTGTTTGGAGGAATGACTATCAAAACCCAATAAAGGTTCTCATTACCAAAAACAAATGAGGAACAACAAAATTTAAGACAAAACGATGACATTCCACAAGAAAAAACGGACATCCCTCCTAACTTCCAAGGGGGGGGGGGGGTTGGTATAAAAACACGGGAAGCTGGCTGGGTCACAAGGGGATGCGTGTGCCTCCAATGTCCCTTCTCCCACCCCCTACACTGTTAAAAAATGATTTTACAGGGGGAAAAAAGAAGATTTTGCAAAAAGCAATAACAGAATCATTCTGTAAATTCATAAAACAGGATTTTTTTTCTGCAATTTAACAGAACAGGTTTATTTAAAAAAGGGGAAAAGTGTGTTTTATTTAAAGGAAATTTGTAAGGTTCCATACACCAAATACCAATTTCCTGTATACGCAATCTGGTAAGATTACAAGTGTTCTCGAGACTCTGCTGCAGGAACTTCTTTTATTTTATGGATATATTTTCTAACAGTGTAGGTCCACGTTCAGTCATACCCAGGGCATATTGTTTTGGGATGGGCATTTGCGCCATTGCTAATTTTGCACACCCTCCTCATACTCCTCGCTATTTCCTTCTCAAGCATCGTCTCATTTATTCTTTGTCAAAATTTCAATTTGACAAATTTGATCCATTGATTCAATCCATAATTGGAGAACTAATAATAAAAAAACACCGTTTGCATCAAATTGATAAACCACTTTATTACGGTATCATTACATTGTCACATTTCCGCAATTCATGACATGCGAAGAAATCGTTTTGTATTGACATTATGGTACGCAATTTATTGATTTGAGAGTAGGCAGAATACACCTTGCCTTTATCCCGTCGGAATTATGACGCATTAGAATATTTCAGAACAAAGCGCCGCAACAACAGAAAAAGAAAGTTCATTCACCAACAATTTGATAAAATTTAGATTTACCAAAATTTATAAGGGGCTATCGTATTTGTATTTTTGTATTCAATTAACCTAATGTATTAGTCTGCATGTATTTTTCGGATATGACAAATAAGTGAATAAAGAACACATTTCAGTGAACAATTCAGTATGATATAGGTAAAGTGCTATTCTTGAAATACTAATGCATATTATGTTCATTTTGCTCTTAATATTTTCTTTTGTTTAGATTATATTCTTCCCCAAGTTGGATGATGTTCAACACCGACTCTTCAGTCACTTATAGAGGATTTCAACTACGTTTAAGTCTTACTAACGAAAACACAGGTATTACCTTGATTTTTACTATTAATTTCAATATAAATGAGAAAATGAAGGCCTGCAGAACAGAGTGTAGTCCACCGGCTCAATCATGGATCCGAAAACACATGATTCCCTGTTTTTTGCATGGAAATGGAAACATGTTAATAGTAACCAAATGTGTTGGGACAGTGACTCTTTCCCGAAGCGACTTAAATGTTGAATCAGTGAAATTTTGTCACATCCACTGAAACCAAACGGTGATTATTTGCTTTATAATCTAAAACAATTCGTTTATGGTAATTCATGTAGTTTGTCATTTCATATTAATGACAAATTAATCTAAATCATATTGATTTATTCTGATAGAGCACAAACAAGTTCAATACGAGTACACTAACTTGTTTGCTTCTAAGTGTGCGCGTGGATTTTGCGTGCTTCTTTTAATAGGCTTATTTCAGATCATTATCATGATATACACAGTATGATATACAAATATACAAAGTTTATAGCGGGAATTACATGTCCGAGGATGGGCTGGCACTTACTATTTTCCCCGAGGTGAAAAATAGTATTCTTGCCAGTACAAACGAGATTGAACAATTCCCACTATACTTTCGAAACAATCGCGTGGTATGTTTGTTTTGTATCCTACTCGTAATAAATTAAAACTAAAACCTATGCGCTTTTAAAGCTTCCAGAGTCCGGTAACTTGCGTTGAATGACCAACTGTTACCTAAGCCATGTAAACCGCCGCGCTCAGCGGAACGCAGATTAGTGTCTGCGCCGACGCATCAAGGAATCGCCCGGGAGAGACAACTCGCTGACCGGGGCGCCCGAGATGAAATGTTTGGTCTTCCTAAATAATGACGTCAGAATATTCGCCAGGAGGAAAATATAGCAAAGTCTGACGTAGCACAACATCATAGAATTTATTTGGTCACATGATGATGTTTGAATTATACAATATTTCAATTTTTTACCAATTTGATGATTAGGACCTCCTTGCCTGAAGCAATGGAATTCCACGTGTTCAGGGAGGAATGAAACTTCATTTCACATGTCAATAACGAGAAAATCAAAATATTTCATATTTCATATAATAAAATACAAAAAAATAGTGAGTGAGTGATGTCATCAACTCTCTCATTTGGATGTAACTGGCTCGTTCATACAACTATTTTGTTGAAAATAAGCGAAACTTTAAAATGCCATAACTTTCTTATTTTACATCCGATTTTGATGAAATTTTCAGTGTTATGCTTGTTGAATTTTTCTCCTTTTATTCAAATCAAGAATTTAGAGCAGAAACCAGTTGATACATCCCGTGCATTGGCCCATTTGGATTGGCCTCTTTTATTATTTTATTCTTCTCCCAACCCTACCCCCGTGATGTAATCAGAGAAGTGGGACTAAGACTCCCTCTTCCCTGATACAATGAACCGAAGGAAATGAATATATATATATATATATATATATATATATATATATATATATATATATATATATATATATATATCTTAAAGTTTCACGTATTGGCTTCTCTAATAGTAACAAAATATGCTGAAGATAAAAGGTAATGCTTTCAATGCCAATATAGTTTTTATTTACTCGAATTTTCGACGGACCTCCGTCTTCTTCAGGAGTATATACAATGTGTGGTATCAATCAGAGAGCGCAACCTCAGATAGATGTTGTTATGATGACTGGCTGAGGATGCGCGCCCTTCAAAGAAACATACATAGTAACGCTTGTTTGTAATTATCTAATTGTTACGTAACAATTAATATTGCGCAATAACATTTCTTGTTACGCAACAATATAAAATTTAAGAGATGAGATGATAGAACAAAGATCAAATTGGTTAAGAGAAAATGGTTCTCTCGAAAGTATTAAGTACGGATAGGTATTATTGAGCAATAAGAGAAATTCCTGTGTGATACGATACCAAACATCGTGGCGCTTGTCCCCGCTTGTCAAAGTATTTTTTTTTTAGGAACTAACGAAACTAACGAAAGAATGAATATCCGCTTAGGAATCCCAAATCTCGGTTCATACCATCACCCTCAAAGCTCCTACATTTAATAATTATTCGTAGTTAAGCGGTTCTTCTCTCGTCCGCTGATTTGTATCCTCCCCCAAATATGCACACTTTCACATCCGCTAACGAATGTCCAGGAAGGCAGAAATGTCTGGCAAGAGGAAGGTCGGTACGTTTCTTCTGAATAGATGATTTGTGGTTATTGAAGCGCATTCGGAATTTCGTGCTGGTTTCACCAATATAGATTGCTTGGGGGCAGCGTGCGCAGAGTAAACAGTAAAGCACGTTACTGGCATCGCAGTCATGTCTCTGCGGGTGCAGAGTAACATTCTTAGCAATTCTAATTGTGGTGTCAGTAACGATATGTTTACAGATTTGACATCTGGGTTTGTCACAAGGTATGTTACCTCTTAGATGCTCAGGTGTCGGGAGTTTGGTGCTCACAAGCAATTTCCTCAGATTGGGAGGTTGACGTTGAGCATGAAGAGGGTTTTCTCCGTGTATATATATATATATATATTATATATATATATATATATATATATATATATATATATATAGATATATATATAGATATATATATATATATATATATACAAGAATAATTAAAAACATTTAAATTAAAGCAATATCAAAAATTCAAACAAATTTTGAATACATTTTAAAACTATATGTATACCAATATTAAATAGAGTCGATTTGTAGCCCTTTTAAAGGTTTCAAATTGCAATCATTTTCATACCTTAGGGGGTGAGGTCAGGGGTCAGAGCGCCCCCTGACAAAATGTTGTACCCATTTTCCTCTCTTTTGGGGTTGTCAGAAAATATTGCCCTTCCTGACGAGGTTTGATTGATTGATCCATTGATCGATTGATTGATTGATTGATCGATTGATTGATTGATCGATTTTATTTCTCTGTCCACATCAGGGGAAAATATACAAGATAACATTATACAAAGACAATCAATAATATCATATTCGTAATATAAGCACCGAGAATTAAAAAAATCCACAAATGGTATTATTCATTTAATGGCAATTTCAAGAAAAGAGACCGTCATCGAGAGCGATTGAGCTTGTGGCGGCCTCGCAGCCTATGAAAGCATTATGAAAGTAAAACATGATCTGTTTCTACATTTTACAGGCACAACCGACTCTCCCCTCCAGCCAAATGAAACAGGTAACTTTCAATACATTCATTAAGATTTGAAAGTAAATAGAGCATGTTCAGCGACTTGAAAATTAATTTCATTTGACAGGATATGAAGGACTGAAAATGAAGGTTCTCCGAGAAAATCCCATCAATGCTTTTTCAGTTTACGCAATATTCCAAGTATCATGTTAAAAAAGTTTCCAACAAATGTAAACGTGGTACTACCGATTTCGCAAATTTGCTAAGGGTACACACAAGAAGATTCCACTTTCATTTATTGGAGTCGTGTCAAGGTTCTTGTATTAACCATCTATTTTAAAAATATATATTTAGTTTGTAAATAAGAAAAGAAGATCTACAGAGATTGAACCACATCTTCATAATGTCTTGCCCGTTCATGTAGCTCGTCTAGTAAATGGAAACTACTCGTCAGAAGGACGAGTGGAAGTATATCATAGTGGTACTTGGGGCACTGTTTGTGACCATGGTTGGGACGGAGTGGATGCAAGTGTACTGTGCAGAAGCATCGGATACCCAGACGCCGTGAGAAGCCATGGAAGTGCATTCTATGGGATGGGCGACGGTCCCATCTTGTTGAATCACGTTGGTTGCTATGGCTACGAAGACAGCCTCTTTGACTGTTATCATCATGGCGTTGGTGTCCACCACTGCTCACATGATGAAGACGCAGGAGCAGTCTGTTATCCAGATGGTAAGGATAGTCTTTCATCCTTTATTCTTTCTTTCAGATGCAGGCGGTCGGTTTCTGCCTATGACATTGCAGCTGTCTCATGTGCTGTATTGAAATGAACTGAATTTACTGGCATCCGCAACACAGAAATTCGTCTTCAATTGCATCAAACATTTAATCGGAAATATGTTTCGTTCATAATTTGGAGTAACAAATCCAAATACCATATATTCAACATGTGAAGCTATTATGACATACAAATATCACATGTTAACAATTTTTAATGCAAACAAATAATGTACATATAGCCTCAATTTGATTTTTTTTAAATTATTATAACAAGTATAATCCGTTGATTTTGTTGCTTGTGTTTATTTCAGCAACGAGCAGTGTAAACATTGTTTATACGGCTGAAGCTGTTTCGACAATAATTATAAGGTTTAGCTGTCCCGTAAAACACCCTGTATTTCGCATTATTATATGTTATGATATTTGGAGTAATCTTTCTTAACGGAGTGCAGAACGTATCAATAACGTTAGACTTTAGTTAAATGTTCTTTTCATCAGGGACAAGTATGATCCAGTTAAGCTGTAAATTTTTTTTTCAGAATTACACTTTTCATTGCACGATTATGAATCTTGTTTTTTATAATTTATACGCGTAGGTTGGAGTAAAAAATCATGATTTGATGTCCTTTCAACGGTCTTTAAAAGGAGAACGTATGAACACCACTTAGCAACTTTAGCATTTCTAGTGGTCTCCGAATGCTTGAATATTATTACCCTAGCTCTAGCCTGGCAAACCTTTTACAGCACACCATTAATTAAGGAATTAATTGCCTATTCATCCAAGAAAGGGTGGAGCGCTGTGGAGCCCAGTGGATTAGTATCCGAAATTTGAAACAGAGGATTGTGGGTTCGAATCCCAGCCATGGCGTAATTTCCTTCGGCAAAAAGTTATCCACATTGTGCCGCACTCGACCCAGGTGAGCTGAATGGTTACCCGTTAGGAAGAAATTCCTCGAATGCTCGAGCGCCCGATCAAGGTTGCCGTGCCAAAGCCGGGGTAATAATAATAGCAGAGCCCGCTGGGGGAACAGTTTTCGGAACTAAAGTGGCTACCCTGGGTAAATATGCCATTACTATTATTATTATAACACTTCATATTGTGGGGAAGGGTCCAAACTGAAACTTCTCAATCTGCAACCCTTTCCAATATCCTTTCGAATGTCATAGCCCGCCTCGTTAATGGGGATAACCCGAGTGAGGGTCGACTTGAAGTCTACTACGATGGCGTCTGGGGAACTGTTTGTGATCACTCCTGGTACAGCGCGAATTCTTACGTCGTATGCAGAAGTCTAGGGTTCCCAGGACCTATTGGACATGTCAATAATGCCTTCTTCGGGCAGGGCACAGGGCCCATTCTTCTCAATCATGTGACATGCATGGGAGACGAGGGAAGTATATTTGACTGCAGCCACAACGGTGTTGGCAACAACCACTGCTACCATTATGATGATATTGGGATCAGATGCCTCCAAAATGGTAATCACCGCCGATTTCTTTCTCTCTCATAACTTTTATAGAGGGTATGTTGTTGCTCCTTTTATGTTTCCAAATGGAAGAATCAAATGTTCCAGTTGATCATATGTATAGATTATTCATTTATACGAAATAATATATATACAACGCTTTGGATTTTCTTTTAGGTGAGTCTGCTCCCAAATAAAGCAAAACAAGTAGAGAAAGAAAGTTTGTGTTTCACAAAAAGATCTTGTAAATTTTGCTCAATATTAACAACTGACAATGTGAAACCATATGACTGTTTTGTCCCTTTCAGATAATTAATTTCTGCAAAAACAAATGGGTTTTCATAAAGCTGTTCGTAAAGTTACGCACAACTTTACGCATGACTGGAACATGATCTTAGGCTTCCTAAATCAATTACATATGGTTATATCACTTGGCACGAGAAAGGGTTACCTGTCGTGCGTAGTCATTCGTATCTTACGAACAGCGTTAAGGCATGGTCATACCGCCCGAGCGTTGTTGGAGCGGTCGTGGAGCGGAGAGAAAAAAAATCATCACCGCTCGCTACCGTTCACCATTTTCGATTGTTTTTTTTTTATTTTTTCCCCAATTTTGTGAGCGAAATTTGACCCTCTTTCCCTACCGCTCCACGACCGCTCCAACAACGCTAGGGCGGTGTGACCAGGCCTTTATGAAGCACCCATCCGGTATAGGTTTTAAATACAATCAATTTCATTCGAAATAAAAACGTTGGTGTATGCTTATTGATCCTCATGACAGTTCGGCTGGTCAATGGTACCACCCCCGCCGAAGGAGAAGGACGACTTGAAGTCTTCCACGGGGGATCCTGGGGCACTGTTTGCGATCATAGCTGGGGCATGGACGAAGCAGACGTGGTCTGTAGAAGTCTAGGATATTCCTCCGCAGAAGTGGTATTCTATAACGCCTACTTTGGGGAGGGAAGTGGTGACATCTTGCTCAATCACGTTTATTGCACCGGGTACGAATCCAGCATTTTCTACTGCAGTCACGATGGTGTGGGCGTAAACCATTGCAACCATTCTGACGACGTTGGAATACGATGCGCTAATGATGGTGAGAATTTGACACATCAAAGGGTGCAATGTTGGCCATAATCATTAACTCTATCGTGACACACTTGAACACGTTGTTCCCACATTAGTACCTGGATGGGATCGGGCTCACACTATTTTGTTTACACTTAATCAATATTAAAGAAATCCTGACGGGATTCCTTGTTTTTTCCGTAAATAAAATATTAAAGGCCAGTTAGTCACAGGTTCTACTTTTGTTGGTCTCTGTTTTCATGCTCAATTAATGCACAGCGGGTTTTATTTTTATAGTTTATATTGCGCTATGTTCGCTTATACGCCCTTTTAAAATTGCAATGTTAAACGTGATCGCAGAAAAATTAAAATGAGAAGCAAACAAATAAACGCTGAAATCTCTATATTTATCCATGACAGAAAGAAAGATTCCTGTTTGAAGAATTTACAGAATGATTCTGTAAAATCTTTTTCAAAACAATGCAGGAATAATGTCTAGATTGTATCAATGCACTCTAAAAATTCGAATGTTAAATCAACATTTGAAAGGTTAGAGGAGTGACAACCCTTTCCAAATGTTACATTCAACCTTGCTTAAAGCTGAATCCAACATTTTAAGTGCTGGGTAGAACCATTTAAAGTGGTAAATGCAACATTTATCAAATGTTGTCACTCCTCCAACCTTTATAGTTAATATTTCTTTTTTTAGAGTGTGTACTATTGTGTTTTCATTCGTATTAAAGGAAGTTGGTATCTATTCTTTTATTTAAGCTATATTATGCAATGGTCGACCTTGTTTTCATATTTCTTATTCTTTTCTTGGGAAAAGACAATTATTCTTAAAACGGGAAGGGGATCCTATTCTACAAGAACCGTTATCATGATCATTCACAACGTGCGCGAATTTAAAATGAGATCAGAGTCGTTATTCACAATGCACTTTTTGGGTCATAGGGCGGCTATTCATAATCCCAAATCAGGGTTGTTAAACATACATGAGAGTCTCTTAATCACAAGGGTCACTGGTCATAATAGGGAAAGAAAGCAAGACGCTCAGGACAGAATGCACACTGCTTGTTCTTATGAGAATGAGTATACTCACTTAAATTGTGTTAAAAATGTACGGTATACAGAGGTGCCAACGTTTCTTTTAGGGCATAGTCTCTTTTAAGTGTTTGTGTGTGAGGGTGTGTATGTTTTGCTATGAATAAGCTGTTTCCTTTTTTTACATTCCCCCATAGACACGTGTGTTGATATGTATTGAAACAGCACTTAAAAAAAAAATCGCAAAAAAAATTAGAAGGACTACTGTTTATTAGCAGTGGATAGAACATAGTATATCTGCGCATTTTGAAAATAAATTGGCATTCATGAGAACATCTTGTGACGAAATCCACTTCATCACATGAAACTGTAAAATAACCATAATTATTTGTTCCGTAGTCATATTTCCTTCTCATTTGGACAAAGGAAGTTCGGTGATTAGAATCAGTGTTAGATAGCGAACCATATGCATACACTTTTACCACATGTAATTTGTATATACCGTGTGAATAAAACAAAATTGACACCTAACAAATAAAGGAAAAAATATGTAACGAACGCATAATCATTTTATTTGACTGGAAAGAGTATTTTCTCCCAAGAATGTGATACCATATTTATGTGGTAAATGTTAACGCTTGGATGATTAGGAGGTATTTTTAGCAGTGATGTAAATTTTGATTTGCGCCAAAGTAAGGAATGACTGCAATGAATGAACCCCAGATGGTCATAATCCTACTTGAGTTTGTAAACATATTTGCAAATTCCCTTTTCAATGAAATCGACACTTTATTGATACAAATTTATACTAAAAGTTGTTTATTGAACAACTATAATGTAAATTACTGAAAACGTGTTTCGAAATGGATTTTAATGAAACTCTTGTGGTATTACGACATCATTGACATCTTAATTATTTTTTTACTCACACGGTATATATGTATATATAATATAAACATGCATAAGAATGACGATTTGTAGTAGAATCTTTGGCATTTTAATACGAATCATTATTCTTGTATTCTCCAGAAGCCAAGCAGATTTTTAATATTCATAAATTTCTAATTATCTACTTTCAGGAGTAACAGCTGAACCCATTACTACGACAGGTACGTAAGATTAATGATTAAATTCAGACCACATCAATGCAGACAACATTCCGCCTATATAGTTGTTTCGCTGTTCGTTCTGCAGCTCGACGTATTTCACTTCCAATAAAATTCATTTCCAGCAGTTAATGAACGTGTCCCAAGTCCATATGTATATATGTTTTGTTATAATTGCTTACGTTGTACAGTATAGATTGGAGTAAGTAAAATGAATCAAAATCAAATCCAGTCGGTACAAACTAAAGACCTATTTATTTTCTTTGTAATATCCATTTGATTAATATTGTTAGCACTTGGAGAGCAGAATATTCAGCATAATTATAATATGATACTGTAAAGCGCTTTGAGCATGTTTACATGGAAAAGCGCTATATAAATATTAAATGTATGTAATGTATGTATGTGCTACTTCATGGCTTAATTGTGCAAGAGGGGCTATTCCAGAATATTTGTCATACATTCAAACCTGTAGCAATAAAAAGTGATTCAAACCATCTTCTCTTTTTCCTAACCGGGTTTCTTCGAAAATCGGTTGCCCCATGTGTTCATAGAGTTGGGAAGGAAATTCCAAATAACTAACCTGCCTCTTGATACAATTTGATATATTATCTTGCTCTTGATTGTCCCTCTTTCCCTACCGCTCCACGACCGCTCCAACAACGCTCGGGAGTTTTGACCAGGGGCGGTATTCTGAACACGTTCTTAGCTACGTCACGTTCTCAAGTCGGTATTCTTTTTCTTATCTTTTGTTCTTATCTTTGTTCTTATCAACGAACGTAGAGGGCAGCACAACACAAGCGTGTTGCTTTTAGGAAGGTCCACTTCGCTCAGATTTTGTGACCACCTTCTCCCAGAGCACTTTTTTGGAAGATTGTAGAGTTGATTTTTTTTTCGTTTGTTCGATTTTATTAGTTTTTATTGATAATGGAAGCCTCCAAAGAAATATGTTAAATAATATTATATTGGCATATTTGTATTTTTTTAAATTGTAAGCAAAAGGTAATCATGATTCTTGTAGTTTAGGTAGCAATAAAAATACATGGACTGATGACATTTGTGTTACCGCTCTTCTGCTTAATTTCGCTGTCCCCTACCAATCTACACAAGCTAACGCAAAGCCAAGACCGTGATGTTCTGGTCTGGCCGCGCTGAAACTTCCCCGGTCACCTGTACCTCGGTGCGCGTTCTGCGCTGCGCGAATGATATGCGGGCCGCCTGCACTGGCAGGATAATCTCGACGCGACTCGACTGAGCTAGATATGGACTTGAAGGAAATAGGCTTGGTTTGTCATAAATGTGGCACTATGGCGGATGAGGTACGATAAATATTCAAGGTTAGAATTTTACTTTTCACTTACTATGTAAATTGTGGTCTGAAAATCTAGAACAATCCTGCTATATCCACAAATTCAACCCACATTTTGCAATCCATCAGGCAGGATCGAATACGGCCACTAAACTTACTAGCAAAGCCAAGTCCTAGACCTAGTCTAACGTTAGACCTAATATTAGACAATGATTATCTGGTTCAGTATCAAGCTATGTATATTCCGAAGGGTGTTGACTTGAGAAAGATCAAGGCGCAAAGGTCTATGTCACATCTACTATTTTCTTACCATAATTTTACCAAAAAATTATGTTAGCATATGCATGCAGGCAACCGTACCCTACCTCAGCATCGACCGGCGCGGTCAATGTCAGCCATGGCGCTTGTAATAGTCAAGCAAGAGGCGGTGCTAGTTGTTTAGGCGCATTATGGTGCAGCGAAATTTAGATAAAGACGTATCAACCTCACGTATATTTGATATCATATTGATATGCAAAGTCTTAAAGCCGTTGTCACCACCATGTAAAATATTATGAAAAATACACGAACAAATATTTCATATTTTTACGCATCATATTTGATGTAAAAACTTTTCAAGCAAAAATAATGTTAAAGAGGAAATGAAAATAAATCAACTCTACAATCTACTAAAAAAGTGCTCTGAGAGGATTTCGGTGGTCACAAAATGAGCTTGACTCAATCCGGGTGAAATTAGCAGACTGGTTTATTCATGACAGAATTTAATCCTGTTTTACTGAAGATGTACAAAAATTTTGAACAATCATTTAGTGATATATTAATTTCAAAATGTAAATTATTTTTCAATATCTTGTAAATTTTTAGTGTTTATTGTTATAATCTAATTTTGCCATAATCTATTAGTTTACCTCTATTTTGCTGTCACTCCGTGAGTGTATTGTATCGGATCATGGTTTCGTTGGCATGACTACCAAATTGTTCGCGCACTTCATTTGTGTTCATTTGTATGCGCGTATCAAGTGGACCTTCCTAATAGCAACACGCTTGTGTGTTGCTGCCCTCTACGTTCTTTGGTTCTTATCTTGCTTTCCATCAAATGACAATGACAATGACAATGACAATGACAATGACAATGACAATGACAATGATTTATTTACCCATGTCACCCTAATTCGGGTATTGGGGATATTATCATACAGAACATAACATATTCAAAATCATTTCAATTATATTTACAAAGTATTTACAAATATGTACAATCACATGTTACAGAGTAATTGAATAAATACTACATGAAATTACTTTAGAGACGTAAAAGTAAAAGGAATGATGTGTCTCTAAATCAATTGGTGAGAGAAGGAGGAGAGACAAAATAGGAAAAGAAGGAAAAACAAAAGGGAAGAGAGAGAGAGAAAAAAGAAAAGAACAAAAAGACAAATGATTGTAATAACAATAATTTTTAAAAGAAACAGTACTAACAATGATAATAAATAAATACGAATGAATGCGTGTTATAGAATTGAAAAAGTTGGAACTGCAATGCAAAGGCACCGATATGTGTATTTAACGTGGTTATATATATAATTATATTGGACTTTGGCATAAAAATTGATAAAAATTTATTTTAAGAAATTAGAGAGAATTAAAATTTAATTTATCCTTTACCTAATTATTGTTTATTTACATATATACATGAAAGTGTTTTCAAATAGAAAATGTTAACATAAATATTTTATTTGTTTATTTATTAAACTTATCCATTATAATGCTACAAAATTTTGATAAATTTATTAATGTTGACATTTTGGAAGAATTGAAAAGCTTAAACATTTTCAATGCATTTGGACGGCTTGTATAGGAACCATCAATATATTTCTTTCTTGCTGTAAGAAATGCAGGGCACTCGAACAAATAATGAAATTCATCACCCAGCTTTGATGTATTACATATAGTGCATATTCTCTGTGATCGCTCAATATTTGCAAATCTACCAGATGTTATTGGCAGACGGTGGTTTCCACACCGGAATCTTGTTAAAGTAATTCTGTATTTGAAAGGCAATTTTAGAAGAGATAATTCACAACTGCAATTTTCTTTGAAAATGCGATAGTTTAAGCACAGTGAATTAGAAAACATTTCAGCATGCCAATTTTGAGAGTATATATCGTCCAATCGTGTTTTAATTGTTGCTTTGAACCACCGTGGATTTATTGGCTGATTATCAAACCAAAGGTAAGATAAGCCTAATTTATCCAATGTATTTTTTATTTTTACTAGCCACGGGTTTCGATATATATTCAGATCAAACATTATTTTCAGAATATCGTAAACAGTATGGGACAATTTTGATGTTTTGCTCTCGATTATTTTAATCCAAAAGTTTAACATTCTGCACTCAATTAGTTTCTTGATACTGTGTTTACCGACCTCTCCATATGTCATGCAATTTGCAGTAAATTTACTCACATGAAGAAGACGTTTATAATAACGACTTTGAAACATTTCAACATCTTGAAGATTACTTTCAAGACCCCACAACTCACTTCCATATAACAAAATCGGAAGTACCAATTTTTCAAACAATTCTAATTCAATATCAACTGGTAAACTCAACTTTATTGATTTGGAACGTAAACTGAACAATGCTTTTTGTGCTTGACTTATTTGTTTTTTCCGAGCTTTCGAAAAGCGGTTATTATAATTCAAAACTGTTCCAAGATATGTATACTCATCAACAACCTCTAGCTGTTGATTATTGAAAGTAATGATGGGTAAATTGCGGATCTTACCACGAGAGAATACGACAATTTTTGTTTTTTGTATATTTACATTCAACGACCAATCTTCACAGTATTTGTAGACAGTATTTAATGCTTCTTGGAGATCATTTTCAGATTCTGCTAATACAATGGTGTCATCAGCGTATAATAGGGTAAATAACTTAAGATATACACATATATTTCTCTCGAGGAGTTTTTCTTTCAGGCCATTCGTAAGTAAATTAACACCATTGCAATTTTTTCTCAATGTATTGTCAAAATCATTGATAAAGATTGCAAATAATAATGGAGATAGATTATCTCCCTGTCTTACTCCTATATTACATTCAAAGAACTCAGACCGTTGTCCATTGCTCATAACATAAGATTTTGCGTTTTCATACATATTTTGGATCACCTTGAGAATTTTGCCATTGATGTTATACTTAAGTATTTTAGACCACAATAAATGTCTTTTTACAGAATCGAATGCTTTCTTATAATCAATGAATGCGCAATAAATTCTTTTCTTTTGAGATAGATAAATATCTATCAGACTGTAAAGAGTAAATATATGATCTAGAGTACAATAATCCTCACGAAATCCTGCCTGTTCTTCACCCATCAGGTTGCAAATATCAAAATATAAAGAAATTCGGTTATTCAAAATAGATGTGAACAGTTTACCTAAGCAACTTAACAATGTAATTGGACGATAGTTATCTGGTTCATTCACTGAACCCTTCTTTTTGTATATTGGGCAAAGGATACCTATTGTCCAGTCTGTGGGAACTTTGCCACAATCCAATATTAAGTTAAACAGCTTTGTGAGCAGTTTCATCATAGGTTTGCTGCTATACTTTATCATTTCATTTAATACTAAATCATCACCGGATGATTTGTTATTTTTAAGCTTCTTTAATTGATTTTCTATCTCCTCTTCCAAAATTGGATAATTTAGTTCAAGGCTGAAACAATTTGCTTCATTAGGTGTTGATTCCTCATCTATAGTGCGTCTGTTTTTAACATCGTCTCCTTTATTCAGTAATTCAAAAAAATCTTTGAAAGAATCAATTGATACATTTGCACGATTCTTGGGCTTGGAATTCGCCTTGCTAAGATATTTCCAAAGGTCGCCAATGTTATTATTTTTTACTTTCCTCAAATTGTCCTGAAGGTCAGAAACATATTTTGACTTTTTCTTCTTAAAAACTGTTTTGTATTGTTTGCGTAAGGTATTCAAAACTAATTCCATTTCCATTTTCATATTTTCATTTCTACATTTTTTAATTCTATTTCTTAATGTTAAGAAATTCTTTCTCAAGTTCTTACATTCTTTATCAAACCAAGGCTTCATTTTCGGAGATGCAGTGGTAACAGTCGTGCCAGTTTTTTTCTGCCGTGACATACCACATAGAGTTGCAGCCTTAAAATATACTTGTTTTATTTGATTTACTATATCATTGACAGATTGAATACTAGTTTGGGGCATATTTCTAGTAACCTCTATCATTTCTAATATTTTGTTTATTTCATCTTCATCTAAGGAGTTTGCAAATGTGTGAGTTAATTCTGAATTCCATTTATAATATTTCTTTTTCAAGTGAGAATCATTATCGTTATTGGTGTAATGACTCTTCTCTTCTGGAAATATTTTTTTCTTAACATATTTCATGGAAACAAATATTGGACTGTGTTTATCTGACAGACATTTTTCAAAGTTATCAACAGTAAAGTCTTCAATATGATCAATGAAATTTGCAGAGACAATACAATAGTCAACTGTGCTTGCGTCGGCGCAGGTTAATGCACCCTTACCAAAATCTTGCCCAAAGCGGCCATTTACAATGTGCATGTCAGTAGCTTGACATAGATTAATCAGTTTGCGACCGTTAGCATTTACGAACTTGTCTATGTTAGATCTTGGTGGATAAGAACAAGTTGAGGGCATGTCTGCATTATCTGCCGACAAAATGACATTAACAGAAAAGGTAGAGTCATCATCTTCAATATAATCTATTAGTGATCCTGATCTTGCATTGAAATCTCCTATCAAACAAACTGGCAACCCCAGGGTACCATTAATTTTCATTAAATCATATATAATATCTTCAAATAAATCATCATCGTAGTATTTAGAATTTTCATGTGGCATATATACCGCACCAATTATAAAAGCAAAGCCATAAGCACCTTTATTCACTTTGAGCCAAAGGACAGAATCACTTTTGAAAGCATTTACATCTAGTTGTTCAACATAATTTCTCAAACATTGTTTGAAAATGATACATAAGCCATGGTGTCCACCAAGACGTGGGGAAGATTTGTCATTATTCTCTTTACAAATCATCGTATAGTCAATCAGTGGCAGGTCAATGTATTGAGATCTAGTTTCAGATAAACATATAAAATCAAAATCTTTTATATAGCACTCTAGTATACCAAGATCAAGTTTTTTCTTTAGACCACATACATTTAGCCCTAATATCTTGAAGTTATTATTCAAACCCAAATCCAAATCATCAGATAGAATGGTACCTGCTAATTCCTATTTTGACAGTGAGAATTTCTTTAACTGATCTTCAGTCCATCCAAGGCGGAAGAGATCATCACCTGTCTCCACTATGTATTTATCCTCCTTCCCATTCTTTGCAACAACGCAATGAATGCGGCCATCGATCGTCCAGATTTTCTTGGTGCTTTCTGCTCTTCGAATTGCGTGGAAAAGCTTGGCTCTTTGGGCAGTCAGGTCTTCCTCGATGTAGATCCCTCTGAGTTGGTCGTTCTCTCTTAAGCGTCGCTTACTCCTCATTAGCTCAACTTTCCGCTCCCGTCTGACAAACTTCACGATGATGGGCCTATGTCGTTCTTGCTTGCTGGGAGTAGAGGGTCCTCGCCGCTTTGATGTGGGCAGACGATGACTCACACTGATGTCGTCTGCGGTGATGTTGACATTGATCCTCCTCGCCAAAGCTACTACCTTCTCGGTGGTGTTCTCTCCATCTGTTTCCGGCACGCCGTAAACTCGTACATTTTCCCGCCGACCATATTGCTCTAGACGATCGATATCATTTTCCAGCTTCACTTGTTGAGATGGGTGAGATGGCAACGGCGTTGGTCTCATCTGCTCTATCGCAGTTGTCACAGCCACCTTGACAGCCTGAGTCACTGCCTGGATGATAACCGGTTGTATGGCCATCAGAACCTTCGTGATTATATTTTGCATATCACCATCAGAAAGATCAGATTTCCCCTTTGGCCTCTCCTTTCCACTAGTTGCGGCAGCTACAGCATAGGTGACGGCCTCCTCTATATTTGGGGGCGGTGCTTTCATAGCCACTTCGTCATCAAGCACGTCAAATCTATTTCCTGATGCCATTATGACGTCACAATAAGGTCAGTGTTAAGATGGGTGGTTGTGCGCGACAGGTTGTGTGCGCTACAGGTGCAACAGGTGTAAGACGTCTAGACAGTTACAAACAGGTGCATCAACGGTTGCCAACCAGTCTGCGTTGTATCCACAATTTGATGCGCTGATGAAGATGGAGCTGGTATGATACGCACCCTGGCTTTACGTTGCTAGGATATGTGGATGCAACTGTCTCTTCTCTTGGTCACAGTCCGTTTACAGAATCCTCAAAAATGGGTATTAACTGTGTTTTCACGATTAAATCCTTTAAAAACTCCAAAAACCAGTGTCACCAACGGAAGCCTCAGAACGAGATCTCAACATTGATACACAAGTTTTTTAACGATTTCGAAGATTAATGATTAAATGACGTCAATCTTGGAGCAAAAAGAAAACACGTCCTTACCCTTCAATAATTCAATAATAATGCTGAGCGCGTAAATTATTCGCGCATATGATTCAAAAGCGCGCTAAAAGATAAGAACAAAATGAAGATAAGTGGTATTCTGAAAACGTTCTTATCTTTTTTCTTTCTTATCTCTTTACGATATTTATGACAATATTTAAGATAGCTAGAGGGTTATCACATCATACGAGGTCCGCCTTCTTTCTTGCAATAAATCGATGGCCACTGGTAGTAACAAATATTCCTCCCATCCTTTCTTTCATTCACCCTTTATTTTGCCTGTCTCTTTTTTCTATCCCTTCTTTCTTTCTTTCTTTCTTTCTTTTCTTTCTTTCTTTCTTTCTTTCTTCCTTTCGTTCTGTCTTTCTTTATTTCATTTGTTTATGCTCGCTTTTTTTCCTTTCTTTCTATTTGCAAGTTTCCTTTCTTTCATTCTTCATTTTGTTTTATCTTTTGAATCTTTTAACTTCTTCCTTAATTTTAATTTGCGTTATTTTATCTATTCTTTCTTTTTCTTTTTTTAAAATGAATTTATTTCCGTAAAAAACAAATAACAATACATATAAAATGATCAATGTGAATTGATAAATGAAAAACGGGAGGATGGGCCTACACAGCAGCATCAATCATGGTGCTGCTGGTCTACCGACATGACCGAGGGGTCGTTCCTTTTTTTCCGATTTTTTTTCTTTTTTCTTTACTAAGTTTTTGTTTTTTCTTTTCCCTTTTTCTCTCTTTCTTTCTGTTTTTCTTTTCCTTTCATCCTTGACTTTATTTATTTTTTGTCATCTTTTTATTTATTAATTCTTTTTCTATCTTTCATTCATTCTTTTCTCTTTATATTTGTTTTTTTATTCATTTAATTTTATTTGTTCCTTTTTTCTTTCTTTCCTCCTTCCCTTAATTTTCTATTTTTCCCCCTCATTCTTTCTTTTCTTTTTTCTTTCTCTTATAATTTCTTTCATTTTATTTTTGGGGTTCTTTTTTTTCGCTCGTTCATTTGCTCTTTCTTTAATTCTTTTTACTTCTGCTTTATGACACTAAATGTGCGCCTTCTTTCGGCCTACTTTCTTCTTTATTTTTATTCATTTTTTTGCTCATTCTCATTTCGTTCGTTCTTTATTTACTCTTTCTTCTATTAATTTCTAAAAAATCTTTTTCTTTATTCTTTTCATTAATCTTTCTTCGTTTTTTTTCATTCATTCTTCATTTTCCTGCCTTTTTATTTCCCCTTCTGTTTCTTCCTTCTTTGAATTTACCTTTCTTTTTATCTTTATTTAGTTTTCAATTTTGCTTTAATTTTCCTTTCATCTTTTATCTTCTCTCTCTTATCTCTTTCTTTCTCTCCCTCTCATCTCTTTCTTTCTCTCCCTCTCTTTCTTTCTTTTTTTTAAATTTTCCCCTTTTCTCTCTTCCTTCACTTTTTACATATTTTTATTCCTTCCTTTTTTACTTTCTTTCATTCGTTTTTCTAACTTTTTTGTTCTTTATTCCTTCATTTTATCCTTTTTAATCTTTTTAATTTGTCCTTTTTTCGTTTTTTTCCTTTAAAATTATTTCCTTTTCGTTCTTCATTTTTCCTTCAATTTTTTATTCCTCGTTTTATCATTGATCATCATTCTATTTATTCCTCCTCTTTCTTTCTTGTATTCTTTCCTTTTTTATTTCTTTTGATTTCTTTAATTTTCTTTTAAGTTCTTTTTGCTTGCCTTCTTTCGTTTACCCTTTCTTTCTTTCATTGTTTTATGCTTTGATCCTTTTATTTTTCAAATTTCTGCTTCATTCTGACCCTTTTCTGTCTTCTTACTTACCTACTTACTTTCTTTCTTCCTGTTTTATTCTGATTCGTAACTGCTTTCTTTACCTTTTTTCTTTACTGTCTTTTTTCTTTATTTTGTGCACGTGTCTCGAAATGATAATCAGTCATTGCGTATAAAATGCCTATTCGCGCAACGCGCCAGAAACAGTGTACGCGCAGCGCCAATGATATTCTCTTCACAAATAAGGAACGTTTCTATTGGTTAAACTGCCAATATAAAGTGCATTTTGATTGGTAATATCTTAAAAATGGGCGTGTTGAAGATAAGAAGGAGGCAGTCCTTACAGAGATGAGAATGCGTTAAGAAGATTTTAAGAATACCGATTTGCAATGATTTTAGCGTCTTCTTATCTCATTGAGATAAATTCAAATTCAAATTTAAACTCAAAATTTATTAATTATAATCACAAACATGTTGGATTGTTCTCCAAATTATACAATGAAACACAATCAGAGACAAAATAATTTAAATGATATACATAATAATATACATAATAAACATACAAGATAAGAACAAAGATAAGAACGTTTTCAGAATACCACCCCAGGCCTTTACAGGTGGGGGGAGGGGGGGGGAGGGGGGGCTGTGCGGCATAGTCGCCAACCCCCGGGCTTCGAACTTTTTTTTAATGTACTGATATTCTTTCTATCAACTTAGTTTACATTTATCATTATCCTCATAACTATCATTATCATAATCAAAATACGGTGAAATCAATTTCAAAGAGTGATCTTTTGTGTGTCTGCCTCGCGTCATTTGGTATTCTGTTATAAAAAAATAAATAACGAGGTTATTTGTACAACCATTCATATAGGTGCAGAATCATGCTTACATGTATACCAACCGATGTATTGATGGGGACTTGGAGTTCGACGACGAACAAAGAAAAGTGGAAAAAGGGAAAGGAAATGAAAATCCATAATTTATTGTTCGAAATAGACATGAAATGAAATACTCCGAAAATCTGCTTTGCCCAATTGATCGTGGGCCCAGCAGCCACCGTGCAGCCCCAGATCGACGAGGCTCTATCTATCCATTTAATTGTTGAACGCCAAACAGGGTAGCAGCAACCCCTATCTTTTAACGTCATTTGGTCTGACGCGGCCGGGGTTTGAACCCCCGACCTCCCGCTTGTGAGACGGACGCTCTACCAACTGAGTCAACACACCGGTATTGCAAAGCAAAAACGATAAAATGGGTTGTTTTCTATATAGATAATCTGTCATATACTTTCATGGTTTTCATGTTGGAAACATTATTTTCTTCTTTTAAGACAATTATTTTGCCCCATATACCATGTTCTGCACTCCTCAAAACGTCGCCACACACAAACCCATATATGCCTACATATTCATTGATACGTAATATACCTACATACTCAGCTACCCACGCACATACACGATTTTGAATGGAATCATCCCCCAAACACACACAGTCACACACACACATTATATGAAGACCTTCGACGCCGCTTTAAATTTCAAATCATTTCTAGCAAAAAGTCGATTTGAATAAAAAAAAAAGAGCGAGAAAAAAGCATAATGCTGAAAATTTTTGGTCAGAATCGAATATAAAATCGGAAAGTAATGCCATTCAAAATTTCGCCTATTTTCATAAAACAGTTATCTGCAGAACATGGGTTTTATGCATTCCAGAGATCTGATGATTCAGCTCAATCACAAATTATTATGAAATTTTAGATAAGCTCAATTTCTAAGCTCTCCCGACTGAAAAATCAGTCAAGTTGATACGTGAAAGTTTGAATATCGGGCAAACAATAAGAAAGTCATGAATGTTTACAAGTTGTAAAAATCGGTGATCACTATATCCACGGAAACTTCAAATTGGCCGCATTTGTGGTGTCATAGTGATATAAGGCAGCACTACTCTTCTACTTACTCTAATATTAAGGATGGCTAAAATGTATTTTTTTCAGAATTTTTTCTTCAAATTATAATTTTATTTCATGAGGACATAAAACTATATGCTACCTAGGTTATAATTTCATTACTGCCCCAGGGGAATATGCACTTAAGAGAAAAAGCAAGATTGTCCTTGTCCATTGTCGTAATTTACTTCCCCAATTGAAATTTACAGTCTTAGGGATCTCAATTTCAAAGCAGCCATAACTTCTCATTGCTTTCCAATTCCTCTCACTTTTTTTCTCATTTCCAACACATTTTAAGTCCAAGGTTGGACTCCTCTTTAACCTAATGTTTACTGTCTACAAAGTATGTGATTTATTGCTTTTTTGTCATTGAGTTATTAAGTCATTGAGTTGAACCTTGGTTCAATCCATTGGTCATCGTATGTAAATATTTAACATTGACGGCTAAGCATATGCCATACGATCTATTAAAGTAATTATTCATCCGAAATGGAGTCTAACCAATTTGTTCTTTTCTGAATCGCTTTACAGAAGAAAATGTGACTCTCGCTGTTGGGCAACCGCAGATCATCGCGTCTCCAAATTACCCCGGGTATTACCCAAACAGCGTCCACTATAATTGGTATATTACGGCTCCTTCAGGATATGATGTTCTTGTTGAATTCCTGGTGTTTGGTCTTGAGTCCGGTTATGATTACCTTATAATCGGGACTGGAGAATCACGATCATCCCCTGGAAGTGTTATGCTGGCTGCGTTAACGGGAACATCCCATCCAGGATATATGAGGTCCGTATGAAATACTAGTAACAAAGAATATATGTATTCCAAAAGTGAGTCCCGGGGGAAAAGATTATTTTGTTGTTATTTGTTATATGATAAAAATAATAAATTGCATTTTGTTATTATTATCAAAAGGCAGCAGGCGAAAATTTTATCCCTAAATTTCATTTTGTATACAATCAGAACGAAGCTAGAAAGGAAATGTATCGCATATCTATTTAGACACACAGACTGAAACTTCTGGGGTTTTAGTTAAGTTAACATTTTGGGCAAATAACTTCAGCTCGTGAGGGAAATGTGTATATATTGGGTAAATATAAAAATGAATGAATGGGTGAATGAATTATATACTGATATATACTGATTAATCAATTGATTAATTTATTAATTTGATTTATAGAAAAAAATTCAGGTTCGAGAACAAGTTAAGCCAAGTTAAATCATATCAAATTTCAGGACAAGTAATATCAAATCACGTTTTATTTCTCGAGAATATTAAAGATCAACTGATTTTTGCTATGGTGTAAAAACAGGGTAGCAAATGGGAGACATGATAATTTTGTTTTTTGTTATCACACACAGTAAAAATATTATTTTGAATATTTATAAAACGTTGTTTACTGTATGAACTTTACAGTTGTTAAACACTTTAAACAAGTGTTTAAAGTCTTAAACAGCATATATTATTCTTCAATTAATTAAGCATGGTTGTTTAAATATTAAGCAATCATGGTGGTATTGGCATAAAATGGATAAGGGTAAAAGTGTTATGGAGAGGCTAGAAATTGGCAAGTCGGTAAGTAGAATGATGTTTTGCTGAAATCAGTGTTGTGTAGTCCTTTAAAGGACTGTAAATCAGAAAAGATGAGAGGCTTGAATAGGTGATGAGATGAGAAAAGGCTGGCTTTGAGTTGGATAGGTCAGAAGTGAGAGAGGCCCAAGTTAATGAGAGAACGCTGGTTTAAACGTTGAATTGCCGAGAAGAGTTCCAGAGCAGGGGCCCGTTGCAGAAAGAGTTGCGTTTAAACCCAAGTTAAAAAATCAATCGCAAGTCCTAAATGCGCGCTGTTGATTTGTTGAAAATCAAGTTGCGCATGATTTTTAGGGTTTCGATTGACTGCAACTCTTTCTGCAACGGGCCCCAGATCAGAAGACTCGACATTTCTGGCAGGTTGACTGTCCGTCTTAAAACTGTTTAGCAACTAACTACCATGACTACTAAGTTTATACAGCAGTGTAGAAAAGAGTAAATAAACAGCTTTTTTTTGGTAGCATGCATGTTACCTCATATTTCAGCCTGCTTCTAATCAAAAAAAGAATTCTGATTATCATAAAATATTAGAGCGTACTTTTACTATAAAAAAATAGTATAAGTAACATTGATACAATTATGTTACTACACTGTTAGAAATTTTATCCTCAAAAGAGGTTCCTGCAGCAGAGTCTCGAGAACACCTGTAATCTTACCAGATTGCGTAATCTTACAGGAAATTGGTGTATGGAACCTTACATATTTCGTTTAATAAAACGCCCTTTCCCCCTTTTTAACAGACCTGGTCTGTTAAATTGCATAAAAATTCCTATTTCATGAAGTTGCAGAATGATTCTGTTATTGCTTTCTGCAAAATCTTCCTTTTTTCTGTAAAATCAGGGTTTTTTTTAACAGTGTACGCCTATACGGATAATAACAAATACCACATTCTTAGTCATATTCTTAACCCCCAAAACTTTCTTGACGAAATATTTTCTTTCAGGCTAAACTCTTCACAAAGTTGGATGCTGTTCACTTCTGATTCAATTGTTACTGACACAGGATTTCAGCTTCGATTGAGTGCCGTTGAAGGTATATGAGTTAGAACGCACATCATAATTATGAATGACACAATGAAACAAATTCCTGCCGAATGTTATGCGATTAGTTACCAGAATCAGAGAATGGAAGGCTGGTTGAGCCAAATTCGATTTGATGCAATTCGAGAAGTGTGCTTATTATTTTGTTACCATGGTTACTACAAGTAGCACCCTTCCCCCGGGTTCCATGACCCCTAGCTATTAGTTAATGTTATATTTAATAACTTGTCATGAGAAACAGGTATTCGTTTCACTAGGCATGATATGGGTTCGTAGAAGCAGTTCGCATTATCATCTTTCATAGATTTATATAATGCAGCCCAAATAAAGATATACATTAATTTTACCGATTTTTCTTCACTACTTTTAAAGATTCTGCTACTAACCCACCCCTGCCTGACGTTACTGATACACCAATTTCGACAGGTAAGTCTTGTAAAATCATACTATTGGTGAGCAAATGTACTGGACTTCACTCAACTTACATCAATAATTTGGAATTTGAGTCTTCTGGACAAAAGTTTATGGTTTCTATTGTATTCAACCATGACTTATCTGAAAACCATCTTAATCTTAAACCACATAACTTCCTTGTCCACCGAGGCGTTTTTTAACTATTCAAATCATAATACATGAAAGATGTATGAACGATATTTCTAGAATTGCCCATTGAAGTCTCAGGCTAGGCGTAACCTCTAAACTTAACATAGAGCAAAGAGAATCTGCCGCCGAAAAAAATCAAGAGTATGGCAGTACTGTCGTTTGCATTGACTGAAGGCATGAATCATGGACGGGGTAATATCGTCATTATTCTTCGTTTTTAGGATCTGGTAAATATAAAAAAAATCCTCCCTAGTCTATGAAATATTAAGCTGCTCAACCTAATCCTTGTACACATTCAACCTGCACAGTTCGTCTTGTGAATGGTAGCGGGGCGCACGAAGGTAGAGTAGAAGTGTACCACGATGGACTTTGGGGAACCGTATGTGACGATTCGTGGGACATGGCAGATGCACGTGTTGTCTGCAGAAGCCTGGGCTATAGTGATGCCAACTCGGCCCCTGGACTAGCCCATTTTGGATATGGCAATGACCCCATTTGGATGGATAACCTTTTCTGCGGGGGCTATGAGGAACACATTTTCGATTGTCCGCATAATGGTTTCGGAAATCATGACTGTGTCCATGGCGAAGATGCCAGTGTTATTTGCATACCAGATCGTAAGTACATCTGATGGCTCCGTCGTGCTACCGTATACAATTAATTTATTCTGGCGTCCGTAGTATTTTTTAATTAGTACTCTGCAGGATTATCAACTAGGCCTACATATAAAAAGTGATTTTCTTAACCTGCGCAGACATGTCAAAGATGATTACCATGAACAACCCCCTCCAAAGAAAAGAAAATGACAATTCAGGGGTAATACAGAGGTTAGCTCAGTAGGGGAAGGCGGGGTAAGTTGAGCATAGGGGCAAGTTGAGCCACCAGCCCCAGGCCAATAATGAATGAGTCGGACATTGTGGTGGTGTCATGTATTGATGACCCATAGCATAACCCCTAACCCCACCACATTGTTTTCAACTTTGAAACAAAAAGTAGTTTTTTAGAGGGAAAAATATGAATTTCAGCCAAAAAAGTAAAAAAGAGTGTGAAATAGATAAGTGCTTTATAAACATACACATCTTTAAATATAATAAAGACATGATAACAACATTATTAGTCCAGGTATGGATCTTCATTCTTGTCATAGTCTTTTATATGATGGATGCATAATAAATGTGTGGATACAAAATTATCGTACTAAGTTCGGACTGGGGTAAGTTGAGCCAAACAGCATGGGGCAAGTTGAGCCATTGTAATTCCTATGGTAATGTATCTTAAAAAACAAACAAACCATAAAAATCGATTGAAATGCTGGCTGAAAGGAGCAAATTTATATGACTGCTCTTTTCCTTTTAAAGGATGTTAGTATTTATAGAGAATTAGCAAGTGAAAAGACTTTAAAGAAAAAATTGACATGCTGGTTCTCCCATCATACATTTCGTACATTCTGTAATTGAGGTACCAAATTAAAGAGCAGATATTGAACTTTTCAGAAATGTGGTTTTCTTTTTGAAACCCAGATACCCCCGCAAAATGAGTTTTTGGTATCCTTTCATCAAATTGTTTTTGCTCATTCATGCGTGAATAGGAATAACCTAAGAAATATCAGATGAAAGAAGAGATTCTAAGCTTTAAATTGGTAGATCATTTGTATATTCTATTTATGATTAAGTTATGATAAATGATCGCTAAATCTCGGTTTCGTTTTTCTGGGACGCACTGTATAATGCAGCCCAAATAAAGATATACATTAATTTTACCGATTTTTCTTCACTACTTTTAAAGATTCTGCTACTAACTCACCCCTGCCTGACGTTTCTGATACACCAATTTCGACAGGTAAGTCTTGTAAAATCATACTATTGGTGAGCAAATGTACTGGACTTCACTCAACTTACATTAATAATTTAGAATTTGAGTCTTCTGGCAAAGTTCATGGTTTCTATTGTATTCAACCATGACTTATCTGAAAACCATCTTAATCTTAAACCACATAACTTCCTTGTCCACCGAGGCGTTTCTTAACTATTCAAATCATAATACATGAAAGATGTATAAACGATATTTCTAGAATTGCCCATTGAAGTCTCAGGCTAGGCGTAAGCTCTAAACTTTAGCATAGAGCAAAGAGAATCTGCCTCCGAAAAAAGCCAAGAGTATGGCAGTACTGTCGTTTGCATTGACTGATGGCATGGATCATGGACGGGGTAATATCGTCATTATTCTTCGTTTCTAGGATCTGGTAAATAATAAAAAAAAATCCTCCCTAGTCTATGAAATATTAAGCTGCTCAACCTAATCCTTGTACATTATATATTCAACCTGCACAGTTCGTCTTGTGAATGGTGGCGGGGCGCACGAAGGTAGAGTAGAAGTGTACCACGATGGACTTTGGGGAACCGTATGTGACGATTCTTGGGACATGGCAGATGCACGTGTCGTCTGTCAAAGCCTGGGCTATAGTGATGCCAGCTCGGCCCCTGGACAAGCCCATTTTGGATATGGCAATGACCCCATTTGGATGGATAACGTTTTCTGTGGGGGCTATGAGGAACACATTTTCGATTGTCCGCATAATGGTTTCGGAAATCATGACTGTGCCCATGGCGAAGATGCCAGTGTTATTTGCATACCAGACCGTAAGTACATCTGATGGCTCCGTCGTGCTACCGTATACAATTAATTTATTCTGGCGTCCGTAGTATTTTTTAATTAGTACTCTGCAGGATTGTCAACTAGGCCTACATATAAAAAGTGATTTTCTTAACCTGCGCAGACATGTCAAAGATGATTACCATGAACAACCCCCTCCAAAGAAAAGAAAATGACAATTCAGGGGTAATACAGAGGTTAGCTCAGTAGAGGAAGGCGGGGTAAGTTGAGCATAGGGGCAAGTTGAGCCACCAGCCCCAGGCCAATAATGAATGAGTCAGACATTGTGGTGGTGTCATGTATTGATGACCCATAGCATAACCCCTAACCCCACCACATTGTTTTCAACTTTGAAACAAAAAGTAGTTTTTTAGAGGGAAAAATATGAATTTCAGCCAAAAAAGTAAAAAAGAGTGTGAAATAGATAAGTGCTTTATAAACATACACATCTTTAAATATAATAAAGACATAACAACATTATTAGTCCAGGTATGGATCTTCATTCTTGTCATAGTCTTTTATATGATGGATGCATAATAAATGTGTGGATACAAAATTATCGTACTAAGTTCGGACTGGGGTAAGTTGAGCCAAACAGCATGGGGCAAGTTGAGCCATGGTAATTCCTAGTCTGCTATGCAGACTCTGATTGGCTCGTGAGGTGGGATCTGCTACTGGTTTGCGAAGCAAACCAGCCTGAAAGGGCGAGCAAAGCGAGCCACTTCTGCAGCCTCAGTAGACCTAGTCTGCTATGCAGACTCGTTGAATCAGCTGAGGTATACACACTGCAGATGTGGGTCTACATTTGTAGACTAGGTAATTCCTATGGTAATATATCTTAAAAAACAAACAAACCATAAAAATTGATTGAAATGCTGGCTGAAAGGAGCAAATTTATATGACTGCTCTTTTCCTTTTAAAGGGTGTTAGTATTTATAGAGAATTAGTGAAAAGACTTTAAAGAAAAAATTGACATGCTGGTTCTCCCATCATACATTTTGTACATAGTTTTGTGGCTCAACTTACCCCAGAAGGTGGCTCAAACTTACCCCATATATGGGGCAAGTTGAGCCATTTGACATCGTTTTTTTCAAAGGTCACGGTGACTTTAAGTGTGGGGATAGAAAGTTATAGGTGGAAAATATTTCAGAAGAATTAAATTTCAAGGCAAGGTACTTATTTAGACAAGATTATTAATCATATCAATTCTAACATGCAAAAAGCAAAAACTGTCACAACTTACCCCGCCTTCCCCTGCACATGAGATGTAACATATTTAATATCGAGATGGAAATAACCCCCTCGCCCTCCACCCCTATTCAACACAAAATGGGAGGTTGTTATTTGACAATGATAAAGGGCTAGCAGAGGAGATGCGCAGATATCGTATTAACCACGAACGGCATCTTAAGCTGCCACTCCACTCTTTTCTGTTCTTTTGTGGGAGCCTCTTCATGGGAAGGCAAACAAGAGGAGACCCAGGAGAAAATATATTGATTCTCTACAAACAGATATGGTCTCCATGAAATACAAGAACTAGTTAATTTTCTAAAGTATGGAAGCCGCTTTTTTCTAATTGCAGAAGCTGAACTGATCTGCGACAGCGTATCAATGACGCTCATAATGGACAGATCACTTCTAGAGATCGGCGACAACGCCCGCGATGTCCATTTCGTAGACGAGTCTTGTGTTGGATACGATCATGACAGTCAGCATGTTGCGATCACCACCATGTACAACAGATGTGGCACAAAACAAGAGGTATGATGATCGAAAGTCTTCATATAGTCCTGCCAGACCTCTTAATCGTGTTGGTACCGTTGAAGGGAATGGAACAAGTAGACGAATTGCCTTACGTTGGTCATTGACTCCAGTGGAGTAAGACCCCTTGATATCGTACGCCAATATCGTCAAAATTACTAGCACTCATTCATTTGCAGTGTACCATGCCACACTGATTTTAATCTAAAATATTGTATCATGATGTAATTGGTATATTCCCAAGTTAAAGTCTGTATCTCTTTGGTGTTGATAAACCAGTCCTCAGGTTTGGTTACAGTTGATATAAATCCATTCTTTGAATATCCACCAAGCTTAAAATACCCTTGATGAATGTAAAGTAATTACAGGGATTAATGGGGGTGAAAAGCAGGATATCTATTCACATTGTTCCATGTTTCCTTCAAACCTATTGCACCATCTAGCAAGATGAAGAGAATGTAATATTTACCAACACAGTGACGTTTTACAAGCCAAGTCCAGAAAACGGAACCATCATCACCAGAGAACACTATCTTCACATCCCTGTGACTTGTAACCTTAAGAGAACACAGGTTCTTGGCGAGTCATTCCTGCCCAAGACGGAGGAATATGTATTCGACGAAGTGAGTTCAATACATTATCAGTGATTTCTTAATCAAGTTAATAATTTATTTAAGGTTTGATCTGGTCGAGGAATATAGACAATGGGTATATAAATTGTTCAGTGACTTGACTTTCAATCAGAGGAATCGCGGTTTTTTTTTTCCAACGTCTATTTGTCAAGGAATTGACTTTTTTTTCATTTTTCATGCGTGATAATTTCACTAATTGGTTCCCCGTTTTATTTTAGCTCTCCCGAATTCCTCCCACACTTAGAAAATTGGCATACCCGCAAACTTTGTTAGACTCATTAGAACACAAAACCACTAAGAAACGGACCAACGCTGTCAACGGTCACGGAAGTGTTCCAGGTGACCAACCTATAAATATCCATGCAATTGTTAAGGTTTCAAGTATCAAAAAGTGTTTTTTGGTGCTATTGGCCTGTGTTTCATTTTAATAGACATATTAATTGATTTTTCCCTGTGATTGTTTGTGTTTTTGCATTAATACGACAAATATGATGCGCCACATTGAAGTTAGGTCTCGAAAAAGTGTCACTTTCACCAGGGTTACTTCCCCCACATTCTTGGTAAAGGATTCCGTATTAAACCCCAAGAAATTCAACTAAGGCATATCCAAAATCTCTCACTTATATGCATATTCTATCTCCAGGAAGGGTATGGTGAGTTTTCACTCCGCATGGAGCGGTATACGAGCTCCAACTTCCAAACACCTGCCAACGACTCCGGACTAGTGACGCTCCGCACGCCCTTATACTTTGGTATCCACCTGGCTTCGGTAACAAACCTCACCCTTCTCATCGAGTCATGTTGGGCAACAGGATCATCTGACCCAATGGATGATCATCGCTATGACATTATTGAAAACGGGTACTTCGCATTCCTGGTTTCTTATTAAGAAGGACATGTCTGCCCAAACAAAATTTGACTTGAATAAAACGAAAAATTCATTAAAATCGGATTTGAAATAGGAATTTTAACAGTTACATTCACGTCTTGATCGGTGCAGAAATACAAGGATTATTATATATTCTCCTCATTGTCATGTAGAACAAAGTTCATTCCTCCCTGCACATGTGAATTTACCACTTTTTCATATTTAATTGTTCAGTAATGTTGGTCCTTATTGTCAATTCTGTTTTTTTTAATGAAATATTGCAATAAAAATCGACATAGTGAGGAACATCATCTACTCTCTCATTTGCATAACTGAGATCTGCATATAACTGTTTTGTGAAAAATTACATCTGATTTTGATCAGCGTTATGCTTGACTTGTTTTTTCCTATTGATTCAAAACTAGTTTCTGGGGTGGACCTGTTCAGTATTTAACCTGCTTACTGCTATGGCCCTGAGAATTTGGTGGAAATTAGTTTGGTATCTGATAATGTAGAGGTTTGACTCAAATTACCTTCAATTTGGGGGAGCAAAATCCCTTCCTTTTTTTTCCATGTCAAACTTTTTTTAACAAACCAGCATCACTCATTTAAAAATTGTCCCAGGCCCCTTCTGATAACACTTGAAGAAAGAAAATTTGGCTCAGCTCAGCCAAATACTAACTATTATCATTTTTTTTTATCATTCTTTGTCTTATTTTGCCGGGAAAATAGGATTGCAATCATTTAAGTACATTCGTTGTTTCTACCTTTTTTTATACTCCAGTGATATTGCTTAATATTCCCATTATTTGTCGGGGACCCGTGTAATACAGGAATGTGTACCAAGGAAAAGAAAAACAGCATGTCTCTGGCTCTCTGCTATACCCTTTAGAAAAAGGAAATTGTTAAAATTACCAAAATTCTAGAGGCTTTATAAATAAATGAATACTATTGAACATTTTTGGTCAAATGGACATTCACCAACACACTATTTTCACCAATCCTCTATACTGAGTGTAGACGTAAGGCATTGCAGTGTGATGTATGTGATGCCAGGATTACTGTCAGTATATTTGCCATGGACCTCATTACATTTTCCCTGATGGGTAAGTGATATGTGTATGGAAACAGAAAATTATTGGTCAAAGCACCATTCTTAACATTCTGATTAAACTACGCCGCTTGTTAACTTATTTATTTTCATTTGTCTATTAGGTGTGCCGTTGACAGCACAACGTACATATACGCAGGGTTCCCTGCAACGTTCAAGGCATTCACCATCGCCGCTTTCGCTTTCATTGGTGATTACGATAGGGTGAGCATACGCTGTTACGCCGGTTCCATGACATTTGCTCCGCTGAAAATTCCACACACTAGTGGAATGACTAACTTCAACCCTGGATTTAGGCCTAAACCTCACATAAGACTCTATTGCAACCCTGACCCTATATCTTAGACGAAATGAAGCCCGGAGAAATTGTCGCCGGAGCAAATGTCGTGTCACTATAACGTCACATTACTAACTTTAAATCTTGGAAAATGACATAGTCAATCATTACACTTCTGGGGCCCGTTGCAGAAAGAGTTGCAATCAATCGCAACTCTAAAAATAATGCGCAACTTAGTTTTTCAACCAATCAACAGCGCGCGTTTGGGACTTGCGATTGATTTTTTACTTGCGTTTAAACGCAACTCTTTCTGCAACGGGCCCCTGACGTGTTTACCTGCTAAAAAAATAATATGCACATTCATTTTATTAAGTATTGCTTTTAATAACAAGTTCAGTATCTGCCCATCAAAAGAATGATTTATTTAGTCTTTAAACATGATAAAATACGGATATTGCAAGATTTCTTATAAGTTTTATGATATGGGCCTTGGGAGTAACTTTTTTTGGCGAAAACAAATAATTCCTTAGATGGCGCATGAGAAACTTAAAATAAAAAAAATTACAAAAGGTGAATTCGTGAGATGAGCTAATTGATTTCGTTTTGAATGAATAGTCTACATTAGTATATGAATTTTTAATATGACGATTTGGCCCTAATGATCGACCCTTACACTGAATAACTTGATGTAGATGTAATGATTCCATGATAGTTGTTGATTCACTCTCTCTCTATATATACAATATATTTTTTTTTACTTTATTGTATGTTACATACCGGTAAATTGAATTACTATGTTGTTGAGTTATTTGTTAAACTGCAGGGCGCATTTGGAAATCAGTTTTGTATAACTAAACAGGCCTACTCTGCAGTATAAAATAAATAAAATAAATAAATAAATACTAACTGAGCAACTGAGAATTAGATATTCGGTTACTTTGCAATTCAATGGTATCTTCCCTGAAATCCTTGATTCTGATAAGCACTGTTATCATAGTAGTTACCATTGGATGGCAAAGTCACCATGATAGCATCTTTTACGCAACGGGACCCCAAGTGTAGTTTAGACAAAACGGCAAGTCGACTAAATTGATATTTGGCCAAATTAGTTTAGCCGATGTCCTATCAGAGTCTATAGGCCTACAACGAAACAACCAGAGAAGTAGGCCAAGGTTTTATCCTTTAGCACTTTAGGGACGATCCTCATAAAAGTGCATACTTAGTATTTTGCTGAAAGCAATGACAGAATCAGTTTGTAAATTCATAAAACAGGAATTTTTCTGCAATTTAACAGAACAGGGGAAAAGGGTGATTGATTTAAGGAAATTTGTAAGATTCCCATACACCAATTTCCTGTAAGATTACGCAATCCGGTAAAATTACAGGTGTTCTCGTGACTCTGCTGCAGGAACTTCTTTTTTTTTAAATAAATCTTCTAACAGTGTAGACTCTATTCTATTTCGGATTTCATAATTCATTGGTATGTGACGTCAAGTGTCTGACATCAGGATATCAAAGCCTAAAGTAATGTCTTACCTTTTAAAATCATAGTGATTCCTGGTGTATTTTCTCGTTTCAGGTCTACGTCCACTGCTCAATCCTGATCTGTGACAACAACGACTCGGGCTCCCGCTGCACGCAGGGGTGCCTCTCACGATCTCGCCGAGATCTCCAGCCCGCCGGCTACCGGTCCAAACCCCATACCATCACCAGCGGTCCTCTTTCTGATGCCTCGCGTTCAAACAGGGCTATGTTGCTTGATACCGCCGACGGCGGTGAGTAGCTTCTTTCCTTCTATTACTGTCAGCTTGTCACCATTATTGCGTCCTGAATATTCACCCTAGAGAGTTGCTAGGCCTACTACATCCCTGATCTAAACAAGAAGTCATCAAATAATAAAAGCTAGGCAAAGGCCAAACAAAATGACCGCGCTGAGCTCGTCTCGCTAATTGGAGTTGCGTGCACACAGAATCCAATTGAAGTAAAATTGGCCTCCGCACGTTTGCGTTTTACTCAAATAGCAGAACGTTTCGTTTCTTGTCAGAAGAACAAGATCACGTTAAAGAAAAGATTTGAGCCTCGATCTCTTGAAACATATCTGCCAACCGTTCATCATTAATTCTAAAAAAAAAGACAAATTTGACACCTGTCCTTTGTATAACCTTGCAAACCGACATTGTAACCTTTTCTTTTTCTAAGCTCATGCATTATTATTTAAAATTCTATTTTGCACATCTAGGACCCGAATATCATGACCCTCTGATGATCGTCTCAGTGAGCGCCCTCTGTGTTCTCTTCTCCCTGACCGTCATCATGGCGCTGGTGATTGTGCGCATGCGTCGTCATCGTCGTCCTGAACTAATTGGCTATCAGAGGGTGGATACTACCGAATAGGATCATAACACTTTACAATGGAAATAAATTACTTGGACTCTCATGACAAAGTATTAATGAAGGATGACATCTCATTCTGATTCTTTAAATGTACCATCATTACACAGTGCGTCCCACAAAAAAACGAAACCGAGATTTATCGATGATTTATCATAACTTAATCACAAATACAATGACAGATGAAATTACTTAGATTATTTCTCATCAAGCATGAGTGAGCAAAAACAATTTGAAGAGGGGATACAAAAAAGTCATTTTGCGGGCTGTATCTGGGTTTCAAAAAGAAAACCACATTTGTAAAAAGTTCAATATCTGCTCTTCAATTTGATACCTCGATTACAGAAAATGGTCAAGAAAAAACAAAGTTCTGGTTATTTGAAATAAGGCTTGAATTTCAATAATTTCATAAAATGAAGACTGGTTTTACAGGCTAGCGTTCAACTCACTCGATACTCTTTGTTGATCAGCCATGCATTAAGTCTTTCGTTAGCCATGCGATAGCTTTTGTGGGAAACCAGTGAAAACACGTTTATTTAATGAAATTATGGAATACAAGCATTGTTTCGAGGGAACATAGCTTTTTTACTTCTTGACCATTTTTGGTGATTAAGGTATCAAATAAAAGAGCAGATATTGAACTTTATAGGCATGTGATTTTCTTTTTTAAATTCAGATCCCCTCGCCAAATGAGTTTTTGGTTTTCTTTTCTTCAATTTTTTTGCTCACTCATGCGTGAATGAGGAAAAATCTAAGTAATATCAGATGAAAGAGGAGATTCTAAGCTTTACATAGGTATGTCATTTGTCTATTGTATTTGTGATGTGATGATAATTCATCGCTTAATCTCGGTTTCGTTTTTTCTGGGACGCACTGTAGACCTGAAAAATTGGTATGACCAATGGTGGATCCAGGGGGGCCGGCCCGTACTTCCTTCGAGCCATAATCAAATTGATAAATGTAAAAATGCCGTTCTTACACAAGTGTGCCCCTCTTGAATGTCACAGCATATATTGTGAATGGGAATATGTCATTCATACACAAGTGAACACCTGTTTTTTGCTTGTCAAATTTGAATTCAAATTCTTTTAGATTGAGAGACAAATCATTACGATTTTAGATAAATCCGGAATTCGCCTGGTCACTAACATTTTGTCTTCTTCTTAGTTTTAGTTTGCATTGCTAATGGTAAAACCAATATCAATAACTTCGCTTTTTAACGTTTCTTCATATTCATTCAATTAAAAGAAAACTTTTGTTTTTTGGTAGTAAAATATTTCTACTCAGATGTGTATGTGTATTTTAATCATTCATAAATTTAAACATAGAAAAGAGTAATGTAGATAGAGTCGTAGCAACATTGTTTGAATACCATGACCATACAACGTCACTAGTACATACCCATGACTATCGTGACTGTTCAAATCATAAACCAAAATACTATTAGATTTTCCTAATTTTTTTCTCTCGTTTTGTGATTATAAGCAAGAAAGTTTCTTCTATCCTAAACCATGTTAATGCATCATTAATTATCGTCAAATGTGCCACGAAATTATAATATTCAATTTGAGTGGAATAATAATGGCACTTGTCGAATGTTTTTATGTAATCTGAGATGTGTAACATAAAAAAGCAATTCATTTGATATTTACTATACAGCTTGTCGGTGATATGTCTACAGTTACAATGGTTAAACAACGGATTTTAACTTTTTGTCACAGGGCAGTAGTCAATTATCATCTAGCTTGATCTTAAATTGCATTTCCAACTTTTTAGGTGAATACAGGGTATCGTGCTACATATTCTAGAACTTTCTAACTATGAAAAAATGAAATGGTGGGTAAGTAGGTAATACGTATTAGGATCAGTGCAATATTATTCTGTGTTGGTGAACGCATATGGTGTTTTATTTCCCCTCTTACATTCCATTTTAATAGGAAATATGTAGTATACTAAAATTATTCACGATTATCTTAAATTTACTTAAAATATTTCATTTTGCCCATTAATGGGATTGCTAAATGTTTATATAGATTTGGTTTTAAGCCAATATACCCATATCGAAGCAATATTTCATCTCAATTTACTTATGTGGTGTTGCAAGAAACTTGTGATTAATTGCAAGTCTATTTTTTGGTCCCCAAATCAACCATATGTCTTGCAATTAATTGCAAATTTAGTGATTGATTACTAATCTGCTCCTTGAAACAAGAAGTTTAATATGATTTGGCACAGCTAACGTTGATCTATTAGTTGTAAAATTGCAACATAATATTTGTAATTGATGGCAATTATTTTCTTGCAACACCCCCTCACAACCAGCTTGGCACTTAGAATTATCGGTTTATCCTCCCAAATTGGCTTTATCAACACTTAAATTCATTCTTGGCAACCGTTTTTCCAGAATTTTCAAGATGTAGGATTGAAACTGAAATTCAATTAGCCCGTATTCTGAAGTATGAATCAATGTCATGGCCCAAAGTTGTGAAAATTATGGGAAGCTAATAGATCTTTTTGGGGGTGATTCGGAGTTTTCAATTTTCACTGTGCCCTCTTTTTTGTTACATGCTCTAATGGTGAGAGTTGTCATTCTTCCTGGTTTGTGTTTCATAAGGCTGTTCGCAATTTACGAGCGTCATAACGAATGACTGGTGACTGTCGTTCTTCTAGTGTACACCATTTACCACAAGAAAGGGTTTACAGTCGATCCTAAAGCCGTTCGTAAGCGAACATCATTTCAAGAACATTCACCTGGATAGTACACTGTAAAAACTGCGGTGTATTAACAACAATTGGTGTTAATAGAGGACCACACCCTGAGGTGTTAAAATTGCACCCTAGAGATTAAACGTAACACCAATGAGTGTAAATGTAACAACAAAAGCTGTTGTAATAACACCTATAGGCATGATAGGTGTGAAACAAACGCCACCAATTTAACACCGGTGTAAAATAACTGATGTGGTCCTCTATGTACACCGTTTAACACTACAGTTTTTGCTGTGTAGATAATACTTCAAGTGTCAATTGTGGTGAATTTATTTTGCACTGTTTGCGATATGCAATGATATGTGTCACATAATCAAGGTACATGCGGATAATTCGTTTTTCTGTTTCCGAAACGGAAAAAGCAAAAACAGATTATTGAGTGAAAACCGTTTCTATTTTCATTGTTACAAACAGAAAAACGGTCGTTTTTTTGGATAATTTGGATCAGAAATGAAAATATAAAAATAAAAATATTGAGAAACAAACTGTTTTTTCATTTTACTGTTTTCTTAAAATTGTTTTTCCAGTTTTTTTTCCTGCAAATTGAAAAAATAAGTAACTTTTATCAATTCAATTTATCGTTTTGTCATGTGAAAATTAAGAAATTAAATATTTTAAAATTTTGTTTTGTGTTTCACAAATTGAGAATTAAACATCTTTTCTGAATTCGTTTTTCCGTTTTATGCTTTGGAAATCGAAAATTGAACACATTTTCTGATTTAGTTTTTTCGTTTTCGCTTTCACAAATTGATAATTGAATGCGCTTTCTGATTTCGTTTTTCCGTTTTTGCTTTTGCCAATAGAAAATCAGAAAATTGAAGAATGTCCTCAACATTTAAAAAGGCGCGGTTTCTTTGAGCTGAGCGCTCATCACTAGCCATGCCATGCATAGCAATACTATTGCCAGCACCTACAGCTAACTAGCGGGGCCGGGCCGGCGCGGCCGGGCAGGGATGGGGAGCAGCCGCGCGCGCGCGCCGGGTGGTGTGCTAGCCACATGTATACAGTTTTATTGCGTGTGTACTCGTGCCACTAGTTCCTAACTTTTTTAGGCTTAAAGCCTGTGTATAGTTTTGGTAAAGGGTCAATAATGTGATTGATAATCGAATATCATCTAATATGACAGTCTTACTGAAGCATAGAGACCGTTAGATATTTTTCCAACTGGGCGATTCCACACTAGAACTTCAAAAATATCATAAATTTCAACATGCTTTCAATAATTCATAAGTAGTGTAATATTTTACTATGATACCTAAATTTTATGAAAATTATGAGTTTTAACCAGAAGTGAAGACAGATGTAGTTTTTTTGGGGGAGAACAATGGAATTTTAAATTTTCAATAATTTTGCTCATTGAATAGTCAAGTACAAATTCCACCTGAAACAATTATTTGCAAAGCAAGAGAAGATTGAAAATATTGCAGGTCAATAGAATAATATATCATTGATGGTTCCAAATGATATCTACAACATTTTCATGATCCGTAATAGGGGCAGCCCTGATTTTTCCGAACCTATTTTTGGCAATGTCCCGTACGACACATGACAATGCAAAAGTTTTTCCTACAATTTTATTTTTGATGATGCAATTTCATAAAACGAGTTTCTCTTTGTTTGACCCATGGGTGATCGATTTATCCCATAAGGATCTAATTACTGCCCTTCATTTTTCAATTATTGCCCTATTAAAAAATGTCCCGTACGACACACGCTGTGTCGTACAGGACATGTCCCGTACGACACACAATATAATAATGCATCTAATTGCAGGATTTGGATTCAGAAACCATAAATAGTAGGCATATTTAAATTCATTTAATTGATTTAACATAAAGTGAACTGAAAAAGTACTTTGTTTATCTCCATAGAACATGAAATAGGTGATTCTAAACATTTTATTTGATTTCATGTAGGCTTATTCTTTTGTGAATCCCTTCAGCTAAACTGGTGATTTTCACTGATCAGAGCAGGTTAATTTCTTTTCATTGAGCATGAAAAGAAAACTTTTATATTTCAACCTAGCCTGGAAGATGACTTCCTCTTGCATGCTAATGTGGAATTATTATAAGATGTAAAAAAAATCATATCATCATGATCATCTATTTGGACTTCCCTTATTGAATATTGAAATATCGAATATTGAATATTGAAACTCCTTACGTTTTTCAAGTTGTAAAAAAAATCTTGAAAATAAGACAAACCATATGGTTTCATGAAATGCAGATGGGTTTGAAAAAGTAGAACCGCATTTCTTTAGACAAAAAAATTGTGACCAAAAAAGGGAAAAAAGTGACAGTTGTGACATATATCATGTAGATATACATTTTATATAAAAAAATCATAACATCATGATCATTTTAGCCCCATAATTTACACAAAGTTTCATTCATTTATTGTTTAAATAGTGTTTGGAAATCATCAATTAGTTCCCTAAAATATAACTTCACACAAAACCTGAAGTTTTTCAGCTCGTAAAAATGCTGTGAACACTTGTACATTTCCCATCATGAAAAAAATTATTAACATATTGCTCCCAATTGTATATATTGAGGTTACTTAATTGTATTGTCCTGAATGACTGCTTATTAAAAGATTATTCATAAATAAGCAAGAATTTAGGGGCAATGCTCCTTCTGATTGATAAAAAGTTCATGTTTATTTATTCAGGCTGCCCAGTACAACACGCAGTGCCTGTACAACACACAAGTGTCCCGTACGACACACAAGTGTCCCGTACGACACACAAGTGTCCCGTACGACACACAAGTGTCCCGTACGACACACAATTGTCCCGTACGACACATTATTTTGTTTATGATATATTGACAGAAATATTCACCTTATAGCGGTTTCTAACCTAATGAATGTCTTAGTTTGATGGGATTATCATTATCATCAGCCAAATAATGTGATTGAAGAAGTCAAAGTGACATAAAGTAAGAAAGTTTGGCTTCAATTTAGAAATGTCCCGTACGACACATTTTGAATGTCCCGTACGCCACAATGTTCTCGAAAATTATAATTTGCTTTATTTATTCATGAATGTTTATTTTGCTTTCTTTTGTAAATGTGTTTGTTCTTGGGTAATTGAGTGTCAATTTGAGTTCAGTTTCTATGAAATTTATCTGCCCAACTCACAGACTTTTGAGTACAAACTTGAGGTTTCTAAAAAAGCCACTTTTTCTGCGTCCGTACGACACATTACTATTTTTAATCTGTATTATACAGGATGTGAATTCAAGTCATGTTAAGTCTTGGTTTTTCTTACACTCTGGTAGTAGTTGATGACCACCTATAGTATCAGAATACTGGAATATTTTTTGTTTTTTCTTGTCAAAAACTGTCAAATGTTCTCTAAATGTCCCGTACGACACGTATGGAATCACCCATCTGCACTTCTCTGAGAAAATTTCAAATATTCAAATCTTGGATATATAGCGCCCTCTCTCGGCGATGCTTGTTTTAAATTTAAAAAATGGGCATTCAAGCACTTATCTTATAAATTTAGTGATTAGATATCCAAAAGTTACAGACAAAGAACATATCTTGAAAGTTTCAGCCCATTTCATGATTTGGAATAGAATTTAATTGAAAGACAAAAACACGCAGATATTTTAATTTGATCGGGTGACCCGATCAAGTTACATTTCCATGTAAAATCGCAAAATTTATCCTGTAAAACACATTTTCATTTCATATCCTCCACATCATAACTGTTTTAGGGCATATCCATTCATATTAGCTAGCAATGAATTGGAATAGTGATAGGTGCATTTTGGTGGATTTACCAAAAACTATACACAAGCTTTAACCCTATCTAGGCCGTCAATGAATTGCGCGATATTTTCGCCGTGCGAATTTTTTTGACCTCGCCGCTCGCTGAGATTTTACTTTCAGGTCTTGCGCAACTTTTGAGACCAATTTCGCGTCACCCGGGTATGTGGTTCCGAAATTACGCAGCATTATGTAAGTGCATGTCAGACCGAAAATTGCTCAAAAACGTGATTTTGTGTACAAAGTCAATGCAAATTGTGTTTTCAACCAAAATTCATAAATGTATGATTATTTTTAGTTTTGCGAATCTAAATGTATTCATTTTATGATTTTCATGATCACAGAAGAGTCCCCAACAAATTTCATTGAAAAAACACTGGAAAACAAAAGGTCCAAAAAACAAAGAAATACATAAGAAATTGCAAAAAACAATATAATACATAAGAAAATGATTTGATATCACAATTTTTTCATGTACTCTTGCTAAGGACACCACAAAGAGTGTCTATACCAAAAATTAGTACATTTGGAGCTTTATTTAGGGAGTTAGAGGAAAAAGTGTGATTTCGCATACTAATTACGCATAAATTAGCATAATCACTTAATAGCGATTCGCATGAAATAAATTACTATACAATCTTGTAGATTATGTCCAAGACAACCCGCGTGCCAATTTTCAGCGCGATCGCGCGGTCGAAGGCCGAGATCTTAGGGGGGGGGGGCCTGGGAGGCCCCCCCCGGCCATAGGAACTCCCAAATTACCCCGGCCTAGATATAGTATCCCATAATTAGTAACCATCTGGAATAAAATTATTGGAAATGGTTTTTTGACTGATTTGAGTAAGTATGGGTGTCAACATTTACCAAAAAAAAGTTAGGAAGAATACGGGTTGGGGAAAGTTCTTTTTTTCAAGGTCAAAGGTCAATGACCTTTTTAAATATACTGTATCACGGTAACTCCCAGATAAAATACTACAAGTTGGTGATAATGGTGTCAAAGTGCACAGATTCTTATAAGAAGATCGAATCAAGTACCTACAATGCTCATTCACCTATGAAATTCAAGGTCAAAGGCTTTCAAAGGTCAATGACCTTTATTTACATTATATACCATACAGTATAGTGGTATCTCTGAGATGAAAAGGCACAGGTTGGTGATCTTGGTGTCAAAATGCAGAGGTTCTTACAGGAAGATCAAATAAAATGAAAATGAGTCCCCGTAATGTACACTAACCAAAATAATTCAAGGTCAAAGCCTTTCAAAGGTCAATGACCTTTTTTACATTATGTACCATATACAGTACAATGGTATCTCTGAGATGAAAAGGCGCAGGTTGATGATCATGGTGTAAAAATGCACAGATTCTTACAAGAAGATCAAATAAAAACAAATAAAGTACCTACAGTGCTCATTTACCGATGAAATTCAAGGTCAAAGCCTTTGAAAGGTCAGTGACCTTTTTACATTATATACGGTATAATGGTATCTCTGAAATGAAAAGTCGCAAGTTGGTGATCTTGGTATCAAAATGCAAAGGTTCTTACAGGAAGATCAAATGAAATAAAATCAAGTACTCAGAATGCATATCAATCCATTAAGTTCAAGGTCAAAGACCTATTTCCATAGGCTATATATATCGTATAATGGTATCTCTGAAATAAAATGCTGCATGTTGGTGATTTGGTGTCAATAAGCAATTTTTGCAAGAAGATGAAACGGCACAAAATCATAAAGAATTAACCTTCACCTTTGATAAACAAAGTCAAAGGTCAAAAGTTAATAAATATTTATACATCCATGCAGGATCCCCCCACAAAAGATAATAATTCATTATATTCCCATTTTATTTGTGAATTATAGAAAGAAAGATACCTATTTGTAATGAAAACTTGGATGTTGGATAATTTCACTCTGAAATAAGGATAAATAATGGCCATGGAAAATATATTTAGGGGTTAGAAGTAAATCAACTATATCAATAACGTCAGGGAATTTAAGTAAATAGGTCGATAACTTGATAACTTCATTGTATATAGTGATTCTGATGGGAAAAAGACTGACCTGCATGGAAAATGAACACAAATTTAATAGTTGATTCCTTGACCAATGAAGACGTCAAAATACAAGTTCGAGGTGAAGTCGATATCAAATAGCACTTTTCAATATATATTGTAGTAATGCATTGTCTAAAGTGTAAAAAAATCATATATGATATAATCTAAAATGGTGAAGTTGTCTAAAGTAGCAGCATTTACATATGCATTTTATAAATCTAAATCAAGGTACTAATTTCTCTGTAGCAATAGGTCACTAACCTCAATTGCTACAATCAATACTATAAACTATAACTTAATCTGTAAATGGAAAGGATAGGCCTAACCCTAATGGCATGCATCATCCAAGAACATTTTCATATAGTCAGGGACAATGATGAAGAATTAAGGCAATCATTAGAGCATTTAAGGGGCACAGCATTGTTCACAAACAATATAGTGCCCCTCCAATGCTTTGTCTCCTCCGGGTCACGGTCCGCCACTGATCATATGCCTAATTTGTGCATGATAGCACTCAGTTATTCTGGACCAAATAATGATCGTTGTACAGACTGATACCTAGTAGAAATTTCATCATTGGTGACGTACGGCAGAGAGCAGATAATGAAGTTTTGTCCTGCAACATTAGCATCTCAAGAGATTCTGGCAGCTCGCAATGAGAGGTAATTAATAATAATACGGGAATTCATCTCTGTTGAAGTTGATATACATGCAGCTCTAATGATGGCCTTCACTTCATTACCATCCCTCTGCTGTTTGGAAATGCACTCAGATGATGCTAGCTGTGACATGATAGTTAGACCTATCCTACCCATTTTCCAGAAGATTCTTGTACAAATCCTTGCATTTTGGCACCAAGATCACTAGCCTGGGGTGTTTTATCTCAGAGATACCATTATTATAATCTAATGTCAAAAAGGACATTGACCGTTGTCTTTGAATTTTAAGGGTGAATGTGCATTGTCGATACTTCATTTCATTTTATTTGATCTTCATGTAAGAATCTGTGTATTCTGACACCAAGAACACCAACCTGTGCCGTTTTATCTTTGAGATACTATTATATAATATGGTATATAATGTACAAAAGGTCATTGACCTTTGGCCCTAAAGGTTGTGTATAGTTTTGGTAAATCCGCCAAAATGCACCTATCACTATTCCAATTCATTGCTAGCTAATATGAATGGATATGCCCTATAACAGTTATGATGTAGTGGATATGAAATGAAAATGTGTTTTACAGGATAAATTTTGCGATTTTACATGGAAATTTAACTTGATCGGGTCACCCGATCAAATTAAAATATCTGTGTGTTTTTGTCTTTCAATTAAATCCTATTCCAAATCATGGAATGGGCTGAAACTTTCAAGATATATTTTTTGTCTGTAACTTTTGGATATCTAATCACTATATTTATAAGATAAGTGCTTGAATGCCCATTTTTTAAATTTAAAACAAGCATCGCCGAGAGAGGGCGCTATATATCCAAGATTTGAATATTTGAAATTTTCTCAGAGAAGAGCAGTTGGAAAAATATCTAACGGTCTCTACGCTTCAGTTAGACTGTCATATTAGATGATATTCGATTATCAATCACATTATTGATCCTTTACCAAAGCTATACACAGGCTTTAAATTCTATGGGTGAATATGCATTCTTTGTCCTTAATAATTATTTCATTTGATCTTCTGATCGGAATCTGTGCATTTTGACACCATGATCACCAATCTGTGCCTTTCCATCTCAGAGATACCATTATACAGTATGATATATGTAATGTATAAAGGTCATTGACCTTTTGAAATCTTTGACCTTGAATTTTATTGGTGAATGTCCATTCTAGGTACTCACATTTATTCTATTTTACCTTCTTGTAAGAATCTGTACATTTTGACACCATGATCACTAGCCTGTACCTTATCATCTCAGAAATACCATTATACAGGATGGTATATAATGATAAAAAGGCCATTGACCTTTAAAAGGCTTTGACCTTGAATTTTATCGCTCAATGTGCATGCTAGGTACTTAATTTTATTTTATTTGATATTCTGGTAAAAATTAGTGCATTTTGACACCATTATCACCAACCTGCGCCTTTCCATCTCAGAGATATCATTATACAGTATACAAGAAAAGGTCATTGACCTCTGACCTTGAAAAAAACACTTTCCCCAACCAGTATTCCTCCTAACTTTTTTTTGGGTAAATGTTGACACCCATACCTACTCAAATCAGTTGAAAAACCATTTCCAATAATTTTATTCCAGATTGGCTATTTTGAGGTCTTATTTAGGGATACTAATAGGGTTAAACAATTGCAAAATATTTAGGTGCAAAATACAAAAAGGACATTCCAGGGCCGAGAGAGAAAAAATAAAAAAACGGTTGCTCAATGTGTAGACGGTAAGGATACTGGTGGGTTTTAAAAGCTTTGTTAGTCTATTCGGACTCGCGGTTATGACTTAAGTTATGTGCTACACCTGCAGTAGTGAAACGAGCCGCCGGGCGCGGGCAGCAGCAGCCGGCCGGGAGGGCTAGCTAGCGGGTGTAGAGATCAATCAGAGAGCTTGTTCAATTTTCAATTTTTATAAGCAAACACGGAAAAACGAAATCAGAAAACGTGTTCAATATTCGATTTCCAAAACATAAAACGGAAAAACGAAATCAGAAAAGGTGTTTAATTTGTGAAACACAAAACAAAATTTTAAAATTTTTAATTTCTTAATTTTCACATGACAAAACGATAAATTGAATTGATAAAAGTTACTTATTTTTTCAATTTGCAGGAAAAAAAAACTGGGAAAACAATTTTAAGAAAACAGTATAATGAAAAAACAGTTTATTTCTCAATATTTTTATTTTTATATTTTCATTTCTGACCCAAATTATCCAAAAAACGACCGTTTTTCTGTTTGTAACAATAAAAATAGAAACGGTTTTCACTCAATATTCTGTTTTTGCTTTTTCCGTTTCGGAAACAGAAAAACGAATTATCCGCATGTACCTTGATTTCACATTTTAGTATTCATGTTCAAAACATTTTGGACCACGTAGGATTTGCTAATAAGTCATATTTCCAATCTTATACACGTTTTGGCCTACTCACTGAACATTGGTTAAAACAAGCTCGAAATAATCAGTTAATACATATTCGAATCATCGGACAAAGGGCTCGTCTACGAACTGTATAAATTATCAATAACATCCATGGCATCATGACACGGTCAATTGCAGGATTGTCATCCAGTTGGGTTAAATTCGTATATCTTATTATGAAATGATTGAATATTGCCTTTCCTATTTCTTTTGTTCCTTAAAGAGAATGTGTCAACGATTTGACAGAGTTCTTTTGTGTATTTCAATATTATGGTGAAATGTTTTTACAGTTATCGTTGATTATGTCAGATTATTATTTTGTGCCTCTCATTCCTCAATGTGCCTTTTCTGTTCGTTTACCATGATTAAATGTTTTTGGTAAGCTTCACGCTCATCGAATATGTGATTTTAATTAGTGAAAGTGTAAGGTAATTCTCTTTCTCCTTAGCTCTTTCATTCCATTTTACTAGGTACTATGTAGTTATAAACTATTTAAGAGTGTCGTCTATTTACGAAACGATGTACATGTATTCCATTTCTCCCTTAGTTGGATTGTTATAATTATATAGATTTTGTTTTAAGCCATTATACCCATATCGAAGCAATATTGTAGCGAAATGAACCATTTTTTAGACCAGCTTACCACTAAGGATTGTCAGTACGTTGACCAAAATTGGATTATCAACGCTACACTTTATTCGCGGCAAGCGTTATTCCCATAATTCCTGTTTAGTCCTTGAAGAGAATATGTCGAAAATTTGACGATGCTGTTCTCTGACAATATTTCAATATTTTTGGATGAAGGGTTAAGATATCAGCAGATTAACATTTATTGTTGATATGTCGGATGATAATTTTGTGACACCACATCTGCTCCCGCAAAAATTGCTCCAGGTTTAATTTCGTCTACGATGTAGGATTTTGTTAGTTACTAAAGGGTGGGGTTTAGGGTAGGGTATGCGTTAAATGGAGGGTTGAAGTCCCCGTTTAAGTTAGTCATTCGTACAGTATTGTAATGCTGAAATTTTCAAACGATTATTAGACATTAATTCCAAATAAATAAAGAAAATTTTTAACAAGTGGCATTTATTATACGCCTGGGCCGTCGCTAAAGGAGGGGGGGGGGGTGCAACAACCCCCCAACTAATCTGGATTTCGTCGATAAATCTGCGCGCCCGTCGGGAAAAAATGAAAGAAAGTAGGAGAGAGGGGAAATAGAAGGAAGGAAAAAGAAAGAGGGAAAAAAGAAGGGATTGAAAAAGAAGGAAGGAAAAGAAAAAGGAGAAAAAAAAGGAAGAAAAAAAGGAAGAAAAAAGATAACATGAAAAGCAAGGGCTGTTGGACGGACGCTTTCCGGGTCACCTATATGGCTAATCCAACGGCTTCATCTACCGACATTGATCAAAATTGCCCGGTTGTAGGTCTAAGTCGCCAAAAAAATCAGCTCGCGCTTCGCGCTCGCCTTATTCATTTTATTGAGGTAGACACTTGTCATGAAAATAATGAACTGTCGGTTCACGCTGGAATTTCCAAACTGCCTCATGTACCGACAGCGATTAAAATGTAAATGTCGGGTCATCCAGGGCTGTTTATAAGAGCTTCATCTACCGACAGTGATTAAAGGCCCCGATTTTATAATATACATTGCCTAAAAAGTCACGCGCGCTTTTAATAACATTGATTAAAATGGCCCAGTTGTAGTTCTAAATCGCAAAAAAAATCGGCTCTCACTTCGCATCATTCATTTAGTGAGATCTATATCATCTTCGCAATTTTTTACGACTTGGACAGCGCTTAAAAGGTTCCCTAGATGGTCAGTATGAACATCAGCCCGCGCTTTGCGCTCACATTATCTATTAAGATACAAAGTTTGTTTTTTAGACCTATTGAAAAACGTTTCACAACGTCCAGTTTTGATCAAGTCTGAATATCAAAATTTGTTAAGTATGATACCCTTTGTTTTTATTCTTACAACAAATACAACAAGAGTGTTTTCTTGTTAAAGTCTATGATAGATTTTTTTTAAATCGCAGCTTGTTTATTGAGATTGGCCTATATAGGTCGATACGCATGCGCAGCGGAATGGAGTGAACGCGCCATTTTTGAGCTCTCGCCACCTTGTTATGTTTCATCATTATTTTCTACTTGGAACCACTAAATGCCGTGAATAAACTTCTTCTACTTGAAACTGACTGTCCTTGGGAATCATTGACCTGAGAAAACATTTTCTACCTCATGAAGAAAACCTATGATTTGAGAAGCAAAATGCCGGGACCAGCTCAACGAAATGCGAACGCTACACAAAGACAACGCCCTAAATCGCCAGTTACGAGTGTTACAGTGCCGCGTACGCAGTCTGAAGACTCGTCATCGATTCAACCTACACTTGCAGACGTGCAAAAATCACTGAGTGAGTTTTCTGGCAAGGTTTGCACCAAATTGGATGAGATTCATACAGATATTACGTGCATGAAAAAGAAGATGGCAGATTTGGAGGCAACAGTGGCTGACAACGCGGCTCAAGTCTTAGGAAAAGGGTAAGCTTCCTGAAATGGGATCAAAGCTGCAGAAAGAGATCGATCTACTGAACGAGAAGTTATTGCTTTCTGAAATTTACCACAGGAAAGCAAACCTTCTTTTTTATGGCATAGAAAAAAAGCCTAATGAAAATGTAGAAAGGGTTCTACGTGAAGCTTTTAAAGCCATTGGCTTGAGTGGAGAAGAAGCTGAATCAATTGCTCTCATCAATGCTCATCGCCTACCCAACAGGAATGTAACCAATAATGCTCCCCAGCCAATAATTGCTAAATTCATCTACATGGCTCAGAGAAATCGATTGTTGTCTGCTTTCGAGGGAAGAACCGTCAACCGCCGAGGAAATGATCAGGAAGTCGCCAGGCCTAATCTACGGATCACCTTCTTCCTTCCTGATTTTTCTCCCTCCGCTGCTTTCGGAGATCAGCCCTATGAAGGCAATAGCATCCAAAATAAATAGTCATCAAAGGTCCAGCAGTAGAGACATCAGTGTTCATGCAGTTAAATTATGGTTATATGCAGGTTCTGAGCATGTATCAGTAGATTTCAATCGACACATATGAAGTTTATAGATAAAAAATAAGGTCTTAAGAAGCAGGCAGTCTTTGATAGAAACAGGTGGATCAGATACAGGAGGAAGAAGCACAACACAAGTGAACAGAGTAGGGTTTGTTGAGTTATAAGAGGAGATCACAGCTGGGTAGTTTTTCAGAAATTCATTGAGTAAGGAAATAAATTCAACACGAATTGAGTTGAAATGGGGACATGTGGCTATAAAGTGTTCAACTGTTTCGTCTGCACTATGACAGTGCTGGCAAGTCGAGTCAGCTGTCTTAGCAATCTTGTTCAGTCTAGTTTGAAGAAGGTAAGTGGAAGATAGAAGCTGTGCTCTCACTGTTAAGGCCTTTCTAATCAAGGAGGATGGAGGGTTTCTTGGGTAGAGGTCCTTGACTTCCATAGGCAGATTACCTACCCAGACTGAAAGACTAGATTTCAAAGGGATGGTTTGCTCTAGTTCCTCATTCACATTTCTCCTCACTGCTATGTTGATGCTGCGTTTCCACTTGTTGTATTGAGGAGGGTCTGTAATTAGATCAGCAAGTGGCGGGAGATGATATTTGGCCAGAGTATCAGCAAACATCCGGATGGTTGGAGTTGTTATCTCTGCGGCATGAAGGAAGACTCTAAACTCAAACCGACAGCGATCGATGGAAAGAAGTAATCCTAGGAGGAGGAGTCTGTCCAATTCTATTTGAGTAGACACTGGAATCAAGTCTGTGAGAAGATAGACAATTTCATCAGCTGCAGAGATTGGTACTCCAAGGATCCTTTTGAATAGTTGAAGTTGTGTTTTGTTCAGTTTCTTTAGCATTGCCTTGGTGAACTTCAGAGTAGCACAGCCATAGAGCATACGTGGGATGCAGTAAGATGTCCATAGGCGGGCAGTCACTAAAGGCACAAGACCCTCCGAGTATGCACCTGTTCCTACCATTGCATAGAAGGTGTTCAGACCTCTTGTAGCGATCATATCAGATTGGTCTGATTTTGTACTGGTCTTGAGAATACCTAGATGGGTGTGTGAGTCTGTCCGCAAGATTGCATCATTTGCTACCTTCCAACTATCCTGGTTACTGGCTTTGCGCGGATTGGTGACCACAATAGCACTCTTAGATGGGTTGATGCGGTAATGCCAACAAGAAGCATATTGGAAGGTCACTTCAAGCATTTGTTGTAATTCTGATGGGGAGTTGCTTAGGAGAGTGATGTCATCGGCCAGTGCAATCACACCTGCGTATTCCGAGCGTATGAAGGCGCCGAGCCGAAGTGACTTTAGATGTTTTATGAGGCCATCTACGAATACGGTATATAAGGTGGGAGAGAGGATACCACCCTGCCTGACCCCTTGAGTGATAGGAAAGGGATCTGACACATCTCCATCCCAGAGAACATGGCTTTCCATCCTTGAGTGTAAATCTTGTATGAGATGAACAAGGGAGATGCTAACCCCAATGGACTGCAGCTTATCCATTAAGCCATCATGCCACACACGATCGAACGCTTTCTCCGCGTCAAGATAAGCGGTGTATGTCGGAAGTCTGGATGCAGTATTGAGTTCCAGAATCAGTTCAAGGCACAGAGATGTTAACATGCATGAGAAGCCTTTCCGAAATCCAAACTGGAGCTCATCGGGTGTGTTGGCAATGTGGAGTTGACGATCCAAGGTAGGTTTTACACAGAGTTCAAGCAGTTTGCCAAGGGTGGAAGTCAGGGTTATGCCACGATAATTTTTTGGATCCTCTGTATCCTTACCTTTCCCTTTGTGAAAGGGTAGTATCAGACCTTGTTTGAGATTTTCAGGCCAGTGCGAGTGACGCAAGAAAGCATTGTATACTAGAAGGAGGAGCCTCACAGCTACTGGTCCAAGATGCTTTATATGTTCACTAGTGATGTTATCTATACCGGCTGCTCTTCCAGTCTGAAGTTGATGTATTGCACCTGTGAGATCTTCAAATGATAATGTGATATGTGGCGGAGAGTCAAGGTGAGGTGATGAGATTAAGTGCGTACTGATGACTCCATAGTAAGCCGATTTTGTAGGTTCCGGATCCGTACATGTAGATGCTATGTCCCCTGAGCAGCCCTGTTGAATATTGTTTACTGGGGGATCAATGTGGAGTTGCTCAGTAGCGAGATCTTGCATGTTTACAGGCCCAGAAGCCAGATCCTTGAAGTAAAGCTGCCATCCAGAAATGAGGCTATCACCTTCATATCTCTGATTCTTGTATGTGATGGATCGAGTTTCAGCTTGTTGTTGGTCACCTTTGTTTTTCTTGATGAGATGATAGAAAAGCTTTTGATTGCTCTTGGAGGCACGCTCAGTTTGCATGATTTTGTTCTTTTCGGCTATGGCAATAGATTGGCGATAGATTCTTCTGAAGTTCTTCTTGGCAAAGATGCGCTCATCATGAAGAGAGCCTTCTTTAGAGTTGTTTTGGGATTTCCAAGCTTTCCAAGCAGCCAAGGCTTGATTGTGAGCTTCTTGGGTCTTGGTAGACCAACCTGGTTTTCCCTGCTTTTTCTTCATAGCAATTGAATGGGGAAGATCACTGGAATATTGACACATAGCTTGACTTAGTTGAAGAAGCAGATGCTCGGCTTTATTTGCTTCAAGCGACAAGTAACTGTCAAAGGATTGAAAGAGAGCGGCAGCTGTTTTCTCCAAAGGGATTGTATAGTGATTCTCTATCTCTTCAGAGGTGGTTTCATTCCACCTCACCTTGAATCGCTGAGCTTGGAGACTAGAAGTAGGGCATGTCATGGAATCTTGGCTCACCCTGTTAGCTTGGATTAAGCAGCTCTTTGTTGTGGAGACAAGGCAATGGTCTGATGTGTTTAGGTCATCATCACAGATGTCGATCCCACTAAATTCACTGGATTCATAAGTATGAACATAGAATCCATCAATATTAGATTTGTGCCTGCCATCATCGGATGAAAACGTGTATTGTGAACTTGAGCAGTGCAAGTAGGTCAGACTACACAATGATTCTTGATGAAGAAAGCTCCGCAGGATGTTACATGTTTTCTTGTTCGGTTTGCCAATGTCATTGTTGAAATCTCCCAGAAGAATTGGGGTGGCATCTTTAGTTGACGCTAATATCTGTGAAATGGCGGCCAGGCAAGTGTGTAGTTCGTTTTGAGCTACTAGGGATGAGCCACATGGAAAGTAACAATTGATGAGGACAATTGGTTTGCAGGCAGATGAGAGTTTGCACAGAACAGCCAATATTCTTGGGAGCGAAGTGGGAATCTCTTTACAGGTGGAGACTACAGACTTTCGAATAAAGATCGCGACTCCTCCTTTACCTCGCATTCTGTGGCTGAAAAAGGCATCAATACGGTCCTCAGATGCTTTAAAGATATGTAGATGAGAGAGACTAGTGCCGTGGAGAGGCAAAGGAGAGCAGAGCCAGTGCTCTTGTATTGCAAGAATATCAAGGTCCCGAAGTATTTTCTGGATGTAGGCTTTGCTAGTGTTGAACCCCCTAACGTTTAATGTTGCAATGGAGATATCTATTGTTTTGATGGGTTTGGCTGGAGCTTGGTCCGACCTTTGGGAGCGTTGGTGATTTGGGCTATCACTTATCGGGGCATTTGGGATGGGTGCGCAGTCTGATGGTTCTGGAGAAGTACTTGACTTGTCCATACACAGTCGATGATCTGTTTGTGGAGGGTGTGAAGATTGTGTACTGTTCCCGGGTTTTGAAGGTTCTCTCCGAATGTTAAGAGATGTAGGGCCATTGGAAGAAGGTAGTAGGCTTTTTCGAGAAGGGCCAGGTGAGAGGTTGTTGACGCTCGGCCATGCCGAAAACCCGGCTGTTGGTTACATGTATGTGAGGGAGGGATACTGGGGTCCAAGTTGTGATGATTCTTTCCCTGTACGCCATAGTTCTGGGTGACTGGGGTTTGTGGGTAGTCTAGATTTTTGGTTACAACATTTGAGGAAGATTGGTTATCTTTTCCTGGTATCCTTGGATTAGTTGAGGTAGAGCTTTGCGAGTGAACTCGTCCTCCGGGCAAATTTCCTGATAATGGAGAATTCTTTCCCTGTTTACTATAATCATTAAGATTTGGAGAAGAGGGGTAGTCTTGACTTTCGGGTACTACCCTTGGGGGTAGTATGGTAACATCACTAGAGATGTGTGGTGCAGGGAATGGTTTGCCTCGGGGATGGGAAGCCTGGTTCTTATGGTCTTCTTGGACTTGTTTTTGTCTAACCGAGCTGGAGCGGTCTTGAAGTATGGGTTGAGGGGAAGGACATTCTAGGTTCTGTGTCAAGACTCCCTCGCTGTCAGCGTTTTGAGAAAACGATTGCCTCTCTGACGTGAGTACAGGTTTCTGTATAGTTGGGTCACATCGCATATCTGGCATCGACATATGGGGATTATGTATTTTTCCAGAATTCAATCGAGTACCAACAGGGCCAGACTGAGAATGGTCAGAAAGAGAGGGAGAGGAGACTGTTCTGCGAAGAGGTATTGTGTCAAATCTGTCTTTAGCAGATGTGGAGCCAAATGAAGATCTTCTCACTTCCTTCAATTTTGTATTTTGTCTGGTTTCTTCCCTGGTCGGGTGTCCTTGTTCGTTGTAGTTCAGGTGTCGTTTATGGTTGGACATGTTGAAAGTAGACCGAGGGTGCATTGAGATACCTGGGAGCTTGGGAAGATCTGCTCGAGTTGCAGTATATCGACTGAATGTAGATTTCTCTGTGTTGATAGATCTTGGTAGTGGAAGGTTACTGGAGTTCGGGGAGTCTCTCGGCCCTAGCCTTGGATTCGGTGCACTGAGCAGTTGGTAACTAGTGCGTCTGGCAGACTTGACTTGCCCAGGTGATTTGTAATTTTTGCTTTTGTCTGTAGATTTGACTTTCTCATGCGGTTGCTTGTGACGCCATATATTTGAGGTGTTTTCCTTTGAACCGCATATCTTCATGTCCCCGCTGTTATCTCGGGATTCATTCGGATCAGCACTCATGTCATCGAGGATACTGAAACGGTTTTTTGTTTTCACAGGGTTTTCTGTTCTTTTCTGATTTGGCGAATGAAGATGGCATACAGAGTCATCACTATCCTCATCAATAATTACAGCCGTGCAAAGATCCTCAATCGTAAAGCCTTTATTGAGACAAAAAGCTATGAGTTCATCGTTTTGAACAAGAAGTTCTGTAGTTTTCTGTTTCATCTTGTTGATTTCACGCTTCAGTTCAGCTATCAGCTTGTCTTTCTTTCCTGCAAAAGACTTCTGATTTTCAAGAGCAAGCAAAGACCTCTCATGTTCCCTTTTAGATTGTCCAAGTAGGTCAACAATTCTCTGGTGTTCAGTGAGAATCATATCACAAGTGGATGATTTGTCTGTGAGTTCTTTCTTGACCGTCTGCAGGCGCTTTTCAGTTGAGATACACTTCTGACATAGTGCTGATGGATCCATTAATGGCTTGTCGGTTTGCACATATCTGGAGAAGGCTGTGATATTATCTTTGGGAGACACTTCTGGTCTTGTTACAGCAATTGCAGGTAAGGTACTGTTGGCAGAGTGAGCAGAGGATACTGAAGATACTGGAGAATCAGCAGCCAGGGTGGCAGCTGATGGCATCCGAGGTTGGTTATCCTGGGTATCTAGAGGAGCCGTGATAGCAGCATTAGCATTAAGTGGGGGTGTCTCATTGTGAAGCTCTTTACAGGAAGGGCAGTGTAGAGGGGCTCCAGACGAAAGGTGAAGAGTGGAGAGATTGGGAGGTAAACAGACATCATGGTACCAGAGACCACATGACTGGCATTCTTGGGAATTTACAGTGGCTGAGGACTGGCAGACGGGGCAAGTTAAGTGGCTGTCATCTTTGGAAGTTAAACTCTTTTCATCTGGTGGATTTTCTTGACTACTTTGAGTACATGGTGTGCCTAGGGAATGGAGAGGAGAGGCAAGACCATTTTGAGATCCAGTGATGTTACTACACGGGCGACATATATATTCCTCATCATGATGCATACATCTATCAAGTTCAGCTCGGCTGAGCGAAGTGCAGGTAAAATGAAGCCATTTATCGCAAATTCCACACTGTATAGTGTCCATACAAGCATGCTCTGTGCATACTGGGCAAATAACAGTTTTATCTGAAGGAGTGCACAGGCAGGACTCTGACACAGACTTAGGATGGAGGGAGTGAGATGCAGAGGAAGAGATCTCCATAAAAAGGTCGTCAAGATCCTTAGATTGGAAGAAGTTAGGATGTTCTCTATGCAGGGAGGCAGAGATTGCTGGAAGCACTGTAGTGGCAAGGAGATCGAGGTGTCTGCCAAGAAAGTGAATTTCTCCCGAGATATTAAAAAACTGGATAGTAAATTGTTTCAGCTTTCCTGCTCGACCTGACTTTATTTTGTTAAAGAAAGTGATATCCAGGTGTTCTTCGGTAGAGCTGCCTTTCAGTGACCATGTGGGGACTGCATTTAGTGGTTGGGTGAAGCTTCGCGATTTGATCAGTTCCAGGGAAGCTTCTTTAAAAGCTAGGAATACCCTCATGGGAATACGGCAATTGATTTGTTTCTCACCATTTCTCAGCACTATTATACCTTTGAATTGGCAGCTGCTCATGGAGGCGCTTTTACGCCCAGATCCTGGACCGAATGAAGAATCCATTGCAGGATTACAGAGTTAAGTAGTGGGCAAAGACGGTAAAGATCAATCTAGTAGTAGGTATGTCAGGACTATCAGGATAGATTGAATTTGATAGAGAAATTTGAAGTGGGACGTAGATATGCGCGAATATAAAATAAGCAAGCACAGGTAGACAGCACTTGTACATGTGTTTGTATAATGTATGACAGAGGACACGCTTATGAGAACTAGCAAGCTGTAGGAGAGCACATTAGTTACGGGTATCAAGCTTGAAGAGCAAACTCAGTTAAAGCATGCAGGTTGTAGTAAAATGAGGATCAGACATGCAGGGGATAACTGAAGTGTAACAAGATGGAGGGAGAACACACTCACAAAAAAAAACAGAATTACAGGCATACATGGAACGGTTGGTAGGATGAAGGGAGAAAAAAAATACATGTAACACGTAACAGTTCATTCAAGGCAGACAAAAGATTCACAGACACAGGTACTTGTATATGTACGAGTTGGATGGAAGTACATGTAGAAAAAATAATATTAATGTGACGAAGAATAGAACTCTGGTTCTACAAACGTATGATGTAGATTGATACACAGTACAGGTTTGTGGTGCACACGATCATGTAGGACGTAGGATGAAGAAAACAAATCCAAAATCAAGCATGCAGGGTGCAGGAAAACAAAACGATAAGCACGAATGATGATGAGAGCGGTACGTGTAAATATACGTTACCAAATCTCGAGTTCTAGATCAGCTTTTTCTTCGGTGAAACCGAGTTGCTCTGGTCATTCCAGATCCCAGAGGAAGGGAGAGGTATAACTGGGTGAGAGTCTGGTTTCCCGCCAAAAGTTACAGAGTAGACAGGTGTATACTTCTGTACTGTGAGCCAAGCTGACATGGATATCCACAGGTGGGACAGTGCAGATTCTGATTGAGCTTCCCGCGAATTTTATGAGTGAAAATTGTGAAGTAAGTATCCAACAAAAAGAGTAGGTTTATGGATCCAAATGAAAACAAATTAAAGCGGTGAACAAATAAAATCATATAATTGCGAAAAGAAAACGAAAATATGAGAAAAAGTGAAGAAATCAGGGAGCTCTATTGGATGGTACACCCTCGATCGATTCGTACTGTTGTCCCTCCACCGTACGCACAGACCTACCACCGGCACTCAAAGCACAACGAAGCATCCTAGCGACCAAAGCATACAACCTGCGGAAAGAGAACAACTTATCTACTAAGATAGTGGTTACTGGCACCAAAGTCATACTGTTCACGAAAGAAAAAAACTCCACAGCTGAATGGAAGGCCTACAAAGAATAACTTGGTGAGTTTAAAATCATCATTAACTAACCATCTCGACGTATTGACTCATCACTATTTTGCCTTCCGTGGCTTCTTACATCAGCTCCATTATATTGTTTATAATCGCTCATCAATGCTATTATAAATTTATATCGATATAAAATATGTGTTAAGGGAAAAGTACCATCCTACCTTTTATGATATTGCCATGTGTACTTTTCGATTGATGGTGAAGTTCTTATTCTTTTTTACGGAATAGTCTATGTATTTTCATAAATAAAAAATAAATAACAGGAAAAATCCAAATGTGTACCTGTAAATAATGTGGATTATTTTTGTTTTGGCCTGTAGGCTAAAGTAAGTTGACTACTTCCAATCGATTACTCCCAATTTACATCAATATAGTGATATGTAAAAAAAGTACCAATTTACTTTTTGTAATGTTGCCATATGGTGAATTTTTCAACCCTTTTGTATTGAAAGGACAACATGTTTCATTTATTAAACTACAAAGTAATTCAAAATATGTAAAGGCTAAACAAATCGAATACTTACAATCGATTGCTGGAAGTCCCCCTTGAGAATGTAACTTTCATGATTAATGGCTTGCTATTCGAATACCAGCAGTCGATTGCTGCCAAGTTCACCATTCCATACACTCTTTGCATTCTGAATGGCTTGATGCATTCTTTATTTTCGCCTTTGGTGATATTGCAATCTTTGAAGTCAATTCGTAGCAAAATTTAATATTATAATGCAGGTAAAGTCAACTGAACTTGTACAATCGATTACAGGTCCTTTCTTTTATTATATATCTTACCAAGCTACACTCATGAAGCACCATCAGACAAGAATAATTAAGATTGACTAAAATTTCAGCAATTAGTGTATTGGTTACAATGCTCATCAATTCCGTTAAAAACTTACCTCAATGGATTTATATACGTAAAGGAAAATTGATCATTCTCTGTATGCGATTCGACTTATTGTGAATCAAATCTATTATAAATTTATATCAATATAGAATATGTGTTAAGGTAAAAGTACCAACTTACCTGTTGTGATGTTGCCATGTGTGCTTTTCGAATGATGGTGAATTTCTCAATCTTTTTTACGAAATGGTCTCTATGTTTTCATACACCAAAAGAAAAAGAAATGATCCAGAATGTGTGCCTGTACATGTTTTAGATTGTTTTGGTTTTAGCCTGTATGCTGAAGTAAGTTGAATACTTCCAATCGATTACTAGCACTTTTAAATTTACATCAATATAGTGATAAAAAAGTACCAACTTACTTTTTGTAATGTTGCCATGTGTGAGTTTCGACTTATGGTGAATTTCTCAACCCTTTTGTATTGAATGGACATTTTTTTTTTCATTTATTAAACTACTTAATGATTCAAAACAGGCAAAGGCTAAACAAATCGAATATTTACAATCGATTGCTGGAACTCCTGGAACTTGAGAAAATAACTTTCAAGATTAATGGCTTGCTATTCGATTACCAGCAGTCGATTGCTGCCAAGTTCACCATTCCATACACTCTTTGCATTCTGGATGGCTTGGTGCCTGCTTTACTTTCGCCTTTGGTGATATTGCAATCTTTGAAGTCAATGCGTAGCAAAATTCAGTATTACAATGCTGGTAAAGTCAATTGAGCTTGTACAATCGATTACAGGTAGTTACTTTATTTTGTCAAGATATGTAAAAGCTAAACAAATCGAATACTTACAATCGATTGCTGGAACTTCTACTTGAAAATAACCTTCAAGATTAATGACTTGCTATTCGATTACCGGCAATCGGCAATCGATTGCTGCCAAGTTCACCATTCCATACACTTTTTGCATTCTGGATGGCTTGATGCCTGCTTTATTTTCGCCTTTGGTGATATTGCAATTTTCGAAGTCAATTCCTAGCAAAGTTTAGTATTACAATGCAGATAAAGTCAATTGAACTTGTACAATCGATTACAGGTAGTTACTTTGGTTTGTCAAGATATGTAAAGCTAAACAAATCGAATACTTACAATTGATTGCTGGAACTCCTGGCACTTGAAAAATAACTTTCAAGATTAATGACTTGCTATTCGATTACCAGCAGTCGATTGTTGCCAAGTTCACCATTCCATACACTCTTTGCATTCTGGATGGCTTGGTGCCTGCTTTACTTTCGCCTTTGGCGATATTGCAATTTTCGAAGTCAATTCCAAGCAAAGTTTAGTATTACAATGCAGATAAATTCAATTGAACTTGTACAATCGATTACAGGTAGTTACTTTGGTTTGTCAAGATATGTAAAGGCTAAACAAATCGAATACTTACAATTGATTGCTGTAACTTCCACTTGAAAAATAACCTTCAAGATTAATGACTTGCTATTCGATTACCGGTAATCGGCAATCGATTCCTGCCAAGTTCACCATTCCATACACTCTTTGCATTCTAGATGGCTTGATGCCTTCTTTATTTTCGCCTTTGGCGATATTGCAATCTTAGACGTCAATGCGTAGCAAAATCTAACATTACATTACAGGTAAACTTAATTGAACTTGTACAATCGATTACAGGTCGTTACTTTGTTTTGTTTCTAATAATGGATACTAAATATAGGTGACGACATTTTCTAGTGAGTTGTGTTATATCAATGCATCTGCTTTATTATATAATCATGTTAATCCAGAACGGATTGTTCTAAAAATATATATCTTACCAAACTACCATCGCGAAGCACCATCAGACAAGTATAATCGAGACTGACTAAAATTTCAGCATTCAGTGTATTGGTTATAATGCCCATCAATTCCTTTGAAAACATTCCTCAATAAATTTATATCTGTAAAGGAAAATTGGTCTTACCATGTAGGCGATTCGACTTATTGTGAATCAACTCTATTATAAATTTATATCAATATAGAATATGTGTAAAGTGAAAAGCACCAACTTACCTGTTGTGATGTTGCCATGTGTGATTTTCTCAATCCTTTTTACGAAATGGTCTCTATGTTTTCATACACCAAAAGAAAAAGAAATGATCCAGAATGTGTGCCTGTACATGTTTTAGATTGTTTTGGTTTTAGCCTGTATGCTGAAGTAAGTTGAATACTTCCAATCGATTACTAGCACTTTTAAATTTACATCAATATAGTGATAAAAAAGTACCAACTTACTTTTTGTAATGTTGCCATGTGTGAGATTCGACTTATGGTGAATTTCTCAACCCTTTTGTATTGAATGGACATTTTTTTTCATTTATTAAACTACTTAATGATTCAAAACAGGCAAAGGCTAAACAAATCGAATATTTACAATCGATTGCTGGAACTCCTGGAACTTGAGAAAATAACTTTCAAGATTAATGGCTTGCTATTCGATTACCAGCAGTCGATTGTTGCCAAGTTCACCATTCCATACACTCTTTGCATTCTGGATGGCTTGGTGCCTGCTTTACTTTCGCCTTTGGTGATATTGCAATCTTTGAAGTCAATGCGTAGCAAAATTCAGTATTACAATGCTGGTAAAGTCAATTGAGCTTGTACAATCGATTACAGGTAGTTACTTTATTTTGTCAAGATATGTAAAGGCTAAACAAATCGAATACTTACAATCGATTGCTGTAACTTCTACTTGAAAATAACCTTCAAGATTAATGACTTGCTATTCGATTACCGGCAATCGGCAATCGATTGCTGCCAAGTTCACCATTCCATACACTTTTTGCATTCTAGATGGCTTGATGCCTGCTTTATTTTCGCCTTTGGTGATATTGCAATTTTCGAAGTCAATTCCTAGCAAAGTTTAGTATTACAATGCAGATAAAGTCAATTGAACTTGTACAATCGATTACAGGTAGTTACTTTGGTTTGTCAAGATATGTAAAGGCTAAACAAATCGAATACTTACAATTGATTGCTGTAACTTCCACTTGAAAAATAACCTTCAAGATTAATGACTTGCTATTCGATTACCGGCAATCGATTGCTGCCAAGTTCACCATTCCATACACTTTTTGCATTCTAGATGGCTTGATGCCTGCTTTATTTTCGCCTTTGGTGATATTGCAATTTTCGAAGTCAATTCCTAGCAAAGTTTAGTATTACAATGCAGATAAAGTCAATTGAACTTGTACAATCGATTACAGGTAGTTACTTTGGTTTGTCAAGATATGTAAAGGCTAAACAAATCGAATACTTACAATTGATTGCTGTAACTTCCACTTGAAAAATAACCTTCAAGATTAATGACTTGCTATTCGATTACCGGCAATCGGCAATCGATTGCTGCCAAGTTCACCATTCCATACACTTTTTGCATTCTGGATGGCTTGATGCCTGCTTTATTTTCGCCTTTGGCGATATTGCAATTTTCGAAGTCAATTCCAAGCAAAGTTTAGTATTACAATGCAGATAAATTCAATTGAACTTGTACAATCGATTACAGGTAGTTACTTTGGTTTGTCAAGATATGTAAAGGCTAAACAAATCGAATACTTACAATTGATTGCTGTAACTTCCACTTGAAAAATAACCTTCAAGATTAATGACTTGCTATTCGATTACCGGTAATCGGCAATCGATTCCTGCCAAGTTCACCATTCCATACACTCTTTGCATTCTAGATGGCTTGATGCCTTCTTTATTTTCGCCTTTGGCGATATTGCAATCTTAGACGTCAATGCGTAGCAAAATCTAACATTACATTACAGGTAAACTTAATTGAACTTGTACAATCGATTACAGGTCGTTACTTTGTTTTGTTTCTAATAATGGATACTAAATATAGGTGACGACATTTTCTAGTGAGTTGTGTTATATCAATGCATCTGCTTTATTATATAATCATGTTAATCCAGAACGGATTGTTCTAAAAATATATATCTTACCAAACTACCATCGCGAAGCACCATCAGACAAGTATAATCGAGACTGACTAAAATTTCAGCATTCAGTGTATTGGTTATAATGCCCATCAATTCCTTTGAAAACATTCCTCAATAAATTTATATCTGTAAAGGAAAATTGGTCTTACCAAGTAGGCGATTCGACTTATTGTGGATCAACTCTATTATAAATTTATATCAATATAGAATATGTGTAAAGTGAAAAGCACCAACTTACCTGTTGTGATGTTGCCATGTGTGATTTTCTCAATCCTTTTTACGAAATGGTCTCTATGTTTTCATACACCAAAAGAAAAAGAAATGATCCAGAATGTGTGCCTGTACATGTTTTAGATTGTTTTGGTTTTAGCCTGTATGCTGAAGTAAGTTGAATACTTCCAATCGATTACTAGCACTTTTAAATTTACATCAATATAGTGATAAAAAAGTACCAACTTACTTTTTGTAATGTTGCCATGTGTGAGATTCGACTTATGGTGAATTTCTCAACCCTTTTGTATTGAATGGACATTTTTTTTCATTTATTAAACTACTTAATGATTCAAAACAGGCAAAGGCTAAACAAATCGAATATTTACAATCGATTGCTGGAACTCCTTGAACTTCAGAAAATAACTTTCAAGATTAATGGCTTGCTATTCGATTACCAGCAGTCGATTGTTGCCAAGTTCACCATTCCATACACTCTTTGCATTCTGGATGGCTTGGTGCCTGCTTTACTTTCGCCTTTAATGATATTGCAATCTTTGAAGTCAATGCGTAGCAAAATTCAGTATTACAATGCTGGTAAAGTCAATTGAGCTTGTACAATCGATTACAGGTAGTTACTTTATTTTGTCAAGATATGTCAACCTGGTCTCCTACTTATAAAGACTGATATACTCTTTTCATCAAATGGCTTAATATGATCATATCAGGCATATTAAGAGGGGGTTATTTGCTGCCATCTGCCGGTATACACAGCAGAGGTTGCATTGCAAAATACGTGTATACTATACGTTACAGTTGGTGTATGTGAGTGTGTGTGTGTGTGTGTGTAAGAGAGAGAGAGAGAGGGAGAGAGAGGGGGTTGGGGATACACACGTTTTAAGTAGGCGGGGCTAAAAAGCCTTGTCAATCATCATGCAGCCATGCTGCTAAACCCAACCCGGTCTAAATATACGATCGTACCCCTCCCCCAATCAGATACAAGGATTTGCGTAGCCTCATTAAAGACCATTTTTTTCCATCCAGCAAAACCGGGATCAATTTCTTCTTAAGGAAATTGCCTCATGCTAAGTTAAGAGCCCAAGATCCTTGATTCCAAAGTTGGTTCTACCTTACGCCATGCATGTTGCTCCAAATTATTATGTATTATTCTGATGAGAATATCAATTGCAATTTTAATTGTAATTGAAATTCAAAAATTATTATTACAATTATAATTATAATCATATACATGATTACAATTACAATCAATTATCATTATCATAATCAATACTTATTATAAATATACATGTAAGTATGATTGTAATCATAGTAACTGGCGGATCCATGGGGGGGGGGCACAGTCCGTGCCCGCCCCCCTCCCCCCTTGAGAGACACAATCAAATTTTGTAATGTAAGAATTTTTCCTCGGGGAAAATGTGCCCCCCTTTAAAAATTACTGGATCATCCCCTGATCATAATCTCAATTATAATAATTATAATCATGAATATAATAAGTATGATTATAATAATTGATATAATTATGAATAATCTAATTATAATCATTCTTATATTTGGAATTATTGTTATGATAATATTGTAAATGTGATGATAATAATATGTTAATGTTATCAACATTGATTGAAAAGATATGTATTACAGTGATTCTAATCATCCTTCAAAAAGATAAGAGAAAGTGATAGGTTGATAATTATTTTGATGGACCAATAATTTACAATAACACTTTTATTTCCATTAATTAATTAGGCCTGCTATAGTTAGGCCTTAGGAACGATTTCCTCGTATATGCATATCAGATTAAAAATTTGTCCATGGAATGAGATATTCCTCAATGACGTATGATGTTTAGCCACATCCATTTTGATATGTAGAAAAATAAAGAATAGCTTTGATCCTACAACAATATAGGCCTTGTATTTGAGTAAAAAAAAGTAAAAAAAGTTTCGCCGCAGAGCCTAGAGATGTTGACACAGCTAGAGGTCACGGTAACAATGAATGGGTACCAGATAAATGGGGGATACGAACTGTACAACAAAATGTTCATAGGAAGATCATTGCAAGTATATATATATATGTAGCTACAGGAGTACGGCGTGTACCTTCATCTGTCTTTGAACGAAGTAAGTATTATTTCCTTTTTCTTGAAACCTAGTGGCTTTTGCATTTAGAATAGGTAGACACACAAAAGGTCTACCGTTTTAACATCATACAACACATAGGCGTACGCCTACGGCGTTGCAGGTTCCTCATGCTAATTGTGATGCCTCGTTTTAACTATAAATCGTGATAATCATGATAATAGAGATAGACTATCATTATCATCATCATAATCATGAGTGTCTGGCCGATATCTCCTGACAGTGCATCGACAATAAAGTTGCATTGCATGCTAACGGTACTCCCACAAACAGAACTAGCTGATCAATATTGAAACGAATTATAAATATATTTTTCCCCCACCTGAGAGAGAAAAAAGGGAAGTGATATGCCTATGCATAAAAGTAGCATTGATCCCTGTACATGTTCGCTTGATATATATATATATATATATATATATATATATATATATATATATATATATATATATATATATAGTATACAATAAATATCTTAGTAATGTTTACATTAATAATATTAATATTCAAAGTTTGCTTTCCATTGTTCTTTTATCTTATATTCTGAACGTTTTTCAGGTACATGTATGTCCTTATTTTTTCTTAACTTAGTAAACAGGAAACTTGAAAAAACCCCACTGTAATGTAGTGTATGTATAATTTTTTTTACTTATAGGCCTATACTATGGTGGCCGAATTTAGTATTTTCTTTTTAGTCCAATCCTCGCGTATCCGGGGGCCGGTGTCAAGGGGACTCTCGGTCGCTCTGTCAAAAAAGTGGGGGTGGGGACAAATCACACTCTTCTCTTGCAAAATTAATCAGCCCCTTGCTAGAAATGAAAAATAGGAAATAGGCGAAGAATAATCACTCTTACAAGTGCTTAAAATTATTCTTATTATGCTTCCATTTCAGCTCCCACTACGCACGCGTGCACATTATTTTGTTCAACGATACTCGTGTTCGCGATTATAAAAAAAACTTAAAGGACTAGTCCACCCCCAACAAAAAGTTGGTTTGAATAAAAAGAGAAAAATCCAACAAGCATAACGGTGAACATTGCATCAAAATCGGATGTAAAATAATAAAGTTTTGATATGTAAGATTCGCTTGATTTCACAAAACATTTAGGCACATTCTGCTTATAATTATGCAGATGAGGGAACTGGTGACATAACTCACTCACTTATTGTATTATATTTTATTGTATGAAATATGAAATAGTTTAATTTTTTCCCCATGTTCTGTGAAATAAAGTCTCCATTCTCCCTGAACATATGGACTTACCATTGTTTGATATTTTATGGATCAATTATCCTTATTTTTCAAAATTTTATCTGTAAAAATTGAAATTTGTATAATTCAAACAATATAAAAACAAAAGAAATAGTGAGTGAGTGACATCATCGATTACCTCATTGGCACATGACTAAATTGTGCACATTATTATTTTTATTTTGGTAAAAATAAAGGAAACTTCAAAACGTCATAACTTTCTTATTTTACATTCGATTTCAATGAAATATTCTGCATTATGCTCGTCTGATTTTGCTCTATTGATTCAAATCAATATTTATCTGAGGTGGACTTGACCTTTAAGATAAAGTTCTTAGAATAACAAATTTTCAAGTCAATATGCCCAAAGTTTCCAGCTCGAATAGCGATTAAAAAAAATGTGTTTTAAGATATCCTTTCTTTTTAGGTATACCGGCATGACCGGTAGGTCTTTAAAAAATAAAATCTGCTCGGGTTTCGTGCTCACATTCTGTGGTGTCCCTTTTCAGGTTAGCTAATATACTAACAATTTCAGCTCTCGTATTCTTATTTAGAAGTATGCTCTAGCTCCCTATACTCTCCAAAGTGACCCTTTTTAGGCATATAAAATCAAACGAATTCAGCTCATGAATTATTAAAAGGGTAATGTTCGTTTGCAGCTACGTAGAAATAATTCGCGCTTTCAATGTAGGCCTATAGAAATTCTCATCTTGATTGTAACTTCAATCATTACAACTGCACCGTCCCCAACCTCGGTTTAGCTCTGGTAGCAGCCGATCAGGAAATTAAAAGAAAATAACATTCCCCATACTGGATCCGCCCCTTCGTGTCTTTCTGTATACTGTATTCAATAGGGTATGCATGAGGGATTAGACCTAATTTACGAAAAATTATGTTGGCATCTCCATGGCTGCATTAAACGTTAGTAGGCGAATAGGGGCTATTAATTCTTAAGAAAAGTGCAAATCTATGCCTTTTAACTAAACATTAAAAAATGCACTATTCAAGAAAATACAATACGGTAATTTCCTCGTGATTATCTCGATTACTTAGTATTCCCGATATTTCGATTCTTTAAAAAATATATTAGGCCTACATATCCAATCCCCCGAATAATCTTGCATGCTGCCCTAATTGCCTCCCAATATTTGGCATGGACCCGCCCCCCCCCCCTAATGATACACTCTTAAAAATATTGGGCAACACACTGTCCACACAAGAATTGGTTAAAGCTTTCAATAACAAGTGTTTTGGGTGAAAACTACCAAGAGTAGTACGATGCTGCCCTAACATGTACAACAGCTTTGGCAACTCTTGTATTTAAATACATGTATATATAAATAAATATATAATATATGAATATATATATATATATATATATGTATATATGTATGTATATATATTTATCTGATAACATATTTTTTATTTGAACAGCGAAATTCAACTTTATCACAGTAAAGACATGAAAGACATGTGAAGTCACGATTACCAAACCGAGCTGAATAAAGAATGTCAGACTTATTACGTCGAATGAAGTTGCAAAGAGAGGCCATCCCAGGAACAATGGGAGTCGGTAAGACATTAAAATTTATATTTTTCTACATCAATTAATTATATTAATCAGCATTTCTTGAACGTGGCAAGTGATCTACAAAGTTTGAATAGAAATGAATTACCTGTTTACTTACCATCCCAGAAAACTTGCCCTATTGTACAACCTTACGAAGTATATAAACAATTGAAAACTTTGAACCAACAAAAATCTGGTATTTATAGTGAAGACTTACCAGTCAGAATCATTCGTGAGTTTGCTTTGGAATTGTGTTCGCCACTAACTGATATCTTGAACAATTCCTTTTACCAGTCTGTTGTACCATGTCAGTGGAAACGCTCCGAGATTATACCCATTCCTAAATGTTTACCAGTAACAGTGCAGAACTTAAGACCAATAGCATTAACTAGCTATTTTGCAAAAATAGCAGAATCGTTCATATGTAAATGGTTAATAGAAGATATATCCGATCACATTGATGTTAACCAATTTGGAAACCGAAAAGGCCTATCAACAAATCATTACCTAGTTCGATTGCTTCACCAATTGTATGAAAATGCTGAAAAATCCCAATCTATATCAACTCTCATATTTACAGACTTCTCAAAAGCTTTCGACAGAATCGATCACAATATCCTTGCAAAAAAATTACTTAACCTCGAAGTTAGACCATGTCTTATTTCTTGGATTTTGGACTTCCTCGAAAATCGACAACAACGAGTCAAATACCTTGGTCAGTTTTCAGATTGGTCAGCATCACATGCAGGTGTAGCTCAAGGTACAAAACTTGGGCCTATTCTCTTTCTAATAATGATAAATGATGCATGTATAAAATCTCAAGTTCCATATTTTAAATATGTTGATGACCTCACACTAGTTGAAAGTCGCAAACAATTTCAACCATCCAAATTACCAAACGTGCTCTCTGAATTCGACCAGTGGTCCGTTAGCAATAATATGACACTTAATCCATCTAAATGTCAGTGCATGCATATAATTTTCTCTAGAAATATTGTTGATCAAAATCGTATTTTTATTGGAAATGAATGCTTGAGAACAGTGCAAAAAGCTAAAATACTAGGTATAATTGTTCAGTCTGACTTGAAATGGGAAAGTCATATATCAGACCTTTTATGTCGAAGTAATAAAAAGCTCTATATGCTTCGTTGTCTCAAAACGTATAAATTACCACTATGCGATTTAATAACAGTATATAAGGGTTACATTAGGCCAATTTTGGATTATGGAGTACCGGTTTTTAACGGAAACCTAACACAAAACCAAGTTTCCTGTTTAGAACGTATTCAGTCAAGAGCATGCAAAATTATGCTCGGTGAAAAATACACTAATTATACTGATGCTTTAGAAGTGTGTTCTTTACAATCTTTATCTGAAAGACGAAAACAATTGTGTACGAACTTTGCTGTATCCCTTGCCAACAGCCCACTTTGTAACCATTGGCTACCTATGAACAACGATGTTGATTACTCATTGAGGAAAAGACTTAAATATCGTCAGTTTCATTGTAAAACCAAACGTTTCCAAAACAGCCCATTACCTTACTTTATAAATTTATTAAACGCTAACTTGAAATAAGTTAGAGTTCCTTGATATAGATAGTTACCCGGTTGATATACATAGGTCTACAAACATCTACTGTGCAAGTTGTGTTTTGCTAATATATCGCGCCTAATACTAATTTGTTATTATTATTAGCTCACAAGCTTCAGATGGAAATTTTACAATTTTTAGAATTTTTTAAACTCAAACATAATTGAATAGGTTTACAGGTTTTTATTAGTCATGATTTTAATGCATGTATTTCACATTGTAACAACTAAAGGGAAACAATGTTTTTTATGCCAATATTTTACTCATTTTAATTAAGATTTCTCATGTGGTGGAAGATGTGTTATTTTACAAACTGCGTCATTCTTCAAATTTTAAGTAATCGTTCTCAGGATTGAGCAGGACGGTTTCTTGGGACGGGCGACCACTCACCCCCCCCCTTGGTTTTTTTTTTTTTATCTGTATGCTTAATGAGTGCAAGGTGTGAGGGGTGACTGCTGGGTTGGTGGGTGCAGTTGTTTGATTTAACGTGCTTATGGTTTTTGGATGAATGAGTGTGCTATGAAATGTGAATGTGAATGTTTTTTTTTTTTGTAAGAGATTGTTTGTCGGTCCTATTAATGCATAGCTCCAGTGGGGTTAGCTGACCCTAAGTTCCGCCTGAGCGATGGATTTGAATAACCAATTCCATTGCCCAGGTTGAATGGTGTTGTTGAGGGATTGGCATTCCCTGGCTGGAGCTGTGCATTGAACTTGACTGCTCGCTCGTCCCCGGACACCCTCCTGTCTTTAGTTCTTTTGTTACTTGCTTAAATCTATGTTTTTATTGTTTGAATTTGAGTGGCGATGTTTCTCAATGGGCATTCTTCCACCACCACCACCACCTTTCAGTCTTCTAGTTGTTCTTTTGTTAAGTTGCATTATATTCTCTTAATCATGTCAAGTTTTGATGTTTTTAAATCACCTATTTATACATGTATATACCTGTAAATTGTACACAATTCAGCCTTTTGGCTGCAACGTGCAATTATTTTGAATAAAACCTTTTCAATTCAATTCAATTCAATATTTTCATCCGACAAGTTGTCAGATCTCACATCTTTCTCTGATGTTGATTGGCTGAGAGGTATTGTTACTATGGTAACTGTCGGATAAAACGTCCGACAAGTCTTTTCATGAAACGCCCCCCTGGTGTGGTCCTCTACGTACATCGGTAAACACCACAGTTTTTGCTGTGTATATAGAAATAAATATATATATATATATATAATATATATATTATGCATATATGTATGTATATATATATATATATATTTTATATAAATATATATATATATATGTATATCTGATAACATATTTTTTTATTTGAACAGCGAAATTCAACTTTATCACAGTAAAGACATGAAAGACATGTGAAGTCACGATTACCAAGCCGAGCTGAATAAAGAATGTCAGACTTATTACGTCGAATGAAGTTGCAAAGAGAGGCCATCCCAGGAACAATGGGAGTCGGTAAGACATTAAAATTTATATTTTTCTACATCAATCAAAATTTACTCAATGTGCTTGCATAGTTTTTCCTAACTTTACATTTTGAAATATGAAAAACAAGTTTAATTTTTTAATCCACTAATGCAGACTTAAAGGGAGGTTGGTGTATAAGCAAGCACATTCCCGCCCGTCTACATTGAAAATTTATGTACTCCTTCCCCCTTTCAACAACTAAAAAAACATTGGTGCCAAGACCCAGTTCTCATTTTAGCTTCCACTCTTGATGCTATTGGCGTAAATCTGGCCAGGATGCGGATCTATCCTGCCATTATGGAAGAGAAAATTAGGGGAGAGCAAAATGAATAATAATGATAACAATGATAATAATAATAATCAACGAGCAAAACTCAAGTAAAAATTTCATTGAAATCTAATGAAAAAATAATAAAGTTATTTCATTATGGAATTCACAATATGGAAGTCGTCATAGAAATACATTTTGTTGTCTCCATCTTTTCTTGCATTATTTCATTACATGAAATCATAATCTATTTCGTTTAGTTTCATTCATAATTTGTAAAACGCGTCTCACTTGTTACAAAACAGGTTGTAGCAATAATTATCTTTCGCACTAAATCAGTAAACAATCATTTTTTTATTGCACGTAGACCCGGAGGACGAAATCTAAGTAAAGGTAATTTCATATTTTTCTAAGGTGGCGATATAGCATCATCATTTCCATCATTGCATATTCATAGGGACATGCATACAACTGTTTTTAGTAAAATTGCACAAATTCGAAATGTCATATCAGTAATTAAACTCAGGCAATTTTGATGGAGGTGGGCCCGTGGGAGCATTTCCCCTCGAATTATCAATAAAAAACACAGCGGCGTGCAGGAGAGGGCAATCTCTGACTCCACCTATTATAGTGACAAGAAATCGATATGTAGACCAATAAGCTAAATATTTCAGGAGATAACGACCAGCGACCATTAACCTCTTCCAGCCTGTATTTGAAGGAACACTGCTACCCCAGCCTGAAAATATTCTAATGCAGTGCTGCATGCATGTAGCGTTCTTTGGCGAGGCGTATACTTTTCCATTCTACATCCCACGCGGGTGCTAAATTGGTACCTCACAGATGTGAAAGTCTATGTATTGGCCTAAACAATTGTGTCTGAAAACTGTTGGAATGCTCCTCAGGGAATGGATCAACTGTAGGCCTATACATTGTGTGCGGGTAAGCCATCAGGACCCGATGACCGGGGTAATGATATAATGCGCTTAGACGCGTCGATCTGATACAACAAAAATCATTATCATTACTTTTAAAATAACATTTATTAAAGTACACACAAACACATTATGCATGCGTGTCAAGTGCCCCATTCCTCATGAAATGATTCGTTATTCCACTATTGTCTTCTGGCTTGGTTAGGTTTGCTTTATCTATCCGATGTAAGTAAATTCATTCGCCCTACCTACATATAACGGTATCGCATTTGCCCAATAGATTATGTAACCGCTTTTCTATTCTTCTTTGAATATTTTTTACATTAAAAAATTGTCGACAATATTAATAATAGTGAAATCGGGTCATAATAATTTGCAAAGTTAGGTAAAAATGTATAATTTGGACAACCATTACTTTGGATGAAGAAAATAATCCATGCAAAACGAACTCCGAAATTGTAAGTATACAAAGAAACTAGCTTAATTACTCATCCGATTTATTATCTAATCCTTGTAGTCGGTCTATAATTTTACTTCTTATTATTTTATCTTTACACCCCTAGATCTGAAGGTCTTAAAAGATTGAGCTGTCATCGACATTTCAACCATACCAGAAACAACAAAAGATACTCTATGGAAAGGATGTGAACAACAGTTCTTATTTGACTGATAGGACGAATACTGAGGTGGAACACTGGAACAAATGCATCTGTCCAAGGATTACCAATTAAGTTGGGGGTACCGATCATACCAGTAGCGTACCTAGGATCTCCCACAGTGGGGGGGGGGGGGCAAAATCGTTGCCCAAAAAATTGTCAAGAAAAAAAATGGTCTTCAACCACAAACAAAGGGTTTTGTACCCCAAAAAAATTGACGAGCAAAAAATAGGTCCTGAACAGGATATAAACGACATTTTGCGCCAGAAAAAAAATTGGACAAGCAAAAAACAAAACAAAAGTCTTCAACTTTGTAAGGGGGCAGTCTGCCTTCCTGCCCCCCTCCCCCATAGGTACGCTAGTGGATCAGACCATGTAATAGGTCCGTGATCAGACATGGGGTCGAGTACATCATGTCAGTTAAACATTACTTTTCTCCTTTTTGAGAGGGGATTATGAACTATACGATACTCTTTTGATTTCATTATTTCTTTGTCAGAAGAGATAAAAAATCTCAAAGTTAAACAAAGCACGTTCAGATATGAAACATTTTGTACGCTTGTTTTCTAGATTTACCTGTATATGTAATTCCACATGATTTATTTTCATCATATTTTGAAGGTCCGTTTCAATTAGGCAACAGCAATGTTAGTGAAAACACAAAGCACAATTTATGCTGAGAACATGCAATTTATTTCTTAAGTTTCTTAAAATAGTCACCTAGCAAGCCTGTACCTATAGGTTTACATGATCTGAAATTACGCGTAGACTTATGTATAAGTAATATACAATTAAATTGTTTCATTGTAATTCTTTATCTCGATTTTTGGGGGTGAAATTTATCGGAAAACACCACTTGCTATTGGAATGGCACATGAAATAACGGTTTTGATCAATTTAGATCCAGCACGCGAGTAGATTACATATTTTCCGACATGTACAGATCTGGGGCCCATCTTACAAAGAGTTGCAATTGATCCGATCAATCGCAACTATGGAAAGCCCGCAAAGTCAAAAAATACATGTTTGTTCAAAAGATTTTCTGGATATGAATGTACATGCATATACATGAATTCATTGATTTCGTGACAATTTGGTGTGTTCTCCTTTGTTTACAAAGGACATTTTGCAAATTTCCTGTAGAATTTGTTTTTTACACTGATGGATTTCCATAGAGTTACGATACTACGATATATATGATTTCAATACAAAGATTGTATTCACGTCAAAATAATTAGATAATGTGAAGTATTAACCCTGAAAAAGATGGGTCAAGTTATTAATAAACACTCCACAAATCAATCAAGGACTTAAAATAAATCCAGATCGGATGTGAATTGTGACCAGCCGAATGTTGGATTTATTTTGAATTTTTAGGATAAACTTTCATATCTCAAAAAAATTAGATTCAAACCTTTTAGATTTATGTTTAAATCTACAAGGTTTAAAACTAAATTTAATATTCACTGGATTTATTAAGCATAAAACTACAAAACATCATCAAAATAGGATGTAAGATAAAAAAGTTATGATATATCATAGTAACACTTAATTTCACAAAACAGTTATATTCACATTCTGGTCGGTAAGTAAATGAGGGGACTGATGACATCAACCACCCACTATTTATTTTGTATTTTATTATATGAAATATGTAATATTTCAATTTCCCCCTCCTTATCACGTGAAACATGGTTTTATACCTACAGGGACAGGTGGAATTAGCATTATTTTATTATTTTGTGGTTTAGTCAAGTTGGTCCTTAATGTCAAATCTGTGAAATTGAAATATTGGATTTTCATAATTCACACATCTAAAAAAAGTGAGAGGAATATTGAGCAATATCACTGAGTTGTGCATGTGGGTTTTTATAAACAAAGAAAACTGTAAAATGTCGTAACTTTCCTATTTTACACCTGGTTTTGATGAAGTTTTCAGCGTTATGCTTGGTTTATTTTTTATTTATTCATTCAAAGCAACGTTTTTCTAGGATGGACTTAACCTTTAAATCATTTATTCCAAAAGCATAGTTTAGGCCTAAGCCTACAACTCTTTTGGGAAAAAAATTATGACTTTTGAATCCCGGGGGGCACTTACATTGACGAGTGGATACCATGCGCAACCAAAAAAAAAAACGTAAAAAGGATGTCTTTTTCACGATAGGGCACGTTACGTACGTAACGTGATAAGGGTATCAAAAACACAAAAATAATGAAAAAAGGGTATTTATTTCGCTAGGGAAATTACGTGTTTAGGGTCAATTATGCGGGGTTGATAAATCAAAATTAAAATGTTTTATAAAGGATGTCCTTTTTGCCCCAACAATTCGTGTTTAGAGTCCGATTTGCGCGAGGTGTAGAAGGCGGGGTCGTACTAAACCAAATGAGATAAAGCCGACGACCGAAGGAATCGTAACAATCAAACAATCCTGTACTTGTTTAGGGGTTCATTTTAGGGAATATTTGCCAAGAGTATCGTTTTGTTTCCAATACTTGTTAAGGGTAGGGTATCACACGCCAATACTTGTAAAGGGGTGCATTTTCAGAATATGGAAATTACGTGTTTAGGGTGCTTTTCGAGACCCCATGGTCGCGCATGGCCTGATCCGCTCGTCAATGGAAGTGCCCCCCCCCCCGTTTTGAAAACGATTTTTTTTAATGCGAGATGTATTGTCAGTCTTGGTAATCTTGTGATAAGCCACCTATACCTCGGTCAGATTTGCTCTACGGTGGCCGTACGGTGAGTCGAAAACAGTTGATTTATTCATTTTTAATCAAACCACCTATCATTATGTAGCTGGTACAAAAAAAATAAAACTGCTGCTTTCGACTCGCCGTTTTACGGCCGCGTAGAGCCACTATGACCGAGGTAAACCTGAGTTCGTCACAACTATTATAATCAATGCATTGCTGTATAGTTGTCGTATATAGAGCAGTACATGTACAGGTAAGTCAATTTGTTTAAGAGTTAAACTTGCGTGTCTGAAACCCAAATTATATATTAATTAACATGAGACAGTGGCGCACAGATGGAGGCTTGGGCGCTTGCCCCCAAACCACCAAAATTTTCACGACCAAGAAAATGAAAGAGAAAGGGAAGGAAAGGAAAGGGGAAGAATGAAGGGTGACTTGTGGTTTTATTTTTCTGACTTTTATTTCAAAATCAATCATAAAATTTGATTTTTGTAATAGAAATATCAAAATTTTTGCTCGCTCACAACTGATTTTAATATAAATTTTGCCCGATACGCCGTATCTTGCTGCACTGTCATGAGATTTTCAACGTCTAAATTTCTTACAGTATTAGTTTGTTTAAATATTGTTGAGCATTTCTATGAGATTTCTTTTGAATTTCGAATAACAAGATGAAATATGAATACAACGTTTCTTTTGGTCCAGTGTTTTAATGATATAAATCGTTAGACAATTTTCATTTGTACCAGTTATCAACATCGGGTATATGTATACAAATGTACTTACACGATATTGTTATAACATCATTTTTCTTTAGAGTCAGATGTTCATACAATAAAATGTGGAAAAATTATTACACACTGTAGCAGTGGAATATACCTGGAAAACGGTCAGGAGGGGCAAACGTCTTCTGAGAACAGCAAAAAAAAAAAAAAAAATTCAAGGGTTAATTTTCATACATGTCCTTATGTCCAAATGTCACTCTGGTGTTTTTCTCTCCTGGACAGGTTTCTATATCAGAGGCGTATTGTCTTTTAATCATTTTATATTTGAGGGGTTTGTTTGCCCCCCCCCCAAAAAAAAAAAAAACCATTAAGTATATCAGTGGAAGTCATACATTCCATTACATGATTAAGAAATTGGATTGTGTGCTACACATGCTTAACCCAATTAAACCATATGGAAAATGATGGTAATGCTTGTAGACTTTGTAAAGACAATATTTGCGTACTATTCCATATTTATATTAATCATGCCTAATACAACGCAATCTCTTGAATGTAATGTTGTTGTGATTATGAAATAAATTCTTACAACTTTATAATTCTTGTTATCATTAATTTGATGAGTAGTATCACGACCATCATCTTCTTCATCGTCTTTTCTTCAAACATTCTCCTCCTTTTTTCTTCTTCTCCTCATCATTCTTCTTATTCTCCTTCCGCTTCTTCTTATTTCACCATAAGATCATTATAACTACTACCATTACATTTAGTGTTCTCATTATTACTACCATTTATTTCATTGTTACTGTTTTAATGATTGTCATGAGTAGTCTTAGTAAAAGAAAAAGTATAGAAGAAGAAGTAGTAGTAGTAGTAGTAGTAGTAGTAGAAGAAGGATCAGTGATTTCCTTAACCATGTACATTAACGGTAATTCTAATAAAATGGTTTTAATGTTATAAGGTATTGACATACATTACTCTTGTATTAGCTCCTCATGATACCATAAGGTCACTGGTCTTAAGTCATTGATCAGCGAATTGTAACTTAAAGCGCACGCTATCTGGGGGTTCAATGTATCCCTATACGCCTAGACTAAATTTGTGCAACCTACACCGCAAGGTCATTTCATTCTATGATGACTAATCCTTTCATTAGGATTTTCAGAGGCGCGTCCCGCGAAGGGCGCCGAATAATGGACTATTTGGTATGTTTAAAAGTACTTTATGCCAAGTTTAATGGTTTTATCGTTTACAGTGCTTCCAAATGATTTATCAAAAAATGTATAGGATATTTCTCCTGGGGAGCGCCCCCTCCCCTCCGGATCTAACGCGTCTGGGGTAACCTCGAGAGACATAATATCATCAAGGATTTAAATATATGTATATATATATATATATATATAAATGTGTGTGAAGCTATACATGTACAACAGCATCGGCAACTCTTTTATTTTAGATATTGTGTAAAGAAATGGATGAAGAGAACAATGGTAGGCGTAGCTTAAATCAAGACTCCCCAGAGCTATCTACCCTTTGGAAAAATTGGTGATGCCGAAAAAATGTCTCCGCCGGGAATCGAACCTGGGCCCCCAGCTTTGAACGCCGGTGCCTTAACCACTAGACCACATAGACGGGTTAGTGATAAGGGCGAGCCTGATCCAATTGACCGTCAGATTTTCGACACCATATCAATTATCATTTCACCCGACAAAGGAAATGATAATTGGTATGGTGTCGAAAATCTGTCTATCTGACGGTCAATTGGATCAGGCTCGCCCTTATCACTAACCCGTCTATGTGGTCTAGTGGTTAAGGCACCGGCGTTCAAAGCTGGGGGCCCAGGTTCGATTCCCGGCGGAGACATTTTTTCGGCATCACCAATTTTTCCAAAGGGTAGAGAGCTCTGGGGAGCCTTGATTTAAGCTACGCCTACCATTGTTCTCTTCATCCATTTCTTTACACAATATATATATATATATATATATATATATATAAATGTGTAAGGTTATACATGTACAACAGCTTTTGGTAACTCTTTTTTATTTAAATATATATATATATATATATATATAATCATATATCGATACTTAAACATACGTTATCGTAAGCCCACGATATTCTTTTTTTTATTTTCTCGGAAGATTCAATAGCCTAAGGCTAATAGCCCCAACACCCCACCCCCCCCAAAAGAAATGATGTGGTCATGTATTTCTACACTTAACAATTCATAATAATTATCTGAAAATGCTACTACTACTACTACTGCTACTAATTATAATGATAAACATTAATAATAGCGATAATAATGAAATCTTATACAACATACACACACTGACAAATATATGTGCATATATTGTGAAAGAAATTAGTGACGAGAACAATGGTAGACGTAGCTTAAATCAACTGAGGTTCCCCATGACACTATTGGTAAGGCCGCAAAAAAATCTTTGCCGGGAATCGAACCCGCCCCACCCGAACGCCAGTGCCTATAACCACTATCTGTAAGTGTATAAGTTTGATAGAAAGATGGAAAGCCGGGGAGGGGGTATTTAATAAATCAAATGGAAAATATAACAGTATACAGGGATTTGCCCCTCCCCTGTAGGACACATTTCGCAACAAACAAAAATATTGCCACCAAAAGTAAACTCCTGGATTTTTTTTTAGATAATGCGAAAAACAATGCCAGTTCCATACAACCAGAGGTAACAAAACGAGCAAAAAACATCAATGTGTTGTTGCTTCCGTTTAGCAAGTGTATGATGAGGTCCACAAAATGTCACACGCTACTCGTTGACTTTCATTACCGCATAACTCCGCCCCAAATTTCATCCCGGCGACGTCAAAGCTTTTTTTTATGTCTCACTACAAATCCATCTAAATGTATGAATAATTACTTCTGGCGTTGAACCTTATGAAATTTTAAAACCTGAAGTTTACCGTTACACTTTATAGGAATAAAAATCGTCCAAATTTAATTCAGCCCCTTTTCAAATCCCCTTTTTTAATAACCGACTGCGGCCAAGAGGCGTCCGCGTTATTAGTCTAGATATTGACGTTATCAGTTATTTTACTCGGAAACCCGTACACTTACTCTTTCCAAATCCACGGATTCAATCATGGATTCATTACAACGCTGCCTGGTGAATGGAGGGTTTCACGTCTAAATCTAGACTACTGACATACTCCCTCTACGTTCAAAAAAGCAGTTTAGATTGTGTTGATTGAGAAATAGCTTTAAAAACTGTCTGATTTTGACATTAGTGATAGATGATGATAATATGACCGGCCTTACTTTAAATACCGTACTGTATTCATTTTATGCTGACATGCATCATGTTTGTTTAGAACAGATAACCTGACCTTCAGTGTAACTGTTTTTCTTTTTAAAAACAAACGTGATTTATAAAAAAAAATTAAAAATATTAACAATATATTTTTAAACATCTATTTACGAGAAGAGGGGACAACTGGCGAAAACTATAGGCCTATATAATTATTTTTCAAATTATTTTCAAGATTTCCGAACCTCTAAGTATTGTGGGTTTTCAAAACGTAAAAAATAACAAACTATGAATATTTGAAAAGGAAGGGTCAACAATAAGGGAAATGTATAGACAATTGCGAGTTAGCAAGGCATTAACAAAAAAAAGAAGGAAATTGAATGGAAGAAGGAGGAGAAGGAGAAGAAGTAGTAATAATAGTAGTAGTAGCTGTAGTAGTAGTAGTAGTAGAAGAAGAAGAAAAAGAAGAAAAGGGAAAGGGAAGATAACATTTGAAGAGGAGACAGACTGAAACAGTCTAAAACCCATTTTAATTTATTTCTCATTTACGAGGAAATGTGGCATGATTTCGACATGCCATTTACCTAAACTATTATGTATTCGAAATGATTATGATTAAAATATGATGAGATGCGTTATGAGAAACCATATAAGGTGCATTGAAACTGTTCATTAGAGAAATTAAAAGAAGATAGAAAGGGGTTTACCATACACAGTTCGGTGGTCAACATTCCTTTTGAAAATATTTAAATGGTAGAAAATAAGGAAATGTAAAGGCAAATTTATGAGACATAAGCATTCAAGTTTACGAAAACAGAAAGTATTGCGCTGAACTATTATGTGATTAAACGGAGAAATCATGACAAACAAAATCATAAAACGACCGGGGGCATTTCATATGACAAAAAAGGGAAAGCGATTTTACATATTTTTTTAAACAGATAAAATGAAATAAATTGAAAGGAAAGTGAGTAAGCTATGAAAAAGAAGAACGAAGAAGAGTAGAAGAAAAAGTAAAAGAAAAATAGAAATTCAACCAAAATGATATCTACTTTTGGTTTGGGTAGGAATTCTAGATTAATGATTATTTGGAGGTTACGAGTTCACTATCAGAGTTATTACCGGTTAAGGATAACGATTGTGTTATGGGTACAGGGTTGGGGGTAATATCAGTAATATCTTAGTATTAGAATTGAATTTTAGATTGAGAAAAAAGTTAAATGGCCAAGACATGATTTTTAAAGATTTGATATATTTTCGCCTATAATTCATATTATTTATCTTTTATCAAAAGCAATAGATGGGCGAATTAGTTATGTTTACGTGCGGTTATTGGGATAGATTAGGATGTGAGTATTTATACCCAGGCTTTTATAATTTTAAGAATAGGAAATATGTTTATTTTATTTTCAAGACAATTTCAATTCAACTTAGTAACAACTCGGGGACATGGCTGCATCTTATGTAGGTTCATTTATTACTTTGATTTTTAATGATTATATTTGAATTGATTAGAAATATGTTCTACATGCACAAAAGTGAATGAAAAGTTGTCCACGGTGATATTTCATACTGGTAACGTTACCAACTTCATAGGTCCCAATGACAGGGATTTGCGGAACTTTTCATTATTTTGAAGTCTTTAAAGGACAAGTCCACCCCATTAAAAACTTGATTTGAATAAAAAGAGAAAAATTCAACAAGCGTAACACCGAAAATTTCATCAAAATCGGATGTAGAATAAGACAGTTATGACATTTTAAAGTTTCGCTTCATTTCACAAAACAGTTACATGCACAAATCGGTCGGTAATGAAATTAGGGAACTGATGACATCACTCACTCACTTTTTCTTTTGTATTTTATTATATGAAATATTTTGATTTTCTCTTCATTGCCATGTGAAATGAAGTTTCATTCCTCCCTGAACACGTGGAATTCCATTATTTTAACATTTTGTGCTTCAGGCAAGGAAGTCCTAATCATGAAATTCGTAAAAAATGAAATATTGTATAATTAAAACAATAAAAAACAAAAGAAATGGTGAGTGACATCATCCACCTTCTCATTTGGATGTAACTGGCTCCTTCATATTACTATTTTGTTAAAAATAAGCGAAACTTTGAAATGTCATAACTTTATTTTACATCCAATTTTGATGAAATTTTCACCATTGTGATTGTTTGATTTTTCTCTATTGATTCAAATCAACATTTTTCTGAGGTGGACTTGACCTTTAATGAAGGTCATCTGAATACCCTATAACTTGAACTAATTCATTCTTTCTTATTTATTCTCACTAACTTAATGTACACTGTAAACAAAGTATTGGGTAATTTTTTTACCACCACGAGAGTAATTATGTGTCCAACCAATTTTGGGCCGTCTTTTACCAATGCGGGAAGCATATCGTCCAGTAAGGTTTAAAAATAAGAAGCAATTACATAAGAATGGGCAAAATTTTCATTACACTGGATAAATAGAAAAGCCCCTCCCCAAATGCCCAATGTTGGTTGAACAGATAATTACCTCCATGGAGCACTTTTACCCAATTTTTTTTTTAGAGTGTACACAAATTCCACATGTTAAAATGACGGTTTTGTTCTGTTAGAAATGGTGCCAAGTAGGGCCCTACTTCCACCCTCCCGCGTCCAGTTGACAAATGAAAATTTCACATACAGATAGAGAATGGGAAATGATTAAATCATTTCTGGACATAAGAACAGATTGGACCGCTCATCTTTTTTTCAAAATCCGCTGTGACACACCTCCTGAACCCCAAATACATAATGTACACTGTCTCCCGATTAGACAACGAATCATTTTCAAACTACTTCCTATTTTTTTTGTACATTCAAATCCCATATTAACCTCGCCCCGAAATATTTGTCTGATTGTTTAGAAATTTAGGTACCAGGTAGAAGAACTCGATCCTCGGAAGACTTTAGTTGACATAATTATCTAACTAAAATAAAACAGTCCGGAGATGAAACTTCACTGTTATAACTTCAATGGTATGGAACAAACTCACTCTCACATTAAGACAGGCCCCGACGATTGAATCATACTAGAAGTCCCATTTTTTTAGGCAAATGCCTTCATTTATGTTTTTCCACTTCTATCTGTTTCATGTGTAATAGGAAAATTGAAACTGATAAGCGATTTGGATCATAATAAAAATAATGATATTCAAGGGGTTAAGGGGTCAAAGGGGTAGTAACAGGGTCAATTTTTCATTATTCGTTCCTAAAAGGAAATTTTCATCCCGTATCTCATTTTGCAGCCCCCCACATTCCTAAGGCCTATATTCCACTGGAATAAAAATCAAGAGTCATCACTCCGTTATCTTTATGAAGCATAAGCAATCTCCACCCCTCCCCCTCTCTTGTTCAACGCAGACAATATGGAAAGTATTGGAATATTTGTTTCCTTTGCGTCCAGTAAAAAGGCCTAACAAAGCAGTATTCAACTCGGAGAGGTGAGAAATAAAGTGTGTCCTCTGTTTCCTGTCCACAGACTTAAAGCGGAGAAAAACTCAAAAAGGTGAGAAATAGCATGAGTTTCCTCTGCTTCCGGTTCACAGACTTAAAGCAGAGTAAAACACGGAAAGGTAAGAAATAGATTGAGTTTCCTCTGCTTCTGGTTCACAGACTTAAAGCAGAGTAAAACACATAAAGGTGAGACATAGAATGAGTTTCCTCTGCTTCCGGTTCACAGACTTAAAGCGGAGTAAAACATGGAATGGTGAGAAATAGAATGAGTTTCCTCTGCTTCCGGTTCACAGACTTAAAGCAGAGTAAAACACGGAAAGGTAAGAAATAGCATGAGTTTCCTCTGCTTCCGGTTCACAGACTTAAAGCAGAGTAAAACTCGGAAAGGTGAGAAATAGCATGAGTTTCCTCTGCTTCCGGTTCACAGACTTAAAGCGGAGTAAAACTCGGAAAGGTAAGAAATAGCATAAGTTTCCTCTGCTTCCGGTTCACAGACTTAAAGCAGAGTAAAACTCGGAAAGGTGAGAAATAGAATTGGTTTCCTCTGCTTCCGGTTCACAGACTTAAAGCAGAGTAAAACTCGGAAAGGTGAGAAATAGCATGAGTTTCCTCTGCTTCCGGTTCACAGACTTAAAGCAGAGTAAAACTCGGAAAGGTAAGAAATAGCATGAGTTTCCTCTGCTTCCGGTTCACAGACTTAAAGCAGAGTAAAACTCGGAAAGGTGAGAAATAGCATGAGTTTCCTCTGCTTCCGGTTCACAGACTTAAAGCGGAGTAAAACTCGGAAAGGTAAGAAATAGCATAAGTTTCCTCTGCTTCCGGTTCACAGACTTAAAGCAGAGTAAAACTCGGAAAGGTGAGAAATAGCATGAGTTTCCTATGCTTCCGGTTCACAGACTTAAAGCGGAGTAAAACTCGAAAAGGTAAGAAATAGCATGAGTTTCCTCTTCTTCCAGTTCACAGACTTAAAGCGGAGTAAAACACGGAAAGGTGAGAAATATAATGGGTTTCCTCTGCTTCCAGTTATTTCTCCTTAGAAAGAACATACGAGAGACTGATTAGAGCCTCCATAGCCTGGAAGTAAAAACTACATTTGTTTCTGTTCTGTCATTCAAGTTTTATATGACCTTAGTGGATATAGGCTACATTTTCTCACAAGTAAAATAAAGCTTCAAAATTAACTAGAAGCAACAAGAACCGAATTTTAATGTCAACACTTTATTTTTTTCTATATAATTATATGTTGTATTTGACCTCAAAGAATAAGAAAAAATACACACAACAAAGATATCTTAAAGGGATGGTCCGGGCTGAAAATATTTATAAATACATACAGTAGAATTCACTGAGCAAAATGCTGAAAATTAAATCATTATCGGATGACAAATAATAAAGATATTGAAGTTTAAACTTTAGTAATGTTTTGTGAAAGCATTCGTCATGAATATTCATTAGGTGGGCTGATGGGTTACACTTGTAATTCCGAAGGTTCGTAATTCCGAAGGTTCTTTATTCCGAAGGTTTGTAATTCCGAAACACGTAAATTGCCAAAACCTCGATGTTCGTTAATCCGAAAACGTAAAAGGGTTCGTTAATCCGTACATTTGTGGAGTTATTCCAAAGGTTCGATAATTCGAAAATGCAATAAGGTTCGTTGTTCTGAAGGTTCGTTAATCCGAAAACGAAATAAGGTTCTTTAATCATTTCGTTTTCGTACTAATGAACCTTCGGAATTACGAAAACCATTTCGTTTTCGGATTCACGGACCTTCGGAATATCCGAACCTTCGGAATTACGAATGTATGCGGGGCTGAAGATGTCGCATCTCCACTTTCTGTTTTCTTATGTTATAACATAAGATCATATTTTTTTCATTATTTAATACTTGCGTGAATGATATGTCTCCCTTATAATGAAATAAGTTGCAGTAATAAATATCTAATGCACCAAATCAGTTGATTCTAGTTCTTGGAAGAAAAATGAATAAACCTAATTTCATATAATAAAATACAAAAGAACAAGTGGAGATGTGACATCATCAGCCCACCTTCTGAATATTCATGACGACTGTTTTCACAAAATATTGCTAGAAATTAAAATTCAATATCTTTGTCATTGGTTATCCGATTTTGATGAAATATTCGGCATTTTGCTCAGTAAATTCCACTCTATTAAGCTATAAATACTTTCAGCCCGGACCATCCCTTTAATGGATCGAAAAAATAGCTGCAATATGACATGGTTCGACAAAAATGAATTTTCCAACAGATATTATTTTGAAAAAGAGAGCAATAAGTAAAGTACAATATAAATGCGTTCTGCATGTGTAAAGGTGAAGCATGAAACATTCCTAATTTGGAGCAATATTATCAAAGCCTGTTATGCTGAAGTAGTGTAAAAGCGATCGCACACCTTACGATTGGTCTGCGACTCAATTTTGGAATAAAACGTAGTAGAATTTGATGCTAATATTGAGACTTGGAATATCTTACCGCGTAATGTTCGAAATCATCGTATGAATTCCTATGTTTAAGTCTGTTTATATTCTACCATCCTTCTTAGAATACAAGCAAATTTAATATCTAGTCGCAATGACGTCATAGCAGTCGTGCGATTCGCTTCAATTTGCAACTTATTTGGCCTTAACTCCAAAATAAAGGCTTGCAATCGTTCAAAATGGTTATATTAGTATTCTTTCAATAAATATTAACCTCAAATGAAATATGTTCCATTCACATTTTAAAAAAATTAGCAAAATGCGATTTGTTCCAAAATCGGATCGCGAACAGTCGTAAGCATGGTAAGGTGTGCGGTGGCCTAACGACTTCTGAAAACTTTGCAAAAATTATCAAATTCGTGTACTTCCCTTTAATTCTTAGTTTTGGTACTCTCGAATATTATCCTCTTACACCTTTTTCCATATCCATTTTTCATTAAGATTTATAGGTTCCATTCATAAAAAAATGATTGGTTGATCACTACATATTTGCAAAGCTATGTAGGGCATATTCTTTTATTTGTATAATATACTTAACGCAAGGGCCAGTACATCGGTTCCAAGAAAGGATTTCCACAACACTTTTTGGCGGACGAAAACTGAACTTTAAAACAAGTAAATCGCATGTCTTCTAATTAATGTACCGTGGCCGCTCCTTGATCTAATACTCCATTGATTAAAGGACAAGTCCACCCCAACAAAAACTTGATTTGAATAAAAGAAAAATTCAACAAGCATAACACTGAAAATTTCATCAAAATCGGATGTAAAATAAGAAAGTTATGGCATTTTAAAGTTTCGCTTATTTTCAACAAAATAGTTATATGAACGAGCCAGTTACATCCAAATGAGAGAGTTGATGACATCACTCACTCACTATTTCTTGTGTATTTTTTTATATGAAATATGAAATATTTTTATTTTCTCGTCATTGTTATGTGAAATGAAGTTTCATTCCTCCCTGAACACATGGAATTCCATTATTTCAACATTTTGTGCTTCAGGCAAGGAGGTCCTAATCGTCAAATTCGTAAAAATTGAAATATTGTATAATTCAAACAATAAAAAACAAAAGAAATAGTGAGTGAGTGACATCATCGACTCTCTCATTTGGATGTAACTGGCTTGTTCATATAAATATTTTGTTGAAAATAAGCGAAACTTTGAAATGTCATAACTTTCTTATTTTACATCCGATTTTGATGAAATTTTCAGCATTGTGCTTGTCTGATTTTTCTCTATCGATTCAAATCAACATTTTTCTTAGGTGGACTTGACCTTTAAGTACAAGTGAAGTTCTATTTAAAAAAAAATCTTGAAATAAATGAAGACTTTTTACAAGCTGGCTTTCGGAATAAATAGTTATTCCATTTTTTTGATGATCAGCCATCTTCTGTTACCCATGTGCAAGCATAATTTTAAAGAAATAGAACGTTGTTCTTTTAAAGACACTTGTTAAATTGATTTATCAAATTAAAGAGCAGATGTGTTACTTGCATGGTGTATATATGATCTTTTTTTTTTAATTCAGACACCATGAGTCAATTAAGTTTTTGGTAACCTTTTTTTTTTCTTTCATTCTCGGGTTCTTTTTCGAAAACAATTTGGTCCACTACCGAGTCCAAAATAAATCATCCAAAAAGATTATATTAGTATATTTACAGCTAATTTTAACCTCAAATACTTTTTCTGAAAATAAGCAAAATACGATTTATTCTGAATGGACCAGACGTATGGTAAGAAAAGGCCTTAAAAACATAAAGTCACGCTTCCAGATATATTATTTGCCCCTGTCATCGGATTCTAAAAGAAATTCCCGCACACAACCCCGAAATTCGGCATCATCTACAAAACTGTAAGAACAAATTCTTCGAAATTTTTCATTATATCATGCAACTTTATGCTTAAAATCAAAGGTTTGCTCTAATAAGCTAACTAAAGTCCCATTTTTTATTCAGACTCTCTGTCGGTCAGTCTGATCAAATACACTTGACAGAAATCAATATCGCAATATTATTTTCTTTTGTATGTATTTCTTTTCAATTTGTCATGTATTTCTCGGTTTTCCAAATTTATCAGAATTGTTTTGTGATGGAAATCGTTGGGATTTATTTTGATGACCATAATCAGGTTGAGATAAGTCAGTAAAAAGAGAAATAATCAATTACTCAGATTAAGATTTGTGGAAGCATTTCGATGTTGTGCTGGGAATTCAAGAAGTTTGCTGAATTACCTCATGGTCATAACCCGGGGATCATAACCAAAGAATACAGATTATAAGCTCGCAGGTATAATGGTTAAATCAGGGCTCTATGGTCCGTGACATCATACTATTCAAGGGGAGGGGGGTGAAACCAGAGATCACCCCCCCCCTTGGACAAAAATTCACAACACAAATCGACATCCATGGCCCTTGGAACGATTTTTTGGGGGGCAGGGGTGCTGAAGAAAATTTGACCCCAAAACATAAAGAGAAAGTTTTCACTACAAAATGAGGGTCGTTTTGGTCCCAAGAATTTGACAACCAAAAACAGAGGGGGGGGGGGGGGTCAACAAAAAAAATGAAGGTGATTTTCCTGACATTTCTAATTTGGCACACATACCATCACCCCGCTTCCCAGGACCATGTGGGCTTTATAGCTCGCCAATGTAGGTATTTTTTAAGATCCCTCCAATCATATTCAGACAGGGAGTCCACTTCCGCGTCCAAATTTCAATCGATTTCAGAATTTGATTGCGGAGGAGACCGGAGTAAAATCTTACTGCATTTCGCCCCTTATCATTGTATTGACCCTAATAGACGGGGTAAGACAGTGCGTCCAACAAAAAAAGGGAACCCGTATTTAGAGATAGATTTCAAATGTTTTTACTATGAATTTGATACATGGTAAGAGTTAAATCTCATCTTTAATTTGAGACCAAAAACTTGGTAAATCATTCACGCAAGACAAATTAAAACAACAAATATCGAGGACTTTCAGAAACGATTTGTTCAGAAAGGTATTAATCATTCTCAATGCACTCTTATTTCAGTGATCAGTGAGATATGTAATAATGTATACAAAAGAAATGATATTGAGTCAATCGTCGAATAAGTTCGGGTGTCGTAACACAAGCCAATCTTGTCCAAATTTTCTGTGCAACATGGTTTTGGCATTAAAATTTCAAACTCGTATTGCTCATTAAAGGGACGGTCTGGGCTCAAAATATTTATATCTAAATGAATTGAGTGAAATTCAGGGAGCAAAATGCTGAAAATTTCATCAAAATCGGATAACAAAGAATTTATTGAATTTAAAGTTTAACAATAATTTGTGATAGCAGTTATATGCACATAGTCATGAATAATCATTAGGTGGGCTGATGATGTCACAGTCACATCCCCACTTTCCTTGTTTTTTGTGTTATTACATTAAAATCATAACTGAAACATTTTTTCATTCATGAGTTAGTGATGTGTCTCCATTATGATAAAATAAGTTGCACTTATTTAATCAGTTGTCAATCCAATTATTTCGTTTTTGGTAGAAAATTTTAGAATAAACCTAATTTCTTATAATAAAATACAAAAGAACAAGTGGGTATATGAAATCATCAGCCAACCTATATAGTGAATATTCATAAAAACATTCCTAGAACTGTTTCACCAGAATAATACAAATCTTTAAAATTCAATAACTTTGTTATTTGTTATCCGATTTCGGTCAAATTTTCAGCATTTTGCTCTGTAAATTTTACCATATTTATTAAGATAAAAAATATCTCTAGCCTGGACCATTCCCTTTAATGCGTAAAGTGTTTGTGGCAGATTAGGTATAAAATTAGAGGAATTATTGAATTGTGTGTATAAAAGTGAAAATATAATGCAAATGAAATATTATAATGAATTTGCCTTAGGAGAAAAACAATATGAGAATCCCAGTTTCCTTTTTTTGAGGGACGCATAGCAACTACATAATCTGCGCCTTGTTCATGGTCCACCTCGTTGATCTTTGTAGCCAGCCCACTCTATCTTAGAAGAACTGTTTTAACGATTGTCCCGTCGGATTTCAAAATCTGTCCTTCTTGCTTGAAATGTGGAGCATGTCTGATCGGATAAGAAAGCAAAACAAAAATAGTGATGGTATGAATTAAGCTACATTATTCAGTAACTAAAATCAGCATGCACGTCAACCATGTCTTAAAAACACGATTGTTCGAAATCAAAATCTACAAGTATATTTAATTAATCAATTACGCTAATTTGTTGTTTTTTTATTTCATTCTCGACACTTTTTATGTCATTTTTACTGATTAACAGATACGCTCAGTAAAAATAATAAGTAGAAGACCAAGATTAACAGTGTATCTTATCTTATTTAACAAAATGTTAAAAAGAATACGCCTCTGTATCTTACGATGACATGACCACTTTACCCGATTGTCTATATAGCCTCATACGGGCGATGCATGTATTGCAATCCGCTTTTCATTGAAATGAACCACGTAGGGAGACCTGTAATAAATATTTGCATTTAAAAGATATTGTTTTAAATTACATGTCCGAAATAAAATACAAGATGATCTAACCTCGCAGAGTATTAATTGTAACTAAAACACTCCGTAATAACAATTTTATGCTTCCACTTTCCTTCAGTAAACAAATAAACAAAATTTACGGGGTTCTCTGTCACTTATATAGTAACAGAAAACATCTTAAAGAGGTTTAATCGATAACATGTTTGTAAATGTACAAATACAGCGAAGGAAACATCATTAGTGAATGTTATAGCGTAATAAAAGAATGTTAAAGATTATACAAAATATGATACTACATTATTTGCACAGTGTTGACAGATTACGCTACTTACTTTCTAATGACCTCAGTTTTTTTCCGGGGGGGGGGGGGTGTTCCATCTCCAATTCTCTGGTTACTCCTTCAGTCACCAGTCTGCACGTAAACCATACCCTCTCCATCAGCCAGTTGCTGTAAAATAATTTTCAAGACACCAATCAATGGTGGTCAGTTTTGTACACTGTATAAAAATTACCTTAGTATTCACTTAATTGAATTATGTTAAGAAACTACCTTAATTCTTTGAAATAATTATTACTTTGGAAGTTCTCAGTAAAATTTACTTATTTTCTTTGCATCCATTTTACACCAACTTAATTCAATTAAGTAAAACTATCGAAGTAAAACTATAATTAAAGAGATAATGAGGGAGTGAGTGAACTTCTAAGCAGGAAAGTCCACTTCTCGTCCGACTTTCAATGACATAATTTCCACTTGGACATCTTTAATAAAAAAAAAAAATCAATTTTTTTTATTGTCACTTTCCTGTAGTTGTACTGACATAGTTTAGTTACATTTTGTAGGTTAAAAACTCCACATACATGAAGTAAAACCAAATAAAAAACCCCACTTCTTCTCGCGATGATACAATATTGTGAGACTCCCCCCCACAAATATAAGTAAAGCAAACCTTAGAGAACCTCACATGCCAATTACACCCTTAAAGGTCAATTCCACCTCGGAAAAATGTTGATTTGAATCCATAGAGAAAAATCAGACAAGAACAATGCTGAAAATTTCATCAAAATTGGATGTAAAATAAGAAAGTTATGACTTTTAAAAGTTTCGCTTATTTTTAACAAAATAGTTACATGAACGAGCCAGTTATATCCAAGTGAGAGAGTCGATGATGTCACTCACTCACTATTTCTTTTGTTTTTTTCTTGTTTGAATTATACAATATTTCAATTTTTACGAATTTGACGATTAGGACCTCCTTGCATGAAGCACAAAATGTTGAAATAATGGAATTCCACGTGTTCAGGGAGGAATGAATTAAACTTCATTTCACATGACAATGACAAGAAAATAAAGATATTTCATATAAGAAAATACAAAAGAAATAGTGAGTGAGTGATGTCATCAGTTCATATTTGCATACCGACCGAGATGTGCATATAACTGTTTTGTGAAGTGAAGCGAAACTTTAAAATGCAATAACTTTCTCATTTTACATCTGATTTTGATGACATTTTCAGTGTTACGCTTGTTAATTTATTTCTCTTTTTATTCAAATCAAGTTTTTGTTGGGGTAGACTTGTCCTTTAAAGGGGAACTTCACCCTGACAAACAAAACGTTTTTATTTATTGTGAAAATTGCAGAAAAAATAATATGAAAAACATCGGCGGTTTTTGAGTAAAACCTATCAAAGAGTTAAAAGTTACTAGAATTTGGATTATTTGATTTGTGACGACTTTTGCGAGCAGCTTTCCTAAATATCATATAGTTACTATGGTAAAAATAAATGAAATATCACTTTCTCAAAAAAATAACAAATGGTTTTATTGTACCTTCAGTATATCAATACACAAATCATGTCACAAGCGCTACATGCCTCTCTTACAAAAGCAAACAAAAATTTGACATCACGAAACATTAAAAAATAATAAATGTATGTATTTTATCTTACTTATCATATGGGGCAGCTGCTCCTTTGTTACGTCACAAATCCAAACCTTGAAACTATTGATATTTGATATTTAATGTATTTTCCTAAAACCTTAATCAATATTTTTTCTGCTATTTCTACAACTAACTGTTCAGGTTGAACCTTTCCTGTACTTAACGGCTAGCCAATACATTATCAAGACCATGAATTTAAAAAATGGAATCATCATCAGGTCGAGAAATTTGACTGAAGAAAACAAAGAGGGTTTCTTTTGGGTTATTTTAGTCCTCAGAAATTTGACAAGCAAAAAAATAAAACAATGTTGTCCGTCCCACCATGGACCTACTATGGTCACACCTACCGGAATTCCACGGGGGTCTTGCCTATGGAAAGTAACACACGCAGCACTCACACTTTCCAGGGCCATGATCATCATATCATTTCAGATCAAATTGGCAAATCCACTCCAAACGAAAACTTAATCTGGAGAAAAAGAGAAACATTGAACAAGCTTAACGCTGAAAGTTTAATAAAAATCAGATGAATGCTAACTAGCAAATATATTGAGAGACAGTCAAGAGCAATGACATTAAATTAAAAACACACACCTAATTTCAATTCTTCTCGCGTTTATAACAATATTTTGAGACTTGCCCCCCCCAAAAAAAAAAAAAAATGAAACAAACCTTGGAGGATCTCATATGCCAGAAACTTTAATCTAATCAAGGCCGGAACATGCAATCATCATATCAGTTAAAATTAAAGGGCAAATGCACTCCCACCGAAAACTTGATCAAAAGAAAAAGAGATACTTCGAACAAGTATTCGCTGAAAATTTAACCAAAATAAGATAAATATAAAGAAAGTGATTTAACGACATGTAAAAAAAAATACTTAATTTTTCACAAACAGCTCTAATTTGACGATAAGGAGACTCTTCATCAAATCACTCGAAATTACAACAATGACAATTCCGCATATCAAAGGAACCTTTATCACATCATATCGAGAGAATCAAATATTTCATATTTCTTGGAATAAAAATCATAAATTACAATATAAATACGTCATCGGCCTTTATTAGCATCCCGACCAAACTTCAGCATGTCACAACATTCTTATTTTACTCCCGATTTTGAGGAAATGTAAGTTTTGTTTGATTTTTCTCTATTATAATTGATTAAAAATCAACGATTGTTGGGGTGGGGAAGTATTTTATAAAGATTTTCTGTAAAACAAAATAAAAAAATTATATAAAGTTTATACATATAGAATATAAAATCACCAACTTATTACATAATAACACCAAAATCCTACACGCCCCCTACCACACTATCCATTTATCTCATTGGCCTACCAAATTCACCATAATGTTCACAGGGAGTCGGGGTAGGGTAGTGTCACACGGAAACCGACGTTGGAAAAGTACATGAAATACGAAAAAGGGATCCATACCACTTCACTTGAAGGGAAATATATCATTACATTTCATTCAGGGGCGGATCCCCATTTTTCTGAGGAAAATTTTACAACCCCTCCCCCCCCCCCCGAAAAAGGGGGCAGGAGGGTTTTATTTGTGTTACAACAGCATATTTACATGACAATTGTTATTTGTGCCTCTCAAGAGGGGGGGGGGGGGGGACGGGCCGGCTGTGCCCCTCTGGATCCGCCAGTGATTTCATCATCTTTCAAGACACTTTATTTAAATGCTCACAAGATGAGTATGAACTTTTCGGTATAGTCAATAGTGACTATATCCAATCTTGACAGTAGCAAACTTATTTTGATTCGTACTACTGTACTACTACGAAGGATAACAGCCAAAGAAAGAAAGTTTACTCACATGGATCATCTCTGGTATACAACATCACACTGTTGTTTTCACTGTAATGCAAGATGTAGCTGCGTAAACAAGCCGTATGCTAGCTGGTGGACATGACCTGGCTGCGGCTCTGGTCAATGGTCATAGGTCCATACTCTGATAAAATGATTATCATCATCGCCAGTATCATACTCCTCAATAAAAATGTCGGCATATACAACGGTTGACAACCATCAATTTGCTAGACATACAAGTCTTTAGATAATTCAAGATACAGTATATAACGGAGCTCAGTCACGACGACCCCACGTCATGGAGCTGGAGGTACAGGAATGCGCGGTTTCTTGTCAAAACTATCGTCAATGGAGGATAAATCATTCAAGACTGAAAGAGGAGATTACCTGGTAGTCTAGTATTGTAGACCTTTTCATGTTAATCTTAGAGGAAGATTGGAACAGTGCTCGTCTCCACCGCCCGCTCCACAGATCTCTTCTAATGAACTCATAACGACAATGCGGGATTACCTGTTATGATATGTTTTCTTACCACCATGGTCATATTTCTAATATACAGTTTTTTATAAGATGCCCTCAAAATTGTCAAATTTTGAGATACGTTGTTATGCCCTTGTTTGATTCTGTTGGAATTAGCAATTGATTCATGACCTTTTGCAAAAAAAAATGCAGATGATAATAATAATGAAAATAACAATGATCAATGATGATGATGACCTTAGTATCAATGATGATAAGAATGAAAATATTAGTTAACTGAATATGATTGATTATATGATAATATTCACAGGAAAATGATGATAATATTAATAATTATAATGATATTGATGATAATAATAATAATAACAACTATATAGTACTAATATAATGATAATGATGATATTAATGAAAAAACAATAATGGTAATAACAGTGATAATAATGATAATAATAATGATAATTTTAACAAAAATAATAATAATAATGATAATAATATAGTACTAAATTAAAATGACATTAAACGTAAATTAGAGAATAAATCTTGACTAGTGGAAACATTTTATTTAACAATTAATCCTAAGCATATCACTATTTATTATTTAATATATATCTAAAACTCACCTTTAACTACTCGAGGACAGGACTCCAGTAATAGCTTATCAAAATGGAATTTTAATTCACAATTTGGGGTAAAAAATAGTAATAAAAAAGAACACCTTGAAGTCATTATAAGCTATATATATATATATATATATATATATATATATATATATATATATATATCGACATGTGATTGACAAAAAATAAAATCACTAATTCTTTTACATTATCATGCTATTATTTATTATATTTATTATTTTATCATTTTCATATATTACCGTGTATCATTTATATCATGGTTATCACCATGATTACGAATTTTATTATTTACAATCGGATAATTCAAACATGATAAGCCCAACTACTGGGAAACCTTTTCATTCCCCAGCCACCGCCCCTTCGCCACCGCCCTCTCCCAAGACGGACAAGAGTTACGATACGCCACGCCCATCACAGCCACGCGCCACAGCACGACGATAATTAATCATAAATTGGTCTGTAAAGAGGCTACGCCAATTCACGTGTCTAGATAGGGGTGGGGTACCATTGTAGAGTACTACAGCTGACGTGAACAGCGCTACGTACGGGTGCCCCCTCCCCCACCTCCCTCCATCCCCCTCTCTCCCCTCCAGCTTCCCGCTCTTCCTCTCTCTCTCTCTCCCTCTCTCTCTCTCACACACACACACACACACACTACAGTACCGTAAGAAGCAAAGCCGGCCTGTATTTTATAATGCAACCTCTCCTGTGTATACCGGCAGATGGCAGCAAATAACCCCATCTTAATATGCCTGATATGATCATTTTAAAAAGAAGAATGAAATGCCTGTATGAATCAATTTAAGTAGGAGAGTACGTTGAGATATGTAAAAGCTAAACAGATCGAATACTTACAATCGATTGCTGGAACTTCTACTTGAAAATAACCTTCAAGATTAATGACTTGCTATTCGATTACCAGCAGTCGATTGTTGCCAAGTTCACCATTCCATACACTCTTTGCATTCTGGATGGCTTGGTGCCTGCTTTACTTTCGCCTTTAATGATATTGCAATCTTTGAAGTCAATGCGTAGCAAAATTCAGTATTACAATGCTGGTAAAGTCAATTGAGCTTGTACAATCGATTACAGGTAGTTACTTTATTTTGTCAAGATATGTAAAAGCTAAACAAATCGAATACTTACAATCGATTGCTGGAACTTCTACTTGAAAATAACCTTCAAGATTAATGACTTGCTATTCGATTACCGGCAATCGGCAATCGATTGCTGCCAAGTTCACCATTCCATACACTTTTTGCATTCTGGATGGCTTGATGCCTGCTTTATTTTCGCCTTTGGTGATATTGCAATTTTCGAAGTCAATTCCTAGCAAAGTTTAGTATTACAATGCAGATAAAGTCAATTGAACTTGTACAATCGATTACAGGTAGTTACTTTGGTTTGTCAAGATATGTAAAGGCTAAACAAATCGAATACTTACAATTGATTGCTGTAACTTCCACTTGAAAAATAACCTTCAAGATTAATGACTTGCTATTCGATTACCGGCAATCGGCAATCGATTCCTGCCAAGTTCACCATTCCATACACTCTTTGCATTCTAGATGGCTTGATGCCTTCTTTATTTTCGCCTTTGGCGATATTGCAATCTTAGACGTCAATGCGTAGCAAAATCTAACATTACATTACAGGTAAACTTAATTGAACTTGTACAATCGATTACAGGTCGTTACTTTGTTTTGTTTCTAATAATGGATACTAAATATAGGTGACGACATTTTCTAGTGAGTTGTGTTATATCAATGCATCTGCTTTATTATATAATCATGTTAATCCAGAACGGATTGTTCTAAAAATATATATCTTACCAAACTACCATCGCGAAGCACCATCAGACAAGTATAATCGAGACTGACTAAAATTTCAGCATTCAGTGTATTGGTTATAATGCCCATCAATTCCTTTGAAAACATTCCTCAATAAATTTATATCTGTAAAGGAAAATTGGTCTTACCATGAAGGCGATTCGACTTATTGTGAATCAACTCTATTATAAATTTATATCAATATAGAATATGTGTAAAGTGAAAAGCACCAACTTACCTGTTGTGATGTTGCCATGTGTGATTTTCTCAATCCTTTTTACGAAATGGTCTACATGTTTTCATACACCAAAAGAAAAAAAATGATCCATGATGTGTGCCTGTACATGTTTTGGACTGTTTTGGTTTTAGCCTGTATGCTGAAGTGAGTTGAATACTTCCAATCGATTACTAGCAATTATAAATTTACCAACGAAATTTACATCAATATAGTGATAAAAAGTACCAACTTATGTTTGTAATGTTGCCATGTATGGGTTTCGACTCATGGTGAATTTCTCAACCATTTTGTATTGAATGGACAACATTTTTTCATTCATTAAAGTACATAATGATTCAAAATATGTAATGGCTAAAGAAATACTTACAATCGATTGCTGGAATTCACACTTGAGAAAATAACTTTCAAGATTAATGGCTTACTATTTGATCACCAGCAATCGATTGCTGCCAAGTTCACCATTACGTACACTCTTTGCATTCTGGACGGCTTGATGCCTGCTTTATTTTTACCTTTGGTGATATTGCAATCTATTAAATTAATACATAACAAAATTTAACAATACAACACAGGTAAAGTCAATCGAACCGATTACAGGTATTGTAATGTAGGAAAAAACAGTTTGTCTAATTTATTTTCAATATACGAAGGAGCCTTTAAATACTTTTTGCTGTCAATATTCTTGCAAGTACATGCTCAGTGGTATCTATTTTAAATCATTTTAGTATATAACTGTCTCTGTATCCATTTTTCTCAAAGGCATTGTACTAGCCTTGATTCTCACCACATGTTTGTTCAATTTCGTTAATTGTAATCCAACAAGAAATACTCTTTAATACCTGTTTTTTTTTTTAAGGATGTTTTATTATATTCTCTCAAATCAACATACATAATCAGATTCTATAAACAATTTGTACAAACTATTTGAAACATAATTATAAATTATACAATAAATCCATTACAATATAATTATACAACTTATACATCAAACTTCAAAAATACTAGAAATTAATATACTAATGCGTTTCAGCAATTACAAAATGAAATATTAACAAAATATATGACATGATCAGAGAGAAAAAAAAAAGATAAAAATGTTGTTCCACCTCCCCCCCCCCCCCCCCCCCTCCCCTCCGTCCCCAGGTTAGGAGCATTCTCCCCTCTATGCCTATACTCTACATGGAAGGGACTGCAATTCTCCGTATTGGTTTTTCTGTGTTTTTATTTATTTTGTTTTGTGGCTTTGTCTCTCGTATATATACCTTTGCCTCACTCTCCCTATTTATTCTTTTAATTAAGATTTTCCCATTTCCTTAAATGAAGAGACATCTTGCCTCTACCTAGCGCCAGCCTTCTTTCTTCCCATTCTTCTTCTTTAAATTTCCTTTTAATTTCATCTATGGTTATATGTGCACCCTTTTCCCTCCCTTTGAAGATTAAAAATTTAACAAAGATTAAAAAGTGATTGATTAAGCGTTCTTTTCCTTCGTCCTTTAATTCTACCCCTACAAGAATTTCCTCCCAGCTTAAATTACCCGTAGAAATAAAACCAAACATCTCCTTACAATTATCCCAAACCAGACAAGCATATTCACATTCCAAAAAAAGATGGCGATATGTTTCCTCCTCTTTTTTACAATAACAACAAAGGTTATTTTGTGAGATTTTAAAACGGAACAAGTGATGATTTGTGTAAGCAATGCCGTGTAACATTTTAAACTGAAATTCTCTTAATCTACTGTTCAGAGTACATTGTCTTGGTCTCATAAAAATGTGTTCAATCTTTTCATAAGAGAAACTATATTTGTTTTTTAACCTTTCGAAAACATCAGGTATTGAGAAGTTGCATTTCATAAAATTTGCATAAACGTTTTTAGATACTAACTCCTCCATTGACAAAATTCTTTTTCCAGATATAAATGATATTTCTTCCCTAAGAGAAGCCTCTTTGCTATCTATTTTCATATTTCGTTTCCAGCTGACTGGAAAAGTTTTATAAATTAACTCTATCAGATGAAAATCATTTATGTTTAAACCCTGTCTTTGGAAGTACGAAAATGGCCTTAAGTTTCCATCATAATCCATAATATGTTTCAATCTGTAAATATTTTTTTCATATATTTTTTGGTTAAATATGCATTTCCCTTCAATTCGTACAAATTTATTGTTAAAAAATATCTCATTTCCTTTAAATGTTTCAGATTTTAAACGAAAATCCTTCGTCTCTATCCATACTTCTAACAAATCTATATAAAATTGCGGCAATGCTATCTCCAACAATCCAAGCAAGTAATCACATGAAAATATAAAATTTCCTCCCAGATGTTTTGTGGCATAATTGAAATATTGTTTCCATTTCATTGTATTATTTTCTTTTAGTCTTTTAATCCACATAACTCTCTGTGCCTTTATTAACCATTGAAAATTCATCATTTTTAAGCCACCTTGATGGTAATCTAAGTACATCGTTTTTTTGTTAATCTTATTTCTGCCACCCCACAAAAAAGTAAAAGTCAACTGATCAAGCTCAACATAAACCCATTCTGGAATTGGTGTAAGAGATGCCACATATATGAATTTTGAAAAGATAAACTGCTTTAATAGTTGTATTTTGCCCATCAAAGTTAAATCTCTTTGCTTCCACCAGTTTAACAACTTTTTTATTTTACTTAATATTTCTTTATAATTCAATCTTTCTTTTACTTCTACATCTAAAGAAAAAAATACACCGAGAATCTTTATAAAATCCACCTTTTGGCCAAAAGATAAATCATATGATTTTCCTTGGGAGGAACCTAATAATAGAACCTTCGTCTTATCGTTATTAACTTTGAGTCCTGACACTTTTCTGAATTTTTCTAAAATTTCTATTACTTTTTTTACTGAATCTAGATCTCGGACAAATATAGACATATCATCTGCATACATAACCTGTTTTACTTCTTCCTTTCCAAAGGAAATTCCTTTAACACCATTATTATATCTTATATTATGCGCTAATACTTCAATACATAAAATGAAAAGATATGGTGAAAGCGGATCTCCCTGCCTTACCCCTCTTTCAACATGAAAATAGCTTGTAGAATCCCCCCCATTAAAAATACAACTTTGGCTATTTGTATATAATATTTTGACCCATTTGCGAAATTGCTGGCCAAGACCGAATGAACCTAATGTTTGATGTAAAAATTTGTGGGATATCGAATCAAAGGCTTTTTCTAAATCAATTGCTATCATATACCCAGGGATATTATTATATAACGTATGAAAAAGCATATCATCAATTAATCTAATAGCTTCTCCTATATTCCTGTTTTTAATAAATCCTATTTGATCTGCTAACACCACGCTCTCCAAAACCTCTTTAATTCGTTTTGCTAAAACTTTGGATATGATCTTATAATCTGTATTCAATAACGAAATGGGTCTATAATTCTTTACGTAATGTGGGTCTTTCCCTTCTTTAGCTAATAAAATAATAATTGCTTGTTTTTGTGATGCCGAAAGTTCTCCAAGAACAAAAGCTTCATTGAATGCCCCAATCAATACATCCTTTATTTCAGCCCAAAATGTACAATAAAATTCAACTGTTAACCCATCGTTACCAGGGGATTTATTTTGCTTCATTTCTTTCAGTACCGAAATACACTCCTCTTCTAGTATATCCCCTTCACAGCTTTCAGAATCTTCAGATGATAACGTTGGTACGTTTTTAAAAAAATCCCTAAAATCTTCCGTGTGTTCCCTTGCATAAAGGTGGGTATAAAATGATTTAATTTCATTTAAAACTTCCTTCTCATTTTCAGTAATTTCTCCGTTAACCTTAACTAATTTTGTTATAGTACTTTTCTTTTTGTTAGATTGTAATAGTTGACTAAAGTACCTTGTATCCCTTTCTCCACTTTCGTACCATGTCGCACGAGACCGAATTTTAATACCTTCATTAATGTAATCGTAACTGTCTGCAAGTTCTTTCCTTTTCTTTTCTATCTTTTTAATTAATTCTTCATCTACTGAATTTACGCAACTACTTTCTAGACATTCCAATTCCTTTTCGAGAGATTCTTTTTTATTCTTTTTTTCCTTGGCCAGTTTTTTCGAAAAAGTTCTTGTGAAAGACATTATTTTCATTTTCAAATAATCCCATACAACTCTTCTATCTTTAACTTCTGTTTTTATTTTCTCCTTTAATGTAAGTATTTCTATTTTCATTTTTTTCACATATTCTACATTACCACAAAGGCTATTATTAAATTTCCAATAAGAACCATTCTTTTTACGCATTTCCTTCTCAGTTTTATCATACAAAAACATAAATATAGCTGAATGGTCAGGAGCTATAGATGGTAAAATTTTGCACCTAATAACAACATTTACCAAATCATCTGATATTAGCCAATGATCTAATCTACTTTGCATAAATGGATTATTCTTAGTGAAGGTAAATTGTCTTTTCAATGGATTTCTCTCCCTCCATATGTCTATCAATTGTTAGTCCGGCAGCCCAGGAGGTTTATTCAACCGAAAGCCGGACAAGCAAATGACCCCATTGCTGGATGGCATGGACCTTGAAGTTTACAAAAATGCATTGCTGCCGGGTTCTATGCGTGGTCTTCCCTCCGAAATGACGTAATATATGACGTCACTACAAAATGGCCCTATTTCGCCATTTTTCAGACATTCTACACATAGCATGAAGTCAAGGGAGAATATCTCAGCCAAATCAAGTTTGTTTTGTATGAAACTTTTACAATATATTGTTCAAGTAGTGCACAGGAGATATGCAAAATTTCACGAACAGAAATTATTGTTTACATATGCAAATTACGTAATGAAATTTGCATATCATTAGTTTTGGAGATTTCTCGCATAAAAAATTGTAAAAAATCGATTCAGAAATTTATTTTCTTTTTTAGTGTACTTTATTTGATATTTTCCTCTCAAGCATAATATCATTGTCTTTATCTATATCTCTACTTTAAGAAAATATATGTCAGTAATTGGAAAAGACATTATAGACTGTGATTTCAGCCCCCTTTTCAATATGGTGCGCACATAGAAATCGTGCGTTTTTGGCCTATTTTCACCATATAGCTGAGGTGGGCTACCGATATGCCTACTTTATTAGTGCTTCTTGCATTTTGCATGATATTAAATCTTCCAAACAACATATTTTCATCTTCATTTTGACTCTGGTGATACATCAATGATTTCAGCACAGATTGATTGCCCATTGGGCAGTCTATAGGCTACGTTTTCAGCCTAGTTTTCAACAACGAACCTATACCATGTAAGACTGAATCGTTGTAGTCGAGTCGGATAAGAGGTTCCTGTGTACCATCAAAATATTTTTCACTCAATTTTTCAATCAACGTTTTGGTCAGTGGCGTAACTACGGGGGGGCATGGGGGGCACGTGCCCCCCCCCCCCAATCGGCTGACTAAAAAAAAAAAAAAGGGGTAAAGGAGAAAAAGAGAGAGAAAGGAAGAAAACGTAGTGGGAAAGAAAACATTATTGTTCATTGTAATGTTATATTATATCATAATTATGTTATGTTATATAACATAAGAAACATTTTTTTCATAACTTTATGAGACATAATTTGCTCAGGGCCTATGTCTTCATTGTTCATGGTGCTCGCATTATCTGTTTACCGAGAAATATAATCATATACCATATACCACCACACCACATACACCAAACTGCCAAATATATTTCCTCGCACTTCGAGTTTAATATTGTTTTAATAGTATGCTTCTTTTTCATGACTACTTATAGTGATTGCCCCATTTTATGGTCTTAATATAAAACATTTCCCGTCCGTGCTCACGTTCGCAGTAGTGGATTGGTGAAGTATGAATTCCTAGAATCAGTCCTTAAAATGTCCCTTTTTCTAATCTGAATATCAAAAATTTTCAGCTCGCGCTTCGCGCTCGCATCATTTGGTTAGTAAACAATGCATGGTCTTCGTGGATTCCTACAAACAAGCCTTAAAATGCCCCTCTTCAGTTCTGAATTTCCTAAATTTTCAGCTCGCACTTCGCGCTCGCAAGATTTGATTAGTGAGATGGGTATGTTAATCATGATTACAAGTGCTTTATGTGCATGTTTAGATGCATCCTAACAAAATAAGCAAGCGCTTATTGGCACTCGCATTAGATTACTACGGTGAGAGGTATATAATCTTAATGGATTCCTAAAATATAGTCCTTAAAATCTTCCTATTTGGGGGTCAAAATTTACAAAAAATTTCAGCTCGCGCTTCGCGCTCGCATTATTTAGCGAGACAAGTACGTATCATGATTACAAAAGATTGATAACAATGTCCTTTTTTAGGTCTGAATTTAAAAAATTTAAGCTCGCGCTTCGCGCTCGCATTATTTGACCAGTGAGAGACATTTCCGTTTGATGGCACTGTCCTTAAAATGTCTCTAATAGGTCAGTATACCCAGCAACTGGGCAAGCGCGCTCACTTAGTGACTCAAAATTTTTGCTGGTGCCCCCCCCAATGCCATGACCCACGGTACGCCACTGGTCTTGGTATTTGTCTAAACTGTCTCGTTAATGAATCTTGATGTTCCCTTCCCAAAATCGTGTCCAACGGAGTTCAAAATTGATATCTTTGGCCGCCCTCTTGGACTTTTTTAAAATGAAATTCAATTATTTTTTTAATATTTTATTGCACAGAATCTGACAATGGGACAATCTTTTAATCAATACGCATTTCTCTATGATTGGGATAGTAGAAATCGATTTAATTCGTTTTCTGATGATATATTTTGAAATAAAATTTATCCCAAAATGGGCATGATTTTGGTCAAAAATTTGCATGTGCATTGATATCTATCTGTTCAATCTTTAACATCAACAACTATTTCAAAATATCAGCATTCGACACGAAAGAGGATGTAATATACCGATAATACTGTAACGCTTCATGACAGTATGTATGTCTTTATTTGCTTAGTTAAAGGGCAAATACCAATATTACCCATTTATTGGAAAATATGCCACATTGGAGCCCATATTAAGGCAAAAAACGTTTCTGATATGGAATAAAGCCACTTTCATTCTTTTTAAACTACATGGAGATAAGGAGGGTAGAGTTTCCTCTATCTGCTACTAGCATACTGAAGCATACCCCCTTCAGGGAGCGTCGAAATCACCCACCCTTTTTCATATTTTACCTAGTTGTGGGAAAATATGCTTTTTCAAGCCCCCATTGAGGGAAAAAGTGTTGCTGCAATGTAGTACGGCCACTTTCATTGTTTTTAAACTATGTGGAAACAAGAGTAGAGTTTCCTCTATCTGCTACAAAAAAGGTGTGCTGGTACAGCAAAGCCTACCCCCTCGGAGGACTGCTGAAGTTACCCAATAATTATACGTATTTTGCCCATTAATGGGAAAATATACTATTTTCGAGCCCCCATTGGGGCAAAAAGTGCTTCTGCTATTTAGTAAAACCACGTTTATTATTTTCAAACTATATGGAGACGAAAGAGTAGGGTTTCTTCTATCTGCTACATATAAAGAGGTGTTGGCATATGGGAACATACCCCCTTAGGTGGTCTCCGAAATCACCCTTTTTCCATATTTTACCTATTTATGGGAAAATATGCTATTTTCGAGCTCCCATTGAGGCAAAAGTGTTTCTGCTATGTAGTAAGGCCACCTTTATTATTTTCAAACTATATGGAGACGAAAGAGTAGACTTTTCTCTATCTGCTACATATAAAGAAGTGCTGGTACAGTAAAGCCTACCACCTTTGGGAACTGCCAAAGTTACCCTCCCCTTTTACGTAATTTGCAAATTCATGGGAAAATGTGCTATTTTCGAGCCCCCATTGAGGCAAAAGGTGTTTCTGCTATGTAGTAAAACCACTCTTATTGCTTTTAAACTATATGGAGACAATATAGTATAGTTTCCTCTATCTGCTACATATAATGAGATGTTGGCATATTGGAACATACCCCACTTGGGGGGTCGCCAAATTCACCTACCCTATTTCATATTTTAACTATTTATGGGAAAATATGCTATTTTCGAGCCCCCATTGAGGCAAAAGGTGTTTCTGCTATATAGTAAAACTACTCTTATTGCTTTTAAGCTATATGGAGACAAAAGAGTAGAGTTTCCTCTATCTGCTACATATAAAGAGGTGTTGGTATATTGGAACATACCCCCCTTGGGGGTCGCCAAATTCACCTACCCTTTTTCCATATTTACCTATTTATGGGAAAATATGCTATTTTCGAGCCCCCATAGAGGCAAAAGGTGTTTCTGCTATGTAGTAAAACTACTCTTATTGCTTTTAAACTATATGGAGACAAAAGAGTAGACTTTCCTCTATCTGCTACATATAAAGAAGTGCTGGTACAGTAAAGCCTATCCCCTTTGGGAACTGCCAAAGTTACCCGCCCCTTTTACGTAATTTGCAAAATCATGGGAAAATGTGCTATTTTCGAGCCTCCATTGAGGCAAAAGGTGTTTCTGCTATGTAGTAAAACTACTCTTATTGCTTTTAAACTATATGGAGACGAAAGAGTAGAGTTTCTTCTATCTGCTACATATAAAGAGGTGGTGGCATATTGGAACATACCCCCCTTATGGGGTCGCCGAAATCACCTACCCTTTTTCCATACTTTACCTGTTTATGGGAAAATGTACTATTTTGAGCCCCCATTCAGGCAGAAAGCGTTTCTGCTATATGGTGAAGCCAGTTTCATTCTTTTGAAACTACATGGAATTAAAGGAGTAGACTTTCTTCAATCTGCTGCTAATAAGTGGTTGCACAGCAAAGTCTATCCCCTCCGGAGGTTCCGAAAGTCACCCACCCCTTTTCCATATTTTTTCCAATATGGGGAAAATCTGCCAATCTTGGAGCCTCTGAAGAAGGTAGCAGTCGATGTGCCAGCACTTTTTTTTTACATGTAGCTGATAGAAAAAAATGCCTCTTCTTTTATTTCCAAGTGGTTTCCAAAATCAAAGCTAGCTTTACTATATAGCAGAAATGCCCTTTTGTCTGAATGGGGGCTCAAACATTGCATTTTTTTACAATAAAGAATGAAAATAGACATATGTAACTGATAAAGAAGATCCCACTCTGTCATCTTTATGTGGTTACAAAACAAAAACAAGGGCTTTACCGCAAGGCAGAAACACTGTTTGCCTCAAAATGACTAATTTTCCGAGAAACTGGCAAGATACAAAAAAAGATTGGGTAACTTTGGCAGCCCCCTAAGGGGTAGGCTTTGCTATGCCCCAATATCTTTATATGTAGCTGATAGAGAAAAGTGATTTAAAGGAAAAAAAAATACATACTGAAAACAAAATTTTACCACATTGGGGGCTCCGAAAAGCACGATATCATAATAGTCAAGCTATGGATAATGGTATGGTACTGTATGTAACATTTTACTGGTTCTTGTGGGACTATGCTTTAAGGTGCCCGAGAGTAATTGCATGCAAAATGAAAATGCAGAGCAATGCCTCGAACTTCTACCTTTTTCAAGAGATTTAATTATCATAAAAATTGCTTTGTGTAGAAAATGCCTTTTACCCTCATACACATGATACAAGTAATACATATCTTTCTATCGATCGCTAAGTACGTTATTTTCTGCATGTTAGGCACATCAATAAAGGCGATCGGATGCAAGATGAAACAGATAGATGTCAATGCACATGAACATTTTGGTTCGAAATTTTTGATGAATTCTTTTTTTTAATATATTAACCGGACTATTCAGAAAACAATTTCAACCGATTTCTACTATCCAAATCCTAGTGAAATGTGTATTGATTTAAAATTTCCCATTGTCAGACTTTGTGCAATAAAATATGAAAATAATTGATTTTCATTAAAAAAAGTCTAAGAGGGCCGCCAAAGATATCAATTTTGAACTCCGTTGGACACGATTTTGGGAAGGGAACATCAAGATTCATTAACTAGACACTTTAGGCAAATACCAAAACATTGAGTGAAAAATATTTTAATGGTACATAGAAACCCCCTTATCCGACTCGACTACAACGATGCAGTCATACATGCATAGGTTTGTTGTTGAAAACTAGGCTGAAACGTAGCCTATAGACTGCCCAGTGGGCAATCAATTTTTGCTGAAATCATTGATTGATCACCAGAGACATAATGAAGAGGAAAATATGTTGTTTGGAAGATTTAATATCATACAAAATGCAGGAAACATCAATAAAGTAGGCATATCGTTCGCACACCTCAGCCATATGGTGAAAATAGGCCAAAAACGCTCGATTTCTACGTGCGCACCATATTGGAAAGGGGGCTGAAATCACAGTCTATAATGGCTTTTTCAATTACTGTTATATATTTTATTAAAGTAGAGATATAGATAAAGACAATGATATTATGCTTGAGAGGAAAAATATCAAATAAATTACACTAAAAAAGAAAATAAATTTCTGAATCGATTTTTTACAATTTTTTATGCGAGAAATCTCCAAAACTAATGATATGCAAATTTCATTACGTAATTTGCATATGTAAACAATAATTTCTGTTCGTGAAATTTTGCATATCTCCTGTGCACTACTTGAAAAATATATTGTGAAAGTTTCATACAAAACAAACTTGATTTGGCTGAGATATTCTCCCTTGACTTCATGCTATGTGTAGAATGTCTGAAAAATGGTGAAATAGGGCCATTTTGTAGTGACGTCATATATTACGTCATTTCGGAGGGAAGACCACGCGTAGAACCCGGCAGCAATGCATTTTTGTAAACTTCAAGGTCCATGCCATCCAGCTATGGGGTCATTTGCTTGTCCGGCTTGCGCGTTTCCGTTTTACACCCTGGCGAAGGCATTTTCCGGAAAAGTAGCCAAAAAGCGACTAGTGAAGAGTCTACACACGTCGCTGGTTGCGTGCAGCGTGCGACCAAGGAGATAATTATGATATCTCCTTGGTGCGACACAGGCGAGTCCACCACCGCATGCAATTTGCACAGTTACTGATCAGAGCACAGAGTTCCTCGGCACTTCATGTACAGAGAGAGCGGCAGTCAGAAGTGAAATCCAGTGAAATCCGAACATGCTTTTGCAGTCGCGTTGTTTATGATAGTTTTTTTTTTTAATAAATTATTAACTAAATGAATAGAATGACAGACAAAATCAAAATAAACAGATACTTATAATGGAAAGACAAATTGAAGTTTGATGGATTGATACACTCAGAAGCTGCCGAAAGATAGATATAGAAGACTGATAAATAGATAGAGACAAGATAGACAGACAGATAGATAGATAGAGATAGAGAGAGGGACAGGGAGAGGGAGAGAGGTGGATAGATAGATAGAAAGAGAGAGAAAGGGGAGAGATGGATGAATAGATAGATAAATAGAGAGAGTGGACTGAGACAGAGAGGTCGATATAGAGAGGGAGAGGGGGGGAGAGATGTTATAGATAGAAATATGTACGGACAAAGAGAAAGAGAGAAAAAAGATAGACAGATGCTAGAGAAGGAGAGAGATAGAGAATTTGAGAGACATATAGTTAGATAGAAAGATAAAGATTGAGAGAGACAGAGAAGATAGACAAATTAACAGATAGATAGATACATAGATAGATAGATATATATAGAGAGAGAAATAGAGAAAGACAGACAGATGGATAGATAGAGGATTTGAGAGATAGATGTTAGATAGATAAAGAGGGAGAGAGACAAAGAATATTAACAAATTAACAGAGAGAGAGTTAAAAAATAAATAGATAAATAGATAGAGAGAAATAGAGAAAGACAGACAGATGGATGGATAGATAGAGAAAGTGAGAGAAATTGAGATGTTAGAGATAAAGAATGAGAGAGACAGAGAAGATTATTAGATAGATAGATACTGCAGTTACATAGATAGATAGAGATAGAATTTGAGAGATAGATATATAGACAGATAGAGAGAAAGACAGACATCAGCAAATCGGCAAGGCAAATGATCAAGGCAAACATTCGTATTGAACCTGGAAAGTATAAGTATAAGTGGAGGTGCCGTGGCCGAGTGGTCTAAGGCGCCTGGCTATACATGTAAAAGTCCGGGGTTCGATCCCCGGCCACGGCAGCTATGCCCGTGAGGAAGGCATTGAATCTTCAATGCTCTTTTATCCTGCTTTCAAATAAATGGAAATGCTACATGCATTATTGGTAACTAGGTGTGAACTTGTTTTTTAAAAAAAAAAAAAAAAAAAAAAAAAAAAAAAAAAAAAAAAAAAAAAGATTATCATCATGACCTTCGCCGAGTGAAGACGCAACCTTGCAGCGGCTCCAAAACAGCTCACCCACGTGTAATTTGAATAAGAAAAAAATTTGTGAGGAACACGCGGCAACACGAGTGAAAGAGCGAGAACTATGGAATCTGGAAGGGGGAAGCGGCCGCGCCCTGCTAAAACGCCAACCAGCCCTCTTTCTTCTGAGGCGGCAATTTTACCGGCTATTCAGCTTATGTTGAATGAACAGTCAACTAAATTTGAAAATCGTTTTTCGGTTTTGGAAAACAAAATTTTGAAAGAAATTAAGCTGATACGTGAACAATGCGCTGAGGTGGTTGCCACCGTTGAACATCATTCCATAGAGCTGAAGGAAATGAAACAGGAAATGGAAAAGCTAAAAGAAGAAATGGCTATCGCCGAAAAAGAAAATAAGGAGGAGCTCGACAAAATGGAAACCTATGTAGCAAGAGAGAACTTGGTATTCCTTAATGTACCGGTGCCTGAAAAGGTAACAAGAGAAGGAGGAAAGGAAAATGTGGAAGAAACAATGAAAGAGTTTATGATAAATAAACTACAGTTCACAGAGCAGGAGGTGGAAGGTATCGAGTACCAACGTATACACCGTGTCCAAGCCGGAACGTCACCAAGGCCAATCAAAGTAAGATATCTACGTTATGCGGATAAGGTGTCTATTCAGCAGAGGGCGAATCTCTTGAAAAATACGAGGATGTATATAACGGATGATCTATCTCGGAGGGTGAGAATGGAAAGGAGGAGCCAGGTCGAGGCGCTAAAGGCAGCGAGAGGAGCGGGGAAACTCGCCTATTTTTCGAGGGCTGAGCCGACGAAGTTGATAGTTGACCACGTTTGGATTCCGAAGAAAGACCAACCGAGATTCATCGAAAAGCTAGGAAGGAGGGTGGAGATAAGGAAGGATCAGGTAGTCCAACGGAGAGGAATACCCATGGTGGTCGATCAAGGAGCACGCGGAAATGATGTGATTGAAGCAGCAAACCAGTAATTATTTTGTAGTTGTCCTTGCTGTAATAACGAGGGGAGCGTGAAAGGAAAATTAGATTATGCAGAAAAAAAAGCGATTAAAAATATTCAAATTCAAGAGGAAAATCCTGTGAAATTATCTTCAACTCCATCAGATTATTTGGTCTCCTGAAGCACTTGGGAAATACATCGTTGGAAATAAACTGTGAAGACGGAGATGCTGAAACATTGTAAGTGAAGTTTGTTTATTTCGACACACAGTATCAAAAGGAAACTTGCTTCAAGATGCGAGATATAAATTTTATTTGAGAGTATAATAGACATTTATTCATATCTGTTTGAGTATTGGTCAGGATGGTTAGTATGGAGTTAGATAACATGGATAATGAGACCAAATGTTTAAAACTTTTTGGGGGGTCAGTATGGTGGACACAGAAAAGAAACTTATTTAATAAGAAAGTTAAAAGAGTTTCTGGGAAATTGCCAGAGAAAGAAAGTGCTTGGAAACGTAGATAGAAAGAACGATTTATTTGCAAAGTCTATATAGGTAAATCTAGGAAAAAGGGAGATTTGATTTTAGATATGATATCCTTTATTAATGAAACTGATGTGTATAGGCAATGGAGGTCCTGGTAAACTGTAGCAACATCCCAAAAAAAAAGAGTAAAAAGGATTGTACAGAAAGGGAAGTGCTGTTTGATAGCTGTACAATATTATTTTTTTTTTCATTTGCTTGCTAAGTATACAGTACTTAAGTCATTTGTTTTTATTGTGAGATACATGTTTTTCATATCGTTGGGCAATTTGTTTTAAAATCCCAAAGAGAAATTTAGGGCGCCCCTTTGCGCCCCTCAGGCAAGGATTACTGAAATGGATAATTTTAGTGTTTTAGTAGAAATTATACTTTTCAGAGAAAAATTGCACATTTTGGAGGGTAACTAGTATCAGAAGATATTACTTTGTCTCTTTAGAAATGGATGTGTTCATTGCAATATTGGGTATCATTTTGAATATATATACATATAACCTCCGCTTGTATGTTGTTGTTCATCCTTGCTTGAACAAATAAAAACCAAAATGAAGAATAAAACTGTCAATAGGCCTATTTCGCTATCGGGTTAGAGGTCTGTTGTATGTAACGAAGTTTTGTTTAAAGGGCGAAATGGCGAATGTTTCAGGTATTGAATGAACATCGCATGCATTATAGTGACTTGCGGTAGGGAGTGGCCCATGATTGCACATCCTTTTCATCCTTGTATTATCTGAGTAGACTATAGTGAATTGATACGAATGAGAAACTCTTATGACATTTTTATGCTTATTTTCAAAGCCAGTAGAATAGAAGGGCATATATTTTGAGAGTATTTGTAAAAAGAAATCACATAGTCCGGCCATTTTTTGTATCAGGCATATAGTGGCAGTTAAAAATAAGAGAGAGAAGTTTGAAAAATGTTGCAAATCCTCAAGAATAGCAAATTTTCTTGTTGTAAATGTAAACCTATTATGTTTGTTGAATAGTTGCAAGTGCCTATTTGGTTAGATTTCAAAATCAAAAGGAATAACAGTGTATCCTTTTCCCCAATTAATGCAATGATGAATTTGGAACATCTGAATGGGGGATATCCTGAAATATCTTTCTCAAGAAATGCAAAGTTTATTCTTTTGAAGAACGGATTATTTTGAACGTAAAGCATCGTATTGATTGTTAGAAGTATTTAATGTTAGATAAGCATTTCTTTCTTCATAAGGCCTATAGAATTGGAGTGCCTATTTATACAGGATCAACACTATTAATATTGTTTGTCCCGGGGAATGTTGCTCATATTCAAGGAGGGATAATACTAAGTTTTTGTTTATAAGTAGAACCATAAGATGGAATTTGGAGAGTTCGAGGCATTGATTGGGTACAAAACATTGCATTAACTTGACTAAAATTATTGTATGGTGAGTTGCGCATGATCGCTTCTCGTTTCATCCTCTATGAATTACCAAAGTGACACTATATAGAAACAAATAACACCTTGAATTTTCAATGAGTTATTACATCCAGTAGGTGAAAAGAAATAACTCTTGAGAGTATCTTACAAAAAATAAGCAGTCCAGTCATTCTTGTACTATGGTACAGTAGAATTAAAAAAAGAGAATTTTGAAAAGGACTGCAAATTCTTAAGATGGAAAGCTTTCATGTTGTAATGTGTTTAATAGATACTTGAATAGCAGGAGTATGTATGCTTAAGTGTCTGTATGTTTGGTTATTAAAAAGGAACAACAAAGTGTTTCCTTTTCTTCTTCCCCAATTGATGCAAGGATGAATTTGAAATAAAAGAGTAGCCTGAAATGTATTAAGAAATGCAAGTTTATTGTCTTGAAGCATTGATTAGGAACACAAAGTATTGTATTGCTTGCTATAAGCAAGCAATTTTTGTTCTTCATTACACAAATTAGGCCAATAGAATTAGAGAAATGGCGATCAGCATGCTCACATGCTTTAGGAATGTTGCACAAATACCAAAGGAGAGACACTGAAGTTTTTTTTTTTATTAGGAACATGAGGCATTGATTGAGGTATGGTGACTTGCGGAGTTGCGCTTGGTCGCATCTCTTGTTCATGCTTGCATCAGTTGGGTAAACCAAAGTGAATTCAAACAAATAAGTAACAGTTTGGATCTCTATTTTTTCAGCAATATGAAAAAAAAATCACAATTCTTGAGAGTTTCTTAGAAACAACAACATTTGCAACATTACTGCAACTTTGCAATGATATATATATTGAGCATAATGGAAGTAGAAATGTTATTTCTGACCATGGTCCAACAACCATAGGTTTGAAATTTGTCTTGTGATAATGTTACTTGAATACTTTCTGTATATTACAAGGGCTTACTTGTTTAGATTTCAAAAGGGAACAATAAAGATTTTCTTATTAATGCAGGTTTGAATCTGAAACAATCAAAGGGCAATGCCATGATATATCCTCACCAACGAGAGGCTTGTTGTGTAATATTGAAAAGAGGGACACGATGATTGCTTTTGTGTTCATGATGGAAATGGAGTGATTGATTAGTAGGGGTATAAACAACAATATATGAAAGCATTATTGGTGAGTGGAGCAAGATTGTATCTCATTTTCACCCTTGCATTAAGTAAACTAAAATGTGTATACAACTTGGTGAAATTATATCAACGAGCAATACTGACTTTGTTTCTCACATTCACAAGAAGAAAGGGACGTAAGTCTTGAGTTTCTTACAAAAGAACAGCATGTTGAATACCGCAATTCAGACATTTTGTATAGAGCATTCATACATTTAAAAAGGAAAAGTTTAGAGAATGTATAACAATTTCAAGATGTGGAACGGGCCTATTATTGAAAAAGTTTGCTTTTTCATATTTGTTGGCTCGTGTATGCTCCAAGTGTTTGTTTGCTTAGTTTTTAAGAAAGAAAGGAATACCAGGTGTTCCTTTATGTAAGATGGAACTAAATAGTCAAAAGGAGGATATCCTCGATACAATGTCCAAAACTGCATGGTTTGTTGATTTGAACCAATGATTAGGTACATTACCAGCAGTGGAATTTATTGCCACATAAGTATTTTGTCCTTTATTCCTGACATTAATATGGAAACTAGTGTGTTTTTTTTCTTTTAAGTATAACACCTTTAATGTGCTAATATGGAATCCAATATCAGGACTAGCTTTTGTACATTGTTATATAGGGATTGGGTATTTAGTTACAGCATGGACCCTACCACAAAGGGTCCATGGTTACAGAAAGGTGAATCTCAGGACTGTTTGATTTTTTTTTTCTATAGAGACAGGGGGTTGGGAGTGCCTTGGGGCCTTGTTTGGCTATGTTTCAACGGAGCACGTGTCATTGTTTACTTGTGTTGTTTTGTCGGGGATATAGCCTGTGTATCCCCGGCGGAGGCAATGCGGGTGGGGTAGTTGTGCGTACGTGTTTGAGTTGGTGCGGCCGGGCAGGGTCCCGGGGCGTTCCTAGTCCCCTTGTTTCTATCATATAAGTTCTTATTAACAGGAAAAAAAAATCTGGCTTAGTAGATATAAGTTTAAAATTTAACTTATTAATGTGGTATATGGTCAATTCCAGCGTAACGGACATGACGTCCAGACAATTTTTTTTAATTCAAAAGTTTATACAGTAGAATTAGCAGTCTTTTGATAATTATTGCTAAGCTTATCAGACACATTTAAGTATCTGTTACATACACATAAAATTTCAAATCGTTTCGTTGAACAGTTGCGGAGAAATTGCACTCTTTGTGAGCGTAACGGACATGACACGAAATGGACGAAGCATTTTTACCTTCTATTGCTTATCAAAATTCCTGTGAATTCTTAGATTGCATGCACCTAATGTTGGTGTTAATTTAACCTTAAGATTATGCTTTATCCATAAAATGGTGTTTAACAACAGTTTTGCAGTGCATTCTGTATTCCTAGCTCAAAATGTAGCGTAACGGACATGACACACGAAGCGTAACGGACATGACAGTTTCGTCCACTTTTTGTAAGCGAATATAATTATTTTATTACAAGATATGGTACAAGTCTAACTGTTTTCATGTTAAGGCTAGAGGTTGGAGACACATATCATAACTGGTAATCTGTAATATCTCCTATTATTTTGCAATTTGAGAGGGGGTCTTTTTGTACAATATTCATAAAACAAAAAAATATTTAGAAAAATTCATTTTACACCGGTTAACAACAGTTAATGAGTATTTTCCAGTTACTATCATCCACCACACATAATTAAAGGAGAAAAAGTTGATAGAAAAGATTACTTTTTATTCATGCCTTAATATTTGATAATATACTAGCGTAACGGACATGACACCCTTACGAAGTGAACTTCATCAGCACTTCTTAGTTTGAAAATGAAAGAAATATGAATAATGAAAGTAATTATGTAACAGCAAAGTACCTTTACTAACACTCTAAAGAAAAATATGTAGATATTATTAGCAGGTATCATTAATTTAATAGCTATAGCCTTAGTGATAATTTTATATTGAATACAATGTTTATCATACCACTACTGCACACTGAGAAGACCAAATCTCATTTTTGTGAGAAGAAAACAAAATGTACCAGACCTGTATAAATCCAAGATGAACATATTATGGAATGTATTGTATGATAAAGAACATGTACTAGTATTAATGTCAGTTTTAAGATTACAAAAAATGGTATTAAAAAGTATTTTGATAAAAATTTAATAGCAGTACCTAGAAAACGGTCTTTCATTATCGATTATGAATGAGTTTAAAGGTAATCGGAATGTTTGTAAATAGCTTCTGAGATTTTTTTTCATTCAAAATAACTATCATCCTGAGTATAATCATCCTTTCATCAAATCTTGGATGTTCTAAATCTTACAATCTTGCTTGCTGACAAATGTGGCTGTATCTAATTTTGTTGTATTGTCCGCGCTGCTTGAGTACAATTGAAGATACATCATTCAAATTGTGATTATGGCTGACCAAAATACTATGATGACATAATTTATTGATGGCGCCACATTCTTTCCATGGCCCCTTTGCATTGTGATACTGCAAAGAAGTGCCACTGTAGATTCATGGATTCATAAAGCTACATCATGTAACACATATCCGAATACAAACTTGTTTTTAAATGTGAGCCCATGCCATCACTGAAGAAGTACATGTAGAGGTTGGTGAAATTCAGATACTTTGATGTAGGGGAAGGCGGGGTAAGTTGAGCATAGGGGCAAGTTGAGCCACCAGCCCCAGGCCAATAATGAATGAGTCAGACATTGTGGTGGTGTCATGTATTGATGACCCATAGCATAACCCCTTACCCCACCACATTGTTTCCAACTTTGAAACAAAAAGTATTTTTTTAGAGGGAAAAATATGAATTTCAGCCAAAAAAGTAAAAAAGGGTGTGAAATAGATAAGTGCTTTATAAACACACACGTCTTTAAATATGATAAAGACATGATAACAACATTATTAGTCCAGGTATGGATCTTCATTCTTGTCATAGTCTTTTATATGATGGATGCATAATAAATGTGTGGATATGAAATTATCGCACTAAGTTCGGACTGGGGTAAGTTGAGCCACACAGCATGGGGCAAGTTGAGCCATGGTAATTCATATGGTAATGTATCTTAAAAAACAAACAAACCATAAAAATCGATTGAAATGCAGGCTGAAAGGAGCAAATTTACATGACTGCTCTTTTCCTTTTACAGGATGTTATTATTTATAGAGAATTAGCAAGTGAAAAGACTTTAAACAAAAAATTGACATGCTGGTTCTCCCCCATACATTTTGTACATAGTTTTTGTGGCTCAACTTACCCCAGAAGGTGGCTCAAACTTACCCCATATATGGGGCAAGTTGAGCCATTTGACATCGTTTTTTTCAAAGGTCACGATGACTTTCAGTGTGGGGATAGAAAGTTATATATAGGTGGAAAATATTTCAGAAGAATTAAATTTCAAGGCAAGGTACTTATTTCGACAAGATTATTAATCATATCAATTCTAACATGCAAAAAGCAAAAACTGTCACAACTTACCCCGCCTTCCCCTACATATGTTCATGTACATGTAATATCATCAAGGGTCATGAATTCACAAGTTGGAGTTTATCATGCTCCAAACTGTCAGTGCAAAAACCTAAGTTATCAAAAGTTTGTTCAAACACAAATGATGCAGATTGTGATCTGAGTATGTTGCCAGATCTAGCTGCATCTTATCCTAATATTATGTGGCATACCGTTAATTCTCAGAAAAATCTACCAGAACAAGAGCTGAAGTTGCTGAACTTTCATCATTCACCAACTTCTAAAAATAGCTTGAATGACATGCAGATTCTAGGAAATATTACATTCAGCTATCCTCAAACAATTGAGACTGACCTCAGTCTGTGACACTGAGCCTAATATTTTGTTTTTGTGAATGCTGCCTTTTGCCATATATAAGGCGTCATGTCCGTTACGCGAATTGTCATGTCCGTTACGCCATTTTTATGAAAATGAGAAGTGGTAAGGGAAAATTATTGCTACACATGGTAGGGGTTTAATTCTAACATAGAATCTGAATCTGCAGTACCTTTAGACAAATTTCCTGTAAGCTGTGAAAACTTTAAGTGAAAAACGTAACGGACATGACACTGATAATGGTAAAAAAATCACACAAATCTGAAGACAGATTTCTCTAAAATTGATGAATGGCATAAAATTTAACGATTATTTTCTGTTGATTTAAACATAAATCAATTATTCAAAAGTTAAAAGAGACCTCTGGGACCTTGTTTGCTTTTAGTAGAGACAAGAAAGATGAATTGTTTAAAAATAGCCACTTTTTTTACATCTTGCAATATACTATTCTATATTTTGATGATGGAAAAAACTACAAAATTTTATCAATATCGTGATTTTTTAATTGGAAATTGAGACTTTATAGATTACTTTTTAAGAAAATTTGACTGCTTAAGTGAAATCTGAAACTTCATTTTTTCTCTAAAGTGAACATTTTCCATGGAATTGCCCATATGCTGATTGAATGCCAGTTGTTTTTTTTTCATTATTAATTTCATTTACAGCTATTTCTTTATATTTAATAAGACAAAGAAAAAAGTCAAGAAGGGGTAGATTTTTACTATTGGAAATACTACAGCAACCTGTAAAGTAGGGTGAGCTGTGAGGGAGTGCTGCTTTGGAGAGGGTCGTGTAGATGGGGTTGCTTCCCTTCTTTTTTTACCTGCAGGAATTACGAGCAACTTATTTAGGATTTTTAGAGATAATGTTCTACATGGAAGGGATAGCAATACTCGAATTGATCGACATTCACTTTTGTTTTAAACAATGGCGCAATAAATTAGATTTTATTATTCAATTATGTACTGCAGTTACACTAGGAAATCCAATCCTCACTCTCCCTATAAATAGCATAGTGAAAATCTTAGTTTTTATACAAAAAAATGGTGGAATGATCTTTTTAGATTCTTTTAATGAATAGATGTTTAAATTGTAATTTTGTTTCCTTAAATGTTAGAGGAATAAGAGAATGCGCGAAAAGGGGACGAATATTTTCATGGTGCAAAGAAAAAGGGGATGTAATTTTTTTACAGGAGACGTATAGTACAAAAGAAGTAGAGGATAGATGGAGTTCTGGGTGGGATGGGTCATGTTATTATAGTCATGGAACAAATCACAGCAAAGGAGTACTCATTCTCATCAAAATTTCGCTAGACTTTAAACTTATAAATATAAAACAAGATGACGAAGGGCGATACATACTCATTGATTGTGAAATCCAAGGACATAGAATGGTCCTTTGTAATGTATACTTACCGACGAGGGATAAAGAAAATCATCAAATAAAATTTTTAAAGGATATGATTATAGAGTTAAAAAAAATTAATAATTGTAACAAACCTGTTTTAATGGGAGGAGATTTTAATATTATAATGAATTCTGATTTAGATTATAATGGAACAGTAAAACAAAAATTACATGATAAGGTTAGTAAAGAAGTAGAAAATTTTATGGAGGAACTACAATTGATAGACATATGGAGGGAGAGAAATCCATTGAAAAGACAATTTACCTTCACTAAGAATAATCCATTTATGCAAAGTAGATTAGATCATTGGCTAATATCAGATGATTTAGTAAATGTTGTTATTAGGTGCAAAATTTTACCATCTATAGCTCCTGACCATTCAGCTATATTTATGTTTTTGTATGATAAAACTGAGAAGGAAATGCGTAAAAAGAATAGTTCTTATTGGAAATTTAATAATAGCCTTTGTGGTAATGTAGAATATGTGAAAAAAATGAAAATAGAAATACTTACATTAAAGGAGAAAATAAAAACAGAAGTTAAAGATAGAAGAGTTGTATGGGATTATTTGAAAATGAAAATAATGTCTTTCACAAGAACTTTTTCGAAAAAACTGGCCAAAGAAAAAAAGAATAAAAAAGAATCTCTCGAAAAGGAATTGGAATGTTTAGAAAGTAGTTGCGTAAATTCAGTAGATGAAGAATTAATTAAAAAGATAGAAAAGAAAAGGAAAGAACTTGCAGACAGTTACGATTACATTAATGAAGGTATTAAAATTCGGTCTCGTGCGACATGGTACGAAAGTGGAGAAAGGGATACAAGGTACTTTAGTCAACTATTACAATCTAACAAAAAGAAAAGTACTATAACAAAATTAGTTAAGGTTAACGGAGAAATTACTGAAAATGAGAAGGAAGTTTTGAATGAAATTAAATCATTCTATACCCACCTTTATGCAAGGGAATACACGGAAGATTTTAGGGATTTCTTTAAAAATGTACCAACGTTATCATCTGAAGATTCTGAAAGCTGTGAAGGGGATATACTAGAAGAGGAGTGTATTTCGGTACTGAAAGAAATGAAGCAAAATAAATCCCCTGGTAACGATGGGTTAACAGTTGAATTTTATTGTACATTTTGGGCTGAAATAAAGGATGTATTGATTGGGGCATTCAATGAAGCTTTTGTTCTTGGAGAACTTTCGGCATCACAAAAACAAGCAATTATTATTTTATTAGCTAAAGAAGGGAAAGACCCACATTACGTAAAGAATTATAGACCCATTTCGTTATTGAATACAGATTATAAGATCATATCCAAAGTTTTAGCAAAACGAATTAAAGAGGTTTTGGAGAGCGTGGTGTTAGCAGATCAAATAGGATTTATTAAAAACAGGAATATAGGAGAAGCTATTAGATTAATTGATGATATGCTTTTTCATACGTTATATAATAATATCCCTGGGTATATGATAGCAATTGATTTAGAAAAAGCCTTTGATTCGATATCCCACAAATTTTTACATCAAACATTAGGTTCATTCGGTCTTGGCCAACAATTTCGCAAATGGGTCAAAATATTATATACAAATAGCCAAAGTTGTATTTTTAATGGGGGGGATTCTACAAGCTATTTTCATGTTGAAAGAGGGGTAAGGCAGGGAGATCCGCTTTCACCATATCTTTTCATTTTATGTATTGAAGTATTAGCGCATAATATAAGATATAATAATGATGTTAAAGGAATTTCCTTTGGAAAGGAAGAAGTAAAACAGGTTATGTATGCAGATGATATGTCTATATTTGTCCGAGATCTAGATTCAGTAAGAAAAGTAATAGAAATTTTAGAAAAATTCAGAAAAGTGTCAGGACTCAAAGTTAATAACGATAAGACGAAGGTTCTATTATTAGGTTCCTCCCAAGGAAAATCATATGATTTATCTTTTGGCCAAAAGGTGGATTTTATAAAGATTCTCGGTGTATTTTTTTCTTTAGATGTAGAAGTAAAAGAAAGATTGAATTATAAAGAAATATTAAGTAAAATAAAGAAGTTGTTAAACTGGTGGAAGCAAAGAGATTTAACTTTGATGGGCAAAATACAACTATTAAAGCAGTTTATCTTTTCAAAATTCATATATGTGGCATCTCTTACACCAATTCCAGAATGGGTTTATGTTGAGCTTGATCAGTTGACTTTTACTTTTTTGTGGGGTGGCAGAAATAAGATTAACAAAAAAACGATGTACTTAGATTACCATCAAGGTGGCTTGAAAATGATGAATTTTCAATGGTTAATAAAGGCACAGAGAGTTATGTGGATAAAAAGACTAAAAGAAAATAATACAATGAAATGGAAACAATATTTCAATTATGCCACAAAACATCTGGGAGGAAATTTTATATTTTCATGTGATTACTTGCTTGGATTGTTGGAGATAGCATTGCCGCAGTTTTATATAGATTTGTTAGAAGTATGGATAGAGACGAAGGATTTTCGTTTAAAATCTGAAACATTTAAAGGAAATGAGATATTTTTTAACAATAAATTTGTACGAATTGAAGGGAAATGCATATTTAACCAAAAAATATATGAAAAAAATATTTACAGATTGAAACATATTATGGATTATGATGGAAACTTAAGGCCATTTTCGTACTTCCAAAGACAGGGTTTAAACATAAATGATTTTCATCTGATAGAGTCAATTTATAAAACTTTTCCAGTCAGCTGGAAACGAAATATGAAAATAGATAGCAAAGAGGCTTCTCTTAGGGAAGAAATATCATTTATATCTGGAAAAAGAATTTTGTCAATGGAGGAGTTAGTATCTAAAAACGTTTATGCAAATTTTATGAAATGCAACTTCTCAATACCTGATGTTTTCGAAAGGTTAAAAAACAAATATAGTTTCTCTTATGAAAAGATTGAACACATTTTTACGAGACCAAGACAATGTACTCTGAACAGTAGATTAAGAGAATTTCAGTTTAAAATGTTACACGGCATTGCTTACACAAATCATCACTTGTTCCGTTTTAAAATCTCACAAAATAACCTTTGTTGTTATTGTAAAAAAGAGGAGGAAACATACCGCCATCTTTTTTTGGAATGTGAATATGCTTGTCTGGTTTGGGATAATTGTAAGGAGATGTTTGGTTTTATTTCTACGGGTAATTTAAGCTGGGAGGAAATTCTTGTAGGGGTAGAATTAAAGGACGAAGGAAAAGAACGCTTAATCAATCACTTTTTAATCTTTGTTAAATTTTTAATCTTCAAAGGGAGGGAAAAGGGTGCACATATAACCATGGATGAAATTAAAAGGAAATTTAAAGAAGAAGAATGGGAAGAAAGAAGGCTGGCGCTAGGTAGAGGCAAGATGTCTCTTCATTTAAGGAAATGGGAAAATCTTAATTAAAAGAATAAATAGGGAGAGTGAGGCAAAGGTATATATACGAGAGACAAAGCCACAAAACAAAATAAATAAAAACACAGAAAAAAAAACAATACGGAGAATTGCAGTCCCTTCCATGTAGAGTATAGGCATAAAGGGGAGAATGCTCCTAACCTGGGGACGGAGGGGAGGGAGGGGGGGGGGGTGGGAGGTGGAACAACATTTTTTATCTTTTTTTCTCTCTGATCATGTCATATATTTTGTTAATATTTCATTTTGTAATTGCTGAAACGCATTAGTATATTAATTTCTAGTATTTTTTAAGTTTGATGTATAAGTTGTATAATTATATTGTAATGGATTTATTGTATAATTTATAATTATGTTTCAAATAGTTTGTACAAATTGTTTATAGAATCTGATTATGTACATGTATGTTGATTTGAGAGAATATAATAAAACATCCTTAAAAAAAAAAAAAAATAAGCTCAGCTGCATTTACGGTATGCTCTGCGGATAACTTCGGTGCGGACTTTGGATCGCGCGCCCAGCTGATAATGTAAACAAACGTAGACGTAGACTCTTCACTAGTCGCTTTTTGGCTACTTTTCCGGAAAATGCCTTCGCCAGGGTGTAAAACGGAAACGCGCGTCCGGCTTTCGGTTGAATAAACCTCCTGGGCTGCCGGACTATGTAGTTCCTCCATAAAATTTTCTACTTCTTTACTAACCTTATCATGTAATTTTTGTTTTACTGTTCCATTATAATCTAAATCAGAAATCATTATAATATTAAAATCTCCTCCCATTAAAACAGGTTTGTTACAATTATTAATTTTTTTTAACTCTATAATCATATCCTTTAAAAATTTTATTTGATGATTTTCTTTATCCCTCGTCGGTAAGTATACATTACAAAGGACCATTCTATGTCCTTGGATTTCACAATCAATGAGTATGTATCGCCCTTCGTCATCTTGTTTTATATTTATAAGTTTAAAGTCTAGCGAAATTTTGATAAGAATGAGTACTCCTTTGCTGTGATTTGTTCCATGACTATAATAACATGACCCATCCCACCCAGAACTCCATCTATCCTCTACTTCTTTTGTACTATACGTCTCCTGTAAAAAAATTACATCCCCTTTTTCTTTGCACCATGAAAATATTCGTCCCCTTTTCGCGCATTCTCTTATTCCTCTAACATTTAAGGAAACAAAATTACAATTTAAACATCTATTCATTAAAAGAATCTAAAAAGATCATTCCACCATTTTTTTGTATAAAAACTAAGATTTTCACTATGCTATTTATAGGGAGAGTGAGGATTGGATTTCCTAGTGTAACTGCAGTACATAATTGAATAATAAAATCTAATCTATTGCGCCATTGTTTAAAACAAAAATGAATGTCGATCAATTCGAGTATTGTTATCCCTTCCATGTAGAACATTATCTCTAAAAATCCTAAATAAGTTGCTCGTAATTCCTGCAGGTAAAAAAAGAAGGGAAGGAATCCCATCTATACGACCCTCTCCAAAGCAGCACTCCCTCACAGCTCACCCTACTTTACAGGTTGCTGTAGTATTTCCAATAGTAAAAATCTACCCCTTCTTGACTTTTTTTCTTTGTCTTATTAAATATAAAGAAATAGCTGTAAATGAAATAATGAAAAAAAAAAACTGGCATTCAATCAGCATATACCACATTAATAAGTTAAATTTTAAACTTATATCTACTAAGCCAGATTTTTTTTTCCTGTTAATAAGAACTTATATGATAGAAACAAGGGGACTAGGAACGCCCCGGGACCCTGCTCGGCCGCACCAACTCAAACACGTACGCACCACTACCCCACCAGCATTGCCTCCGCCGGGATACACAGGCTATATCCCCGACAAAAACAACACAAGTAAACAATGACACGTGCTCCGTTGATACATAGCCAAACAAGGCCCCAAGGCACTCCCAACCCCCTGTCTCTATAGATAAAAAAAAAATCCAACAGTCCTGAGATTCACCTTTCTGTAACTAAATACCCAATCCCTATATAACAATGTACAAAAGCTAGTCCTGATATTGGATTCCATATTAGCACATTAAAGGTGTTATACTTAAAAGAAAAAAAAACACACTAGTTTCCATATTAATGTCAGGAATAAAGGACAAAATACTTATGTGGCAATAAATTCCAATGCTGGTAATGTACCTAATCATTGGTTCAAATCAACAAACCATGCAGTTTTGGACATTGTATCGAGGATATCCTCCTTTTGACTATTTAGTTCCATCTTACATAAAGGAACACCTGGTATTCCTTTCTTTCTTAAAAAACTAAGCAAACAAACACTTGGAGCATACACGAGCCAAAAAATATGAAAAAGCAAACTATTTCAATAATAGGCCCGTTCCACATCTTGAAATTGTTCTCTAAACTTTTCCTTTTTAAATGTATGAATGCTCTATACAAAATGTCTGAATTGCGGTATTCAACATGCTGTTCTTTTGTAAGAAACTCAAGACTTACGTCCCTTTCTTCTTGTGAATGTGAGAAACAAAGTCAGTATTGCTCGTTGATATAATTTCACCAAGTTGTATACACATTTTAGTTTACTTAATTAATGCAAGGGTGAAAATGAGATACAATCTTGCTCCACTCACCAATAATGCTTTCATATATTGTTGTTTATACCCCTACTAATCAATCACTCCATTTCCATCATGAACACAAAAGCAATCATCGTGTCCCTCTTTTCAATATTACACAACAAGCCTCTCGTTGGTGAGGATATATCATGGCATTGCCCTTTGATTGTTTCAGATTCAAACCTGCATTAATAAGAAAATCTTTATTGTTCCCTTTTGAAATCTAAACAAGTAAGCCCTTGTAATATACAGAAAGTATTCAAGTAACATTATCACAAGACAAATTTCAAACCTATGGTTGTTGGACCATGGTCAGAAATAACATTTCTACTTCCATTATGCTCAATATATATATCATTGCAAAGTTGCAGTAATGTTGCAAATGTTGTTGTTTCTAAGAAACTCTCAAGAATTGTGATTTTTTTTTTCATATTGCTAAAAAAAATAGAGACCCAAACTGTTACTTATTTGTTTGAATTCAATTTGGTTTACCCAACCGATGCAAGCATGAACAAGAGATGCGACCAAGCGCAACTCCTAACGCAAGTCACCATACCTCAATCAATGCCTCATGTTCCTTTTAATAAACAAAAAAAAAACTTCAGTGTCTCTCCTTTGGTATTTGTGCAACATTCCTAAAGCATGTGAGTATGCTGATCGCCATTTCTCTAATTCTATTGGCCTAATTTGTGTAATGAAGAACAAATAAGCAAGCAATACAATACTTTGTGTTCCTAATCAATGCTTCAAGACAATAAACTTGCATTTCTTAATACATTTCAGGCTACTCTTTTATTTCAAATTCATCCTTGCATCAATTGGGGAAGAAGAAAAGGAAACACTTTGTTGTTCCTTTTTAATAACCAAACATACAGACACTTAAGCATACATACTCCTGCTATTCAAGTATCTATTAAACACATTACAACATGAAAGCTTTCCATCTTAAGAATTTGCAGTCCTTTTCAAAATTCTCTTTTTTAAAATTCTACTGTACCATAGTACAAGAGTGACTGGACTGCTTATTTTTTGTAAGATACTCTCAAGAGTTATTTCTTTTCACCTACTGGATGTAATAACGCATTGAAAATTCAAGGTGTTATTTGTTTCTATATAGTATCACTTTGGTAATTCATAGAGGATGAAACGAGAAGCGATCATGCGCAACTCACCATACAATAATTTTAGTCAAGTTAATGCAATGTTTTGTACCCAATCAATGCCTCGAACTCTCCAAATTCCATCTTATGGTTCTACTTATAAACAAAAACTTAGTATTATCCCTCCTTGAATATGAGCAACATTCCCCGGGACAAGCAATATTAATAGTGTTGATCCTGTATAAATAGGCACTCCAATTCTATAGGCCTTATGAAGAAAGAAATGCTTATCTAACATTAAATACTTCTAACAATCAATACGATGCTTTACGTTCAAAATAATCCGTTCTTTAAAAGAATAAACTTTGCATTTCTTGGGAAAGATATTTCAGGATATCCCCCATTCAGATGTTCCAAATTCATCATTGCATTGATTGGGGAAAAGGATACACTGTTATTCCTTTTGATTTTGAAATCTAACCAAATAGGCACTTGCAACTATTCAACAAACATAATAGGTTTACATTTACAACAAGAAAATTTGCTATTCTTGAGGATTTGCAACATTTTTCAAACTTCTCTCTCTTATTTTTAACTGCCACTATATGCCTGATACAAAAAATGGCCGGACTGTGTGATTTCTTTTTACAAATACTCTCAAAATATATGCCCTTCTATTCTACTGGCTTTGAAAATAAGCATAAAAATGTCATAAGAGTTGCTCATTTATATCAATTCACTATAGTCTACTCAGATAATACAAGGATGAAAAGGATGTGCAATCATGGGCCACTCCCTACCGCAAGTCACTATAATGCATGCGATGTTCATTCAATACCTGAAACATTCGCCATTTCGCCCTTTAAACAAAACTTCGTTGCATACAACAGACTTCTAACCCGATAGCGAAATAGGCCTATTGACAATTTTATTCTTCATTTTGGTTTTTATTTGTTCAAGCAAGGATGAACAACAACATACAAGCGGAGGTTATATGTATATTCAAAATGATACCCAATATTGCAATGAACACATCCATTTCTAAAGAGACAAAGTAATATCTTCTGATACTAGTTACCCTCCAAAATGTGCAATTTTTCTCTGAAAAGTATAATTTCTACTAAAACACTAAAATTATCCATTTCAGTAATCCTTGCCTGAACCAAGCAAAGGGGCGCCCTAAATTTCTCTTTGGGATTTTAAAACAAATTGCCCAACGATATGAAAAACATGTATCTCACAATAAAAACAAATGACTTAAGTACTGTATACTTAGCAAGCAAATGAAAAAAAAAATATTGTACAGCTATCAAACAGCACTTCCCTTTCTGTACAATCCTTTTTACTCTTTTTTTGGGATGTTGCTACAGTTTACCAGGACCTCCATTGCCTATACACATCAGTTTCATTAATAAAGGATATCATATCTAAAATCAAATCTCCCTTTTTCCTAGATTTACCTAAATAGACTTTGCAAATAAATCGTTCTTTCTATCTACGTTTCCAAGCCCTTTCTTTCTCTGGCAATTTCCCAGAAACTCTTTTAACTTTCTTATTAAATAAGTTTCTTTTCTGTGTCCACCATACTGACCCCCCAAAAAGTTTTAAACATTTGGTCTCATTATCCATGTTATCTAATTCCATTCTAACCATCCTGACCAATACTCAAACAGATATGAATAAATGTCTATTATACTCTCAAATAAAATTTATATCTCGCATCTTGAAGCAAGTTTCCTTTTGATACTGTGTGTCGAAATAAACAAACTTCACTTACAATGTTTCAGCATCTCCGTCTTCACAGTTTATTTCCAACGATGTATTTCCCAAGTGCTTCAGGAGACCAAATAATCTGATGGAGTTGAAGATAATTTCACAGGATTTTCCTCTTGAATTTGAATATTTTTAATCGCTTTTTTTCTGCATAATCTAATTTTCCTTTCACGCTCCCCTCGTTATTACAGCAAGGACAACTAAAAAATAATTACTGGTTTGCTGCTTCAATCACATCATTTCCGCGTGCTCCTTGATCGACCACCATGGGTATTCCTCTCCGTTGGACTACCTGATCCTTCCCTATCTCCACCTAGTCTACAAATGTAGACCCACATCTGCAGTGTGTGTACCTCAGCTGATTCAACGAGTCTGCATAGCAGACTAGGTCTACTGAGGCTGCAGAAGTGGGTCTACAACTTCTTTGAGCCACATCCACGAAACGTGGATGTGAGGCGGAGCTTGCTGAAACCCTCCGTTGCCAGTAGATACCATGATTGACAGCAGATTTGTGGAAGTAGGGGCAAGAGAGGGATTAGGATCCAGCTGTTATGACCATTTCTTATCTTGTGGAATGTATACAAGTAGGGCCATTCTCTTTCACATTCTGGGCTTGCTACATGTATATAGGTCCATGGCTATACATAACATACATGGGTAGATACATATGTGTTATACTTTGAAATATCAAGGAGTTAGATGATATCTCCTTGGAAATATCTTCTATAACGGTCCATGCAGAGAGGAACGTGTATACAGAATATGAATATGTAGAAGATCACCCCCGTCATGTAATTGGGCCTAATAAGTGACATAAAAATAAACATTGCCCTTTCTTTCTTCTTTTTCGTTTTCCTTTTTTTCCCTTTGATTCTTCTTGATTTTTTCTTTTCCTCTTTCTTTCTTCTCTTCTGTTTTCTTTCTTTTTTTCTCTTCTTCTTTTCCTGTGACCCCCTTACTTTCTTTCTTTTTCTTTCTTTCTTTCTTTCTTTCTTTCATTCATTCATTCACTCTTTCCTTCTTTTTTTTCCATTTTTTTCTCTTTCTCTCTCTCTCTTTTACTCTTTCATTCTTTCCTTTCCTTCTTTCTGATTTTTATTTTCGTTTTATCTTTCACTTGCTCTCTCATTCTTCTTCCCTTCCTTAAATATCCTGTTTTTAAATGATGTATCTTTATCATTTCTACATTATAATGGAACCGATTGATTAATGTACAGAACCGTTTTCTATACTGGACCTACCAATCAAAAATGCTAGCGCAGAGCGCTAGCTCATATGCCTACTTTTTCACAATCAGACACCTCAGAAGGGGTATTTTGAAACTTTAATGTAATACACAAAGACAATATGTACAGTACTTGACAAATTACATAATGCGAACGCACAGCGAAAGCTGAAAATGTTGATATTCACACCATAAAACGGACATTTTACAAAGCACTTATGAAAAAAAATCATTTGTAAAACAAAATAATGAAAGCTCGATGTCCGAACTGAAATAAGATATGTATCTCATCGAACAGGCAATGTCAGCGCGAAGCGGGAGCGAAAATTTTACATATTTTTGTTATTTTCCCGGAGTTCCCCTGACCTTATCTTATTCTCTTCTCTTTTTTATCTTCTTCCTCTCTTCTCCCTTCTTTTTCTTTTTTATTTCCGCCTTTTTCCTTCTTTTAGTTCTGCCAATTAATATAAGGGGGGCGGACACTTCGGGCCCACCCTGGATCCGCCTATGAAATGATATAAATAGCATACACTACAGCCAATATAACCGGTAAGCACATATTTAACAAACAACAAAAGTCTGACCTACTTTCCACAATTCAAATCCAACAAATTAATATTTGGAAACGAAATAATTATCCTTCAAACTAATGGGGCACATACATGTAAGCAGTTTGCACTAGTAAACAGGTACTTAAAAAACATCAAGGCATATACATGTAGCTCCCGGGCATAACTATATGCAACTTTCACATCTTTGTCTTATTCAAATAAATAGGCCGACACAGTAGTATAAGGGAACCCGTTTTCTTATTTTTTGCAAAACTTCTATTAACTGCCAAATACTGCAGGTATTCAAGTTTATTGTGAAAGAAATCATTTAAATCAACTTGCAAGTTTGTCAAAAATTTGCAAGCAAATGCTTTGAAATAGTCCAATAGTTCCAACTATGGCTCAAAGAAGAACTTAAAGGAATTGTCCAGGCTGGAGAAATTTATATCTCACTGATTAATAGAGTAAAATTCAAAATGCTGAAAATGTGATCAAAATCGCATAACAAATAAAAAAGTTATTGAATTTTAAAGATTTCTTTTCCATCTTTCCGGTGAAACTAGGCATGTCTTCATGAATATCCATTAGTTGGGCTGATGGTGGCATATCTCCACTTGTTCTTTTTATCATAATTATATGATATTAGGTTTATTAAAAAAAGAATTTACCAAGAACTAAAAAAATTGATTTGAGAACTAATTAAGTACATTAGTTATTTATTGCCGCAACTTATTTCATCATAATGGAGACACATTATTTACACATGTATGAAAAAATGAAATGATTATGATTTCGTGTTATAAGAAAAAGGAAAGATGGGATGTGACATCATTAACCCACCAAATGAATATTCATGACGATGTAAATATAACTGTTTTTCACAAAATACTGATAAAGTTTAAAATACAATAACCTCGTTATTTGTCATCAAATTTTTGTGAAATTTTCATCATTTTACTCTATTTATCTAGACGTGAATATTTTCAGCCTGGTCCATTTCTTTAAGTTTGAATGCAGTCGGTCAAAGTTTTGCAAGCCAATGCTTTGAAACAGTTGTTCCAATTTGGCTCAAAGAACAACTTGGGGTTGAAACAAACAAAAGATAAGTGCAGTTTTCTTTAACATTATGATCTTCAATCATGGGCTTGAAAATAAGATTTAAAAAATGTTTCTCTTTGGAGAATTTGAATCTCTGAGTCATGGAATTCTTCCAAATAAACTGATTCTCATTAAATGTTCAGAGTTTTAAAATGAACACCAACTTTGCAGCATTAGCTGTACCAAGACAGTTCCTTTGAACCAATCAGTAGAAGCTCTCTACATTCACTTTAGACACAGCAGAAAATGTCAGCCTATTCATGGCTTTAATATTTTCTGTAAATTATATTTTGACTGGATTTGATTATGAAATATAGTTAAGAATATTCTTAGTGGTGAAATGTATGATCTTAAAATTGATGTCAGTGTAAAGGGTTCAATTTTGGGTGTTTGCGCTTTGTTTTAAAAAAAAATCTGTTAGAAAAAATCATATTAAAATTCAAAAAATCTTATTTAAATCAAATAAATCCGATTTAAGTTTATATAAAAAAAATGCCAACATTGTCATTCAGCATACTTATGAGTTTGAATTGAAAGTACCAGATTTGTCACATACATAACTGTACGTCTTTACCACTGGTATTATGGCTGGCATAAAAGCACTTTCAATACAAAGGTGAACGAATGTTGCTGGGCATGACAACTTAAATGATGCTGATTAAGGCTAATTAATATCAAACCGAGCTGTAAACATAACAGTAAAACAGGTTGAATACAGTAGCATGCATGGAGAAGTGAATATACATACAAGGTCCCAGGTCCAATCAACAAACTGTGGTTAGAAGTTAATTCCAAACAGGAACAAAATAATAAAACATAGCTATCCTGTTTGATTTAAAGTATGATAGTTTACAAACTTACAATCTTGAAATTTAAGATTTTCATTTTGTAAACTATCTATTATTCAAGTTCTGAACTCTATGGTGTTTTTGAGTTGGATAATATTTCGAGTTTAAGTACCATTATGATACATGTTTTAAGGAATACTGGTTTAATTTACTAACTTAAGCGTAGTTTGCTTCATAAAAATGATTCGCTCTTATTTAAAACATTGCAATACCAATGTAACCTCATATGAATTTGGACTCAATATTCAAAATTCAAAAGAAACTTAAGAATAATTACCAATTTCCATTACCTAGCACCATCCGCGCATTTATTTAAAGGACAAGTCCACCTCAAGAAAAACTTGATTTGAACAAAATGAGAAAATTTCAACAAGCATAACACTGAAAATTTCATCAAACTTGGATGTAAAATAAGAAAGTTATGGCATTTTAAAGTTTCGCTTCATTTCACAAAACAGTTATATGCACATCTCGGTCGGTATGAAAATGAGGAACTGATGACATCACTCACTATTTCTTTTGTATTTTATTATATGAAATACGAAATATTTTCATTTTCTTGTCATTGTCATGTGAAATGAAGTTTCATTCCTCCCTGAACACGTGGAATTCCATTATTTTAATATTCTGTGCTTCAGGCAAGGATGTCATAATCGTCAAATTCGTAAAAATTGAAATATTCTATAATTAAAACAATAAAAAAAGAAAAGAAATAGCGAATGAGTGACATCATTGACTCTCTCATTTGGATGTAACTGGCTCGTTCATATATTTTGTTAAAAATAAGCGAAACTTTGAAATGTCATAACTTTCTTATTTTACATCCGATTTTGATGAAATTTTCAGCATTGTGCTTGTCTAATTTTTCTCCATTGATCCAAATCAACATTTTTCTGAGGTGGACTTGACCTTTAAAGGACAAGTCCACCCGAACAAAAAGGTTGATTTGAATAAAAAGAGAAAAATCCAACAAGCATAACACTGAAAATTTCATCAAAATCGGATGTAAAATAAGAGAGTCTTGACATTTCAAAGTTTCGCTTAATTTAAATTATGTGCACATCCTAGCTGGTATGCAAATGAGGAGACTATGACGTCATCCACTCACTATTTATTTTAGCGAATGAGTGACATCATTGACTCTATCATTTGGATGTAACTGGCTCGTTCATATAACTATTTTGTTAAAAATAAGCGAAACTTTGAAATGTCATAACTTTCTTATTTTACATTCGATTTTGATGAAATTTTTTGCACTATATGCTAGTTTGATTTTTCAGTATTTATTCAAGTCAGCATTTTCCCATTTTCCTGGGGTGGTCTTGAACTTTAAGAAACTGTCCTTATGATATTAATAAGCAAGAACTCACAATATTTTTTGTATACGTACAAGCAGAGGTTGCTACCCATGTAGAGTTTTCAGATCTTTTTTCAATACAGTAATCAAGTTCATGACCATAATGCCCGTTCTTCCAATAAATTTCATTTATGGTCTATCAGGTCTAGTCACGAAGCTGGGTTATGTAGGTCCCAAACAATGGAATGAGATTCCCCAAATAATAACTAATTCACAATTTTTATCTCCCTTTAGAAAACAGTATACAAATTTTCTAGGAAATGATTATTAATTCTCGCAGTTGATATCGATGCATACTTGTACTGTATAGACCCCTCAACTCGTGTTCTTTGTAATGTTTTGTTGTTTTTTCCTCCCTTTTCCTGCACTAATTATTATAATGATATGACATTTTGTTTTGTATTAATGTTTTGTTTTTTACTATGTTTTGGTGATCCAGCCTCACAGGTTTCTTATTACCTTCATTGGAAGCCACGGAATTTATTTTTATTATCTAATCGCATTATTTGATGTTTCCTTGTATTTTTATACTATTTGTGAAATAAAGATTGAATTGAATTGAATGAGTTAGATATGATGAAAAGTGTTTGATAAACCATAATAGAGCTATCCACTACCATGCATACACAATATGTATTGGTTTGGGCAATGGAGCCATACATGCAGCTGCTCAGTGGAATGTCATATGTAAACACTTTCTGATGGCCTGAGCCAGGGTATTATATAATAACCCTGCATGCTCGTGGCTCTGTGGTTAAAGTAGGGGATTATCTATACTCATCAGGGGTCCTAAAATTTGGTTGATAGACAGATGAAGTTATCCAATGAAAGCTCTCTGAAATTTTGGGTGGGTGGGACTTATTTTGACCGTGGGAACAAGATTTCCAAAGAAGAAGCAGACTCTGAAATGGCTCGCTTCGCTCACCCTTTCAGGCTGGTTTGCTTCGCAAACCAGTAGCAGATCCCACCTCACGAGCCATTCAGAGTCTGCATAGCAGACTAATCTCCACCCTCCTTCCTAGCTTTTCGATGAATCTCGGTTGGTCTTTCTTCGGAATCCAAACGTGGTCAACTATCAACTTCGTCGGCTCAGCCCTCGAAAAATAGGCGAGTTTCCCCGCTCCTCTCGCTGCCTTTAACGCCTCGACCTGGCTCCTCCTTTCCATTCTCACCCTCCGAGATAGATCATCCGTTATATACATCCTCGTATTTTTCAAGAGATTCGCCCTCTGCTGAATAGACACCTTATCCGCATAACGTAGATATCTTACTTTGATTGGCCTTGGTGACGTTCCGGCTTGGACACGGTGTATACGTTGGTACTCGATACCTTCCACCTCCTGCTCTGTGAACTGTAGTTTATTCATCATAAACTCTTTCATTGTTTCTTCCACATTTTCCTTTCCTCCTTCTCTTGTTACCTTTTCAGGCACCGGTACATTAAGGAATACCAAGTTCTCTCTTGCTACATAGGTTTCCATTTTGTCGAGCTCCTCCTTATTTTCTTTTTCGGCGATAGCCATTTCTTCTTTTAGCTTTTCCATTTCCTGTTTCATTTCCTTCAGCTCTATGGAATGATGTTCAACGGTGGCAACCACCTCAGCGCATTGTTCACGTATCAGCTTAATTTCTTTCAAAATTTTGTTTTCCAAAACCGAAAAACGATTTTCAAATTTAGTTGACTGTTCATTCAACATAAGCTGAATAGCCGGTAAAATTGCCGCCTCAGAAGAAAGAGGGCTGGTTGGCGTTTTAGCAGGGCGCGGCCGCTTCCCCCTTCCAGATTCCATAGTTCTCGCTCTTTCACTCGTGTTGCCGCGTGTTCCTCACAAATTTTTCTTATTCAAATTACACGTGGGTGAGCTGTTTTGGAGCCGCTGCAAGGTTGCGTCTTCACTCGGCGAAGGTCATCATGTGAAAAACAAAATGAATTTAATCGATCTGTTACCCGCAATTTTAGACTGCATGTATTCCGATTTTTACTATTCTTTTTATTTTATGTTTGGTTCTTTGACCAAGGTTTATCGAGAAATTTTTATAGAATTATTTAGACAGGTTTCATTTCTTTATTCACTTTTGTGATTACAACAATTCTGGTTCTACTTTCTGTTAACGTAAAGGTGGCCAGATGCTCGCAGGTTATGACTTCATTGACCTCCCGTATGATTTGCTATCATTGTCATCATCATCACCACCACCACCATCATCATCATCATCATCACCACCACCACCATCATCATCATCATCATCATCACCACCACCACCATCATCATCACCATTATCACCGTCATCATACTGTTACGGCACAGAAAATTTACATACAAACCAGTTATCATATCTTCGATCTTAAAATCTTGGTAATATCATTTTTTCTATTTTCAATACAAACAATGCATCATGTAATAAATATTACTCAACTGAAGATTTTACTTCTAAATTTAGAGACACAGAACACAAATTCAGTTTGCTTCACGTTAATGCCCGAAGTTTGAACAAAAACTTTGAATCATTGGAATCATTACTCTTTACTCTAAATAATTTCAAATTCTCCATTATTGGTGTCACGGAAACATGGCTTCATAATAATTCACCTAACATATTCAACTTGCAAAACTATAATCTTATTAGGCGAGATCGTGAAGATCAAAGAGGAGGTGGTGTAGCATTTTACATCAATGAACATTTGCAGTTTAAAATAAGAAAATAAATATCATTAAAACAAAGTGAAACTTTATTCTTAGAAATCATGAAGCCGAAGGCAAAAATATAATTATTGGGTTAGTTTACAGACCCCCTCATGGCAATGCAAATTTATTTTGCGAAGAGCTTGAAACATGCCTTCATACCATAACAAAAGAAGATAAACAAATATATTTAATGGGTGATTTTAACATTGACCTGTTATCCCAAAATAATGAAAACGATTTATTCCTACACACTATGCATTCATTTGGTTATTATCCCCACCTAGATCAACCGACCAGAATTGATAGCCATTCATCAACACTTATCGACAACATATTTTCAAACATACTTAACAGAGATACTTCCAGCGGATTAATAATATCTGATATAGCTGATCATTTACCGGTTTTTTTATTATGTGATAATGATATTTCAAAAGAAAATTCACCTAAATCTACAATGTATAGTAAAGAAACACCAATCAATATTGAATCGTTTAAAAGTGATCTTGCAATTGAGGAATGGTTAGATGTATTTAATGAGTCAAATTCAGATATTGCTTACACAAATTTTAACAAAAAATTGCAGAAATATTACGATAAAAATTTTCCTCTATCACCTATCCAAAAAAGAAAAGCAAAAATGCCATGGATCACTAAAGCTATTCTACAATCCATACATACCCGAAATAAACTATACAAGACATTTTTAAAGAACCCTTCTATTCAAAACAAAAATAAATATAAAACTTATAGAAATAGACTACCAATATAATTCGGGCTTCTCGCAAATTGTTTTATTCCCAGAAACTTAACAAAGTTAAATCAAACATGAAAGCCACATGGGAGATAATCAATGATTTGATTGGCAAGAAACCCAAAGTATTACCTAAAGACAATTTCACAGTTCATGCTGCTGCAATAAATTCAGATGATGTAGCTGATACCTTTAATTCCTTTTTCGTTAACATAGGACCCTCTTTGGCTAACAACCTTGCCAGACCAAACCAAAGTTTTGCAAAATTTCTTCCCACACCCATCAATTCTTCCCTATTCCTTAACCCCACAAATGTTCAGGAAATAATTGAAATAACAAAAAATCTCAAATCCAGCAAATCACAAGGATATGATAGAATTAGTACTTTCCTTCTTAAGCAGATCATACATTATATTGTCTCTCCATCGTGTCATATTTTTAATCTGTCGATCAGCACCGGTAAATGTCCAGATTCCCTAAAAATTGCCAAGGTAATTCCTGTTTTAAAAAAAGACAATCCACACGAAATAACAAATTATAGGCCTATTTCTATTCTCCCCAGCATATCCAAAATATTAGAGAAGATTATTTACAAAAGACTTTATAAGTTCCTAGATACTTTTCAGTTTCTAAATTCAAACCAATATGGATTCAGGAAAGGGCATTCAACTGATCAGGCTTTAATACAAATATACGATAAAATTACAAATGCAATGACAAATAAAGAACACATAATAGGAGTATTCATGGACCTAAGCAAAGCATTCGACACTCTTGACCACCAGATTTTACTTTAAAAACTTGAAAATTATGGAATTCGGGGAATCGCACTATCATGGTTTGAGAGTTATTTGTCTGATAGAAAACAATATGTCACTCACAACAATATTTCTTCTAACTTTCAGTCAATAAAATGCGGAGTTCCACAAGGATCGATCCTTGGCCCCTTACTTTTCCTTATATATATTAATGATTTGACTACTGTAACGCCTTTATTATCATTTGTATTATTTGCCGATGACACAAACATTTTTTGTTCAAACACTAGCTTAGAAACTTTAGTAGATACATTTAATCGTGAATTACCTAAACTATCTTTATGGTTTAAATGTAATAGGCTCTCACTTAATATAGACAAAACAAACTTTATGTATTTTACGCATACAAGTTCACATATTACTGAGTTTCCATACGACATAAGCATAGATAATATTCCACTCAAAAGGAAAAAAGAAACAAAGTTTTTAGGTGTCACAATAGATGAACATTTAAATTGGAATGAACATATACGTTGTATAACTACTAACATCTCCAGAAACGTAGGTGTACTTTACAAAATGAAAAACATAATTCCTCATACTACACTCGTTCTACTATACAATTCATTAATATTGCCGTATATATCGTACTGCAATATAGTTTGGGCAACGTGTGCAAAAACTAAAATTAATACAATATACTTATTACAAAAAAAGCAATTCGAATTTGTACTAATTCGCAATATTTATCACACACAAATCCATTATTCCATAAACTAAAGACTCTAACTATTTTTGACATAAATTCATTTCAAAGCTTACTGCTTATGTTCAAATACGTAAATAACATGCTCCCACCTTCATTTCACAATTTTTATACTGTGAACACATCTATCCATTCATACCCTACGCGGAACTCTTCTAATTTCCATTTAATCAACCCCAAATTGCTTATTGCGCAGAGATCCATAAGACACCATGGTCCTGATTTGTGGAACTCTCTATCAGAATCTATAAAAAGATCAACGTCTCTTTACTCATTTAAGGCAAACGTTAAATCTATGTTGATATCAGAATATTTGAAGTAAAATTTGTGTCGATGTGTCATCATTAAAGCATCATCACCATCATCCTCTCCATCGCCTTCATCTTCACCATTTCACTATCATCTTCATCCTTATCATCTCCATCTTCATTGCTCAAATTACATTACTGCTGTTTTTCATGAAATGTACTGTATATCGATTCTGCTGTATTAATGTATTATATTAATCAATGAGTTCTAACCTGGGGTTGTCATTTTTTCAAGCAATCTGCTTATGATGACAATCCTTTTCCTGCAAAATGGAAATGTTAACTAATTTGGTATGAGATCAGTTTTGTTTGTTATGATAATTTTAGTACATTTAGTTATGATTCATGCCAAAAAAGTTCTCAATATACTATGTTTGTTATGTTATGGAAAATGTATTATATACGAATGATGTAATTGCAAAAGTAAACAATAAAATCAAATCAAATCATAGTTATATCTTGATGTTCATGAAAAACATCCTTCTCAGAATGTCCAATTGTCGGGTCTTAATATAAAGTTTTCAGCTCGCATTGTTTCTATGGATATCCAATGTCTTTTATTTGGCTCAGTAATCCATTTTGCATATCGGAAAAAAAAATCAGCTCACGGTTCGCACTAGCATCGTCAGAAAGTATCTGACCCCAAGTGCAACTGAACGATTACTTCATGCATTCGTATCATCAAATTTAGTCTACTGCAGTAGCTTATTTTGTGGCTTACCAGACTCTCTTATCCAACCTCTCCAACGTATCCAGAACACGGCTGCTCGGCTGTTAACTCGTTCCAGAAAACACGACAACATTACCCCTATCCTCCGTTCTCTTCACTGGCTTCCTGTCTCTGCACGTATCAACTTCAAAATCTTGATTCTAGCTTACAAAACCCAACATGGTCAAGCCCCTTCTTATATTACCGACCTTCTCTCACCCAGGATCCCGACAACCGCCATTCCACTCCGATCTTCCACACATCTTCATTTGCAACTGGCACAAGGACCCAGAGCTCGGACAAGGTATGGGAACCGAGCTTTGGAATGACCTTCCCATAGAATTGAGGGCTGCCCCGTCATTCGAATCGTTCAAAGCTTCCCTCAAAACTTACCTTTACAATTCTTCCTTTAAGTTTTAAGTTAATCTTGTCAATGTCAAACCAATGTTCCTTTATTTCCTGTTTGTTTGTGTTTAGCCACTGCACTGCTTTATTGTTCGAACATAATCTGTATTTATTGTACCTCTGATAATTCTTCTTGTTTAACTTTTTGTATTCGAATTGTTTAATTAATAAACGTTACTGTTTTTATTATCATTATTTTGCATTTCCCAAATTGAGTAGCTAATTTTGTAATTTGAAAATACTTTACACTGTAAAAATCTTGTTTCTTAAACTGTTCAATATTATTTATGTATGCTAATTGTAAAGCGCTTAGAAACAAAATGTATTAAGCGCTATATAAATACAATGTATTATTATTATTATCATATAGTAATATATTTTTTTGTTAAAATATCCATCCTCTTCAAGGTTATATCGCTTCAAATGTCTTGTTTTTAGGTCTAAATCTACATTAAAAGCTAAGTTGGCGCTTCGCGCTCTTACAGTGAGATCCATATATCCTCTTTACATTTTTCGTTTATGTTTGACAGTACTTAAAGTCTCCATCAGAATATCGAAAATATCCGCTCGCCCTTCGCGCTCGCATTGATATACACAAATCGTTAAATTGCAAATGCCGCAGTGATATAAATGTCCCGGTTTAAAGTATAAGTCTAAAAAATTGTATCGGATAATGATTACATGAATTGAAATAAACACATACTATTCATGCAAAAAGTGCTTAGAGTGTCAAGTTTTTTGGTCGGAAATCAAAATTTTCAGCTCGCGCTTTGCGCTCGCATCACATCAAAATATAATGCACAGGCCATGACACTGCTACCTCTAAAATGACCTTTAAATTTCCCCTTTTTGCTATCATTGGAGTGCATAATTAGGATCAATGTGTAAATAGTATTGTAGTGACAATTTCTGAGTTTATTTTAGGCTATCAAAGAAGCCTGAAATACGTTCTTGTGATACTGTGTAAAAAAGAATCAAAAGCAGTTTAGCTCTTTTAGTTGGACGCAAAGAAATATCCACCTGTTAATTTTAAAGACAGTATTTCCCGAACAGCAGGTGAATTTTCAAAAGAAAGCATTTCCAATACGTGTTGAACCCTAAGAGACACGAACTTAGTAATAATATGTAAATAATGTTTTTCTTGGTTACGCAAAATTACCAATTAGATCTTGCCCTCTAAGGGCGTTTCGTGCGTTCTTAATTGACGATACGGGACTCTTAAAAAAAAGCCCGGTTGCTGATACTTCAGCAGAGTCCTCTGTGTGTAATTTTGGTTACATCTTTCTCTATGGGGATTTGAACCAATATCTCCCCGAGATCGTCGGCTTAGCTCCCAACAGCGTACCTCACCGATGCTGTCTGAGCTGGTTTCTTTTTGTAGAGGAGAAATGGACTCCTGTTTTAGCTGACTTTTTACCTACGTCTTTTTCCTGATATTTATCGGGTATGTACTCTGATATTTATAATAACGTTTCTAGTAAAAAGAGATATTTGATATAACTAATTTCTTGACAAAGTATTTGTACTGAAGAAATTATGCTGAGTACATATGTAGACGACTTTATTTTTGTATAAAGTGTCATCCACACGAAATGTCGAATATTATTAGCAAAAAAATAGATCTTTGAAATTATTTAGGTTGATTTATATGTCATTGTAGACAGCTTAGTATTTAAGAGATCTTCACTTGTCGATATTATGGAGAGTTTTCCAATGTACTAGTGAACATTGTTATTTAACCTTGACATTATGGAAGTCATTCTCGTTTAATTTCTTAAAGGCATATAGCCTAGTTTTACATGATGTACTTGTATTTTTCTTAGAATTGTTGCTAAATAGACAATTCTCATTGTCATTTTTATGAGATGTTACACTTTTTGAGGTCGTTTATCTGTATTCGACGACGATAAATGTATTAGGACACCGTTTGTTTTATTTTGATAATTGTCAGATTCCACTGAGACCCTCACCATTGACGAGTTTTGTCCTGATATCGATGATTCATCTCGTTTCCACTCTCCGATGTAAACGGCAGGCCTATATAGCTACGTATTTCATCATTCCAAGTTCAGGTCGAACAACTCAATTCGCCAAGTAGACACCAACTTTTGTAGACAGTCAACTTCTCAACGCTTTGGCCTAGTTTGGAGTTTATATCCTATTTTGTCACTTAATCAATTACTCTGTTATAAACTGATAGAGCTCCTATATATTTCTTTGAATATTCGACATAACTTTTACTGTCTTCAATTTATTGGATAAATCATACAGGCATTTCTTTGAGTTGTAAACACTCTGTAAAATTGTCAAAGAAAGCATTCGAATCATTTTAATTATAAATTGAAGTCATCGAACCGTAATTATTTTGTCAAGTGCTTATTTTTCTTGAATGATCACGTATACTAAAAAGTTGGAATGTTTGAATCGCCGTGCTTGTTGTTGCTTGTTTAGTTTTTTCCCCTTTTTTCCTAGTCTGATTGATTGGTGTGTTTGGTTTGTCTTTGCTTTTAGAAAGAAACACAACATTTTCTCCACCAAATCCTCCAAAATACTCAGATCCGTCCCAACAGTATACTGGTAATTATAATTTGTTGAACTTTTAGTGTGTTTCTTCAGTATTGTGACGTTCTTTCAAGAAACACAGTTCGTTCGTTTGAACAAATACTAGTAATGTTGAGTATAAATGGCGCCGGGGACTACATGTACATAGAGCAACAGGCATAAAGGATCAGTACCTGGAACATCATCATTCGCCTACAAACTCCCAAAGAACTGTTATTTGTCTGAACATAACTGTTGCAAGTATAAATTAATGTCTCCAAATATATGATTTGATTTTGTTTAGCATACCTGATGAAGTAGAGGAATTTACTCTTCTAAACCATTTGAACAAGGTATACCCAAACTTGAATATTGAAATTTGACGCCATTTCGTATTCTACAGCAAGGTCAAAGGTCATGACTCCCCTCATTGTCTACCTTCTCCGAGTCTGACAAAGAAGTTCACAAAAATTGGGACCTTTCGCAATCATCACGGACGCTAGTATTAGGGTCCCCTAACACAAAAGTTAACGCTTAATCATACACTTGATTTTTAAGATTGATTGTGCATTACAGTCAATAGAATCAAACGTAGAAAACTGCTCTACGATCAATGCTAAGCTTTGTGTAACAGGGGGGTTACAGGCCCTACAAATCTGCTTTTCGTGTGCAAAATCCCTTTCCGCGACACCCGTACCGCATACATGCATGTATATTACGACTGATGGCTGGAGATATTCAAAATGCAGGACCTAAAATAGATTTATGACATGGAGAAGAAAGTGGTTTTTCAAACAAATCGAGAACGTATTGAGTGAGGAAAAACTTACTGAATGAAGGCTTAAATATAGATCATTACAGTCCATCGAATCGATATTACATTTAATGTGGATTATTGGTGGATCACTGGCAATTGATTTCATGGATAAGATCAACCTCTCCAGCCGAACATTTCGCATGCGTTGATATGTACACATCATATGCGATACCTTTGAACTCGTTTCCTTTTGTTTCTTTTGTTTACTCCTTATACACAAACGATATGCCTCTCGCACACGATGTGAGGGGCATTATGTTTTACATTCCCCAGAAATGGGATTAGATTCAAATTCCGGGGGACCACTTCCATTGATGAGTGGATACCAGGCACGACCATGGGGTTTCGAAAAGTACCCTAAACATGCTAAACAAGGGAAGCAATTCTTTTCCAGATTATGAAAATGCATCTCTTAACAAGTATTTGGCTTGTGAAACCCTACAAGTATTGAATATATATCCCTTATTTCAGCATTTTAAACATCGTTTTGACACCCTTATAACGTTACATAGGCCTATATACGTAACGTACCTGCCCACTCTGTCCCCTTTTACGGGTGGTCGCTACTGGTATCCACTAATCAATGGAAGTGGGCCCCCCGGGCGGCCTCTCGAGCTCTAGGAGGAGTCAAATGTGGCTTTGGAAAGTCGTCCTCAATCGGATAAATCGCTGTTACCATAGTAGCAACCAGAATTTTGCACACGAAACGCATATTGAATGTTTCCGTCGCAGATGCGAAACGAAAAAAAAAATCTCATGTCACACAATTTGCATTGCAGGACTGAGTTTTACGACCATGATGACGGGCCCAAAAAGTCCCTTCCAAAGTCAACTACCGTTGTAAATAAGCGTCCGCGTCCTCAAACGAAAGGTCGGGAATGACGACATCGACGCGGAGGTTTTTTTTTCAAAAGATGATATGCCTGAACGAAATACAACAAAGGAATCTGTAGAACTCATAACCAATCATGATGTTTCCTATTGTTGGTTACGTGCTTTGCATTTCAAGTATGCAAATCAGCAGGGGAGGCGGGAAAGTTAAACGGTGTTCAGTCATGTAAGAGTCGTATGAATCATTTACCGTTTTCAGCACGCAGCGGACAAGTCACGCTTATATATCTTCCTCGTTGCAGCCATGTTTTATAGTAACCTTTTCTAGCTTAGCGACGTCGTATAGCTGTATTTACACTAGGTAAGAGCCATTATTATGGCAGAATCCTCCGACAAATTTGAGAAAGCCTGATGATAATTTTTTTTTATCGCTTGATGCGGGCCCGGTCCCAGTAACGATCAATTCGGTAAATCCCAGCCCGCAAGGATAACAGTCAGGCCGGTAGCCAGGCAAGTTTCAAATCAGCGCCGATTATATATCTCAGATATTATCAAAGAGGCTCTTGGTGGATTTTGGGAATACGTTGGTCAGCTACAGTTTCACAAAGAAGAACCTTCTAAAGTGACTGAAACAGTTAAAAAAATTCAAATTCAAAGGTTATATATAAGCTTTAATTTATTGAATTTATCAATTCCCAACTTGAGCGCGTGCAAACCGCGACGAAGTTGATCAAGAATTAAGGGAGATAATGCTTTCAGCGATATAGAGCTTCAGAAAGAAGAAGATGATATTACAAGCTTAACAAGCTCATTATAATTGCAGACAAGTCCGATCCTGAAAATGGTTACGAGGTGGCTGATGAGTACTTATCATGCTTGGAGGAACTCGCAAGTGATTCCGATGACGACAGGAAATTCAAAGCTGCTCGAAACAGAGCAGCTTCAAAACGTCGGAAGGCTAAGCTTAACAGGAAACTTTCCTCAATCTAGATGCTATTTTTTGTAGCTATAATTATGCAACAAGGTCGACCCAAAATAATTAACCAGGTTCATACATCAAGACCATTCGACTTTTGCTTCGGTTGCGGCAAGTCGGGACATTGGAGGAGGAATTGCTCGAATAGCAAAGCCACCAAACAAGGCACAGGCCTCTAAAGATACCGGATTCGGTAAGCATAATTTTGACAATATTTATAGACATCTTTCAATAATTCGTCTGCATCGTCTGCATCATATAGCATCGGTGTGAGTGATGGTCTGAAGTTAAAGGGGAATGAAACCTTTGGCACAAATAGGCTTGTGTAGAAACAGAAAAATAAAGAATAAGAATGAAGAAAGTTTCAGAAAAATCGGCAAATAATGAGAAAGTTATGAGCATTTGAATATTGCAATCACTAATGCTATGGAGATCCTCCCATTGGCAATGCGACAAGGATATGTGTGATGTCACTGATGAACAACTTTCCCTTTGGTGGACTATAAAATACCCTCAAAATGTCTCTTTTTGCTTTTTTTTATGATAATACAAACTCTATTCATGATGTATTCTTAAAAAATATGTATTACATGCCCTCATGTAGAAAGAACACATGATCTATGGATAGATGTGATAAAAGAGGCAATTCAAGTGAAATATATACTAAAGTAATGGGGAGAGTTGTTCACACGTGACATCACACATCTTTGTCCCATTGCCAATTTGCTATCTCCATAGCATTAGTGATCGCAATATTCAAATGCTCATAACTTTCTCATTATTTGTCCGATTTTTCTCAAACTTTTGTTGATCTTTTTCTTTGATTTTTCTGTTCTCACACAAGCTATCTTGTTCCATGGTTTCATTCTCCTTTAATTGAATGTTTTTCCAAAAAGAAAAAGTGGGCCGAGTTTGAATCTTACAGATAATCATATGGGTCCGAATTCACAAACGTGGACTAAAGTTGTAAAACGCGTCATTTGACGTCACGACTTAGTCAGCTCTTTGGGGGTGGATTAAATCGGTGGGTTAAAGTTAGTCCACGGTTTTAACCAATCAGAGAGCAGCATTATTGCGGAAAAGTTGCCTGACAGTTTGCCGCCAAAAAGTTAACTTTTGTCGGCAGTCAATTCATGTGTTGTTGCCGTATATAACGCTTCGAATTTCACGACTGCGACCAAGATTGTAAGTAAATTGCATCATTACTTGAAGTTTAATTAGTAAGAAATCTTCAGATTCATCTATATCTATTAATGGTTGCTTAAACTGTCCTAAAAGTATGCTCCAAAACTCAATATTGTATCTGAATCATTGTCATCGTCGTGTGTAGAGCTGCTCAGTCCCAGCAATGTGTTTTTGTGTGTTTAACAATGCGAGGATGCAACGATGCCGATGGTACGCTAACCCAGGCCAGGGAGCTCCGGCTCGGCTTCTCTGCGGGCCGGAGCTCACTGGCCTGTGTTCATCACGTACACATGGTACCGTAGCCTAGCCTACTCTATCTTCTGTGTTATCTTAAGCCATTCTTGCAAGGAAGAATTTATTATATTAGCTATCAAACCCCCCAAAACAAAATGCCAATATTTCTTCGCAATAATTGTGAATTGATATTAAAATTGTTGATAGAGTCTAGATCTAGACATGAAGTCATGATTGATATCCATTTTAATCGTTGCAATTTTCGGATTTGGAGATGGATCTATAGTTTCTGCACCTGTGCTCTGCAGATCAATTGGAAATCAATAATACTTAGATCTAATTTGCAATTTTCAATCTCTAATTTTGGGCCTACTCACACGTATTGCGAGGTTAGTATCGTAATGAACCGCGTTTGGCAGTGGATTTCTAACTAGGCCTAATGAGTAACGTTAGTGGGTTGCGCGTGCTGTGATCCCACTTTTCTGGTGTCCACAACACACAACTTCTATATTGCTTGATTTTTCAGTCACAGTCTCACTGACACACATGAGATTGAGAAGAGAGGTCACTTATTTCTTCATGATAAGGCCGAATAGGGCTATTGACAAACTACCTAACGTTAGACTTGCATTTGATTGCAAGACTAGCTCTATAGGGATCTTCTAGACCTCTAACTTTTTTTTCTTGCATTTGCAATTAGGCAACACCCCACTATAAACGGATATTGGGCCCTAGACCCTCCAGTCAATTTTTAGGCCTAACATTAGGTCTAGCGTAATCCCTAGCATACAATATTTACACAGAGCAGGCCTGTGCCCCCCTTTGAAAGGCACAATTAAATTTGTAATGTAAAAATGCTGTTGAAACTAAAGTGTGTCTCCCCCCCCCTTTGAAAGTGAAAACCCTTTTTCTTTTTTTTGCTTGTCAAAATTTTTGATGTACGAAATATCCATATTTTTTTGTAAAAATGTAAAAATATATTAAAAACTCGCATTGGTGCGGAAATTATTGATATTATATATATATATATATATATACACAACAAAAAAAGTAAGTCCCCTTAAACAAACATCAATAATTTCCCAACCAATGCGAGTTTTCAGTATATTTTTACATGAGCGTGTAGGTAATTTTATAAGCTACCCTCTGAGTAAATGTTGTGGACGTATCTTACGTCATGCTTCAGTGAGCACGCGTCAGAAGGCAAAAATGTCACTTTTCGAAAGTCACAGGCCAAAAATCATGACTTTGATTCCATTTTACTGGAACTAATTCCTCATTCTTATCATGAAAAATAGTCAGAAGGCTTGTAAAAGGTACTTTCTAAAGTACGATGCAACTTTTTCAGCTTAATTCACGGTTGAATAAACACAAGTCCAAATTTGCAATAATTGGCTTTTTTACACATTTATATCAGTAAGAATGAAAGAATATGATGACAGTTATTTTTGGGAAGAGTATCTTCAACAATATTCATCGTTTCACGGTTCAATGAACATTTAATAAAAACAAAAAATACGATTTTCAAATATAGGCAAGTATTGTTTCATTTTGGGAACTGAAAATGATCTTTTCTCAACTTTTTCGTTATGTTCACGACCATTTAACATGCTTCAATGATTCAAAGGCGTTTAATTAAACATTCACGCTTGAATGAACATGTGGAATGTGATGCTCTCTTTTTTACGTTATTGGAAAAAATGCAATTCGTAACTATGGATATCTGTTGAAAACCTCCTTGCATAGTTAATTTGATTTGATTTTTATGAAAATCCCGATGTTTAATGCATCAGTGAGCACACAATATTCGAAAATTATGCAAATGAGAAGAAAGTTCAAAGCCTTGGCCCCACTCTGTGCCGTGTTGAATGGTTATTTTGGTGTGCGCGCCTTTTGGATAGTGTTACTCTGAATCCATGTGCGAAGTTTCATGAAATAACTGTTTGCAGAAGTAGCAAAAACCGTCCATGAAACAAACCCCCATTTCATATTTGTGAAAATTTTGACTTCTTCTCTCATAGACTTGTGTACATTATGGGTGCATATGTTTAAGAATAAGTAACCCCTCATTCAATATGGTGGAACTTTTTTTCAAGGCTGTCTTTAGCAATGTCATTTGGCAGTAATGTTTATCAACCTATAAGGACAGAATTCTGCGCGAAAATGAAATCGATATGTTCATTCATGGATGAGTGAGCACGCATCAAATGTGAAAATTGGTATTTTCAATGTCACAGACTCATTTTAAAGGGTAATAAAGTGAATATTGAGGGCAAATTCGGTTTCAAATATTTTTGTTTTATCATCCATCATTTCTATCACCACACACTTTCCGAACTTAAAACATTTTCATGGTTGAGCGAGCACATTCGAAAACTTAGGAATGAATACTCTTTATACGGCATAAATGTATTCTTTTCGTAACAATTTCTCATGATCAGTTTAATTTATGGACAAATTAGTGGTGGACCCAGAATTTTAAAATGGGGGAGGGGCCTATAATCGGGGGAGCCACCAACATTTTCAAATTTTAACATGATCTAGCAAGTTGAAAATGATACTACCATAACCCCCTACGATGATACGTCACAATACACGGGCCACGGAACAGTTTTCAAAGTGGGGGGGGGGTAGCTGAGCCAAAAGTGGGAGGGTGGGGGCTGACCATGCAAAAAATCACAATCGTATGGTCATTTTTACATTTTTATACATGCTTTTTGAAAAAAAAGTGTGTGTATGTGTGTGTGTGTGTGGGGGGGGGGGCTTAAACCCCTCCCCCGCTTCCGCGGCCCCTGCAATACAATGTGCACAACTATCCTGATGAAATTTAGCGAGTGAATGAAAATAGAGGCTATTGTGTGATACTGTTATTAATCACACGCCGAAATGTTAACAAACACTATGATGCAGAAATGAAGCTCTATTGTCTAGTTAACAGCACCCCAAACGGTGTTATTGGACAATTGACAGTGTTTGTTTAACCGTTTGTACATTACGTGTGCAATCGCAGTAATTAGGCATACTTCAATTCAACGTTTGTTTTAAATGAACTTACTATTGATAATGTCTTTGTTGATATTATCAAAATAATGGAAAAAAGACATTGATAGGGCTATCACCGCTAAGTACTGTAATTGCATTTGATATTTGAGTTAAACGATTTAAATGATTCATTATTTCATGTTTATATTGCATGAAGCGATATTACGTTATCTCTTTTCCGAAAACGACAAGACATAATTGCCCCCAATAAAGCACAGCCAATCTAAAGTTTATATGCATGATCCATATACCATACACGACGGGTCCACGACAAGCACGAACGGAAATAGTTAATGGACAAGTCAACCCCAAGAAAAAGATTATTTTAATAAAAAGAGAAAATCCAACCTGCATAATACTGAAAATTTCATCAAAATTGGATGTAAAATAACAAAGTAATTACACTTCAAAGTTTCGCTTAATTTCACAAAACAGTTATATGCACATCCTGATAAGTATGAAAATGAGGAGACTGATGACGTCATTCACTCACTATTTATTTTTTATTTTTTTAAAATTTTCTCATTGTCAAGTGAAACAACAGTTCCTCCCTGAACATGTGAAATTAGCATCAGTGGCGGCAGAGTTAAGTTGAAATTGGGGGGGGGAATTTTCTTTCAAAAAGGGCACTATCTTCATAAATAGCCGTATTCATAATTTCTTTGCGGGGGTGGGGCAGCACACGTGAACTTTTTGGTAAAAACTCGAAAGTGAGGGCGTGAAGCGACAAAGCTCGTCATTGAGGCGCTCTTGTATTTATTCCATCGGGCACGAAAATTGTTTTTTTTCAGGACAACTAATATCTGATATTAAGAACAGGTACCTATAAGAAGGCAAAAGGGCACTCGTTCACACAGGTCCTTCTCAGGTCTTAAGGACACAGAACACGTTCGTGTGGAACATTTTTCTTAGATAAAAAGGGACTCTGATACAAGTAAGGAGCATGAAGGCAAAGGGGCACTTGCTAAAGGCATAAAACTGATCCTAGTTCTTGGGTAAAAGGGGGAATGATACGAGAAAGGCACCTATAAGATGGCAAAAGGGCACTTGCTAACGGCATAAAGCGGGTCCTTCTCAGGTGAAAGGGGCGCAGAACACGTTCGTGATGAAGAATATTTTGGTAAAATTAGGCACTGATACGAGATGTGGCACTTGCTATACATACAACGGGTCCTTCTCGGGTGAAAAGGGCACAGAACACGTCCTTGAGGGGATTTTTGGGAGAAAAAAATTGCACATATACAAGAAAGGGACTTGGTAACACTTAAATAGGACCCTCTTCCGATGAAAGTTTCTGTCACTGATCCCTGTAATTTGAGAGAGGATTTAGATTAACATTTTCTGCGCGAATCGTTTCTGATGGCCTCAACATTTGTTGATTCTGTATATATATAGTGCGTCCCACCAAAAGGAAACCCGTATTCAGAGATAGATTTAATCAGTGGCGTACCATGGGTCATGGCATGGGGGGGGGGGGGCACCAGCAAAAATTTTGAGTCACTAAGTGAGCGCGCAAAGCGCGCCCATTTGCTGGGTATACTGACCTATTAGAGACATTTTAAGGACAGTGCCATCAAACGGAAATGTCTCTCACTGGTCAAATAATGCGAGCGCGAAGCGCGAGCTTAAATTGTTTATATTCAGACCTAAAAAAGGACATTGTAATCAATCTTTTGTAATCATGATACGTACTTGTCTCGCTAAATAATGCGAGCGCGAAGCGCGAGCTGAATTTTTTTGTAAATATTGACCCCCAAATAGGAAGATTTTCAGGACTATATTTTAGGAATCCATTAAGATTATACACATCTCATCGTAGTAATGTAATGCAAGTGCTAATAAGCGCTTGCTTATTTTGTTAGGATTGCATCTAAACATGCACAGAAAACACTTGTAATCATGATTAACATACCCATCTCAATAATCAAATCTTGCGAGCGCGAAGCGCGAGCTGAAAATTTAGGAAATTCAGAACTGAAGAGGGGCATTTTAAGGCTTGTTTGTAGGAATCCACGAAGACCATACATAGTTTACTAACCAAATGATGCGAGCGCGAAGCGCGAGCTGAACATTTTTGTTATTCAGATTGGAAAAAGGGAAATTTTAAGGAATGATTCTAGGAATTCATATTTTACAAATCCACTACTGCGAACGTGAGCACGGATAGGAAATGTTTTATATTACGACCTTAAACGGGGCAATCACTATAAGTAGTCATGAAAAAGAAGCATACTATTGCACATAAGACAATAGTATTAAACTCGAAGTGCGAGGAAATATATTTGGCAGTTTGGTGTATGTTGACTTGCAAACGGGAGGTTTTAGTATAGTATGATTATATTTCTCGGTAAACAGACAATGTGAGCCCCAGGAACAATGAAGACATAGGCCCTGAGCAAATTATCTCATAAAGTTATGAAAAAAAAAAATTCTTATGTAATATAACATAACATAATTATGATATAATATAACATTATGATGAACAATAGTGTCTTCTTTCCCACTACGTTTCTCTTCCTTTCTCCCTCTTTTTCTCCTTTTCCCCGTTTTTTTTGTCAGCCCCCCCATGCCCCCCGTAGTTACGCCACTGGATTTCACCACTAAAAACACATTTTTACTGTGAATTAATTTGATACTTCATTATTTCTTTAACATATTTAAACACAAGAGTTGCTAAAGTTGTTGCACATGTATAATTTCTCATATATATAAATATAAATACATACATACATAATACACACATATATACATAAATCTGAAAAGCATAGCCGGATTGAAAAGGGGTTATAAAGGGGTACGGAAAGAGAAAAGGAAGATAGAGTCGTATGAAAAAGTCCTTCACTTTCATCTCCTAAAACAAGAAGCTTATGGATCTATGCTAGAAAGAAAAAATCAGCGGCAAGTCCTATATTAAAAGCAAATTGTTTTGGTTTCAATTCAAAGCTAAATTTTATTCGAAACGCCGTATTACGCTCGCGATTTTGGGACCAATGCGAACAACCCGTAGAAACACACACACACACACATACCCCGACACCCTCACAAACTATGAACTAAAAGTGCAACAGGTCTGCGAACGTTCTTAAATACGATACGTCGGGTACAGCTTATTCAGAAGTTATAGGTGTAATTATCTTAAAACCTATTGGCACGTATTCTGAAGTTGGGTTAACTTAAACTCAGGTTTAAAGTTGTGGTTTAAGTATGGATAGCCAATTGTTACATAAATCACTAACGGTAGAGATATCATATTTCAACTCATTTGGCTCTCAAATCATTCATAATTGTCTAGGAAGTATAAATTGATGATTGTCTTCACCATCGATGAATCAGGAAAGAGCAAATTAAACATAAGAAACATACAACATAAAACTTTTGACACTTTTGGCTTCCCATAATTTTAGCTCATAGTTAGACCATGGTCTAAGTTAAACCTGACTTCAGAATACGGGCCATTGTGATTTAAATTTGATTGATATAATAATGCGCATGTGAGTAGCAATATATTTTTGTTATATATTTTGGAAGAGTAATACAGTGATAAACGCCTTAAAGATTAAATTGTTTAGATTGGAAAAAATCTTCACCTGTTAAATTTAAGCCTAATCACAACCAAAGCCCAATTTCTACAAGTTATTTTTATTATATGATTGCAGGAGACAAGAAAAACAACATATTCGATGAGCGTGAAGCTTACTAAAAGCATTTAATCATGGTAACCGAACAGGAAAGGCTCATGAGAGGCACAAAATAGTCATCCGACATAATCAACGATAACGGTTAAAACACTCCACCATAATATTGAAATACACACTTATCACAAAAGAACACTGTCAGATTGTTGACCTTTTCTCTTTACAGAATGGAAAGGAATAGAAGAAATTAGAAAGACAATATTCAATCATTTCATAATAAGATATACGAATTTAACCCATCTGGATGACAATCCTGCAATAGACCGTGTCATGATGCCATGATGTGATTAATAATTTATACAGATCGTAGACGAGTCCTTTGTCCGATTGATTCAAATATGTATCAACTGATAATTTCGAGCGTGTTTTGAACAATGTTTCTTTCTCGATGGTGAGTGGGCCAAAAATATGTATAAGATTGGAAATATGAATTATAGCAAATCCTAAATGGTCCAAAATATTTTTAGTATGGATACTAGAATTCGACGCAAATCTTTAACGATGAAAAAAAAAAACTCAGCACGTTTGCCACCTGAAGTATTATCTACTATCCTGGTGGGTGTTTTTAAAAATGATACGAACGGCTTTAGGATCGACTGATGACCCAGGCCTGTGGTAAGTGGTATTCCTTAAAATATAAACGTCCAACCCCCTATATGTGGAGTCTTCATGAAATTTTCTGCCTCTGGTTTCTTCTTCTTTTGACAGTCTGTAATGTTCTCAATTGAACCTGACTTGGTCTATTTATGAAGTGAAGTAGACTTGAGAAAAATGGGGGTCGGACGTACAAAAAGTTTGATCATTTTATGGAATTGCCGACTAGACACTAGATTTTTAAGAGTCGCTCGTAAATTGCGAACTGCTTTATGAAACGACAACCAGGAATATTAATAATAGTCCTCGCAATTGAAGCATAAAAGAAAGAAAAAGCACAGTGAACATTGAACACTTCGGATCAACCCCCAAAGATCTATTACCTTCCAAACTTTTCACAACTTTGGGCCATGACATTGATGCAGACTTCAGAATACGGGCTTATTTAATTTTAATTTCAATCCTACATCTTGGAAATTCTGGGAATAACGGTTGCCAAGAATGAATTTAAGTGTTTATAAAAGCCAATTCTGGTCGATAAACTGATAATCCTAAGTGCCAAGCTGGTCTAAAAATGGTAAAATAAGATGAAATATTGCTTTGATATGGGTATACTGGCTTAAAACCAAATCTATAAAAACATTTAGCGATCCCGTTAATGGGCAAAATAAAACATGTTGCTGCGTAAATTGAAGAAAAGATTAGTTTAAGTACACTACATAGATCCTATAAAAATGGACTGCAAGGGGAGAAAAAAACCCTCATGCATTCCCCAACACAGAATAGTATATTGCACTGATCCTAAAGAGTATAAGAATCAATTACCTACTAAATCGTACCCATAATTTCTCTTTTATATTTAGGAAGTTTTACAATATGTAGCAAAATAGAATTGCAATGCAAGATCAAGCTAGATGATATCTGACTATTGCCCTTTGACAGTAAGATGAAAGCTTTTCTTTATTATGTTTAATTGAGTGATACCATGGTAACTGGAAACCTAATCCTAATCATTCAATTGTTAAAAACAAAAATCGATATTTAATGTCAAATGAATTATTTTTTATGTTACACATCTCAGGTTACATAAAATTCAACAAGTGCCATTATTATTCCATTCAAATTGAATACTATAATTTGCGGCACATTTGACATAGGACGACTCATTAACATGGTGTAGGACATTAAGAACTTTCTTGCTCATAATTACAAGTTACAATGCGAGAACAAAAATGAGAAAAATCCAATAGTATCTTGGTTTAGGATTTGGACAGTCATGATAGTCATGTGTATGTACTAGTGACGTTGTTCTAAGGTATTCAAACAATGTTGCTACGATTTTACTCATTCCTGTCTACTATGAATGATTACAAAGAATGGATGATTGCGAAGAATTATCTCTACAAGTAAATATACTACAAACCAAAAGCTTTCTTTTAATTGAATGAACGTGAAGAAAAGTTAAAACGCGAAGTTCTTGATATCGGTTTTGCCATTAGGAATGTCAACTGAGACTAAGAAAAAGACAAAATGATAGTGACCAGGCAATTCGGGATTTATCTCGACTCTCAATTTTAAAGAATCTGAATTCAAATGTTCACATTTGACAAGCCCCCCCCCCAACAAAAGTATTAATTCACTTGTGTATAAACGACATATTCCTATTGAAAGTATACGCTGTGATTTTCAGGAGGGGGGGGGGCACACTCTTATGAAAGAACAACATATTTACATTATTTTTTTATCATGGCTCTCAAGGGGGGGGGGGGGCACGGGCCGGATGCCCCCCCCTCCCTTGATCCGCCATTGGTCATACCGATTTTTTAGATCTATAATCACGATAATGATGGTACATTTAAAGAATCAGAGTGAGATATGTCAACAGTCCAAGTAATTTATTTCCATTGAAAAGTGTTATGATCCTATTCGGTAGTATCCACCCTCTGATAGCCAATTAGTTCAGGACGACGATGACGACGCATGCGCACAATCACCAGCGCCATGATGACGGTCAGGGAGAAGAGAACACAGAGGGCGCTCACTGAGACGATCATCAGAGGGTCATGATATTCGGGTCCTAGATGTTTAAAATAGAATTTCAAATATAAGGCATGAGCTAAGAAAAAGAAAAGGTTACAATGTCGGTTTGCAAGGTTATAAAAAGGTGCAAATTTTTTTCTTTTTTAGGGTTAACGATGAACGGTTGGCAGGTATGTGTTAAGACAGGCTTTAATCTTTTCTTTAACGTAATCTTTTTCTGACAAGAAACGAAACGTTCTGCTATTTGAGTAAAATGCAAACGTGCGTGAGCCAATAGACTTAAATTAGATTCTGTGTGCGCGCAACACAAAGTGAAAGACGAGCTCAGCGCGGTCAAGCGGGTCACATTGTTTGGACTTTGCCTATCTATTATTATTTGATGACTTTCTTGTTTAGATCAGGGATGTAGTAGGCCTAGCAATTCTCCAGCATGAATATTCAGGATGCAATAATGGTGACAAGCTGACAGTAATAGAAAGACAGAAGCTACTCACCGTCATCGGCGGTATCAAGCAACATAGCCCTGCTGGAACGCGAGGCATCAGAAAGAGGACCGCTGGTGATGGTATGGGGTTTGGACCGGTAGCCGGCGGGCTGGAGATCTCGACGAGATCGTGAGAGGCACCCTTGCGTGCAGCGGGAGCCCGAGTCGTTGTTGTCACAGATCAGGATTGAGCAGTGGACGTAGACCTGGAACGAGAAAATACACCGGGAATCACTATGATTTTAAAAGGTAAGACATTACTTTAGGCTTTGATATCCTGATGTCAGACACTTGACCTCATACCAATGAATTATAAAGTCCGAAAATAGAGTAGAGCCTAGGCCTTGCCATGTTTTTAACGAATACTAAGAATGCACTTGTATAGGGCCAGTCCCTTAAGTTCTAAAGGGTGAAAATCTTGGTCTGCTGGTTGTTTAATTGTAGGCCTATAGACTCTTATCAAGCTTATAGGACATCGGCTAAACTAATTTGGCCTAATATCAATTTAGTCGACTTGCCGTTTTGTCTAAACTACACTTGGGGTCCCATTGCATGAAACGATGCTATCATGGTGACTTTGCCATCTAATGGTAACTACCAAGGTAACAATGTTAATCAGCCAATCAAAATCAAAGATTTTAGGGAAGATACCATTGAATTACAAGGTTACCATTATGATAACTTTTACGCAACGGGGTCTTGATTTAATACCGAATATCTAATTTTGATTTAATGCCCAGCTGGTCTTTATTTATTTATTTATTTATTCATTTGTTATACTTAACCTGTTCAGTTATGCAAAAATGCTTCCCAAATGCGCCCTGCAGTTTAACAAATAACTCAACATCATAGCAATAAAGTATAAAAAAACCCAGAATATATACATAGAGTGAATCAACAACTATCATGGAATCATTACATCTACATAAGGTTGATCATTAGGGCCAAATCGTCATATTAAAAATTCAACTACTAATGTAGACTATTCAATCAAAACGAAATCAATTTGCTCATCTCACGAATTCACCTTTTTTATTTTTTTTTTATTTTAAAGTTTCCCATATAAGGAATTATTTGTTTTTGCAAAAAAGTCATAAAACTTATAAAAATCTTACAATATCAGTATTTTATAGACTAAATAAATCATTATTTTGATGGGCAGATACTGTATTTGTTATACGCATTTGTTATTAAAAGCAATACTTAATAACATGCATGTGCATATTAGTAATATTTTAGCAGGTAAACACGTCAGGGGCCCGTTGCAGAAATAGTTGTGTTTAAACGCAAGTAAAAAGTCAGTCGCAAGTCCCAAACGCGCGCTGTTGATTGGTTGAAAAACTGAGTTGCGCATGATTTTTAGAGTTGCGATTGATGGCAACACTTTCTGCAACGGGCCCCAGAAGTGTAATGATTGACCATGTCATTTTCGAAGATTTAAAGTTAGTAATGTGGCGCAATAGTGACACGACATTTGCTCCGGCGACAATTTCTCCGGACTTTATTTCGTCTAAGATATAGTGTTAGTTTTGCAATAGAGTCTTATGTGAGGTTTAGGCCTAAATCCAGGGTTGAAGTTAGTCATTCCACTAGTGTGTGGAATTTCCAGCGGAGCAAATGTGATGGAACCGGCGTAACAGCGTATGCTCACCCTATCGTAATCACCAATGAAAGCGAAAGCGGCGATAGTGAATGCCTTGAACGTTGCAGGGAACCCTGCGTATATGTACGTTGTGCTGTCAACGGCACACCTAAAAGACAAACGAAAATAAATAAGTTAACAAGCGTCTTAGTTTAATCAGAATGTTAAGAATGGTGATTTGAACAATACACTTATGTTGTATACACATCATTTACCCATCAGAGCAAAATGTAACGAGGTCCATGGCAAATATACTGACAGTAATCCTGGCATCACATACATCACACTGCAATTCCTTACGTCTACACTCAGTATAGAGGATTGGTGAAAATAGTGTGTTGGTGAATGTCCATTTGACCAAAAATGTTCAATAGTATTTATTTATAAAGCCTCTAGAATTTTGGTAATTTTAACCATTTCCTTTTTCCAAAGGGTATAGCAGAGAGCCAGAGACATGCCATTTTTCTTTTCCTTGGTACACATTCCTGTATTACACGGGTCCCCGACAAATAATGGGAATATTAAGTAAATCACTGGAGTAAAAAAAAGGTAGAAACAACGAATGTACTTAAATGATTGCAATCCAATTTTTCCGGCAAAATAAGACAAAGAATGATAAAAAATGATAATGGTATTTGGCCGAGCTGAGCCAAACTTCACTATGATTTTCTTTCTTCAAGTTTTATCAGGAGGGGCCTGGGACAATTTTTAAATGGGTGATGCTGGTTTGTTAAAAAAAGTTTTACACGGAAAAAAAGGAAGGGATTCCCCCAAATTGAAGGTAATTTGAGTCAAACCTCTACATTATCACATACCAAACTAATTTCCACCAAATTCTCAGGGCCATAGCAGTAAGCAGGTTAAATACTGAACAGGTCCACCCCAGAAACTAGTTTTGAATCAATAGGAAAAAACAAGTCAAGCATAACGCTGATCAAAATCAGATGTAATTTTTCACAAAACAGTTATATGCAGATCTCAGTTATGCAAATGAGAGAGTAGATGATGTTCCTCACTATGTCGATTTTTATTGCAATATTTCATTAAAAAAACAGAATTGACAATAAGGACCAACATTACTGAACAATTAAATATGAAATAGTGGTAAATTTACATGTGCAGGGAGGAATGAACTTTGTTCTACATGACAATGAGAATATTTTATAATCCTTGTATTTCTGCACCGATCAGGACGTGAATGTAACTGTTAAAATTCCTATTTTAAATCCGATTTTAATGAATTTTTCGTTTTATTCAAATAAAATTTTGTTTGGGCAGACATGTCATTCTTAATAAGAAACCAGGAATGCGAAGTACCCGTTTTCAATAATGTCATAGCGATGATCATCCATTGGGTCAGATGATCCTGTTGCCCAACATGACTCGATGAGAAGGGTGAGGTTTGTTACCGAATCCAGGTGGATACCAAAGTATAAGGGCGTGCGGAGCGTCACTAGTCCGGAGTCGTTGGCAGGTGTTTGGAAGTTGGAGCTCGTATACCGCTCCATGCGGAGTGAAAACTCACCATACCCTTCCTAGAGATAGAATATGCAAATAAGTGAGAGATTTTGGATATGCCTTAGTTGAATTTCTTGGGGTTTAATACGGAATCCTTTACCAAGAATGTGGGGGAAGTAACCCTGGTGAAAGTGACACTTTTTCGAGACCTAACTTCTATGTGATGCATCTTATTTGTCGTATTAATTCAAAAACACAAAACATGTACAGGGGAAAATCAATTGATATGTCTATTAAAATGAAACACAGGCCAACAGCACCAAGAAACACTTTTTGATACTTGCAGCCGTAACAATTGCATGAATATATATAGGTGGGTCACCTGGAACACTTCCGTGACCGTTGACAGCGTTGGTCCGTTTCTTTGTGGTTTTGTTTCTAATGAGTCTAACAAAGTTTGCGGGTATGCCAGTTTTCTAAGTGTGGGAGGAATTCGGGAGAGCTAAAATAAAAGGGGGAACCAATTAGTGAAATTATCACACATGAAAAATGAAAAAAGTCAATTCCTTGACAAATAGACGTTGGAAAAAAAAACCCCGCCAATCCTCCGATTGAAAGTCAAGTCACTGAACAATTTATATACCCATTGTCTATATTCCTCGACCAGATCAAACCTTAAATAAATTATTAACTTGATTAAGAAATCACTGATAATGTATTGAACTCACTTCGTCGAATACATATTCCTCCGTCTTGGGCAGGAATGACTCGCCAAGGACCTGTGTTCTCTTAAGGTTACAAGTCACAGGGATGTGAAGATAGTGTTCTCTGGTAATGATGGTTCCGTTTTCTGGACTTGGCTTGTAAAACGTCACCGTGTTGGTAAATATTACATTCTCTTCATCTTGCTAGATGGTGCAATAGGTTTGAAGGAAACATGGAACAATGTGAATAGATATCCTGCTTTATACCCCCACTACTCCCTTTAATGACTTTACCTTTATCAAGGGAATTTTAAACTTGGTGGACATATCAAATAATGGACAACTGTAACGTAACCTGATGACTGTTTTATCAACTAAAAAAGATACAGACTTTAACTTCGGAATATGACCATGTACATTATGATACAATTTTTGATTAAAATCAGTTTGACATGGCACACTGCAATTTTGCAAAAGATCTCAAGGGGCCATACGCCACTGGTGTCAATGACCCACGTGAGGCAATGCGTCTACTTGCTCCACTCCCTTCAACGACACCAACACGATTACCTGTCTTTAGAGCGTTTGTCCCAAGACATGAAAGAGGGAGGCCAAGTCGTCCCTGAATCAAGTTAAATACCAAGGTTCATGGACATGGTGGAGAGGGGGTATATAACCATCCCTCGAAGGAAACAATTATGTTCAAAAGTAGGTCTGGCAGGACTGCATGAAGACTCGATCATCATACCTCTTGTTTTGTGCCACATCTGTTGTACATGGTGGTGATCGCAACATGCTGACTGTCGTGATCGTATCCAACACAAGACTCGTCAATGAAATGGACATCGCGGGCGTTGTCGCCGATCTCTAGAAGTGATCTGTCCATGATGAGCGTCATTGATACGCTGTCGCAGATCAGTTCAACTTCTGCAATTAGAAAAAATAACTATTTCTTGTATTTCATGGAGACCATATCTGTTTGTAGAGAATCAATATATTTTCTCCTGGGTCTCCTCTTGTTTGCCTTCCCATGAAGAGGCCCTCACGAAAGAACACAGTGGAGTGGCAGCTAAAGATGCCCGAGGCATTCAATACAATATCTGCCCACAGGATTTTCTTAACCCCGGACTATCGCTAACCCCGTACTATCCTTAACCCAGTACTATTTTTTTTTCCTTTTCACACATGCCAAATTGTTATTGCTAACCCCGGATAAGGAATGCTTGCTTTTTACACACGAAACTCGCTAACCCCGGACTAGTGGTTTTTCGTAGATCATTCGTAGTACAAGTGCTTCACTCGTACACTTTTTACACACGCTACAATTTCCTTAACCCCGTACTATAGGTGGGGCAAAATAGCCATTTAGCCCCACCTATAGTACGGGGTTAAGCTTAGCCCACTTTCGTTTTACACATGCGATCTTAACCCCGTACTATTGCTCTTAGCACCGCAATTGGTGGGATAACCCTGCTTTTTTGCAGGGCCAAATAATCCCGTACTATAGGTGGGGTTAGCCCACTTTGCAAAAACGCTGTGTAAAACGAAAGTGGGCTAAGCTTAACCCCGTACTATAGGTGGGGCTAAATGGCAATTTAGCCCCATCAATAGTACGGGTTTAACCTATCATTTTGTGCTGAAGAGGGGTGGAGGGGGTTGTTTCCGTCTCGATATTAAGTATGTTACATTACATGTGTACTGAGCTAACCTCTGTATTGCTTTGATTTTATTGTTTACTTCTGCAATTACATCATTCGTATATAATACATTTTCCATAACATAACAAACATAATATTGAGAACTTTTTTGGCATGAATCATAACTCAGTGTACTAAAATTATCATTACAAACAAAACTGATCTCATACCAAATTAGTTAACATTTACAATTTGCAGGAGAAGGATTGTCATCATAAGCAGATTGCTTGAAAAAATGACAACCCCAGGTTAAAACTCATTGATTAATATAATACATTAATACAGCAGAATCGATATACAGTACATTTCATGAAAAACAGCAGTAATGTAATTTGAGCAATGAAGATGGAGATGATAAGGATGAAGATGATGGTAAAATGGTGAAGATGAAGGCGATGGAGAGGATGATGGTGATGATGCTTTAATGATGACACATCGACACAGAAATTTTACTTCAAATATTCTGATATCAACATAGATTTAACGTTTGCCTTAAATGAGTAAAGAGACGTGGATCTTTTTATAGATTCTGGTAGAGAGTTCCACAAATCAGGACCATGGTGTCTTATGGATCTCTGCGCAATAAGCAATTTGGGGTTGATTAAATGGAAATTAGAAGAGTTCCGCGTAGGGTATGAATGGATAGATGTGTTCATAGTATAAAAATTGTGAAATGAAGGTGGGAGCATGTTATTTACGTATTTGAACATAAGCAGTAAGCTTTGAAATGAATTTATGTCAAAAATAGTTAGAGTCTTTAGTTTATGGACTGATGGATTTGTGTGTGATAAATATTGCGAATTAGTATAAATTCGAATTGCTTTTTTCTGTAATAAGTATATTGTATTAATTTTAGTTTTTGCACACCTTGCCCAAACTATATTGCAGTACGATATATATGGCAATATTAATGAATAGTATAGTAAAACAAGTGTAGTATGATGAATTATGTTTTCCATTTTGTAAAGTACACCTACGTTTCTGGAGATGTTAGTAGTTATACAACGTATATGTTCATTCCAATTTAAATTTTCATCTATTGTGACACCTAAAAACTTTGTTTCTTTTTTTCCTTTTGAGAGGAATATTATCTATGCTTATGTCGTATGGAAACTCAGTAATATGTGAACTTGTATGCTTAAAATACCTAAAGTTTGTTTTGTTTATATTAAGTCAGAGCCTATTACATTTAAACCATAAAGATAGTTTAGGTAATTCACGATTAAATGTATCTACTAAAGTTTCTAAGCTAGTGTTTGAACAAAAAATGTTTGTGTCATCGGCAAATAATACAAATGATAATAAAGGCGTTACAGTAGTCAAATCATTAATATATATAAGGAAAAGTAAGGGGCCAAGGATCGATCCTTGTGGAACTCCGCATTTTATTGACTGAAAGTTAGAAGAAATATTATTGTGAGTGACATATTGTTTTCTATCAGACAAATAACTCTCAAAGCATGATAGTGTGATTCCCAGAATTCCATAATTTTCAAGTTTTTTAAGTAAAATCTGCTGGTCAAGAGTGTCGAATGCTTTGCTTCGGTCCATGAATACTCCTATTATGTGTTCTTTATTTGTCATTGCATTTGTAATTTCATCGTATATTTGTATTATAGCCTGATCAGTTGAATGCCCTTTCCTGAATCCATATTGGTTTGAATTTAGAAAATGAAAAGTATCTAGGAACTTATAAAGTCTTTTGTAAATAATCTTCTCTAATATTTTGGATATGCTGGGGAGAATAGAAATAGGCCTATAATTTGTTATTTCGTGTGGATTGTCTTTTTTTAAAACAGGATTTACCTTTGCAATTTTTAGGGAATCTGGACATTTACCGGTGCTGATCGACAGATTAAAAATATGACACAATGGAGAGACAATATAATGTATGATCTGCTTAAGAAGGAAAGTACTAATTCTATCATATCCCTGTGATTTGCTGGATTTGAGATTTTTTGTTATTTCAATTATTTCCTGAACATTTGTGGGGTTAAAGAATAGGGAAGAATTGATGGGTGTGGGAAGAAATTTTGCAAAACTTTGGTTTGGTCTGGCAAGGTTGTTTGCCAAAGAGGGTCCTATTTTATCTGAATCTATTGCAGCAGCATGAACTGTGAAATTGTCTTTTGGTAATACTTTGGGTTTCTTGCCAATCAAATCATTGATGATCTCCCATGTGGCTTTCATGTTTGATTTAACTTTGTTAAGTTTCTCGGAATAAAACAATTTGCGAGAAGCCCGAATTATATTGGTTAGTCTATTTCTATAAGTTTTATATTTATTTTTGTTTTGAATAGAAGGGTTCTTTAAAAATGTCTTGTATAGTTTATTTCGGGTATGTATGGATCGTAGAATTGCTTTAGTAATCCATGGCATTTTTGCTTTTCTTTTTTTGATAGGTGATAAAGGAAATTTTTTATCGTAATATTTCTGCAATTTTTGGTTAAAATTTGTGTAAGCAACATCTGAATTTGACTCATTAAATACATCTAACCATTCCTCAATCGCAAGATCACTTTTAAACGATTCAATATTGATTGGCGATTGTGTACTATACATTGTAGATTTAGGTGAATTTTCTTTTGAAATATCATTATCACATAATAAAAAAACCGGTAAATGATCAGCTATATAAGATATTATTAATCCGCTGGAAGTATCTCTGTTTAGTATGTTTGAAAATATGTTGTCGATAAGTGTTGATGAATGGCTATCAATTCTGGTCGGTTGATCTATGTGGGGATAATAACCAAATGAATGCATAGTGTGTAGGCAATAAATCGTTTTCATTATTTTGGGATAACAGGTTAATGTTAAAATCACCCATTAAATATATTTGTTTATCTTCTTTTGTTATGGTATGAAGGCATATTTCACGCTCTTCGCAAAATAAATTTGCATTGCCATGAGGGGGTCTGTAAACTGACCCAATAATTATATTTTTGCCTTACGGCTTCATGATTTCTAAGAATAAAGTTTCACTTTGTTTTAATGATATTTCTTTTCTCATTTTAAACTGCAAATGTTCATTGATGTAAAATGCTACACCACCTCCTCATTGATCTTCACGATCTCGCCTTATAAGATTATAGTTTTGCAAGTTGAATATGTAAGGTGAATTATTATGAAGCCATGTTTCCGTGACACCAATAATGGAGAATTTTAAATTATTTAGAGTAAAGAATAATGATTCCAATGATTTAAAGTTTTTGTTCAAACTTCGGGCATTAACGTGAAGCAAACTGAATTTGTGTTCTGTGTCTCTAAATTTAGAAGTAAAATCTTCAGTTGAGTAATTTTTATTACATGATGTATTGTTTGTATTGAAAATAGAAAAAAATGTCTGTCATTACTCGTGAAGAAAAAATGATATTACCAAGATTTTAAGATCGAAGATATGGTAACTGGTTTGTAGGTAAATTTTCTGTGCCGTAACAGTATAATGACGGTGGTAATGGTGATGATGATACTGGTGGTGGTGGTGGTGATGATGATGATGATGGTGGAGGTGGTGGTGATGATGATGATGATGATGGTGGTGGTGGTGATGACAATGATAGCAAATCATACGGGAGGTCAATGAAGTCATGACCTGCGAAGTATTACCTCTGGATTGTCATTTTTTTTCTTTGGAGGGGGTTGTTCATGTTAACCTTTTTTGACATGTCTGTGCAGGTTAAGAAAATCACTTTTGTTATGCAGGCCTAGTTGATAATCCTGCAGAGGACTGATAAAAAGATACTACGGATGCCAGAATGAATTAATTGAATACGGTAGTACAATGGAGCCATAAGATGTACTTACGATCAGGTATGCAAATAACACTGGCATCTTCGCCATGGTTACAGTTATGATTTCCGAAACCATTATGCGGACAATCGAAAATGTGTTCCTCATAGCCCGCACAGTGAACGTTATCCATCCAAATAGGGCCATTGCCATATCCAAAATGGGCATGTCTAGGGGCTGAGCTGGCATCACTATAGCCCAGGCTTCTGCAGACAACATGTGCATCTACCATGTCCCAGAAATCGTCACATACGGTTCCCCAAAGTCCATCGTGGTACACTTCTACTCTACCTTCGTGCGCCCCGCCACCATTCACAAGACGAACTGAGAATGTAGAACATATACAAGGATAAGGTTGAGCAGCTTAGTATTTCAGAGACATTTACAAACGATGACCAATGGATTGAACCAAGGTTCAACTCAATGACTCAATAACTCAATGACAAAAAAGCAAGAAATCACGTACTTTGTATACAGTAAATATTATGTTAAAGAGGAGTCCATCCTTGGACTTAAAATGTGTTGGAAATGAGAAAAAAAGTGAGAGGAATTGGAAAGCAATGACAAAGTTATGGCTGCTTTAAACTTGAGATCCCCGAGACTGTAAATTTCAATTGGGGAAGTAAATTACGACAATGGACAAGGACAATCTTGTGATTTTTCTCTTAAGTGCATATTCCCCTGGGGCAGTAATGAAATTATAACCTAGGTAGCATATAGTTTTATGTCCCCATGAAAAAAAATTATAATTTGAAGAAAAAATTCTGAAAAATACATTTTAACCATCTTTAATACATGTAATATTAGAGTAAGTAGAAGAGTAGTGCTGCCTTATATCACTATGACACCACAAATGCGGCCAATTTGAAGTTTCCGTGGATATTGTGATCACCGATTTTTACAACTTGTAAAAATTCATGACTTTCTTATTGTTTGCCCAATATTCAAACTTTCACGTATCAACTTGACTGATTTTTCAGTCGGGAGAGCTTAAAAATTGAGCTTATCTAAAATTTCAAAATAATTTGTGATCGAGCTGAATCATGAGATCTCTGGATTGCATAAAACCCATGTTCTGCAGATAACTATTTTTTGAAAATAGGCGAAATTTTGAAATGGCATTACTTTCCGATTTTATATTCGATTCTGACAAAAAAAAATCAGCATTATGCTTTTTTCTCGCTCTTTTTTTAAAATTCAAATAGACTTTTTGCTGGAAATGATTTGAAATTTAAAGCGGCGTCGAAGGTCTTCATATAATGTTTATGTGTGTGTGTGTGTGTGTGTGTGGGGGGGGGGGGGTGATTCCATTCAAAATCGTGTATGTGCGTGGGTAGCTGAGTATGTAGGTATATTACGTATCAATGAACATGTAGACATATATAGGTTTGTGTGTGGCGACGTTTTGAGGAGTGCAGAACATGGTATATGGGGCAAAATAATTATCTTAAAAGAAGACAATAATGTTTCCAACATGAAAACAATGAAAGTCTATGACAGATTATCTTTATAGAAAACAACCCATTTTATCGTTTTTGCTTTGCAATACCGGTGTGTTAGCTCAGTTGGTAGAGCGTCCGTCTCACAACCGCCGGGGAGATCGGGTGTTCGAACCCCGGCCGCGTCAGACCAAAAGACGTTAAAAAAATAGTATCTGCTACCCTGATTTGCGTTCAATGATTAAAGGGATAGAGCCTCGTCGATCTGGCGCTGTACAGTGGCTGCCGGGCCCACGATCAATTGGGCAAAACAAATTTCCGGATTATTTCATTTCATGTCTATTCCGAACAATAAATTATGCATTTTTCCTTTTCCTTTTTCCTCTTTTCTTTGTCCCCGTCAATACATCGGTTTGTTGTGCGTGTAAACATGTAAGCATGATTATGCACCTATATGAATGGTTGTACAAATAACCTCGTTATTTTTTTTTATAACAGAATACCAAATGACTTGAGGCATACACACACAAAAATCACTTTTCGAAATTGATTTCACCGTATTTTGATTATGATAATGATAGTTATGATGATAATGATAACTGTAAACTAAGTTGATAAAAAGAATATCACTCCATTTTAAAAAAAGTTCGAATCCTGGGGGTTGGCGACTATGCCGCACAGCCCCCCCCCCACCTGTAAAGTCGGCGGGGGGGGGGATGGACGCATCCCCACCTCTGGCTATCTGCGACCCCTGGATGGACAATCAATAGCAAGATAATATATCAAATTGTATCAAGAGGCAGGTTATAGGGAATTTCCTTCACAACTCTGTGAACACATGGGGCAACCGATTTTCGAAGAAACCCGGTTAGGAAAAAGAAAAGATGGTTTGAATCACTTTTTATTACTACAGGTTTGAATGTATGACAAATATTCTGGAATAGCCCCTCTTGCACAATAAAACCATGGAGTAGCACACATACGTACCTCCTTCGAAGGGCACAGGTGTAGTCCATATGTATGGTGTACTTACTGAAAAAGAAAATAATGTGTTCAATATCAATACTAACCCTGTGTAGCTGATATTGTCTGAATACAATGTACCTAATTGAATCCAAGAAAAATAATGTGCACACTATCATTCCGCGACTGGATTTGATTTTGATTCATTTTAATTACTCCAATCTATACTGTACAACGTAAACAATTATAACATTACAAATATACATATGGACTTGGGACACGTTCATTAACTGCTGGAAATGAATTTTATTGGAAGTGAAATACATCGAGCTGCAGAACGAACAGCGAAACAACTATATAGGCGGAGTGTTGTCTGCATTGATGTGGTCTGAATTTAATAATTAATCTTACGTACCTGTCGTAGTAATGGGAGGGGGTTCGGTTGTTACTCCTGAAAGTAGATAATTAGAAATTTATGAATATGAAAAATCTGCTTGGCTTCTGGAGAATACAAGAATAATGATTGGTACTAGGATGCCAAAGATTCTACTACAAATCGTCATTCTTATGCATGTATATATTATATGTACATATGTACCGTGTGAGTAAAAAAAAAATTCAGATGTCAATGATGTCGTAATACCACAAGAGTTTCATTAAAATCCATTTTGAAACACCTTTTCAGTAATTCACATAATTAGTATAAATAAAGTATCGATTCCATTGAAAAATGAATTTGCAAATATGTTTACAAACTCAAGTAGGATTATGACATCATTGGCACCTGGGGTTCATTCATTGCAGGCATTCCTTACTTTGGCGCAAATCAAAATTTACATCACTGCAAAGAATACATCCTGATCATCTAAGCGTTGACACATACCACATAAATATGGTATCACATTCTTGGGAGAAAATACTCTTTCCAGTCAAATAAAATGATTATGCGCTCGTTACATATTTTTTCCTTAAACTGGTGATTTGTGAGGTGTCATTTTTTTTCATTCACAAGGTATATACAAATTACATGTGGTAAAATATGGTTCGCCCTCTAACACTCATTCTAGGAAGGAAAATCACCGAACTTCCTTTGTCCAAATGAGAAGGAAATGTGACTGCTGAACAAATATGGCTATTTTACAGTTTCATGTGATGAATGGGATTTCGTCACAAGATGTTCTCATAAATGCCAATTTATTTTCAAAATGGACATGTTCTATCCACTGCTAGTAAACGCAAGTCTCTCTGATTTCATCTTTTTTGCGATTTTTTTAAAGTGCTGTTTCAATACATATCAACACACATGTCTATGGGGGAATGTTAAAACAGGAAACGGCTTATTCATAGTAAAAGATACACACCCTCACACACAAACACTTAAATGGAACTAATATGCGCTAAAAGAAACGGTTGGCACCTCTGTATACCGTACATTTTTAACACAATTTAAGTGAGTATACTCATTCTCATAAGAACAAGCAGTGTGCATTCTGTCCTGAGCGACTCGCTTTCTTTCCCTATTATGACCAGTGACCCTTGTGATCTCATGTACATTACTGAAACTTCTTAAATGTTATGTTTAACAACCCTGACTTGGGATTATGAATAACCGCCATATGACCCAAAAAGTGCATTGTGAATAACGACTCTGATCTCATTTTAAATTTGCGCACGTTGTGAATGATCATGATTACGGTTCTTATAGAATAGGACCCCTTCCCGTTTTAAGAATAATTGTTTTTTCCCAATTAAAGAATAAGAAATATCAAAACAAGGTCGATTTCTGCATAATATTGCTTAAATAAAAGAATAGATACCAACTTCCTTTAATACGAATGAAAACATTGACTAGTACATTGACCTTTATTTGTAAGTACTTCAAAGATATAATCTAGACATTATTCCTGCATTGTTTTAACAAAGATTTTACATAATCATTCTGTAAATTATTAAAACAGGAATCCTTCTTTCTGTCATGGATAAATATAGCGATTTTAGAGTTTATTTTTTTTCTCATTTTAAGTTTTCGGCAATCACGTTGAACATTGCAATTTAAACTGCGTATAAGCGACCATAGCACAATGTAAACTCTAATAATAAAACCCGCTGTGCGTTGAGCATGAAAACAGAGGCCAAGAAAAGTAGATCCTGTGACTAACTGGCATTTAATATTTTATTTACGGAAAACCCAAGGAAACCCATCAACATTTCTTTAATATTAATTCAATGTACATGTAAACAAAATAGTGTGAGCTCGATCCTATCCAGGTACTAATGTGGGACCAAAGTGTTAAAGTGTGTCACGATATAATTAATAATTATGGCCCACATTGCACCCATTGATATGTCATATTCTGTTTAATATGTTTGAAAATATGTTGTCGATAAGTGTTGATGAATGGCTATTAATTCTGGTCGGTTGATCTATGTGGGGATAATAACCAAATGAATGCATAGTGTGTAGGAATAAATCGTTTTCATTATTTTGGGACAACAGGTTAATGTTAAAATCACCCATTAAATATATTTGTTTATCTTCTTTTGTTATGGTATGAAGGCATGTTTCAAGCTCTTCGCAAAATAAATTTGCATTGCCATGAGGGGGTCTGTAAACTGACCCAATAATTATATTTTTGCCTTTCGGCTTCATGATTTCTAAGAATAAAGTTTCACTTTGTTATAATGATATTTCTTTTAAACTGCAAATGTTCATTGATGTAAAATGCTACACCACCTCCTCATTGATCTTCACGATCTCGCCTTATAAGATTATAGTTTTGCAAGTTGAATATGTAAGGTGAATTATTATGAAGCCATGTTTCCGTGACACCAATAATAGAGAATTTGAAATTATTTAGAGTAAAGAGTAATGATTCCAATGATTCAAAGTTTTTGTTCAAACTTCGGGCATTAACGTGAAGCAAACTGAATTTGTGTTCTGTGTCTCTAAATTTAGAAGTAAAATCTTCAGTTGAGTAATATTTATTACATGATGCATTGTTTGTATTGAAAATAGAAAAAATGTCTATGTCATTACTCGTGAAGAAAAAATGATATTACCAAGATCATGAAGATTTTTAGATCGAAGATATGATAACTGGTTTGTATGTAAATTTTCTGTGCCGTAACAGTATGATGACGGTGGTAATGGTGATGATGATGGTGGTGGTGGTGATGATGATGATGGTGGTGGTGATGATGATGGTGGTGGTGATGATGACAATGATAGCCAATCATACGGGAGGTCAATGAAGTCATGACCTGCGAAGTATTACCCCTGGATTGTCATTTTTTTTCTTTGGAGTGGGTTGTTCATTTTAATCATCTTTGACATGTCTGTGCAGGTTAAGAAAATCAGTTTTGTTATGCAGGCCTAGTTGATAATCCTGCAGAGGACTGATAAAAAGATACTACGGATGCCAGAATGAATTAACTGAATTCGGTAGTACAATGGAGCCATAAGATGTACTTACGATCAGGTATGCAAATAACACTGGCATCTTCGCCATGGTTACAGTTATGATTTCCGAAACCATTATGCGGACAATCGAAAATGTGTTCCTCATAGCCCGCACAGTGAACGTTATCCATCCAAATGGGGTCATTGCCATATCCAAAATGGGCATGCCGAGGGGCCGAGCTGGCGTCACTATAGCCCAGGCTTCTGCAGACAACACGTGCATCTACCATGTCCCAGAAATCGTCACATACGGTTCCCCAAAGTCCATCGTGGTACACTTCTACTCTACCTTCGTGCGCCCCGCCACCATTCACAAGACGAACTGAGAATGTAGAACATATACAAGGATAAGGTTGGGCAGCTTAATATTTCATAGACGAGGGTGGAAAAAATCTGTTTTTACCAGATCTTAGAAACAAAGAATAATGAGGATATTACGCCGTCCATGATCCATGCCATCAGTCAATGCAAACGACAGTACTGCCATACTCTTGGCTTTTTATTCGGCGGCAGATTCTCTTTGCTCTATGCTAACGTTTAGAGGTTACGCCTAGCCCGAGACTTCAATGGGCAATTCTAGAAATATCGTTCATACATCTTTTATGTATTATGAATTTGAATAGTGAAAAAACGCCTCGGTGGACAAGGAAGTTATGTAGAAGATGGTGTTCAGATAAGCCATGGTTGAATACAGTAGAAACAATGAACTTTTGTCCAGAAGACTCAAATTCCAAATTATAAAATGGAAGTTGAGTGAAGTCCAGTACATTTGATTACCAATAGTATGATTTTACACGACTTACCTGTCGAAATTGGTGTATCAGTAACGCCAGGCGGGGGTGGGTTAGTTGTGGGATCTTTTAAAGTAGTGAAGAAAAATCGGTAAAATTAATGTATATCTTTATTTGGGCTGCATTATATAAAACTATGAAAGATGATAATGCGAACTGCTTCTACGAACACATATCATGCCAAGTGAAACGAATGTTTCTCATGATAAGTTATTAAATATAACATTAATTAATAGCTAGGGGTCATAGAACCCGAGGGAAGGGTTCTACTTGCAGTAACCATGGTAAAAAAATAATAAGCACCCTTTTTGCATTGCATCAAATCGAATTTGGCTCAACAAGCCTACCATCCTCAGATTATGATAACTAATCGCATAACATTCTGCAGGAATTTGTCTCATTGTGTCATTCATTATTATGATGTGCGTTCTAACTTGTATACCTTCAATTGCATAAACGGCACTCAATCGAAGCTGAAATCCTTTGTCAGTAACAGATGAATCAGTAGTGAATAGCATCCAACTTTTTGTGGAGTTTATCCTGAAAGAAAATATTGCGTCAAGAATATTTACAAAAAAAGTTTCGGGGTTAAGAATATGAATAAGAATGCGGTATTTCTTATTATCAGTAGTTGTACACTATTAAACCCCCCCTGATTTTACAGAAAAAGAGAAGATTTTGCAGAAAGCAATAACAGAATCATTGTGTAAATTCATAAAACAGGAATTTTTCTGCAATTGAACAGACCAGTTCTGTTTAAAAAGGGGAAAAGGGTGTTTTATTAAAGGAAATCTGTAAGGTTCCATACACCAAATACCAATTTTCTGTAAGATTACGCAATCTGGTAAGGTTTCAGGTGTTCTCGAGACTCTGGTGCAGGAACTTCTTTTATTTAATTTCTAACAGTGTAGTAACATAATTGTATGAATGTTACTTATACTATTTTTGTTCTAGTAAAAGTATGCTGTAATATTTTATAATAATCAGAATTCTTTTTTAAATTAGAAGCAGGCTGAAATATGAGATAACATGCATGATACCTATAAACCCCCTGTTTATTTCCTTTTTACACTGCTGTATAAACTTAGCAGTTAGTTGTTGAACAGTTTTAAGACGGACAGTAAACCTGCCAGAAACGTTTTTACTGTGTGTGATAGCAAAAACAAAATTATCAGAATATATCTCCTTTTTGTTTTACACCATAACAAAAATAACTTGATCCTTTGTATGCTCGATATATGAAATGTAATTCGATATCACTCAATATGATTTAAAATAACTTGTTCTCGAACCTAATATTTGTTTATGAATCAAAGTAATTGGTTTGCCACTCTCGACCCAGGTGCTAAATGGGTACCCGGTAAAATGCGAAATATATTGTATGTTTGATTTTGCCAGCGCCATTATGTGGCTGCGACGAATGCAAGGAATGCTCCCCAAGGAGGGGAAATTGTGCATTTTTCGAGCTTGATTGAAATAAATCCAATGACCGGGGTAATAATATGCTGTAACGCGCTTTGGGCCATTCTGGAAAATGCGCTTTATAAAAATTGGCTATTATTATTATTAATAAATCGATTCACCCATTCATTCATTTTTTTATTTACCTAATATATATTCTCAAGAGCTGAGTTTATTTGCCGAAAATGTTAACTTCCCCAAAACACCAGAAGTTTCAGTCTATGTGTCCAAATAGATATGTGATAAATTTCCTTTCTAGATTCGTTCTGATTGCAGATGAATAAAATCTAGGGCTAAAATCTTCGCCTGCTTCCTTTTGATAATAACAACAAAATGCAGTTTATCAGGCGCAGTATTCATCTCGCAAGAGATGCTCAAGGCGCTCAAGTGAAGGGGGACCAAACAAAATAACAAAAAAAAAGAAAAAGAACCTTTTCCCCGGCACTCACTTTTGGAATACATATATATATATACATATATTCTTTGTTACTAGTACTAGCAGCAATTACCCGTGGCAGCACAGGGGGTAGGAGTCATTTTTCTTTATCAAAGTGTGTGGGGGAGGGGAGGGGGTGACATTCTTGTATGTACAGCTAGACTGCCTAATTAACCTATTTACTCTGAAAGCCGAGCAGTTTATTGATGAAATATATTTAGACAACTGATCATAGCAGACTTCTCTTTCAATATAGATAGGAGGTTCAATTAAGTTAAGCATCTTTGGTTGAACTGGAGGAAATCCAAATCTAACTATAAAATGGAAAAATGTATTAGAACACGGTGTATTCAGTAAGCAGTCAAGAGGCAATTATTGTGATATAGAAATGTTATGATTACATGTATTGGGTCGGAAATAAATATGTAAGTACATTGCACATGTACCTTACAATGCACATTAGACTGCAGTTGTTTGTAATTTTTAAATTAAAGGTTGCTCAATCATATATAAGTATGGCAGGATGTCGAAAAGAAGTGAGAGTGAGAGAAGGGGGGGGGGGGGTGATAAAATGAGTGAGACAGAAACAGTGGTGGGAAAAATGAGTCAGACAGACAGTGAGGAAAATGAGAGACAGAGAATGGGAAAAATGAGAGACAGAGGGGAAAATGAATGACAGAGAGACAGAGGGGAAAATGAAAGAGACCCACACGGGGAAAATGAATGAGAGAGAGAGATAGTGGGGAAAATGAGAGAGACAGTGGGAAAATCAGAGAGATGAAGAGAGAGATAGAGAAATTAAAGAATACAAAAGAGCGAGATAGAGAGAGAGAGAGAAAGGTTTTAGATGTTAATTGTGATAAAAAGATAAGATTTGTATGGCTTACATGGGCATTTTATTTTTTTAGAGGTTTTAGATATCTTTTTTTTACTGGTGGATCAAATAGTTATGCATTGAAATAATTGATAAAAATCTTAGAAAGTACACTGTAAATGTAGTATGGAATTATTGTGTCTTTTAAAAGTTATATGGGCTATATCTTCACTGATTATAATTTCATTCAAATAAATAACAATATTGATACGTGTATGTTAGATTATGTCTTTTTTTCATAAGAATATCATGTTAATTAAAGGCAAGATATGCTACAACATTATACAGATGAAAAGATCATAATATTTGAGATGGCATAATGCATAAGGTCCCGTATGTCTGTTATACACGGTATTGGCTGTTGAAGCGATAAACCATTTTTACACTGTATTATTCATATCTACATTTTCAATAAACACCTACATATGTAGAACAGAGTTTTGTAGAATACATGTCAAACAAAATATGTGTAGCAAAAAAAATGTCAGTGTTGCCAATTTGCAGAAGAAAATCTGATCAAATTTGCCTTTAAGTAAAAGGGTTAATAGCAAATCTATTTAAGACAATTTTAATTTTGGGTTTGGAACTTAGCACTGAGTTGATTATCTGACTCAACCAAATAACTTCATCATATGTTGGAAATTAGATTTACTGCGGCATCAATCATTCAATATAAATATTACATTTTACGTCAAAATACTAACCATGCACTGTTCAACTGTGTACAACAGAGCACTGGCACAGTTTTGAAGCGTTGAGTAGCAGGTAGCCCAATCTGTTAAAATATAGGATTAAATACAAAGGATGTGTTAATGAAACTGGGCAGAAACATTAGATGTAGACCCTCACCCCCCAGTCAACACTTGTTTTCAAAAAGCCAAGTCAGAATAGGGTTAACCTCTGTGTGACAACTGCTCACATTTTGTACGGTAACCACTGAGGACATCGGCCGATTACGGTATGGGGTTTACGTTTCAGCAGCGCTACACATGCATGTATACATGCAGCCAGCGCATGAGTGTAAGTACGTATCGTATACACTGATCTCTCCCCTAAGAGATCAGTGACCGTATAGACCAATTTCACGGCCGGTTTATGTATTTGGCCCTCTATCGGCGACGCCATTGCTGCGGTGGGCAAGTGCGCTGACCGCGATTGGCTCTGTGTACAAATTCAATGAAAGATTACAGATAAGCTCTGATATTGTGTCATTAACTTCATCATAAATCAATAAAATAAAGCATGGACACCTGGGTAGACGATGTAAGACAATGGCCATATCTGACCGATGAAGGTATGATGAATTTTTGCACTTTGGCTACTTTTCCCCCTTAGTTTTGTCAGTAAAAGTGAGTTGATGATGACTAAGAATCGCTGTTGGTTTTCATCAGGGAGCTCACTTCTTGTTGCTAGTAAATTGTGTTAGAGTAGCGGGAGAGTGAACGAGACATAGAGTGAGAGAGAGAGAGGGGAGAGGGGGGAGAGAGTATGTGTGAGAGGAGGGGGATAGTGAGAGGGGAGAGGGGAATAGTGAGAAGGGGGGTAGTGAGAGAGAGGGGGGGGGGGGGGCTAGCGAGAGAGTGTGTGAGAGAGGGATAGTGTAGAACAGAGAAGGGGATAGTGAGAGAGAGAGAGGGATATGGTGAGATAGAGAGGGAGAGAGAGAGAGGGGGACTGATATTTCCATCTAAGCATGATCAAATAAATCCCCCCGTCCTCCCCCCCACAAAAAAAAACACCACCACCACATTTTATGCAGGCCTATAAGTATTCAAAAGGAGGGGGCAAGGCAAGAGAATAAAACAGAGAGGAAGGACAAAGGAGGAAGGGGAAGAGAGGGCCAGGGCCCTGTTTCATAAAAAGTTGTTATGATAGCAACTCCTGCTGGAATGTTAACTACCATGGTAACAGTGAGAATGCCCATTTCATAAAAAAAGTTATGATAGCAACTCTTGCTGGAATGGCAATTTTTATTATAAAAGCCAATCAGGAAGCAGAATTCTCAATTTTTGCCATGGTAGTTACCATTCCAGCAGGAGTTGCTATCATAACAACTTATGCAGGGAGTACGGCTTCACACACAAACAGGCTTCATGAGTCCAAGGCGAGTGAATTTCACATTCACTTTGCTTCCAATCCTGAAGCTTTCTTCAATTGTTGTGGCAATTGAACACAGCACAGCTGCGACCTGAACTTCTCTGATTAATGCTCATTGTGAATCTTACAAGAAATCTGCTCAATTGGTCCAAAATAAAAAAAAATCGAACGAATGTACCAAATACCCTATTGACTTGTGTACTATAAAAGTTGATTCGCCCACCGCAGCATGGCGACCAGTCTGCTGCCCTCTCACGTTGTGAAATTGGTCTATACCGTGCTTTGTATTTCGCTGACCCGAGAGAGGTAAAAGGGACTGGGAATTTCGAAGCTATACTCAGGCCGGCGAAAAGGAATGCCAAAAAGTTACGAAATGTAAAAAAACTTTAAATAATGCGACCAAAATACCACAAACAACCCCCGTCATGACAATCTGTGAACAATTTAACCATGTTTAGAAAAAATTCCAGCTCGATTGAGTGGAAAACCACGGAGAAAACGTGCTTCAAACAAACGGAAGGACACACAAGATTAGCCAAATTATAGTAAGGATTTCATACGGACCTAATATATCCTGGATGGGATGTTCCCGTTAACGCAGCCAGCATAACACTTCCAGGGGATGATTGTGATTCTCCAGTCCCGATTATAAGGTAATCCCAACCGGACTTAATATCAAACACCAGGAATTCAACAAGAACGTCATATCCTGAAGGAGCCGTAATATACCAATTATAGTGGAAGTTGTTTGGGTAATTCCAGGGGAAATTTGGAGACGCGATGATCTGCGGATGCCCAACAGCGAGAGCCACATGTTCTTCTGTAAAACGATTCAGAAAAAAACAAATTGGTAAGACTCCATTTCCGATGAATAATTACTTAACAGATCGTATGACATTATGCTTAGCCGTCAATGGTAAATATTTAAGAACGATGACCAATGGATTGAACCATGGTTCAACTCGATGGCTCAATAACTCAATGACAGAAAAGCAAGAAATCACATACTTTATATACAGTAAACATTATGTTAAAGGGGAATCCAACCTTGGACTTAAAATGTGTTTGGAATGAGAAAAAAATGAGAGGAATTGGAAAGCAATGAGAAAGTTATGGTTGCTTTAAAATTGAGATCCCTAAGACTGTAAACTTCAAATTGGCAACTGGGAAGTAAATTACGACAATGGACAAGGACAATCTTGTGATTTTTCTCTTAAGTGCATATTCCCCTTGGGCAGTAATGAAATTATCGCATACATTCGTAATTCCGAAGGTTCGGTTATTCCGAAGGTTCGTTTTTTCGAAGGTTTGTAATTCCGAAGGTTCGTCAATCCGAAAACGAAATAAGGTTCGTAATTCCGAAGGTTTGTCAATCCGAAAACGAAATAAGGTTCGTAATTCCGAAGGTTCGTTAATCCGAAAACGAAATAAGGTTCGTAATTCCGAAGGTTCGTCAATCCGAAAACGATATACAGTTCGTTAATCCGAAAACGAAATAAGGTTCGTTAATCCGAAAACGAAATAAGGTTCGTAATTCCGAAGGTTCGTTAATCCGAAAACGAAATAAGGTTCGTTAATCCGAAAATTAAATAAGGTTCGTATTTCCGAAAATGAAAAATTATTCATTTTGGTAACAAAAACGGTGTTGTCATTACAAGATTACACGATATTATGCAATGACGATCGATAATACATGCATGTGTTGTGGCCAAAAGCATGCATTTTATTAAGAATAGGCGCCCTGATCAAGCATAGGCTATAATTTCGATTTTGTCTGAGACATTGCTGCCTAAGCAAATGGTTTAAAGATGCAGGGGATCAAGTGTGTTGGTCGCGTGCGAGTAACCTCTAGATAATAGGATTTGTATTGGAGGGGATGTCATTTTTAATAACAGCTTCTGCTGGTAATAAAAATAAAAATAATACTATAATAATGATCCTTGTGAGATGTTGAAAGCGCGAATCGCAAGCTCAAACTAGTAGACATTTCATGTAAGAAGACGTGAACTTAAACATTCTGAGCAGTTTTTTTAATCGTAAGATGTGTATCTTTCTAAGAATTAACTCGAGGGCGAGCTGTAATTTGTTTATATACTGACCTGTAATCTTTTGAGGACTGCATTAAGTGACTCATGATTAGAATATATATCTCACGAACTAAATAATGCGAGCACGAACCGCAAGCTTAAAATTTGTGATATTCCACCTGAAAACTGGACATTGTATATTTTTTTGTAACCAGGAATAGAATGAGTTCCTCAATAAACAATACTTGATGCGAGCGAGAAACGTGAGCCAAAATTTTCCGATTTTCCAACCTGAAAACTGGACATTCTTGTAAAAATAATAACAGCTGGGAGAACAGTTTTCAAAACTGAAGTGGCTTCCCTGGGTAAATAATATCTATATCATTATTATTCTAGGCCTACATAAAATTTCCAAAAGTTTGAGCACGTATTTCGCTCGCAACATCTCACAAGGATGCCCTTTTTAATTGACCAAAAAGGCGAATTTTACATCTTCAGATTTGATTTCTTTCCCCCCAAACCGCTTGCTCGCTACGCTCGCAGAAATGAAACGTAAATATATAATTTATCAATCAGTGATCACTTAATTTTTTTGCTCAATTCAATTACTACAAAACACACAACCTCTTTACACAGATGATAATCTCATGGTGAAAATATACGTTTGCACCAAATTGCCCCTATTGGCCCCTTTTTTGGCTTTGCCCCCCCAAGGAAAATATATTCCGCCGCCACTGGTTGAAACACGTATCGTCTTCATGGCTAACTGCAAAAAGTTCTTTAAATTTCCCCTTTAGATCAGGTCAGAGCTTATATATTTAAAATTTCTGTTTGCGATCTTGCTCGCGGTTATTGTATATATATATATATAAAGCTCGCGCTCGCATTATTTAAAAAGGGTTTGTCTTGTTATATATTTACTTTATTTTATAAGTATTAAGCTAATTATTGACTGCTAGGACGACCCTTTCAAAGAAACAAACAAAAATCAACTTTAAGCTGCCGATCGAGGAAAATGTGGCTGAAAAAAATATTGACGAAAGTTGGATCCGCCGGGAGGGAGGCAGGGGGCACTTGCACCCCAAAAATGAAATAAAAAATAGGGAAATTAATATTTTCCAAAATGGGAAAGTTCCTTTTTCAAAAGTAAATATGCCGTTTTTCGTGTTTTTTCGAAATAAAATACACTTTTTGAAGTATACAAGTTAAGTTTTCAGGCTGGAATATTGCAAATTTTCAGCTTGCGCTTCGCACTCTCATTCGATTGGACATGCATCCTAAAGAGGTCACTAAATGATTTCTTTAACAGGTTCCTTTTCTGGTCAGTATGTTTTAGGTGCGTTTTGCGCTCGTGATAATTTTTTTAGTTAGATGCACATCTTTTTAATGACAGCAGAAATCTGCTCGGATTTTTTAATAACTTATTACACTCTCTCCCGAAAAATAAAGCCTAAACATACGTTTTGCCATGATAAGAAATCACTTCAAAAAAAGGTTTTTCTCTACTTAATCACTATCAAACACACAATGACTTCAAGCAGATGATAATCTTAAGGGGAAAATATCACCAAAGTGTCTATTTTGACGTATGAGTTTCATTTTTTGAATTTACCTCTCAAACGAAAATTCGTTCGGCCGCCCTTGCCTTCCCATCCTCATAACGATTGAACGGCAACAGTGTCCCCCCCCCTCCACCTTGCCTCTGCCTCTGCTTTCCCGGTTTTCATTTTTCGGATTAACGAACCTTATTTTGTTTTCGGATTAAAGAACCTTATTTCGTTTTCGGATTAACGAACCTTCGGAAAAACGAACCTTATTTCGTTTTCGGACTAACGAACCTTATATCGTTTTCGGATTAACGAATCTTATTTCGTTTTCGGATTAACGAACCATTGGAACAACGAACCTTATTTCGTTTTCGGATTAACGAACCTTCGGAACAACGAACCTTATTTCGTTTTCGGATTATCGAACCTTCGGAATAACGAACCGTCGGAATAACGCCACAAATGTTCGGATTAACGAACCTTTTTTCGTTTTCGGATTAACGAACATCGAGGTATAGGCAATTTACGTGTTCCGGAATTAATACGAACCTTCGGAATAAAGAACCTACGGAATTACGAAGCTTCGGAATTACGTAGTGTAACCGAAATTATGACCTAGGTAGCATATAGTTTTATGTCCTCGTGAAATAAAATTATGATTTGAAGAAAAAATTCTGAAAAAAATACATTTTAGCCATCTTTTTTTATTAGAGTAAGTAGAAAAGTAGTGCTGCCTTATATCACTATGACACCACAAATGCGGCCAAATTGAAGTCTCCGTGGATATAGTGATCACCGATTTTTACAACTTTGAAAAATTCATTAATTTTCTTATTGTTTGCCCGATATTCAAACTTTCACGTATCAACTTGACTGATTTTTCAGTCGGCAGAGCTTAAAAGTTGAGCTAATCTAAAATTTCAAAATAATTTGTGATAGAGCTGAATCATCAGCTCTCTGCAGGGTTGGCATATTTCCCGCTTCGGATGCTTATTTCCCGGATGCCTCCAATATCATCAAAACTCAAGTTGTAAGAAAAACAACAAATTTTGTAATATATCTGTGATTTAGATGTGCAGAGGGTAAACAAATCCCATCCTGCAGTCACTCATATACATGTAGTGTTCACTTTGGATGTTGTGTGTTTTTGCCTAGTTATTTACTCTATTCAGATCAGTTAAATCTGTCATTTATGTACATTTCTTTTGAGAAAACATATATATTTATTGTCAATTTCAAATAGTACTCAGGTAACTACATTCGCCGTATATCTCATTTTTAGGGGGAGGAATTGATAAAGCACATTTTTTCAGGGGAAGGGGACATTCATCATAGAGTCACAGTTGCAATGTGTGAAAAATTGCGTAGACTCAATGTTATTCAACTTAATAGCAACTTTAAATATGGGATTTTTTCGGGCCCCTCCTTTAGAAAAAAGTGTAAATTCCCCCAAATGACAATGAAATAAATAAATATTATCATAAACATTTGGGACCCTATTTTCATTGTCAAATTCTCTAATATCTTTGGCATTCTCATTTATGTCATTGTCTCTGCTATATCCTTTTTCGTCATACATGTACGGTATATCGAGGATATCCTTGTCTCAATGTGCACCAGACGTTCTTTTGAAATTTTGTTGATCTCACTATGACTGATTAAAAGAGAAGCTATTGTAAAGGGAATCAATGGAGAGTGCTCCAAGATTGATTTGTTTACAATAGCTTTCAATCAATATGAATAAACAAGACATAAGGCAAACTGTACAAGTCATTTATTTTACATTTCCCATGAAACATTCAGTAGCTAAAGTATGTCAATTATGTTGTTATTGTATTCATTTTATATTTCTTAAAGGAAACAACTTTGACATCTCAATGTGGAGGTGCCGTGGCCGAGTGGTCTAAGGCGCCTGGTTATACATGGAAAGTCCGGAGTTGATCCCCGGCCGCGGCACCTACATGTATGCCCGTGAGCAAGGCATTCAATCTACAATGCTCTTTTATCCTGCTTTCAAATAAATGGAAATGCTATTTGCATTATTGGTAATTAGGTGTGCACTTTTTAAAAAAAGAAAGAAAAACTTGGACACCTCTTTCCACTTTTGTGTACATTTGTATAAGTTTTGCTTTTTACTTTTTGTGTCTGTTTTGTTTGTTAAACTTTTTTAAAAAGTTATCTTTAAAGAATTGCAACATTAAAAATGACATAATCCGTGTTGTGTAACTTTTTAGGCTACAAAAAGATATTTTTCTGTAAGCAATAACAAAATTCAAAACCAGCAACCACTAGTTTACACTGATACATGTACACACTAAAACTCCTTACATACAGTAGAATACCGAGCTTTATCACACTGTAAAACAAAAATCATATTGTAATAAGATACAATGGTATGTAAAAAGTTAAACCCCGGGAGAAATATTTGTTTATGTTTTAATATGATTATTCAATTTCCAGGAACATGATTTGAGTTTGTGTGGACTAAGATCCTATGTGTGTTTGGGTATGTACATGTATGCAGTATGGATTTTATCTGTTTGTGTTTCTACTATGAGTTTTTTTATTCTAATTATTTCAGAACACTATTTTCATTTGTTGAAGTTGAATACTAAAATCATTGAAAAGAAATAATTGTTAATCATATTTCCCGTATTTGACATATTTACCGGACGCCCATCTTATTTACCGGACGGTATTTACCACCGGTAATTACCGCTACCGGTATTTACCGCCCAACCCTGGATCTCCGGATTGCATGAAACCCATGTGCTGCAGATAACTGTTTTATGAAAAAAGGCGAAATTTTGAAATGGCATTACTTTCCGATTTCATATTCGATTCTGACAAAATTTTCAGCATTATGCTTTTTTTCTTGCTCTCTTTTAAAAATTCAAATCGACTTTTTGCTGGAAATGATTTGAAATTTAAAGCGGCGTCGAAGGTCTTCATAAGTTCATAAGTTCATTTATTACAGTCCATTTGTATGGAAATTTGCTTTCCACCAGCATTACAAACACATAAAACACAATATACACAAGCTGTGAGTACATATACATAAGGACAGACAGCAAATGCAAAATAGACAACAAAAATATGATTCCACATTAGAGGTCGTGACATGTTGAGAACGGATTCTCATTTAACTGTGATCATTATTTGTTCTGATGTAACAGAAATGTTTTATGTAATTTCCCTTGTACTATTCATTGTTATCATTATTATTATTATTTATTTATTTATTTTTTAGATTATTGTTATCCATTAGATGTAACGTACATTGGTAGGTGAAGCTGTTTTAAGAAGATTCATACAATGTGTGTGTGTGTGGGGGGGAAGATTCCATTAAAAATCGTGTATGTGCGTGGGTAGCTGAGTATGTAGGTATATTACGTATCAATGAATATGTAGGCATAAATGGGTTTGTGTGTAGCGACGTTTCAGGAGTGCAGAACATGGTACACTCTAAAAAATGAAGTGCTAATTCAGCTCTTAAAGAGCGTTTATAGTGACTGCACTTCAGAGTGCTGATTTTTCCCGTTCAAATTAGACAAATCAGCACTCCTAAGTGCAGTCATTATACACGCTCTTTAAGAGCTGAATTAGCACTTCATTTTTTAGAGTGTATATGGGGCAAAATAATTGTCTTAAAAGAAGAAAATAATGTTTCCAACATGAAAACAATGAAAGTCTATGACAGATTATCTTTATAGAAAACAACCCATGTTATCGTTTTTGCTTTGCACTTTTCTTTGTTCGTCGTCGAACTCCAAGTACCCCGTCAATAAATCGGTTTGTGTATGTGTGTATACATGTAAGCATGATTATGCACCTATTGAATGGTTGTACAAATAACCTCGTTATTTTTTTATATAACAGGTTACCAAATGACGCGAGGCACACACACAAAAAATCACTCTTCGAAATGGATTTCACCGTATTCTGATTATGATAATGATAGTTATGATGATAATGATAACTGTAAACTAAGTTGATAGAAAGAATATCAGTACATTAAAAAAAGTTCGAAGCCCGTGGGTTGGCGACTTTGCCGCACAGCCCCCCCCCCCCCACCTGTAAAGGCTGAGCGTTGTTGGAGCGGTCGTTGAGCGGTAGGGAAAGAGGGTCGAATTTCGCTCTCAAAATTGGGGGAAAAAATCGATAACATCGAAAACAAATTTCAAAACAACAATCGAAATCGAAAATGGTAAACGGTAGCGAGCGGTGATTTTTTTTCTCTCCGCTCCAACAACGCTCGGGCGGTGTGACCATGCCTTAAAGTCGACAGGGGGGGGGGGGAGGACGCATCCCCATCTCTGGCTATCTGCGACCGCTAGATGGACAATCAAGAGCAAGATAATATTATATCAAATTGTATCAAGAGGGAGGTTATTTGGAATTTCCTTCCCAACTCTATGAACACATGGGACAACCAATTTTCGAAGAAACCCGGTAAGGAAAAAGTGAAGATGGTTTGAATGACTTTTTATTGCTACAGGTTTGAATGTATGACAAATATTCTGGAATAGCCCCTCTTGCACAATAAAGCCATGCAGTAAGCCATGCAGTATTACGTACCTCTTTCGAAGGGCACAGATGGAGTCCATATGTCCCAATATGGTGTACTTGCTGAAAAAGAAAATGTGTTCAATAACAATACTAACCCTGTGTAGCTGATATTGTCTAAACACAATGTACCTTATTGAATTCAAGAAAAATAATGTTCACACTATCATTCCGCGACTGGATTTGACTTTGATTCATTTTAATTACTCCAATCTATACTGTACAACGAAAACAATTATAACACTAGAATTTTAATTCGTCATGAGGACGAATTAGGTGATCTGTCTCTGATTTTATGAACACGAAGACAATCAGCATGTTTATTGAGATAAATATGATCATCATGATGAAAACTGAACTTTTCTTACGAAAAGAATATGTTGAATACTCTTGAAAAAGAGGGAAATGAGAATATGTGAAATACATGTAGGTGTAGGCGATACACATTGTACATGTTATAGGCTTATTAAAAACGATTTTAATCTACTTAATTGTGCGATATTTGAACTTATATACCTTGTAATGGTGATTAAGGAACATTTGCGAAATGTTGAAAAGAAAAAAAAAGAAAAAAAAAATTATGTCCACTTTTGGGTTCGAACCGGGGACCCTAAGGACGCAAGTCTGATGCCTTACCCATTGAGCTACACGCTTCCCATAGACTTAACACATAAGCAAAACGAGAAGATCTGAAATCCAATTTTGCAAGTGAAATACGGGCATGATTTCGGCAACGATCGGAAAATGGAGACAAAACTTCCGATAGCTTACAATCTCAGCTACAACATACTCAAAGCTCAGAGAAAACCAACATACAGAAATGGAGATATGGCTCGCGAAATAGAGGAATGTAAAATCCAGTTTTGAGAAAATGTCATTTCCCATAGAGATTGCACACAAAATGAGCGAAAATGACATGCCTCTATAACTTGCCATTTTTCAGGATGAGCCATTCCTTTAAAAGTGAATTAAGCCATCAAATTAAGAAGAGCATGTTCTCAGCTACAGCATATTGAAAACTGAGCGAAAATTGACAAATATTTACAGACTAAGAGTCAAATTTGCATAATTATGATGACGTCATAAGTAGCAAAATGGGAATTTTGAGTTCCGACGCCATTTTGATGACGTCATGATAAAATTTCGGGTCAAATGAGACATGAAATCACATCTCCCATCCATACTCTATTCGAATATGAAAAAAAATGGGGGTCAACGGACTACCTTAAGAGCTATAATGAATTTTGTATAGGCATGTTTTTGCACATATATTGTCTATTGTAAGAGCGCGCGCGCGCGCGTGCTGTAAACTTTGGAGGCTAATTCCTTTATTACTTGTCGAAGGTTGATCAAGGTATTAAATTGTTCAGAATTACATTATCGATGCATTGATATGAAAAAAATGGCGATCCTATGTTTTATAGTGCCGTTACGTGCGGGAACGCGCGCGTAACCGTGCGCGCGCGCAAATTTTTGAAATGCTTAAAATCACCTGAAACATACTCTACTTTGGTCAAAAAGCGATTTTGAGCATTTTAAAATTTTGACGCGCGCGTACGCGCACGTCGTGACCTTTACATGACCTTTGATGACATGGACAGTTGACCCTTGACCTGAAGTTAATGTGATGTAAATATGGTTAATTTTTGATAATTGATAATGAAGATACGATTGATAATGTGATTTTACAAAATGGCGTCTAGATGACGTCATGATGACCTTTTGACCTTGAACTTGTTTCGTTCACATGACATGATAAGTCCCCATATCTGATGATATTTTGAAGATAATTGATGATGTAGATTTGGAGATTTTATGGTAACAAGAAAAGGGTGGAAAAATAAAAATTAAGAAATAAATAAAAAAGAAAATTCTTACGAAATTAATAGTTGATCTGTCGATTGACAGATCACCTAATTACAAATATACATATGGACTTGGTACACGTTCATTAACTGCTGTAAATTGTTATTAGAAGTGAAATACATCGAGCTGCAGAACGAACAGCGAAACAACTATATAGGCAGAATGTTGTCTGCATTGATGTGGTCTGAATTTAATCATTAATCTTACGTACCTCTCGTAGTAATGGGAGGGGGGTCGGTTGTTGTTACTCCTGAAAGTAGAAAATTAGAAATTTATGAATATGAAAAATCTGCTTGGCTTCTGGACAACACAAGAATAATGATTGGTATTAGAATGCCAAAGATTCTACTACAAATCGTCAATCTTATGCATGTTTATATTATATATACATATATACCGTGTGAGTAAAAAAAATAATTCAGATGACAGTGATGTCGTAATTCCACAAGAGTTTCATTAAAATCTATTTCGAAATCTATCGAAACCTCTTGTCAGTAATTAACATTATAGTTGTTCAATAAACACCTTTTTTATATCAATTAGTATCAATAAAATATCAATTTCATTGAAAAAGGAATTTTCAAATATGTTTACAAACTCAGACAAGTAGGATTATGACATCATTGGCATCTGGGTTTATTCATTGCAGTCAAATAAAATGATTATGCGTTCGTTACATATTTTCCCCTTAAAATGGTGATTTGTGAGGTGTCAATTTTTTTTATTCACACGGTATATACAAATTACATGTGGTAAAAGTGTATGCATATGGTTCGCCTATGGTTAGTGCGCGCGCGTGCTGTAAACTTTGATGGAGGCTAATTCCTTTATTACTTGTCGTAGAAGGTTGATCAAGGTATCAAATTGTTCAGAATTACATTATCGGTGCATTACTATAAAAAAAAAATGGCGATCCTATGTTTTATAGTGCCGTTACGTGCGGGAACGCGCGCGTAACCGTGCGCGCGCGCAAATTTTTGAAATGCTTAAAATCACCTGAAACATACTCTACTTTGGTCAAAAAGCGATTTTGAGCATTTTAAAATTTTGACGCGCGCGTACGCGCACGTCGTGACCTTTACATGACCTTTGATGACATGGACAGTTGACCCTTGACCTGAAGTTAATGTGATGTAAATATGGTTAATTTTTGATAATTGATAATGAAGATACGATTGATAATGTGATTTTACAAAATGGCGTCTAGATGACGTCATGATGACCTTTTGACCTTGAACTTGTTTCGTTCACATGACATGATAAGTCCCCATATCTGATGATATTTTGAAGATAATTGATGATGTAGATTTGGAGATTTTATGGTAACAAGAAAAGGGTGGAAAAATAAAAATTAAGAAATAAATAAAAAAGAAAATTCTTACGAAATTAATAGTTGATCTGTCGATTGACAGATCACCTAATTACAAATATACATATGGACTTTGTACACGTTCATTAACTGCTGTAAATTGTTATTAGAAGTGAAATACAACGAGCTGCAGAACGAACAGCGAAACAACTATATAGGCAGAATGTTGTCTGCATTGATGTGGTCTGAATTTAATCATTAATCTTACGTACCTCTCGTAGTAATGGGAGGGGGGTGGGTTGTTGTTACTCCTGAAAGTAGAAAATTAGAAATTTATGAATATGAAAAATCTGCTTGGCTTCTGGACAACACAAGAATAATGATTGGTATTAGAATGCCAAAAGATTCTACTACAAATCGTCAATCTTATGCATGTTTATATTATACTGTATATACATATATACCGTGTGAGTAACAAAAAATAATTCAGATGACAGTGATGTCGTAATTCCACAAGAGTTTCATTAAAATCTATTTCGAAATCTATCGAAACCCCTTGTCAGTAATTAACATTATAGTTGTTCAATAAACACCTTTTTAATATCAATTAGTATCAATAAAATATCAATTTCATTGAAAAAGGAATTTTCAAATATGTTTACAAACTCAGACAAGTAGGATTATGACATCATTGGCATCTGGGGTTTATTCATTGCAGTCAAATAAAATGATTATGCGTTCGTTACATATTTTTTCCTTAAAATGGTGATTTGTGAGGTGTCAATTTTTTTTTATTCACACGGTATATACAAATTACATGTGGTAAAAGTGTATGCATATGGTTCGCCATCTAACACTGATTCTAGGAAGGAAAATCACCGAACTTCCTTTGTCCAAATGAGAAGGAAATGTGACTGTGGAACAAATATGGCTATTTTACAGTTTCATGTGATAAATAGGATTTCGTCACAAGATGTTCTCATAAATTCCAATTTATTTTCAAAATGAACATACCCTTTTAGTCGATTTGACATTTTACGAACCTAGAAATGTTCCTTCCGATGAAGTTTTTTTTTCTGAATCGAGTTCCAATGGGGTCCTAGAACAAATTCAGCTTGGTTGCCCAACGTTACCGTTTGGGCAATTTTGCTAATTTGCATAAATCCAAAATGGCCGCCACATGCCATCTTAAAAAACTAACTTTTGAACCCTTTGACCTAAAATGATGAGGAATAACTCCTTTTATGGGTTTAGGTGTGTGTAGAATCCATTTCTATTACTATTTTTGCAATATAAGGTCATCTGCAGGTCAAATCCAATATGGCCGCCAGATGCCATTTTGAAAAATTGAATTTGAACCCCTTGTCCCAGGATGATGAGCAATACCTCTGTTAAGGGGTTTTGGGGTGTGTAGAATCTCTTCCTGCGATCTATTTTGTAATGTAAGGTCATCTTCAGGTCAAATCCAAGATGGCCGCCAGATGACACCATCTTGAAATATTAACTTTTGAGCTGATCCTATATTGCAAAATTATTACCAAAATGGAATCAACATATCAAATAACTCACGAAAAGAGGTATTATTCATGATTCTTGGACAAAGGGTTCAGAAGTTACCCTTTTTCAAAATGGCGGCCATCTTGGATTTCACCTGAATTTGGCCTTATATTGCAAAATATATAGCAGATTCTACACCTCCGAAACCCGTAAAGAGAGATGTCACACGTCATTCTAAGGCAAGGGGATCAAAAGTTATTTTTTTCAAGATGGCATCTTGCGGCCCGCTTTGATTTGACATGAAGATGACCTTATATTGCATAATTGATAACAGAAATCGATTCTACATCCCCCTAAACCCCTAAAAAGAGTAATTCCTCATTTTGGGGGCAAAGGGTTCAAAAGTTACGTCTTTAAGATGGCATGTGGCGGCCATTTTGGATTTATGCAAATTAGGAAAATTGCCCAACGTTTCACGAAATAGGAACACGTTCCCCAAAAAAACTTCATCGGAAAAAAACATTTTTAGGTTGGTGTATTAAGCCTCTGAGACTGTCAAATCGACTACTCTGGGCAGATATAATATGTTCTATCCACTGCCAGTAAACATAAGTCCCTCTGATTTCATCCTTTTTGCGATTTTTTTTAAAGTGCTGTTTCAATACATATCAACACACGTGTCTATGGGGGAATGTTAAGAAAGGAAACAGCTTATTCATAGCAAGACATACACACCCTCACACACAAACACTTAAAAGGAACTAATATGCGCTAAAAGAAACGGTTGGCATCTCTGTATACCGTACATTTTTAACACAATTTAAGTGAGTATACTCATTCTCATAAGAAAAATCAGGAAAAAAGGAATTTTATAACATTTAATTCACAGATTCACAGTACTTTATATCAATATACATTGCAAACGCGTTACATACATGTGCATACTACCCGTGCGTTCTTTTACCAAAGGGTCTTTTGTCTGTGAAATTAAAGCGGCCTGTCATTGACAAATCATGGGAAATTGAATCAATGTGAAATTTGCAAAAGGCCAATTAACTTGCATGATATAATCCGTCCGTCATGAGAACCTGTCGGACTAATGCGACAAAAGCTCGGACAGCACAAATTTGACCGAATTCGTGATCGTTATTACTTCGGGTTGTCGCAATTCTAGTTTCCAACAATCCCAATTCCTAGACTCTTAGCAGGTCCCTTGATAGCTAAACAAAAAATGAATATCCTCTGTGAAGTCATATGTTTAAAAGTGAAAACATGCAGTATACTTCTGGTTGGTTAGTCTACTAACTATTGCATAACACCCCCAGGCATGCAGCCGAGTGAAAGACTTGAGTCCCTTCTCTGTTCTGAGATTGGCCTTGATTTCCCCATGATTTGTCAATGGTAGGTCGCTTTAAAGTAGAAGTGATGGAATGAATGAGTGGGACTTACGATCTGTATTCCACCACCACCATGGATTCGTTTGTGGTTGCCACCAACTGTCTGTTGTTGTCTCAGGACCTGCAGCAAATTCAAATCATAAAAGGAATAGCATAGATCCTTGCTAATGATGTTGCCCTACGTAACCGATGTAAGCATGGTAAGGGAACATAGGTAAGAGGCTTTTCCCGAAAGTATTTATTCCTGCCAGGGAATATGCCATCACCGCTTTTGGAAGAATCGGGGTAGAGGAAGGAAAAAACGGGAAGGTGGGTGAATGAAAGTAAGGGAAAAAAAGGAGCCAGAAAAAGGTAAATGAAGAAAGGGAACGAAATCTTCATTTCTTAACCCTATCTAGGCCGGGGTATTTTGGGAGTTCCTATGGCCGGGGGGGGGGGGGGGCTCCCAGGCCCCCCTTAAGATCTCGGCCATCGACCGCGCGATCACGCCGAAAATTGGCACGCGGGTTGCCTTGGACATAATCTACAAGATTGTATAGTAATTTATTTCATGCGAATTGTAATTAAGTGATTATGCTAATTTATGCGTTATTAGTATGCGAAATCATACTTTTTCCTCTAACTCCCTAAATAAAGCTCCAAATGGACTAATTATTGGTATAGAAACTCTTTATGGTGTCCTTAGCAAGTGTACATGAAAAAAATGTGATATCAAATCGTTTTCTTATGTATTATATTGTTTTTTGCAATTTCTTATGTATTTCTTTGTTTTTTGACCTTTTGTTTTTCATTGTTTTTTCAATGAAATTTGTTGGGGACTCTTCTGTGATAATAAAAAGCATAAAATGAATACATTTAGACAAGCAAAACTAAAAATAATCATACATTTATGAATTTTGGTTGAAAACACAATTTGCATTGACTTTGTACACGAAATCACGTTTTTGAGCAATTTTTGGTCTGACATGCACTTACATAATGTTGCGTAATTTCGGAACCACATACCCGGGTGACGCAAAATTGGTCTCAAAAGTTGCGCAAGACTTGAAAGTAAAAAGTCAGCGAGCGGCGCGGTCAAAAAATTTTGCACGGCGAAAATACCGCGCGATTTGTTGAGGGGGGGGGGCCTCCGAGGCCCCCGGCCTAGATAGGGTTAAGCACTGTCTTTCCCTCCTTTCACTGTCTTCTGTTTTCCTTTCCATTTTTTTGACCACCACCGCCCGCCAGAACCCCTCATAAATTCAACTGACTTAGACTTACTATCATTATCCCATTGCCCAGTTGGTTGAGGCGTTGGTGTAGAATCTAGAAAGAAATGACAATGCAGAGAAATATAACCGAAAAGGGTATATATATATATATATATATATATATATATATATATATATATATATATACATATATATATATACATATATATATAGTAAATAGTGGTAGTAAAATACGAGCTGTGATTGGCTGGATTGGTACCACGTGACCTCCCTTCAAAAAGTTATATTGTACATATGTACAATATAACTTTCGATTTTTGGATGGCAAGAACCCGTGTTATATGAATGGGGAGAATATCGATTAATTTGTTTTCAATCGATATATTTGTATATCGATTTCCCAAAGTAGCATTTTTATAATTTCCGATCGCAGATAGAAATACAAATTTACGTGGTTTAACCCCTTGCAGCAGACGACAAATTTTGAGTATCGATAGCTATCATGCCTATCGTAGGTGAACATTATCGGACACTTTTTCTGTCAATTCTTCACCGGCGAACAATTTCGCGAAGAACTGCAAAATGGATAATAATTGCCGATTTCCTTCCCTTACGGAAGAGGATCTTGCTTCCATTATGGATGACAAGGATTCCACGCGGACAAAAGGAGTAATAAGCTACTCTTTGAACATCGTGAGGTCGTATTGTAGGCAGAAAGAAGTGGATTTTGCAGTACTAACTGAGCGATGCAGTGCCCCAGAACTGAACGATTTTCTACGGTCTTTCTACGCCGAGCTCCGCCAAGGTAACGGGGAGTCTTATGCGAAGAGGTCGATGATCACTCTTCGGTACGGTTTGCAGTGTCACTTTTTGAAGCACCGTCAATTCGATATCTGTAAAGATGCTGCATTCGATGAATGTAATGAAATGTTCAAAGCCATACTCCACAAATTGAAGGCTGAGGGAAAAGGTGCAATTCGACATAAGGACCCGGTTACACCTGAGGACATAAATAAAATCAGGAGTCTTTTGACCTGACCGTACCAAAGGATTTGCAGAATAAGGTGTTCTTAGACCTCATGTTACATCTCTGCAACCGGGGCAGGGAGAATCTTCGCCAAATGAAGAAAGATGATTTCGCTGTACAGACAGATTCAGCTAATCAACGATATGTCCATGTTGTTCGAGATATGATTACCAAGAACCATCGCGGCGAACCTAATCACGATGAAGAAAGCCAGGGTGGACGGATGTATGCAACTGGTAAAGTCTGAATGCCCTGTAAACTCGTTTCTTGAATATCTCTCTCACCTGAATGAAAACTGTGATGCACTATGGCAGCGACCAAAGGCAAGAAGGCCTGCTCAGTCAGCTAGCCCTTGGTATGACAATGTACCTGTGGGTTTACATACACTTGGAAACAAGATGTCAGTGATATCGAAACAAGCACAATGCTCGAAAGTGTACACCAATCACTGCCTCCGTGCCACGGCCATAAACAAACTTGATAATGCTGGCTTTGAAGCTCGCCACATAATGGCAATTTCTGGCCATCGCTCCGAGAACAGCATCAAACATTACTCAAGAGTTGGAGAGAGTCAAACGAGGAGAATGAGTTTAACCATCGCCAGTAACAATGAAAGACAGCATCATGTTCTTCAACATCTGACTCTGCCAGAGAGGTACTTAGATCTTCTAAGTTTGTCAGGTTCTCTAGCACTGCCACTACTAGCAACGTTCCTCGATCGCCTTCACCACCACAGGAACATGCACAGTCATCACAACTTGTGGTAAACAGTCAGCCGACTTCCTCCCCTATCAATATCAACTCTTCAGTTTCTTCTAGAATGCACCTCCACTTCAACAATTGTAAGGTCAAAATTGTATGTAATAAAAAATAACTAACTTTCAACATACTTACTAGACTAGGTCTAGGCCTAAACTGTCCAGTTAGACCAAGACTTGTGTAAATATTTCTGTCATTCTAAACTTTTGGATTGGAATCTATGGATCTAGACTGTCTATTTGGAGTTCATTATTTTGGAGTTCATTGTTTGGAGTTAATTGTTTGGATGTATGCATGTACATCATTTTCCCCTCATTTTAGCTTTATTGATTCAAGAATGACAGAATCTTACCGGAGCATGTAGGAGGTGAGGGGGAGAGGGTCCCGTTATCACAAGTGAGTTCTGTAGTAATAATGCCCGACCCAGAAGTGTAGCCCGAGTCACAAGCTATAACGGCAGTGGCATCGTGTTCGACGGTAACATTCATTGTCTGATTTGAATTAGGTACCGCTACAAGAGCACAATTTTCTGTATGGGTAGAAATGAGTATAAAGGAGGGATGAAATGTGCGCCATCAAGTCATGTAAATTTATCTCGACGATGAAGGAAGGGGTATGGGGTTTTTGGAGGTGATTTGTGCAAGAGTGGTCCTTGCCTTCTTAAATCACTGTGACATCACATATGCAGTCAGTTTGAAGTCTTCATGGGTATAGTGATTACCAATGTTTATAACTTTAATATGTTCACAACTTTGTTATGGTTTGTCCGATATTGTTCAAACTTTGACCTATAAACTTGTCTGATTTTTCATTTTCCTCTAAAAACAAGTGTTTATTTGGGTTTGATTCCCCTTTATAACGTCATATAATAGCGCAGGGTATTAATCACCTTAAATAATATTTATAGGCTGTTTTTGGGGGAGGCGGAGAAGGTCCTTAAAAACTGACAACATAAAAATATAGAAGGTTAAAGGCCATGACCATGAGGAACTTAAACACTCTTAAAAAAACACCCCTTACATTTTTTTTTTTTGGGGGGGGGCTTTAGAAAATTGCCACATAAAGATTAAAATGAAATTATAACGACTAGGAACTTAACCCCATCCCCCCCAAAAAAGGGAAATCCTTTACACTTCAGCATATTAATTTAAAGCCTCAAACATTCTGCTTTGAAAAAAAAAGTTTCCGGTGTCCAATTAATCAATGTTTTATTTGAAGCATGAAGCAGGGGCTGTCACAGAAATATACTGAAAAAATTAAATGAAAGAAAATATAAGGCTAAAATATATTGTGCACATAAGTATATTTTTGATATGGTATGTTACTGAGTCATGGATTTGCAAGTGAATTTCTAAAACAAGTGCAGATATTTTTGTATATATTTATATTTCTATAATAATTAGTTGCATGATTAAAGGTACACTTTAAAATATGTCAGAAAAAATATACTTAGAGAGAGACAGGAAACAGAAGGAGATGGCATGGTGAAGCTCAAAATCAAGAGTGATGTGAAAGTTAAAAAGAAAGAGTGGGAAACGGAATATGAATATGAATAAAAGACTGAGTAGGAGAATATAAATAAACAATGGTTAATTGGGTACTGTAAACAATTTTTTTATCAAATCAGAATGCATTAAGCTTCAAATGAATGGTCTGAAGTGCAAAGGACTCTTCTTACCTTTGAAGGGGGGGGGGGGGCATTTTCTGCTAAAAAGTATTATCAGCCCCCTAGTTTTTCCCGTGGGGGGGGGGGTTAAGTTCCTAGTCATAATCCTTTAACTGTAATTTTAATGAGGTCATTTTCTAAAGACCCATCCCCCCTCCCAAAAAAGAGTAATGTCTAGCTTTAAAAATGCATTGACCCCTGAGGGACAAAGGTGTAGACTGGTTTGAGCATGGGGAAGTAGAACTAAAAGTGGTATGGGGAGGGGTGAACATCTTGGGGAGGGGGAACTAAGGTTTGGAAAAATCAGCTGTTGAAAGTAGAAGGGGTACACATTTTGTTTTGCTTGCCAGTGTTGGAACTCCTCAGCTTCAGCAGGTTTCATATTCACCCAGTGTACCTCCAGCCTATATGCCCTTAAGGGGATGCGTTTTTTAAGAGTGTTTATTATTTTTATGTTTCTAATGGCCACTGCATTTAACCTTCTTTGATGTCAGATTTAAAGGACTAATCCTGCCCCTTCCCCTCAAACCAGAAATATTAATGAAGGTGATTAAATACCCCCACATTTTAATGCAGAGAAGACATTTAGAATTTTATATGAATCTTTACCCTAAGATGAATATTTCTTCCAATTTTTATGAGCACTGACTAAAAACAGGGGAAGAAGTTTGATCCACAAGTTTTCCTACATTTCTGGCTGTCATACATGTATGTGGCTACCCTGGTAATGCACTCTCTGACAAATGCAAAAAAAAAAAGGTTCTTGCACATCTTTACCACAAGGCCAATGTGTGAGCCAAATTTCACGAGAATTGGTTAAAAACTGATGAAGTAGTTCAAATTTCAAGTTTTTTACCTAAATTTTGCCATATAATATGTTGTTCCCATGGCAACACAATTTTGGAAACACACACAAAAAGTGCCTTGTACATCTTTACTTCAATACCAATGTGTGTGCCAAATTTCATGAAAATTGATTGAAAACTGATGAAACAGTTTGAATCGTAAGGTTTTTTCCCCAATTTTCACCAGATAATATGTTGTTACCATGGCAACAAGATTTCTGAAAGACACACAAAAGTGTGTCTTAGACATCTTCACCTCAAGACCAATGTGTGTGCCAAATTTCATGAGAATCGGTTAAAAACAGAGGAAGTGGTTCTAACTGCAAGATTTTTACCTTATTTTTGCAATAATACACTGTTACCATGGCAACACAATTTCCAACACATGCAAAAAATGTGTCTTGCACACCTTTACCCCAAGACCAAAATATGTACACACACACCAACATTCAACCCCCTCCACCGTCACCCTTCGGCTTGGTTAGCATCTGCTTTAAATATTTGGTGCATTGAGATGCGAGGACAAACAGAAGATCTGTTCAAAAAGGGTCTGAATTCAAGAACTAATCCGATGCAAAATAATGCACTGCTATTGAGTTTTGCACTAGCGTAGGTTGACGCACTACTAGTCTATATATCAGACAAATCTGAACTCATAAATTCTGACATTTTCACCCATTTTTTCACTGTTCCTGCAGCCAGATTTTTTGGAGCATACCCCATTCTTAATTCTTATACATAAACAAAGGTCTGGAGAAAAAATCATGCTTTTGTCCACCGTGTCCACAAGTAGGGCATTTTTGACGCTAACAGACCAGACTATAATTTAACATTTGAAGGGAGGAATAAAACCTTGTTTCACATTAAATTGAGGTGAAAATTATGAAATTTAATATAATAATATAATGAAATACAAAAAAGTAGTGAGTGGGTGACGTGATCGGTTCCCTCATTTGCATACCGACCAGGATGTGCTAGCCATTGTGTATTTAAACGAAACTTATTATGTATGTCGTTATTTTCTCTCTTTTTTTAACATCCGATTTTGATGACACTTTCGATTTTATTTCTGTTGGATTTTTCTCCTTTTTATTCCAGTTAGCTTTTTGTTGAGGTGGAGTTGTCCTTTAACATTGAACATCTCATTTCTACCATTGGTTTTCAATGTTTTGTATTGGGTTTATTTCGATGGATAACTAGAACCCCATGGTTAACTGATTTCAAACTTGAAATAGTGTTTTTGGTATGGTGTTTCTGACTTCCGTCTTTCAAACGGAGGGCCGCGCGCGCGTTTCAGAACAAATTTATCTACATTTATTTCATGTACCTTCTGTCTAATTAACAATCATTCCAATGAATCGGTTTCCATTAAGTCAAATATTGTTTATTTCATTCGATCTCAATGGATTTCAAAATGATGATTTGCACATTGCAAATTTGCAATGATCTTAAACTATTAAACTTTGGAAGAGGGGCGGGGGATTCAGAATGCAGAATTTCAAAGATTCCGTTGGTTGTGGTTTTTTTTAAAATCTTTGTTGAAGATGATGCCCCATTTCCCAATGGTATCGTGGTGTTGCCATATAGCTAGTATGTCCACATCTCACGGACGGTCGTGTATGAAACTAATTGATATTTTAAATCAATAGGGAAAGCAACCTCGTACATTATAAGTTAGAGATTTCCATTTATTTCCAATTGGTCTAATGCCAATCGTCTAATTACCAACTCGTCTACTATCATTTGGTCTATCATCAATTCGTCCACTATTCACATGGTCTAATTGCCATTTCGTCCTCTCACCATTTCGTTTAATAACCATTTTCGTCTGATAGCCATTTAGTTCATAGACCATTTTGGTCTTAATTAGAAGACTGTTAATTGGGCGAAATGAATGGGGATATTAAAGACGAAGTGATTATTGGACCAAATGGTAGTTAGACGAAATGTTTATGGATGGAATGACATTAGACTAAATGAAGGTAGACCATATGGTGAGTGGACGAGTTGGCAGTGGACGAATTGGCCGTTTACCGAGATTTTGATATCTACCTAATAGCGAGTTTTCTCTCAGAGACGCGGACTGAAACTTACAACACAGTAAATGCATTCAACTGCCGGTCAACTGCCCATTGAATTCAAAATCTCACGAAGAAGACTTTGACGAGGGTCGGCGAAACAGCAGTTTCGTCCGCGAATCTGGACAAACGACGCATTTGCGATTTTCGTCAGCTCTGAAACGACACGTCGATCGATACTGCTGTTCCTATTAACCGACACTCGACGGGGGCCTGACTTTTTTTTTTTGAAAAGTGGATGCTGGTCTGGAAAAAAAATCGCTCCGAATTAAAATAATTTTGTCCAATTTCTATATTTTAGCATACCCACCTCAGCCCCCCATCCTCCCAGGGCAATAACCATCGACAAAGCTTCATTGCGATTTGACTCGCATTTCCAATGCATTTGCTGCGCAATAGAATTCATTCCGCGCTGCTGTGCGACAACTCATCATCTTCTTCGAGAGATTTTGAATTCAATTGGAATGCACATTAGGGAAAAAATCTAGTTGAAATTAAGTCACCTTAATAATTTCTATTTGAATGTGCGACAAATATGTAAATGCCATCAAAGTAGAAGGATTAATTACCATTTTCGCAGTTTGTGCCTGTGAAGTCTGATGTACAGTTGCAGGTTGATGTACTGGCGTTACAGGTTCCTCCATTCAAGCAATCGCTGTCCATAGAACACATTGCTATAAATATACAAGGTATAAAATGGCAGAGAGTCTAATTAATCAAGGAGTCAATTATTGTTCGTTATAAAATCTATACAACTGGACTTCGGGGTACTCTGATCAATAAACCTAGGTTTAACCTTAATATAAACTATAATTCAAAACTACACTCCTATGGAATGATTAAAATCCATCATTTATTGTTCGAAATATAAATATAAATACAACAAATAATCGTTTATTTATTGTTCGAAATAGAAATACTAAAAAAAAAAATCGTTGTGCCCAATATTGATCGTGGGTCCGGCTCTATCCCTTCAATCGTTGAACACCAAACAGGATTGCAGCAATTCCCTTCTTTTAACGTCTTTTGGTGTGACGCGACCGGGGTTTGAACCCCGACCTCCCGGTTGTAAGACGAACCCTCTACCAACACACCGGTGATTTTAGGCTCCATTATATTCAGGTGATTTATAATTATGTCAATCAATTCATTAAAATTAATTATATTTTTTTTATTTTGGTCCCTTTTCATGTCTCAATTGATTTCTTGAAAACTTTTTGCACGAGGCTAAAAATAATCTTTAATGATGATGATGACACTCCCTAAATAGTGTGGTGTATAAGTTAACCCAGGTATTAAATCCTTGCCATTTCTTCAACTTGGATATGTCTTGTAACAGGAAATCATCAATGCAAATTGCTTGACATCATAATACAAACAATAGTTCATCTGTCTGTTCAAACTTGAATAACACATTTGACATGTTTGAGTATAATCAAATAGCGCCATCTTTCGGTATTAACTTTTTAGCCAGCTGTACATGGCAAATGACACGTCACTCCACTTTGTCGGAATCACAGGCGAAACCTATAATCATAAAACATAATTTATATGCATTCCGATTCGTCCAGAATTGCAATAAATTCAGTTATTATTATTATTTGTTTGTTTGTTTCAATTATCTGTACTTACTATTTGGGGCTTTGTCAACTTTGGCCTAACCATAATATACAATATACTTGTTCATCGACGCGGAGTTTACGCCTTTAGGAAAAAATAACATCTTGTCTAATATCCAGTCAATCCATTAAATCTACTGACAAGTTGGTCCGTAGACCATTTGGTAATTAGGTCAAACCTCCATAATTATGTTATAATTGACATTTTATTATTATTATTATAAAGTCCTTATTATAAAGGCCTTGAGGTCTAATGGCCGAACAGACCTTGTATTTTCGTTTGGTGCCGTACCGTGAAATATACATGGATCTACATTGAAGACGATCATTTACAAAGATTTTTGATAATCAGATCAATTATAGCTTGAAATATAAGTGAGCCTTCTCTTTTGTGTTTAGTTATGATATGAAAAAAAAATGTTTTTGTGTTCAAGTAGGATGATCATTATGCAGTTAATTCATCATGCGCAGACATCGTTTCACGAACACACGCTAAACTCTCAGCACAATTTTCAGCATTTCTGGAATTTGTTAAGCTAAGTAATTGTAATGGATTTAGACAATTATTTTATTTTGCCCTTGATAATAACAATAATAATAATAATAGGCATTTATATAGCGCCATCTATCTAGAATTATTCTATTCCGAGGCGCGTTGTTGTTATTATTACCCCGGCTTTAGCTCGAGCTGCCTTTCAGCGCTCATGCATTCAAGGAATTAATCCTGCCGGGTACCCATTCACCTCACCTGGGTCGAGTGCAGCACAATGTGGATAAATTTCTTGCTGAAGAAAATTACGCCATGGCCGGGATTCGAACCCACGACCCTCTATTTCAAAGTCAGAAGACTTATCCACTGGACAACAACGCTCCAACGCCCTTAACACCCCCCCCCCACAAAAAAGTTGTCTTTCACTGACTTTGAATTCTGTAGTTTTCTTAATTTTTATGAGACCTGAATTAATATGATCAATTAGTCTTATCATGGGAATCTTATCAATCACAAAAATCCTTGGGGGCTAAGTCTATGAATAAAAGATAACAACAACAAATGTACCTGGTACTGTTTGTGCATGGTGAACAAGAAACACAATCACGGCGAGTGCCGCAAAGAGATTCACGGACCCCATACTGAGGGCGCCCTTCTGAAATTTCTCAACCAGATGCAGTCTCCGATCCTGTGGAAAAAAGGGTATAATAAAAAAAAATATCTGTAAATAGTTAAAAGCGATAGTATTGATAAATGATAATAATATTAATATGCAACAATACCATGGTTACATTTGCTCTTCGGCGGCCGTGCGGCAAGTCGAAAACAGCAGTTTTGACATTTCACGATCTCTCTCTTTATTAATAAAGGGGACTTTAGACATTTCCTTTTTAATGTCCAGAGTTTTAGGATTGCGATTTCAGTATTCTCTTTTATTCTTGTTATAAGCGCTTTGGGTCATTCTGGAAAAAGCACAGTGCATAAATGATAATAATAATGATGATAATAATATTAATGATAATAATAATAATAGCAATAATAATAATACAAATGTTTCTATGCGCGAAGCAATAAGGATATTTTTTTTAGAGGTATCCCCTTTCTGAAGAAGGTTTTACGTGAAAATATTTCATTTGATATCTCTCAAAAATTTACTATTACTTGACGTCAATTATCATGATTATAGAAAAATGTTCTATTCCATTAATTACGTAACAGATCATGACGGCACTGGCCCTAATCCACGTACTGCCAACACAAATTCTCAATTTCATTTCTTCGTTCTGCATTTAAAATACTCAAGTTCAATAATACTTTCTGAAAGAGCTTCCTATCGCTCCCCCACCCAAAACTGAATTAAATTGGCCTAATTTTTCGCGCGTTCGCTCCACTCCCGCGCTCAATCTATTAAAAAAAATTCTCGTGACAAAACAGGTGCGTAGCTAGGGGGCGGTTGGGCGGTCGTCCCCCCCCCACACTCCCAAGAAGAAAAAAAGGGGGAGGAGAAAAAGAACAAGCGAAAGGAATAGCTGAAATAAATAAAATTGAATAGCTTTGTTTTTTCCTTCTGTTTTGGTCAAAAGAATAAAAACCTAAACAGGACAATTCCTCTCTTCATACAAAATTTTGCTTCCGCGCTCCGCGCAGGAAAAATACCAAAATTTCCATTCCCTTTTGTTTCCCACACCTTATTTTCTACTCCGTTTTTCCCTTCCAGACTGTGGGAATCGCGTATTCTTGCCAGAAATTATAAAGTATACATGGGTGTAAAGAGTATATGAAAAGTATTTTGTTTCTAATTGCATTGACACAAAATATTGGCTCTTCCGTTCGGAGCGGGTAAACATCACCGGTCACTTCCCGAGTCCCCAAATGCTATTTCTTCCGCATTTCAGCAAGTTATTTATTTGCCCTAAAGACGGTTTTCCACTAGGGCGCGGACAAGACCAGGAAGGGCTGCAGAAGCTACTTTTGTCATTTCGGCATGCTGTCCGCAACCAAATTCCGTAAAAGATTATGCAAGTGATCTTGTCCTAGGACACAACCAGGACTGTCTGCGTATTGTCGTAGGACCCTCCTGGGACTGTCCTAGGACAAGATTATCTAAATAAATTTTCGGCGTTCGGTGCGGACAGCATGCAGATCGTATTAGGACAGAACCGGAGACATTAAGGACAACGTCACGAGTGGTAAATTCAAGGACAAGGACAATCGGACAACTTGCGAATACTCCATAAAAATTATCATCCATATATTTTTTTTATGAATTTAGGGGTGTTATTTGGGTTGTCTTCGACTACAAAGACTATATAGGATTTTCTTTTATTTCAAATCAAATTGCATACATTGGTGGACATCCCAGGGGGACAGGGGCGACGCGTCCCCTCACTTTTTGGAAGGGGGGGGGCATTTGATATCAAATGCCCCCCCCCCTCCCCCATATTTGGAACGAGCAAAAAAAGAAAAAAAAATGGAAAGAGAGGGAAAAGAACCAGAAGGGAAAAGAGAAGAGAAAACGAAGAGGAAAATAAGAGGAGAAAGACGAGTGAATTATATAAGATGAGGGGGAGGGGATTTAATGTCACTATGTTAAATTTTCGCTCACGCTTTGTGCTCGCATTGCCTAATCTATGAGATGTATAACTTGCTCAATAGACTTATATTGAGCTTAAAAAATATCAAGTTTTGAAGTAAATATACAAAACATTTCTCTGACATTAAGTTTTCAATTTGTTTGATTTACAAATAGATTTTATAGTTTTCTGTAAAAATGACTATATTTTATGGTCTAAATATGAACTATTTCCGCTCGCGCTGCGCGCTAGCATTATTTGATTTGTCAAAAATAACTATTCTCTTCGTGTATTCCATAATTTTTTAAGAAAAATATCCCTTTTTAGGATGGTCTGATTGTGTATAGTATCAGCAAAAGCTGCTCGCTTGCATTTTAATCGGGGAGTTATGTATACCTGTATCAATTGTAACAAATTATTTTAAAGTCCTCTTTTATGACAGTTTATTAAAATTTTCGGCTCACATTTTGCGCTCGCATTATTTTTGTTAGAAATATATCAATCCATGTATCTAATTCATGATTACAAAATGTCCAGTTATCTGACCTTAATATCAATTTCGCGCCCTCATTTGATTAATAAGTAATGTAACAATATTTTCATGATTTCCTAATAATCATTGTCCGTTTTTTTTTCAGAATGGAATATCGACAAGTTTCATCTCTCGCTTAGGAAGATAGTCATCATAGTCATATGAAGACGAAAAATGTCCCAGTCGCAACTCAAAATATTATGTAATGATCAAAATATAAACTTGAGCTTCGCACTCGCATCATTTATTAAGCGAGATCAATATCCAATTCGTAACTGCGCTTAATTTTTCTTTTTAGATCTGAAAATCAAATATCTTTAGCTCGCTCATCGCGCTCTTATTATTGATATTATAATAAAGAATGTAATTAGAATGTCCAGATTCTAGGTCTGGATCTAAACACACGCACGCATGTTTATTTAGATACGAATCTTGTGCCAGTTTCAGATCAGATTACCATATATTATTATTAATGTAGGAATATTATCCAACTATCCAATTATCCATCCTTTTCCTGATTTACAAAACGTGAGATGTCGAATTTCGTTTCGTTTCGGCTCGCGCTTCGCGTTCACATCAAGTGTATAGTCATACTCCTTTCCTGTTCATGCTTTTAAAAGGTGCTTAGAATACCCAGTATTTAGGTAGGAATGTAAAAAAAGAAATTCAGCTCGCGCTTCGCGCTCGCATTAATTGATAGTTGAAACATGTAGGATAAAGGAAAGTGTGTTAGCGGTGTAATGTAGTATTCACTTTTTGAAAGCAGATTTTGTGCATTTTTATACATAACAATAAATTATCTCGGATCTTGATTTTTTTCAACTAAGGTAACTTTAAAAAGACTGCATATGTTCATAGCAAAGTCGGGACTCTCTTTATAACATTACTTTCTTATAATTTTTCTACAAATTTATACATAATCATATATTACAACAGAGGAAGAAAACAGGAAGTTAGGATGCAAATTGCATTCGACAGGCACGTGCGGATCAAGGGCTCAGGTGGTCTTGCTCCCCCTTTAAAAAAATTCAAACAGAAGAAAAATAAGTGAAATGAATGGGAAAATTAAAAAATGATATGGTGGAAAAGAAAAAGGGGGTGCCGTGCTGATGCGGCCCTCCTCTCCCTGCTGCTGGCTTACCCCTCCCAGTATTAAAGAGATATACAAACAGCACAAAAGAAATAGGAATAAACGAAGGAGATGAATGAAATAAGGTGAAATAGAATCGAGGAAAAAAAATCGCGATAATGAACAGAAAATAATTGATCGAGATTATGAAAGTGTAAAATTAGAAATATCAGTTTTAATTTTAGATTAAAATGTAAATCCAGTGTCTAATCACCTTTGCCTCCTCTTGTACCAATTGAAATAGACTAAGTAAGAAAATGTAAATGGGCAATTCCAGGAGGCCGAATGCGATCGCTACGCCCTATTGACTGCGTAAAAATAGGAAAAATGGAGTAACCAAAGAAGAGGGGGAAAAAAGGAAGAAGAGTGAAGAAATTGACAGACCTGCAGACGGGGAGAATATCTGCGTTTCAGCTAGTTCAATTTGTAAAAGATAATGGTCCATTTCACGCTTCTTGCTTTCAATAGTTTAATCATAAGAAGATTGTGCACGCTGTTCATTTTTTTACGAAAAATACTTAGGCCTTTTCTTTTTCGTCCTTGATGTTTGAAAGAAGTAAGTTCGCGCTTCGCGCTCATATTTTATGTTTATGAGAAACATGCTCTGTGCACGACTTTTTTCAGGAAGGCCTATTTTTTTGTAAAGAGTCGTGGTGTAGTGGTTCTGACTCCCGCCTTGTAAACGGAGATTCTTTAAACGTATATACAACAGACATTTTATTAGGTGAGATGATACAACAACGATCACCACTGCGTCATCTTGACAGCAGCCATAACTTTCTCCATACAAGTAGTCACGTGTAATAACAAAGTATAGTCTACGCTTGCAGACCTTTATCAGTTATCACCACACCTCCCTTTCTTTAAAGAGGTTTATATACACATATATAATACTTCTTAAACTACAGAGTGACAGGGTGGACTACCTGTACACTTACAACAGTACTAGGGGATTATTCTGCCCCTTAAAGCTGGAGTACTGTCGCTGTCAAATATTTTAACATGCAACATTACAGTTCATATATATTTCATTTTTTGCTGTTTGTATGATGCGACAATTCGTTGAACCGGTAGAGACATCTGTTGAGTTGAGTTTTGTGATAGCGATAAATTCAATCCCGTATTGCTGATTAACTTTAACATGCAAATTTATATCATGCACATGCAATCATGCAGTTATCATGGGGTTGTATTAGAGTTCAAACCATTTACAGTTTCAAAGTTATTTTTTGAACTCATGTGGCTATTTACAAAACGAAACGCGAAAGTTTTTCTGTCTAGTTCGCTTTCCTCTTTTTACAAGTTTAAACGATCTGGCGGTTTAACGACTCGTCCGCTTCTGGTTGTTCGGGATGGTGACGAAGATGCACGAACATCAGATGCTGGTTCCGCTTCTGTGCTGTCATCTAGCTCGAAGTCATCCTGTGTTGGTAATGGAATAGACTCGGCTTGGTGTCTGGGATCTGGCCTGAGGTGACGTCTGTTTCTGCGACGTATCTCGCCTGTAGCTGTTTCAATTTGGCATGTCTATTACCACATCTTGTACATGTTTTATTGTTAGTACGATCTTTAGGTTTTGTTGGTCTTGTTTGGATGAGCAGAAGGTAAAACAAAAAGAGCGATTCGATAAACATGCTCATGACTTGCCAAAGCTAAAACCTGGAGATCATGTGATACTCCAAGACATGAAAACTAATACCTGGTCACAACATGGTATCATAAAGTCTGTCAATAATCATAACAGATCATACCAAATTGACAGCGGCCATAACTTTCTCCATACAAGTAGTCACGTGTAATAACAAAGTATAGTCTACGCTTGCAGACCTTTATCAGTTATCACCATAGGAGAGTCGTGTGTTCGATTCTCACCGCGGTCTAAACCGTCCTTTGGCAAGACGTACTGCATACCTTGCCACTCTCCACCCAGGTGCTAAATGGGTACCCGGTTGGAAGCGAAAGTTATTGTATGCTTGAATTTGCCAGCGCCATTTTCAGACCGTGATGAATGCAAGGAATGCTTCCCAGGGTGTGGAAATTGTGCACTTTTCATGCGGGATTGAAATGAATCCTGGGGTAAATCGTTTGCCACTGCTGTAAATCTTTTTGAGCCGTTCTGAGAAAAGCGATATTTATAAACTTGCTACCATTTATTATTATTCCTTATTAATGACACCTCATTCATGATCAAAGTGCTTAAAATGTAATAAGAATATAAACTTGAATTTCAGTTTGGAATCTACACCTGTATTATTAATTTTGTTATGATATTTGTCCTATTTGTAAAGTCAAGCGCTGCCTATACGGTCCTTTTTTCAGTCGAGGACATTAAAATAATCTAGTTCATAATCAAACGTTGCATGAAACATCTTTTTATGTTCAGTACAGAATAAAATAATCTGCTCGCATCATTGCCAGTTTAACTACTGCAAGAAATATTTGAAAAGTCCACTTTTCAGATCAGTAGAAAATGCTTGAAATATTCCTCCTTCAAGTCTGTAACCCCCCCCCCCAAAAAAAAAAAAATCAACTCGTGCTTTGCGCTCGCGTAATTATGTTTAAAACACTGCTTGAAATACTAGGTTCTCAGGTTTGTTTAGTATATACTAATTAGGCCCCTTGACCCCGTACTTCTTTACTTTTTGTAATTTTCTTGTCTTGTATTATCCCGTTGCCCCATCTAGTGCTTTTGCAAATGGTTTTTGCTACTTGTGTACTCGTTCCATACATATTAGCATTGGATCCACACATTCCTGAATCACTCCGCTTGCCTTCCTATTCCAGTCCGAACGTTACTGAAACAGTCCGCTTGCCTTCTTATTCCTGTCCGCAAGTTCCTGAAACTGTCTGCTTGCCTTCTTATTCCAATCCGCATGTTCCTGATAAAACCCGCATGGCTTCTTCTTTCCTTCTTGAAGCTGACCTGATTGCGGATGGTTTCCGGAAGACGCGGAAGGGTTTAAACCCCTTTTCCACTAGGGCCAGGACAGCGTCAGGACAAGGCGCGGAATGTAATAATTACAATCCGCGACCCTTCCGCAACCTGTCCGGACATTCCTAGGAGTGTCCGCACGCTGTCCTAAACCCTTCCTGGTGTTCGGGAAATCAAAATTTGTCCGCATCCAAATTTTGGTCGAGACCAAAATTTGGACGCGGATAATGAATTCCTGACACCTTCGGGACCCTGTCCTGATGATGTCCTGCCCTTCCTAAACCCTTCCGCGTCTTCCGGAAACCATCCGCAATCAGGTCAGCTTCAAGAAGGAAAGAAGAAGCCATGCGGATTTTATCAGGAACATGCGGATTGGAATAGGAAGGCAAGCGGACAGTTTCAGGAACGTGCGGACAGGAATAAGAAGGCAAGCGGACTGTTTCAGGAACGTTCGGACTGGAATAGGAAGGCAAGCGGAGTGATTCAGGAATGTGTGGATCCAATGCTAATATGTATGGAACGAGTACACAAGTAGCAAAAACCATTTGCAAAAGCACTAGATGGGGCAACGGGATAATACAAGACAAGAAAATTACAAAAAGTAAAGAAATACGGGGTCAAGGGGCCTAATTAGTATTTACTAAACAAACCTGAGAACCTAGTATTTCAAGCAGTGTTTTAAACATAATTACGCGAGCGCAAAGCACGAGTTGATTTTTTTTGGGGGGGGGGGTTACACTTTGAAGAAGGAATATTTCAAGCATTTTCTACTGATCTGAAAAGTGGACTTTTAAAATATTTCTTGCAATAGTTAAACTGGCAATGATCATGATGATGTGAGCAGATTATTTTATTCTGTACTGAACATAAAAAGATGTTTCATGCAACGTTTGATTATGAACTAGATTATTTTAATGTACTCGACTGAAAAAAGGACCTTATAGGCAGCGCTTGACTTTACAAATAGGACAAATATCATAACAAAATTAATAATACAGGTGTAGATTCCAAACTGAAATTCAAGTTTATATTCCTATTACATTTTAAGCACTTTGTTTGATCATGAATGAGGTGTCATTAATAAGAAATAATAATAAATGGTAGCAAGTTTATAAATATCGCTTTTATCAGAACGGCTCAAAACGATTTACAGCAGGGGCAAAACGATTTACCCCAGGATTCATTTCAATCCCGCATGAAAAGTGCACAATTTCCACACCCTGGGAAGCATTCCTTGCATTTATCCCGGTCTAAATATTGCGCTGGCAAATTCAAGCATACAATAATTTTCGCTTCCAACCGGGTACCCATTTAGCACCTGGGTGGAGAGTGGCAAGGTATGCAATACGTCTTGCCAAAGGACGGTTTAGACCGCGGTGAGAATCGAACACACGACTCTCCGTTTACAAGGCGGGAGTCAGAACCACTACACCACGACTCTTTACAAAAAAATAGGCCTTCCTGAAAAAAGTCGTGCACAGAGCATGTTTCTCATAAACATAAAATATGAGCGCGAAGCGCGAACTCACTTCTTTCAAACATCAAGGACGAAAAAGAAAAGACCTAAGTATTTTTCGTAAAAAATGAACAGCGTGCACAATCTTCTTATGATTAAACTATTGAAAGTATGAAGCGTGAAATGGACCATTATTTTCTACAAATTGAACTAGCTGAAATGCAGATATTCTCCCCGTCTGCAGGTCTGTCAATTTCTTCACTCTTCTTCCTTTTCCCCCCTCTTCTTTGGTTACTCCATTTTTCCTATTTTTACGCAGTCAATAGGGCGTAGCGTTCGCATTCGGCCTCCTGGAATTGCCCATTTACATTTTCTTACTTAGTCTATTTCAAATTGGTACAAGAGGAGGCAAAGGCGATTAGACACTGGATTCTGTTTGTATATCTATTTAATACTGGGAGGGGTAAGCCAGCAGCAGGGAGAGGAGGGCCGCATCAGCACGGCACCCCTTTTTCTTTTCCACCATATCATTTTTTTTAAGTTTCCCTTTCCATTTCACTTATTTTTCTTCTGTTTGTATTTTTTTAAAGGGGGAGCAAGACCACCTCACCCCTTGATCCGCATGTGCCTGTCGAATGCAATTTGCATCCTAACTTCCTGTATTCTTCCTCTGTTGTAATATATGATTATGTATTAAATTGTAGAAAAATTATAAGAAAGTAATGTTATAAAGAGAGCCCCGACTTTGCTATGAACATATGCAGTCTTTTTAAAGTTACCTTAGTTGAAAAAAATCAAGATCCGAGATAATTTATTGTTATGTATAAAATTGCACAAAATCTGCTTTCAAAAAGTGAATACTACATTACACCGCTAACACACTTTCCTTTATCCTCCATATTTGAACTATCAAATAATGCGAGCGCGAAGCGCGAGCTGAACATTTTTTACATTCCTACCTAAATACTGGGCATTCTAAGCACCTTTTAAAAACATGAACAGGAAAGGAGTATGACTATACACTTGATGTGAGCGCGAAGCGCGAGCCGAAACGAAATTCGACATATCACGTTTTGTAAATCAGAAAAAGGATGGATAATTGGATAGATGGATAATATTCCTACATTAATAATATTTGGTAATCTAATCTGAAACTGGCACAAAATTCGTATCTAAATAAACATGCGTGCGTGTGTTTAGATCCGGACCTAGAATCTGGAACTTCCAATTACATTCTTTATTATAATAACAATAGTAAGAGCGCGAAGATGGAGCTAAATATATTTAATTTTCAGATCTAAAAAAAAGAATTTAAGCGCAGTTACGAATTGGATATTGATCTCGCTTAATAAATGATGCGAGTGCGAAGCTCAAGTTTATATTTTTATCATTACATATATTTTGAGTAGCAACCGGGACATTTTAAGGTCATTTTTTGTCTTCAAATGACTATGATGACTATCTTCCTAAGCGAGATATGAAACTTGTCGATATTCCATTCTGAAAAAAAAAACGGACAATGATTATTAGGAAATCATGAAAATATTGTTACATGACTTATTAATCAAATGAGGGCTCGAAATTGATATTAAGGTCAGATAACTGGACATTTTGTAATCATGAATAGGATACATGGGTTGATATATTTTTAACAAAAATAATGCGAGCGCAAACTGTGAGCCGAAAATTTTAATAAACTGTCATAAAAGAGGAATTTAACATAATTTTTTACAATTGATAGAGGTATACATAACTCCCAATCAAAATGCAAGCGAGCAGCTTTAGCTGATACTATTCACAATCAGACCATCCTAAAAAGGGATATTTAAAAAAAAATATGGAATACACGAAGAGAATAGTTTTTTGACAAATCAAATAATGCTAGCGCGCAGCGCGAACGGAAAATGTTCATATTTAGACCATAAAATATAGTCATCTTATAGAAAACTATAAAATCTATTTGTAAATCAAACAAATTGAAAAGTTAATTTCCGAGAAATGTTTTGTATATTTACTTCAAAACTTGATCCTTTAAGCTCTATAAGTCTATTGAGCAAGTTATACATCTCATACATTAGGCAATGCGGGCACAAAGCGTGAGCGAAGATTTAACATAGTGACATGAAATCCCCCCATCTTATATAATTCACTCGTCTTTCTCCTCTTGTTTTTCCTCTTCGTTTTCTCTTCTCTTTTCCCTTCTGGTTCTTTTCCCTCTCTTTCCATTTTTTATTTTTTTCTCGTTCCAAATATTGGGGAGGGGCATTTGATATCAAATGCCCCCCTTCCAAAAAGTGAGGGGACGCGTCGCCCCTGTCCCCCTGGGATGTCCACCAATGTATGCAATTTGATTTGAAATAAAAGAAAATCCTATATAGTCTTTGTAGTCGAAGAAAACCAAAATAACACCCCTAAATTCATAAAAAAAATACATGGATGATAATTTTCATGGAGTATTCGCAAGTTGTCCGATTGTCCTAGTCCTTGAATTTACCACTCGTGACGTTGTCCTAAATGTCTCCGGTTCTGTCCTAATACGATCTGCATGCTGTCCGCACCGAACGCCGACAAATTTATTTAGATAATCTTGTCCTAGGACAGTCCCAGGAGTGACCTACGACAATACGCAGACAGTCCTGGTTGTGTCCTAGGACAAGATCATTTGCATAATCTTTTACGGAATTTGGTTGCGGACAGCATGCCGAAATTACAAAAGTAGCTTCCGCAACCCTTCCTGGTCTTGTCCGCGCTCTAGTGGAAAACCGCCTTTAGGAAGGGCAGGACATCATCAGGACATCGTCAGGACAGGGTACCGAAGGTGTCAGGAATTCAATATCCGCGTCCAAATTTTGGTCTCGACCAAAATTTGGATGCGGACAAATTTTGATTTCCCGAACACCAGGAAGGGTTTAGGACAGCGTGCGGACACTCCTAGGAATGTCCGGACAGGTTGCGGAAGGGTCGCGGATTGTAATCATTACATTCCGCGCCTTGTCCTGACGCTGTCCTTGCCCTAGTGGAAAAGGGGTATAATGGGGAGGCATCAAATTCGTTCCGTGCTCTATGCAAAAGAATGTACGATATTAAACGTTATTCTATATCGCTGCACATCCATCTCCTGTCTTGTTTTGCGCCAATGATTTGAAACTTTGAATACCACTGATGACATGGATGAAGTTTCTTAATACCCCTTTTCCACTAGGGCAAGAACAGCGTCAGGACAAGGCGCGGAATGTAATAATTGTAATCCACGACCCTTCGTCAACCTGTCCGGACATTTCTGTGAGTATCCGCATGCTATCCTAAACCCTTCCTGGTGTTCGGGAAATCAAAATTTGTCCGCATCCAAATTTTGGTCGAGACCACGTTCAGTAAATCAGGAAAAGGATGGGTAATTCGACATCTTCCTATATTAATAATGTGAGCGCAATAATCTCAATAAACATGCATGCGCGTGTTTTAGATTTAGACCTAGAATCTGGACATTCTAATTCAGTTTCATCATGCGAAATGCCTTATCAATTTAATTTTTATTTTACAAAAAGAGCAATTAGAGTAATTACAGATGGTCATTATCTTGCTAATTACATTTTTATTTATAATGCGAGTGCGAAGCGCGAGCTGAAAATATTTGATATTCCGATCTGAAAAAAAAGTGAGTTAAAGGGATATTTCGAGCACTGTGTAGGAAAATTCTGAAGTGGATAGGGTTCGCGCTTAATAAATGATGCGAGTGTGAAGCGTAAGCTGATATTTTTTATTATTACATGTACTTTGACTTGTGACCTGGACATTTTAAGGATATTTTGTCATCATATGGCTATGATAAATATTTCCCTATACCATGTATACTTCTACCTAAGCGCGAGATCAAACTTGTCGATATTCCATTATGAAAAAGGGACAATATGATTATTAGTAAATCATGAAAATAATACTACAATGTATATTACTTATCAATCTGATAAGCTTAATGAGAGCGCGAAATCGATATAAAGGCCAGAAAACTGGATATTTTGTAATTATGAGCATGAAAGAGGGGTTTAAAATATGATACTGATACTATTCATAATCAGACAAGCCCGAAAGGGGATATTTTTCAAAACTTTATGGAATACACGAAGAGAATAGTTACTTAACAAATCAAATAATGCCAGCGCGCAGCGCGAGTTGTATTTGTTGATATTTAGACCATAAAACTGTCATTTTTCCAGAAAACTTAACAAAAAATCAATTTGTAAATCAAGCAAATAATGAAAGCTCGATGTCCGAGAAATGTTTTGTATATATTTACTTCAAAACGTAATATTTTAAGTTCCATATGTAGTTATGTATCTCACATATTAGGCGATGCAAGCACGAAGCGTGAGCGAAAATTTTATGTTGTGACATGAAAGATGTTTTCCCCTTATCTTCTTTATTCACTCGTCTTTCTCCTCTTATTTTTCCTCTTTTTCTCTTCTCTTTTCCCTTCTTTTCCTCTTTTTTCTATTTTTCTTTTCTTTGCTCCCTCCAAAAAAGTGTGGGGGGCATTTGTTATTGTGCCCCCTCCCTGGTATTTCAAACCATGGATGCACTTTGATTTGATAGAAAAGAAAATCTTCAATTACATAGTCTTCTAGTCAAAAAATGTGTAAAAATGGCGTATTTTCATGACAGATTTCTTTATTCTCGCCTGCCCCCGCCAATTGGACTCAAAAGCAAAATCAGGGTTTCTTAAAAAAAAAAACACAACCCCCCAAATTGTACCCCTAAATTTATAAAAAATATATGAACGATATTTCTTCTCGGAGTATTCGCAGTTTGCCCGAAAATCATCTTAATTGTCCTAGTCCTTGAATTTACCACTCGTGACGTTGTCCTAAATGTGTCCGGTTCTGTCCTAATACGATCTACATGGTGTCCGCGCCAAACGCCGAAAAATCTATTCAGATAATCCTGTCCTAGGACAGTCCCAGGAATGTCCTAGGACAATATGCAGACTGTCGGTTCGTGTCCTATGACAAGATCATTTGCATAATCTTTTGGGAATTCGGCTGCGGACAGCATGCCGAAATGACAAATGTTGCTTCCGCAACCCTTCCTGGTGGAAAACCGCCTTGTTCAAACAAAATATGAGCGAAACTGCACATTATTTTTTAAACTCGTTTTTCTACTTAATCGAGTTAAATTTACTCTTAGAAATATCAAAATTAAAACAGGTTAAAGTTTCGGAGAAAAGTTTTAAATTCAGAGCTTCAACGCCACTCACGAGAAGGAATAGGAACTATTTCCTTTTTGTATATACCCGTCTTCTACTCTGTATAGCGACTTGATCGAGTTAACGAAATTAAATGTGGATAAACTTTTTACATTCAAATCTGAGTGTGACCAAGTTAGGCATAATTGAATCATTTCTGTTCTTTTTTATAAAACGTTTTAAGCTTCCGCGCTTCGCGCGGTAAGAGGAATTATTTCAAATTATTTAATCTTTTCCCATTTTTCGGTGTTCAAAATTTCTTTGGAAAACATTTTTTTAAAAATCACAGCAAGTCAATATTCGAGTGGATAAGGGTACTAGAGACGCAAGAGACGCCTTCTTTTGATTTGAATTAGATGAGCTATGAAAAACTTCGAACCCCCTCCCTGCACCATCCCCATAGAGAGCGCGCTCTGAAAGTGTTGGCACGCTTCGCGTGCACTTACCGCCCCTTCCAAAATTAAATCCTGGCTACGCGGTTGTGACAAAAGCCTATATTTATATATATATATATATATATATATATATATATAGGTTATCGCAAAGAATATATCCGCTGCATCATCGGAGTACTATTGAATACATGATACAAATGAATTTTTGACACGATTATAACTTTGATCCTAAACGAATCAAAACAATATTTAAAGGGGAAGTTCACCCTGAAGAAAAATTTGTTGTGAAAATAGCAGAAAAAATAGTAAAAAATATTGGTGAAGGTTTGAGGAAAATCCGTTAAAGAGTAAGAAAGTTATTAGAGTTCAAAATTTTGGATTTGTGACGTCATAAACGAGCAGCTGCCCCATGTGTTATGTAATATAAAATGTATGAATTTCACATTTTGTATGGTTCCTGATGACTTATATTTGTTTTCTTGTCATGATCGGGTGTGAAATGATTTGTCTATTGATATACAAAAGTTACAGTGAAAACCATTTTCAATTTTCTGAGAAAATGACATTTCATTGATTTTTTACCATTCGCTATGTAGGAATGCTGCTCGCATATGACGTCACAAATCAAAAAATTGAAATTCTAATAACTTTTTAATTATTTGATGAATTTTTCTCAAACCTTCGGCAATATTTTTTATTATTTTTTCTGCTATTTTTACAATAAACTTTTTGTCAGGGTGAACTTCCCCTTTAAATACACTCTCGTGAATATGGGAGGGGGTCGTAGTCCTGTTATCTCTGTGAAAGCGGGGAATAATTGGTACCAAAAATATAAGCATGCCGTAACTTCAAGCTAGGTGCAATATGAATTACTGATGATGATGATCGAATCAATTAAGGAAACCCCCATATCTTTACAATTTTACGAATAATATAGGAGACTTTCAATTACATTAATTAATGCAACACTAATAAATATTGATTAGTATAGACATTATTTTTATCTCAAAAGTTTGAATGTTACATCTTCTTGCAATATAATTATGATCTTACAGATTATTCAAAATCTTTCCTTTCTGCGATTTTTCCTTTTCATTTGCATCATTTTTGCCTTTCGACTTTTTTCAGAAGTTTACTCTATGGCCTGTGATGGATTCTAATATTTTCATATATCCAGGCAGTCTAATTCCCGATAATCATGATTCGGTTTATATTTCATTTTCATCTCACCTCGATCTAGTGAATTGTGTTTTCATTTTTGCAAATTTCGACTAAGTGACCCCCTTTTATTTTGCTCTTTTAGATATAATAACTTTATATTTCTATTTCCCTTTTTATACATTTTTTTCAATCTTACCCTTATCACGTTCTGTAATGTATGATATTGATTTAAATGATTGTAGCAACTATCTCAATTAAGGCTCGCTAACTACGCTCGCTCGCCCCATTTCTCCCATAATTACACACCCTTTTGGACATCATTATTTCTTCCAACTACTGAAAATTTGCGCTCTAGCTTCGCTTGCTTGCATTAGGATATGGCAGTTTTTATCAAAACAAAACAAAAAATTGTGATAGGCTATTAATTGTCCAAGACTGATAGATTGTAGTATCACAATACACGGTTATGCATTCATATATTATTTTATTTTTTATATGCTTAACAACTGCAATAATATTTATTTAGCAGCCTCCTCCATTTTCAACCTGATATGTAATAATCTTGAATATAATTTTTTGTAAAATTTCTAAAATTGTCCTCACATTGGCTGTGGAATGCATGAAAGCGTGTGGCAGGAGTAAAATACACTCTGAAAAAATAATTGTTGACAAAATATTTTTCTTCCTCATATTCAAAATGGCCTCCATAGTCCATTGTATACTCTATTATGTAAAATATAAATAGGGAAAACCAATTTTCACAAAAATGAGCACTAAACCGCAAAAACTATGTATGAACGAAGTATAAATATATGCAAATCATCATTACTAACGAGATATATCATTTATTATGTCATAAATGGGAACATTTCTGTATTTTGATATCTAAAATGGCAGCCACTGGCCCAAACAGTATTGCGTACAATGGCAATGGGGGCCGAAAAAATTCACAAGAGTGAATTTTCACAGAAATGCATATTATTAAGATTAAACGAGTGGAATATTGACTAAAAACATAATTGTTAACGAAATGTATTATTAATATGTCATGTATGTGATGAATGTTGTATTTTGATATTAAAAATGGCTGCCAAAGGCCCTAAAAGTATTATCCACAATGAGAAAGTGGGGCAAAGAAATCACAAGAGTAATCACTAAAATGCATATATATGTGATAAATTAATGAGATACTGTTTAAAAACATATTTTCTAACGAAATATATCATTCAGGTTTTAGTCAGGCAGCATATGTCATGATTTACCGGCTACTTCGACAAATTGGCTAAGTCTGATTTTTCACTTTTATGTGATTGATGACATCACAAGAATCAACTTTCAACTTGGTGACAAATTTCTAATGGTCATCTTGACCATGTAAGGGGTCAAAATGGGGTCAATAGGGGTCAAATTTTGGAATTGCCCCGATTGTGTCGAGTTATACATCGAATTGTTTGTCTGGTTATACTGAACAAAAAAGTGTACACAAACATATACTCTTGACCTCCCGTAAAAAAGTTATGACCGGAAATAGCAAAAGGTCAACGAACTTTCGTTAATTGCTGATGTGGTTTACGGTACACCATGTGGAGTGTTATAGAAGCAGTGGATAGAAGAAGAGAAGGAAGTGGATAGGCGAGAAAGTGGAGATTTGAGAATAGAATATTCTTTCTTGAGAATAGTCCTGAAAAGGACTGTAAACCAGAAGGAATGTTGAGTGAGAACAGCTTGAGTAGTAGAGCTGATGAGGAGATGCTGGCTTGCGTCGGCGAGTAGAGATGATGAGTAGTAGAGAGACTCGACGTTTCGGACAGGTTGACTGTCCGTCTTCACTCCTGAAGACGGACAGTCAACCTGTCCGAAACGTCGAGTCTCTCTACTACTCATCATCTCTACTCGCCGACGCAAGCCAGCATCTCCTCATCAGCTCTACTACTCAAGCTGTTCTCACTCAACATTCCTTCTGGTTTACAGTCCTTTTCAGGACTATTCTCAAGAAAGAATACTCTATTCTCAAATCTCCACTTTCTCGCCTATCCACTTCCTTCTCTTCTTCTATCCACTGCTTCTATAACACTCCACATGGTGTACCGTAAACCACATCAGCAATTGTACATGCCACCATGCAAACCTTCAAACAACATCCGAACTTTCGTTACATTGTATATATGGCAAATTACACTTAAGGTGTTAAGAAAGCTATTTTCCGGGGGTTCTTTCTTTTCTTTTTCATGTTTGTACTTCTTTTTATTTTCGATTTTAACAAGTTCACCTTCAGAGGTCCTTATCCAGAAGATATTAGGGTCAAGACAAGGTCAGGGAAAGGTCAAAAGGTCAACATGTAGCTAAAATACACTAAAAGCGACTAGAATTGACCAGTGCCCCAGCTCTAACATTTCATTTGGATTAACTTAAGAATAATATTATGTGGTTTGGATGTAGGATGATATTATAAGTTGGGCTCCAATTGCTCTTTAATTAATTCAAAATGTGTGACGGTTATATTATTTCTGACAAAGAGGCAACATCATGCAGGCATGCGTATTGTAGAAGTGTATGTCAATTATGCTGATGTGATATATTCTGACCATTACTCGATCTCTGGAGCCAAGAAGGACTACACAATTCTGGTGTTGTGCTGTTCTGAGCTAATCATCGGGGCCGCTTTTGCATATTGTAAAGAGAAATTTATAGATTTCGTGCATACTTTGGTCAATTATTATGTATCTTTCAGTAAAAAAAATATGCAAGTCACAATTTCTGGGGGCCGCTGCCACCTCCGCCCGCTGCGGCATGGGCGTGGTTTACTTCAATGAAATTTGATGTGATTATTCTTTCTGGCAACATCCAGGTAGTTCACAAAGTAGGAGAAAAAAAAGACAAAAAACAATCAGCATCTATGCATATCTCTATTGTGAGAACAGGTATTAAGTTTAGATTCACGTTGTATGCTCTGGAAAAAAAAACTTGATAAACACTTGATAAAATAGTAGGCCTAAAAGCCGTGTTAATGACAGCACAATCAGAAATATTGTGCAGTCCTTTTTGGCTCCAGAAATGGTCAGAATATCACATTAGCAAAATGGACACTAACGACTACAATGAGCATGCCTGAAAAATGTTGCCTCTTTGTTAGAAATAATATAACCGTCACTCGTTCCAATTAATCAAGGAACAATTGGAGCCGAACTTATCGTATCATCCTCAATCCTAACCTCATTATCTTATTCGTAAGTTAAGTCAAATAAGATGTTGGGCATCTTTCTTTGGAGTTGGGAGCACTGATCAATCGATGTGTTTATTAGCATAGTATTACACATATACCCCAGTACATTACAATATTTTCTGTCGATTAAAATATTCTGTACAAAGCAAATGGATGAAATGTTTCTTTACATATCAAAGACCGGTAAATTCGAAATGAAAAGAAGTTGAATTGAGTTCCTAAATCAAGCAACTCGAAAAGAGCTGGTTGCACTTATAACGTCATGAAGATGATATGATTTTTATAGGTTTTGTCAAGTCGTTTCAAGGTATTCCTGCAATAAACCATGATACCACACTCAAACTATTCGACGTCTATCAATGTTTATCTATTTTGTTCCTAAATGAGCACATTTTACCCCCTTTTTATCTAATGGATAATGTTTAGAGACTTTTCAAAATGAAGAACCTACTTCTAAATTCAAACCGCTTTTATAGTGTATTTTGGCTACCAATGAAAGTTTGTTGACCTCTTGACCTTTCCCTGACCTTGTCTTGACCCTTAATATCTTCTGGATAACGACTTCTGAAGATGAACTTATTAAAATAAGAAATAAAAAAGTACACACATGCAAAACAGAAAAAACGAAAATATTAGCTTTTTATCACCTTCAGTGTAATTTGCCATATAATATACAATGTAACGAAAGTTCGTTGACCTCTTGAAATTTCCGGGCATAACTTTTTAATGGGAGGTCAAGAGTATATGGTTGTGTACACTTTATTGTTCAGTATAGCCAGACAAACAATTTGATATATGACTCAACACAATCGGGGCAATTCCAAAAATTGACCCCTATTGACCCAATTTTGACCCCTCACATGGTCAAGATGACCATTAGAAATTTGTCACCAAGTTGGAAGTTGTTCCTTATGATGTCACCAATCACATAAAAGTGAAAAATCAGACTTAGCCAATTTTTCGAAGTAGATGACATATGCTGCCTGACTATTTAAAGTGTGTGTTAAATACTGTAGTTTTACTTTCAAAATGGCCGCCAGAGACATTAACAGTATTATGCACAATGCAAAGTGGGAAACCAATATTCACAGGAGTGAGCACCATAATTGCAGGTATTAGTGATCTATGAGCAGATGAGTAAAATATTGTCTGAAAGCATAATTTTTATTAAGCAGTTAAGAGATATCATTTATTCTGCCAGTTAGGTGATAAATACTGTTATTGGAAAGTCAAAATGGCCGCTACAGGCCCTTACGATATTATGCACAATGTGAATGGGAACAAATTATTTCAGCAGAATTTGGCTTTGCTTGGCCAGATGGTGCCAGGTAAAAATGGCAGAGGTAATAATGGCAGAGGTAAAAATGGCAGAGGTAAAAATGGCAGAGGTAAAAATGGCAGAGGTAAAAATGGCAGAGGTAATAATGGCAGAGGTAAAAATGGCAGAGGTAAGAACAGCAGATATAAAAAGAGCAGAGGCATAAATGACAAGAGGTAAAAATGGAAGACGTGACAATAGCAGAGGTAAAAGTGGCCGAGGTACACTATTAGAAAAAAAGTAGATTCGACAGAAGAAAAATAAAAAGGGTACATAAGGGTACATGCACAAAATACCAATTTTCTGTAAGTTTATTTACAAATGCATGCATGTAGGATTACACAGTGCAGTAAGATTACAGGTGTTCTCCAGACTCTGTTGCAGGATTTTTTTTATTTTAAAGTATAAATTTTCTAACAGTGTAAAAAATGGCGGAGTTGAAAATGGCAAAGGTAAAGATGGCATAAGCAAAAATGAAAGAGATATGGGGTGCTGGTTTGTTAAAAGCCGAGAAGAAAAAAGTTTTCACTCTAAAATCAAAGGGGATTTGGTTAAGGGGGAAAATGACTTAAAAAATTATTTCAACTAAGTGAAGTTCTTTTGACTCAGAAAAAGAATTACAACAAAAATAATAACAATCAGATAATAAAGAATTTTTTATAGCATACCAAGCTAATTACCAAGAGGGTGCTGCTTATGGTGTTACAAAATACCCAACAGCACTTCCGCTTCCAAGGGTTATGACATCAAGCCGTCTATATCATATTGGATGCAATGGTAAAGAAGGTTCAGGGTCTTCTTTTATGCAAAGAATCTGAACCAGACGGTCCCCCTCGATCGACCCCAAATTGGTTTACCAGTCAAGATTATTGATTTTCATAATCAGTTTCATATTCAGTGCCAAGCCTGGGAACGCATGCTTATTGTCATTCAAATATTTAAAAAGAATAGTACAGACGACATTACAAATAAGGACATAATATTCAACCACAATCATTCGTGACAATTTCAAGGTCTAAGCTTTTCACGCTATGTTCTTTTCCCACCCCTAACCCTCTCTGTCTCTCCACCTCTTTTATGTCTACTCTTCCTCCTTTTTGTACCGGTAAACCTGGCAAAACTTCAGATATAAAAAAAAACAGCTAGACAAAAAGTAATGTTATAAAATGATGAATGAGAATAGTGCAGTTTCATTTTGCTCCTGATGAATTGAATGAAAAAATATTTGTCGTTTGATTTCTTTTTAAAAAGCCTTCACGGTACACCTCCAACGAATTCGTAAATAGCATTGTTAGGCCGATAAAGACATAATGATATGATGAAATGCCTAACCGTGACATGCACTTCTAATTTATGTACATGCGGGGGCTTTTTGACAATTCATTGCATCGGGGTTTGAGGCTGGCCATATTTTACCTAGAGCTGTTATTTTTACCTCTCCCATTATGACCTCTGCCATTTTACCTCTGCCATTATTACCTGTGCAATTTTTACCTCTGCCACTTTTACCTCTGCCATTATTACCTCTGCCATTTTTACCTCAGCCATTATTGCCTCTGCCAATTTTACCTCTGCCATTATTACCCCTGCCATTTTTATCTCTGCCATTTTTACCTCTGCCATTATTACCTCTGCCATTTTTACCTCTGCCATTATTACCTCTGCCATTTTTACACCGAGCCGGCCAGATGGTGATGTATGAGTAAAATATCGTCTGAAAACATGATTTATAACAAAATATATCATATCTTATGTAATTTAGGTGATAAATACTGTATTTCAACATTCAAAATGGCGACCAGTGGCATAAAGAGTATTATGTACAAGGGCAATGGCAGGGGCAAAAAAAGTGACAAGAGTGAGCACTAAAATGCATATCATTAAGATAAACTAGTGGAATACTGACTAAAAACATCATTGTTAATATGCCATTTATGTGATAAATGCTGTATTTTGACATTCAAAATGGCCGCCATAATCCCTATATTTATTATGTACAATGCGAATGGAGAAACTAATTTTCACAAGAGTGAGAATCATAAAATGCATATGACTGTGATATACGAGTAGAAATATTGTGTTAAACATGATTTCTAACTAAATACATCACATATTGGTTGTGGAGGTAATAAATGTTGTACTTTGAAATCCAAAATGGCTGCCATAGGTCCTAAAAGTATTATGTACATTGTAACATTGGACATATAATTTTGACATTTGTTTGACTCTAAATATTGCCTATAATTGTGAATTCTGATGCAAGGGTGAAATGTTGTCTAAAACCATGGTTTCTAACAAGATATATCATAATGTCGTGTATTTAAGGTGATAAACACTGCATTTTTAAATTGAAAATGGCCACCATAGGCCCTTATCGTATAATATACAATTTGAGTGTAGACAAATAATGTTCACAAAAAGGGCATATGGCAGCCATTTTGAATGTTGAATTACACTATCACCTAAATTACATAAGAGATGATATATTTTGTTATAAATCGTGTTTTCAGACGATATTTCACTCATACATCACCATTTGGCCAAGCAAAGCCAAGTTCTGTTGAAATAATTTGTTCCCATTCACATTGTGCATAATATCATAAGGGCCTGTAGCGGCCATTTTGACTTTCCAATAACAGTATTCATCACCTAACTGGCAGAATAAATGATATCTCTTAATATAAATTATGCTTTCGGACAATATTCTACTCATAGATCACTAATACTTGCATTTATGGTGCTCATATTGGTTTCCCAATTTGCATTGTGCATAATACTGTTAATGTCTATGGCGGCCATTTTGAAAGTAAAACTACAGTATTTAACACAAACTTTAAACCTGAATGATATATTTCGTTAGAAAATATGTTTTTAAACAGTATCCCATTAATTTATCACATATATATGCATTTTAGTGATCACTCTTGTGATTTCTTTGCCCCTCTTTCTCATTGTGTGCATAATACTTTTAGGGCCTTTGGCAGCCATTTTGAAAAATCAAAATACAACATTCATCACATACATGGCATATTAATGATATATTTCGTTAACAGTTATGTTTTTAGTCAGTATTCCACTCGTGTAATCTTAATAATATGCATTTTAGTGATCACTCTTGTGAATTTTTTGGCCACCATTGCCATTGTACGCAACACTGTTTGGGCCAGTGGTGGCCATTTTAGATATCAAAATACAGAAATCTTCCCATTTATGATATAATGAATGATATATCTCGTTAGTAATAATGATTTGCATATATCACTTCGTTCATACATCGCGATTTTTTGCAGTTTAGTGCTCGCTTTTGCGAAATCTAGTTTTCCCTCTTTATATTGTACATAATAGAGTATACAATGGACTTTGGCGGCCATTTTGAATATGAGGAAAATAAATATTTTGTCAAAAATTAATTTTTCAGAGAGTATCTCACTCCTGCCACACAATTTCATGCATTTCGTAGCAAATGTACGGACAATTTTAGGATTTTTATGGTAATTTGCATATTTTGGCGGCCATATTGGATTTTGCCAATTTGCGGAAAATGCTCAAGGTTACACGAGTGGCATCATTCAGATTCGTAATCAGCACCCTCGAATTGACAAGAAACCATTAAAAAATATTGTATATATAAAAAAACAAGGTTACGCCTCTTCTATCCTCGACAAATATACGGGATGCCTTTGGGCACCATTCTCCCTTCCAACTACTGAAGATTTCGCTTGTTTTGCTCGATCACACGGTGATGTTATTTGTAATTCAGTAATTTATACAACCAAAAAAGGCATTACAATAAAGTCATAGAAAAAAAATAATTTAAGGGAAAGTTTGGAATATTATGTACGCAGCTATATATTCACTGTGTTGCGGATGTCCCGCATTTTTATAAAATACATTTTCATGTCAATATATTGCTATCATCACCCCCCCCCCCCCCCGCTCGGACCGAATTGACGTCACTGGGTCTTCGACCAAAAGGCTATAGACGAATTGACTTTAAAAGTGGTACTGATAAGATGAAGCGCATGCTTATTAGACCAACTGATATTAGACCGACTGGTGTTAGACCAATTGTCTATTAGAGCAGCTGACTGTAGACCAAAGTGACTAAAAAGACGATGAGGGTCCTCTAACACAAATGTTAGCGATTAATCGTACGCTTGATTTTCATGATTGATTGTACATTGCAATCAATCGTAGAAAAATGTATCTACGATCATTGCTATACTTTGTGTTACGGGCCTTAAATGCGTATTTTAAAGATAAAGTCCCAACGCACCTTTTCGGTTAATCCGGTGGGAGGAGGGGTGGGATGGAGGTGCTTTGCACGAATTGTGTGGGGTTGCATTCAACCCGACACAATCCGTCGCTTCCAACGCACCCTTTCGACAAAACCAGGGGAAGGCTTTGGACGAAGGGTGTGGTCTCCCCTTAACGCGACGCCATCTCACGCGATGCGACGTCACCCACCCTATCGGTACAAATCCTCAAATCTTACTACGTCCTATTTCAAAATCGGGACAAAGACCAGTCGTAAGGTATATGCGGTGGCCTTATACCCGTGATGATGTCTTTCAAGAAAAGGAAATAGGTCTTGTCAAGCACATGTTCCAAAAAATGTTCGAAATAAATCAACATACAGACTGTTACCATGGTTACAGTGTAATTGAATCCTTTCATTTTTTGGCGGGGGGGGGTTATATTTTCCATTCAAATAACAGAATAACATAACAAACAACATTACATCCATTTTAATTGTATCATTTCGTAATATCTTCGTATTAATTTACAGCGTATATCGTAATGTAAAAACCAAATCACCCATACAGAAATCTGAAGAAAAAAACATCAATTCAGTGAAGAAAAAAAAATTGTATAAAAATGAAAATAAAACAAAACGAAAAAAATATATACCAAAAATATGAGAATGACCTCATTTCTCCGATCTCAAGCACCCCCTCCCGGCCACTTTACCTTACCCAAGAGCTCAAAAATATCAGACCGTTAATTTTCCGGCTTCACTGCAAAAACGCCGGTGTTAATTTAACACCAGCCTGGTATCTATATCGGTCCACACCAGAGAAGTGTTGAAACCGGTTTGATGTTAGGCTAACACCAATTTGGCACTTAAAGGTGGTTTTCCACTAGGGCGCGGACAAGACCAGGAAGGGTTTGCGGAAGCAACTTTTCTAATTTCGGCATGCTGTCCGCAACCAAATTCCGTAAAAGATTATGCAAATGATCTTGTCCTAGGACACAACCAGGGCTGTCAGCGTATTGTCGTAGGACTTTCCTGGGACTGTCCTAGGACAAGATTATCCAAATAAATTTGCCGGCGTTCGGTGCGGACAGCATGCAGATCGTATTAGGACAGAACCGGAGACATTCAGGACAACGTCACGAGTGGTGAATTCAAGGACTAGGACAATCGGACAACTTGAGAATACTCCATAAAAATTATCGTTCATATATTTTTTAAAATGAATTTAGGGGTGTTATTTGGGTTTTTTTCAACTACAAAGACTATGTAGGTTTTTCTTTTATTTCAAATAAAATTGCATACATCGGTGGCCAAGGGGACAGGGGCGACGCGTCCCCTCACTTTTTGGAAAGGGGGGGGGGGGCATTTGATATCAAATGTCCTTCCCCCTTTCCAAAAACCTTTTGGAACGAGCAAAAATGAAAAAGTGGAAAGAGAGTGACAAGAACAAGAAGGGAAAAGAGAAGAGGAAATAAAGAGGAAAAACAAGAGGAGAAAGACGAGTGAATTAAATTATATGAGGGGGTGATTTTCATGTCACTATGTTAAATTTTCGCTCATGCTTTGTGCTCGCATTGCCCAATCTATGATAGACATACCTTGCTCAATAGACTTATACTGAGCTTCAAATATCAATTTTTTAAGTAAATATACAAAACATCTCTCGGACATTAAATTTTGAATTTGTTTGGTTTACAAATAGATTTTATAGTTTTCTGTAAAATAACTATATTTAATGGTCTAAATATGAACATTTTTCTCTCACGCTGCGCGCTAGCATTATTTGATTTGTCAAATAACTATTCTCTTCGTGAATTCCTTATTTTTTTTGAAAAATATCCCTTTTTAGGCTGGTCTGATTGTGAAAAGTATCAGCTAAAGCTGCGCGCTTGTATTTTGATTGGGGAGTTATGTATACCTGTATCAATTGTAACAAATTATTTTAAATTCCTCTTTCATAACAGTTTATCAAAATTTTCGGCTCGCAATTTGCGCTCGCATTATTTTTGTTAAAATATATTAACCCATGATTCCTATTCATGATCAATTTCATCAATCATCATCAATTTCGCGCCCTCATTGGGCTTATTAGATTAATAAGTAAGATAATAATATTTTCATGATTTCTTTATAATCATTGTCCGTTTTTTCAAAATGGAATATCGACAAGTTTCATCTCTCGCTTAGGAAGATAGACATCATAGTCATATGAAGACAAAAAATGTCCTTAAAATGTCCCGGTCGCAACTCAAAATATATGTATTGATAAAAATATCAACTTGAGCTTTGCACTCGCATCATTTATTAAGCGCGATCCATATCTAATTCATACCTGAGCTTAATTTTTTTTTAGATCGGAAAATCAAATATCTTTAGCTCGCTCATCGCGCTCTTATTATTAATATTATCATAAAGAATGTTATTAGAACGCCAGATTCTAGGTCTGAGCACGCACGCATGTTTATTTAGATACGAATCTTGTGCCAGTTTCAGATCAGATATTCTCAAATTATTAATGTAGGAATATTATCCATTTACCCAATTATCCATCCCTTTCCTGATTTACAAAATGTAAGATGTCGAATTTCGTTTTGGCTCGCGCTTCGCGCTCAAATGAAGTGTATAGTCATAACCCTATCCTGTTCATGCTTTTAAAAGGTGCTTAGAATCGCATACATTCGTAATTCCGAAGCTTCGTAATTCCGAAGGTTCGGGTTATTCCGAAGGTTCGTATTTCCGAAGGTTCGTAATTCCGAAGGTTCGTGATTCCGAAGGTTCGTCAATCCGAAAACGAAATAAGGTTCGTAATTCCGAAGGTTCGTTAATCCGAAAACGAAATAAGGTTCGTAATTCCGAAGGTTCGTTAATCCGAAAACAAAATAAGGTTCGTAATTCCGAAGGTTCGTTAATCCGAAAACGAAATAAGGTTCGTTAATCCGAAAACGGAATAAGGTTCGTTAATCCGAAAACGAAATAAGGTTCGTTAATCCGAAAACGAAATAAGGTTCGTTAATCCGAAAATTAAATAAGGTTCGTATTTCCGAAAATGAAAATAATTCATTTTGGTAAAAAAAATGATGTTGTCATTACAAGATTAAACGATATTATGCAATGATAGTAATAACGATCGATGATACATGCGTGTGTTGGGGCAAAAGCATGTATTCCATTAAGAATATAGGCGCCCTGATCAAGCATATAGGCTAATTTCGATTTTATCTGAGCAATTGCTGCCTAAGCAAATGGTTAATTAAAGATGCAGGGGATGAAGTGTGTTGGAAGCGTGCGAGCAACCTCTAGATACTAGGATTTGTATTGGAGGGGATATCATTTTTAATAACAGCTTCTGCTGGTAATAAAAAAATACGAGAAATGATCCTTGTGAGATGTTGAAAGCGCGAATCGCAAGCTCAAACTAGTAGACATTTCATGTAACAAGATGCGAAGTGAGCATTCGGAGCATTTTTTTTGTAATCGTGAGAAAGATGTGTATCTTTCTAAAAGAATTAATGCGAGGGCGAACTGTAATTTGTTTATATACTGACCTGGGGCCCGTTGCATGAAACTTTTTACCTGAGAAAACTCAGGTTGTTTTTACAGGAGTTTTTGCCCTGTGCTAAAGTCAATGGCGAAAATCAGACTAACCTTAGTTTTCAGTTTTTACCAGAGTTTTCTCAGGTAAAAAGTTTTATGCAACAGGCTTCAGAAAGTAATCTTTTAAGGACTGCATTTAGTGACTCATGAATAGAATATATATCTCACGAACTAAATAATGAGAGCGCGAACCGCAGGCTTAAAATTTGTGATATTCAAACCTGAAAACTGGACATTTCATACTTATTTTTTGTAACCAGGAATAGAATGAGTTCCTCAATAAACAATACTTGATGCGAGCGAGAAACGTGAGCCAAATTTTTCCGATTTTCCAACCTCAAAACTGGACATTCTAAGCGTTCTTGTGCACGAAAAAATAATAATAGCTGGGAGAATAGTTTTCAGAACTGAAGTGGCTTCCCTGGGCAAATAATATCTATATCAATATTATCATTCTGGGCCCACATGAAATTTCCAAAAGTTTGAGCACGTGATTCGCTCGCAACATCTCACAAGGATGCCCTTTTAACAGTAATTGACCAAAAAGGTGAATTTTACATCTTCAGATTTGACTTTTTCCCCCAAACCGCTTGCTCTCTACGCTCGCAGAAATGAAACGTAAATATATAACTTTAGTGATCACTTAAAAAATTGTGCTCAATTTAGTTACTACAAGACAACCTCTTCACACAGATGATAATCTAATGATGAAAATATCCGTTTGCACCAAATTGCCCCTATTGGCCCCTTTTTTGCTTTGCCCCCCCCCCCAAAAAAAAAAAAACGTTCCGCCGCCATTGGTTAAAACACGCATCGTCTTCATGGCTAACTGCAAAAAGTTCTTAAAATGTCCCCTTAGATCAGGTCAGAGCTTATATATTTAAAATTATGTTTCTCGCTTCTTGCTAGCAGTTATTATCTAAATTTAGTTACATAGGCATCTCGCTTTGAAGATCACAAACACATTGCCCATCATATTAAAAAAATATATAGCTTGCGCTCGCATTATTTAAAAAGGGTTTATCATGTTATTACATATTTATTTTATTTCATAAGAATATAGCTAATTATTGACTGTTAGGACTACTCTTTCAAAGAAACAAACAAAAATCAACTTTAAACTGCCGATCAAGGAAAATATGGCTAAAAAAAATTGCCCCCCCCCCTCTATTTGACGAAAGTTGGATCCGCCGGGAGGGAGGCAGGGGGCATCAAAAATGAAATAAAAAAACAGGGGAATTAATATTTTCCAAAATGGGAAAGTTCCTTTTTCAAAAATAAATATGCCGTTTTTCATGTTTTTTTTTCGAAATAAAACTCTTTTTAAAGTATACAAGTTAAGTTAAGTTTTCAGGCTGGAATATTTAAAATTTTCAGCTTGCGCTTCGCACTCTCATTCGATTGGTGAAATATGCATCCTAAAGAGGTCACTAAATGGTTTCTTTAACAGGTTCCTTTTCTGGTCAGTATGTTTAAGCTCGCGTTTTGCGCTCGAGTTAATTCTTTAGTTAGATGCACATCTTTTTAATGACAGCAGAAATCTCCTCGGATTTTTAAAAACTAATTTTCATTTCATATTGAAATAACCTAAAGTTTTAGCTTGTGATTCACGCTCGCACATCTCGCAATAATGCCATTATAAGAATAATTGACCACAAAAAACGTTATACAACTTCACCTTTGAATTTGTTTTACCAAGCCGCTCGCTCATTATACTCTCTCCCGAAAAATAAAGCCTAAATATACATTTTGCCATAATAAAAAGTCACTTCAAAAAAAGTTTTTCTCTACTTAATCACTATCAAACACACAATGACTTCAAGCAGATGATAATCTTAAGATGAAAATATCACCAAAGTGCCCATTTTGACGTATGAGTTTCATTTTTTGGCTTTACCCCCAAACGAAAATTCGTTCGGCCGCCCTTGCCTTCCCATCCTCATAATAATTGAACGGCAACAGTGTCCCCCGCCCCCCTCCCCTCTGCCTCTGCTTTCCCGGTTTTCATTTTTCGGATTAACGAACCTTATTTTGTTTTCGGATTAATGAACCTTATTTTGTTTTCGGATTAACGAACCTTATTTCGTTTTCGGATTAACGAACCTTCGGAAAAACGAACCTTATTTCGTTTTCGGATTAACGAACCTTCGGAAAAACGAACCTTATTTCGTTTTCGGATCAACGAACCTTCGGAACAACGAACCTTTTTTCGTTTTCGGATTAACGAACCTTCGGAACAACGAACCTTATTTCGTTTTCGGATTAACGAACCTTCGGAACAACGAACCTTATTTCGTTTTCGGATTATCGAACCTTCGGAATAACGAATCGTCGGAATTACGCCACAAATGTTCGGATTAACGAACCTTTTTTCGTTTTCGGATTAACGAACATCGAGGTATAGGCAATTTACGTGTTTCGGAATTACGAACCTTCGGAATAAAGAACCTTCGGAATTACGAAGCTTCGGAATTACGAAGTGTAACCCTTAGAATACCCAGTATTTAGGTCGGAATGTAAAAAATATTCAGCTCGCGCTTCGCGCTCGCATTATTTGATTGTTAAAATGTGTAGGCTAAAGGAAAGTGTGTTTGTCGGTGTAATATAGTATTTTCTTTTTAAAGCAGATTTTGTGCATTTTTATACATAACAATAAACTATCTCGGATCTTGATTTTTTTTTCAACTAAGGTAACTTTAAAAAGACTGCATATGTTCATAGCAAAGTCGGGACTCTCTTTATAACATTACTTTCTTATAATTTTTTTACAAATTTATACATAATCATATATTACAACAGAGGAAGAAAACAGGAAGTTAGGATGCAAATTGCATTCGACAGGCACATGTGGATCAATGGGCGAGGTGGTCTTGCTCCCCCTTTAAAAAGTACAAACAAAAGAAAAATAAGTGAAATGGAAAGGGAAACTTAAAAAATGATATGGTGGAAAAGAAAAAGGGGGATGTCGTGCTGATACGGCCCTCCTCCCCATGCTGCTGGCTTACCCCTCCCAGTAGAGAGATATACAAACAGCCAAAAGAAATAGGAATAAACAAAGGAGATGAATGAAATGAGGTGAAATAGAATCAAGTAGGGGGAAAAATCGCGATAATGATCAGAAAATATTTGACCGAGATTATAAATATGTAAGATTAGAAATATCAGTATTTTTTGAAAAAAATGTGAATCCAATGTCTAATCGCCTTTGTCTCCTCTTGTACAAATTTGAAATAGACTAAGAAAGAAAATGTAAATGGGTAATTTCAGGAAGCCGAATGCGATTGCTACGCCCTATTCTCTGCGTTAAAAAAAGGACAAATGGAATAACCAAAAAGAGGGGAAAAGCAAGAAGAGTGAAGAAATTGACAAACCTGCAGACGGGAAGAATATCAGCGTTTCATCTACGTCAATTTGTAAAAATTAATGGTTCATTCTTTCAATAGTTTAATTATAAAAAGATTGTGCACGCTGTTTATTTTTTTACGAAAAAAACTTAGGTCTTTTTGTCTTTTCTTTTTCGTCCTTGATGTTTAAAAGAAGTTCGCGCTTCGCGCTCATATTCTATGTGTATGAGAAACATGTTTTTTTTGTAAATAGTCGTGGTGTAGTGGTTCTGACTCCTGCCTTGTAAACGGAGAGTCATGTGATCGATTCCCACCGTGGTCTATAAACCGTCCTTTGGCACGACGTATTGCACAGCTTGCCACTCTCCACCCAGGTGCTAAATGGGTACCCGGTTGGATGCGAAAGTTATTGTATGCTTGAATTTGCCAGTGCCATTTTGAGGCTGCGATGAATGCAAGGAATGCTTCCCAGGGTGTGGAAATTGTGCACTTTTCATGCGGGATTGAAATGAATCCCGGGGTAAATCGTTTTGAGCCGTTCTGAGAAAAGCGATATTTATAAACTTGCTATAATTTATTATTAATGATATCTCATTCATGATCAAAGTACTTAAAATGTAATAGGAATATAAACTTGAATTTCAGTTTGAAATCTATACCTGTATTATTAATTTTGTTATGATATTTGTCCTATTCGTAAAGTCAAGCGCTGCCTACACGGTCCTTTTTTTTCAGTCGAGTACATTAAAATAATCTAATTCATAATCAAACGTTGCATGAAACATCTTTTTATGTTCAGTACAGAACAAAAAAATCTGCTCGCATCATTTCCAGCTTAACTATTGCAATAACTATTAGAAAAGTCCAGGATCAGTAGAAAATGTTTGAAATATTCCTCCTTCAAGTCTGTAACCCGCCCCCCCAAAAAAAAAAATCAACTCGTACTTCGCGTTCGCGTAATATGTTTAAAACACTGCTTGAAATATTAAGTGTACTCGCTCCATACATAATTAGCATTGGATCCACACATTCCTGAATCACTCCTCTTGCCTTCCTATCCCAGTCCGAACGTTCCTGAAACAGTCCGCTTGCCTTCTTATTCCTGTCCGCACGTTCCTGAAACTGTCCGCTTGCCTTCTTATTCCAATCCGCACGTTCCTGAAACATTCCGCATGGCTTCTTCTTTCCTTCTTGAAGCTGACCTGATTGCGGATGGTTTCCGGAAGACGCGGAAGGGTTTAGGAAGGGCAGGACATCATCAGGACATCGTCAGGACAGGGTCCCGAAGGTGTCAGGAATTCAATATCCGCGTCCAAATTTTGGTCTCGACCAAAATTTGGATGCGGACAAATTTTGATTTCCCGAACACCAGGAAGGGTTTAGGACAGCGTGCGGACATTCCCAGAAATGTCCGGACAGGTTGCGGAAGGGATTGCAATTATTACATTCCGCGCCTTGTCCTGACGCTGTCCTGGCCCTAGTGGAAAAGGGGTATTAAGCAACACCAATAAGTGTAAAACCAATATCGGTTTGATTCTTAACTGGTGTTGTTTCAACACCTCTCTGGCGTTGACCGATATCGATACCAGGCTGATATTAGATTAACACCGGCGTTTTCGCAGTGTAGAGTGGTCAATTACTCAATTTTCTGCCCAGGAAAACAGCCCAATACTTATAATGTTCCTTTCTCGAATTCCGCTTTCTTTTACTAGTTTGATACTGTCTTGTTACTCTTTTCACTGTAAGTAAATATCGTGTGCTTTATCAAAAGTAAGAGATGGTTTGTCAATAAATCCTTATTAATTGATGTTTGTATTCCCTACATCAGTGCACAACCATTCCAGTTATTTTTCTGTACGTTTTCGTCAAACAAAATCCCATACTCTCTCGAGAGATTGAGATCTTACTTTCTAACAAACAAGGGAGTAATACTTTTGCCACGTGCGGGAGAACGGCATCAGTAATGCCGTTTCCAGCACAGTTAGACATTGAACATGTTGAATCCTGGATGTCTCTACCCCAAAGATGAATGTTTGTGCCAACTTTCATGGGCACTGGCTAAAAAACTGGGGAAGTAGATTGACCTAAATGTTTTTTTCCCCGGATTTATGGTCATAGTGTTTGGCTATTATGGCAACACAATTTCTAACAAATGCAAAAAGTGTCTTGTAAATCTTTAAATCAAACCTATGTTACATGCCGAATGTAATGGACATAGGTCATAAAATGGAGTAGAAATGTGCGGTTTCCATATCAAGCCCATCTTTTCCTATACCAAGGCGTCAACCAAATTTCATGAGAATTAGTTGAAAATTTATGAAGTAGTTCGAACCGCAATTTTTACCTACGTTTTGGCATCTGCAATGTTGTTACCATGGTAATACGATCTTTGTAGCACACCAAAAATGTTTGTTGCACATTTTTATTTCAAGATCTATGAGTGTGCCAAATTTAATGAGAATTGGTAAAAAAAAACTGACGAAGTAGCTCGAGCCGCAAAATCTTTACCTATTTTTGCCATGCCGTTATCACTGCAGCATAATTTCAAACACATATCAAAAATGGGTCTAGCAAATGTTTACCCCAAGGCCAGTATTTCAAATTTCATGATAACTAGTTTAAACATTAGGACAAGTCGTTCGACCCACAAAATTTGAAACAGAACGAGCCACCGGCCGACCGTAGGCCTACAAAGATTCATATATACCTTCTTCAAATTTTCTGTGGCCGGGGAAAAAAGTTATTTTGTGAAAAATGAAATATAATATTCCCAATAATAACAATTTTTCTTATATACATTTTTTCTTACATTTAGCTGTGAAGCAAGGTTTACTGTTACTATAGTAACTCCTAGAGTAAGAGAACTTTGGGTAATTCTAACTGTTACCTAACAAGGCCCAGGTCACCATGGCAATCAGTAAACAACTGTCTTTATGGACCAATAAATGTAACTGAATCTGAAGTACCTTACAAACTTAACCATGCTGCCCTTTTATCAGTAGTATAAAATTAAAACAAAGGACCTTTCACTTCTGATACATAGGTATTCAGAAGCTATTCCAACAACCCTATTTGAAATGTTTGAGTAGTGATGAAAATATACTCACCGATAATTTGTTTAAGTATTACCAATATAGTTTTCCAACTTAGAAACTTGCTATGCGTCGTTACCCCAGTGAACGGCTCAAAAGATCTGACACGGATCGCTCCTCAAGCCATAGCCAAACACTTGCTTTTGTTACATATATGAATAATTGTAAAAGAATTTTACAAGGCAATTACATTTATCTATTAGTTATTTCCCTTTAAGGATAGCCAAGAATTGTAAAGAACATTCCAGGATGTCTTTTTATTATGCAGGCCTTGCCTATTTAAAGGCCAAGGAGTTTTATTGTTGAATAAGGAAAAGCCAAACAATAGAATTGTATTGGTAGTGGAAATGAATAGGCTTAGGTATTTTGTTTACACTGTTGATTTCAATGAGGTCATTCAAGAGTGTTCTGGATTTTGACTGCTCCTGAAAGGAGAAAGTTCTTTTGGAAGACAATTCTAGAAGCTTGTAGATTAGTCGAAATTTGAGAATGATCTAGAACACTTGTAATTAGTATAAAAGCTGCAGATTTTTCAAGATGATCATCACATCATATTAGATCACTCACACCATCACATCATATGAGAGCAGGAGATCACATCACATCACATCATATGAGATCACTTCACCAGATCAGATCAGAGCAGTTTATGCATCAATGAACTGTTTGCAGTTATTTTGAGAAATTATCAGTTCTCATCGAGATCATCAACATCATCAACCTGTTCAATGAACACGCTTCAACCCATGGATTGCTGAAATTGACTGTTAATCATCATCAACATCGTCTTCACGGACATTTCAACTCGTTGCAGTGACTCTTATTATTCATCGGACTTCAACATCAGTTTCATCATCGCCATCATTGTGAATTTTCGCCAGTCAACTGGGATTTTATCATTTGGATTATTACTTGGATATAGCATCATCACTTCGGGATTTTACATCGGACACTTCAAGAGATTTATGTAAGATCATTATTTGTTTTATTTATGTATAATTATTTCCTGTAATAAAAAAAAAGGAAATTTAAATAAAATTTTTATTGTTATTTGTTGCAGTATCGTAACAAATAATTTTGGGGGCTTGTCCGGGAAACAAAAGCAAATTTGTACAAGCCAATTTGAAACTAAAATCAGTTGTCCGGGAAACGAAAACCAAATTTGTACAAGCCAAGGCAATTTGAAACGAAAACCAAATTTAAAGCCAATTTGAAATTAAAACCAGTTTTTCAGGAAACAAAAGCCAATTTGAATTGGAAACATTTTGGAAAGTTCTAGAATATACTGTACTGTGTTATTACGTGCTTGTATTTGTGTATATTCACTATGGCTACATTTGATGTTGAAGAATTTCTTGCAATGACAGAATTGTCATATGATCATTTGAAGTCACTGAAGAAAGATGATTTGATAACAGTTTGTGATCATTTGGGTGTATCTCTAGCCCCAGGATTAAAGAAGGCAGAGATAATTGACTTGTTAGCTAGTCACATGAAGCTTACAGAGGAGTCTGAAACTTCTATCAATATGTCAGATGATGTTCAGATCCAACTGGCAAAAATTGAATTGGAGAAAGAGAAAATCAGAGAAAACCTTGAAATGGAGAAAATAAACATTGAAAAGGAGAGAATGAGATTGGAGTACCAGTTAAAGTTGAAAGAAATGGAGTTAGCTCATGCAAATACTAACTCTGCGAAAGATAAATCTCCCCAAGTCTTTGATGTGGCGAAAAACATTCGCCTTGTGCCAAAATTTGATGAAGAGGGAGTTGATACATATTTTGTGTCATTTGAAAAAGTGGCCAAGAGACTGAATTGGCCCAAGGAATACTGGACTCTTCTCCTCCAAAGTGTTTTTGTTGGAAAGGCTGCAAAAGTCTATTCTTCACTCTCTGAAATGCAATCATGTGACTATGCTACAGTAAAAGAAACAATTCTCAATGCATATGAGTTGGTACCAGAAGCGTACAGACATAAATTTAGGAACATGCAAAGACAAACAGGCCAGACGTATGTTGAATTTGCTAGGGAACAAGAAATGATGTTCGATAAGTGGTACAGATCACTGAAAGTTGACAAAGATTTTGTTCACCTTAGGGAAGTTGTCCTCCTAGAAGAATTCAAAAAGAGTCTTCCTTTTGGCATTAAATCTCACTTAGATGACCATAGAGTTACTGAAGTCAGTAAAGCAGCCATAGTAGCTGATGAATTTGAGGTCACACATAAAGGTAGTGGAGATAGGCCTCCTTTCAAGAATTATTGGAAAAAGAAAGGTAAAGGGTCATTTGAATCCCACAATAAACCTAGTGAGGGAAAATATGCAAGCAAGGACAAAGACGCTAATAAGAATCAGGCTAGTGGGGGCACAGAATCAACCAAACGGTCTGAGAGTCGTAGTTCCAAAATTTGTACTCATTGTCATAAATCGGGACATTTGAAAGAATCATGTTGGAAATTGGTTGGAATGCCAACCAAAACTAAGAAAGACATGGGTTTTGTCAAGCAAACAAGTGTTCCCTCGATGGAGTTTGTTCCATCAGAGCCCAATCAAGATGTTGAGAGTGTTTCTCTGGTATTTGCTGATAAAGTCAAGCAGGTTGATGAAACTTTTAGAAGTTTTTTGCATGATGGTGAAGTATCCCCTTGTTCGACTGGTGCTGCTGGTAGGTCAGTGGTGATCCTTAGGGATACAGGGGCTGCACAGTCCCTGATGGTGCCAGGGGATTCGGCTCTTCCTCCGGAGAGTTCAGAAAAGGCCAACGTCTTAGTTCAAGGTATTGGCCCAAATTTCATGTCGGTCCCTTTGCATAAGGTCGACTTAAAGTGTGACCTAGTTAGTGGTCCTGTGACTGTTGGTGTCGTTCCAGAATTACCCATGAAAGGTGTTGATTTCTTGTTAGGTAACGACTTGGCTGGAGATAAAGTTGTTGCATCTCCAGTGGTTTCGGAAAAGCCCGTTGAGGTAGCTGAAACTGAATTGTTGCAGGAAGATTTTCCAGGGATTTTCCCGGATTGTGTTGTTACTAGGTCTCAGACTCGTAGAGCTGAAAAGGATGATGCGGAATCTGCTGATGTAGAGGAGAGTACTGATGTCTGGTTAGCTGAAACTTTTTTCAAGGATTTGAATGGGGATAGTGTTGAAGGCTCTGTTGCTAACAATGATAGTTTGTTTAGTAAATCCTCCCTAGTACAGGCACAACAGGCAGACCCAGAATTAAAAAGCTTGTCACAGAAAGCATGTTCTGAGGCTGAGGCTGATAAGGTTCCTGAGTGCTTTTATGTCAAAGATGACATTTTGATGAGGAAATGGAGACCTCCCCGGAGACCAGCTGATGAAGATTGGTGTATAATTCACCAGGTTGTAGTTCCTCCTTGTTACCGCACAGATATTCTGAAAATGGCTCATGAGTTACCTATGGCAGGTCATGTCGGTATTCGGAAGACAGAAGATAGAATTATGAGGCATTTCTATTGGCCTAAGATGCACAAAGATGTTGTGCATTTCTGTAAGACATGTCATACATGTCAGATTATTGGTAAGGCACAGCCTTCTATCAAGCCTGCTCCATTAATACCCATTCCTGCATTTGATGAACCTTTTACTAGGGTTCTTGTTGATTGTGTCGGACCCTTACCCAGAACGAGGTCGGGTCACAGATTTCTCCTGACGATTATGGACTTGTCTACACGGTTTCCAGAGGCGATACCTTTGAGGAGTATCACTGCAAAGACAGTGGTGCAGGCGTTAGTGCAGTTTTTCACTAGGTACGGTCTGCCGAAGGAAATTCAATCTGATCAAGGGTCAAATTTCATGTCAGGAATATTTCAGCAAGTTATGAAGGAGTTGGGAATAAAGCAGATCAAATCCTCTGCTTATCACCCACAGTCCCAAGGAGCGTTAGAACGCTATCATCAGACTTTGAAGACCATGATTAGGGCTTATTGTGAAGACTATTCCGATGACTGGGATAAAGGGATCTCATTCCTACTGTTTGCAACCAGGGATTCCCCGAATGAGTCCACAGGTTTCAGTCCATTTGAATTGGTCTATGGTCATGAGGTTAGGGGTCCTCTAAAGCTTATCAAAGAGAGGTTTATGGTTCAGGATGATGATGTAAACCTTCTAGACTATGTGTCAAAGTTTAGAGAAAGGCTCTCAAAAGCTTGTGATGTGGCTAAGGAACACTTGAAAGAGTCGCAGGGAAAAATGAAAGCTCAAGCTGACAAAAATGCAAAAGAGCGAAGTTTCAAGCCTGGAGACAAAGTGTTAGTGTTGTTGCCTTTGCAAGGTGAGCCCTTGAAAGCTAGGTTTAGTGGTCCCTACATAGTCAAAAAGAAATTGAATGATGTCAACTATGTGATCAGTACCCCTGATCGAAGAAAGTCTCAAAGAGTTTGTCATGTAAACATGTTGAAAGAATACTTTGAGCGAGAGGCTAGTCAGCCAATAGGTACAACACAGGTCAAAGAAGAAGAAAAACATGTAAATGTACATGAAGAATGCTATGAAAAGACAGATAATGAATTGTCTTATACAGATGTATCTAAGAACGAACCATGTGGTGTAAAGTTATCTAACTCAGAGATGTTAGGAAACATGGATGAGGCATTAAAACACCTGCCTGAAGATCAAAGAAATGATATATCTGGCCTGTTAAGAGAATATGAGAATGTATGTAAAGACAAACCAGGTCGTACACCTTTAACTGTACATGATGTAGACGTAGGTGATGTAAGACCTATCAAACAGAATCCTTATAGGCTCAATCCAAGCAAGTTGGAAATGGTGAATAAGGAAATACAGTTTATGTTAGAAAATGACATAATCGAACCGAGTCAGAGTAGTTGGAGTTCTCCCATTGTAATGGTTCCAAAGCCAGACGGCTCTCAGAGATTTTGCATTGATTACCGAAAGGTAAATGCAGTAACTAAGACTGACTCGTATCCAATTCCTAGGTTAGAAGATTGTATTGATAGGGTTGGAAATTCTGCCTATATCACAAAGATAGACTTGCTTAAAGGATATTGGCAAGTGCCACTGACTGACCGAGCCAAAGAGATATCAGCCTTTGTCACACCTGAAGGCTTGTTTCAATGCAAAGTCATGCCTTTTGGAATGAAAAATGCACCAGCAACCTTCCAAAGGTTGACAAATCAAGTGATTGCCGGACTTGACAATTGTGTCGTATACATAGACGACATCCTAGTATACAGTGATACTTGGAATGATCATCTGAATCATTTGCGAGCACTGTTTGACAGGCTGGACAAAGCCAATCTAGTAGTGAATCTGATGAAGAGTGAATTTGCCAAGGCAAAGGTCACATATCTTGGTCATGTGGTTGGTCAAGGGCAAGTGCTACCAAGAGAAGCCAAGATACAAGCTATCTTAGACTTCCCAATTCCCACAACTAAGAAAGAATTGCTCAGATTCTTAGGTATGAGTGGCTTCTACAGGAAATTTGTTCCAAATTTCAGTACTGTGGTTAGTCCTCTGACAAACCTGCTGAAGGCAAAAGTGAAGTATGTTTGGTCTGACGAATGTCAAAGATCATTTGAGAAATTAAAGGCCATTTTGGTGAATGAGCCTGTTTTGGCAGCTCCAAACTTCACAAAGCCATTCAAAGTAGCTATTGATGCATGTGATGTTGGAGTAGGAGCAGTATTGCTCCAAGAAGATGAAGAAGGCATTGAAAAACCAGTGTGCTACTTCTCTAAGAAACTCAATCGGTTTCAAAAGAAATACTCAACTATTGAAAAAGAGGCCCTGAGTCTCGTACTAGCCCTTCAGCAGTTTGAGGTGTATCTAACCAATGGAGAGATTACAGTCTATACAGACCACAATCCTCTTGTGTTTTTGGAGAAATTCAAAACAAAGAATCAAAGACTGTACAGATGGAGCCTAATGCTCCAACCATTCCCTTTGAAAATTGTACACATAAAGGGAAAGAACAATGTAATTGCTGATGCTCTATCAAGAGTATAAAAAGTGAAATTATTCATGATTTTGACCAAGTGTGTCATTTGAAGAAAACATCTTTGATGTTCATTTATTTTAACATGTTCGTTAAGTACTATATCTTTGTACACGATAACTGTAAATGATTTATCAAGATGACTTTGAACAGTTAAAAGAAAAAGTAATCATAAAGAAACCTTTACTACGGTAAAGCTTTCTTTTCCCCGGTGGGGGAGGTGTTACATATATGAATAATTGTAAAAGAATTTTACAAGGCAATTACATTTATCTATTAGTTATTTCCCTTTAAGGATAGCCAAGAATTGTAAAGAACATTCCAGGATGTCTTTTTATTATGCAGGCCTTGCCTATTTAAAGGCCAAGGAGTTTTATTGTTGAATAAGGAAAAGCCAAACAATAGAATTGTATTGGTAGTGGAAATGAATAGGCTTAGGTATTTTGTTTACACTGTTGATTTCAATGAGGTCATTCAAGAGTGTTCTGGATTTTGACTGCTCCTGAAAGGAGAAAGTTCTTTTGGAAGACAATTCTAGAAGCTTGTAGATTAGTCGAAATTTGAGAATGATCTAGAACACTTGTAATTAGTATAAAAGCTGCAGATTTTTCAAGATGATCATCACGTCATATTAGATCACTCACACCATCACATCATATGAGAGCAGGAGATCACATCACATCACATCATATTAGATCACTTCACCAGATCAGATCAGAGCAGTTTATGCATCAATGAACTGTTTGCAGTTATTTTGAGAAATTATCAGTTCTCATCGAGATCATCAACATCATCAACCTGTTCAATGAACACGCTTCAACCCATGGATTGCTGAAATTGACTGTTAATCATCATCAACATCGTCTTCACGGACATTTCAACTCGTTGCAGTGACTCTTATTATTCATCGGACTTCAACATCAGTTTCATCATCGCCATCATTGTGAATTTTCGCCAGTCAACTGGGATTTTATCATTTGGATTATTACTTGGATATAGCATCATCACTTCGGGATTTTACATCGGACACTTCAAGAGATTTATGTAAGATCATTATTTGTTTTATTTATGTATAATTATTTCCTGTAATAAAAAAAAAGGAAATTTAAATAAAATTTTTATTGTTATTTGTTGCAGTATCGTAACACTTTACTTTGTGGTTGAGCCGACCAATAGGAAACGTCTAAAGGTCCTATTTGAACAAAATGTTTCCATATATAGAAGAGCAAGCGATGCGTGTCTGACGTGATAGGTTGGAACAGCTCCAGGAGTACACATATATCAATATAATATCAGTAAACAGTGCGCTAAATGTATACTTTGGGAAAATATCTTTTATGATGTGTTTCAAAATATGAAAGAGATTCTTTTACATTGATGTACACCGCAAAATATTGTTCTAAGTGTTCAGCTCGTCATTCTTCAATAAGTTGTTTAAACTATTTTAACTCCGAATTTTTAAAAGAGCAATGTTATTTTTGATTTAATGTAAATATTATAGTTGTGTTATTTTTTAATTTAAACTTAATGTAAAAACTCTGCTTGTACGTGATTTAAGTTTTTAAATTTTAACTTAATGTAATTTTGCTTGAGTAAATATTTGTAGTTAAGTATTTAGTTTAACGTTTTTTGTGTAAATTGTTATTCATATGTTCTCGTCTTTTTTATTGTGCAGTGCCCCTTGGTAGAGCAGTTTTGTAACTGAATGGGCTACCCTGCTGAAATAAAACGAAAAAAACCTATAAAGAATATGCTTAGACATTTCAAAAAAATGTTTCAACTTTTTAATTAACTTGTTTGACATTTTAGGAGTAAAGGCCACTGCACACTTATCGACTGATGGTCCACGATTTTGGAAACAAATCGCATTTCGCTCATCTACTGAAAACGTGAATGAAAATGATCTTTTAATTTGACGGCCAAATTAACGGAAAGTATGCTAATATAACATTCTTTTAAGATAGCAAACCTTTATTTTGGAGTAAAGCTCAAATTAGTTACGATAGCTATGACGTCATCACGACTAGATAATAAAATTTCGCTTTTATTCTAATAAGGATCATAGCCAAGTCAAAGATTTGCCTATTGGTACGATCATTTAAAACATTACACAGAATGATATTCCATGTTTCAATATTAGCATCAAATTCTACTACGTTTTATTAAAAAAATCGGATCGCAGACCAATCGTAAGGTGCATGTTCCGATGGCCTTCAGAGTGCTCGATTTAAACAACGTGCCTAAAATTTTAAACAGCGGTTTTGTGGTGAATGCCTTAACATACAACTATGCCAGTCCCCATAGTAGGCCTATATTATGTTACTGTGTGATTATGTACCACATTTATTTGGATTTGTATATTTTGTTGGTGCGGATATAAAAAAATAAAGTCATTAGACAATGATATGAAGTCACGTGTAAAGCAAAAACCTAAGATCATTTTTTTTATTAGTCATTGTACGACGTTCATGCTGAGTGCTATTTGTTAAAACAGAGACCTTTTTCATAGTTCACTGCCTGATTTATCCCCTTTCTTTTTTATATGTTTGAAACCGTAGACAAAGAAATTAACCTTCTAGTGGCCACTTAAAGGGATGGTCCAGGCTGAACATGTTGATATCTAAGTATATAGAGTAGAATTTACTGAACAAAATGCCGAAAATTTCATCAAAATCGGATTACAAATAATAAAGTTATTGTAGTTTAAAGTTTAGCAATATTTTGAGAAAACATTTGTCATGAATATTCATTAGGTTGGCTGATGATGTCACATCTCCACTTTCCGTTTTCTCATGTTATTACATAAAATCGTATTTTTTCATTATTTCATACTTGTGTGAATTATATGTCTCCCTTATAATGAAATAAGTTGCAGCAATAAATATATAATGCACTAAATCTGTTGTCAATCCAATTTTTCTAGTTCTTGGAGGAAACATTTTGAATAAACCTAATTTCATATAATAAAATACAAAAGAACAAGTGGAGATGTGACATCATCAGCCCACCTAATGAATATTCATGATGACTGTTTTCACAAAATATTGCTAAACTTTAAACTTCAATAACTTTATTATTTGTAATCTGATTTTGATGAGATTTTTCAACATTTTGCTCAGTGAATTCTACTCTACACACTCTTAAAAATAATTGCTCAAAGTAAACAATATGTTGGTGAATATTTGACCAATCTTTCTGTAAATCAATTCCTCCTGTTATTTGATCCGTATCATTAAGTTTGAAAGTTTGTACATTGCTATTTTTCACTCCCAGGGAGTGGAAATTGTGCACTTTTCGTGCGGGATTGAAATGAATCCAATGACCGGGGTAATAATATGCTGTAAAGCGCTTTTAACCGTTCTGGGAAAAGTGCTATATAAAAATTGGTTATTATTATTTTTTATTACTATTATCATTATCATAATTATTGTCATTATTATTATTGTCATTATCGTTATTATTATCATTATTATTATTGTTATTATTATCATTATTATTATTATAAAATGTAACACAATTTGTACCTATATCCTTATGAATTTTTATGGTTGTACATAGCGCATGAGCGTCATGCTGCACACAAAATCCTGTAACACAGTCTCGAGAACACCTGTAATCTGCTGCACTGTGCAATCTTACCTGTATTTGACAGGTGTAAAGTTATACAAAATTTGTATTTGGTGTATGTAACTTTACACATTTATTGTAACAGAACTGTTTCCCATTTAAAAAAAAACAGACCTGTTTTGTAGAATTGTTGAAAAATTGTTTTAACACATCTTTCCTGTCATAACAATTTACAGAATGATTTGGTCAGAGGTGTGCGCTTTAGAAGAATTAACATTCATTATTATTATTATTATTTAATGTGTATGTTACACAAGAAAAGAGTTCAGAATGAAACAATTTATTGCGTAGAATCTATCAGAATTTTGGTTGTTATTAACCGTTTTTATCGGTAGGATATTATTCAGCAACATGTTGGTTGCATTGACCATGGACATACTACAGCATTGACCAGTGGCGTACACAGGGGGGGGGGGGGTTACAGGGGCTCTAAACATATTATGAATACCTTTCTTTAAATTTCATTTTTTTTTCTTGTCATTTTTTGTTGAGGGGGTGGGGGTTTAGGAAACTACCTTTTGGTATTGGTGGTGAAGAACTTTTTTTATTTGGTTGTTAACATTTCATTCAGCTTGAACCTCCTTTTAAAACATCCTGCGTACGCTACTGGCATTGATCAATCCATTCAAGAGTGCAATGTATCAATTTTTATATGCGCACTCTAGTTATAGCGGATATTTTTTTCTCCATAATTGGCCTATAATTGAAGAGCTCACTTGCAAAAGGGGTTAGGTCCATTTTTCATCAAATTTGATTTTTTTTTTTGGGGGGGTCTCAATGTATAAATTGTTAGTAGCTCTATAAGGTGATACCAAAGAAAAGTTGAAATTCCCATTAAAATGGCAAAGAAAAATCACTTTTTTTCAAAAGGGGTATAAGGTCCATTTCAGTTGGTTACAAACGGGGTTAGGTCCACACATATTTTTGGGGAAAATAATATTTTCAAAAATATGAAGACAGAAAGATTTCTTTTATACCAAATTTTATGTATTTATGGTAGGCTATCATGAAAATTTAGTTTCGCATAAGAATATTGCAGTATGGAAGAATAAAAAAATGAATTTCTTGGAGTAGACCTAACCCCTTTTGCAACCAAACGCTTCTGACGAGTTCATTTGTGAAAAGGGGTTACGTTCATTTTTTTTTTCTAAGTTTTATTGCTTTTCTGTCTCAAAAGCTCTACATTTTTAGCCGCTCCGATGATACCAAAACAATTTGAAATTGATATCAAAACGTGAATAAAAGTGGCAAAGAAAAATCACCTTTTAAATGAAAAGAGATTGGATTCATTTCAGTTTGCTTGCAAAGGGGTCAGGTCCAAAATGATAATAAAAAACATATATAAAGAAAAAAATGGAGACACAGAGATTTCTTTTGTACAGAATTTTATGTTCACATGATAGGGTAGTGTATCATGACGATTTAGTTTCTCACAAGAATATTGCAATAAGTGAGAATAAAACAAAACCATGCATGGTGGACCTAATCCCTTTTGCAATCAAACTCTTCATTTGCTCAAGCATAAAGCGAAATTGCATTTTATGGCGTATGATAGATAAAGGATTGTCTCCACAATCTATTAGCAATAAAAAATTACTTCACATTATCATTTCTTTATTCTCATTGCTTATTTCATCTTTTTATTTTTTTGTGAGGATCAATGTTTATTTTTAATCGTGCTGTAGTTATACAATCCATGGGGTCCTTTATATGATAAGTATTTTAATGACATAAATATGTTCATAAAAAATTACATATAAGTAATACAGACAAAGAAGTCCATTACTCATGTATGAATTTGTTTGATTTAAAACGCTTGCGTGCTAAAGTTAGGGATATGATATCCAAAATCCCTTGAAAGCGCTTATAGAGAGTCACTTATAGAGACTTCGAACATTAGTGAGATTTTTTGCTATACAAAAACAGAAAAATTATTGATATTGTCGCTGTTATCATTACATTAATTTTGTTATTAACATTATCATTATCTTTGTTATTATCATTATGTTTATTCTTTGTTATTCTTATTCTTTATATCATTCTACCTTATTATTCATTAAAAGAACACTCTTAAAACAAATCAGTCAAATTGACTAGACCAGTAGTCAGGTGGGAGCAAATGATATGACAATCACTGATATTTACTTTTCTGATATATATTCTAGTCAGAAATAACTCTGTTCTAGTAAAATATGACTAGAATAACAGTTGCACCCAGCTGACCCTATTAACTAGTCATTTTTTACTGATTTGTTTTTAAAGTGAAGCTAAATTCCACCAATAAAAATTGAATACGCGTAATTATGTAAGCAATCTGTGCTTGCCGATTATCTGGCTCTATCATGTTTACCGTATGTTAGCCAGTTTATTTTCTACGCACGAGAATTTTGAAAAAAAAAGCTGTAATTCATTGGTCAACCTGCAAGGTATTGGTTTAACTTAAATCAATTGTCTTATCTTTGTTTTTACATAAATGTCTTTCATTATTTTTGCTTTAAAGGGGGTAATATTTCAGGCTCAGTAAGGCCAATTTAATCATTAGACGCCTTCAGTATATAGAACCTTGGTATATGGGCGCTCCGAAGCCATGGACCCCCCATATTTTCACAACCAAGATAAGAGGGAGAAGAGGAATAAAAATATTACGTATATCACGTCAAAATATATAAATTGTTTATAATAGCAATGCTTGCTTATGATATCTATGAATACTTATGCCTACTTTATCATAAGTCTCTAGGCGCTATACACCTACAAGAAAGATATGATGATTTGTATATTATATATATTTTGTAATTTGTATCTTGCATCAATATGTCTTATCAATCAATCAATCAATCAATCAATCTATCAATCAATTAATCCATAAGTCAATCAATCAAATCAATCAATCAATCAATTAATCCATCCATCCATCAATCAATCAATCAATCAAATCAATCAATCAATCAATCAATCACCAATGAAGCATTATTATACTGACTTTAGAATAAAATTATTCTTCTTCACATTTTTTTTTGGCTCGCTCGCCAACAATTTTATTTTTTCTCTACCAGAATTGTCCAAAGACATATCTGCATCATCAAAATTTGGGCTTTGCGCATCATGTAGATAAGATTTTATTAAACTCTATCGACCCCGATGTCGAGTATCATAGTCTCAACAAGAACACATGCAATGGATTTGAGAGTAAAGATAAACAGATTTACAATAATGAATATGCGTATAAAAATGAACGTATTTACAATAACTAATATGCGTATACAAATAAACATATTTATAATAACTTCATAAGAATACGCAACTTTGAAAAAATCAAGAGTTTGCTTGCAAAGAGTTTAGATCAAGATTTATCAATTCCGCCAGAATCACGTTTTATTTCTCCCAATACAGTCATGCAAACCAATTTGCCTTGATAAGAAACCCTAACCAGCACGTGAATGCAAAATTGAATCTTTAAAAAGCTTTGTGGATCTTGTCCTTTTTGCAAACAAAGTCAGATTTGAAGTAGTTCGTGCATCGCGTGTCACTTACAAGTATTTGAATTGCACATAACTAAAATGAGTCGAAACCCTACCACGTGAACGCAAAACTGAGTCTTTTAAATCTTTATGGATCTTGCCCTGTTTGCAAACAAAGTCAGATTTGAAGGAGGTATTGCATCCCTTGTCACTTTCAAGTATTTGAATTGCACATAACTAAAATATTTCTTTTCATTCTGTTTTCATTTCAAAAGGATTAATTTAGATCAATATGGTTTTAAAAATGGGGTTCTATCAACAAAGGTAAATTCGGGGAAAGTTATTTCTGAATTAAAAAGACCGGTAGATTTTGTTAAGGCTCGGTTTTTAATTCACATGTTGTGATGTATCAGTGTATAATCCCAGGATGGTCAAAAGTGGGTCTAACCCATTTTGCACGTGTTATTCCTTCAAGCCTGTGAATAAGATCTTCACACATGATGTACCTGACATCGAGTGATAGGTGCGTGGAACAGTCCCTCAGAAGAGTTAGTTACTCAGCAAATGCAAATAAGAAACTTGATAACTTTGGGAGAAGATTACCTATGATTTCGAGTGACTTTTCAGTACTTTCAGGTAATTTTCGGTTAGTCTTTTTGCTGTCCACGATGCACCTACCATCCCTCTCTGCCAACACAAGTAGTGGGTCTGTGTACTCTGTTTGAAGGAGAGCAGTATTGACATCTCTTCTTTGATATTGAACCCCTTCCCGCAACCAAGCGCATGGGATGTTACCCGTTTTTTAACATTATTACGAAAATCACTTATTTTTTGTTCATTTCTTTCTTACGGTTCATGGTCCAAAAACAAATGGATCACATAGACAGAAAATGAGAAATAAAATTCAAAAAGGAAAAAAAAACCTGAAAATGGCTAAGTATCAGGTGAATTTTTCACAAATGTCAGCTCTCGTTTTTTGCTCACATTATTGATTTAGTCCTTATGAACTATCTGGGTTTGTGGAAATAAAATTTAGAATTGTACTTAAGTCTTAAGGACTATCCCCCCCCCCCTCTCTACTGGCATATAAACATGTAACTCAAAAACTGTCCATTCTGCATACACTTGCAATTTATTTATATATATATAGATAAAATAGTATTTAGATCTTCCGTTCATCTTGCCGGATTTCCGGTTCATTTTACTTCCACTGACTTGACATCCATACAATACAATACAATGTCTTAAAAATTGCTCCTATAACAGTCAGCTGCAGGACCCGCATGTTTTATAAGGCTTATTTCTGGTATTTTGTTGTTGTTGTTGTTGTTGTTTTTTGTTTAAGGAATTTTGTCACTGTCCCATGACTTTCTGTTCCTGTGCCAGTTACAGAATTCCTTGCTTTCTATTTAACGTCACATAATTTAATTTATTCGTACTACATTATTTATTCAGGGGCCTGTTTCACTAAGCGCTAAGATGCGTCTTAAGCATCCATAAGTCCGGTTATAGGACTTAGTGTAAGATGCATCTTAGCGGGAGTTTCACAAAGACCACTAAGACGCGTACCGTACTTAATACCCATTTAACTAAGTTGCATATAGAGCGTAGCCTACGTCTGTTAAGGCCCTAAACCGCAAATTGCACCTAAACCGCAAATCGCCGCCTAAGCTTGTAGAAAAAAGTATTTTTGAAACGAAGGACCTTGGATGAGTGGTTTCACTCCCCTGGTAACAAAAGCTTGAAAATTTTTGAAAATAAGCTACTATTACTACTACCACTACTACTACTACTCCTATACTACTACTACTACTACTACTACTACTACTACTACTACTACTACTACTACTACTACTACTACTACTACTACTACTCCTACTCCTCCTACTACTCCTACTACTACTACTACTAAAACTACTACTACTACTACTACTCTTACTGCTACTACTACTACTCTTACTGCTATTACTACTTCTACTACTGCTACTCCTACTCCTACTACTACTACTACTACTACTACTACTACTACTACTACTACTACTACTACTACTACTCCTACTCCTACTACTACTACTAAAACTACTACTACTACTCTTACTGCTACTACTACTTCTACTACTGCTACTCCTACTACTACTACTACTACTACTACTACTACTACTACTACTACTACTACTACTCCTCCTACTCCTACTCCTACTACTACTACTACTACTACTACTACTACTACTACTACTACTACTACTAAAACTACTACTACTACTACTCTTACTGCTACTACTACTACTACTACTACTACTACTACTACTAAAACTACTACTACTACTCTTACTGCTACTACTACTTCTACTACTGCTACTCCTACTACTACTACTACTACTACTACTACTACTACTACTACTACTACTCCTCCTACTCCTACTCCTACTACTACTACTACTACTACTACTACTACTACTACTACTACTACTACTAAAACTACTACTACTACTACTCTTACTGCTACTACTACTACTACTACTACTACTAAAACTACTACTACTACTACTACTACTCTTACTGCTACTACTACTTCTACTATACTGCTACTCCTACTACTACTACTACTACTACTACTACTACTACTACTACTCCTACTCCTACTACTACTCCTACTATACTACTACTAAAACTACTACTACTACTACTACTACTACTACTACTCCTACTCCTACTACTACTCCTACTATACTACTACTCTTACTGCTACTACTACTTCTACTATACTGCTACTCCTACTACTACTACTACTACTACTCCTACTCCTTCTCCTACTCCTACTACTACTCCTACTACTACTACTAAAACTACTACTACTACTACTACTACTACTACTACTACTACTCTTACTGCTACTACTACTTGTACGTCTTACTGCTACTACTACTTCTACTACTGCTACTCCTACTACTACTACTACTACTACTACTACTACTACTACTACTACTACTACTCCTACTCCTACTACTACTCCTACTATACTACTACTAAAACTACTACTACTCCTACTTCTACTACTACTACTACTACTAAAACTACTACTACTACTACTTCTACTACTCCTACTCCTACTACTACTCCTACTATACTACTACTAAAACTACTACTACTACTACTACTACTACTACTACTACTACTACTCCTACTCCTACTCCTACTCCTACTACTACTACTACTACTACTACTACTACTAAAACTACTACTACTACTACTACTACTACTACTACTCCTACTCCTACTCCTACTACTACTACTACTCCTACTCCTTCTCCTACTCCTACTACTACTCCTACTACTACTACTAAAACTACTACTACTACTACTACTACTACTACTACTACTCTTACTGCTACTACTACCTCTTACTGCTACTACTACTTCTACTACTGCTACTCCTACTACTACTACTACTACTACTACTACTACTACTACTACTACTCCTACTCCTACTACTACTCCTACTATACTACTACTAAAACTACTACTACTCCTACTTCTACTACTACTACTACTACTACTAAAACTACTACTACTACTACTTCTACTACTACTACTACTACTACTACTACTCCTACTCCTACTCCTACTACTACTAAAACTACTACTACTACTACTCTTACTGCTACTACTACTTCTACTACTGCTACTCCTACTACTACTACTACTACTACTATTTCGTACTGATTATGACTATAATAACATGAGTACATGGCTTCATTACCCTCGTAACATTTTGTATTAAAGTTTTAAAAAGATTATAATAAATATTTAAAAAATTATTTATAGCGATTCTTTATTTTCTCCCTCTGTGTTCACGCCTCTTACGCGAACACGGTCCTTGTTAATATACCGTGTGCGCGTAAGAGGCGTGAACACAGAGGGCGGCAAACATAAATCGCAGAAGGATAGAGGTTGAAGAGTGAGGAATTAGAACTAGGGTGCTGATCTCATTTTTATGAGAAATGTTGTTGTTGATCCCTTTGTTGATACACGTATTTATTTATTTGTTTATTTATTTAAATATTTTACCAGGGTGCTCATTCAACATAAAGTTGGTCTCCCATGGGGCCCTAAAAGGCTATCATTATTGTTCTTCTTGTTTGTTGGTTTTGGACTCTTGGTTATGGTGGGAGTTGGGCAACTTGGGCTGTACATAGTGCCGTTTTTTTTTTGTGTTTTTTTTTTGTGGTTTTTTTTTGTGGTTTTTTTTGTGTATCCCTAATTCTCCCCTAGTATAATCTAACGCCTGTAGGTTTAAGCAAAGGAAAAGGAAAAGGGAAGAAATGAAAGGCGGAAAATAAAGAAAGAATCGCTATAAATAATTTTTTAAATATTTATTATAATCTTTTTAAAACTTTAATACAAAATGTTACGAGGGTAATGAAGCCATGTACTCATATTATTTTAGTCATAATCAGTACGAAATAGTAGTAGTAGTAGTAGTAGTAGGAGTAGCAGTAGTAGAAGTAGTAGTAGCAGTAAGAGTAGTAGTAGTAGTTTTAGTAGTAGTAGTAGTAGGAGTAGTAGTAGTAGTAGTAGTAGTAGTTTTAGTAGTAGTAGTAGTAGTAGGAGTAGTAGTAGGAGTAGGAGTAGTAGTAGTAGTAGTAGTAGTAGTAGGAGTAGCAGTAGTAGAAGTAGTAGTAGCAGTAAGAGTAGTAGTTTTAGTAGTAGTAGTAGGAGTAGTAGTAGTAGTAGTAGTAGTAGTAGTAGTAGTAGTAGTAGTAGTAGTTTTAGTAGTAGTATAGTAGGAGTAGTAGTAGGAGTAGTAGTAGGAGTAGGAGTAGTAGTAGTAGTAGTAGTAGTAGTAGTAGTAGTAGTAGTAGTAGTAGGAGTAGCAGTATAGTAGAAGTAGTAGTAGCAGTAAGAGTAGTAGTAGTTTTAGTAGTAGTAGTAGTAGTAGTAGCAGTAAGAGTAGTAGTAGTAGTAGTTTTAGTAGTAGTAGGAGTAGGAGTAGTAGTACACTCTAAAAATTCGAATGTTAAATCAACATTTGAAAGGTTGGAGGAGTGACAACCTTTTCCAAATGTTACATCCAACCTTGTATAATGCTGAATCCAACATTTTAAGTGTTGAGTAGAACCATTTAAAGTGGTAAATGCAACATTTAGAAAATGTTGTCACTCCTCCAACCTTTCAAATGTTAAGTTAACATTTGGGTTTTTTAGAGTGTAGTAGTAGTAGTAGTAGTATAGGAGTAGGAGTAGTAGTAGTAGTAGTAGTGGTAGTAGTAATAGTAGCAGTAAGAGTAGTAGTAGTAGTAGTTTTAGTAGTAGGAGTAGGAGTAGGAGTAGTAGTAGTAGTAGTAGTAGTAGTAGTAGTAGTAGTAGTTTTAGTAGTAGTATAGTAGGAGTAGTAGTAGTAGTAGGAGTAGGAGTAGTAGTAGTAGTAGTAGTAGTAGTAGTAGTAGTAGTAGTAGTAGTAGGAGGAGGAGTAGCAGTATAGTAGAAGTAGTAGTAGCAGTAGTAGTAGTAGTAGTAGTAGTTTTAGTAGTAGTAGTAGTAGTAGTAGTAGCAGTAAGAGTAGTAGTAGTAGTAGTTTTAGTAGTAGTAGTAGGAGTAGGAGTAGGAGGAGTAGTAGTAGTAGTAGTAGTAGTAGTAGTAGTAGTAGTAGTAGGAGTAGCAGTAGTAGAAGTAGTAGTAGCAGTATAAGAGTAGTAGTAGTAGTAGTTTTAGTAGTAGTAGTAGTAGTAGTAGTAGTAGTAGTAGTAGTAGTAGTAGTAGGAGGAGGAGGAGGAGGAGTAGCAGTAGTAGAAGTAGTAGTAGCAGTAAGAGTAGTAGTAGTAGCAGTAAGAGTAGTAGTAGTAGTAGTTTTAGTAGTAGTAGTAGTAGGAGTAGTAGTAGGAGTAGTAGTAGTAGTATAGGAGTAGGAGTAGTAGTAGTAGTAGTAGTAATAGTAGCTTATTTTCAAAAATTTTCAAACTTTAATACTAAATGTTACCAGGGGAGTGAAACCACTCATCCAAGGTCCTTCGTTTCAAAAATACTTTTTTTCTACAAGCTTAGGCGGCGATTTGCGGTTTAGGTGCAATTTGCGGTTTAGGGCCTTAACATACGTCTCGTCGAGACGAGACGTAGGAACTGTTCTTAGTGTAATGTCATGTGATAAATTTCGCGCCAAATTTGAAAGTTTATCGAAGTCTCGATGATGGCCGACCTCCAAATTTTTTGCTAATTTATGCGAAATTAATTTATGCATATTTTTAAAAATTCACATAAAATGCCTCTTCTTTATTTGCTGACCGATTTTGATATTTTTTGCTTCCATCTGGTAGAGCTTCATGAGGTTCACCAAACTTGTACACGGAATTTTGAAATTTTGTCTGGAAAATTATTTATTCTAATTTATGAAAAATTTATTCATAAATTACAAAAAAAATGTTTTTTCTTCTTCATTTGTTGATCAGTTTTGTTTGCTTTATATGATAGCTCGAGGTGGTGATACAAAATTTAAACATAGAATTTTGAAACTCATTGAATCTGCTATTTATTTGTATATATTCTCAAAACTCACAAAAATTGCTTACTTATTTGTTGATTGATTTTGGTTATTTTTGTTCCATCTGAGAGCTACATTAGATTAACCAAGGTCCTACACAGAGTTAAGAAACTTTGACTAGATAATAATTAATACTTAATTCATATGAAATTTATTCATATATCACAAAAAATGCTTCTATGTCATTTCTTCATCAATTTCAATTCTATATCCTCAATTTATGTCACCAATATAATTCACTATGTACAGTGTCAACTGGGCTGAAATTAAAATTGTGTTAAATTGTGTAATGGGTGTTGGCCATTGCAGTAATGGGTGTCCCATTCAATGATACAGAGTCGGATATCATACTCATAGGCCTAGACTATATTCATGTACAGTAGACCTACGTATCGTCTACGGTCTGGCATCATCATGATCAAATTCAGGGGCATGCAATTAATTAGACAGTGTGAATAATTAATGAGCCATAGTACTGCCATAGACTATATAGAGATCTAGATCTATTCTAGGTCTAGTCTACATCCACACTATTTCTCACGTACGACCAATTGTGTAGATATAGGCCTAGAATCTACAAAATATTAATTTCAATTTATAAATAGGTCTAGGGTCTAGACTAGTCTGAATCTAGGTCTATAATGCAGAAACATTTTCAGTTTTATTGCTAACACTAACACGAAGAGTAACAGTTAGGCCTACATTAACAATCTTGTCCAATTCCTAGGCCCTACTTCTATTCTAGTTCTACTAGCAGGCCTAGATCTACTAGAGTCTAGGCCTAGAGTCTAGAGTTCTAGATCTATCATCTAGATCTAATTCTATGTGACTGTCCCCTGATCCTGCTACTTGCTAGATCTAGAAATCTACTTGATACTGGTAGTAGGATGGGGGGGGGGGGTCGGGTGTCCGGACACTTTATATTTTTGAAGCCTTCTTTTTCGTCTTTGGATTACACTAAAAATACAAATTCAATGGAAGTAATCATCTTCTATTTTGTTCTCTATAATTAATATTTCCTCACATTTTGCACTAAAAATTAAAGAAACTTCGCTTGTAATTTTTTTTCAAATGACTTTCTAAAATTGATCGTCCGGACACACAACAACTGGGTATACTGCCAATGGTACTGCTACTGCTAGTAATAGTATTGATTATAGACCCTGTCCCTAGGCTAGGCCTAGATCTAAATAAATCTAAGAGTAAGACTAAGTTGCTCACTAAGGGCCGTAGGTCGGGAGTAGGCCTAGATTTACTACTAGACTTAGGCCCTACTTGTCTAGGCCCTGGGTCTACCACTATAGTCTAGGCCCCAACTAAAAGTCTAAAAGTAAGACTAAGATTAACATTAGATTTAGATCTAGATCTCTACTAGATCTAGTAGTATCTAAAAGTACTAGGCCTAGTCCTTTTTGTAAGTTGTATTGTAGGCGGCGTAGCCTAGGCCTAGACCGAAAAAATTATGTCTCTTTAGGCCTAGACTAAACTTAGAATTTACGACTTTACTTAGTAAAGTTATTTTCGTTCGTTAGTCTCCGACTCCGAGGCGAGGGGGTAGGGTCGGTCTAAACTAAAGTAAAGAGAGGAGCCGACCCTACCCAAATCAGAGGCTAACGAACGAAAGAGCCAAAAAATTTCGGTCTAGGCCTACCGCCAGTACCTCGGGCCAGTATAGTGAGTGATTGTATTACCGACCGGCCTTGTATTACATGTGAGCATGATCGGTTCATCACGGACGGACATTTGATAGATTTTGAAAGTTTTGAAGGCTTGTAACAAATAAGGAATAAGATGAACAAGGTTCCTTTGTGTTTTATAGTGAAGGGTAGGACATAGTATGCTGAATGATTAAAAAAGTTTGTTGCCATGGTTACCTACAAACACAGGTATCCACTAAATGTGCCATATCACGGACGGACAAGATAGAAATGTGGTTTTTAGAATTTTTGTACATTTTTATTGTTTCTATCTAAACAGCTTTACATGGACCAATTATTGTTAATGCACCTAACACTCGGGTATGTTAGCTTCTATGTTCAGCATATTAAATTCTTAACCAATATCAAACTTCTAAGAGAATTGCAAATATTTTCCATCGCGGACGGACATCTCGGACGGACATCACGGACGGACACAATTAAAATACAATGGAAGTACTCTGTAAAAAGTTCTTAGTACTTTTTTTGGTAAACAAATGCAATTGTTTTGATGATTTGTACATATTTTAATAATATTAAACAGTATTAGTTGCACAATCAAGTTGCTACAACTTCAATCAAGTTGCTGCAACTTGATTTAAGATGTAGCAACTTGATTTCTATGCTAGACGCACAGTATAATCTAGACATACGATTGCTCTTAACACATTTCTTGTCAAAATCGAATGTAAAGAATAGGTGATGTATAATAAAAAAAAAACATAAAAAGCCATTGACATGCAGGCAGAAAGGAGCAAATTCACATGACAGTCCTTTTACTTTCAGAAGAATGAGAAGATGTTAGTATTCATAGAGAATTAGCAAGTGAAAAGACTTTAAATGAAAAATTGACATCCTGGTTCTTCCCGCATACATTTTTTACATAGTTTTTGTGGCTCAACTTACCCCAGACGATGGCACAACTTACCCCACAGATGGGGCAAGTTGAGCAATTTGACATCCTTTTTTTCAAAGGTCACAATGACATTCAGCGTGGGGGTAGAAAGTTATATATAGGTGAAAAATATTTCCCAAGAATCAAATTTAAAGGTAAGGTACTTATTTCTACAATATTACTAGTCATATCAATTCTAAACGTGCAAAATGCAAAAAGTGTCACAACTTACCCCGCCTTCCCCTATTGTCTTTTTAAAGTGTAGAATACAGGTAGGTTCAAAATCAACAGCTAGTTGATTATTGATCATGTTGATACAAGTATTTTTATGATCATGATGATTTTAGGCATTAATTTTCCAAGAGCAAAGATTTTTTTTAAGGTCCAAAAACTAAATCTAAAAGATTAACAGGTCGCTGATCCTTATGCTTGTTTGTTGGATCAACACTTGTCAGGGGCTCTCTTTAAATCCATCTTTTGCATATATCAAAGCGGAGACACCTCATAACATCAACAGCCCTCATGTATTTAGGCCCTGACCGAATCCAAAATTGAAATTGATATTCCAATCCAAAGCTTATCTTCTAAACACTGCAGTGCAAGCTTTATGCATTTTCACAGTTTACCAGATAAGCGATTTGCTTAAAATTAGCTCCAAAATGGACTTCGAAAAAAGGTATTCATGTAATTTTCACAAACCTATGTTCTGTTAGAAGCATTGTGAATCCATAAGTTTGTACATGGAAAAATTTATTTTTCTGCTTATCAGATTATGCATAGCATTCTACTTCTTCTCCATCACTTTCTGCAAGCTTGAATTGATGAAATCTACAGCTTTGGACTTGTTCTTGCCATACTTTGTTTCCCGCTTTTTTGGCATATACATGTACATGTAGCTTTTCAACTCTATCTGCATTCCAATAATGTTTAACAATTTTCCTGACAACAATATAGCCCCAATAACGGCCAAACAAAGATATCACAAAAATTGTGAAGAGTTGTAGGCTTATTCCATTTGAGTTCTGAATAATTCTCAGAGCCATTTTTCACTGCAATTAGAAGCTAAAATTAAACTCATAATCTGCTCAGCAAAGTTTCTCATTTGCATATATGAATCTTTCCACAAGTATTTAACTCGTCCGTCCGTGATGAAATTAATGTCCATCCGTGACCATTTTTCATTGATTTATTATATGCATAAAATGTATGGGTTTTAGCTATGTTCAAATAAAATGATGAACAGTGTCCAGTGAAATACTTCTACACACTTTTATTTCTGTTTCTATTCTGATAAAGAATAAAAAGCTGAATCCATAGACATTATCCTAATAAAAATGATCACGGACGGACATTAATTTCATCACGGACGGACGGAAATGTTAACATCTACAAGGAAAGTTTACTTCCCATATTTTTTTCCTACTAATTTATGTTTGATGATAGATTAATGTTCAGAGTGCAAGACCATTAAAAAAAATTGGAGTAACTTTGAAAACAATAAAACTAGAGTGAAATGAATTTGAGTGAATTAACTTTGTCCGTCCGTGATCAAATTAATGTCCGTCCGTGATCATTTTTGACTGAGTTTATGATATGGATAAAATGTATGGATTTTAGCCATGTTCAAATAAAATGATGTACAGTGTTTAGAGAGATACCTCTAAACCTTTTTATTTTTTATTTCTACTCTGATAAAGAATAAAAAAACTTTTCATCTTTTTTTCCATCACGGACGGAAATTTCAAAATGGAAATGTTAACACCTACCAAAAAAAATTACTTCCCAATATTTCTTTTATACTATATTATGTCTGATAATAGAGAAATGTTCAGAGTGCAAGAACATCCAAACCAAATTAGAGTAACTTTAAAAACAATAAAACTAGAGTGAATTTAATTTGAGTAGAAATGTCCGTCCGTGATGAGAGGTAGCAGCACCCCCATGAATAAAATGGACTATTCCGGTACTTTCGGAATCATCAATCTTCATGAAACTTAGTTTTTTGAAACCTGAGATATCAAAGATTATTTTAAAAGCAAATTTGATAAAAGTACCTTAAAAAAATTTTTCACCTCAATGCGAACCCTTAACCGATCATGCTCATTACCGAACGCGCGCATCATATGCGTCAGAAAATAATCAAATACGCTCAAACCTTTGCAACTTCCTTCCAAAGGGAACTTAAATAGAAAAATGATGAAAAATTATCAAAAACACAATTTCGAAGTCTTTATATCCTCAAAACAATAAAATATGGTCAAAATAGCTCATGAGTGACTTTGTTGTTTTCCCAACTTTTCCCATAGAAAACACACGTTCGGTAATACGATACCTTTTCAAGTGACCAAAATATTTCACTTGCGAAGAGGGGTCCAATTGGAAGCTGATGTCGTAAAAATGAAAAAAAAATCGGCAAAATTTCTGCATATTTATATTTTGTAGGTGTTTGTGTATTTATGGTGAAAGTTTGGTGAATTTTATTGGAATAATGTGTTTGATATGATCAAATTCATGAAAAGTGTTCGGTAATACGATCCACTACCATACTATACTAGACCTAGGCCTACTACAACTTAGTCTAGTTAATATATAGTTTGGTCGTGCATGAGAAATAGCGTGATTGTAATCCACGACCACACTGTCCACAGACTGACAGCGGGCTCGCTACCGCCACACGCACTGTTCACTGTTAATTAATTATTATTAATTATTAAATCGGCCGCGATTCGCCGAGGTATCAAATACAACTTCCATCACAAACTTCCACTGCATACAGTTCACTTTCAATATTTTACTTCTATGTTGTCTTAAGAAAAAGGTTAATACCATACCTTCTCCATTATCCTCCTACAATAGGGCCTAGTAAAAAAGTGACAAAATTCCTCCTTTCAATTTTTAGTCGCAGACGAAAACTTGCGGGAAATTACTTTGTTTTTATCTTCACACAAAGTCAAAGGTCACGAAATTAGGCTTCGTAGACTCAAAATCGAGACGTTTTATTGGTGAAGACGCGTCGCACACAGGACTTAGTAAAGAACTGTTTAGTGGAACTGACGCACCAACAGGACGTCAGTAAGACCCGTCTTAGTGTATGACGCGTCGCAGCGACACTAAGTCCCGTTACACTAAGTACTGTTTAGTGAAACAGGCCCCTGGATTTTTCAGTATTCTCTGCCTCGCCGCACTGGTGCTGTGGCGCGGATTCGCTAAATCTGTAGTTATGCGCATCTGCAGTGGTGTGGGCGTGCTAGAGAATGCTGAAAATTGGTGGAATTGTATACTGTTATTTTTGTACTGATTATTTATGTATGTATTTTGTATGTAATGTTGAATAAGTGTTGTCATATAAATTTTAGTGCCAGCGGAGGCCGAATTTCTGTGTTTTTACAGACAATAAATATTTGAATCTTGAATCTTGAATCTTGACTTTGTGGGCATAGACCCCAAAAGAGTAACACGACCAAGAAAAGAAAAAAAAAGAAAAAGTGGAGAAGAAAAATGTGGCATTATTATATATATTTCGAAATGTATAAGTATATCACAAAACTTGATTTTGTATGGAAAGATCAAAAAGTATACTCTCTAGCCTCGCTCGATCGCATTTTCTTTCTGGCTTTGCGCCATGTCTGGCCTCCTAAAAAACTTATACTCGTAAAGCCACCGACTCCCCCTTCCCCATCGGTCTTAAACAAAAAAAATCTCTCACGGAGAACAATATTTGTGCCAGTCACCCCCAACCATGAACACCGAACGTCACCCATGGCAACATAAGTTCAATCATAATGTTATAGGCATTTATTCATCCATTCATTCATTTACAAAAGTGGTCCTTGCACTCAGACTGTTTTTCATACTTGAGTGAAATTCTTCCCTATTCATTAAAATTTGTATAGTTTCATCAATAGCCGCAAGGAATTATACGGATTATACAACAAGAAAAGATTTTGTTGTTATGTTTTGTTACCGTGGTAACCACTGGTGAGGGGGCCTAGTTTGGGGCTCTCCCCACTAAACAAATAAAATGAAAATGAAAATTGCAATTCTGTTTGTGGTTGAGCTAAGAACTGAATTTTACACCTGCATGTTTTCACTCTTAAAAACACAGTTTACCCATGGACATGTAAAGGAAACATTTATGCACGTTTCTTCTATCAAATGGTACGGAATATTGTGAAAATTTTACCAATTTTTGCGTCAAAATTTTCCAAACATGCACTTTGCCTACGCGTGACAACATCTTTTTATACCACAATCATGTATGCCCCCTTTTCACGAAATATTGAGTAAAATTTTACTCAATCTTGTCAGAGTGTATACTTAAATATAACTGTAGCTGCCAAGTCAAAAATAATAATATTCACAATCATGATTTCTCAAACATATTAAAACATATCCTCACAGAGGCTAATTTGATAGGTTAAGTAAAATGTGAACGAGTCGTTAACTTGATCATCTCATTTCTGATAAAATTAAAAAGAAAGGAAATGTTTAACTCTAAAAAAGTTGTAAAATCACAACAAAACGATCGTAGATAAACACTTAAAAAACACTAGAAATTGGAGTTTCCGTGCACCATTTAACATGTTAAATGGTGCGAAAACTGTGGTGTTAAAACTGACACCAATTGGTGTTAATAGAGGACCACACCCTGAGGTGTTAAAATTACACCCTAGAGATTGAACATAACAGCAAAGAGTGTAAATGTAACAACCGAAGGTGTTGTAATAACACCTATAGGTAAAAAACTAACACCACCAATTTAACGGTTACACTTCGTAATTCCGAAGGTTCTTTATTCCGAAGGTTCGTAATTCCGAAACACGTAAATTGCCTATACCTCGATGTTCGTTAATCCGAAAACGAAAAAGGGTTCGTTAATCCGAACATTTGTGGCGTAATTCCGACGGTTCGTTATTCCGAAGGTTCGATAATCCGAAAACGAAATAAGGTTCGTTGTTCCGAAGGTTCGTTAATCCGAAAACGAAATAAGGTTCGTTGTTCCGAAGGTTCGTTAATCCGAAAACGAAATAAGGTTCGTTGATCCGAAAACGAAATAAGGTTCGTTTTTCCGAAGGTTCGTTAATCCGAAAACGAAATAAGGTTCGTTAATCCGAAAAAAGGAAAACCGGGAAAGCAGAGGGAGAGGTAAGGGGATGGGGGGGGGACACTGTTGCCGTTCAATTATTATGAGGATGGGAAGGCAAGGGCGGCCGAATGAATTTTCGTTGGGGGGTAAAGCCAAAAAATGAAACTCATACGTCAAAATGGGCACTTTGGTGATATTTTCACCTTAAGATTATCATCTGCTTGAAGTCATTGTGTGTTTGACAGTGATTAAGTAGAGAAAAACTTTTTTGAAGTGACTTCTTATTATGGCAAATTGTATATTTAGGCTTTATTTTTCGGGAGAGAGTATAATGAGCGAGCGGCTTGGTAAAACAAATTCAAAGGTGAAGTTGTAAAACGTTTTTTGGGGTCAATTATTCTTAAAATGGCATTATTGCGAGGTGTTGCGAGCGTGAATCACAAGCTGAAATTTAGGGTATTTCAATAAAAAATGAAAATAAGTTTTTAAAAATCCGAGCAGATTTCTGCTGTCATTAAAAAGATGTGCATCTAACTAAAGAATACGAGCGCAAAACGCGAGCTTAAACATACTGACCAGAAAAGGAACCTGTTAAAAAAAGCATTTAGTGACCTCTTTAGGATGCATATTTCACCAATCGAATGAGAGTGCGAAGCGCAAGCTGAAAATTTGCAATATTCCAGCCTGAAAACTTAACTTGTATACTTTAAAAAGAGTATTTCATTTTGAAAAAAACATGAAAAACGGCATATTTATTTTTGAAAAAGGAACTTTCCCATTTTGGAAAATATTAATTTCCCTGTTTTTTTAATTTCATTTTTGGGGTGCAAGTGCCCCCTGGCTCCCTCCCGGCGGATCCAACTTTCGTCAAATAGGGGGGGGGGCAATTTTTTTTTCAGCCATATTTTCCTCGATCGGCAGCTTAAAGTTGATTTTTGTTTGTTTCTTTGAAAGGGTAGTCCTAACAGTCAATAATTAGCTTTATACTTATAAAATAAAGTAAATATTTAATAACATGATAAACCCTTTTTAAATAATGCGAGCGCGAGCTATATATTTTTTTAATATGATGGGCAATATGTTTGTGATCTTCAAAACGAGATGCCTATGTAACTAAATTTAGATAATAACTGCAAGCAAGAAGCGCGAACAGAAATTTTAAATATATAAGCTCTGACCTGATCTAAAGGGGACATTTTAAGAACTTTTTGCAGTTAGCCATGAAGACGATGCGTGTTTCAACCAATGGCAGCGGAACGTATTTTCCTTTTTTTTGGGGGGGGGGGGCAAAGCAAAAAAGGGGCCAATAGGGGCAATTTGGTGCAAACGGATATTTTCACCATGAGATTATCATCTGTGTAAAGAGGTTGTGTGTTTTGTAGTAATTAAATTGAGCAATTTTTTTTAAGTGATCACTAAAGTTATATATTTACGTTTCATTTCTGCGAGCGTAGCGAGCAAGCGGTTTGGGGAAAAATCAAATCTGAAGATGTAAAATTCGCCTTTTTGGTCAATTAGTGTTAAAAGGGCATCCTTGTGAGATGTTGCGAGCGAATCACGTGCTCAAACTTTTGGAAATTTCATGTAGGCCTAGAATGATAATAATGATAATATTGATATAGATATTATTTCCCCAGGGAAGCCACTTCAGTTCTGAAAACTGTTCTCCCAGCTATTATTATTATTTTTTTACAAGAATGCTTAGAATGTCCAGTTTTCAGGTTGGAAAATCGGAAAAATTTGGCTCACGTTTCTCGCTCGCATCAAGTATTGTTTACAGTCTCATTATATTCCTGGTTACAAAAAAGAAGTATAAAATGGTCCAGTTTTCAGGTTGGAATATCACAAATTTTAAGCTTGCGGTTCGCGCTCTCATTATTTAGTTCGTGAGATATATATTCTATTCATGAGTCACTAAATGCAGTCCTTAAAAGATTACTTTCTGAAGCCTGTTGCATAAAACTTTTTACCTGAGAAAACTCTGGTAAAAACTGAAAACTAAGGTTAGTCTGATTTCCGCCATTGACTTTAGCACAGGGCAAAACTCCTTTAAAACCAACCTGAGTTTTCTCAGGAAAAAAGTTTTATGCAACGGGCCCCAGGTCAGTATATAAACAAATTACAGCTCGCCCTCGCTTTAATTCTTTAGAAAGAAACACATCTTTCTCACGATTACAAAAATTGCTCCGAATGCTCACTTCACGTCTTGTTACATGAAATGTCTACTAGTTTGAGCTTGCGATTCGCGCTTTCAACATCTCACAAGGATCATTATTAGTATTATTTTTATTACCAGCAGAAGCTGTTATTAAAAATGACATCCCCTCCAATACAAATCCTATTATCTAGAGGTTACTCGCACGCGACCAACACACTTGACCCCCTGCATCTTTAAACCATTTGCTTAGGCAGCAATTGCTCAGATAAAATCGAAATTAGCCTATGCTTGATCAGGGCGCCTATATTCTGAATGAAATACATGCTTTTGGCCATAAAAAACACATGTATCATCTATCGTTATTACTATTATATAGGGGAAGCTATTAGATTAATTGATGATATGCTTTTTCATACGTTATATAATAATATCCCTGGGTATATGATAGCAATTGATTTAGAAAAAAGCCTTTGATTCGATATCCCACAAATTTTTTATCAAACATTAGGTTCATTCGGTCTTGGCCAGCAATTTCGCAAATGGGTCAAAATATTACATACAAATAGCCAAAGTTGTATTTTTAATGGGGGAGATTCTACAAGCTATTTTCATGTTGAAAGAGGGGTAAGGCAGGGAGATCCGCTTTCACCATATCTGTTCATGTTATGCATTGAAGTATTAGCGCATAATATGAGATATAATAATGATGTTAAAGGAATTTCCTTTGGAAAGGAAGAAGCTAAACAGGTTGTGTATGCAGATGATATGTCTATATTTGTCCGAGATCTAGATTCAGTAAAAAAAAAAGTAATAGAAATTTTAGAAAAATTAAGAAAAGTGTCAGGACTCAAAGTTAATAACGATAAGACGAATATTTCATCATTAGGTTCCTCCCAAGGAAAATCATATGATTTATCTTTTGGCCAAAAGGTGGATTTTATAAAGATTCTCGGTGTATTTTTTTCTTTAGATGTATAAGTAAAAGAAAGATTGAATTATAAAGAAATATTAAGTAAAATAAAGAAGTTGTTAAACTGGTGGAAGCAAAGAGATTTAACTTTGATGGGCAAAATACAACTATTAAAGCAGTTTATCTTTTCAAAATTCATATTATGTGGCATCTCTTACACCAATTCCAGAATGGGTTTATGTTGAGCTTGACCAGTTGACTCTTACTGTTTTGTGGGGTGGCAGAAATAAGATAAACAAAAGAACGATGTATTTAGATTACCATCAAGGTGGCTTGAAAATGATGAATTTTCAATGGTTAATAAAGGCACAGAGAGTTATGTGGATTAAAAGACTAAAAGAAAATAATGCAATGAAATGGAAACAATATTTTAATTATGCAACAAAACATCTGGGAGGAAATTTTATATTTTCATGTGATTACTTGCTTGGATTGTTGGAGATAGCATTGCCGCAATTTTATATAGATTTGTTAGTAGTATGATTTTGATTTTGATTTGATTTTATTGTTTACTTCTGCAATTACATCATTCGTATATAATACATTTTCCATAACATAACAAACATAGTATATTGAGAACTTTTTTGGCATGAATCATAACTAAATGTACTAAAATTATCATTACAAACAAAACATTTACAATTTGCAGGAGAAGGATTGTCATCATAAGCTGATTGCTTGAAACAAGTGGAATGCCTCTGGCCGTGTCACCTGCATCACGCGGTTCAATATAGCAGCAGTGCTCACTTTGAATACTACTCTAACTCGCACAAGATGTTCAGTGATACATGGTTACTCTTATTTCCCTTTTTTATGAACTAGACCAATAAACTTACAGAGATATGATGGTTATTCAACAAAAAAACCCAACATGGCCAAAGTTCATTGACCTTACATGACCTTTGACCTTGATCATGTGACCTGAAACTCGAACAGGATGTTCAGTGATACTTGATTACTCTTATGTACAAGTTTCATGAATCAGATCCATAAACTTTCAAAGTTATGATGGTAATTCAACAGATACACCCAATTCGGCCAAAGTTCATTGACCCTAAATGACCTTTGACCTTGGTCATGTGACGTGAAACTCATGCAGGATGTTCAGTGATACTTGATTAACCTTATGTCCAAGTTTCATGAACTAGGTCCATATATTTTGTAAGTTATGATGACATTTCAAAAACTTAACCTCAGGTTAAGATTTCGATGTTGATTCCTCCAACATGGTCTAAGTTCATTGACCCTAAATGACCTTTGACCTTGGTCATGTGACATGAAACTCTAATAGGATGTTCAGTAATACTTGATTAACTTTATGGCCAAGTTTTATTAACTAGGTCCATATACTTTCTAAGTTATGACATCATTTCAAAAACTTAACCTCAGGTTAAGATTTGATGTTGACGCCGCCGCCGCCGCCGTCGCCGCCGCCGTCGCCGTCGGAAAAGCGGCGCCTATAGTCTCACTTTGCTTCGCAGGTGAGACAAAAATGACAACCCCAGGTTAGAACTCATTGATTGATATAATACATTAATACAGCAGAATCGATAAACAGTACATTTCATGAAAAACAGCAATAATGTAATTTGAGCAATGAAGATGGAGATGATAAGGATGAAGATGATGGTGAAATGGTGAAGATGAAGGCGATGGAGAGGATGATGGTGATGATGCTTTAATGATGACACATCGACACAGAAATTTTACTTCAAATATTCTGATATCAACATAGATTTAACGTTTGCCTTAAATGAGTAAAGAGACGTGGATCTTTTTATAGATTCAGGTAGAGAGTTCCACAAATCAGGACCATGGTGTCTTATGGATCTCTGCGCAATAAGCAATTTGGGGTTGATTAAATGGAAATTAGAAGAGTTCCGCGTAGGGTATGAATGGATAGATGTGTTCATAGTATAAAAATTGTGAAATGAAGGTGGGAGCATGTTATTTACGTATTTGAACATAAGCAGTAAGCTTTGAAATGAATTTATGTCAAAAATAGTTAGAGTCTTTAGTTTATGGAATAATGGATTTGTGTGTGATAAATATTGCGAATTAGTACAAATTCGAATTGCTTTTTTCTGTAATAAGTATATTGTATTAATTTTAGTTTTTGCACACGTTGCCCAAACTATATTGCAGTACGATATATACGGCAATATTAATGAATTGTATAGTAGAACGAGTGTAGTATGAGAAATTATGTTTTTCATTTTGTAAAGTACTCCTACGTTTCTGGAGATGTTAGTTATTATAAAACGTATATGTTCATTCCAATTTAAATGTTCATCTATTGTGACACCTAAAAACTTTGTTTCTTTTTTCCTTTTGAGTGGAATATTATCTATGCTTATGTCGTATGGAAACTCAGTAATATGTGAACTTGTATGCGTAAAATACATAAAGTTTGTTTTGTCTATATTAAGTGAGAGCCTATTACATTTAAACCATAAAGATAGTTAGGTAATTCACGATTAAATGTATCTACTAAAGTTTCTAAGCTAGTGTTTGAACAAAAAATGTTTGTGTCATCGGCAAATAATACAAATGATAATAAAGGCGTTACAGTAGTCAAATCATTAATATATAAGGAAAAGTAAGGGGCCAAGGATCGATCCTTGTGGAACTCCGCATTTTATTGACTGAAAGTTAGAAGAAATATTGTTGTGAGTGACATATTGTTTTCTATCAGACAAATAACTCTCAAACCATGATAGTGCGATTCCCCGAATTCCATAATTTTCAAGTTTTTAAAGTAAAATCTGGTGGTCAAGAGTGTCGAATGCTTTGCTTAGGTCCATGAATACTCCTATTATGTGTTCTTTATTTGTCATTGCATTTGTAATTTTATCGTATATTTGTATTAAAGCCTGATCAGTTGAATGCCCTTTCCTGAATCCATATTGGTTTGAATTTAGAAACTGAAAAGTATCTAGGAACTTATAAAGTCTTTTGTAAATAATCTTCTCTAATATTTTGGATATGCTGGGGAGAATAGAAATAGGCCTATAATTTGTTATTTCGTGTGGATTGTCTTTTTTTAAAACAGGATTTACCTTTGCAATTTTTAGGGAATCTGGACATTTACCGGTGCTGATCGACAGATTAAAAATATGACACAATGGAGAGACAATATAATGTATGATCTGCTTAAGAAGGAAAATACTAATTCTATCATATCCCTGTGATTTGCTGGATTTGAGATTTTTTGTTATTTCAATTATTTCCTGAACATTTGTGGGGTTAAAGAATAGGGAAGAATTGATGGGTGTGGGAAGAAATTTTGCAAAACTTTGGTTTGGTCTGGCAAGGTTGTTAGCCAAAGAGGGTCCTATGTTAACGAAAAAAGAATTAAAGTTATCAGCTACATCATCTGAATTTATTGCAGCAGCATGAACTGTGAAATTGTCTTTAGGTAATACTTTGGGTTTCTTGCCAATCAAATCATTGATTATCTCCCATGTGGCTTTCATGTTTGATTTAACTTTGTTAAGTTTCTGGGAATAAAACAATTTGCGAGAAGCCCGAATTATATTGGTTAGTCTATTTCTATAAGTTTTATATTTATTTTTGTTTTGAATAGAAGGGTTCTTTAAAAATGTCTTGTATAGTTTATTTCGGGTGTGTATGGATCGTAGAATAGCTTTAGTGATCCATGGCATTTTTGCTTTTCTTTTTTTGATAGGTGATAGAGGAAAATTTTTATCGTAATATTTCTGCAATTTTTGGTTAAAATTTGTGTAAGCATTATCTGAATTTGACTCCTTAAATACATCTAACCATTCCTCAATCGCAAGATCACTTTTAAACGATTCAATATTGATTGGTGTTTCTTTACTATACATTGTAGATTTAGGTGAATTTTCTTTTGAAATATCATTATCACATAATAAAAAAAAACCGGTAAATGATCAGCTATATCAGATATTATTAATCCGCTGGAAGTATCTCTGTTTAGTATGTTTGAAAATATGTTGTCGATAAGTGTTGATGAATGGCTATCAATTCTGGTCGGTTGATCTATGTGGGGATAATAACCAAATGAATGCATAGTGTGTAGGAATAAATCGTTTTCATTATTTTGGGATAACAGGTCAATGTTAAAATCACCCATTAAATGTTATGTTATGGTATGAAGGCATGTTTCAAGCTCTTCGCAAAATAAATTTGCATTGCCATGAGGGGGTCTGTAAACTAACCCAATAATTATATTTTTGCCTTTCGGCTTCATGATTTCTAAGAATAAAGTTTCACTTTGTTTTAATGATATTTCTTTTCTTATTTTAAACTGCAAATGTTCATTGATGTAAAATGCTACACCACCTCCTCTTTGATCTTCACGATCTCGCCTAATAAGATTATAGTTTTGCAAGTTGAATATGTTAGGTGAATTATTATGAAGCCATGTTTCCGTGACACCAATAATGGAGAATTTGAAATTATTTAGAGTAAAGAGTAATGATTCCAATGATTCAAAGTTTTTGTTCAAACTTCGGGCATTAACGTGAAGCAAACTGAATTTGTGTTCTGTGTCTCTAAATTTAGAAGTAAAATCTTCAGTTGAGTAATATTTATTACATGATGCATTGTTTGTATTGAAAATAGAAAAAATGTCTATGTCATTACCCGTAAAGAAAAAATGATATTACCAAGATTTTAAGATCGAAGATATGATAACTGGTTTGTATGTAAATTTTCTGTGCCGTAACAGTATGATGACGGTGATAATGGTGATGATGATGGTGGTGGTGGTGGTGATGATGATGATGATGGTGGTGGTGATGATGATGATGATGATGGTGGTGGTGGTGATGATGATGACAATGATAGCAAATCATACGGGAGGTCAATGAAGTCATAACCTGCGAGCATCTGGCCACCTTTACGTTAACAGAAAGTAGAACCAGAATTGTTGTAATCACAAAAGTGAATAAAGAAATGAAACCTGTCTAAATAATTCTATAAAAATTTCTCGATAAACCTTGGTCAAAGAACCAAACATAAATTAAAAAGAATAGTAAAAATCGGAATACATGCAGTGTAAAATTGCGGGTAACAGATCGATTAAATTCAGTACAGGTATTAAAGAGCATTTCTTGTTGGATTACAATTAACGAAATTAAGCAAACATGTGGTGAGAATCAAGGCTAGTACAATGCCTTTGAGAAAAATGGATACAGAGACAGTTATATACTAAAATGATTTAAAATAAATACCACTGAGCATGTACTTGCAAGAATATTGACAGCAAAAAGTATTTAAAGGCTCCTTCGTATATTGAAAATAAATTAGACAAACTGTTTTTTCCTACATTACAATACCTGTAATCGGTTCGATTGACTTTACCTGTGTTGTAATGTTAAATTTTGTTATGTATTAATTTAATAGATTGCAATATCACCAAAGGTAAAAATAAAGCAGGCATCAAGCCGTCCAGAATGCAAAGAGTGTACGTAATGGTGAACTTGGCAGCAATCGATTGCTGGTAATCAAATAGTAAGCCATTAATCTTGAAAGTTATTTTCTCAAGTGTGAATTCCAGCAATCGATTGTAAGTATTTCTTTAGCCATTACATATTTTGAATCATTATGTACTTTAATGAATGAAAAAATGTTGTCCATTCAATACAAAATGTTTGAGAAATTCACCAGGAGTCGAAACCCATACATGGCAACATTACAAACATAAGTTGGTACTTTTTATCACTATATCGATGTAAATTTCGTTGGTAAATTTATAAGTGCTAGTAATCGATTGGAAGTATTCAACTCACTTCAGCATACAGGCTAAAACCAAAACAGTCCAAAACATGTACAGGCACACATCCTGGATCATTTTTTTTCTTTTGGTGTATGAAAACATGTAGACCATTTCGTAAAAAGGATTGAGAAAATCACACATGGCAACATCACAACAGGTAAGTTGGTGCTTTTCACTTTACACATATTCTATATTGATATAAATTTATAATAGAGTTGATTCACAATAAGTCGAATCGCCTACATGGTAAGACCAATTTTCCTTTACAGATATAAATTTATTGAGGTATGTTTTCAACGGAATTGATGAGCATTATAACCAATACACTAAATGCTGAAATTTTAGTCAGTCTCGATTATACTTGTCTGATGGTGCTTCGCGATGGTAGTTTGGTAAGATATATATTTTTAGAACAATCCGTTCTGGATTAACATGATTATATAATAAAGCAGATGCATTGATATAACACAACTCACTAGAAAATGTCGTCACTTATATTTAGTATCCATTATTAGAAACAAAACAAAGTAACGACCTGTAATCGATTGTACAAGTTCAATTGACTTTACCTGCATTGTAATACTAAACTTTGCTAGGAATTGACTTCGAAAATTGCAATATCACCAAAGGCGAAAATAAAGCAGGCATCAAGCCATCTAGAATGCAAAAAGTGTATGGAATGGTGAACTTGGCAGCAATCGATTGCCGATTGCCGGTAATCGAATAGCAAGTCATTAATCTTGAAGGTTATTTTTCAAGTGGAAGTTACAGCAATCAATTGTAAGTATTCGATTTGTTTAGCCTTTACATATCTTGACAAAATAAAGTAACTACCTGTAATCGATTGTACAAGCTCAATTGACTTTACCAGCATTGTAATACTAAATTTTGCTACGCATTGACTTCAAAGATTGCAATATCACCAAAGGCGAAAGTAAAGCAGGCACCAAGCCATCCAGAATGCAAAGAGTGTATGGAATGGTGAACTTGGCAGCAATCGACTGCTGGTAATCGAATAGCAAGCCATTAATCTTGAAAGTTATTTTCTCAAGTAGGAGTTCCAGCAATCGATTGTAAATATTCGATTTGTTTAGCCTTTGCCTGTTTTGAATCATTAAGTAGTTTAATAAATGAGAAAAAAAAATGTTGTCCATTCAATACAAAAGGGTTGAGAAATTCACCATAAGTCGAAACTCACACATGGCAACATTACAAAAAGTAAGTTGGTACTTTTTTATCACTATATTGATGTAAATTTAAAAGTGCTAGTAATCGATTGGAAGTATTCAACTTCAGCATACAGGCTAAAACCAAAACAATCTAAAACATGTACAGGCACACATTCTGGATCATTTCTTTTTCTTTTGGTGTATGAAAACATATGGAACCATTTCGTAAAAAAGATTGAGAAATTCACCATCATTCGAAAGGCACACATGGCAACATCACAACAGGTAAGTTGGTACTTTTACCTCAACACATATTCTATATTGATATAAATTTATAATAGATTTGATTCACAATAAGTCGAATCGCATACACAGAATGATCAATTTTCCTTTACATATATAAATCCATTGAGGTAAGTTTTTAACGGAATTGATGAGCATTGTAACCAATACACTAATTGCTGAAATTTTAGTCAATCTTAATTATTCTTTTCTGATGGTGCTTCATGAGTGTAGCTTGGTAAGATATATAACAAAAGGACCTGTAATCGATTGTAGAAGTTCAATTGACTTTACCTGCATTGTAATATTAAATTTTGCTACGAATTGACTTCAAAGATTGCAATATCACCAAAGGCGAAAATAAAGAAAGCATCAAGCCATTCAGAATGCAAATAGTGTATGGAATGGTGAACTTGGCAGCAATCGACTGCTGTCCAGCAATCGATTGTAAGTATTCGATTTGTTTAGCCTTTACATATTTTGAATTACTTTGTAGTTTAATAAATGAAACATGTTGTCCTTTCAATACAAAAGGGTTGAGAAATTCACCATATGGCAACATTACAAAAAGTAAATTGGTACTTTTTTACATATCACTATATTGATGTAAATTGGGAGTAATCGATTGGAAGTATTCAACTTACTTTAGCCTACAGGCCAAAACAAAAATAATCCACATTATGTACAGGTACACATTTGGATTTTTCCTGTTATTTATTTTTTGGTGTATGAAAATACATAGACTATTCCGTAAAAAAGAATAAGAACTTCACCATCAATCGAAAAGTACACATGGCAATATCACAAAAGGTAGGATGGTACTTTTCCCTTAACACATATTTTATATCGATATAAATTTATAATAGCATTGATGAGCGATTATAAACAATATAATGGAGCTGATGTAAGAAGCCACGGAAGGCAAAATAGTGATGAGTCAATACGTCGAGATGGATAGTTAATGTTGATTTTAAACTCACCAAATTATTCTTTGTAGGCCTTCCATTCAGCTGTGGAGTTTTTTTCTTTCGTGAAGAGTGTGACTTTGGTGCCAGTAACCACTATCTTAGTAGATAAGTTGTTCTCTTTCCGCAGGTTGTATGCTTTGGTCGCTAGGATGCTTCGTTGTGCTTTGAGTGCCGATGGTAGGTCTGTGCGTACAGTGATTCGTGGATTAGGCCTGGCGACTTCCTGATCATTTCCTCGGCGGTTGACGGTTCTTCCCTCGAAAGCAGACAACAATCGATTTCTCTGAGCCATGTAGATGAATTTAGCAATTATTGGCTGGGGAGCATTATTGGTTACATTCCTGTTGGGTAGGCGATGAGCATTGATGAGAGCAATTGATTCAGCTTCTTCTCCACTCAAGCCAATGGCTTTAAAAGCTTCACGTAGAACCCTTTCTACATTTTCATTAGGCTTTTTTTCTATGCCAAAAAAAAAGGAGGTTTGCTTTCCTGTGGTAGATTTCCGAAAGCAATAACTTCTCGTTCAGTAGATCGATCTCTTTCTGCAGCTTTGATCCCATTTCAGGAAGCTTACCCTTTTCGATGTCTAAGACTCGAGCCGCGTTGTCAGCCACTGTTGCCTCCAAATCTGCCATCTTCTTTTTCATGCACGTAATATCTGTATGAATCTCATCCAATTTGGTGCAAACCTTGCCAGAAAAATCACTCAGTGATTTTTGCACGTCTGCAAGTGTAGGTTGAATCGATGACGAGTCTTCAGACTGCGTACGTGGCACTGTAACACTCGTAACTGGCGATTTAGGGCGTTGGCTTTGTGTAGCGTTCGCATTTCGTTGAGCTGGTCCCGGCATTTTTCTTCTCAAATCATAGGTTTTCTTCATGAGGTAGAAAATGTTTTCTCAGGTCAATGATTCCCAAGCACAGTCAGTTTCAAGTAGAAGAAGTTTATTCACGGCATTTACTGGTTCCAAGTAGAAAATAATGATGAAACATAACAAGGTGGCGAGAGCTCAAAAATGGCGCGTTCACTCCATTCCGCTGCGCATGCGTAAAAGCATGGATAGAGACGAAGGATTTTCGTTTAAAATCTGAAACATTTAAAGGAAATGAGATATTTTTTAACAATAAATTTGTACGAATTGAAGGGAAATGCATATTTAACCAAAAAATATATGAAAAAAATATTTACAGATTGAAACATATTATGGATTATGATGGAAACTTAATAGAGTCAATTTATAAAACTTTTCCAGTCAGCTGGAAACGAAATATGAAAATAGATAGCAAAGAGGCTTCTCTTAGGGAAGAAATATCATTTATATCTGGAAAAAGAATTTTGTCAATGGAGGAGTTAGTATCTAAAAACGTTTATGCAAATTTTATGAAATGCAACTTCTCAATACCTGATGTTTTCGAAAGGTTAAAAAACAAATATAGTTTCTCTTATGAAAAGATTGAACACATTTTTATGAGACCAAGACAATGTACTCTGAACAGTAGATTAAGAGAATTTCAGTTTAAAATGTTACACGGCATTGCTTATACAAATCATCACTTGTTCCGTTTTAAAATCTCACAAAATAACCTTTGTTGTTATTGTAAAAAAGAGGAGGAAACATATCGCCATCTTTTTTGGAATGTGAATATGCTTGTCTGGTTTGGGTTAATTAATAGGAGATGTTTCGTTTTATTTCTACGGGTAATTTAAGCTGGGAGGAAATTCTTGTAGGTGTAGAATTAAAGGACGAAGGAAAAGGCCGCTTAATCAATCACTTTTTAATCTTTGTTAAATTTTTAATCTTCAAAGGGAGGGAAAAGGGTGCACTTATAACCATGGATGAAATTAAAAGGAAATTTAAAGAAGAAGAATGGGAAGAAAGAAGGCTGGCGCTAGGTAGAGGCAAGATGTCTCTTCATTTAAGGAAATGGTAAAATCTTAATTAAAAGAATGAATAGGGAGAGTGAGGCAAAGGTATACATACGAGAGACATAGCCACGAAACAAAATAAATAAAAACACAGAAAAAAAACAATACGGAGAATTGCAGTCCCTTCCATGTAGAGTATAGGCATAAAGGGGAGAATGCTCCTGACCTGGGGACGGAGGGGAGGGGGGAGGTGGAACAACATCTTTTTTTATCTTTTTTCTCTCTGATCATGTCATATATTTTGTTAATATTTCATTTTGTAATTGCTGAAACGCATTTGTATTAATTTCTAGTATTTTTGAAGTTTGATGTATAAGTTGTATAATTATATTGCAATGGATTTATTGTATAATTTATAATTATGTTTCAAATAGTTTGTACAAATTGTTTATAGAATCTGATTGTGTATTTTGATTTGAGATAATATAATAAAACATCCTTTCAAAAAAAATCATTGCATAATATCGTGTAATCTTGTAATGACAACATCGTTTTTGTTACCAAAATGAATTATTTTCATTTTCGGAAATACGAACCTTATTTAATTTTCGGATTAACAAACCTTATTTCGTTTTCGGATTAACGAACCTTCGGAATTACGAACCTTCGGAATAACCGAACCTTCGGAATTACGAAGCTTCGGAATTACGAATGTATGCGCAATTTAACACCGGTGTAAAATAACTGGTGTGGTCCTCTATGTACACCGGTTAACACCACAGTTTTGTTGTGCATGTTTAAAGAAAAAACTGTTTGTATTTCCCGTGTATTTTTGTTGATAAATTATAACGTTCTCTTTGTCAATTCGTGTCCCTTGGGAAATTTGACTTCCTTCGTGGAATTATTCTTTAAAAACAACTATTTTTATATTGTTTACACTCAATCAAAGGGGATATATGAATATCCTCTGATAGTATAGGAGGTGATTGCAAACGTCAACCGGACAGTACAGGTGATATTCTAAATAGTACTAATTTGTTCCCAGATTTTAAAGCTGTTGGTAAGATTTGGATATGCGTTAATAACTGTCTGTTTTGTCATGGATAACAGCAAACAATATATAATGTCAACATTCGACATGAAAGAGGATATATTGACGGGAATAATGATATGCTTCATGACAGTATTGATGTGTTAATTCGCTTTAATATGGGGGGAAACAAGTAATATGTGTTACTCATTACTGCGCTATTCAAATGAGACCAAAAAGCTTCCTTCATACCGAGTCACATTAAAGAACGCTTGATTGTACGCTCTTCAATATAACTAGATTTTGATTCGTCATGAGGACGAATTAGGTGGTCTGTCATGAATTTTCATTCAGTGTCGGCTAATGTTGTATGAAATGAATTACTTAGATATGATTGATAATCTTGATCATGGACATCATAGGAATAAATTTGGATCATTGCTAACTGTGATTATTAATGTGGTGATGACAATTGTGATGATTATAATGATGGTGGTGATAATACAATACGGTAAATATGAAATGAAGTTTGGAGCAAAACGTAAAACGCCTTAAAAACTCCTAAAAAATTTCAGACGATTTTACCAAAATTGACATTCTAAAATTGCGCAATGAAAGGCGCCTTAATTTTCACAGCAGCTAATTTTTAATCGACAGTTTTAAGTTTTTTATGCAAAATCTTTTTAAAAATCCTTTGTACTGTTAGCAATTTTTTTTCAAGATTTCAAGCAAGAATTTTTACAATTTCAATGGGTATAAATTTCACAGAATACTTGAAAATTCATAGGTGATACTTTTTTAAAACTAAAATATCTTTAATACTTTTGTTCAAAATTTCTGCTAAATTTCAATAACTTTAAAAACTGATCAGTGATGTTTTTTTATAAAAGAATTAAGTAGAATTTTGTTGTAAAAGTTTGCACAATTTCTGCAAATTTCTAAACATTTCACATTTTTTCCGTCAAGAATTTTCAATATCCATTGATTAATTGAGTATGACTGAAATTTTCTTGAAAATTCTTTCGTGATGATTTTTAATGAAAAAAAGTCAGGTAAAATATTAAAATACCAGCAATTTTCCCGCAAAATTTAGGGAAAATGTGTAATAAACTAAATTGCACAATTTTTAAAATTTTATATAAGGTACCTGAAAATTTGTTATATGTTATATTCAATAAAATGACCACAAAAAACCCGGGAATTTCCACAAAATGTCTGGAATGAAATTTTTCCACCAAATAGCGTTTCAATATTGTAGCGTTTACTAAAAAAAATACATAAATGATGTTTTACAATGTAAAAATTACCTCTTAAAAAGTTCCGGAAAAACTACGAAAAATGTCCTACATGAAAAACCGCAAAACCAGTGCGCTTGAATTTTACAGGAAGACCGTAAAATTGAATAATAAAACATTTTCTCAAAAATTAGGCCCAGAAAAAATTTGCAAAAACTTAAACAGGTCACAAAACATTGATGCTGTGGTCAAAATTAAAATTATTCCACGTTTTTTGTAGAGAATTTTTTCGACTACATCATATCAAAATTTGAGAGAAAACTGACCACTAATAACGAAGATACGGTCAAATATGCATAAATACGTTGACGTATGTTGCGAAAATGTGTAATTTTTATTTTTTACGTAATTTTGTGGTATTTATGCAATTTCCAGATGAGATATTGACTATATCCACGAGTGAGGAAAAATTGGGGGTCAACGGACTCCCTGAAGAGCTACAGTGAATTTTATATAGGCATATTTTCCCACTTATGACTTATTGTGCAAGTTTGCACGCGCGTGCAATGCAAATTTGAATGGACGCGCATTCCGGTATTATTAGTCGTAAGAGGCTGAATGAGGTATCAAATCAATCAGAAGATAATGGGCAATGGACAGACATAAAATAAATGACGACTCGGAGAGGCATACCGATGGTAGGCGCCAATTTTAGAATGTCAATTTTGGTAAAAATCGTCTGAAATTTTTGAGTTTTTAAGGCGTTTTACGTGCTCCAAACTTCATTTCATATTTACCGTAATGTATTATCACCACCATCATTATAATCATCACGATTGTCATCACCACATTAATAATCACAGATAGGAATGGTCCAAATTTATTCCTATGACTAAGTAATTCATTTCATACAACATTAACCGACACTGAATGAAAATTCATGACAGACCACCTAATTCGTCCTCATGACGAATTAAAATCTAGTTTTTACGGATTTTCTTGTCGCCAAGTTATCTCAAAATGGACTTGGTCAATTTCATTGAATTTCATGTCATCTATAGGATCTATCATGGACACGTCAAAATAAGCTTTTCAAGGTCATCAAGTCATGATGACGTCATCTAGGCGCCATTTTATTGAAATCACATTATAAATCATATCTCCATTATCAATAATCAAAAATCAATCAAATTAACATCACATCAACTTCAGATCAAGGGTCATCAGGTCATCTCATCAAAGGTCACCTGGAGGTCACGACGCGCGCGTACGCGCGCGTCATAATTTCAAAATGCTCAAAATCACTTTTTGACCAAAGTAGAGTACGTTTCAGGTCATTCTAAGCATTTCAAAATTTTGCGCGCGCGCTTCCGCGCGTAACGCCTTAACGCAACGCAGAAACACAGTTTTTGTACATCTTTGCATTGATAATAAAATTCTGAATAATTTGATACCTTGATCACTCTTCTACAACCATTAATGACGAAATTAACACCCGTTAAAGTTTGCAGCACGTGTGCGCGCGTGCTCTCACTATGGGCCTTATATGGGCAAAAACATGCCTATTGAAAATTCACTGTAGCCCTTTAAATAGTCCATTGACCCCCAATTTTTTTTTCATATATCGATAGAGTATGAGTTGTAGATTTGATTTCATGTCATCAATGTCCCTAAATTATATCATGACGTCATCAAAATGGCGCCTAAACTAAAAATTTCATTTTTTCAAAAATGACGTCATCAAATTTATGCAAATTTGGTTGTAACTTCTCGAATATAGATCGTTTTTCGCCCAGATTTTGATATGTAGTAGATTAGAATGTACTCTTTCTCCTCAATTAACATGAATTTTCGTTTTGAGAAATGCATCATTGCGTAAAACAGCGATGAAAAGAGGCATGTCATTTTTCCTTATTTTGTGTGTAATGTCTATGGGAAATGACTTTTTGTCAAAACTAGATTCGACATTCCTATATTTCGTGAGCCATATCTCCATTGTTTCTTGTCAGTTTTCCCTGAGCTTTTAGTATGTTGTAGCTGAGATTCTGAGCTTTCGGAAATGTGCCCTTCATTTTTTGATCAGATGCCGGGATCATGCCCGTTTTTCACTTGCAAAATTGGATTTGTAATTCTCAAAATTGCTTACGTGTATTCTCTATGGGGAATATCGTGGCTGAATGGATAATGCATTTGACTTGCTTTCTAAAGGGCTAGGGTTAGGTTTTTTCTTTTTACCACGTACATGATCCTTCATGATAATTCAATGGTATAAAAGTTAAAATTTAGCAAGATAAAACCGATTTTTATCACTTTTTTTTCATATCACATGTATTGTCATACATCGAAGAGACCCTTTTCACAGTGCTTTATCATCTCCCGTCTTTCACAAGTATTCCATCCATAATGAGCATTTCGTTGTCATCATGAAGATCATATTGATATGCATGAACATGGCAATAGTAATCATGATGCCGAGATTAAAGACAGACCACCTAATTCGTCCGCATGACGAATTATATTCTAGTTATTTTGTTATTACAGTTCAATACATATGTTCATGAATATGCAATGAGGAAGCTGATAATGTCATATTCCCTCTTCTTTTATGTTTAAAATATATACATTTATTTAAAAAAAGAATAGCATGATAATAATGTTTACATCATTTTTTTTCCCTTCTAATCTGTCATACTTCGCAGAACCCACAATTAACAAGCTTTGCTTTCTAGCGGGATCCTCCATTACCACAAGGGTATAGATGATATAATCCTCTACACATATTTCGTCCATAATTTTCTGATAACACCTCTGTTTTTAGCCAATTTGATGACTTGGTATATTGTTTATGACATTGTTGTGATTGTATTTACTCGGTTTATATTTTGTTGAAAATGAAATGAATTGAATAAGAAAAAAGATGAAATGTTAATATCATTAATCATTTTTTAATTCTTCTATAAAGGCGAGATAATGACGTTTCATTATTTCGTCAGGTCGTGGGACACCTTCTTACAATGGTTAGTGAGTGATTCAAATCAATCTCAAATTGCATTTTTTTAGATTAATTGTGAGTTTTACTTCCATTTATTGCGAATGTTTGTATGACTGTCTTGATAATCAATACTATTAATGAATAAGAGATAAATTAAAAATTATTCAATAAGTTACTTTCTTTATTTCGTTTCTCCTATTCCTCAACAATTATTGTTTCGTCCTCCTTACACATTCTTCATTCGGGGGGTCATAATGGGATTACATTTCCTATAGATTTAGTAAAATGTTTTATAGATGTCCTGATATTTGTTATCAACTATGATCTCAATCGACGGCTAGCAACGTCACCTCATGGGGATAATTATTTTTAATAATTAGTAACTATAAAATTTGAAAATTAATATAGCGCATAATATTCAAAGACTTTCTATGCGCTGTACAAATATGAAATTACTGAATTATACATTAAACGTATTTTACATTATTCATTAAAACATAAACTTTAAACCTAAAATATGTCATACATATTAAAACAAAATGCATCAATACATAAACAATATTAAATAATTAATGAAAATGAGTTAACAACACCGTGCTATATCAGACATTGCAAAGAATTATTTTTGAAATGAGTAGGTCTTGAGAATAGAATGGTTGGTTTATCCCGCAAGAGTTGGTCAGTGTGCTTTTATTTGTTTACATAGTAAATCGTACAAAATTCTTACAGAAAAAAAATCATGACATTGATGGATCCCAAATATAGTTAAGGTAAAACGGATCAATCCTAGCTTTTTTGTTGTATGTTTCGCTGAAATGAATCAACACAATTGCATATTTATAAAATTTGAATAATTAAAAATAGGTTCGAAATGCAAAAAAAAATGATATCAAATAGTCAAGGCATATGAAAAGATTGGGGCCGAAAAGTACATCTTGCCAAGTCATTCCGAACAAATTAGGGTAAGTTTGTTGTACATTCAGTTTGTAGTATATTTCATCGCAGGGGGTCATCTCTATTGTGATAGTTGCCTTGGATAATCCATTTAACTTTGATGACACAAAAGTGTCGTGCTACAAAACTTTTTGAATTTTTAAATCGGGTTTTGTCAGTGCAATTCACGGTTCAGGGTCGGCGGGTTTCTATATAATTCAAAAGAAATACAACGGTTGGAAAGAACACAGAGTCGCACAGTGAGATCACAGTGTGTTCTCATAGTGGGCTATGTGAACATATTATTCACACTGTTAAATGCTCAAATTATCAGTGTTAAAGGAATTTCACATTGGCTACCTCTTTGGTGTGGATTTTCACAGTGTGTTGGCATAGAAGACTATATGAAAATATTATTCACACTGTTGAAATGCTTAAATGTAACATCGTGGAGGTGATTTCACTTTGTATTCCACACTGTGAACACACTGTGGTACACACTGTGTTGTTTCCAGTAGTGTGTTTCCACTGCTTTGAAGTCCGTTGTCATTTAATTACAGGTGGGTGTTTCATAAAGCTGTTCGTAAGATACGAATGACTTTACGCACGACTGGTGATCCTTTCTTGTGCTAAATGATATCCCTGTATAATTGATTTATGACCTGAGAACATGTTCCAGTCGTGCGTAAAGTTGTGCGTAACTTTGCGAACAGCTTTATGAAACACCCACCAGGATAAAAGTTAACAACAAGCTTATTTTCACAGCAAATTAAGGAAGTTTGGTAAACATTTGTAATGACGTTTTTTTTAATCAAGACGTCTTCCAAGGATGAAAAAGGGAGAAATGATTGGTTCCTGATGTGTGAGATAATAGCAAGTTAGACAACATCATACACACTTGTATGAAAATATTAGGTTATTTCACCTAATAACATTTAAACAAAAATTGAAAGTTGGGGCATGACATCATCAGCCCATCTATTGTTTGCTCATGGCATGGGTGATAAAACTGTCTCCAACGAATATTGCGGAGCATAGGCGAGTCCAGGTGGGCGCAGGGGGCCGCCCCCTCCACTTCCCGCCTATTGGAGGCGCACAAAAGGGGAAAAAAAGAAACAAAAAAAAGAGGGAAAGGAGAGGAGAGAAATACATAACTGTAATACAAGAAACAGCCATTTCAACTTTTGCTTACCAGAAAGGAAAGGTAGTATTGGTAACTCCTTTTATTACAATGCTATGAACATTTGAATTCCCTTCCCAATGATATAAATGAAATAGGAAACTTTTTGCATTTTAAGAGGAAATTGAAAGAATATCTTTCACTTGAGAGTAAAAAAGAAGATGCAAATGATATGTTGTACGGTTGATTTAGCCTGAATACTGACCTAGTTCTTTTCTCTTCTCTACCAGGTATTATTATGTATTTTACATAGTTTGATTGAAGCTTCGATATGTCCTTTCTTCTATTTCTATTTCTTTTATCTCTTCATATTCTCCTCTTCTTGTTGTTATTGTCGTCACCGTTTTTGCTGTTGTTCTTCTCATTTATTTTCCTTCCTTATCAGTTTCTTCCGTCTCCTTTTACTCCTCGTCCCCTCTCTTCTTCTGTTCCTCCTCTTCCTTCTCCTTCTTTTCTTCTTCTTCTTCGTTATATTCGTGTATATATCTTATTTATTGTCTATATATCTTATTTCTTGGTAATAGTAAATTCAGATTTTTTTTCCTTCATTTTAATAAGTAAATTGCATGATTTTACCATTTTATTATCTTAATTCTGTATATTGAGGACGCCACTGGATATAAGCTTTCGAGCTTTCGTGGGTCATCCTGTGCAAGCCTATTGTTTTAATGCTACTGTATATATGTTATGGGGACTTGCCAAATAAAATCAATCAAAGAAGAAAAGAGGAGAAGAAGAAATAGGAGGAAAACGAATGAAAAAAGGTAAAGGCTAGACCTGAAAAAAACTTTATATATAAAAAAACTTTATATATATATAAAAAATCATGTCGCTATTAAATTTTCGCTCGCCCTTTGCCTATTCGATGAGATATAGATCTTGCTCAAAAGTTTGAAAGGGAGTTTAAAATATCCAGTTTTAAAGTCAATATACAAAGTAAATTTCGGGTCGAACATGAGCTTTCATTATTTTGTTTTATTTACATAAATCCTTCAAATATTACTGTCATACCCCGTGAGAGCCTCGTTTCTAATGTGCAAACAATAAATAGAGGAAAAGAAGAGGGCCACTTAGCAAGAACAAGAAGAAAGGAAAATTGAAAAAGAAAGTTTATGCATCAAAACGAAGAAAAGAGGGTAAAACATGCGAGCTTTGTTCAATGAAAACTAATTTATTCATTGGTTAGATTGGAGATGAGAATGGAAGAAGATGGGGACTAATGTAATCCGAAATGAAGGTGCCTTATGGAATGATTTACATGTATATGCCATCACAGACGTCTATATGACCCTCCCAAATCTTGGAACGAGCACACTGATGCAGATTAAAATGAAAATATTGAAAGAAGAAAATGTTATGAATATTCTTCAAAATTATGATAAGAGATGATGCAACATTCATCATTCTAAACCAAAGTTTTCGTTGTCGTTTTAAGTTATATATAAATTGGAAAAATGGAAGAAACATTGCTATCCTACATTACTGCTATCCAAACCCTTATCTTTTTTATTTTGATTGATTTGATTTTTTAAAATTTATTCTCATATTTCCCTAAATGAAAAACAAAATATCAAGACAATACCTTTGATTCTAATAATAGAGAATATGGTGAAGCAAAGGAATTCACTACGGTAAAGATTGACAGTAGATTATAACAATGACAAGAAATGGGTGTGAAATATGAAGAAACCTGTAGCAGAGCTTGTGAGGTCCGCAGACTACGCAAGTTCCTTTAAATTATTATGACATCAGCGATCAAGGAAATGGGACACACACTTTTTTTCCAACATGTTTTTATTAAGGATTTCATTAAAATGGATTACATAAACTCCAGATATATACAAAAATTACAAATCTTCATTTTAAATCAACAGGGATATGCAAAAGATACATACATATTTACCCAAAACTGAAGCAAATAAGGACGGAATGAAGTTACTTGAAAGAAAATTATATCTAAACAAAAGAAATAAAAAAAACCCACACACACACATTTTCATTGGTGGGGCGATCGCCCCCCCCCCCCGGATCGACGCCTCTGACTTACATAAATAATTGATATGACATTTCTAAGACACATGATCGATACAGATTCCAAGATATTTGGTAGATTCAATTGGTAATAAATTGACATTATCCATTTTTGACAAGGTAAACTTTTAATATAATTGCTAAAAATCATAAAATGTTTTTTCTTAAATAACAGACCGTTGATTTGTGCCTCTTTATAGAAAACGAGCACGTCTCGCGACAAACCTTTGTCTTACCATAGCAAAGGCTGTAAGAAGGATCAGGATACCAAGATCCATCAGGGTAGCAGTATAGCAAGCCATTCGGCATGCCAACCGGTGTGTGTCGCTCCTCACAGCTGAGCTCCAGCAGTTCGTAAATCCCATAAGTTGATTGCTCAGGTTCAATGATGATTGCATAAGGATTCATGAACACGGGTCTAGAACATGCTAAACGAGATGTAAAAAAATAAGTTAATTTTATGCCTCTATCAAAATCAGTGTGAGACTGCTTATTAGATAACCCCCAAAATATTAAAGATAAAATCAGGGAATTCGATACAAATGACTATGCATGTTATGAGAAAGAGAATGCCATGCTATGACGTTTGTTACGATCTTATAAGCGAATCGTGCTTATCGTGTAACTCGCCGGGTAAGTTCGCGGAAAAGTGTTCTATTGCAAATATACTGTACGCGCGCACATTGAATGGGAAGTACATGCGAGAAAATCACTTCAGAACACAGCACCAATTTTCCAAAATACGTGAGTATTATTGATAGAATCGTACTTTACTCGGTTATGTAATGTTAGGGAGTAATTACGGGATATAATTACGGGTGTGAATTATACAATATATATGCACTTCATTCGATATTCGTATATCGCCAACAAATAATGGATCCTATGCGTGCATCCGGTGCGTTCGTGTAGAAACAAATGGCACCAAACAACACAGAGGCAGTGGGCGCACACACTGGACACATTTAGCGAGTTACTCTATAGCAGGAGTTTACAGTTTAAGACCGTAACAGACGTTGTAGGGCACGCAAGAGTCACTCAGACGCCCACTGACTTCCGTTAAACATCGCAACCATTCGTAAGTAGTAGGCTATCATTTTTTCTTATTTAAAGCAACCCTTCTAGAGTTTCGTTTTTTATTCACCGAGAAGAATAGATTCCACAGTACAACAAATATACTGCGTCAATTGTTTATCATTGCAGCTTAACGAATCGGACCTGAAAAAAGAATAAAATAATTTTGGTCGGTTCCGAGAAAAACCGAAAATCCAGACTTCTAAGCCTCCGAATTTCGAGGACGGACATCTGTGATAAATCCATGTAAAAACACAACTTGATAGATAATGTAAAGCAATGAAATAATATAAAAGTATAAACATAAATCTAACGTCTGCTAGAAATTAATTTGCTAAATTACCGTGTATCCTTACACTACAGTAAACTATTTAATCATTCAATTCTATTTTTGGAAATCAAGAATTAAATTTTTCATATGCATATACAGAAATTGTTAACAAAACAAACTCATTTTCTGACATCAGGAAATTAATTCTTGGTCACAGGAATAAGAGTTCTTGATAATAAAATTAATTCTTAGTATTTTATAAATAAATAGAATTCTTGAGAAACGACTTGCCATATACGTACGTCGGTAAACACTGGCTAAACTATCAATGTGAGACAGGGTAAAAACCCGACGTCATTTTTTGTGTTCTTTTCCCCCTTTCTTTATCTGGTTCCTTTTCGCTCCTATCTATTTCGTCTTTCCACTTCCCCTTCGTGATCTTTCCACTCTAATCTTCAAATTATTTTCTTCGTCTGGACATATCTTGGCGGAAAGTATGGGTGCTATGGTAATGAAAGATAGGATTTTAAGCAATTATAAATCATGGCTGTAGGCATCGGGGAGGGGGGGGGGCAGTTGCCCCCCAGAAATTTAGAAAATGTACATTTTTTACTAGAAATTTTCACAAAAGTCACAAAGAGTATGCGCCAACTAAATCCTTCAATTTAACTTGACAAAATGCAAAAGCGCCCCCAAACAAGCCTGTATTTCAATCGATTAAAGTTTCAATCGATTAAATCTTTATTCATGAAATGTGTCTTGCGTAAAAGTCATTGGATGGAATATTTAAGTACTGCTCATATTCCATCCGATACAATGCACAGGCTTAATTCCGGTCCGTCTAATGGCTTCAGATCAAGGTTATTGGTGAGTAATACACATGATTTATAAACATGATAAATGAAATGGACAGCTATTTCCCGTTATAAATCTTCATTGAAAACGACATCATCTCGTTTTTGTAGTATATAATTTTAGAACGATTATCAGTCGGTATCATTCTAATTTGGCAGGTGATTACTACAAGAATCGGTAAAAACGAAACATTTTCTGAGAGAAAGGGAAAGAAGGGGAAAGGGAGAGAAACTGAGAGGGTGAGAAAGAGAGATAAATTCAGATCATGAGATTTCTTACCTTGATGAGATGGTGGACACTGTACAAGAAGATATAGGAAAATGGAAAACAACATCACCGCCATTTTTAATTCGGTGCCTAATGGACCTGCTATCTGAAGACAATATGTAGAAGAATACTGCTGATCACCTCGGATGCCACAACTATCCTGATGAAATTGAGCGAGTGAATGAAAATAGAGGCTATAGTGTGATATTGTTATTAATCGCACGCCGAAATGTTAACAAACACTATGATGCAGAAATGAAGCTCTATTGTCTAGTTAACAGCACCCCAAACGGTGTTATTGGACAATTGACAGTGTTTGTTTAACCGTTTGTACATTACGTGTGCAATCGCAGTAAATAGGCATACTTCAATTCAACGTTTGTTTTAAATGAACTTACTATTGATAATGTCTTTGTTGATAATAATTATCAAAATAATGGAAAAAAGACATTGATAGGGCTATCACCGCTAAGTACTGTAATTGCATTTGTCATTTGAGTTAAACGATTTAAATGATTCATTATTTCATGTTTATATTGCATGAAGCGATATTACGTTATCTCTTTTCCGAAAACGACAAGACATAATTGCCCCCAATAAAGCACAGCCAATCTAAAGTGTATATGCATGATCCATATATCATACACCACGGGTCCACGACGAGCACGAACGGAAATAGTTAATGGACAAGTCAACCCCAAGAAAAAGATGATATTAATAAAAAGAGAAAATCCAACCTGCATAATACTGAAAATTTCATCAAAATTGGATGTAAAATAACAGGATACCAAGATCCATCAGGGTAGCAGTATAGCAAGCCATTCGGCATGCCAACCGGTGTGTGTTGCTCCTCACAGCTGAGCTCCAGCGGTTCGTAAGTCTCATAAGTTGATTTCTCAGGTTCAATGATGATTGCATAAGGATTCGTAAACACGGGTCTAGAACATGCTAAACGAGATGTAAAAAAAAGTTAATTTCATGCCTCTATCAAAATCAGTGTGAGACTGCTTATTAGATAACCTCCAAAATATTAAAGATAAAATCAGGGAATTCGATACAAATGACTATGCATGTTATGAGAAAGAGAATGCCATGCTATGACGTTTGTTACGATCTTATAAGTGAATCGTGCTTATCGTGTAACTCGCCGGGTATTAAGTTCGCGGAAAAGTGTTCTATTGCAAATATACTGTACGCGCGCACATTGAATGGGAAGTACATGCGAGAAAATCACTTCAGAACACAGCACCAATTTTCCAAAATACGTGAGTATTATTGATAGAATCGTACTTTACTCGGTTATGTAATGTTAGGGAGTAATTACGGTATATAATTACGGGCGTGAATTATACAATCTATATGCACTTCATTCGATATTCGTATATCGCCAACAAATAATGGATCCTATGCGTGCATCCGGTGCGTTCGTGTAGAAACAAATGGCACCAAACAACACAGTGGCAGTGGGCGCACACACTGGACACATTTAGCGAGTTACTCTATAGCAGGAGTTTACAGTTTAAGACCGTAACAGACGTTGTAGGGCACGCAAGAGTCACTCAGACGCCCACTGACTTCCGTTAAATATCGCAACCATTCGTAAGTAGTAGGCTATCATTTTTTCTTATTTAAAGCAACCCTTCTAGAGTTTCGTTTTTTATTCACCGAGAAGAATAGATTCCACAGTACAACAAATATACTGCGTCAATTGTTTATCATTGCAGCTTAACGAATCGGACCTAAAAGAAGAATAAAATAATTTTGGTCGGTTCCGAGAAAAACCGAAAATCCAGACTTCTAAGCCTCCGAATTTCGAGGACGGACATCTGTGATAAATCCATGTAAAAACACAAGTTGATAGATAATTTAAAGCAATGAAATAATATAAAAGTATAAATATAAATCTAACGTCTGCTAGAAATTAATTTGCTAAATTACCGTGTATCCTTACACTACAGTAAACTATTTAATCATTCAATTCTATTTTTGGAAATCAAGAATTAAATTTTTCATATGCATATACAGAAATTGTTAACAAAACAAACTCATTTTCTGACATCAGGAAATTAATTCTTGGTCACAGGAATAAGAGTTCTTGATAATAAAATTAATTCTTAGTATTTTATAAATAAATAGAATTCTTGAGAAACGACTTGCCATATACGTACGTCGGTAAACACTGGCTAAACTATCAATGTGAGACAGGGTAAAAACCCGACGTCATTTTTTGTGTTCTTTTCCCCCTTTATCTGGTTCCTTTTCGCTCGTATCTATTTCGTCTTTCCACTTCCCCTTCGTGATCTTTCCACTCTAATCTTCAAATTATTTTCTTCGTCTGGACATATCTTGGCGGAAAGTATGGGTGCTATGGTAATGAAAGATAGGATTTTAAGCAATTATGAATCATGGCCGTAGGCATCGGGGAGGGGGGGGGCAGTTGCCCCCCAGAAATTTAGAAAATGTACATTTTTTACTAGAAATTTTCACAAAAGTCACAAAGAGTATGCGCCAACTAAATCCTTCAATTTAACTTGACAAAATGCAAAAGCGCCCCCAAACAAGCCTGTATTTCAATCGATTAAAGTTTCAATCGATTAAATCTTTATTCATGAAATGTGTCTTGCGTAAAAGTCATTGGATGGAATATTTAAGTACTGCTCATATTCCATCCGATACAATGCACAGGCTTAATTCCGGTCCGTCTAATGGCTTCAGATCAAGGTTATTGGTGAGTAATACACATGATTTATAAACATGATAAATGAAATGGACAGCTATTTCCCGTTATAAATCTTCATTGAAAACGACATCATCTCGTTTTTGGAGTATATAATTTTAGAACGATTATCAGTCGGTATCATTCTAATTTGGCAGGTGATTACTACAAGAATCGGTAAAAACGAAACATTTTCTGAGAGAAAGGGAAAGAAGGGGAAAGGGAGAGAAACTAAGAGGGTGAGAAAGAGAGATAAATTCAGTTCATGAGATTTATTACCTTGATGAGATGGTGGACACTGTACAAGAAGATATAGGAAAATGGAAAACAACATCACCGCCATTTTTAATTCGGTGCCTAATGGACCTGCTATCTGAAGACAATATGTAGAAGAATACTGCTGATCACCTCGGATGCCACAACTATCCTGATGAAATTGAGCGAGTGAATGAAAATAGAGGCTATAGTGTGATATTGTTATTAATCGCACGCCGAAATGTTAACAAACACTATGATGCAGAAATGAAGCTCTATTGTCTAGTTAACAGCACCCCAAACGGTGTTATTGGACAATTGACAGTGTTTGTTTAACCGTTTGTACATTACGTGTGCAATCGCAGTAATTAGGCATACTTCAATTCAACGTTTGTTTTAAATGAACTTACTATTGATAATGTCTTTGTTGATAATAATTATCAAAATAATGGAAAAAAGACATTGATAGGGCTATCACCGCTAAGTACTGTAATTGCATTTGATATTTGAGTTAAACGATTTAAATGATTCATTATTTCATGTTTATATTGCATGAAGCGATATTACGTTATCTCTTTTCCGAAAACGACAAGACATAATTGCCCCCAATAAAGCACAGCCAATCTAAAGTGTATATGCATGATCCATATATCATACACCACGGTTCCACGACGAGCACGAACGGAAATAGTTAATGGACAAGTCAACCCCAAGAAAAAGATGATTTTAATAAAAAGAGAAAACCTGCATGATATTGAAAATTTCATCAAAATTGGATATAAAATAACAAAGTTATTACACTTCAAAGTTTCGCTTAATTTCACAAAACAGTTATATGCACATCCTGATAAGTATGCAAATGAAGAGACTGATGACGTCATTCACTCACTATTTCGTTTGTATTTTATTAAAATTTTCTCATTGTCAAGTGAAACAACGATCAGTTCCTCCCTGAACATGTGAAATTAGCATCAGAGGCGGCAGAGTGAAGTTGAAAGTGGGGGGGGGGGGATTTTCACAGGAAAAAGGGTATCTTTTCTTTCGAAAAGGGCACTATCCTCATAAATAGCCGTATTCATATTTTTTTAGGTGGGATGGGGCAGCACACGTGAACTTTTTGGTAAAAACTCGAAAGCGAGGGCGTGAAGCGACAAAGCTCATCATTGAGGCGCTCTTGTATTTATTCCATCGGGCACGAAAATTTTTATTCAGGACAACTAATATCTGATATTAAGAACAGGTACCTATAAGAAGGCAAAAGGGCACTCGTTCACACATAACAGGTCCTTCTCAGGTCTAAAGGACACAGAACACGTTCGTGTGGAACATTTTTCTTAGATAAAAAGGGACTCTGATACAAGTAAGGAGCATGAAGGCAAAGGGCATTTGCTAACGGCATAAAGCGGGTCCTTCTCAGGTGAAAGGGGCGCAGAACACGTTCGTGAGGAGGAATATTTTGGTAAAATTTGGCACTGATACGAGATGTGGCACTTGCTAACACATACAACGGGTCCTTCTCAGGTGAAAAGGGCACAGCACCATTAAATGATAAAGGCGTCAATCACAATAATCTTTATGGTTCATATTTTAATGACAATGTACCTCTACACAGAGCTGGCCGGATAAGGGCCGGTGACAACGATTCGCATGTGTAACATATACAACACTGCCCGACAGATGAGGGCAGCAATCGACAATGGCGTGACCACTTTTTCTTTCCCTCTACTAACTTCTTTAACTTTCTCTTCTATTAACTTTCTAAATTACTGCAATTACCCATCTGACATCCAAATAGCTTGTTAATTTTAAAATCAAATTTAAACCATATCATCACATCTAAGCTATGAAAAACTCAACTCAACTGTTAAAATATAAAGCAATACAACTATTTAAACAATAACAGTAACAGTGATGCAAACTGGCCTTCACATAAAATCCACTAAATTCAAATGGAGACATGCTCAACAGTAAACATTTTGACTCTGCTAATAATCATTGTCTTATCAATTACTCAAAGTGCCTGTAACACTAATACCAACTATAGTGTACATACCAGTTCTCCTACATGAATAATGATAGTCTTAATGATAATTCAAAGTACATGTATCACTATAAATAATCATTGTCTTATCACTAATACAAATTACCTGTAACGTATCATCAACTACACAGTACATACCAGTTCACCAACATAAACGACATACAACTAAATTGAAATAGCACCATAATTACTTTCTCCACCTATTATCCCCCTATTATCCCATCAAAATACACAACATGTCATAGACAGATAACAGCTTACCATGGCAACCTTTTTTCTTTCTTTTTAACATAATAGGGAACTGAATAAAAGCCTACTTCTTTAAACAATGAACAAGCTATATAAATACAGCAACTGATGATAAAAATCAATTTCCACCAATGCAAAGCATTACCCATATAAATCAGCCTAAGTTGTTGGTAAAACGCACAAGGCAAAATATAAGAGTCTCGACACCATGAACTAAAATCAAAAGAATAAGCATTTCCTTTATACAAATTCTTGAAATAAAAACTGTACAAGGGGCATGCAAACTGCTTCCTATCAATCTCTAAACATAATTACAGTAATAAGTCCAAAACTTACCAAATGCTGTAACATATATATAAGTCAAATAAAATCACTATAAAATCATGAATGTACTGCAACTTTTGACATGTATATAAAAATGATAAACAGATAAATAAGTAGAAATCACCAAAACATACACACATTTGTACATAATTTCCTACCTGCAACGTTAAAAAACAGATACACAGATAAGAAATAAGACAAAAGTCTAAATTGGACAGCTGATAAATGACATAAAAATAAGTATTAACTGATAGGATAATATACAAAATGACCACTCTCAATAAACCATCAGCCAAAAGGAAAAAAAATATTCAAAACTACAGTCCAAGCAATTCACAATAAACAATGCATAAATAGCTAGCGTCATATAGCTGCAAAACATAGCAATCCTAACCAGACCAAACAAAATTAAGGGCATTAACTGGGGGGGGGGGGGGGGAGGGGTACAACAATAAAGGCTTATCAATGCAAAATACATGTATCATACAACAATGTCATCTGCATGCTATACAGTGCGTATCAAAAAAAAGTTTACACTTAGAAAAAATCCTGTAAAATTATATATTTGTAATATCCTGAGGATTTTTCCACATTTTAAGATTGGTACAGATCCAATTAAGCAAATGACGATATAACTGTCGAAAAATATTTCCGCTTGAGTGAGCACCACTTACTTTTGAAAAGTTGGTGAAAAATGATTTGCGCAGAACTTTGAAATAGTTATGCGAATAAAAGTAGACCTTAATCATGAAGAGCACGTGGAAATTAGCAAGTAAAATTGATATGAAGATATCTTTTACCTTTTTAAACTTGTTTCCTTGCCCAAAACACTTCGAAGAGTGCATTGCGCCCCATCCCACTCCCCCACACACCGAGTCCATCGTGACGATATTTGCTTTACACTGAGCTGTGATTTACATGAAATGGCTTAGGCTTGATTTTCATTTTGTTAATCATTGCCAAGCTTGGGAAAAGTGTGGAGAAACAAGTATTAAATGAAAATGAAATGTAAACCAACTTTAAATGATAAAAACTTAGTGAAAAATGCCGGAGAAGTCTGATATAAACTTTTGTTCAGATTCAGTTATGTCCTCAGATCCAGCTGGCACAAAAAGGGTAAAGGTTGTGCTTACTAAGTGTTGAAATTTCAAATTTGGGCGGCAAAATTGTTACAAAATGCTTGAATGTATCCGTTTTATTTCAATTGGCTAAAAGTGCTAGGGAAATTTACGAGAAATGCTTCGCAGGGTAAGTTTGATTTCACCCTTTCCCCTTGACACAGCGTGAAAACAAGCATTTCTGCACAAACAGATTTCTGCGAGCTTTACAAAAATGGACAGTGCTCACTCAAGTGTAACATTCTGTCAAAACTTTTACCTTCATTGGATAGATGAGACCCAAACCCATAATTATATGTGAAAAAATTACCCACATGTTGTATATTTATTAATTCCCAGGGCATTTTCAAAGTGTAAACTTTTTTTTGATACGCACTGTATAAAGTTCAAATAAATGAAACAATCTTATACACCCAAATTAATTTCAGCAAAAACAAAGGGAAAACAGGCATTTATGAAAACACACCCATGCCCATGCATAGCAAGCATCTGTTAAAAATCACACTACATACAAGATCATACACATGTCTCATAACTACAAGCAGCCATCAAACCAGTTTAAGTAGTACATCACTACACAAAATACTAAATAAACAACAATACATGAATAAGAAAACCATATTCATATAACAATGTTTAATTAGCAGGGTCATTCTGAGCACAAAACAAGTAGTCCATACAAACAAAAGTATAAAAACATTTAAAAAATACATAAGGCCATCAAGTATACAATAATATCAATGAGATCAAATTTCGATCAAAAAACAAGTGTCCATGATGACATCAAAATTTATGAAAAACCAATTAAGCTGTCCAGTATTTGCAAAACAGAAGCAACCAAATCCGAGGTAAAGGCTTAGAGTCAATAGTTCATCCATCATGGTACATGTGAATAACATGGTCCAAAAAGTCCAGAGACTCAATCATGGGTAGCGGTTATAAATGTAGTCCGGGGGCGTCCATGAGGGGGTCCCAATCTCAAGCTGAAAGGGAGACCTGGCCGAGTACGAGCGATCAATGGAAGGGGCATGGCAAACCTTCTTACGTCAGACACCATGGGTGAGATAGAGACCATCCTGGAGTGCACATGGGCAGGGATGGAGGCAAACGGTCCAAGGGTAGTACAAGGAGTCCTATCAGGGGGGCGTCCAGGAGGGTACTCAACCTTCAAGGAACAGCGATGGTTTGGTTCGCCATTGAAGTTGGTGACCAAGCAATCCACAGGCTTATGAGTAGAGGACGCATCTGCCAGAGAATCACCAAGGTGGCACTGGTCGGCATTTGATGATGGTACTTGGGAGGACTGACCACCGGATTGAGGTTCCGGTTGGACTTTGGTGATCTCGCTATCAGGATTGACTTCAAGAGCAGTGGAGGAACCATCAGGGATGTACGTTCGGGGTATCTTAGAACAAACAGCATCCTGACGGGCATCCACAGTGACTTGATTATTGGTAAGTATTGGCTTGACGTGTATGCAAGCTTTTTCATTGACGTTGAAGCTGGAGGAATTTGTCTCCACATTGGCTGCAGGATCAGTGTGAGGTACCTGAGATGTAATGCTATGTTCGCCAATGGGAGGAACGACTGACGAGACGACAACTGAGAGCGCTGTATCGAAACGCGCAGGGGCCGGCGCTGGGCCATAGGTGTAAGAGGACCCATTAGCAATCGTGACCGAACGCCGAGAAGGACGAACAGAGATATCATTCACCTCTAAGAAAGGGATACCAGCTCGGGCTAATTCGGTATCAGCATCGACGACTAAGCCTTCAAAGATGAATTCATTATCATCCCTTGTAAGTACGAGCTGCGTCTCTCCAACAATTACATAAGGCAGGCTTGAACTATCAACATGACACATACCCGAGGACGTGTCAAAGATAACAGCACCAAGACTCAGAGCAGTTGAGTAACCTATGAAATTCTGTGATGACCCACTGACCAAGATGACCCACTGACCAAGGTGACCCGGACACACTGCTGACCATGATACAGGTCAATAAATGGAAGTATCTTGGCCTGCTTAGGCAACATAGACGAGTCAGCCACTGGACAATGTGGCAACGAATGGTATCCTTGATGTAATCCATCAGACTTTGATGAATCAGCATTGTCATTAGTACCGCCGAGAGCAACTTCAAGAATTAGAGGCGACTCATCTGACTCCGACGAGTCAACAAGGCAACTAAGAGGACTGTCACAATAAACATGTGACTGATGACTGATTCCAGAAACATCTGAATCTGTTGTTGGAGCACTACCAGGAACTTTGACACAATCAATAGTTGATAAATTGTCAAAATCACTATCATAATCTAAATCACTGTCACAATCTGACAAATTCTTGTCAGACTCATACTTTTCATAACAATCATTCACTGTAAGTTTTCGAGTGTATCCTAGTAGACTTGCTGCTTGGCGAGCTTGCGCAATGATATTATTCTCATGTTGAGGGAGGTATTCACAGTCACCGATGTGGTGGTGACTCGGGCGCTTAGCTGCTAAACATAAAGGGCAACTATATGGATCTACTGGTACTAGACCTATCGGACCTAGACTTACATTTGGCCTACTGTTGTTACTAGTAGTATGTAAAACCTAAACTGAGGGAGGACGATTGTTAGGAATAGGATTGTCCCATATGGGCTCATCATCAAACTCATACTCATTGTGATTGTGATCAAACTCGGACTCATTACGATTGTCAAACTCAACTAACTCAGACTCCATCTCCGAAATCTCTCTACAATCATTTAACTTCTCACTCTCAGCATAATCATCAAAATCATCATAATCAAGACTGTTACATTCATTCGCATTCTCAGTCACTCTTTCATTCTTTTGATTTGTATTAATGTGTAAGTTATAGTGATTTAAGAAATCTACGTGAGGGCGGCCGCGGGTTGGGGCCTGGGGGCGAGGTTGAGGGTGCAACCTCTCATGGGTAAAGCCATAGCTGAGATTACCTATCACGACCACTTTTGGCCGACCGACTGACTGCTATTTTGAGCAAATGCCATCATAAACAGACAATGACAGGGCTGATCCCAACTGCCACCACACCATTAAATGATAAAGGCGTCAATCACAATAATCTTTATGGTTCATATTTTAATGACAATGTACCTCTACACAGAGCTGGCCGGATAAGGGCCGATGACAACGATTCGCATGTGTAACATATACAACACTGCCCGACAGAGGGCAGCAATCCACAATGGCGCATAACACGTCCGTGAGGGGACATTTTTGGAAAAAAATGCACATATACGAGAAAGGGGACTTGGTAACACTTAAATAGGACCCTCTTCCGATGAAAGTTTCTGTCACTGATCCCTGTAATGAGAGAGGATTTAGATTAACATTTTCTGCGCGAATCGTTTCTGATGGCCTCAACATTTGTTGATTCTGTATATATACAGTGCGTGGCATAATTGTACTTGATGCCCCCAGGGGACATAAACGTTTTTACCTTGTGATACTCCTTGATTTCCCGATGATTCTTCGTTTCCAAAATGTAAACATTTCTTTTATCTCGCTTACAAAAAAAAAATAGAAAGTAGTTCCGGTTTGCGCTAGCGCAAATGCGCAAACAGGTGCATCTAGATGAGCGCGCATCCTTGCCTCCTCATCTATCCTCTTATATTACTTGCACTTGATGCCCCCAAAATTGATGAAAGCGGTGATCCGGCAAGTAATCCTAGTCGTGATTGACAGAATTAACCTTGATAGCTAGAGAATATACTCTCTATTATTACTTGTACTTGATGCCTCCAAATTTTCCGTCATAACATCGTCGAATCAAATTAACCTTGTTGGCTAAATTAACCTTGATAGCTAGAGAATAATCTCTCTATTATTACTTGTACTTGATGCCCCCAAAAATTTCAACAAAATTAACCTTGTAACCAAATTTAACCTTGTTGGCAAAATTAACCTTGAAAGCTAATGTAACCTTGAGAGCTATAGCTCGTCTCTCTTATATTACTTGTACTTGATGCCCCCAAATTTTCCAGTTATTCAGCACGTTTATTCAGAAGTTTACATTCCACTAACCCCATTTTCCCCTCTTTTTCTATTTTCTAGCCGCGCAAGCCTTCATAACATCGTCGAATCAAATTAACCTTGTTGGCTAAATTAACCTTGATAGCTAGAGAATTAACTCTCTTATATTACTTGTACTTGATGCCCCCAAATTTTCCCGTTATTCAGCACGTTTATTCAGAAGTTTACATTCCACTAACCCCATTTTCTCCTCTTTTTCTATTTTCTAGCCGCGCAAGCCTTCATAACATCGTCGAATCAAATTAACCTTGTTGGCTAAATTAACCTTGATAGCTAGAGAATAATCTCTCTTATATTACTTGTACTTGATGCCCCCAAATTTTCCCGTTATTCAGCACGTTTATTCAGAAGTTTACATTCCACTAACCCCATTTCCCCTCTTTTTCTATTTTCTAGCCGCGCAAGCCTTCATAACATCGTCGAAATGAATTAACCTTGTTGGCTAAATTAACCTTGATAGCTAGAGAATTAACTCTCTTATATTACTTGTACTTGATGCCCCCCAAAATTTCAATAAAATTAACCTAGCAACCAAAATTAACCTTGTTGGCAAAATTAACCTTGAAAGCTAAGGTAACCTTGAGAGCTATAGCTCGTCTCTCTTATATTACTTGCACTTGATGTCCCCAATTACTTTATTTGTTGCGCGATCAACCGAATGGATATCAACTCGCTGATGGTAAACAAGGTCGGGTCGAGGATCCACGCGATCGAATCAAGGTAAAACGTTGATGTTCTTTGGGGGCATCAAGTACACCAAAAGGAAACCCGTATTCAGAGATAGATTTCACCATTAAAAGACACGTTTTTACTGTGAATTAATTTGATACTTCATTCATTTCTTTAACATATTTAAGCACAAGAATTGCCAAAGATGTTGCACATGTATAATTTCTCATATATATATATATATATATATATATATATATATATATATATATATTCATACATAATACACACATACATAAATCTGAAAAGCATGTTTAGCCGGATTGAAAAGTGGTTATCTATGGTACAGAAAGAGAAAAGGAAGAAAGAGTCGTATGAGAAAAGTCCTTCACTTTCATCTCCTAAAACAAGAAGCTTATGGAGCTATGCTAGAAAGAAAAAAATCAGCCCTAAAATCAACGGCATGTCCTATATCATGTATATTAAAAGCAAATTGTTTTGGTTTCAATTCAAAGCTAAATTTTATTCGAAACGCCGTATTACGCTCGCGATTTTGGGACCAATGCGAACAACCCCTATAAACACACACACACAGTGACACACACATACCCCGACACCCTCACAAACTATGAACTAAACGTACAACAGGGCTGCCAACGTTCTAAAATACGATACGTCGGGGACAGCTTATTCAGAAGTAATTGGTGTAAATATCTTACGAAATATCTTAAAACCTATTGGCACGTATTCTGAAGTTGGGTTTAACTTAAACTCAGAATTAAAGTTTTGGTTTAAGTATGGATAGCCAATTGTTAAATAAATCACTTACGGTAGATATATCATATTTCAACTCATTTGGCTCTCAAATGATTCATATTGTCTAGGAAGTATAAATAGATAAATAGATGATTGTCTTCACCATCGATGAATCAGGAAAGAGCAAATTAAACATAAGAAACATACAACATAATAATAATAATAATAATGGGTATTAAGAGGCGCTAAAAACAAAAAGTACCATAGCGCGTACAAAAGTAGGAAACATTTAATATTTGCAATGATTACAATACAATATTTAAAAAAAAAGGAAAATAATAATTATTGAGGAAAAAGGTATGTCTTAAGGGATGATTTGAAGCCAAGAACACTGGAAACATTTCTTATTGAAAGAGGGATAGCATTCCAAGTCTTGGCAGCTGCTACGGCAAACCGTTTTTCGGCAGAGGAGAGTTTTGACAAGGGAATGCAAAGTCTGCATGTGTCAGTGATTGAACGAAGATTACGAGAGGGTGTGTATAATTTGATGGTATTATTAAGATATTCAGGTGCTAATTGATTTAGAGTTTTGTATACATATAAACAGACTTTAAACTGAATGCGTTGGAATAGAGGTAACCAGTGGAGTTCCTTAAGTAGGGGTGTAGTATGAGTTCGGGATCCAAAGCCAAAAATTAAACGAGCGGCACGATTCTGTATAACCTCAAGTTTTCTTCTATCTCTAGCTGACAAAACAGTATATAAACTATTACAGTAATCTAACCGAGAAAGGATAAGTGCTCGCACAGCATGGTGACATGTCTTATGATCAATAAATCTACGGATCCTCCACAAATTGCTGAGATGATAATTACAATTACGGACAACCTGATTTACTTGAGCAGACAGTGTGAACATGTTATCAATGCATACTCCAAGAACAGTAGTTTTAGTGGAGATGGGGATGCATTGACCATTAACATTAAGCTGAATATGTGATATTGATTGCAGATGGCGGGCAGAAGAACAAAGAGCTATGAATTCAGTTTTGCTATTATTCAGCTGGAGATAATTAGATGACATCCACCTACTAATTTCTGAAATACAAAGAGAGGTTTTCGCAAGTGTTTCATTTATATTTTCAAAAGAGCGCGGGTCAAAGGAACAATACAGTTGTATATCATCTGCATAACAAATATACTGTAGACCATGTTTATTAATAATGTCAGAGATGGGAGTGATATACAAACTAAACAGAATCGGCCCGAGAACTGACCCTTGGGGTACCCCAAACTCAGTGACCCACGGGTCAGACAACTCCCCGGCTATGCTTACCCTAGATGACCAACCAGTCAGGTAAGACTTAAACCATTTAAGAGCTAGACCAGATATGTGAAATCGAGATTTTAAGCGATTCAGTAGTATGGTATGATCCACGGTGTCAAAAGCTGCACTTAGGTCCAATGAGACTAAGAAAACACACTTATGCTGATCGAAAAATGACAGAACGCCATTCTGCAATTTCAAAAGGGCTGTCTCATTGCTGAAATAGGATCTATATGCTGACTGCATTGGATCGTATAAGCCATTATCATTTACGTGTTCTGTTAGTTGAATTGATACTACCTTTTCTATCACTTTAGCAATATGTGAAATATTAGTAACAGGCCTGTAATTACATAATGTGTCTTTATTCAGATTGTTTCTCTTCATTATTGGTGTAACTATAGCCTGATGAACACCATCTGGAAATGTACCCGATGATAATGAGCTGTTTACAATAGAGGTCAGAGTGGGAATATTGCAATTGACAAGTTTTTTCAAAAGCCAAGTAGGTTGAGAATCTGATAAAGAAGTGGCATTAGACATATTGCTCACAATGCGTTTGATATTATCCTCACTGACAACCTCAAAACAATTCAGCATACTTTCATGAAAAGAACTGACCTGATTTTCTACACTTCTAGGTTCAGATGTATTTGTGACATTGTTGCGGATATCACTTATCTTCTTGACAAAGAACAAAGAAAAACGATTTGCTAGATCAAGAGGATTATCATACTCAGGGAGAAACTTAACATTCTTGTGGAGCAGATTATTAACAACATTAAAAACTGTTTTGACATTGGCTTTACATAGTAACTCCGTATAGTATTTTTGCTTAGCCTTAACTATGAGGTCGTTAACATGCTTGTTAGCTAGCTTAAAAGATGTGTGATCAGTGTCAGAAGAACTTTTGATCCATTTCCGTTCAATCCGTCTTCTTTCTCGACGGGCAGTAAGGATTTCCTCATTGAACCAAGGATTGCGAACCCTTGTGGAGCGGAGACATGATTTCTTTGGAGCAAACTCATTAACGCAGGCTGCAACAGATGTGTTATACGCAGTAAGAACTGAATCAACATCACCCGCCGAGGACAAGTCATTAAGTTTGTCAATCAGTGCCTCACTAAATCCTTCAATGTCCATTTCCTTGAAGTTCCTGAAAGTCTGCTTAACTTTCTTAACCACCGGCCGAGGATACCAGAGTACAAACCGGATGCAGTGATGATCAGACATGAGACTCTGATGAATGACAATGTCTTCAATCATGCAGCCATGACGGGTAGGACTGATGTCTGCAGAGTATTGTCCTTGACGATTACTCTCATCTCTGGTCATTACAAGGTCCAAAGTGTGACCCATGTTATGGGTAGCTCCGATGACATGTTGAACCAAGTTAGCAGATTCTATGATGGATAGGAACTGAGCTACATCAGACTTTGAAGGTTTATCGACGTGAATGTTAAAGTCCCCAAGAAGAAGAACACGCCCAGCCAATCGTGATATCTCAGCAGTAAGGTCATCGAATTCTCGAAGAAAGTCCGCTGTACGGAGCTGATTCTGCACAGAAGGTGGTGGTCGGTAGACTACAAAGAAATGCACTTGACCTGCATTGCTAACAACGTGTGCAAGCTCAAATGTAGAATAGGTCATAGAGTTGTCCATTTTTATAAAACATAATAAAACTTTTGACACTTTTGGCTTCCCATAATTTTAGCATAGAGTTATGGTATGGTCTAAGTTAAACCTGACTTCAGAATACGGGCCATTGTGATTTAAATTTGATTGATATAATAATGCGCATGTGAGTAGCAATATATTTTTGTTATATATTTTGGAAGAGTAATACAGTGATAAACGCCTTAAAGATTAAATTGTTTAGATTGGAATAATTCTTCACCTGTTAAATTTGAGCCTAATCACAACCAAAGCCCAATTTCTAAAAGTTATTTTTATTATATGATTGCAGCAGACAAGAAAAACAACATATTCGATGAGCGTGAAGCTTACCAAAAGCATTCAATCATGGTGAACGAATATGAAAGGCTCACGAGAGGCACAAAATAGTCATCCGACATAATCAACGATAACTGTTATAACACTTCACCATAATATTGAAATACACACTTATCACAAAAGAACACTGTCAAATTTTCGACCTATTCTCTTTACAGAATGGAAAGGAATAAAAGAAATATGAAGGACGATATTCAATCATTTCATAATAAGATATACGAATTTAACCCATCTGGATGACAATCCTGCAATTGACCGTGTCATGATGTGATTAATAATTTATACAGTTCGTAGACGAGTTCTTTGTCCGATTGATTCAAGTATGTATCAACTGATAATTTTGAGCGTGTTTTGAACAATGTTTCTTTCTCGATGGTGAGTGGGCCAAAATATATATAAGATTGGAAATATGAATTACAGCAAATCCTAAATGGTTCAAAATATTTTTAGTATGGGTACTAGAATTCGACGCATATCTTAAACGATGAAAAAAAAAACTCAGCACGTTTGGTACCTGAAGTATTATCTACTATCCAGGTGGGTGTTTTTTAAAATGATACGAACGGCTTTAGAACTGACTGATGACCCCTGTGGTAAATGGTATTCCATAAAATATAAACGTCGGAGCCCCTATATGTGGGGTCTTCATGAAATTTTCTGTCTCTAATTTCTTGTTCTTTTGACAGTCTGTAATGTTCTCAAAGGACCATGACTTGGTCTATTTATGAAGTGAAGTAGACTCGAGAAAAATGGGGGTCGGACGTCCAAAAAGGTTGATTATTTTATGGAATTGCCGACTAGACACTAGATTTTTAAGAGTCGCCAGTCGTTCGTTAAGTCGCTCGTGAAATGCGATCTGCTATATGAAACGCCAACCAGGAATATTAATAATAGTCCTCGCAATTGAAGCATAAAAGCAAAAAATAGCACAGTGAACATTGAACACTTCGTATGGACTCCCCAAAGATCTATTACCTTCCCAAATTTTCACAACTTTGGGCCATGGCATTGATTCAGACTTCAGAATACGGGCTAATTTAATTTCAGTTTCAATCCTACATCTTGGAAATTCTGGGAATAACGGTTGCCAAGAATGAATTTAAGTGTTTATAGAAGCCAATTTTGGTCGATAGACTGAAATCCTAAGTGCCAAGCTGGTCTAAAAATGGTAAAATAAGATGAAATATTGCTTCGATATGGGTATATTGGCTTAAAACCAAATCCATAAAAACATTTAGCAATCCCGTTAATGGGCAAAATAAAACATGTTGCTGCGTAAATTGAAGAAAAGATTAGTTTAAGTACACTACATAATTCCTATTTAAATGGACTGCAAGAGGAGAAAGAAAACATCCATACGCATTCACCAACAGAATAGTATATTGCACTGATCCTAATACGTATAAAATACAGATTTACCTTCTAAATCTTACCCATAATTTCAGTTTTCATATTCAGAAAGTTCCACAATATCTAACACGATTGCCTGTATTAATTGAAATAAAATTGAAATGCAATTTAAGATCAAGCTAGATGATATTTGACTATTGCCCGGTGACAATAAGTTAAAATCCTTTAACATGTAACCATCGTAACTGTAAACGTATCACCAACCAGCTGTTTAGAAAAATTACAATTGATAGTAAAATGTCAAATGCATTGTTTTTAAGTTAATGATAGATATATAGGCATTTATATAGCGCTTTCTAGAAATATTCTATTCCGAGGCGCATTGTTATTATTTTTATTATTACCCCGGCTTTAGCTCGAGCTGCCTTTAAGTGCTCATGTATTCAAGGAATTAATCCCACCAGGTACCCATTCACTTCACCTAGGTTGAGTGCAGCACGTTGTAGATAAATTTCTTGCTGAAGGAAATTATGCCATGGCTGGGATTCAGAAGACTAATCCCACTGGGCCACAACGCTCCACACAAGGTATACATCTCAGATTACATAGAATTCGACAAGTGTCATTTTTATTCCACTCAAATTGAATACTATCATTTGTGGCACATTTGACATATATGACTACACATTAACACAGCAAATGACATAAAGAACTTTCTTGCTTATAATCACATGTTATAACGAGAGAAGAAAGAAATGAGGAAAATCTAATAGTATCTTGGTTTACGATTTGAACAGTCATGATAGTCATGGGTATGTGAACTAGTGATTTTTTCTATGTATTCAAACATTGTTGCTACAATTCTACTTATTTAGGCATACTCTCTTCTATGTTTACATTTATGGACGATTACAATATATGTGCTTATGTGAGCAGAATTATCTCCAGAAGTAAATATACTACAAACCAAAAGCTTTGTTTTAATTGCCAACGTGAAGAAAAGTTGAAACGCGAAGTTCTTGATATTGGTTTTGCCATTAGGAATGTAAACTAACACCAAGAAGAAGACAAATTGATAGTGACCAGGCCACTACTGGATTTATCTCGAATCCTAACGATTTATCTCTCAATCTTACAGAATTTGAATTCAAATGTTTATATTTGATAACAAAAAAATTAATGAATAAATATAAACATGTCTTCACTTATGTATGAACGGCATATTCGAATTAAAAAAATATGCTGTAACTTTCTAGGGGGGGGGGGGCACACCTGTGTAAGAACAATATATATTTACATTATAAAAAAATATTATGGCTCTCAAAAGGAGGGCACGGGCCGGATACCCCCCCCCCCCCCCTCCCCTGGATTCGCCATTGGTCTTGCCAATTTTTTTCAGATCTATGATGATTGTACATTTAAAGAATCAGAGATATGCCATCCTTCATTATTACTTTGACATAATAGTCCAAGTAATTTATTTCCATTGTAAATCTTCATGATCCTACTCGGTAGTATCCACCCTCTGATAGCCAATTAGTTCAGGACGACGATGACGACGCATGCGCACAATCACAAGCGCCATGATGACGGTCAGGGAGAAGATAACACAGAGGGCGCTCACTGAGACGATCATCAGAGGGTCATGATATTCGGGTCCTAGATGTTTAAAATAGAATTTCAAATAATAAGGCATGAGCTAAGAAAAGGTTACAATGTCGGTTTGCAAGGTTATAAAAGGTGTAAATTTTTCTTTTTAGTGTTAATGATGAACGGTTGGCAGGTATGTGTTAAGACAGGCTTTAATCTTATCTTTAACGTATAATCTTGTTCTTCTGACAAGAAACGAAACGTTCTGCTGTTTGAGTAAAATGCATTGCTGTTGTTTGTTGAAACTTAATAGCGACCAGTCATATTTGACTATACCGCCAACTCGTTAGGCCAACTGTTATTTTTTTTCGACGTGTCTTTGAGTAAAATGCAAACGTGCGTGAGCCAATAGACTTCAATTAGATTCTGTGTGCGCGCAACACAAAGTCGAAGACGAGCTCAGCGCGGTCAAGCGGGTCACATTGTTTGGACTTTGCCTATTTATTATTCTTTGATGACTTCTTGTTTAGATCATGTAGTAGGCCAAGCAACTCTCCAGCATGAATATTCAGGACGCAATAATGGTGACAAGCTGACATTAATAGAAGGAAAGAAGCTACTCACCGTCATCGGCGGTATCAAGCAACATAACCTTGTTGGAACGCGAGGCATCAGAAAGAGGACCGCTGGTGATGGTATGGGGTTTGGACCGGTAGCCGGCGGGCTGGAGATCTCGGCGAGATCGCGAGAGGCACCCCTGCGTGCAGCGGGAGCCCGAGTCGTTGTTGTCACAGGTCAGGATTGAGCAGTGGACGTAGACCTGAAACGAGAAAATACACCAGGAATCACTATGATTTATTACTTTGAGTTTTGATATCCTGATATAAGACACTTGTCCTCATATAACCAAGGAGATATCACCTCCTTGATATAACAATGAATTATGAAATCCGAAAGTAAAGTAATACCTAGGCCTTGCCATGTTTTTAACGAATACTAATATGGATATCGTGGCTGGATCGTGGGCGCACGCATGGTACTTTGGGTCGTGACCTCTATAACCCTATAGTGCCGCGACGGACCGTGCGTGCGACCACGACATGAGCATATAAATACCCCGATCTCCGAGTTTTCCAGTTAGTTTTCCAAGTCAGTTGTTTGTTCCAGTCAGTCAGTAAGAGTACAGTCAGTAATGAGCACGTCGAGTCAATGGACATCTAGTGGTAGCCATCGCCCGCATCGATCGGTCATCATCAGCAGCTTCGTTGGAGACTTCGAGGACATTACCAGACGCGGATCCTAAGAAGGACTGATCAAGGTAAACCCTCGTCTCCTTAACTATACCTAAGGCGGGCAGAAGGTTACTACAAATTGGCGCTGCGTCTAAATTCGAACCTGCGCTGGTTTAATAATTTTATAAAAGTAATTCAGCGCTTAAAATAGCTTTCCTAAACGTAGATTTAAGTATACATCACTTCCAAAAAGGAAAGGAGAGGAAGGAAATATCGTAGGTTTATAAGATAATCGTAGATTACACATATGTCATTTTCGGTAGGACCCGCCGCCTCCGTAAACGTTTTATCTTTTTACACAACTATACCAAAAAGATTAGTGTTTTAGGGTTTTCATTTGCCGTTTTGTGCGCAGTTTTTACCCTTACACAATTCCCTTAAACCAAAATTGGGTGTGTCGAGACGCCACGTAAGGCACGCGGAGTTTAACAATCCATGCATATTTTCTTTTGTCCGCCGCTCCCCGCGTCTATTGTTCGTTAGTTGGGAGCGCATGCCTTGCCAGATTGTTGCTTAATTGTAGCTGATTGCGGTAGATAAATCTACCCACCCCCATTTTCACTGACCCTTTTCTTGAATAGTTAGGGTCTTATTAAAATAGTAGTTAGGATTTAATTGAATGAACTTTAGAACCGCAGTAAAACTAAATCAATAGCTGACTTTTGCTGTTGGTGATTTTATAGACTCTCGGTGAAGGATTCATTGCTTTTACCTTGTCCGTATATTTTTCTCCAAAATTGGCTGGCGATATAGGATTTTATTGCAAGCTGAATATATCTCGATGGATAAAAATTCGCGCGGATATTCCAAACATACTTAATTGCTTCCTTTAACTTTTACGATTGGAGATTAGTTCCCGAGCGACAGCGAGTTTGTATTTGTACATTTAATATTTGTTTTTGGCGCCGTATACTGTTGCCAATCTGAAGAGTAGGGAGAGGGATCTCTAATTGTTTATTATATTGTGAAGGATTTGTTTTTGTGCTATACGGCTACCAAAAAAATATTGCAGTGCAAATAGTTGATCTTATATATTTATCGTTATTCCCATCCCGTTCGCATTACTTTTCTGATTTCAGTAACTAATTCGCCCTGAATTATTTAATTTGTTACATTTTGGAAAGTTGGTTGACTAAAACAGTGTTGCCCTCTTGCAAATATATAAGACGGGTTTCTCGCGCCAGATAATTTATTAACTCATTTTCTTCTGTAATTAGTTAGGAGTTGGTATTTTTCATATTCAGTCACTCATAGTTCCCATATGCAAGCGTCTCTCTACCATTTTATCTAGAAAAAATAGAAAAGGGGGGGAGTGGAGTGAGTCAGAATTATTTGTTATATCGAAAGGTCTTAGAAATTGAATAGTTTATTGACTTGTTCCAGTTTAGTTTGATTTGCCCCTGAGTGTAAGGGTGGGCATTTCACTCTAGTTGGACTTCTTAAATTCGCAGACTCTCAACCAATCATATTAAATTTCCCTCGAATTAAAATTATTGAGCATGCTTTAGTGAATGAATTGATTAGGGATTTGTTTCATACTAAATATTGCTTTAGTGTTTAAACTTGTTCGTGAATTAAATCTTCATACTTGCCTCTCTACATTGATAGCTGTAGGCTCCAACTCACGATAGCAAGTTGGAAATAGTATAGTTATCATAGCCATAACTGAGTAATTACAAGTTGGAATTGGGGATTGTCCACTGAATTATTATAGTCTAGGAGCCAGGGGGCTTTATTCAGAATTTTTGGTGGGGAAGGTTTGACAAGCTTATCCGGGGTAAAATTGTGCGCTGATTTCAAAAATGCCACTCTTATTGACCGTACTCACGCCATTTTGGTTATTTTGGCCAAATTTTGGCCAAAAATGACCATTTTGACCACTCTTTGGAAAATGGTCCCTTAACAGACTGCTTTTGTAGCCACATGCAATTAAAAGGGTCTATCTTAAGTAAAAATGCACGCAGATTCCAGATAAAGTGCTTTCATTTGCCAAATCACAATAGCAGTGGTCATTGTGGCCATAATTTGGCCAAAAATGACAATTTTCATGATTTTTTTGGCCGAAATGTGTTACAAATATTGATCAGAGCTTCGACTGGATGTTTTTAGAAATCCACATTTATTTTCAAAATGTGCGCTGTCTCATAACCATCAACCTCATGTAATTTATTCCGTCAGTTTTGACCTATGAGGGTCATTTTGGGTACTTTAGACATAACTGACCATTCGCACAATTTGCATTATTAACTGTTCAAATAGGCAGGAAATTGAGGTCTTCAGCATGTTTTTTCTTCTTCCCTTATAAAATGAGAATGCATTTAAATGTCCTTCATGTGTAAAATTTTATGCTGATTCCAAATATATCAGTCTAAATGACCATATTTAACAGCTTTAGGTCATTTTGGTCACTTATGACCCTTAAAATGACCAATGACATCAGTTCAATTTATCCAAAAATACTGTGAATGTTACCAGAATCGTTACAAGGGCATACTGTGACACCTAACATTGGTGTATTAATCCTTGAAATTGAACATCTCAAAAGTATTTTGACCTCATGCAATTTATTCCATCAGTTTTGACCTATGAGGGTTACTTGGCGTACTTTAGCCACAACTGACCATTCACGCAGTTTTGCATATAATAAACTGCACATAGACAGGAATTTCAGGTCTTCAGCGTGTTTTATCTTCTTCCCATATAAAAGGAAATGCATTCAAAAGTTCATCTTATGTAAAATGTGATGCTGATTCCAATTATATCAGTCTTAATGACCCTATTTAACAGCTTTAGGTTATTTTGGCCACTTATGGCCCTTAAAATGGCCAATAACATCAGTTCAATTTATCCAGAAATACTTCGAATGTTACCAGAATCTTAACAAGGGTGTGCTGTAATACCCAACACTGGTGAATGAATCCTTGAAATTGAACATCTCAAAAGTATTTTGACCTCATGCAATTTATTCCATCAGTTTTGACCTATGAGGGTTACTTGGCGTACTTTAGCCACAACTGACCATTCACGCAGTTTTGCATATAATAAACTGCACATAGACAGGAATTTCAGGTCTTCAGTGTGTTTTATCTTCTTCCCATATAAAAGGAAATGCATTCAAAAGTTCATCTTATGTAAAATGTGATGCTGATTCCAATTATATCAGTCTTAATGACCCTATTTAACAGCTTTAGGTCATTTTGGCCACTTATGACCCTCAAAATGACCAATGACATCAGTTCAATTTATCCAAAAATACTTTGAATGTTACCAGAATCGTTACAAGGGCATACTGTGACACCTAACATTGGTGTATTAATCCTTGAAATTGAACATCTCAAAAGTATTTTGACCTCATGCAATTTATTCCATCAGTTTTGACCTATGAGGGTTACTTGGCGTACTTTAGCCACAACTGACCATTCACGCAGTTTTGCATATAATAAACTGCACATAGACAGGAATTTCAGGTCTTCAGCGTGTTTTATCTTCTTCCCATATAAAAGGAAATGCATTCAAAAGTTCATCTTATGTAAAATGTGATGCTGATTCCAATTATATCAGTCTTAATGACCCTATTTAACAGCTTTATTCTGGCCACTTATGGCCCTTAAAATGGCCAATAACATCAGTTCAATTTATCCAGAAATACTTTGAATGTTACCAGAATCTTAACAAGGGTGTGCTGTAATACCCAACACTGGTGAATGAATCCTTAAAATTGAGCATCCCCAAAGTTGACTACCTTGGTCATTTTGGCCACCTTGACCCCCCCCCCCCCCCGGCCAGCCCTGCTCATTGTGTATGTTAATTCAGGTGATATCGAACATGGTGAGGAGAAATTTTGGATTGCGTTAATATTAGCATCAATTATTGTTAAATGGGGAAGTTTGAAAGCTTCTTGGTGGAAATCAATGAAATTATTCCACACAGACCATAACTATTGGACCCTGTGGTCATTTTGACCACGTTTCCCTCAATATTGACCAGTGACCATGGACCCTAGGAATCTCCAATTAGTGGAGAGATCAGCTAAGAGAGAGACCTTGCATGCTTTGATGAGTCAAAAAGGGCTCAAATGCTGGTCAGTATCATGCAGCATGAGCTACCAATAATCGGTGAAGAGTGTCGATAATTGTGATAAAATCCTTTACATCGTGCATACATAAGGTTGTTTGACCATGGCACTGTGGTCATTTACATGATTTTAGCCACCTTGACCACACAGTAAATGTTTATGGAAACCTCACATATATGGGGCAGTAAATTCAGGAATGAGACACTTTAGCATCATTTACATGTTATTTTAAGACACTTTTCTAGATTAATGTAGATTAATGATTCCAAATATATTAGTCTTAATGACCATTTATGAGCTAGTCGTCATTTTGGTCGCTTTTGGTCCCGATAATGACCAATCACATTTGCATGTATCAAAGAGGATTCAAATGTTGTTGTCGCTCCGTATTATTAATAAGATGTATTATATCAATTATTGATTTCAATATGATATGACTAATAGCACATTATCAAAATTTTGAAACCAATTTGGCCATTTTGACTATCTATCGCATGTATGACTTTTGTAAATAAACATGACAGGAGCAATTGTGGAAATGCGTTCAATCCCTTTCGATTGGAAATATTAAAAGCTCACCTTGAGTAAAAAAAAATGTGCCAAATACCTCACCATTTGGTCATTGTGTGGTCATTGAGTAGCCATAACATCATTCCCTCCTTTTTTATTTAAATTATACAGATAACTATATTCTAGATCTAGAGGAAGGCACTAATCCTGAACTCAAAGGTGCGTCATTACAAAGCTATTGGTCAAAGTGGATTTCACGAATAGATTTAACCATGGTGCATTTTTAAAACCTTTGCCATTTTGTGTAATGCTTCACAAACCTCACATTGGCATGGTTGGTAAAGTTGAAAGTGAAAAACTTGCCCTAAATTGTTAGAGTGACCAAAATTCGGCAGAGTATAATTTCATATAGAGAATGTATTTTATTACCCAGTACGTCTTCAAAAGAATTAAGGGTAAGTTTGCTGCTCACCAATCATGCCAATGTGAGCTTTGTGAATCACTATACAAGAAAAAACAAAGATTGTAAAAATGAATGATAGTCAAAACTCTTTGTGAACTTCACTGTGACCTATTTTGCTTTGTAATGATTCTCAGTACAATTTGACTTTAAAGAAGGAAAATAATTCTGGCTATTTAGGAACATACAGTGATCAAAGGGGCCACAGTAGACAGTCACATGATATTTGGCACAATTTTTACTCAAGGTGAGCCTTTAATATTTCCCATGAAAAAGGATTGAACGCATTTCATCATGTTCATAGACCTACAATTGCTGCTAAGTCATGTTTATTTCAAAATTCACACATTGGATAAACGGTCAAAGTGGCCAAAGTGGTCACATTTTGATTATGTACTATTAGTAATATCATATTGAATTAAATAATTTGTCATTGATTATGATTGATACAACAAATCTTACAAAAATATAGAGCAAGAACATTGGAATACTTTTGATACATGTAATTGTCATTGCTAATTGTAGGGACCAAAATGACCACTAAGTAGTCATTAAGACTGATATATTCTAAATCATTGTAATAATCTGGTGCAGAAAGTTTTTGTAATATGTCTTATCTAACATCATTCTTGAATTCGTTTCCATGAATTACAGAACGGTTAATGTGCCTAAAATCATGAAAATGACCAAAGTGCATGGTCAAACAACCTTATGTGTACTTGATGTAAAGGTTTTTATCACATTCATTAAACTCTTGATTATTGGTGTAGTAGCTCAAGCTGAAAATAATATTAAGCAATATTTGAGCTCTTTTTAAATCAAATAATGTGTGGTCACGAGAAATTATTGAGGAAAGGTGATCAAAATTACCACAAAGTCCAATAGTTCGGCCAATAACACTGATTTATATGGAATCATTGCATTGATTTTCACCCCAAAGCTTTCAAACTTTTCCAATTTAACAATAATTGATGCTAATATTAACACAATCCTGAATTGTCTCCTCACTATGTTCACTATAGGCTAATTTAGTATACACATTGGGCAGGGGACAATCTGGCCAAAATGACCAAGGTTGTCAAAAATATTTTTGGGACACTCAATTTAAATGATTAATACACCAGTGTTAGGTGTCACAGCACATGCACCCTTGTAACGATTATAGTAACATTCAAAGTATTTTTGGATAAATTGAAGTATTGAACAGATGGTATTGGTCATTTGGGGCCAAACAGTGGCCAAAATGACCATAATCTGTTAAATGGGGTCATTAAGACTGACATATTGGGAATCAGCTTGAAATTCTACACAAGAACGACATATGCATCATTCCCATTTTATAAAGGAGGAAGATAAAGCACACTGAAGACCTCAAATTCCTGCCGATTTGCACAGTTATTATGCAAAATTGCACGAATGGTCAGTTACCCAAAATGGTCAAAAGTCAAAACTAATGATATAAATTACATGAGATCAAAATACTTTTGAAATGTTCATTTTAAAGGATTAATACACCAATGTTCGATGTCACAGCACATCCTGGTAACGATTCTGGTAACATTGAGGTATTTTGGATAAATTGAACTGATGTTATTGGTCATTTTTATGGCCATAAGTGGCCAAAGTTACCATTAGGTGTTCAATAGGGTCATTAAGACTGATATATTTAGAGTCAGCATAATATTCTATACAAGATGGACATTTAGATGTATTCCCATTTTATAAGGGAAGAAGATAAAACACACTGAAGACCTCAAATTCCTGCCTATGTGCGAATGGTCAGTTATGTCTAAAGTACCCAAATAGACCCTCATAGGTCAAAACTGATGGAATGAGGTCAAAATAATTTTGAGATGTTCAATTTAAAGGATTAACACACCCCAATGTTAGGTGTCGCAACACACCCTTGTAACGATTCTGGTAACGTTCGAAGTATTTGGGGGTAAAATGATGTGATGTCATTGGTCATTTTAAGGGCCATAAGTGGCCAAAATAACCATAAGCTATTGAATAGGGTCAATAAGACTGATATATTTGGAATCTGCATAAAACTCTACACAAGATGGATTTTTGAACGCATTTGCATTTTATATTGGGAAGAAGATAAAACACGCTATGAGACCTCAAATTCCTGCCTTCATGTATAATTTTGTGCACTTTATTACACAAAACTTCGTAAAGGGTCAGTTATGTATAAAGTACCCCCAAATGACCCTCATAGGTCAAAACTGATGGAATAAATTACATAAGGTCAAAATACTTTGTGAGATGTTCAATTTAAAGGATTAACACACCAATGTTAGGTGTCGCAGCACACCTTGTAATGGTTCTGGTAACGTTCGAAGTATTTGGGGGTAAATGAACTGTCATTGGCCATTTTGAGGGCCATAAGTGGTCAAAATTACCACAAGCTATTAAAAAGGGTTATTATGAATGATATATTTGGAATCAGCATAAAATTTTACACTTGAAGGACATTTAAATGCATTCTCATTTTATTAGGGAAGAAGATAAAACACGCTGAAGCCCTGAAATTCCTGTCTATGTGCAGTTTATTATATGCAAAACTGTGTGAATGGTCAGTTGTGGCTAAAGTACGCCAAGTAACCCTCATAGGTCAAAACTGATGGAATAAATTGCATGAGGTCAAAATACTTTTGAGATGTTCAATTTCAAGGATTAATACACCAATGTTAGGTGTCACAGTATGCCCTTGTAACGATTCTGGTAACATTCACAGTATTTTTGGATAAATTGAACTGATGTCATTGGTCATTTTAAGGGTCATAAGTGACCAAAATGACCTTAAACTGTTAAATAGGGTCATTTAGACTGATATATTTGGAATCAGCATAAAATTTTACACATGAAGGACATTTAAATGCATTCTCATTTTATAAGGGAAGAAGAAAAAACATGCTGAAGACCTCAATTTCCTGCCTATTTGAACAGTTAAAGGTATTGTTTAACTTTGTGAGCAGCCGATTTAAAAAATTCTCAAACCAAGATGAAACATGTGTACAAGTGCATGTATTAGAACTAATAAACCCTGAAAACAACCATTGTTGAGAATGAAAAGCTAAGACTACAAGGCAAACCCTGATTTTGTAAATAGGTGTCTTATAGACGCCTAAATAGTACACATAACTGTATGGGATGAAATCAAGATGGTGTTTCCGGTCACTTTATATTTCAATTTTTTAAGCACTAAATAATGATTTTCGAATGCAATTTTTTCAGGGCTTCATTTTTGTAACATATCACAGACACAGGTGACAAGTGTGACCTTCTAGCTCAGATTTTTTTAAAAGTCAAACCAATGTTAACCAATCACTTTAATAATGCAAATTGCGCGAATGGTCAGTTACGTTTAAAGTACCCAAAATGACCCTCATAGGTCAAAACTGACGGAATAAATTACATGAGGTTGATGGTTATGATCCAGCGCACATTTTGAAAATAAATGTGGATTTCTAAAAACATCCAGTCGAAGCTCTGATCAATATTTGTAACACATTTCGGCCAAAAAAATCATGAAAATTGTCATTTTTGGCCAAATTATGGCCAAAATGACCACTGCTATTGTGATTTGGCAAATGAAAGTACTTTATCTGGAATCTGCGTGCATTTTTACTTAAGATAGACCCTTTTAATTGCATGAGGCTACAAAAGCAGTCTGTTAAGGGACCATTTTCCAAAGAGTGGTCAAAATGGTCATTTTTGGCCAAAATTTGGCCAAAATGACCAAAATGGCGTGAGTACGGTCAATAAGAGTGGCATTTTTGGAACCAGCGCACAATTTTACCCCGGATAAGCTTGTCAAACCTTCCCCACCAAAAATTCTGAATAAAGCCCCCTGGCTCCTAGACTATTAGGGCATAATAGCGTATTTCTTAATTATTTTCAGTTTGGACCTAGTTCAATTTCAATTATAGTCAATTCATGCGGTGACACTTTTAATATCGTAAGACCTACATGTATTTTCCACTGTTTTATGGATGATCGCCTTATATAATTTCACGAAGTCTAACAAGTGTTAAGAATTAATTATTCACCTTCTTATTGGGATCACAATTGGCTCCATAGCTCTCACTCCCCAACTCCAATTGATATTTGAAATTAGGTATTTTTATTGAAGTTAATCAAGTATAGAAATTATCAGGATTTCTGTCGGTGAATATTTGTTTTGTATTTTAAATTTCAGGATCCTTTTTGTAATTTAATTCTGAAAGTGATATGCGACAAATTGACAAGTGTTATTGCTGCACTGCTTAGGTATCTCGGCAGCAATAAAAGTGTTTATTTGTTCAATAAAAGTATTCATTTGTTATACTGTTATACAGTCAAGTAGACTAAGTGTTTAATATTTACGACTTATTTGGCGAAAAGACGCCTGACACAAAGCCAAGTGTGCTCCTTGAATCTGTTTAGTTCAGTTTATTATTGCTGTCTTTGACAAGCAAGAGCTCATTGTTTATATCTGTGCAACTTGTAAATATATATATCAAAATTCGTACCTTTAATGTAAGAGGGTGTACGGGCTTTCAATAAGTGGTTATTGTACGTTCATGCCTTCACTCAAGGGCGCCGGAAGCGGGGGGGGGGGGGGCAGGGGGGGGGGCTCTTGCCCCCCCAAATAAAATTTTTGGGGGCAAAACGAGATTTCCCCCCCCAATGTGCCCCCCTGAAAGTAGAAAAAAAATAAATTATTGAAGGACAAAAGTAAACGAAGGCACTTTTCTGCCTGAAATTTGTCATTTCCATTGTCAAAAATAATTTTTTTTTGCCCCTGACGGGGCAAATACATTATCATAGTAAGCCTTGCATCTTTTGACGAACAGTTCCTCTGTGAAACATACCTTTGATAAGCCCCTTTTCCATCTTATTACAGTGTGAAAAACGTTTAACCTTTATTGAATACATTTCAGACTAAAAGCGAATGGCCAATTGATAGAAGTCCACCAATTATAAGGTTTATAGCTCTATGATGCTGGCTGTGTCGTCTAACAAACGCGCGGTCGCCCAGAAACGCTCAGACCGGACCCGATATCACTAACACGCGTGAACACTAATTACTCGAGCCACATATGGAATCTATGTGATTGGTGATTGATTGATTGGTGGTGATTTTTTACCTGATTGCTAAGAAAGCATGAATGCTTGTAAGCAAGAAAAATAAAAATGTAAATAAAGAATATAAAAGAAAAAAAATAAGCGTTACAGTACTGCTCTACTATAAAAAAAATATCTTAAGATATTTTCACAGCCCCGTATTTTCCTCTATTCCTTTTCATTGGCATGATTGGAAGGCGTTTTGTCTGATACTATTTCAGCTCATATGATATAGCACTTATATGTATTTTAGATTCCAAAACTTCTTCCCATTATCTGTTACTAATAAAATCGAGATGGCAGCTATGTTCTCTGGTTCATCCCAGCTTTTGTTATTCATGGACGTTTGCAAAAATAAAAAAAAACAATCCGGGAGTGGGTGGGGCTGCAAGACCTAAATTTTCGAAGAAACTTAAGAGCGAGGGGGTTTGTGATGGGGGAGCTTTTGCATTTTCTAGAATAAAATTGAAGGATTTCGTTCACATTTTTGGTGAATTTTTGTGAATTTTTCCCTCTCGATTGACGGCCCCCGGCTGCGTACGGTCATGTTTGTCACAGGTCTTTAAAAGGCCTATATTGCATTGGTTTGAAACAATTTCGTTTGCAATAAGGCTCGTTATTTACTGGAACTGGGACCCTGATCATAAAGAAACACCATTCTGGGTCAGAATTAGGAAACAGAAGGAGCAAAAAACTCCAAGACTGTTTAATTCTAAATAAATTTATTTTTGGATGCTCTTAGAAATGCAACTTTTATACTCAATTTTTACACAAAGTCCTTACCGGGGGGGGGGGGGGTCCCACAGCCTCTCCTGCTCGATCGCTTCAGTATCACTATCTCACGCTGTCAAAAATATTGTGCCCCCTTCGGGATTTTGCCTCCCCAAAACTGAAAGTGTTCCGGCGCGCCTGCCTTCACTTATCGCTTATTATCTGTGCATGAATAAATTATCAATTGTAACTTTGTTTACAAATTGATATTTTGGGTTGTGCACTTGTACAAACGGGATCCTATAATTATTCAGCATCCCGATTGCTAATTATTACATTTAAAATATTGTCTTTGTAAATATTTTCAGATTCTTATTGTATGCATGAGTACATCTATATAGCGCCCAAATTGCGTGCGTTTGTCCAAATTTGATCGCCCAAAATTTACTTATCTGAGTTTCAGGTTTGTAAGCTTATTTACGCGACGCGCGTTGCATAAACTATAAGCATTTCAAGTATTAATGTTATTGTGTACTCAAATTCACAAGTTGGACATAATATTTGTAAATTTGTATATATTACAATTTGTGACTTGTGAATTTCCTTTTGCGAATTGTATCTATTCAATACAATTCGTAAACAATTTGCGCCTTGTATTTTTCCAATTCGCAGGTTGTCCATTTGAACTCCTGGTAACTTATCCTATAGTTTGTAGAGTACACTGTATAATATATCGTAGTGTAGGTATATCAGTAGTATTGTAGGTGTAATTGTAATCTGTACACCTTATCTCCGAGAGACTTAAATTATCTTTTATATGTCCCTCCTATTATTCGTGTAATCATTTTGAATGATAATTGAAATATGTCTGGGACACGGGACTATGAATATTATAGTTCAAGTTCCTCCAGCGATGAATCTTCCCATACAATTGACAGGTACCATCGCTGGCGGAGTGAACGTAAAGTCTCTCGTAGATACAATAATCGTTTGGATTCCTCTGAAAGAAGGAATCCTAGGTTGATGGAAGATCGTGATCATTCCCCTCAACGTTCACGGCATTACCGCAATGCTCGTGGCAATGCAGTAAGTCGTGACGACAGGCAAGGGGAAGAAAATAATCATAACCGAAATAGGGATTATATTGACAGATCCCATTCGCGCCGCAATCGGAGAGATCGCTCTATTTCCCCACGACTCGATTATAGGGGAAATAATTGCTATTCTAGCGAGACTCCATTGCGAGGCGAATGCGGTCGTCATCGCTATGACTCATCAAGAAGCGATCATCATCATAGGTCTCCCCTCCGTCGCAGTGGTAGGTCACGTCGAGAGTCCCCACAAAAATATCAGGACATTCATTACTATTATGATAATCAATACAATTCTCCACTGCGAGGCCGAGGTGATTACCATGATTATGATTACCGAAGACACGATCCATCTCCTCCACGTCGTGGGAGACGTTATGAATCCCCACACTACTATATAGATGATTATGATTATTACGATCGTAACGAATCTCCAATCCGACGTAGGGGCGATGATCGCGAATCCCATTCACATAGATACCGAAATCGATCTCCATCACCTTATGAAGAAAGACGGAGGGGTGAAGGTTATAGGCGGGATCCCCCGAGAGAATCATTTCATGATTCAAGGATGCGAGGATGGGATACTCGCTCCCCTTCACCTATTCGTCGCTCTCGATCACCATATGAAGAACGGAAGGATGACGGTTTTAGTCGGTATCCTCCTCGAGAATCCTTTTATGATTCAAGTAGGTGGGATGCTCGCTCTCCTTCATCCGTTCGTTACTCAGAATGGAAGGGTAAAGACCACAGGCAGTCTTCCCCTCGAAGATCATTTCGTGATCCTCATCGGCGGAATACTCCCTCTCCTTCACCCGTCCATTCTCGAGTAAGCACACCTTATTCCCGGGTAAGATCGAAAGGTGAAGGAAACCATAGTTCACCCCCTCGATCCTCTCACGATCATCGAAGGCGTGAGTCTTGGTCCCCTTCATTTTCTCATCATTCAGACAGCGATGGGTACTCAAGTGTTTCTTCATCTTCTGAAGAATGGACAATTGAAGATTATAAACGGCTAACCCCGCAATCATTCCATGAGCGTTCGAGGGATACTCGTTCATCTTCATCTGTCCATCTTCAAGATAATAATGATGGATACCAGAGTGATAGTTGCAGATTAGTGGCATCCTCTCCAACATATGAAAATTGTGAAACCATAGAAAATAATATGCCCTCTGCCACTAATACTTTCTCACTGAAGCATATCAGGGTTACCCCAGATTCAGTAGAATATAAGGGACCGAGTGGGTTTAACTTTCCCCCTCCCTTTAAGGCTCCTACCAAAGTTACTGAGGAATCTGAAGTAGCAGTTACTACTCAATCTCTTAAAAATAGGTCAATTGAACAACGAATTCATGTTTTGGAAGACAAGATGGACTTCGTGCTTAATCGCCTACAAATCCTTATTAAATGCACTGGAGTCCTCTGTCGAAGACCTCGCCACTCAGATTTCAAAACTTGAGCAACTAACACGAACTTCACAAGAATCAAGGGGTCCCCTTAGAACTACTCCTGAGTCTATAAAGAATCAGACCTCTCTCAGCCAACCTAACTCCTCCCCAGTCTTGACAAAATCCTCAGAGGAGAGTATTTCATGTAATGGATGTGAGAGACTTGATTCTAATGAACTCGGTGACCTATATGCTAATAGATTAGTATCCATCGAAACTGAAGAATATCAGGGAAACGATCTGGGATCGGAGGAATGGGTCCTACCCCGATCCCAATATGTAAGGACCAACATCAACTCTCTCCCCCTGTTTCAAGTTCACACCAGATAAGATCTGTCCAAAATAATAATTCTTCCTGTTCAGGTAGAAGCTTTGATCTATCATTTCTATCGGTTGATTGTGATGAGTTGAAACAGTTGGGCCATCAGACGGCTAGGGATGCACTGGGCAAACCCCCATATCACGAGGAAGGGACTCCTCTGCATGTCCATCTAATCTCCTATGGAGATACTCCGTCATTTATGTGCACCCCTTGGCTGCTTCCTCCTTGGCCTCCACCTTAAAAAAAAGGAGGTGAGAGGGAGAGGGTGAAGTAAAGTAGACAGGGAGTTCATTGCAATATTGTATAATTATTGTATTATGCTGCCACTTATTTTTGTATTTGTGCTCAAAGTTATATGAATTACATTATTTATATATTTGAAGTCTGTCAAATTCTGGTACATACATATTTCATAAAACTTCCCTCATGCCACAAACACCAGAATACAGTGTACGAGGAAGGTTATTAAGATTATCAATTTATGTTACAGATTCATGACTCTATAATTTATGTAATTCATAGTAAACATTTCAAGATTCTTATATACACAGATGCCTCTTTGTAATTAATGTAATTCATAGGAAACATTTGAAATGTTGCAGAGAGATTCCTAACTCACTTTATACAGAAATATGCAGTAATATGCTGATTTTGTAAATAAGGACTTGCCGTTTGTTGTGGCAACAATATTGTCAGCAATATAATCTGTTTACTTGGGATTGGACTTTATATACAATATGCAGATTCATCCTTTTATCAAACAGTCATACTTTCATCTTCAACAGTCACAAAAAAAGTGTTTAAATTATATTATGAACGATGTGCATTTGCAGCAATGACAGATTGTCCCAACTCTTTACAATAAAGAATACTGAAACAAAGAGTTTGCCAACAATTTATATATAATAATATTTATAAACCATGTTGTGAAATCCAGTCTGACAGCACGTTTGATTCCAAGAGGTTATGGGTCGTCTGTTCAAGTGCATCCTCTGTAGTTTCGATCTTTTTAATACGAACCTGCTTGACAAGAGGAGAACAGGGTTCGATTTGCTGAATTTGCATGTATATAATAAAAGTCCTTTCTCCGTTTTTACATTCATTTTAGTGCAGGTTTACCCTACGAGGTTCACTGTTCAAGTCATATTGCCCTTCTGGTATTCTCAAAACATCCGGGCAAAACATGAATTGCGATAAGTTGGAATCGTATTGGAGAGGTTTTCATGGAACTATGTTAATCTGACAGAATTAAAATAGGTAGTGGCTTTTGGAAAAATATTGTATCTAGCAGCATTAGCATAGTTCCCAAACAGTGGCTTTTGGAAAATATAATTTTCATTTATGTAACCGTTGTTGAACCTCATTGGGTAATCCCAGGTAACATCGTAGGCTTTCATATACTGTCCATCTGCAACTATTATCCACTCGATTATGATGCCCTCCAGTGAGATTATGGAACATCTACTTGTACTGGGGCATATACATACTTTACTAATATACTGACAGATACCTAATTATGTTTCCGTCAGTCAAGAATTTATTCAGATAGACGCATTATGTACATGCCCAATTGAATAAGAGGTCTTTGTGGATGACACCGTTTTTATACTTTTTTTTAATACCTTTTTAAAAACTAAATTTGGTGTGTTTTTTTTTAATCGGGGGTCTTTATTGGCATCATTAATTTGTAACAAGCCAAGACAAAGGTGATGCTTAATTCCCATTTTCTAATCTTTTAATCTCTCCTTGGTTTTTTATGGTTGGGAGGAATACGGAGATCGTGGGCGCACGCATGGTACGTTGGGTCGTGACCTCTATAGTGCCGCGACGGACCATGCGTGCGACCACGACCATGACGACATAAGCATATAAATACCCCGATCTCCGAGAGTTTTCCAGTTAGTTTTCCAAGTCAGTTGTTTGTTCCAGTCAGTCAGTAAGAGTACAGTCAGCAAGAGCACGTCGAGTCAATGGACATCTAGTGGTAGCCATCGCCCGCATCGAACCCAGAATATATACATAAAGAGTGAATCAACAACTATCATGGAATCATTACATCTACATCAAGTTATTCAGTGTAAGGGTCGATCATTAGGGCCAAATCGTCATATTAAAAATTCAACTACTAATGTAGACTATTCAATCAAAAACGAAATCAATTTGCTCATAATCTCACGAATTCGCCTTTTGTAATTTTATTTTATTTTAAGTTTCCCATGTAAGGAATTATTTGTTTTTGCAAAAAAGTCATAAAACTTATAAAAATCTTACAATATCAGTATTTTATAGACTAAATAAATCATTATTTTGATGGGCAGATACTGAACTTGTTACACGCATTTGTTATTAAAAGCAATACTTAATAACATGCATGTGCATATTAGTAATATTTTAGCAGGTAAACACGTCAGGGGCCCGTTGCAGAAAAAGTTGTGTTTAAACGCAAGTAAAAAATCAATCGCAAGTCCCAAACGCGCGCTGTTGATTGGTTGAAAAACTGAATTGCGCACGATTTTTAAGGTTGCGGTTGATTGCAACTCTTTCTTCAATGGGCCCCCAGAAGTTAGTAATGTGGCGTAATAGTGACACGACATTTGCTCCGGCGACAATTGCTCGGGGTTTTATTTCGTCTAAGATATAGGCTTAGGATTGAAAGAGGGTTGTGTGTTAGGTATAGGATAGGGTATAGTATTAGACCCAGGGTTGAAGTTGGTCATTCCATTACTGTGTGGAATTTTCAGCGGAGCAATTGTCGCCGGAGCAAATGTCATGGAACCGGCGTAATAGCGTATGCTCACCCTATCGTAATCACCAATGAAAGCGAAAGCAGCGATAGTGAATGCCTTGAACGTTGCAGGGAACCCTGCATATATGTACGTTGTGCTGTCAACGGCACACCTAAAAGACAAACGAAAATAAATAAGTGAACAAGCGTCTTAGTTTAATCAGAATGTTAAGATTGGTGATTTGAACAATAAACTTATGTTGTATACACATCATTTACCCATCAGAGCAAAATGTAACGAAGTCCATGGCAAATATACTGACAGTAATCCTGGCAATACATACATCAAACTGCAATTCCTTACGTCTACACTCAGTATAGAGGATTGGTGAAAATAGTGTGTTGGTGAATGTCCATTTGACCCAAAATGTTCAATAGTATTTATTTACAAAGCCTCTAGAATTTTGGTAATTTTAACCATTTCCTTTTTCCAAAGGGTATAGCAGAGAGCCAGAGACATGCTGTTTTTCTTTTCCTGGTACACATTCCTGTATTACACGGGTCCCTGACAAATAATGGGAATATTAAGTAAATCACTGGAGTAAAAAAAAGGTAGAAACAACGAATGTACTTAAATTATTGCAATCCAATTTTCCGGCAAAATAAGACAAAGAATGATAAAAAATGATAACAGTATTTGGCTGAGCTGAGCCAAACTTCACTATGATTTTCTTTCTTCAAGTTTTATCAGGAGGGGCCTGGGACAATTTTTAAATGGGTGATGCTGGTTTGTTGAAAAAAGTTTTACACGGAAAAAAGGAAGGGATTCCCCCAAATTGAAGGTAATTTGAGTCAAACCTCTACATTATCACAAACCAAACTAATTTCCACCAAATTCTTACGGCCATAGCAGTAAGCAGGTTAAATACTGAACAGGTCCACCCCAGAAACTAGTTTTGAATCAATAGGAAAAAAACAAGTCAAGCATAACGCTGATCAAAATCAGATGTAATTTTTCACAAAACAGTTATATGCAGATCTCAGTTATGCAAATGAGAGAGTAGATGATGTTCCTCACTATGTCGATTTTTATTGCAATATTTCATTAAAAAAACAGAATTGACAATAAGGACCAACATTACTGAACAATTAAATATGGAATAGTGGTAAATTTACATGTGCAGGGAGGAATGAACTTTGTTCTACATGACAATGAGAATATTTTATAATCCTTGTATTTCTGCACCGATCAGGACGAGAATGTAACTGTTAAAATTCCTATTTTAAATCCGATTTTAATGAATTTTTCGTTTTATTCAAATAAAATTTTGTTTGGGCAGACATGTCCTTCTTAATAAAAAACCAGGAATGCGAAGTACCCGTTTTCAATAATGTCATAGCGATGATCATCCATTGGGTCAGATGATCCTGTTGCCCAACATGACTCGATGAGAAGGGTGAGGTTTGTTACCGAAGCCAGGTGGATACCAAAGTATAAGGGCGTGCGGAGCGTCACTAGTCCGGAGTCGTTGGCAAGTGTTTGGAAGTTGGAGCTCGTATACCGCTCCATGCGGAGTGAAAACTCACCATACCCTTCCTGGAGATAGAATATGCATATAAGTGAGAGATTTTGGATATGCTTTAGTTGAATTTCTTGGGGTTTAATACGGAATCCTTTACCAAGAATGTGGGGGAAGTAACCCTGGTGAAAGTGACACTTTTTAGAGACCTAACTTCTATGTGGCGCATCTTATTTGTCGTATTAATGCAAAAACACAAAACATATACAGGGGAAAATCAATTGATATGTCTATTAAAATGAAACACACGCCAACAACACCAAGAAACACTTTTTGATACTTGCAGCCGTAACAATTGCATGAATATATATAGGTGGGTCACCTGGAAAACTTCCGTGACCGTTGACAGCGTTGGTCCGTTTCTTTGTGGTTTTGTGTTCTAATGAGTCTAACAAAGTATGCGGGTATGCCAGTTTTCTAAGTGTGGGAGGAATTCGGGAGAGCTAAAATAAAAGGGGGAACCAATTAGTGAATTTATCACACATGAAAATGAAAAAAGTCAATTCCTTGACAAAAAGACGTTGGAAAAAAAACCCCGCCAATCCTCCGATTGAAAGTCAAGTCACTGAACAATTTATATACCCATTGTCTATATTCCTCGACCAGATCAAACCTTAAATTATTAACTTGATTAAGAAATCACCGATAATGTATTGAACTCACCTCGTCGAATACATATTCCTCCGTCTTGGGCAGGAATGACTCGCCAAGGACTTGTGTCCTCTTAAGGTTACAAGTCACAGGGATGTGAAGATAGTGTCCTCTGGTGATTATGTTTCCGTTTTCTGGACTTGGCTTGTAAAACGTCACCGTGTTGGTAAATATTACATTCTCTTCATCTTCCTAGATGGTGCAATAGGTTTGAAGGAAACATGGAACAATGTCAATAGATATCCTGCTTTATACCCCCACTACTCCCTTTAATAACTTTACCTTTATCAAGGGTATTTTAAACTTGGTGGATATATCAAATAATGGACAACTGTAACGTAACCTGATGACTGTTTTATCAACTAAAAAAGATACATACTTTAACTTCGGAATATGACCATGTACATTATGATACAATTTTTGATTAAAATCAGTTTGACATGGCACACTGCAATTTTGCAAAAGATCTCAAGGGGCCATACGCCACTGGTGTCAATGACCCACGTGAGGCAATGCGTCTACTTGCTCCACTCCCTTCAACGACACCAACACGATTACCTGTCTCTAGAGCTTTTGTCCCAAGACATGCAAGAGGGAGGCCAAGTCGTCCCTGAATCAAGTTAAATACCAAGGTTCATGGACATGGTGGAGAGGGGGTATATAACCATCCCTCGAAGGAAACAATTATGTTCAAAAGTAGGTCTGGCAGGACTGTATGAAGACTCGATCATCATACCTCTTGTTTTGTGCCACATCTGTTGTACATGGTGGTGATCGCAACATGCTGACTGTCGTGATCGTATCCAACACAAGACTCGTCAATGAAATGGACATCGCGGGCGTTGTCGCCGATCTCTAGAAGTGATCTGTCCATGATGAGCGTCATTGATACGCTGTCGCAGATCAGTTCAGCTTCTGCAATTAGAAAAAAAACTATTTCTTGTATTTCATGGACACCATATCTGTTTGTAGAGAATCAATATATTTTCTCCTGGGTCTCCTCTTGTTTGCCTTCCCATGAAGAGGCCCTCACGAAAGAACACAGTGGAGTGGCAGCTAAAGATGCCCGAGGCATTCAATACAATATCTGCGCACAGGATTTCTTAACCCCGGACTATCGCTAACCCCGTACTATCCTTAACCCAGTACTATTTTTTTTCCTTTTCACACATGCCAAATTGTTATTGCTAACCCCGGATAAGGAATGCTTGCTTTTTACACACGAAACTCGCTAACCCCGGACTAGTGGTTTTTCGTCGATCATTCGTAGTACAAGTGCTTCACTCGTACACTTTTTACACACGCTACAATTTCCTTAACCCCGTACTATAGGTGGGGCAAAATTGCCATTTAGCCCCACCTATAGTACGGGGTTAAGCTTAGCCCACTTTCGTTTTACACATGCGATCTTAACCCCGTACTATTGCTCTTAGCACCGCAATTGGTGGGATAACCCTGCTTTTTTGCAGGGCCAAATAATCCCGTACTATAGGTGGGGTTAGCCCACTTTGCAAAAACGCTGTGTAAAACGAAAGTGGGCTAAGCTTAACCCCGTACTATAGGTGGGGCTAAATTGCCATTTAGCCCCACCAATAGTACGGGTTTAACCTATCATTTTGTGCTGAAGAGGGGTGGAGGGGGTTGTTTCCGTCTCGATATTAAGTATGTTACATTACATGTGTACTGAGCTAACCTCTGTATTGCTTTGATTTTATTGTTTACTTCTGCAATTACATCATTCGTATATAATACATTTTCCATAACATAACAAACATAATATATTGAGAACTTTTTTGGCATGAATCATAACTCAGTGAACTAAAATTATCATAACAAACAAAACTGATCTCATACCAAATTAGTTAACATTTACAATTTGCAGGAGAAGGATTGTCATCATAAGCAGATTGCTTGAAAAAATGACAACCCCAGGTTAAAACTCATTGATTAATATAATACATTAATACAGCAGAATCGATATACAGTACATTTCATGAAAAACAGCAGTAATGTAATTTGAGCAATGAAGATGGAGATGATAAGGATGAAGATGATGGTAAAATGGTAAAGATGAAGGCGAGGGAGAGGATGATGATGGTGATGATGCTTTAATGATGACACATCGACACAGAAATTTTACTTCAAATATTCTGATATCAACATAGATTTAACGTTTGCCTTAAATGAGTAAAGAGACGTGGATCTTTTTATAGATTCTGGTAGAGAGTTCCACAAATCAGGACCATGGTGTCTTATGGATCTCTGCGCAATAAGCAATTTGGGGTTGATTAAATGGAAATTAGAAGAGTTCCGCGTAGGGTATGAATGGATGGATGTGTTCATAGTATAAAAATAGTGTAATGAAGGTGGGAGCATGTTATTTACGTATTTGAACATAAGCAGTAAGCTTTGAAATGAATTTATGTCAAAAATAGTCTTTAGTTTATGGACTGATGGATTTGTGTGTGATAAATATTGCGAATTAGTATAAATTCGAATTGTTTTTTTCTGTAATAAGTATATTGTATTAATTTTAGTTTTTGCACACGTTGCCCAAACGATATTGCAGTACGATATATATGGCAATATTAATGAATAGTATAGTAAAACAAGTGTAGTATGATGAATTATGTTTTTCATTTTGTAAAGTACACCTACGTTTCTGGAGATGTTAGTAGTTATACAACGTATATGTTCATTCCAATTTAAATTTTCATCTATTGTGACACCTAAAAACTTTGTTTCTTTTTTTCCTTTTGAGAGGAATATTATCTATGCTTATGTCGTATGGAAACTCAGTAATATGTGAACTTGTATGCTTAAAATACATAAAGTTTGTTTTGTTTATATTAAGTGAGAGCCTATTACATTTAAACCACAAAGATAGTTTAGGTAATTCACGATTAAATGTATCTACTAAAGTTTCTAAGCTAGTGTTTGAACAAAAAATGTTTGTGTCATCGGCAAATAATACAAATGATAATAAAGGCGTTACAGTAGTCAAATCATTAATATATATAAGGAAAAGTAAGGGGCCAAGGATCGATCCTTGTGGAACTCCGCATTTTATTGACTGAAAGTTAGAAGAAATATTATTGTGAGTGACATATTGTTTTCTATCAGACAAATAACTCTCAAACCATGATAGTGTGATTCCCAGAATTCCATAATTTTCAAGTTTTTTAAGTAAAATCTGCTGGTCAAGAGTGTCGAATGCTTTGCTTCGGTCCATGAATACTCCTATTATGTGTTCTTTATTTGTCATTGCATTTGTAATTTCATCGTATATTTGTATTATAGCCTGATCAGTTGAATGCCCTTTCCTGAATCCATATTGGTTTGAATTTAGAAAATGAAAAGTATCTAGGAACTTATAAAGTCTTTTGTAAATAATCTTCTCTAATATTTTGGATATGCTGGGGAGAATAGAAATAGGCCTATAATTTGTTATTTCGTGTGGATTGTCTTTTTTTAAAACAGGATTTACCTTGGCAATTTTTAGGGAATCTGGACATTTACCGGTGCTGATCGACAGATTAAAAATATGACACAATGGAGAGACAATATAATGTATGATCTGCTTAAGAAGGAAAGTACTAATTCTATCATATCCCTGTGATTTGCTGGATTTGAGATTTTTTGTTATTTCAATTATTTCCTGAACATTTGTGGGGTTAAAGAATAGGGAAGAATTGATGGGTGTGGGGAGAAATTTTGCAAAACTTTGGTTTGGTCTGGCAAGGTTGTTTGCCAAAGAGGGTCCTATTTTATCTGAATTTATTGCAGCAGCATGAACTGTGAAATTGTCTTTAGGTAATACTTTGGGTTTCTTGCCAATCAAATCATTGATTATCTCCCATGTGGCTTTCATGTTTGATTTAACTTTGTTAAGTTTCTGGGAATAAAACAATTTGCGAGAAGCCCGAATTATATTGGTTAGTCTATTTCTATAAGTTTTATATTTATTTTTGTTTTGAATGGAAGGGTTCTTTAAAAATGTCTTGTATAGTTTATTTCGGGTATGTATGGATCGTAGAATTGCTTTAGTAATCCATGGCATTTTTGCTTTTCTTTTTTTGATAGGTGATAAAGGAAATTTTTTATCGTAATATTTCTGCAATTTTTGGTTAAAATTTGTGTAAGCAACATCTGAATTTGACTCATTAAATACATCTAACCATTCCTCAATCGCAAGATCACTTTTAAACGATTCAATATTGATTGGCGATTGTTTACTATACATTGTAGATTTAGGTGAATTTTCTTTTGAAATATCATTATCACATAATAAAAAAACCGGTAAATGATCAGCTATATAAGATATTATTAATCCGCTGGAAGTATCTCTGTTTAGTATGTTTGAAAATATGTTGTCGATAAGTGTTGATGAATGGCTATCAATTCTGGTCGGTTGATCTATGTGGGGATAATAACCAAATGAATGCATAGTGTGTAGGAAATAAATCGTTTTCATTATTTTGGGATAACAGGTTAATGTTAAAATCACCCATTAAATATATTTGTTTATCTTCTTTTGTTATGGTATGAAGGCATATTTCACGCTCTTCGCAAAATAAATTTGCATTGCCATGAGGGGGTCTGTAAACTGACCCAATAATTATATTTTTGCCTTACGGCTTCATGATTTCTAAGAATAAAGTTTCACTTTGTTTTAATGATATTTCTTTTCTCATTTTAAACTGCAAATGTTCATTGATGTAAAATGCTACACCACCTCCTCATTGATCTTCACGATCTCGCCTTATAAGATTATAGTTTTGCAAGTTGAATATGTAAGGTGAATTATTATGAAGCCATGTTTCCGTGACACCAATAATGGAGAATTTTAAATTATTTAGAGTAAAGAATAATGATTCCAATGATTTAAAGTTTTTGTTCAAACTTCGGGCATTAACGTGAAGCAAACTGAATTTGTGTTCTGTGTCTCTAAATTTAGAAGTAAAATCTTCAGTTGAGTAATATTTATTACATGATGTATTGTTTGTATTGAAAATAGAAAAAAATGTCTGTCATTACTCGTGAAGAAAAAATGATATTACCAAGATTTTAAGATCGAAGATATGGTAACTGGTTTGTAGGTAAATTTTCTGTGCCGTAACAGTATAATGACGGTGGTAATGGTGATGATGATACTGGTGGTGGTGGTGGTGATGATGATGATGATGGTGGTGGTGGAGGTGGTGGTGATGATGATGATGATGATGGTGGTGGTGGTGATGACAATGATAGCAAATCATACGGGAGGTCAATGAAGTCATGACCTGCGAAGTATTACCCTGGATTGTCATTTTTTTTCTTTGGAGGGGGTTGTTCATGTTAACCTTTTTTGACATGTCTGTGCAGGTTAAGAAAATCAGTTTTGTTATGCAGGCCTAGTTGATAATCCTGCAGAGGACTGATAAAAAGATACTACGGATGCCAGAATGAATTAATTGAATACGGTAGTACAATGGAGCCATAAGATGTACTTACGATCAGGTATGCAAATAACACTGGCATCTTCGCCATGGTTACAGTTATGATTTCCGAAACCATTATGCGGACAATCGAAAATGTGTTCCTCATAGCCCGCACAGTGAACGTTATCCATCCAAATAGGGCCATTGCCATATCCAAAATGGGCATGTCTAGGGGCTGAGCTGGCATCACTATAGCCCAGGCTTCTGCAGACAACATGTGCATCTACCATGTCCCAGAAATCGTCACATACGGTTCCCCAAAGTCCATCGTGGTACACTTCTACTCTACCTTCGTGCGCCCCGCCACCATTCACAAGACGAACTGAGAATGTAGAACATATACAAGGATAAGGTTGAGCAGCTTAGTATTTCAGAGACATTTACAAACGATGACCAATGGATTGAACCAAGGTTCAACTCAATGACTCAATAACTCAATGACAAAAAAGCAAGAAATCACGTACTTTGTATACAGTAAATATTATGTTAAAGAGGAGTCCATCCTTGGACTTAAAATGTGTTGGAAATGAGAAAAAAAGTGAGAGGAATTGGAAAGCAATGAGAAAGTTATGGCTGCTTTAAACTTGAGATCCCCGAGACTGTAAATTTCAATTGGGGAAGTAAATTACGACAATGGACAAGGACAATCTTGTGATTTTTCTCTTAAGTGCATATTCCCCTGGGGCAGTAATGAAATTATAACCTAGGTAGCATATAGTTTTATGTCCCCATGAAAAAAAATTATAATTTGAAGAAAAAATTCTGGAAAATACATTTTAACCATCTTTAATACATGTAATATTAGAGTAAGTAGAAGAGTAGTGCTGCCTTATATCACTATGACACCACAAATGCAGCCAATTTGAAGTTTCCGTGGATATTGTGATCACCGATTTTTACAACTTGTAAAAATTCATGACTTTCTTATTGTTTGCCCAATATTCAAACTTTCACGTATCAACTTGACTGATTTTTCAGTCGGGAGAGCTTAAAAATTGAGCTTATCTAAAATTTCAAAATAATTTGTGATCGAGCTGAATCATGAGATCTCTGGATTGCATAAAACCCATGTTCTGCAGATAACTATTTTTTGAAAATAGGCGAAATTTTGAAATGGCATTACTTTCCGATTTTATATTCGATTCTGACAAAAAAAAATCAGCATTATGCTTTTTTCTCGCTCTTTTTTTAAAATTCAAATAGACTTTTTGCTGGAAATGATTTGAAATTTAAAGCGGCGTCGAAGGTCTTCATATAATGTTTATGTGTGTGTGTGTGTGGGGGGGGGGGGTGATTCCATTCAAAATCGTGTATGTGCGTGGGTAGCTGAGTATGTAGGTATATTACGTATCAATGAACATGTAGACATATATAGGTTTGTGTGTGGCGACGTTTTGAGGAGTGCAGAACATGGTATATGGGGCAAAATAATTATCTTAAAAGAAGACAATAATGTTTCCAACATGAAAACAATGAAAGTCTATGACAGATTATCTTTATAGAAAACAACCCATTTTATCGTTTTTGCTTTGCAATACCGGTGTGTTAGCTCAGTTGGTAGAGCGTCCGTCTCACAACCGCCGGGGAGATCGGGTGTTCGAACCCCGGCCGCGTCAGACCAAAAGACGTTAAAAAAATAGGAGTATCTGCTACCCTGATTTGCGTTCAATGATTAAAGGGATAGAGCCTCGTCGATCTGGCGCTGTACAGTGGCTGCCGGGCCCACGATCAATTGGGCAAAACAAATTTCCGGATTATTTCATTTCATGTCTATTCCGAACAATAAATCATGCATTTTTCCTTTTCCTTTTTCCTCTTTTCTTTGTTCTTTGACTCCAAGTCCCCGTCAATACATCGGTTTGTTGTGCGTGTAAACATGTAAGCATGATTATGCACCTATATGAATGGTTGTACAAATAACCTCGTTATTTTTTTTATAACAGAATACCAAATGACTTGAGGCATACACACACAAAAATCACTTTTCGAAATTGATTTCACCGTATTTTGATTATGATAATGATAGTTATGATGATAATGATAACTGTAAACTAAGTTGATAAAAAGAATATCACTCCATTTTAAAAAAAGTTCGAATCCTGGGGGTTGGCGACTATGCCGCACAGCCCCCCCCCCCCACCTGTAAAGTCGGCGGGGGGGGGATGGACGCATCCCCACCTCTGGCTATCTGCGACCCCTGGATGGACAATCAATAGCAAGATAATATATCAAATTGTATCAAGAGGCAGGTTATAGGGAATTTCCTTCACAACTCTGTGAACACATGGGGCAACCGATTTTCGAAGAAACCCGGTTAGGAAAAAGAAAAATGGTTTGAATCACTTTTTATTACTACAGGTTTGAATGTATGACAAATATTCTGGAATAGCCCCTCTTGCACAATAAAACCATGGAGTAGCACACATACGTACCTCCTTCGAAGGGCACAGGTGTAGTCCATATGTATGGTGTACTTGCTGAAAAAGAAAATAATGTGTTCAATATCAATACTAACCCTGTGTAGCTGATATTGTCTGAATACAATGTACCTAATTGAATCCAAGAAAAATAATGTGCACACTATCATTCCGCGACTGGATTTGATTTTGATTCATTTTAATTACTCCAATCTATACTGTACAACGTAAACAATTATAACATTACAAATATACATATGGACTTGGGACACGTTCATTAACTGCTGGAAATGAATTTTATTGGAAGTGAAATACATCGAGCTGCAGAACGAACAGCGAAACAACTATATAGGCGGAGTGTTGTCTGCATTGATGTGGTCTGAATTTAATAATTAATCTTACGTACCTGTCGTAGTAATGGGAGGGGGTTCGGTTGTTACTCCTGAAAGTAGATAATTAGAAATCTATGAATATGAAAAATCTGCTTGGCTTCTGGAGAATACAAGAATAATGATTGGTACTAGGATGCCAAAGATTCTACTACAAATCGTCATTCTTATGCATGTATATATTATATGTACATATGTACCGTGTGAGTAAAAAAAAAATTCAGATGTCAATGATGTCGTAATACCACAAGAGTTTCATTAAAATCCATTTTGAAACACCTTTTCAGTAATTCACATAATTAGTATAAATAAAGTATCGATTCCATTGAAAAATGAATTTGCAAATATGTTTACAAACTCAAGTAGGATTATGACATCATTGGCACCTGGGGTTCATTCATTGCAGGCATTCCTTACTTTGGCGCAAATCAAAATTTACATCACTGCAAAGAATACATCCTGATCATCTAAACGTTGACACATACCACATAAATATGGTATCACATTCTTGGGAGAAAATACTCTTTCCAGTCAAATAAAATGATTATGCGCTCGTTACACATTTTTTCCTTAAACTGGTGATTTGTGAGGTGTCATTTTTTTTCATTCACAAGGTATATACAAATTACATGTGGTAAAATATGGTTCGCCCTCTAACACTCATTCTAGGAAGGAAAATCACCGAACTTCCTTTGTCCAAATGAGAAGGAAATGTGACTGCTGAACAAATATGGCTATTTTACAGTTTCATGTGATGAATGGGATTTCGTCACAAGATGTTCTCATAAATGCCAATTTATTTTCAAAATGGACATGTTCTATCCACTGCTAGTAAACGCAAGTCTCTCTGATTTCATCTTTTTTGCGATTTTTTTAAAGTGCTGTTTCAATACATATCAACACACATGTCTATGGGGGAATGTTAAAACAGGAAACGGCTTATTCATAGTAAAAGATACACACCCTCACACACAAACACTTAAATGGAACTAATATGCGCTAAAAGAAACGGTTGGCACCTCTGTATACCGTACATTTTTAACACAATTTAAGTGAGTATACTCATTCTCATAAGAACAAGCAGTGTGCATTCTGTCCTGAGCGACTCGCTTTCTTTCCCTATTATGACCAGTGACCCTTGTGATCTCATGTACATTACTGAAACTTCTTAAATGTTATGTTTAACAACCCTGACTTGGGATTATGAATAACCGCCATATGACCCAAAAAGTGCATTGTGAATAACGACTCTGATCTCATTTTAAATTTGCGCACGTTGTGAATGATCATGATTACGGTTCTTATAGAATAGGACCCCTTCCCGTTTTAAGAATAATTGTTTTTTCCCAATTAAAGAATAAGAAATATCAAAACAAGGTCGATTTCTGCATAATATTGCTTAAATAAAAGAATAGATACCAACTTCCTTTAATACGAATGAAAACATTGACTAGTACATTGACCTTTATTTGTAAGTACTTCAAAGATATAATCTAGACATTATTCCTGCATTGTTTTAACAAAGATTTTACATAATCATTCTGTAAATTATTAAAACAGGAATCCTTCTTTCTGTCATGGATAAATATAGCGATTTTAGAGTTTATTTTTTTTCTCATTTTAAGTTTTCGGCAATCACGTTGAACATTGCAATTTAAACTGCGTATAAGCGACCATAGCACAATGTAAACTCTAATAATAAAACCCGCTGTGCGTTGAGCATGAAAACAGAGGCCAAGAAAAGTAGATCCTGTGACTAACTGGCATTTAATATTTTATTTACGGAAAACCCAAGGAAACCCATCAACATTTCTTTAATATTAATTCAATGTACATGTAAACAAAATAGTGTGAGCGCGATCCTATCCAGGTACTAATGTGGGACCAAAGTGTTAAAGTGTGTCACGATATCATTAATAATTATGGCCCACATTGCACCCATTGATATGTCATATTCTGTTTAATATGTTTGAAAATATGTTGTCGATAAGTGTTGATGAATGGCTATTAATTCTGGTCGGTTGATCTATGTGGGGATAATAACCAAATGAATGCATAGTGTGTAGGAATAAATCGTTTTCATTATTTTGGGACAACAGGTTAATGTTAAAATCACCCATTAAATATATTTGTTTATCTTCTTTTGTTATGATATGAAGGCATATTTCTAGCTCTTCGCAAAATAAATTTGCATTACCATGAGGGGGTCTGTAAACTGACCCAATAATTATATTTTTGCCTTTCGGCTTCATGATTTCTAAGAATAAAGTTTCACTTTGTTATAATGATATTTCTTTTAAACTGCAAATGTTCATTGATGTAAAATGCTACACCACCTCCTCATTGATCTTCACGATCTCGCCTTATAAGATTATAGTTTTGCAAGTTGAATATGTAAGGTGAATTATTATGAAGCCATGTTTCCGTGACACCAATAATGGAGAATTTGAAATTATTTAGAGTAAAGAGTAATGATTCCAATGATTCAAAGTTTTTGTTCAAACTTCGGGCATTAACGTGAAGCAAACTGAATTTGTGTTCTGTGTCTCTAAATTTAGAAGTAAAATCTTCAGTTGAGTAATATTTATTACATGATGTATTGTTTGTATTGAAAATAGAAAAAAATGTCTATGTCATTACTCGTGAAGAAAAAATGATATTACCAAGATCATGAAGATTTTTAGATCGAAGATATGATAACTGGTTTGTATGTAAATTTTCTGTGCCGTAACAGTATGATGACGGTGGTAATGGTGATGATGATGGTGGTGGTGGTGATGATGATGATGGTGGTGGTGATGATGATGGTGGTGATGATGATGACAATGATAGCAAATCATACGGGAGGTCAATGAAGTCATGACCTGCGAAGTATTACCCCTGGATTGTCATTTTTTTTCTTTGGAGTGGGTTGTTCATTTTAATCATCTTTGACATGTCTGTGCAGGTTAAGAAAATCAGTTTTGTTATGCAGGCCTAGTTGATAATCCTGCAGAGGACTGATAAAAAGATACTACGGATGCCAGAATGAATTAACTGAATTCGGTAGTACAATGGAGCCATAAGATGTACTTACGATCAGGTATGCAAATAACACTGGCATCTTCGCCATGGTTACAGTTATGATTTCCGAAACCATTATGCGGACAATCGAAAATGTGTCCCTCATGGCCCGAGCACCGAACGTCATCCATCCAAATGGGGTCATTGCCATATCCAAATTGGGCATGTCCAGGGGCTGAGCTGGCGTCACTATAGCCCAGGCTTCTGCAGACAACACGTGCATCTGCCATGTCCCAAGAATCGTCACATACGGTTCCCCAAAGTCCATCGTGGTACACTTCTACTCTACCTTCGTGCGCCCCGCCACCATTCACAAGACGAACTGAGAATGTAGAACATATACAAGGATAAGGTTGGGCAGCTTAATATTTCATAGACGAGGGTGGAAAAAATCTGTTTTTACCAGATCTTAGAAACAAAGAATAATGAGGATATTACGCCGTCCAAGATCCATGCCATCAGTCAATGCAAACGACAGTACTGCCATACTCTTGGCTTTTTATTTGGCGGCAGATTCTCTATGCTAAGGTTTAGAGGTTACGCCTAGCCCGAGACTTCAATGGGCAATTCTAGAAATATCGTTCATACATCTTTTATGTATTATGAATTTGAATAGTGAAAAAACGCCTCGGTGGACAAGGAAGTTATGTAGAAGATGGTGTTCAGATAAGCCATGGTTGAATACAGTAGAAACAATGAACTTTTGTCCAGAAGACTCAAATTCCAAATTATAAAATGGAAGTTGAGTGAAGTCCAGTACATTTGATTACCAATAGTATGATTTTACACGACTTACCTGTCGAAATTGGTGTATCAGTAACGCCAGGCGGGGGTGGGTTAGTTGTGGGATCTTTTAAAGTAGTGAAGAAAAATCGGTAAGATTAATGTATATCTTTATTTGGGCTGCATTATATAAAACTATGAAAGATGATAATGCGAACTGCTTCTACGAACACATATCATGCCAAGTAAAACGAATGTTTCTCATGATAAGTTATTAAATATAACATTAACTAATAGCTAGGGGTCATAGAACCCGAGGGAAGGGTTCTACTTGCAGTAACCATGGTAAAAAAATAATAAGCACACTTTTTGCATTGCATCAAATCGAATTTGGCTCAACAAGCCTACCATCCTCAGATTATGATAACTAATCGCATAACATTCTGCAGGAATTTGTCTCATTGTGTCATTCATTATTATGATGTGCGTTCTAACTTGTATACCTTCAATTGCATAAACGGCACTCAATCGAAGCTGAAATCCTTTGTCAGTAACAGATGAATCAGTAGTGAATAGCATCCAACTTTTTGTGGAGTTTATCCTGAAAGAAAATATTGCGTCAAGAATATTTACAAAAAAAGTTTCGGGGTTAAGAATATGAATAAGAATGCGGTATTTCTTATTATCAGTAGTTGTACAATATTAAACCCCCCCTGATTTTACAGAAAAAGAGAAGATTTTGCAGAAAGCAATAACAGAATCATTGTGTAAATTCATAAAACAGGAATTTTTCTGCAATTGAACAGACCAGTTCTGTTTAAAAAGGGGAAAAGGGTGTTTTATTAAAGGAAATCTGTAAGGTTCCATACACCAAATACCAATTTTCTGTAAGATTACGCAATCTGGTAAGGTTTCAGGTGTTCTCGAGACTCTGGTGCAGGAACTTCTTTTATTTAATTTCTAACAGTGTAGTAACATAATTGTATGAATGTTACTTATACTATTTTTGTTCTAGTAAAAGTATGCTGTAATATTTTATAATAATCAGAATTCTTTTTTAAATTAGAAGCAGGCTGAAATATGAGATAACATGCATGATACCTATAAACCCCCTGTTTATTTCCTTTTTACACTGCTGTATAAACTTAGCAGTTAGTTGTTGAACAGTTTTAAGACGGACAGTAAACCTGCCAGAAACGTTTTTACTGTGTGTGATAGCAAAAACAAAATTATCAGAATATATCTCCTTTTTGTTTTACACCAAATAACTTGATCCTTTGTATGCTCGATATATGAAATATAATTCGATATCACTCAATATGATTTAAAATAACTTGTTCTCGAACCTAATATTTGTTTATGAATCAAAGTAATTGGTTTGCCACTCTCGACCCAGGTGCTAAATGGGTACCCGGTAAAATGCGAAATATATTGTATGTTTGATTTTGCCAGCGCCATTATGTGGCTGCGACGAATGCAAGGAATGCTCCCCAAGGAGGGGAAATTGTGCATTTTTCGAGCTTGATTGAAATGAATCCAATGACCGGGGTAATAATATGCTGTAACGCGCTTTGGGCCATTCTGGAAAATGCGCTTTATAAAAATTGGCTATTATTATTATTAATAAATCGATTCACCCATTCATTCATTTTTTTATTTACCTAATATATATTCTCAAGAGCTGAGTTTATTTGCCGAAAATGTTAACTTCCCCAAAACACCAGAAGTTTCAGTCTATGTGTCCAAATAGATATGTGATAAATTTCCTTTCTAGATTCGTTCTGATTGCAGATGAATAAAATCTAGGGCTAAAATCTTCGCCTGCTTCCTTTTGATAATAACAACAAAATGCAGTTTATCAGGCGCAGTATTCATCTCGCAAGAGATGCTCAAGGCGCTCAAGTGAAGGGGGACCAAACAAAATAACAAAAAAAAAGAAAAAGAACCTTTTCCCCGGCACTCACTTTTGGAATACATATATATATATACATATATTCTTTGTTACTAGTACTAGCAGCAATTACCCGTGGCAGCACAGGGGGTAGGAGTCATTTTTCTTTATCAAAGTGTGTGGGGGAGGGGAGGGGGTGACATTCTTGTATGTACAGCTAGACTACCTAATTAACCTATTTACTCTGAAAGCCGAGCAGTTTATTGATGAAATATATTTAGACAACTGATCATAGCAGACTTCTCTTTCAATATAGATAGGAGGTTCAATTAAGTTAAGCATCTTTGGTTGAACTGGAGGAAATCCAAATCTAACTATAAAATGGAAAAATGTATTAGAACACGGTGTATTCAGTAAGCAGTCAAGAGGCAATTATTGTAATATAGAAATGTTATGATTACATGTATTGGTTCGGAAATAAATATGTAAGTACATTGCACATGTACCTTACAATGCACATTAGACTGCAGTTGTTTGTAATTTTTAAATTAAAGGTTGCTCAATCATATATAAGTATGGCAGAATGTCGAAAAGAAGTGAGAGTGAGAGAAAGGGGGGGGGGGTGATAAAATGAGTGAGACAGAAACAGTGGTGGGAAAAAATGAGTCAGACAGACAGTGAGGAAAATGAGAGACAGAGAATGGGAAAAATGAGAGACAGAGGGGAAAATGAATGACAGAGAGACAGAGGGGAAAATGAAAGAGACCCACACAGGGAAAATGAATGAGAGAGAGAGATAGTGGGGAAAATCAGAGAGACAGTGGGAAAATCAGAGAGATGAAGAGAGAGATAGAGAAATTAAAGAATACAAAAGAGCGAGAGAGAGAGAGAGAGAGAAAGGATTTTAGATGTTAATTGTGATAAAAAGATAAGATTTGTATGGCTTACATGGGCATTTTATTTTTTTAGAGGTTTTAGATATCTTTTTTTTACTGGTGGATCAAATAGTTATGCATTGAAATAATTGATAAAAATCTTAGAAAGTACACTGTAAATGTAGTATGGAATTATTGTGTCTTTTAAAAGTTATATGGGCTATATCTTCACTGATTATAATTTCATTCAAATAAATAACAATATTGATACGTGTATGTTAGATTATGTCTTTTTTCATAAGAATATCATGTTAATTAAAGGCAAGATATGCTACAACATTATACAGATGAAAAGATCATAATATTTGAGATGGCATAATGCATAAGGTCCCATATGTCTGTTATACACGGTATTGGCTGTTGAAGCGATAAACCATTTTTACACTGTATTATTCATATCTACATTTTCAATAAACACATATGTACAACAGAGTTTTGTAGAATACATGTCAAACAAAATATGTGTAGCAAAAAAAAATGTCAGTGTTGCCAATTTGCAGAAGAAAATCTGATCAAATTTGCCTTTAAGTAAAAGGGTTAATAGCAAATCTATTTAAGACAATTTTAATTTTGGGTTTGGAACTTAGCACTGAGTTGATTATCTGACTCAACCAAATAACTTCATCATATGTTGGAAATTAGATTTACTGCGGCATCAATCATTCAATATAAATATTACATTTTACGTCAAAATACTAACCATGCACTGTTCAACTGTGTACAACAGAGCACTTGCACAGTTTTGAAGCGTTGAGTAGCAGGTAGCCCAATCTGTTAAAATATAGGATTAAATACAAAGGATGTGTTAATGAAACTGGGCAGAAACATTAGATGTAGACCCTCACCCCCCAGCAAACCCCCAGTCAACACTTGTTTTCAAAAAGCCAAGTCAGAATAGGGTTAACCTCTGTGTGACAACTGCTCACATTTTGTACGGTAACCACTGAGGACATCGGCCGATTACGGTATGGGGTTTACGTTTCAGCAGCGCTACACATGCATGTATACATGCAGCCAGCGCATGAGTGTAAGTACGTATCGTATACACTGATCTCTCCCCTAAGAGATCAGTGACCGTATAGACCAATTTCACGGCCGGTTTATGTATTTGGCCCTCTATCGGCGACGCCATTGCTGCGGTGGGCAAGTGCGCTGACCGCGATTGGCTCTGTGTACAAATTCAATGAAAGATTACAGATAAGCTCTGATATTGTGTCATTAACTTCATCATAAATCAATAAAATAAAGCATGGACACCTGGGTAGACGATGTAAGACAATGGCCATATCTGACCGATGAAGGTATGATGAATTTTTGCACTTTGGCTACTTTTCCCCCTTAGTTTTGTCAGTAAAAGTGAGTTGATGATGACCAAGAATCGCTGTTGGTTTTCATCAGGGAGCTCACTTCTTGTTGCTAGTAAATTGTGTTAGAGTAGCGGGAGAGTGAACGAGACATAGAGTGAGAGAGAGAGAGGGGAGAGGGGGGAGAGAGTATGTGTGAGAGGAGGGGGATAGTGAGAGGGGAGAGGGGAATAGTGAGAAGGGGGGTAGTGAGAGAGAGGGGGGTGGGCTAGCGAGAGAGTGTGTGAGAGAGGGATAGTGTAGAACAGAGAAGGGGATAGTGAGAGGGAGAGAGAGAGAGGGATAGTGTGAGATAGAGAGGGAGAGAGAGAGAGGGGGACTGATATTTCCATCTAAGCATGATCAAATAAATCCCCCCGTCCTCCCCCCCACAAAAAAAAACACCACCACCACATTTTATGCAGGCCTATAAGTATCCAAAAGGAGGGGGCAAGGCAAGAGAATAAAACAGAGAGGAAGGAGAAAGGAGGAAGGGGAAGAGAGGGCCAGGGCCCTGTTTCATAAAAAGTTGTTATGATAGCAACTCCTGCTGGAATGTTAACTACCATGGTAACAGTGAGAATGCCCATTTCATAAAAAAAGTTATGATAGCAACTCTTGCTGGAATGGCAATTTTTATTATAAAAGCCAATCAGGAAGCAGAATTCTCAATTTTTGCCATGGTAGTTACCATTCCAGCAGGAGTTGCTATCATAACAACTTATGCAGGGAGTACGGCTTCACACACAAACAGGCTTCACGAGTCCAAGGCGAGTGAATTTCACATTCACTTTGCTTCCAATCCTGAAGCTTTCTCCAATTGTTGTGGCAATTGAACACAGCACAGCTGCGACCTGAACTTCTCCGATTAATGCTCATTGTGAATCTTACAAGAAATCTGCTCAATTGGTCCAAAATAAAAAAAATCGAACGAATGTACCAAATACCCTATTGACTTGTGTACTATAAAAGTTGATTCGCCCACCGCAGCATGGCGACCAGTCTGCTGCCCTCTCACGTTGTGAAATTGGTCTATACCGTGCTTTGTATTTCGCTGACCCGAGAGAGGTAAAAGGGACTGGGAATTTCGAAGCTATACTCAGGCCGGCGAAAAGGAATGCCAAAAAGTTACGAAATGTAAAAAAAACTTTAAATAATGCGACCAAAATACCACAAACAACCCCCGTCATGACAATCTGTGAACAATTTAACCATGTTTAGAAAAAATTCCAGCTCGATTGAGTGGAAAACCACGGAGAAAACGTGCTTCAAACAAACGGAAGGACACACAAGATTAGCCAAATTATAGTAAGGATTTCATACGGACCTAATATATCCTGGATGGGATGTTCCCGTTAACGCAGCCAGCATAACACTTCCAGGGGATGATTGTGATTCTCCAGTCCCGATTATAAGGTAATCCCAACCGGACTTAATATCAAACACCAGGAATTCAACAAGAACGTCATATCCTGAAGGAGCCGTAATATACCAATTATAGTGGAAGTTGTTTGGGTAATTCCAGGGGAAATTTGGAGACGCGATGATCTGCGGATGCCCAACAGCGAGAGCCACATGTTCTTCTGTAAAACGATTCAGAAAAAAACAAATTGGTAAGACTCCATTTCCGATGAATAATTACTTAACAGATCGTATGACATTATGCTTAGCCGTCAATGGTAAATATTTAAGAACGATGACCAATGGATTGAACCATGGTTCAACTCGATGGCTCAATAACTCAATGACAGAAAAGCAAGAAATCACATACTTTATATACAGTAAACATTATGTTAAAGGGGAATCCAACCTTGGACTTAAAATGTGTTTGGAATGAGAAAAAAGTGAGAGGAATTGGAAAGCAATGAGAAAGTTATGGTTGCTTTAAAATTGAGATCCCTAAGACTGTAAACTTCAAATTGGCAACTGGGAAGTAAATTACGACAATGGACAAGGACAATCTTGTGATTTTTCTCTTAAGTGCATATTCCCCTTGGGCAGTAATGAAATTATCGCATACATTCGTAATTCCGAAGGTTCGGTTATTCCGAAGGTTCGTTTTTTCGAAGGTTTGTAATTCCGAAGGTTCGTCAATCCGAAAACGAAATAAGGTTCGTAATTCCGAAGGTTTGTCAATCCGAAAACGAAATAAGGTTCGTAATTCTGAAGGTTCGTTAATCCGAAAACGATATAAGGTTCGTAATTCCGAAGGTTCGTCAATCCGAAAACGATATACGGTTCGTTAATCCGAAAACGAAATAAGGTTCGTTAATCCGAAAACGAAATAAGGTTCGTAATTCCGAAGGTTCGTTAATCCGAAAACGAAATAAGGTTCGTTAATCCGAAAATTAAATAAGGTTCGTATTTCCGAAAATGAAAAATTATTCATTTTGGTAACAAAAACGGTGTTGTCATTACAAGATTACACGATATTATGCAATGACGATCGATAATACATGCATGTGTTGTGGACAAAAGCATGCATTTTATTAAGAATAGGCGCCCTGATCAAGCATAGGCTATAATTTCGATTTTGTCTGAGACATTGCTGCCTAAGCAAATGGTTTAAAGATGCAGGGGATCAAGTGTGTTGGTCGCGTGCGAGTAACCTCTAGATAATAGGATTTGTATTGGAGGGGATGTCATTTTTAATAACAGCTTCTGCTGGTAATAAAAATAAAAATAATACTATAATAATGATCCTTGTGAGATGTTGAAAGCGCGAATCGCAAGCTCAAACTAGTAGACATTTCATGTAACAAGACGTGAACTTAAACATTCTGAGCAGTTTTTTTAATCGTAAGATGTGTATCTTTCTAAGAATTAACTCGAGGGCGAGCTGTAATTTGTTTATATACTGACCTGTAATCTTTTGAGGACTGCATTAAGTGACTCATGAATAGAATATATATCTCACGAACTAAATAATGAGAGCGCGAACCGCAAGCTTAAAATTTGTGATATTCCACCTGAAAACTGGACATTTTATATTTTTTTGTAACCAGGAATAGAATGAGTTCCTCAATAAACAATACTTGATGCGAGCGAGAAACGTGAGCCAAAATTTTCCGATTTTCCAACCTGAAAACTGGACATTCTAAGCATTCTTGTAAAAATAATAACAGCTGGGAGAACAGTTTTCAAAACTGAAGTGGCTTCCCTGGGTAAATAATATCTATATCATTATTATCATTCTAGGCCTACATAAAATTTCCAAAAGTTTGAGCACGTATTTCGCTCGCAACATCTCACAAGGATGCCCTTTTTAATTGACCAAAAAGGCGAATTTTACATCTTCAGATTTGATTTCTTTCCCCCCAAACCGCTTGCTCGCTACGCTCGCAGAAATGAAACGTAAATATATAATTTATCAATCAGTGATCACTTAATTTTTTTGCTCAATTCAATTACTACAAAACACACAACCTCTTTACACAGATGATAATCTCATGGTGAAAATATACGTTTGCACCAAATTGCCCCTATTGGCCCCTTTTTTTGCTTTGCCCCCCCAGGAAAATATATTCCGCCGCCACTGGTTGAAACACGTATCGTCTTCATGGCTAACTGCAAAAAGTTCTTTAAATTTCCCCTTTAGATGAGGTCAGAGCTTATATATTTAAAATTTCTGTTTGCGATCTTGCTCGCGGTTATTGTATATATATATATATATAAAGCTCGCGCTCGCATTATTTAAAAAGGGTTTGTCTTGTTATATATTTACTTTATTTTATAAGTATTAAGCTAATTATTGACTGCTAGGACGACCCTTTCAAAGAAACAAACAAAAATCAACTTTAAGCTGCCGATCGAGGAAAATGTGGCTGAAAAAAATATTGACGAAAGTTGGATCCGCCGGGAGGGAGGCAGGGGGCACTTGCACCCCAAAAATGAAATAAAAAATAGGGAAATTAATATTTTCCAAAATGGGAAAGTTCCTTTTTCAAAAGTAAATATGCCGTTTTTCGTGTTTTTTCGAAATAAAATACACTTTTTAAAGTATACAAGTTAAGTTTTCAGGCTGGAATATTGCAAATTTTCAGCTTGCGCTTCGCACTCTCATTCGATTGGACATGCATCCTAAAGAGATCACTAAATGCTTTCTTTAACAGGTTCCTTTTCTGGTCAGTATGTTTAAGCTGCGTTTTGCGCTCGTGTTATTTTTTTAGTTAGATGCACATCTTTTTAATGACAGCAGAAATCTGCTCGGATTTTTAAAAACTTATTTTCTTTTTTTATTGAAATACCCTAAAGTTTTGGCTTGTGATTCACGCTCGCAATTATGCCATTTTAAGAATATTTGACCCCCAAAACGTTTTAAAACTTCACCTTTAAATTTGTTTTACCAAGCCGCTCGCTCATTACACTCTCTCCCGAAAAATAAAGCCTAAACATACGTTTTGCCATAATAAGAAATCACTTCAAAAAAAGGTTTTTCTCTACTTAATCACTATCAAACACACAATGACTTCAAGCAGATGATAATCTTAAGGGGAAAATATCACCAAAGTGTCCATTTTGACGTATGAGTTTCATTTTTTGGCTTTACCCCTCAAACGAAAATTCGTTCGGCCGCCCTTGCCTTCCCATCCTCATAACGATTGAACGGCAACAGTGTCCCCCGCCCCCCCCCCCCCCCCCCCTCCACCTTGCCTCTGCCTCTGCTTTCCCGGTTTTCATTTTTCGGATTAACGAACCTTATTTTGTTTTCGGATTAACGAACCTTATTTCGTTTTCGGATTAACGAACCTTCGGAAAAACGAACCTTATTTCGTTTTCGGATTAACGAACCTTATTTCGTTTTCGGATTAACGAATCTTATTTCGTTTTCGGATTAACGAACCATTGGAACAACGAACCTTATTTCGTTTTCGGATTAACGAACCTTCGGAACAACGAACCTTATTTCGTTTTCGGATTATCGAACCTTCGGAATAACGAACCGTCGGAATAACGCCACAAATGTTCGGATTAACGAACCCTTTTTCGTTTTCGGATTAACGAACATCGAGGTATAGGCAATTTACGTGTTCCGGAATTACGAACCTTCGGAATAAAGAACCTACGGAATTACGAAGCTTCGGAATTACGTAGTGTAACCGAAATTATGACCTAGGTAGCATATAGTTTTATGTCCTCGTGAAATAAAATTATGATTTGAAGAAAAAATTCTGAAAAAAATACATTTTAGCCATCTTTTTTTATTAGAGTAAGTAGAAAAGTAGTGCTGCCTTATATCACTATGACACCACAAATGCGGTCAAATTGAAGTCTCCGTGGATATAGTGATCACCGATTTTTACAACTTTTAAAAATTCATTAATTTTCTTATTGTTTGCCCGATATTCAAACTTTCACGTATCAACTTGACTGATTTTTCAGTCGGCAGAGCTTAAAAGTTGAGCTAATCTAAAATTTCAAAATAATTTGTGATAGAGCTGAATCATCAGATCTCTGCAGGGTTGGCATATTTCCCGCTTCGGATGCTTATTTCCCGGATGCCTCCAATATCATCAAAACTCAAGTTGTAAGAAAAACAACAAATTTTGTAATATATCTGTGATTAAGATGTGCAGAGGGTAAACAAATCCCATCCTGCAGTCACTCATATACATGTAGTGTTCACTTTGGATGTTGTGTGTTTTTGCCTAGTTATTTACTCTATTCAGATCAGTTAAATCTGTCATTTATGTACATTTCTTTTGAGAAAACATATATATTTATTGTCAATTTCAAATAGTACTCAGGTAACTACATTCGCCGTATATCTCATTTTTAGGGGGAGGAATTGATAAAGCACATTTTTTCAGGGGAAGGGGACATTCATCATAGAGTCACAGTTGCAATGTGTGAAAAATTGCGTAGACTCAATGTTATTCAACTTAATAGCAACTTTAAATATGGGATTTTTTCGGGCCCCTCCTTTAGAAAAAAGTGTAAATTCCCCCAAATGACAATGAAATAAATAAATATTATCATAAACATTTGGGACCCTATTTTCATTGTCAAATTCTCTAATATCTTTGGCATTCTCATTTATGTCACTGTCTCTGCTATATCCTTTTTCGTCATACATGTACGGTATATCGAGGATATCCTTGTCTCAATGTGCACCAGACGTTCTTTTGAAATTTTGTTGATCTCACTATGACTGATTAAAAGAGAAGCTATTGTAAAGGGAATCAATGGAGAGTGCTCCAAGATTGATTTGTTTACAATAGCTTTCAATCAATATGAATAAACAAGACATAAGGCAAACTGTACAAGTCATTTATTTTACATTTCCCATGAAACATTCAGTAGCTAAAGTATGTCAATTATGTTGTTATTGTATTCATTTTATATTTCTTAAAGGAAACAACTTTGACATCTCAATGTGGAGGTGCCGTGGCCGAGTGGTCTAAGGCGCCTGGTTATACATGGAAAGTCCGGAGTTGATCCCCGGCCGCGGCACCTACATGTATGCCCGTGAGCAAGGCATTCAATCTACAATGCTCTTTTATCCTGCTTTCAAATAAATGGAAATGCTATTTGCATTATTGGTAATTAGGTGTGCACTTTTTAAAAAAAGAAAAAAAAACTTGGACACCTCTTTCCACTTTTGTGTACATTTGTATAAGTTTTGCTTTTTACTTTTTGTGTCTGTTTTGTTTGTTAAACTTTTTAAAAAAGTTATCTTTAAAGAATTGCAACATTAAAAATGGCATAATCCGTGTTGTGTAACTTTTTAGGCTACAAAAAGACATTTTTCTGTAAGCAATAACAAAATTCAAAACCAGCAACCACTAGTTTACACTGATACATGTACACACTAAAACTCCTTACATACAGTAGAATACCGAGCTTTATCACACTGTAAAACAAAAATCATATTGTAATAAGATACAATGGTATGTAAAAAGTTAAACCCCGGGAGAAATATTTGTTTATGTTTTAATATGATTATTCAATTTCCAGGAACATGATTTGAGTTTGTGTGGACTAAGATCCTATGTGTGTTTGGGTATGTACATGTATGCAGTATGGATTTTATCTGTTTGTGTGTTTCCACTATGAGTTCTTTTATTCTAATTATTTCAGAACACTATTTTCATTTGTTGAAGTTGAATACTAAAATCATTGAAAAGAAATAATTGTTAATCATATTTCCCGTATTTGACATATTTACCGGACGCCCATCTTATTTACCGGACGGTATTTACCACCGGTAATTACCGCTACCGGTATTTACCGTCCAACCCTGGATCTCCGGATTGCATGAAACCCATGTGCTGCAGATAACTGTTTTATGAAAAAAGGCGAAATTTTGAAATGGCATTACTTTCCGATTTCATATTCGATTCTGACAAAATTTTCAGCATTATGCTTTTTTTCTTGCTCTCTTTTAAAAATTCAAATCGACTTTTTGCTGGAAATGATTTGAAATTTAAAGCGGCGTCGAAGGTCTTCATAAGTTCATAAGTTCATTTATTACAGTCCATTTGTATGGAAATTTGCTTTCCACCAGCATTACAAACAAATAAAACACAATATACACAAGCTGTGAGTACATATACATAAGGACAGACAGCAAATGCAAAATAGACAACAGAAATATGATTCCACATTAGAGGTCGTGACATGTTGAGAACGGATTCTCATTTAACTGTGATCATTATTTGTTCTGATGTAACAGGAATGTTTTATGTAATTTCCCTTGTACTATTCATTGTTATCATTATTATTATTATTTATTTATTTTTTAGATTATTGTTATCCATTAGATGTAACGTACATTGGTAGGTGAAGCTGTTTTAAGAAGATTCATATAATGTGTGTGTGTGTGGGGGGGAAGATTCCATTAAAAATCGTGTATGTGCGTGGGTAGCTGAGTATGTAGGTATATTACGTATCAATGAATATGTAGGCATAAATGGGTTTGTGTGTAGCGACGTTTCAGGAGTGCAGAACATGGTACACTCTAAAAAATGAAGTGCTAATTCAGCTCTTAAAGAGCGTTTATAGTGACTGCACTTCAGAGTGCTGATTTTTCCCGTTCAAATTAGACAAATCAGCACTCCTAAGTGCAGTCATTATACACGCTCTTTAAGAGCTGAATTAGCACTTCATTTTTTAGAGTGTATATGGGGCAAAATAATTGTCTTAAAAGAAGAAAATAATGTTTCCAACATGAAAACAATGAAAGTCTATGACTGATTATCTTTATAGAAAACAACCCATGTTATCGTTTTTGCTTTGCACTTTTCTTTGTTCGTCGTCGAACTCCAAGTCCCCCGTCAATAAATCGGTTTGTGTATGTGTGTATACATGTAAGCATGATTATGCACCTATTGAATGGTTGTACAAATAACCTCGTTATTTTTTTATATAACAGGTTACCAAATGACGCGAGGCACACACACAAAAAATCACTCTTCGAAATGGATTTCACCGTATTCTGATTATGATAATGATAGTTATGATGATAATGATAACTGTAAACTAAGTTGATAGAAAGAATATCAGTACATTAAAAAAAGTTCGAAGCCCGTGGGTTGGCGACTTTGCCGCACAGCCCCCCCCCCCCCCCCACCTGTAAAGGCCGAGCGTTGTTGGAGCGGTCGTTGAGCGGTAGGGAAAGAGGGTCGAATTTCGCTCTCAAAATTGGGGGAAAAATCGATAACAAACATCGAAAACAAATTTCAAAACAACAATCGAAATCGAAAATGGTAAACGGTAGCGAGCGGTGATTTTTTTTCTCTCCGCTCCATCAACGCTCGGGCGGTGTGACCATGCCTTAAAGTCGGCAGGGGGGGGGGGAGGACGCATCCCCATCTCTGGCTATCTGCGACCGCTAGATGGACAATCAAGAGCAAGATAATATATCAAATTGTATCAAGAGGGAGGTTATTTGGAATTTCCTTCCCAACTCTATGAACACATGGGACATTCAATTTTCGAAGAAACCCGGTAAGGAAAAAGTGAAGATGGTTTGAATGACTTTTTATTGCTACAGGTTTGAATGTATGACAAATATTCTGGAATAGCCCCTCTTGCACAATAAAGCCATGCAGTAAGCCATGCAGTATTACGTACCTCTTTCGAAGGGCACAGATGGAGTCCATATGTCCCAATATGGTGTACTTGCTGAAAAAGAAAATGTGTTCAATAACAATACTAACCCTGTGTAGCTGATATTGTCTAAACACAATGTACCTTATTGAATTCAAGAAAAATAATGTTCACACTATCATTCCGCGACTGGATTTGATTTTGATTCATTTTAATTACTCCAATCTATACTGTACAACGAAAACAATTATAACACTAGAATTTTAATTGGTCATGAGGACGAATTAGGTGATCTGTCTCTGATTTTATGAACACGAAGACAATCAGCATGTTTATTGAGATAAATATGATCATCATGATGAAAACTGAACTTTTCTTACGAAAAGAATATGTTGAATACTCTTGAAAAAGAGGGAAATGAGAATATGTGAAATACATGTAGGTGTAGGCGATACACATTGTACATGTTATAGGCTTATTAAAAACGATTTTAATCTACTTAATTGTGCGATATTTGAACTTATATACCTTGTAATGGTGATTAAGGAACATTTGCGAAATGTTGAAAATAAAAAAAATTAAGAAAGAAATTATGTCCACTTTTGGGTTCGAACCGGGGACCCTAAGGACGCAAGTCTGATGCCTTACCCATTGAGCTACACGCTTCCCATAGACTTAACACATAAGCAAAACGAGAAGATCTGAAATCAAATTTTGCAAGTGAAATACGGGCATGATCCCGGCATCGACCGGAAAATTGAGACAACATTTGCGATAGCTTACAATCTCAGCTACAACATACTTAAAGCTCAGAGAAAACCAACAAACAGAAATGGAGATATGGCTCGCGAAATAGAGGAATGTAAAATCCAGTTTTGAGAAAAAGTCATTTCCCATAGAGATTGCACACAAAATGAGCGAAAATGACATGCCTCTATAACTTGCCATTTTTCAGGATGATCCATTCCTTTAAAAGTGAATTAAGCCATCAAATTAAGAAGAGCATGTTCTCAGCTACAACATATTGAAAACTGAGCGAAAATTGACAAATATTTACAGACTTAGAGTCAAATTTGCATAATTATGATGACGTCATAAGTAGCAAAATGGGAATTTTGAGTTCCGACACCATTTTGATGACGTCAAGATAAAATTTCGGGTCAAATGAGACATGAAATCACATCTCCCATCCATACTCTATTCGAATATGAAAAAATGGGGGTCAACGGACTACCTTAAGAGCTATAATGAATTTTGTATAGGCATGTTTTTGCACATATATTGTCTATGGTTAGTGCGCGCGCGCGCGCGTGCTGTAAACTTTGATGGAGGCTAATTCCTTTATTACTTGTCGTAGAAGGTTGATCAAGGTATCAAATTGTTCAGAATTATATTATCGGTGCATTGATATGAAAAAAAATGGCGATCCTATGTTTTATAGTGCCGTTACGTGCGGGAACGCGCGCGTAACCGTGCGCGCGCGCAAATTTTTGAAATGCTTAAAATCACCTGAAACATACTCTACTTTGGTCAAAAAGCGATTTTGAGCATTTTAAAATTTTGACGCGCGCGTACGCGCACGTCGTGACCTTTACATGACCTTTGATGACATGGACAGTTGACCCTTGACCTGAAGTTAATGTGATGTAAATATGGTTAATTTTTGATAATTGATAATGAAGATACGATTGATAATGTGATTTTACAAAATGGCGTCTAGATGACGTCATGATGACCTTTTGACCTTGAACTTGTTTCGTTCACATGACATGATAAGTCCCCATATCTGATGATATTTTGAAGATAATTAATGATGTAGATGTAGATTTGGAGATTTTATAGTAACAAGAAAAGGGTGGAAAAATAAAAATTAAGAAATAAATAAAGAAAATTCTTACGAAATTAATAGTTGATCTGTCGATTGACAGATCACCTAATTACAAATATACATATGGACTTGGTACACGTTCATTAACTGCTGTAAATTGTTATTAGAAGTGAAATACATCGAGCTGCAGAACGAACAGCGAAACAACTATATAGGCAGAATGTTGTCTGCATTGATGTGGTCTGAATTTAATCATTAATCTTACGTACCTCTCGTAGTAATGGGAGGGGGGTGGGTTGTTGTTACTCCTGAAAGTAGAAAATTAGAAATTTATGAATATGAAAAATCTGCTTGGCTTCTGGAGAACACAAGAATAATGATTGGTATTAGAATGCCAAAGATTCTACTACAAATTGTCAATCTTATGCATGTTCATATTATATATACATATATACCGTGTGAGTAAAAAAATAATTCAGATGACAGTGATGTCGTAATTCCACAAGAGTTTCATTAAAATCTATTTCGAAATCTATCGAAACCCCTTGTCAGTAATTAACATTATAGTTGTTCAATAAACACCTTTTTAATATCAATTAGTATCAATAAAATATCAATTTCATTGAAAAAGGAATTTTCAAATATGTTTACAAACTCAGACAAGTAGGATTATGACATCATTGGCATCTGGGGTTTATTCATTGCAGTCAATAAAATGATTATGCGTTCGTTACATATTTTTTCCTTAAAATGGTGATTTGTGAGGTGTCAATTTTTTTTATTCACACGGTATATACAAATTACATGTGGTAAAAGTGTATGCATATGGTTCGCCTATGGTTAGTGCGCGCGCGCGTGCTGTAAACTTTGATGGAGGCTAATTCCTTTATTACTTGTCGTAGAAGGTTGATCAAGGTATCAAATTGTTCAGAATTACATTATCGGTGCATTGATATGAAAAAAAATGGCGATCCTATGTTTTATCGTGCCGTTACGCGCGGGAACGCGCGCGTAACCGTGCGCGCGCGCAAATTTTTGAAATGCTTAAAATCACCTGAAACATACTCTACTTTGGTCAAAAAGTGATTTTGAGCATTTTAAAATTTTGACGCGCGCGTACGCGCACGTCGTGACCTTTACATGACCTTTGATGACATGGACAGTTGACCCTTGACCTGAAGTTAATGTGATGTAAATATGGTTAATTTTTGATAATTGATAATGAAGTTACGATTAATAATGTGATTTTACAAAATGGCGTCTAGATGACGTCATGATGACCTTTTGACCTTGAACTTGTTTCGTTCACATGACATGATAAGTCTCCATATCTGGTGATATTTTGAAGATAATTGATGATGTAGATGTAGATTTGGAGATTTTATGGTAACAAGAAAAGGGTGGAAAAATAAAAATTAAGAAATAAATAAAAAAGAAAATTCTTACGAAATTAATAGTTGATCTGTCGATTGACAGATCACCTAATTACAAATATACATATGGACTTGGTACACGTTCATTAACTGCTGTAAATTGTTATTAGAAGTGAAATACATCGAGCTGCAGAACGAACAGCGAAACAACTATATAGGCAGAATGTTGTCTGCATTGATGTGGTCTGAATTTAATCATTAATCTTACGTACCTCTCGTAGTAATGGGAGGGGGGTGGGTTGTTGTTACTCCTGAAAGTAGAAAATTAGAAATTTATGAATATGAAAAATCTGCTTGGCTTCTGGAGAACACAAGAATAATGATTGGTATTAGAATGCCAAAGATTCTACTACAAATCGTCAATCTTATGCATGTTTATATTATATATACAGTGCGTATCAAAAAAAAGTTTACACTTTGAAAAAATCCTGTAAAATTATACATTTGTAATATCCTGAATTTTTTCCACATTTTAACATTGGTACAGCTCCACTTGAGCAAATGACAATATAACCGTCGAAAAATATTTCCGCTTGAATGAGCACCACTTACTTTTTAAAAAGTTAGTAAAAATGATTTGCGCAGAACTTTGAAATACTTATGCGAATTAAAGTAGACCTCAACCATGAAGAACACGTAGAATTTAGCTAGGAAAATTGACTTGAAGATATCTTTTACCTTTTTTGACTTGTTTCCTTGCCCAAAACACTTCAAAGACTACATTTGGCCCCACCCCATTTCCCCACACACCGAGGCCATCGTGACGATATTTGCTTTACACCGAGCTGTGATTTACATGGACTGGCTTAAGCTTGATTTTCATTTTTTTTAGTCATTTCTAAGCTTGGGAAAAGTGTGGAGAAACAATTATTAAATGAAAAATTAAATGTACACCCACTTTCAATGATAAAAACTTAGTGAAAAAATGCTGGAGATGTCTGATATAAACTTTTGTTCAAATTTAGTTATGTCCTCAGATCCAGCTGGCACAAAAAGGGTAAACATTGTGCTTACTAAGTGTTGAAATTTCAATTTGGGTGGCAAAATTGTTACAAAATGCTTGAATGTATTCGTTTTATTTCAATTGACTGGGAAGTGTATGAGAAATGTTTCGCATGGTGAGTTTGATTTCGCCCTTTCCCCTTGACACAGCGTAAAAACGAGCATTTCTGCGCAAACAGATTTCTGCGAGCTTTACAAAAATGGACAGTGCTCACTCAAGTGTAACATTCTGACAAAACTTTTACTTTCATTGGATAGATGAGACCCAAACCCAAGATTACATGTGAAAAAATTACCCTCATGTTGTATATTTTTTAATTCCCAGGGCTTTTTCAAAGTGTAAACTTTTTTTTGATACGCACTGTATATACATATATACCGTGTGAGTAAAAAAAATAATTCAGATGACAGTGATGTCGTAATTCCACAAGAGTTTCATTAAAATCTATTTCGAAATCTATGGAAACCCCTTGTCAGTAATTAACATTATAGTTGTTCAATAAACACCTTTTTAATATCAATTAGTATCAATAAAATATCAATTTCATTGAAAAAGGAATTTTCAAATATGTTTACAAGCTCAGACAAGTGGGATTATGACATCATTGGCATCTGGGGTTTATTCATTGCAGTCAAATAAAATGATTATGCGTTCGTTACATATTTTTTCCTTAAAATGGTGATTTGTGAGGTGTCAATTTTTTTTATTCACACGGTATATACAAATTACATGTGGTAAAAGTGTATGCATATGGTTCGCCTATGGTTAGTGCGCGCGCGCGCGCGTGCTGTAAAATCTGATGGAGGCTAATTCCTTTATTATTTGTCGTAGAAGGTTGATCAAGGTATCAAATTGTTCAGAATTACATTATCGGTGCATTGATATGAAAAAAATGGCGATCCTATGTTTTATCGTGCCGTTACTACTGATCTCTCCCCCACCTGGATGGGAACAATAACGCTGATTGGCCTATTCCGCGTTGAAGCACCGGAAGTTGGTACCTCCGCACGCCGCGCCGAGTTCCCCCCAAAAAGCCAAAATCGGAGTAGAGTCTGGTACACGGCAATAGTGTCAATTCTTAATTATACTTACCAAATCAACTCTTATAACAGCACTTTTCAATGTGAATTTATACCTGATACAAAGTTTAAGATGTCGTCCTGTGCCACGTATAATTGCACTTATTGTGACGACCGTGGAAACATAGAAAATGGAATTACTTTTCACAGATAAAACAAGCTGGTGAACTGCATAGTTGTAGACTTTATGTAGTCCCATGTGCTCAAATACATGTGTGGTAATTCTAAATTACCAGAGCAAGTTTCCAAAACTTAAAAACTCCGGGGGGGGGGGGGGTTATCGATTGTTGTGATTTCTCTGGAAGCGTGATGAATTCAAACCATGATTCAAATGAATATTCAGTTTATTAATATTCACAAATGTCACCAAGTTTTATGAGTTTATCAATCATGTTTGGACAGAAGAATATCACGACTGAGACACGAAAATACTGACCGTGTATAGCATGTATTGTGAAACTTAAGTTAAGACTAAAAATCTGCCGTTTCGGAGGAGTTAGAAATTTTTTTTGCAAGCATAGATCCTTACCGAAATAGACTGATTTTTGGGACAAGGACTGGATCTACACTGTATTCTGAAAATTATTTATCTTTTATTTGTGAAAGGACAATAAAATTTACAAGCTATAGGTACATGTATAGGACTAGGACTTTAGGGGGCTTATGTAACTTGTGGCATGTGAATTTGTGATATTTCTCTGTCAACAATAGATCGAATTATTTTTTCCAAGAACTCTTTTTTTAAGTACGTAAAAAAGACATTAAGCTACAGAGACGGATTTACAGACTTCAGAAATTTCACAGAACTTATTTTGAGATGCCGAATGTCTTCAAAGAAAAAAAATGTCTCGGTGGAACAAAAAAGGGGGGGGGGGGATTATCAACCAGAAATTTAGGGGGTGACGCAATAAAAATAATCTGACAAGCAAAAAAAGGTTATCAACCCAAAATTTAGGAAGGGATGCAAAACAAAAGAAATGATCTGACAAGCATCAAAAAAGGGTTATCAACCAGAATTTCAGGGCGGACCACAACGATTTTAGGGGGTCCACCTGAATTTAGGGGGGATGCAGGAAAAAAAATGACAAGTAAAAAGAACACAAAAAAAGTTGTCAACATAAATTTTGGGGGTCTGTCCCCCACCTAAAATTTAGGGGTACAGGACCCCCCCCCGCTTCCGCTGCCTACAGTGTATATGAACAAACTGGGTAGAGGATAATTGAAGAGAGTCGATCGATGTGACAGAAGGAAAGAGAGAGAGAAGGTCAAGTCCACCTCAGAAAAATGTTGATTTGAATCAATAGAGAAAAATCAGGCAAGCACAATGCTGAAAATTTCATTAAAATCTAATGTAAAACAAAAAGTTATGACATTTCAAAGTTTCGCTTATAAAAAAATAGTGATATGAACGAGCCAGTTACATCCAAATGAGAGAGTCAATGATTTTACTCACTATTTCTTTTGTGTTTTATAGTTTGAATTATACAATATTTCTATTTTTACGAATTTGACGTTTAGGACCTCCTTGCCGGAAGCACAAAATGTTAAAATAATGGAATACCAACCGAGATGTGCATATAACTGTTTTGTGAAATGAAGCGAAACTTTAAACTGCCATAACTTTCATATTACATCCGATTTTGATGAAATTTTCAGGGTTATGCTTGTTGATTTTTTTCTTTTTATTCAAATCAAGTTTTTGTTGGGTGGACTTGTTCTTTAAAGGGCGAGTCCACCTCATGAAAAATGATTATTTGAATAGAGAGAAAAACACACAATAGGCCTAATGCTCAAAATTTAATCAAAATCAGAAATAAAATATGAAAGTTATATTTTCAACGTTTGAAAACGATGAATTTTTGGGTGTTACACTTGTTTTATTTTTTTTTTTTTTTTTTTTGGGGGGGGTGGGGTAGACTTAGATTAAAGGGGGGGGGGGGGGGTTCAAGCCCAGTGTTATCAGCCTTCATAACCTAGAAAGTCCTCGCCATATCGATCCTAAGATGGTTATTTGGAAAACCTCCAAAATACCCCTAGACAAGTTAAGGATTTCATCCATTCTTCCGTAGGTGAGAAAAACACCAACCCCTTCAAAATTATGTTTCCGAATTGTATACTGGGAAAGTACCATAGTTTCAAGAAAATTGCGAATTCTGGCACCTTAAATATATGAAGTTTTGTATAAAAAGCAACGAGTGCTTCAGTGTGCAGACAGCTAGCGTATCGTTCACAATGCACATGCTAATGGAGCGATCGCGTTCCTTTTGTGGGAACTGGTATGGCGGACAATAGAACTCGCGGGCTTCAAACAAAGGACCCTCCCCGCATATCCAGTTAGGGGAGAGATCAGTGGCCGTTACGTGCGGGAACGCGCGCGTAACCGTGCGCGCGCGCAAATTTTTGAAATGCTTAAAATCACCTGAAACATACTCTACTTTGGTCAAAAAGCGATTTTGAGCATTTTAAAATTTTGACGCGCGCGTACGCGCACGTCGTGACCTTTACATGACCTTTGATGACATGGACAGTTGACCCTTGACCTGAAGTTAATGTGATGTAAATATGGTTAATTTTTGATAATTGATAATGAAGATACGATTGATAATGTGATTTTACAAAATGGCGTCTAGATGACGTCATGATGACCTTTTGACCTTGAACTTGTTTCGTTCACATGACATGATAAGTCCCCATATCTGATATTTTGAAGATAATTGATAATGTAGATGTAGATTTGGAGATTTTATGGTAACAAGAAAAGGGTGGAAAAATAAAAATTAAGAAATAAATAAAAAAGAAAATTCTTATGAAATTAATAGTTGATCTGTCGATTGACAGATCACCTAATTACAAATATACATATGGACTTGGTACACGTTCATTAACTGCTGTAAATTGTTATTAGAAGTGAAATACATCGAGCTGCAGAACGAACAGCGAAACAACTATATAGGCAGAATGTTGTCTGCATTGATGTAGTCTGAATTTAATCATTAATCTTACGTACCTCTCGTAGTAATGGGAGGGGGGTGGGTTGTTGTTACTCCTGAAAGTAGAAAATTAGAAATTTATGAATATGAAAAATCTGCTTGGCTTCTGGAGAACACAAGAATAATGATTGGTATTAGAATGCCAAAGATTCTACTACAAATCGTCAATCTTATGCATGTTTATATTATATATACATATATACCGTGTGAGTAAAAAAATAATTCAGATGACAGTGATGTCGTAATTCCACAAGAGTTTCATTAAAATCTATTTCGAAATCTATCGAAACCCCTTGTCAGTAATTAACATTATAGTTGTTCAATAAACACCTTTTTAATATCAATTAGTATCAATAAAATATCAATTTCATTGAAAAAGGAATTTTCAAATATGTTTACAAACTCAGACAAGTAGGATTATGACATCATTGGCATCTGGGGTTTATTCATTGCAGTCAAATAAAATGATTATGCGTTCGTTACATATTTTTTCCTTAAAATGGTGATTTGTGAGGTGTCAATTTTTTTTATTCACACGGTATATACAAATTACATGTGGTAAAAGTGTATGCATATGGTTCGCCTATGGTTAGTGCGCGCGCGCGCGTGCTGTAAACTTTGATGGAGGCTAATTCCTTTATTACTTGTCGTAGAAGGTTGATCAAGGTATCAAATTGTTCAGAATTATATTATCGGTGCATTGATATGAAAAAAATGGCGATCCTATGTTTTATAGTGCCGTTACGTGCGGGAACGCGCGCGTAACCGTGCGCGCGCGCAAATTTTTGAAATGCTTAAAATCACCTGAAACATACTCTACTTTGGTCAAAAAGCGATTTTGAGCATTTTAAAATTTTGACGCGCGCGTACGCGCACGTCGTGACCTTTACATGACCTTTGATGACATGGACAGTTGACCCTTGACCTGAAGTTAATGTGATGTAAATATGGTTAATTTTTGATAATTGATAATGAAGATACGATTGATAATGTGATTTTACAAAATGGCGTCTAGATGACGTCATGATGACCTTTTGACCTTGAACTTGTTTCGTTCACATGACATGATAAGTCCCCATATCTGATGATATTTTGAAGATAATTAATGATGTAGATGTAGATTTGGAGATTTTATAGTAACAAGAAAAGGGTGGAAAAATAAAAATTAAGAAATAAATAAAGAAAATTCTTACGAAATTAATAGTTGATCTGTCGATTGACAGATCACCTAATTACAAATATACATATGGACTTGGTACACGTTCATTAACTGCTGTAAATTGTTATTAGAAGTGAAATACATCGAGCTGCAGAACGAACAGCGAAACAACTATATAGGCAGAATGTTGTCTGCATTGATGTGGTCTGAATTTAATCATTAATCTTACGTACCTCTCGTAGTAATGGGAGGGGGGTGGGTTGTTGTTACTCCTGAAAGTAGAAAATTACAAATTCATGAATATGAAAAATCTGCTTGGCATCTGGAGAACGCAAGAATAATGATTGGTATTAGAATGCCAAAGATTCTACTACAAATCGTCAATCTTATGCATGTTTATATTATATATACATATATACCGTGTGAGTAAAAAAAAATAATTCAGATGACAGTGATGTCGTAATTCCACAAGAGTTTCATTAAAATCTATTTCGAAATCTATCAAAACCCCTTGTCAGTAATTAACATTATAGTTGTTCAATAAACACCTTTTTAATATCAATTAGTATCAATAAAATATCAATTTCATTGAAAAAGGAATTTTCAAATATGTTTACAAACTCAGACAAGTAGGATTATGACATCATTGGCATCTGGGGTTTATTCATTGCAGTCAATAAAATGATTATGCGTTCGTTACATATTTTTTCCTTAAAATGGTGATTTGTGAGGTGTCAATTTTTTTATTCACACGGTATATACAAATTACATGTGGTAAAAGTGTATGCATATGGTTGGCCATCTAACACTGATTCTAGGAAGGAAAATCACCGAGCTTCCTTTGTCCAAATGAGAAGGAAATGTGACTGTGGAAAAAATATGGCTATTTTACAGTTTCATGTGATAAATAGGATTTCGTCACAAGATGTTCTCATAAATTCCAATTTATTTTCAAAATGAACATACCCTTTTTAGTCGATTTGACATTTTACGAACCTAGAAATGTTCCTTCCGATGAAGTTTTTTTTCTGAATCGAGTTCCAATGGGGTCCTAGAACAAATTCAGCTTGGTTGCCCAACGTTACCGTTTGGGCAATTTTGCTAATTTGCATAAATCCAAAATGGCCGCCACATGCCATCTTAAAAAACTAACTTTTGAACCCCTTGACCTAAAATGATGAGGAATAACTCCTTTTATGGGTTTAGGTGTGTGTAGAATCAATTTCTATTATTATTTTTGCAATATAAGGTCATCTGCAGGTCAAATCCAATATGGCCGCCAGATGCCATTTTGAAAAATTGAATTTGAACCCCTTGTCCCAGGATGATGAGCAATACCTCTGTTAAGGGGTTTTGGGGTGTGTAGAATCTCTTCCTGCGATCTATTTTGCAATGTAAGGTCATCTTCAGGTCAAATCCAAGATGGCCGCCAGATGACGCCATCTTGAAATATTAACTTTTGAACTGATCCTATATTGCAAAATTATTACCAAAATGGAATCAACATATCAAATAACTCACGAAAAGAGGTATTATTCATGATTCTTGGACAAAGGGTTCAGAAGTTACCCTTTTTCAAAATGGCGTCATCTGGCGGCCATCTTGGATTTCACCTGAATTTGGCCTTATATTGCAAAATATATAGCAGATTCTACACCTCCGAAACCCGTAAAGAGAGATGTCACACGTCATTCTAAGGCAAGGGGATCAAAAGTTATTTTTTTCAAGATGGCATCTTGCGGCCCGCTTTGATTTGACATGAAGATGACCTTATATTGCATAATTGATAACAGAAATCGATTCTACATCCCCCTAAACCCCTAAAAAAAGTAATTCCTCATTTTGGGGGCAAAGGGTTCAAAAGTTACGTCTTTAAGATGGCATGTGGCGGCCATTTTGGATTTATGCAAATTAGGAAAATTGCCCAACGTTTCACGAAATAGGAACACGTTCCCCCAAAAAAACTTCATCGGAAAAAAACATTTTTAGGTTGGTGTATTAAGCCTCTGAGACTGTCAAATCGACTACTCTGGGCAGATATAATATGTTCTATCTACTGCCAGTAAACATAAGTCCCTCTGATTTCATCCTTTTTGCGATTTTTTTTAAAGTGCTGTTTCAATACATATCAACACACGTGTCTATGGGGGAATGTTAAGAAAGGAAACAGCTTATTCATAGCAAGACATACACACCCTCACACACAAACACTTAAAAGGAATTAATATGCGCTAAAAGAAACGGTTGGCATCTCTGTATACCGTACATTTTTAACACAATTTAAGTGAGTATACTCATTCTCATAAGAAAAATCAGGAAAAAAGGAATTTTATAACATTTAATTCACAGATAGTACTTTATATCAATATACATTGCAAACGCGTTACATACATGTGCATACTACCCGTGCGTTATTTTACCAAAGGGTCTTTTGTCTGTGAAATTAAAGCGGCCTGTCATTGACAAATCATGGAAAATTGAATCAATGTGAAATTTGCAAAAGGCGAATTAACTTGCATGATATAATCCGTCCGTCATGAAGACCTGTCGGACTAATGCGATAAAAGCTCGGACAGCACAAATTTGACCGAATTCGTGATCGTTATACTTCGGGTTGTCGCACCAATCCCAATTCCTAGACTCTTAGCAGGTCCCTTGATTGCTAAAACAAAATGATTATCCTCTGTGAAGTTATAAGTTTCAAAGTGAAAACATGCAGTGTACTTCTGGTTTGTTAGTCTACTAGCTATTGCATAACTCCTCCAGGCATGGCATGCAGCCGAGTGAAAGACTTGAGTCCCTTCTCCGTTCTGAGTTTGGCCTTGATTTCCCCATGATTTGTCAATGGTAGGTCGCTTTAAAGTAGAAGTGATGGAATGAATGAGTGGGACTTACGATCTGTATTCAACCACCACCATGGATTCGTTTGTGGTTGCCACCAACTGTCTGTTGTTGTCTCAGGACCTGCAGCAAATTCAAATCATAAAAGGAATAGCATAGATCCTTGCTAATGATGTTGCCCTACGTAACCGATGTAAGCATGGTAAGGGAACATAGGTAAGAGGCTTTTCCCGAAAGTATTTATTCCTGCCAGGGAATATGCCATCACCGCTTTTGGAAGAATCGGGGTAGAGGAAGGAAAAAACGGGAAGGTGGGTGAATGAAAGTAAGGGAAAAAAAGGAGCCAGAAAAAGATAAATGAAGAAAGGGAACGAAATCTTCATTTCTTAACCCTATCTAGGCCGGGGTATTTTGGGAGTTCCTATGGCCGGGGGGGGGGGGGGCTCCCAGGCCCCCCTTAAGATCTCGGCCATCGACCGCGCGATCACGCCGAAAATTGGCACGCGGGTTGCCTTGGACATAATCTACAAGATTGTATAGTAATTTATTTCATGCGAATTGTAATTAAGTGATTATGCTAATTTATGCGTTATTAGTATGCGAAATCATACTTTTTCCTCTAACTCCCTAAATAAAGCTCCAAATGGACTAATTTTTGGTATAGAAACTCTTTATGGTGTCCTTAATAAGTGTACATGAAAAAAATTGTGATATCAAATCGTTTTCTTATGTATTATATTGTTTTTTGCAATCTCTTATGTATTTCTGTGTTTTTTACCTTTTGTTTTTCATTGTTTTTTTCAATGAAATTTGTTGGGGACTCTTCTGTGATAATAAAAAGCATAAAATGAATACATTTAGACAAGCAAAACTAAAAATAATCATACATTTATGAATTTTGGTTGAAAACACAATTTGCATTGACTTTGTACACGAAATCACGTTTTTGAGCAATTTTCGGTCTGACATGCACTTACATAATGTTGCGTAATTTCGGAACCACATGCGCGGGTGGCGCGTTTCCGTTTTACACCCTGGCGAAGGCATTCTCCGCAAAAATAGCTAAAAAGCGACTAGTGAATGGTCTACATACGTCGCTGGTTATTGAGAGTCCGACACTGGCGAGTTTCCCCACACACAATCAGCATGCAGTCTACACAGCCACTGATAGCACAGAGTGATGATCAATGGCGGTCATATAACTTCAATAATGTACACAGAGCTTTAATTGATATGAATTAAATCCGAACATGTCTTGTAGTGCCGTTTGTGTACTCAGGGAGGTGAGAAACTTAGAATTCGGGCAATAGCCAAAATTAATTTAGTTAGCAGAATAATGATAAGACAAGAATAGCAACAATTGTACCAAACGAAAGAGAAGCTACAGCATGTAGAAAGAAGTCCAGTTGTTTCGACTCAAAATGTTTCAAATTGATTCTAAGTTACGATGAATTAAAATATACTAGTTACCACCGATACTACCACTGCTGCTGCTGCTACTGCTACTACTACTACTACTACTACTACCATGACTACTACTACGACTAATTCTAACAATGATACTATACTACTACTACTACTAATGATGATGATAAATGTAATAATAATTCATAATAATAATAATAAAATAATGATAGTGATGATGACAAGAATAAAAGCAGAAGAAAAAAGGAAAACAAGAAGAAGAAGAAGACTGAGAAGATCAAGAATGAGAAGAAGAAGAAGAAAAAGAATGAGAAGAAGAAGAAAAAGAAGAATGAGAAGAAGAAGAATGAGAAAAAGAAGGGGAAAAAAGAAAAACTAAGGCCGGAGGAGAAGCTAGAGCAAGAACAAGACGAACGGTAATACTTAAATAATAACAGTATAACTACTAGTACTGTCCATGACGCTAACACTAATAACAATAATAATGATAATAATAATAGTGATAATAATGATGATAATATTGACAGCAAACTATGCAATTTATAATAACAGTTTCAAAAAGATGACAATGAAAATAAAGTATACTATATACTTCAACTATTACCTCTACTACTAATCATGATCATAATGATAAAAATATGCTAATAATAATAATTTATAATATAAAAATAAATGTATAACTACATTAACTACTAAATGTACCACTATTATTACTACTACGACGACGATGTGGCGACTACTAATATTATTACTACAACTAATTATAGTTACAGTTTGAAAACAAAGTAAAAACTACTTGTAGCAATTTATAATCAACAAAGTATAATTTGTCCAGTTAGTTTCCCCTTAAAGGGATCGTCCAGGCTGAAAATATTTCTTTATAAATCTTAATAGAGTAAAATTCACAGATCAAAATGCTGACAATTGTATCAGAATCGGACAAGTTTTAAAAGTTTATTAAAAGTGGGGATTAACATCCCCACTTTCCTTTTTCTTATACATGAAATTATATTTTTTTATTTTTCATAAATCTGTAAATGATTTGTCTCCATTATGATGAAATAAGTTGCAGCAATAAATAAATAATGCGCTTAATTAGTTGTCAATCCAATTGTTTTAGTTCTTGGTAGAAAAAAAAACAATTGAATAAACCCAATTTCATGAAATAAAATACAAACTATGACATCATCAGCCCATCTAATGAATATTCATGAAGAATTGTTTCACCGGAATGATGCAAATCTTTAGAATTCAATAACTTCGTTATTTGTTATCCGATTTTGATCAATTTTCCAGCATTTTGCTCTGCGAATTTTATTCTATTTATTGAGTTTTTACATATCTTTTATCACTAATACACGGCCCCAAATACCATCGTCAAATTAAGGTACAAAGTATACAGTACTTTACATCAAAGTTTTTAAAAAAATAACATAAAAATTTCTTGCCAACAAGTGAATAGATAAAATATGAATAAATTGTTTGAACACATAGGGCCTACTGTATTCATCAAGCTTGTATGAATCTTAATCTTAATAATGCAGTGTTAAACAAACATTGTCTTACGTATACCCTATAGGCTATAATGATTCTTTTTCTTTCATCAAAAATAAACTTTGATAGGTCTATTTTTATACTCGTAGAATGCAGTGTCATACAACAGTGAATATTATTTTCTTCCATGATAGTGAGGGGGCAAATTACCACTGAACTGTACCACTACGTTGTAATAGGTCCATGATGCAAATTACCTGCAATTCGGCAAAGGCAAATGATCAGGGCAAATGCTGGTGTTGAACCTGAATACAGCTGCATGTGAACATAGAGCTCTATGATTTGAACATGTTCTCTTGTTATCTTCGGTGCGGACTTTTGCATCGCACGCCCAGCTGATAATGTAAACAAACGTAGACTCTTCACTAGTCGCTTTTTAGCTATATTTGCGGAAAATGCCTTCGCCAGGGTGTAAAAGGGAAACGCGCACCCGGGTGACGCAAAATTGGTCTCAAAAGTTGCGCAAGACTTGAAAGTAAAAAGTCAGCGAGCGGCGCGGTCAAAAAATTTTGCACGGCGAAAATATCGCGCGATTTGTTGAGGGGGGGGGGGGGGGCGCCTCCGAGACCCCCCGGCCTAGATAGGGTTAAGCACTGTCTTTCCCCCCTTTTACCGTCTTCTGTTTTCCTTTCCATTTTTTTTCACCACCACCGCCCGCCAGAACCCCTCATAAATTCAACTGACTTAGACTTACTATCATTATCCCATTGCCCAGTTGGTTGAGGCGTTGGTGTAGAATCTAGAAAGAAATGACAATGCAGAGAAATATAACCGAAAAGGGTATATATATATATATATATATATATATATATATATATATATATATATACATATATATATGTAGTAAATAGTGGTAGTAAAATACGAGCTGTGATTGGCTGGATTGGTACCACGTGACCTCCCTTCAAAAAGTTATATTGTACATATATACAATATAACTTTCGATTTTTGGATGGCAAGAACCCGTGTTATATGAATGGGGAGAATATCGATTAATTTGTTTTCAATCGATATATTTGTATATCGATTTCCCAAAGTAGCATTTTTATAATTTCCGATCGCAGATAGAAATACAAATTTACGTGGTTTAACCCCTTGCAGCAGACGACAAATTTTGAGTATCGATAGCTATCATGCCTATCGTAGGTGAACATTATCGGACACTTTTTCTGTCAATTCTTCACCGGCGAACAATTTCGCGAAGAACTGCAAAATGGATAATAATTGCCGATTTCCTTCCCTTACGGAAGAGGATCTTGCTTCCATTATGGATGACAAGGATTCCACGCGGACAAAAGGAGTAATAAGCTACTCTTTGAACATCGTTAGGTCGTATTGTAGGCAGAAAGAAGTGGATTTTGCAGTACTAACTGAGCGATGCAGTGCCCCAGAACTGAACGATTTTCTACGGTCTTTCTACGCCGAGCTCCGCCAAGGTAACGGGGAGTCTTATGCGAAGAGGTCGATGATCAATCTTCGGTACGGTTTGCAGCGTCACTTTTTGAAGCACCGTCAATTCGATATCTGTAAAGATGCTGCATTCGATGAATGTAATGAAATGTTCAAAGCCATACTCCACAAATTGAAGGCTGAGGGAAAAGGTGCAATTCGACATAAGGACCCGGTTACACCTGAGGACATAAATAAAATCAGGAGTCTTTTGACCTGACCGTCATTTGCAGAATAAGGTGTTCTTAGACCTCATGTTACATCTCTGCAACCGGGGCAGGGAGAATCTTCGCCAAATGAAGAAAGATGATTTCGCTGTACAGACAGATTCAGCTAATCAACGATATGTCCATGTTGTTCGAGATATGATTACCAAGAACCATCGCGGCGAACTTAATCACGATGAAGAAAGCCAGGGTGGACGGATGTATGCAACTGGTAAAGTCTGAATGCCCTGTAAACTCGTTTCTTGAATATCTCTCTCACCTGAATGAAAACTGTGATGCACTATGGCAGCGACCAAAGGCAAGAAGGCCTGCTCAGTCAGCTAGCCCTTGGTATGACAATGTACCTGTGGGTTTACATACACTTGGAAACAAGATGTCAGTGATATCGAAACAAGCACAATGCTCGAAAGTGTACACCAATCACTGCCTCCGTGCCACGGCCATCAACAAACTTGATAATGCTGGCTTTGAAGCTCGCCACATAATGGCAATTTCTGGCCATCGCTCCGAGAACAGCATCAAACATTACTCAAGAGTTGGAGAGAGTCAAAAGAGGAGAATGAGTTTAACCATCGCCAGTAACAATGAAGAGACAGCATCATGTTCTTCAACCTCTGACTCTGCCAGAGAGGTACTTAGATCTTCTAAGTTTGTCAGGTTCTCTAGCACTGCCACTACTAGCAACGTTCCTCGATCGCCTTCACCACCACAGGCACATGCACAGTCATCACAACTTGTGGTAAACAGTCAGCCGACTTCCTCCCCTATCAATATCAACTCTTCAGTTTCTTCTAGAATGCACCTCCACTTCAACAATTGTAAGGTCAAAATTGTATGTAATCAAAAATAACTAACTTTCAACATACTTACTAGACTAGGTCTAGGCCTAAACTGTCTAAGTTAGACCAAGACTTGTGTAAATATTTCTGTCATTCTAAACTTTTGGATTGGAATCTATGGATCTAGACTGTCTATTTGGAGTTCATTATTTTGGAGTTCATTGTTTGGAGTTAATTGTTTGGATGTATGCATGTACATCATTTTCCCCACATTTTAGCTTTATTGATTCAAGAATGACAGGATCTTACCGGAGCATGTAGGAGGTGAGGGGGAGAGGGTCCCGTTATCACAAGTGAGTTCTGTAGTAATAATGCCCGACCCAGAAGTGTAGCCCGAGTCACAAGCTATAACGGCAGTGGCATCGTGTTCGACGGTAACATTCATTGTCTGATTTGAATTAGGTACCGCTTCAAGAGCACAATTATCTGTATGGGTAGAAATGAGTATAAAGGAGGGATGAAATGTGCGCCATCAAGTCATGTAAATTTATCTCGATGATGAAGGAAGAGGTATGGGGTTTTTGGAGGTGATTTGTGCAACGCCTATTGTCCTATCTACGTCTATAAATATACCGAAATGATGACGCCACAAAGCTTCTTTTTAATTCATTTCAACGTTTGTTTTTACCATATCTTGTGGAGCATGTTGTGAAGATCAGCCACATTCCAAAGTTGGAGGTAATTGTTCTATTAGGCCAAAGGTCTGGCCGTAAAAATACCGAATTGGGTCTTTGAAATCAATATTGTGAAACAGATCAATTGACAATGAGTTTAGTATTGCCTTTCAAGTATTCATTGACCAGGCTACCATAATCCAATAAGTATTGAAATCGGTGTGTAGAGGTCTATCATTAGCCCTACCGAAATCATGGAAATGCTTAAATGCACCTAAGGTAAATTGATGACGTCTTATTTCGGTACTTTAAATAAGTATATTGATTAGGAAATAATTTTTATTTAAATGTGCGACAAATATGTTAATGCCATCATACCAGAAGGAATGATGATAACTTACCAGTCTCGCAGTTTAAGCCTGTAAAGTCTGATGTACAATTGCAGGTCGATTCCATGGCATTACATGTTCCTCCATTCAAGCAATCGCTGTCCACAGTACAGATAGCTTTAAAATATACAAGATATAAAATGGCATAGATTCTGATTCCTCCAGGGGGATTACTGTCAAATTAAGTTTTAGACAGGAGGAGTTGGAGAAATGGTCCCATCATTACACATGAACTCTGTTACAATGCCCATACCGGTAGAGTTGCCCATGTTACACGCTATAGCGATACTTGCATTATGCTCCAACGTATCATTCATAGTTTGATTTGAGAAAGGAATTTCTAGTATGTCACAGTTTTCTGTATAATGAGAAGAAAGAATATCGGTTTAGCAATATTATGAACAATCATTCAATGATGAACTATCATTGAATCAGTGAGCGCCAAAACGCCACTTGCTTGGGGAATATTTTTAAAGAAATCATTGTCAGAAAATACAATAAATATTCATAAGAATTAAATACCAACAAAAGGAGCAAACACCTTTCAGAAATTTAGCCTTAAAGTATACTACAAAACAAATAATTGCGCAGTTGTCCAGTCAGGATATATTATCAAAACCCCCAAAAGACAATGTGGACACATTTAAGAAAACGAAACAGTTTGGAGATTGGCACTTTGAAAATGAAATAAGTTTTATTTATTTTTACCCTTTTTAAGATTAAAAAGATCTTACCATAGCAGACGAGAGATTCGGAAAGTGTGCCATTATCGCACATGAGCTCTGTCAAAGTGCCTTTGCCGGTTGAGTAGCCAGTGTCACAAGCTACAACTATACTTGCACCATGCTCCAACGTTTCATTCATTGTTTGATTTGAGAAAGGAATTTCTAGTATGTCACAGTTTTCTGTATCAATGGAGAAAAAGAAAGATACCTTGGTAACTATATTTCAAATAAATCCACTTATATTCTATTGATTATAGCATGATATTTTAACAATGAATAGAAATTAAAAAAAATACTGAGAGAAATGGGTTTTGGAACTTTTACAAGCCTTTTATTCGTTTTGATTCATCATATTCATATTCATCAGATTCATCATACAAAAAATGTCATGAGAAAAATAAACAAACATAAGTTTTGTATCAAAGTTATTTCATGACTAAATGTTGAAAATGGAGGAATCTACATATTACTTACTTTTATTGTCCAACTCTAAAGCAAGTGCATTGCAATTTCAGAAAGAGGCGTAGAAATTAAAGTTGGAAACGGTGAATCGGTAATTATGAAAAAGATTCTTTCAGTGGTTTACATTTTTCTTTTTTAACAAAATGAAATTGGTAACATTATTTTCCCCATCAAGTCACACATTTTCTATAGATTATATCATTATTCTGAAACAAGCTATACAAAAACAAAGGTAATATATACTAGGATGAAAAAGGTCCGGTCTACCAGTCAGACTGCAGGTCCCAAGAAAGTGGTTTCTTTCATCCAAGTGATATTCATGACTTGAGTTGTTTTGCATATCTAATGAGCTTGATGCGGACCAAAACACCTCTTTTCATTCGGTCATTGCTGCTCTAATTGTGCATCGAATTTCATGAATTTGGTACCATTGTAAAGAATAAAAATCATTCTTTCAGGTCATGTGTTTGGATTTATTCAAAGATTTTGTAATATAGGTTAAAATTTTGATCTAAAATATGCTACAAAATAAATATTTTCACCTGACAAAAGCTGTTATTTTCACACTTTATTTATGTTTGAGCCCAAATGATTTTTATATCATGGTAAAGCTGAATATGTAGGAGAAGGCGGGGTAAGTTGAGCATAGGGGCAAGTTCAGCCACCAGCCCCAGGCCAATAATGAATGAGTCAGACATTGTGGTGGTGTCATGTATTGATGACCCATAGCATAACCCCTAACCCCACCGCATTGTTTTCAACTTTGAAACAAAAAGTATTTTTTAGAGGGAAAAACATGAATTTCAGCCAAAAAGTAAAAAAGAGTGTGAAATAGATAAGTGCTTTATAAACACACACGTCTTTGTATATAATAAAGACATGATAACAACATTATTAGTCCAGGTATGGATCTTCATTCTTGTCATAGTCTTTTATATGATGGATGCATAATAAATGTGTGGATACAAAATTATCGCTCTAAGTTCGGACTGGGGTAAGTTGAGCCAAACAGCATGGGGCAAGTCGAGCCATGGTAATTCCAATGGTAATGTATCTTAAAAAACAAACCATAAAAATCGATTGAAATGCTGGCTGAAAGGAGCAAATTTACATGACTGCACTTTTCCTTTCAAAGGATGTTAGTATTTATAGAGAATTAGCAAGTGAAAAGACTTTAAACAAAAAATTGACATGCTGGTTCTCCCCTCATACATTTTTTACATAGTTTTTGTGGCTCAACTTACCCCAAAAGGTGGCTCAAACAAGTTGAGCCATTTGACATCGTTTTTTTCAAAGGTCACGATGACTTTCAGTGTGGGGATAGAAAGTTATATATAGGTGGAAAATATTTCAGAAGAATTAAATTTCAAGGCAAGGTACTTATTTCGACAAGATTATTAATCATATCAATTCTAACATGCAACAAGTGGAATGCCTCTGGCCGTCTCACCTGCATCACGCGGTTCAATATAGCAGCAGTGCTGACTTTGAATACTACTCTAACTCGCACAAGATGTTCAGTGATACATGGTTACTCTTATGTCCACTTTTTATGAACTAGACCAATAAACTTACAGAGATATGATGGTTATTCAACAAAAAAACCCCAACATGGCCAAAGTTCATTGACCTTTGACCTTGATCATGTGACCTGAAACTCGCACAGGATGTTCAGTGGTACTTGATTACTCTTATGTACAAGTTTCATGAATCAGATCCATAAACTTTCAAAGTTATGATGGTAATTCAACAGATACCCCCGATTCGGCCAAAGTTCATTGACCCTAAATGACCTTTGACCTAAATCATGAGACCTGAAACTTGCACAAAATGTTTAGTGATGCTTGATTACTATTATGTCTAAGTTTCATGAATCAGATCCATAAACTTTCAAAGTTATGATGGGAATTCAACAGATACCCCCAATTCGGCCAAAGTTCATTGACCCTAAATGACCTTTGACCTTGGTCATGTGACGTGAAACTCATGAAGGATGTTCAGTGATACTTGATTAACCTTATATTCAAGTTTCATGAACTAGGTCCATATATTTTCTAAGTTATGATGACATTTCAAAAACTTAACCTCAGGTTAAGATTTTGATGTTGATTCCTCCAACATGGTCTAAGTTCATTGACCCTAAATGACCTTTGACCTTGGTCATGTGACATGAAACTCTAATAGGATGTTTAGTAATACTTGATAAACCTTATGGCCAAGTTTCCTGAACTAGGTCTATATACTTTCTAAGTTATGATGTCATTTCAAAAAACTTAACATCAGGTTAAGATTTGATATTGACGCCACCGCCGCCGCCGCCGTCGCCGCCACCGGAAAGCGGCGCCTATAGTCTCACTCTGCTATGCAGATGAGACAAAAAGCAAAAACTGTCACAACTTACCCCGCCTTCCCCTATGCTTTGAAATGATATAGGTTTCAAAATAAGAATTGGTTTAATCGGGTCAAGATCACACTTTTCATTTGCCAAGTACATAAAGCAGTTTGAAAACAAGAATAATGCACTCTAATTGGTCAAAGAGACCACCCAGTGGCAAATTCCAAAGGTTCCAGTGCCTGGGTTCGTGGGAAGATCACACTTTCCATGTGGTAATCTCCTCAAATACCCCGCGCCTGTTCTGTGAACCTTATCCAGCCAATCAGGAATCTGGATTTCATGCAAGTACAAAATTTCAGAAATCTCGTCTTGTACCTTCTTCTTCTTCTTCTTCCAGTAGTGTGCATAAACCTCCACGGAGTATCGTCGCACAACAGTTGGTTGTCTATCGGCTAATTAAACGTGTTGCTCGTAGCAAAGCTCGATGAAAATAAGTCCAAAAACGAACGCATATACACTATATACAAATTGTTCTCATATTTTGAGTTAGTTTAAGACGACATCTCTGACTCGTGTCTTGAAGATGTCGATCGATGGTGAGATGACCACATTTTCAGGTAGACCGTTCCACAAACGGATGGTGTTTGGGAAGAACGTATCCTTCAGTAGTGATGTGCGTGATCGTGGGATTAGAAATCTCTTGCTGTGGCCTCTGGTTGGAGTATTGAGCGGTACCAACTGGTCGTCGGGGATGTCAATCAGATGGTTGGTGATTCGGTACATCATAGTAAGCTTTGACACTGCTCTACGATGTTGCAGGGTCTTCCACTGAAGCGCATCAATCATGGTTGTGACGCTACATCGTCTTGAGTAATTGTTCATCACATAGCGAGCTGCACTCCGTTGCACAGATTCTGCCTTGGAAATGACTTTGCTGGTGTGGGGATCCCACACACAACTTGCGTACTCCACGATAGGCCGAACAAGTGTGTTGTAACAGGCAGCTTTGGTTTCCTTGGAGCATGACTTACCGGGCAAGTTTCTCCTTAAGAAGCCAAGTGTCTTCATTCCCTTTTTGGTAATGTTGTCAATGTGTCTGTCAAAGGAGAGATCACTCGAAATCTCAACGCCCAAGTACTTGGCAGATTCAACAGGCTTTAGTTCAGTTCCATGGACTGTATATGTATGGCTATGTCGGTCTTTTTTCTTTCGTTTGGAGACATGAAGAACCTGGCATTTCCCGGGATGAAATTCCATTAGCCATTTCCTTTCCCATTCTTGTAGTGCATTTAGATCTTGTTGCAGCTGAACTGCATCATCATGGCTGTTGATGGCCCTATACACCATGGTATCGTCGGCAAAGAGCTTGACATTGGTGCCATCGGAGACACAGTTGGGAAGGTCGTTGATGTAGACCAGGAAAAGGAGCGGCCCAAGTACACTGCCCTGGGGTACACCTGAGGTTACTGGTGCAATGTCGGAACTTTCCCCGTCAATTACTACACGCTGAGTACGGCCATGAAGGAAATTTCTGATCCACGTCAAGAGGCTGCCGGAGAGACCGTAGTACTCTAGCTTACGTAAAAGATGAGGATGGGGCACCTTGTCAAAAGCCTTGGCAAAGTCAAGCAGAATCACATCAGTCTGGACACATGCGTCGATGTTGCGAGCAAGGTCGTCACACGGTTAGGATCAGCTGGGACTCACAAGATCTTGCCTTCCTGAAGCCATGTTGCACATCAGTGAGAATCTTATGAACATCAAGATGGCCCATTATGGTGCTGTGGATGATATGCTCTAGGATCTTACAGCATATGATGGTCAAAGAGATCGGGCGGTAGTTGGATGGTAAACTCTTGTCCCCTTTCTTATAGATGGGTGTTACATTAGCAGATTTCCATGCCTCTGGTAGAATGCCAGTGTCAATTGATGCTTGGTAAAGAGTGGCAAGAACGGGACCAAGAATATCTGCGAGTTCTTTCAGAAGTCGGGGAGGAATGTTGTCGGGTCCAGATGCTTTGTGTGGGTTTAGTTTCTTAAGGAGTTTGATTATTCCATTTGAAGTGACGTCAATGTGCGATAGGCGGGGGTACGGACTAGGACCAAGGTTGGGGATGGGCTCCCTGTCCTCGTCAACGTTGTTGAAGACTGATGAAAATTGGTCGTTGAGGAGGTTTGCCTTGTCCTTACTGCTTATGAAAGTTGCGCCAGTTGGTCCACGAAGGGGGGAGATGCCATTACTATCACAGCGCTTGCTTGAGATGTAGCTCCAGAATCTTTTGGGGTTAGATCGAAGATCAGGACAAATGATGTTGTTTATGTATGTCTCGTAGGCCTCCTTACAAGCTTTCTGCGTTTTCCTCTTCAGTGAGATGAATTTCTCCCACATCCGTGCCTTCCTCGGACCACAGTATGAGCGGGCCTTGTTGTAGGCTCTTTGTTTCTGTCTACTTAACCTCTTAACTTTCCTGTTGACCCAGGGTTGATTGTATCTTTGAGTGGTGAATTTTGATGGAACATGTTTGTCAAGTATTTCCTGTAATTCTGTTTTAATGGATGACCACATCTCATTTACCGATGAGGACGCGTCGTATTTGCTAAAGAATTCTTCAGCCATCCTTTCACCTCCTTTACGGACATCCTCCATGTTGGCCTTGTCCCACAGATAGATCTTGCGTTTGGCAGGTTTGCGTCTGCGTGGTATGATGTCGGTGTTGATACACACGATGTCATGGTCACCAATTCCAGGCATCGACTGACAATTGTTGATGAAGGCTGGTCTATTTGTCAGGAACAGGTCGAGAGTATGTTCCAGTCTAGTGGGAAAGGTGACAATCTGCTCAAGACCTGCTTCGACGATTGTAGTGAAGATGTCATTATTCACTGATTGCGTGTTGCGGTGGCCAGTGACCACATAGTCACTCCAGTCGATGTCTGGTAAATTGAAGTCTCCTCCAATCCATAAGACAGACTTTCTGTGTTGTTGAGCCACATTTCTTATGTTGGTGCAGAGACTCTCCATGTAGTCATTCCGAGAGCTTGGTGGTCGGTAGACTGCTCCAACAATGATGGACTCCTTCCGACTCCTGTTGGCTGTAATATTAAGCTCGATAAACAGTGCTTCACAGTCATCTGCAGTGTGAAGATGTTTTGCATCAAAACTCCTGGAGATAGCGACTGCTACACCTCCATAGCCATCTGATCGATCTCTTCTGAAAAGCTCATAATGCAGACCTTGTGGTAAGATCTCACTGCTCAGGATGTTCGAGTTCAGCCATGTTTCAGTAAGGATTATGATGTCGGGCTTTGCTGTTTCAATGATTATCCAAAATTCGGCCAGTTTATTCTTGATGCTTTGACAGTTAATTACTAACACACTAATGTTTTTCTGTTGAGCACTCATGGGCACCGTGTCTGGGGCATCTGGTAGCGGTGTTGAACAGGCCTGGGGATGACCAGGTACAGGACTCTCTCTACCGGAGTTCACCGAGTCTAAGATGCTGTCAGGTATTGAAGATTCAAAGAGACTTGAATGGAATTGAGGTAAACCGCATGAGCAACATATCCAGTCTGCGTTGAATTTTTCCAAGGCATTGAAGACCGCGGTACTGATATTGACACAATTCTTGTGGTACCATATACCACAGCTATTACAAGCAATAGCTGGCGCCTTCCAGGTGACAGACTTGATAGTTGATCTCTTTTGGCAGAAACGTCTTTGAAAAGTTGCCTTCATAATACTAGGTCCAAGTTGCTAAAAATAGAGGATATGGGCCATTGACAGGAAGAATTCCATTATGACGTCACTGACAACAGGTGTCGATGTCCGCGTAAATCCAGACACACACATGAGCGCAGGTGTTGATGCAGTGGGCGCAGAGATGATCCCCGCGTAGCGCATGCCCGTTGTCAAAGCAATTTACGCGAAAGAAGATGCAAATATTGAAGAAAAATCTCTCTAAAAACTGAAATTTTACGACGAATTCGACGTTTTAACACTTTTGATGATGACAGAAGAATTAAGATAACCGCATATTCATGTTGTACGCAATAAGTCCAGTAGACTGATATAAAAATTATAATGAAACTCGAACGATAACACCAAAATTAAGTCCAAATTAGCGGAGCTCGAACAAAACACGTCTTGTCAGCTTGACAGACAACCAAACAAAACTGTCTTGGTGGGAAAAGTGTGATCTTGACCCGATTAAAAGGTGCCGCATATCAAGAGTGGCACTGTGAGAAAGTACAGAAGTTCAGCTTTATGGTGATATAGATATCATTGAGGCTCAAAATAAAAAGTTTTGCACAATTTGCAAAAGAAAACAGAGGAAGAAAATTCAGTTTTGAGGCACACTTTCAGGCCAGAAATTTACTTATTTAACAAAATGTATACAAAATAAATGACCAATATAAAAGAGTAACTTTTAGTCTATCTGATGGTGCAATAATATTTCATTTAACTTGAGGTTAAAACAGGTAAATTGTTAGAGAAAGAAAATCTCACGAATCACGAGTTTTTGCAAGGAGGAGGATTCAGCCACGAGATGATTTGGATGAATCTGGGGCGGTATTCTGAAAACGTTCTTATCTTTTTCTTATCTGTTATTCTTATCTTTGTTCTTATCTTGCTCTCCACCCAATGCTGAGCGCGTAAATTTACAACTCGCGCATATAATACCAAAGCGCGCTAAAAGATAAGAACAGAATGTAGATAAGTGGTATTCTGAAAACGTTCTTATCTTTTTTCTTTCTTATCTTTCACGATATTTAAGATAATATTTAAGATAGCTAGAGGGTTATCACATCTCATGATGTCCGCGTTTTTTCTTGCTCAAAATCGATGGCCTCTAGTAGTAACAAGTACCCACAAGTATTTCTCCCACCATTTATTTCATTCACCCTTTATTTTGCCCGTCTCTTTTTGCTAACCCTTCTTTCTTTTCCATTTTTTATTCCTTTCTATCTGTCTTTCTTCCTTTCTATCTGTCTGTCTTTTGTCCTTTCTATCTGTCTGTCTTTCTTCCTTTCTATCTGTCTGTCTTTCTTCCTTTCTATCTGTCTGTCTTTCTTCCTTTCTATCTGTCTGTCTTTCTCCCTTTCTATCTGTCTGTCTTTCTTCCTTTCTATCTGTTTGTCTTTCTTTCTTCCTTTCTATCTGTCTGTCTTTCTTCCTATCTGTCTGTCTTTCTTCTTTTCTTTCATTCTTCATTTATATCTTTACTTTTGTTCTGTTTGAATCTTTTAATTTCTTTTTTTTTCTTTTGCTTTGTTTAATTTATACTTCATCTTTCTTCCTTTTTTATTTTCCCTTTTCGTTTTATCCTTTTTTTCTTTACTGAGTCTTTTTTCTGCTTTCCCCCGTTTCTCTTCCTTTTCTTTCTTTTTCTTTTTTTCTTTCTTTCTTCCTTCACTTGTTTGTAATCTTTATTTTTCTACCTTATTTTTCTTCCATTCTTTCGTTTTTATACATGCTTTTCCTTTTTTAATCATTCATTTCATTTTCCCCCTTTTTCTTCCTTCCCTTTAATAATTCTTAATTTTTCTTATTTTTTTATTTCTGCTTTCTGACACTTTTGTGTCTTTTTTTACTTTCTTTCTTTTTTTTCTTTATTTTGCTCATTTTTTTTCGTTCGTTCTTTACTCTTTTCTTTACTTTCTTTCTTCTCTCTGTCTTTCTTCTATTAACTTTTTCTTTATTCTTTCCAATAATTTTTGTTTTCGGTTTTTTTACCCCAACTTTTTATTTTTTCCTTTCGTTTTCTTTTTCTTTCTGTCTTTCTTTTTTTCTTTCTTTCTTTCCTTATTTCTTTTTTCTATGAATTTACCTTTCTTTCTTTATCTTTTTGTAGTCTTCATATTTGCGTCAAATTTCCTTTCATTTTTTTCCTCTCATCTTTATTTCTTTGTTTAATTTTCTTTTTTTTCTCTCTTCCTTCACTTTTTACATTTTTATTCCCTTTTTTCTCTTTTTATTTCTTTCTAACTTTCTTTCATTCGTTTTTTTTTTTTACTTTTTTTTCTTTTTCGGTTCCTTGTTAATTTATTTTATCTTATATTAGTTTGACCTTTTTCTATTTTTGTGTGTATTCCTTTTAGTTAATTTCTTTTTTTCTTCATTTTTGTTCCTTCACTTTATCATGGATAATTGTTCTATTTTTTTCTTCCTTTTCCTTCTTTTATTCATTCTATTTTCTTTCTTTTTTCTTTTTGAATTCTTTTTGCTTGCTTTCTTTCGTTTACTCTTTATTTTTTCATTATTTTCTGCTTTGTCCCTTTCATCTTTTTTTTCTGCTTCATTCTGACCCTTTTCTGTCTTCTTTCTTTCATACCTACTTACTTTCTTTCTTCATATTTTGTTCTTTATTCGTACCTGGTGGGTGTTTCATAAAGCTGCTCGTAAGTTAAGAGCGACTTTAAGAACGACTGGTGATCCCTTCTTGCTGTAAGTGGTATATTGAATTGGCGATGGTTTAGCACGTAAGAAAGGTTCACCAGTCGTTCTTAAAGTCGCTCTTATCTTACGAACAGCTTTATGAAACGGCCCCCTGCTTTATTTACATTTCTTACTTTTTTTTGCACGTGGACGTCTCGAAATAATAAAATCAGTCATTGCGTATAAAATGCCTAATTCGCGCAATGCGCCAGAAACGGTGAACGCGCAGCGCCCATGATATTCTCTTCACATAAGGAACGCTTCTATTGGTTAAACTGCCAATATAAAGCGCATTTTGATTGGTAAAATCTTAAAAATGGGCGTGTTGGAGATAAGAAGGGGGCAGTCCTTACAGAGATAAGAACGCGTTAAGAAGATTTTCAGAATACCGATTTGCAATGATTTTAGCGTCTTCTTATCTCACTGAGATAAGATAAAAGATAAGACCAAAGATAAGAACGTTTTCAGAATACCACCCCTGGCCTTTTTGCTCATTAGCATAGGGACCTGTGGTCTTAGTGCTACCCCCAAAAACATGTTGATTTGAATCAATAGAGAAAAATCCAACAAGCTTGAAACCGAAATTTTCATCAATATGAAAAAAGTAAAAAAAAAATAAGTTTTGCAAATGAGAAAGTTGACAGAACCACACAATCCTAAAACAAAGGTAATTAAACATTTCAAGGGAGGAATAAAACTTTGTTTCACATTAAATTGAGGTGAAAATTATGAAATTTAATATAATGATATAATGAAATACAAAAAAATAGTGAGTGGGTGACGTGATCGGTTCCCTCATTTGCATACCGACCAGGATGTGCTAGCCATTGTGTATTTAAACGAAACTTTATTATATATGTCGTTATTTTCTCTCTTTTTTTAACATCCGATTTTGATGACACTTTCGATTTTATTTCTGTTGGATTTTTCTCCTTTTTATTCCAGTTAGCTTTTTGTTGAGGTGGAGTTGTCCTTTAACATTGAACATCTCATTTCTTCCATTGGTTTTCAATGTTTTGTATTGGGTTTATTTCGATGGATAACTAGAACCCCATGGTTAACTGATTTCAAACTTGAAATAGTGTTTTTGGTATGGTGTTTCTGACTTCCGTCTTTCAAATGGAGGGCCGTGCGTGCGTTTCAGAACGAATTTATCTAAATTTATTTCATGTACCTTCTGTCTAATTAACAATCATTCCAATGAATCGGTTTCCATTAAGTCAAATATTGTTTATTTCATTCGATCTCAATGGATTTCAAAATGATGATTTGCACATTGCAAATTTGCAATGATCTTAAACTATTAAACTTTGGAAGAGGGGCAGGGGATTCAGAATGCAGAAATTCAAAGTTTCCTTTGTTTGTGATTATTTTTCTAAATCTTTTTTGAAGATGATGCCCCATATCCCAATGGTATCGTGGTGTTGCCATATAGCTGGTATGTCTACATCTCACGGACGGTCGTGTATGAAACTAATCGATATTTTAAACCAATAGGTATATAGAGCAACCTCGTACATTATAAGTTAGAGATTTCCATTTATTTCCAGTTGGTCTAATGCCAATCGTCTAATTACCAACTCGTCTACTATCATTTGGTCTATCATCAATTCGTCCACTATTCCACATGGTCTAATTGCCATTTCGTCCTCTCACCATTTCGTTTAATAACCATTTTCGTCTGATAGCCATTTAGTTCATAAACCATTTTGGTCTTAATTGGAAGAGTGTTAATTGGGCGAAATGAATGAAAAGAAATAGGTAGTAAACCAACTGGTTATTAGACGAAATCGTCATAGACGAACTGGTGATATTAAAGACGAAGTGATTATTGGACCAAATGGTAGTTAGACGAAATGTTGATGGATGGAATGACATTAGACTAAATGAAGGTAGACCATATGGTGAGTGGACGAGTTGGCAGTGGACGAATTGGCCGTTTACCGAGATTTTGATATCTACCTAATAGCGAGTTTTCTCTCAGAGACGCGGACTGAAACTTACAACACAGTAAATGCATTCAACTGCCGGTCAACTGCCCATCTATTTAAATCATTTCTGACCTCAGCATTGGAGAGAGTCCCTGATTATCCATGCATAGGCAAAACGTTTCATATTTTGTAACTGGAGGAAAAAAGAAATATGACCTGCTTAATTATTGTTAACAATTTAAAACTTTTCTGAAAATTTAAAACATTACTCGATTTATGTGTTTCCTTTGGCATGTTTTGTATGGCTGGGAAGCACTTTTGGATGACCCCTTCAAAATCTTCTTTTTCTTTACATATTTTCTGGAGAAAATGTGACCATAACTAGGAAATGATGAATATCAAATTCCAGGAAATATTCATTTGTAAATAATCATGACCTAACAAACTACGGCAGTTCATAATGTACATTATGTAACATATATTATTTAGAAGAAAACATTTACATTCCAACAGCGGATGTGGTTGACGGTAAACCATGTGGAGTTTTCGAAAAAAGGTGGATAGAGGATGAAGTGAAATTGATAGCGCCATGGTGTTATGTTGTATGCCGCCCACTTGTGGCGTAGGTTTTACAGTTTGCTGTTATTGTTAATCGGGGTATTCGCCCCTTCCGGCCGGCAGCTTGCGTTGCGTGAGTATGTTGAATAAATGCTTAAACATTATACCATTGTGACTGGTTGTCCATCTGTTAGATGTCTCTTAATAATGGCGTGGTGGCAGCTACGGAATTTCGTACTCACCATTGATTCATTTTGCGATGGACTTAATGCGTTTTCTTGCAGTCAGTCGGTCGATAATGCCAATGTCGTGATAGGTGGTTAATGTTTGCTCGCACTGCTGTAGTCCCATTTATAGCCCGTTTCGATGGCTTTTCCCCGTCCCTTTCCGAGGCGGAGGTCACAACCTCGTCTCCAGCATGCCCAAGATAAAGGGCGTTTCAATCAACAGTTATATTTTGATCATTCTTATATTGATGTTACTTATTGTAATCAAGAGTCAGAGTCAATTCAAATCAATGGAAGTGAGAGAAATGAATATGTGACTGAGAGTGATTTGAGTGTCAGTCTGGATGAGGATTTGTATGATGATTTTGATGATAGTTTAATGGGGTCTCCATATCAACCTCTTCCCCAGAAGGTAAGGGTAATGCATGCAACCATATCTAATCATTCCAGGTCAAGTAGATCTAGAGCTTGCAGCCCTGATATTTCTGATGTAGAGTTTGAGTCAATTCAAATCAACGGAAATGAGATACATGGTTATGTGACCGAGAGTGATTCAAGTATTGGTTATAATGATGATGATTTGTACGACGATTGTGATAATCCAATCGGGGATATATACCAACCTCACCCCCAGACAATAAGGGCAATGCACACTACCATATCTAGTTGTGTTAGTTCACATAGTCATAGATCTTCTAGTAGCGCGAATACTTTTTGCTCTAGTAAACCTGATTGTCATTGTGAAGGTGATGATAGAATTAGCCATATGTGTTGCCCCTTGTGCTTTTCTGCTCGTCGTTCTGATTTCCAACATCATATTAGCAATTGTCCGTTTCTGCCGGAGCATGAACAGAACATTATCACATGTGCTCGCCGGGTAATGTCGAAACGCTATTGTTCAGACCAATCACGTAGCTTGAGTACTTGTCATGATAGTCTTGATCATGATCTCATGTATTCTGAGTTTGTCTCTGACAGTGACTTATCGGATGATGACACTATTGAAGATTGTTACGATCTTGATAGTCCTTTAGGTTCAAGTGTAAACTTAACTGCTAGGGTTTCTTTGGAACCCCTGCCTGGTACTTTTGGTTGCTTCGAGGACCTACATGAGTTGAGCAGGTCACCACAGATTCAAGGAGAAGATTTCTGCAGTAATGCGAGTGGCTCATCAGGGTCAGATGATGTCCACAACAGGGTTTGTGATCTTTCGCCACAGTCTCCAGTGGCCAGAGTCTCTGAGTTACCTAGTAAGGCTACATCTCCACATGTTGATGTTTTTCATGGCTCAAAGTGTGTCCGAATATACCTTGTTAGTGGTTCTTCAATGAATCTAATCTGTTCCTCACTTGTCAGAAAGCTTGGAGGTGTTATAGACACATCTTGTTCCGTTACACAAAATCTGTCCTTTCCTGGTAACATTGTTGGGAACACATCACTCACTTTTACGAGAGAAGACCAGGTCTTTTTCTTTGAAGGCTTTGTTGTAGACTCCTCAGATGTAACAATACATGCTGGCATTCCGTTCATTGTACGTCACGATATCACTATCCGTCCTGCAAGACACTGTATCGTACTCGGTGATGGACCCTCGTATACCTATGGTCCCGAGCGTACCGCATGCACAGACCATAGGGACAAACTGTGTTCCACTTGTCTCCACTAAGTTAGACAGATCGCCTCCGGTGCCGCTCAGCGTCCGCGCAAATGTCTCATCTTGCTCATTTGACAGCGAAGGATCTGCACCAAGTCAATCCCTTGGTGCAGACAGCTTGTCCGTGGACCAGCCCATCCGACATCTTGACCCTGATGCTACATGTCAGCCCAGGCAGCTGGGACTAGCCTCTACTTCTAACCCACATGTATCCGGCACCATTCTTATTGATGTCAATGCCGATTGCAATAGTCCTGCTCATCTTGCTAACGAGCATTCACCAGACAGTTGCCAGCCTACCATAGACACTACTTACCAGCTCGCAGACAACTCGCCTAAACTCCACGTCGGTAGCTTTGCCACTCCCCTCCAAATTGGTGGGCCCTCCTCTCATCCCTACACCATCAAGGTTGAGGACCCTCCTGGTCGCCCTCCAGATTCTGCCAGTAGAGCTTTGTCCATCCCTCTCCGGCTGTCTGACCCACTTGCCCATCTTCCTTCGTCTGATGTTGGCCGGTGTCTTGATGAGAGTTATCCAGCTACCAGATTAGTTGTTGACAAAGAGAATTTCAGAGCTGATGTTGGGGCCTCAGTTTACACCCTTATCAGTGGCCCTGATGACGTCCCACATACAGTGCAGGTTGAGGATCCTCCTGGCCCCCTGCCAGGTGCTCCCGGTAGACGAAACAGAGTGTGTACTATCTCCCCAAGTGATCCTCCTGGCCCCCCGCCAGGTGCTCCCGGTGGATTTGATGCTTTTTCCATTAGGGACGTTTTTGACTTCGTTTCTGTCAGGTCTGGTACATCTTGTCATATACATTTCTTGGCGTCACCCATCTCTGAAAAGCTGCCTATCTCAACGCTTCGTCTGGACAACTTAACTAGCTTGTTCTTGGGACTCCATTCAGGCCGCCCACCGGACATTAACTTTATGCCTCTGAACTTGTGAGTCCTACCTTCACATATGGCCCTGACTGCTTCCCTTGACGACGTTGATAGTATGAGCTTATGAAGAACTGCATTACTGGCTTGACATTTTTATTGTAGATGTTGACATGAGATGGACATCGATTGCATTAACTTATTTTGCCTTGTGTTAGTTGATGTTTTATTATGTAATAATTTTATGCATTTTCATTATTAAAGTTTGTGCACATAATGCTTATGAGGCTAGGGAAGGTCAATTGTACGTTTGCCATTTATTTTTTCCCCTTCAGGTTGTGCGTTGATTTATTGCTGGATTGGTGAGTGTTGTGTATGGTCTGATTTTCATGTATATGGTGATTGCGTCCCTAGATCTGTCATTCAGTAAACTAGGCAAGGAGAGTGATATCAGGAATCATGCTTGTTATTTTTGTATGCTTTTTGTTTGTGTGCATCTTTGTTTGTGCATTTTGTTTTAGATGAGTGCACTTACAATCCTACATGCAGCAGATAACCATATCGAATACTTTATGTAGTTCATTTTGTTTTAATTATATTACTCTTTGCAGGATGAGATGTTATTTAATGTATTTTGTAATATCTCTTTGGAGCGTTAGTCTTTTTTTAATTTCATTTGTTGCTTTAGTTAGTGCCCTATACCGGATGTGTTGATTTGCCTTTTTTGTCATACTTTTCATTTACTTTTTGTGTGTTATATGTATAAATGAATCAAACTCAGTTGTGTCTTCACCCATGTGCTGTTTTTATTATCAGGTTGCTAAACGTATTTTGTTTTATATGTTGCAGGCTTGTACAGAACAGGGGATGGGCGTTATAAAATTCCTTGCTTTTACTGCTTTGTATGCATTTTTTATGATGCAGGCTGTACGGGGTAGGAGAGATGGATAGTGCCAAACTTAATCATTTGTTTTGATCTCGTTATATGCAATGTCCATGTATCAAATTTTATTTTTACATATAAATGGGGTGTAGTTTCTTGGTTGAAAAATTAGAACTGATGATTTTAGTTCTTTATGCAGTATGTGTATTAATATATTGTGTTTTGTTGATTTTACTTTCATTTATATAAATGTTTGTTCATTGTATGTTACTTCCCGTCACTTATTGTTTGCATTATTGCACATACAGCTAAAGCCCTACATTGATTTCTGCGTATATAGCAAGATTTTTTAATGTAGCATATTTTGTGCATATTGATTTATTTTGATGGTTTGATTGTATCGCTTTTTACATTATTTTGCTTAGGATGGCTATTAGTCATAGTGCTTAGGTGTATATGTGTAGTGTGATCACTACACTGTAGAATGCTGTATTATGTACGTGATGCTTATGCATATGTCCTTACACCCTCGGGGGTTTTTTTGTGTACAATGTTGGGTTTTTTTTAGTGGGAACAGAAAAGACAGACTGTGAGTTTGATATGGATACACAGGTATCTCAGATAGATGATTTTGTTGTTTGAGATAGGTGTTGTAGTTTAAGATTTTATGACTATTTTTTTCGTGATATATTTTCTATGTATTTGATTTTAGTGGTAACGCACTTTAATTAGCCTAGATCATATACATGTATTATGGGTTATTGTGAAGTACAGTTGTCACAAAGGTGCCTTCCCTTTTGAAAAACGTTTATTGAGCATATTTGTTGTTGACTAACATATTATTTACTGTCAGTTACAACTTCCGTAAACCAGTGTACTTACATGGTTTAGGGTAATAACGTAGCAGATTGGATTGTTTCGCACCCCTTTTTATAAACATGTATTGAATTAGTTTTTGTTGCTTAGAGTCTTCTTGTTATATGAAAAAGGAAGGAAGGAAGAAAAAGTGGTTGCGCCATGGTGTTATGTTGTATGCCGCCCACTTGTGGCGTAGGTTTTACAGTTTGCTGTTATTGTTTATCGGGGTATTCGCCCCTTCCGGCCGGCAGCTTGCGTTGCGTGAGTATGTTGAATAAATGCTTAAACATTATACCATTGTGACTGGTTGTCCATCTGTTAGATGTCTCTTAATAATGGCGTAGGAGGAAGTAGACAGTAATAGTCGAGTAATTTTTTGTTCAAATGGGCGTAGTCCTGATAAAGACAGTAAACCAGAAAAGGTTGAAGAAGAGGCTTGATTAGTTGATAGATGAGTACTCCTGCTCTGCACTCCATTCGCCGACTCAAGCTAGCATCTTCTCATTTATCCAATAAGCAACTACTCAATCCTCTATAACTGATAACTCTTTAAACTTTTCGGTTTTACAGCTATTTTCAGATTCCATATGTTGCTCGAGTAACTAGCGTTCACGCGCGTTAGTGATATCGGGTCCGGGGAGCGTTTCATGAAAGGACTTGTAGGACGTTTTATCCGACAGTTACTATGGTAACAATGCTTCTCAACTAATCAGAACACAGGAAAATTGTCAGATCTTACAACTTGTCGGACGAAAATATTGATGAAACACCACCCCGGTCTGAGCGTTTCTGGGCGACCGCGCGTTTGTTAGCGGACACAGCCAGCATGCAAATTTGCCATTCGGTTTTTAGTCTGAAATGTATTTCTTAATAGGCCCCCATTCCACAGAACGGAGACCATTGAAAGACCACTGATAACCTAAAATTAGTGACGTCTTACAGCGGTCTTCAAGATCAATGAAATTTGTCATCTCTGTGGAATGGCTCAGAAATACCCCTCAAAGAACTCTGAAAGACTGATGGATATTTCTTGACGTACTGTCTTAGACTAGTCCTCTCGAGATCTTTCAATGGTCTTTCAGAGATCTTTTATGCAATAAGTGGTCTTTCAGAATTCTTTCCATGGACTTTGCCTGGTCCTTCAATGGTCTTTCAATGATCTCTCATGAGTTTTTCAGTGATCTCCGCAAAAATCTTGAGAGACTGCCGAAAGATCAATGAAAGACTATGAAGACCATTGAAAGTTCATCGAAAGACCGCTGAAAGACTGCTGAAAGACCACTGAAATACAATTTTCCTGAAAGACCGTTGTAAGACTGTTTTGAACCGTTTCAACAAGTTTTAGAGCCCATGAAGACCACGAAGACCACTGAAAGATTGGTCAGGACTCGTGTAAGACCTCAAAGACCATTGTAGGTTCATTGAGAGACCTCTGAAAGATCAACCAAAATTCATGGTCTTTCAAAGGTATACCAGCGGTCTTGTTCTCTGTGGATTGGGGGTTTAAAAGGTTATACGTTATCACACTGTAATAAGATGGAAAAGGGGCTTATCAAAGGTATGTTTCACAGAGGGACATGTTCGTCAAAAGACGCAAGGCTTACTAAGATGTGTAATTGCCCCGTCAGGGGCGAATTTTTTTTTTTCTTTTTTGACAAAAGAAATAACAATTCTTAGGCAGAAAAGTGCCTTCATCGTTTACTTTTGTCCTTAAATAATATAATTTTTCTACTTTTAGGTGGACACATTGGGGGGGGGGCAAAATCTCGTTTTGCCCCCCAAAAATTTTCTTTGGGGGGGGGCAAGTGCCCCCCCCCCCTTCCGGCGCCCTTGTTACAAAGCTTTTTGATAATCAGATCAAATATAGCTTGATATATAAGTGAGCCTTCTCTTTTGTGTTTAGTTATGATATGAAAAAAATGTTTTTGTGTTCAAGTAGGATGGTCATTATGCAGTTAATTCATCATGCGCAGACATTACTGTCGTTTCACGAACACACGCTAAACTCTCAGCACAATTTTCAGCATTTCTGAAATTTGTTAAGCTAAGTAGTTGTAAGGGATTTAGACAATTATTTTATTTTGCCCTTGATAATAATAATAATAATAGGCATTTATATAGCGCCATCTATCAAGAATTATTCTATTCCGAGGTGGTTATTATTATTATTATTACCCTGGCCTTAGCTCGAGCTGCCTTTCAGCGCTCATGCATTCAAGGAATTAATCCTACCGGGTACCCATTCACCTCACCTGGATCGAGTTTAGCACAATGTGGATAAATTTATTGCTGAAGAAAATTACGCCATGGCCGGGATTCAAACACACGACCCTCTATTTCAAAGTCAGAAGACTTATCCACTGGACCACAGCGCTCCAACGCCCTTCACCCCCCCCCCCACAAAAAAGTTGTCTTTCACTGTCTTTGAAATCCGTAATTTTCTTCATTTTTATGAGACCTGAATTAAAATGATCAATTTGTCTTATCATGGGAATTTTATCAATCACAAAAATCCTTGGGGACTAAGTCTATGAATAAAAAATAACAACATCAAATGTACCTGATACTGTTTGTGCATGATGAACAAGAAACACAATCACGGTGAGTGCCGCAAAGAGATTCACGGATCCCATACTGAGGTCGCCCTTCTGAAATTTCTCAACCAGATGCAGTCTCCGATCTTGTGGAAAAAAGGGTAAAATAAAAAAAAATATCTGTAAATAGTTAAAAGCGATAGTATTGATAAATGATAATAATATTAATATGCAACAGTACCATGGTTACATTTGCTCTTCAGCGGCCGTACGGCAAGTCGAAAACATTTTTGTATGAGCTACATAGGAGTAGAGACTTACTCGACTCGCCGTAGAGCAACTGTGACCCATAGTATTACGGCTCAAGTACAAAATTGCACGGAAACTGGCTGGGGATAGGATATTTACTGTAATTGCTTCAAAATATTGGAATAAGTTACCTATTTTAATCAAACAATCACGATCTCTCTCTTTATTAAAAAGGGGGACTTTAGACATTTCCTTTTTAATGTCCAGAGTTTTAGGATTGCGATTTCAGTATTCTCTTTTATTCTTGTTATAAGTGCTTTGGGCCATTCTGGAAAAAGCACAGTACATAAATGATAATAATAATGATGATAATAATATGAATGATAATAATAATAATAGCAATAATAATAGTACAAATGTTTCTATGCGCGAAGCAATAAGGATATTTTTTCAGAGGTATCCCCTTTCTGACGAAGGTTTTACGTGAAAATATTTCATTTGATATCTCTCAAAAATTTACTATTACTTGACGTCAATTATCATGATTATAGAAAAATGTACTATTCCATTATTTACGTCACAGATCATGACGGCACTGGCCCTAATCCACGTACTGCCAACACAAATTCTCAATTTCATTTCTTCGTTCTGCATTTAAGATACTCAAGTTCAATAATACTTTCTGAAAGAGCTTCCTATTGCTCCCCCACCCAAAACTGAATTAAATTGGCCTAATTTTTCGCGCGTTCGCTCCACTCCCGCGCTCAATCTATTAAAAAAATTCTCGTGACAAAACAGGTGCGTAGCTAGGGGGCGGTTGGGCGGTCGTCCCCCCACACTCCCAAGAAGAAAAAAAGGGGGAGGAGAAAAAAAAACAAGCGAAAGGAATAGCTGAAATAAATAAAATTGAATAGCTTTGTTTTTTCCTTCTGTTTTGGTCAATAGAATAAAAACCTAAACAGGACAATTCCTCTCTTCATACAAAATTTTGCTTCCGCGCTCCGCGCAGGAAAAATACCGAAATTTCCATTCCCTTTTGTTTCCCACACCTTATTTTCTACTCCATTTTTCCCTTCCAGACTGTTGGAATCGCATATTCTTGCCAGAAATTATAAAGTATACATGGGTGTAAAGAGTATATGAAAAGTATTTTGTTTCTAATTGCATTGACACAAAATATTGGCTCTTCCGTTCGGAGCGGGTAAACATCACCGGTCACTTCCCGAGTCCCAAAATGCTATTTCTTCCGCATTTCAGCAAGTTATTTTATTTGCCCTAAAGGCGGTTTTCCACTAGGGTGCGGACAAGACCAGGAAGGGCTGCAGAAGCTACTTTTGTCATTTCGGCATGCTGTCCGCAACCAAATTCCGTAAAAGATTATGCAAATGATCTTGTCCTAGGACACAACCAGGACTGTCTGCGTATTGTCGTAGGACCCTCCCGGGACTGTCCTAGGACAAGATTATCTAAATAAATTTTTGGCGTTCGGTGCGGGCAGCATGCAGATCGTATTAGGACAGAACCGGAGACATTAAGGACAACGTCACGAGTGGTAAATTCAAGGACAAGGAAAATCGGACAACTTGCGAATACTCCATAAAAATTATCATCCATATATTTTTTTATGAATTTAGGGGTGTTATTTGGGTTGTCTTCGACTACAAAGACTATAAAGGATTTTCTTTTATTTCAAATTAAATTGCATACATTGGTGGACATCTCAGGGGGACAGGGGCGACGCGTCCCCTCACTTTTTGGAAGGGGGGGGGCATTTGATATCAAATGCCCACCCACCTCCCCAATATTTGGAACGAGCAAAAAAGAAAAAAAAATGGAAAGAGAGGGAAAAGAACCAGAAGGGAAAAGAAAAGAGAAAACGAAGAGGAATATAAGAGGAGAAAGACGAGTGAATTATATAAGATGAGGGGGGAGGGGATTTAATGTCACTATGTTAAATTTTCGCTCACGCTTTGTGCTCGCATTGCCTAATCTATGATAGACATACCTTGCTCAATAGACTTATACTGAGCTTCAAATATCAAATTTTTAAGTAAATATACAAAATATCTCTCGAACATTAAATTTTGAATTTGTTTGGTTTACAAATAGATTTTATAGTTTTCTGTAAAATTACTATATTTAATGGTCTAAATATGAACATTTTTCTCTCACGCTGCGCGCTAGCATTATTTGATTTGTCAAATAACTATTCTCTTCGTGAATTCCTTATTTTTTTTTTTAAATATCCCTTTTTAGGCTGGTCTGATTGTGAAAAGTATCACCTATAGCTGCGCGCTTGTATTTTGATTGGGGAGTTATGTATACCTGTATCAATTGTAACAAATTATTTTAAAGTCCTCTTTTATGACAGTTTATTAAAATTTTCGGCTCACATTTTGCGCTCGCATTATTTTTGTTAAAAATATATCAATCCATGTATCTAATTCATGATTACAAAATGTCCAGTTATCTGACCTTAATATCAATTTCGCGCCTTCATTTGATTAATAAGTAATGTAACAATATTTTCATGATTTCCTAATAATCATTGTCGGTTTTTTTTTCAGAATGGAATATCGACAAGTTTCATCTCTCGCTTACGAAGATAGTCATCATAGTCATATGAAGACGAAAAATGTCCCAGTCGCAACTCAAAATATTATGTAATGATCAAAATATAAACTTGAGCTTCGCATTCGCATCATTTATTAAGCGAGATCAATATCCAATTCGTAACTGCGCTTAATTTTTTTTTTAGATCTAATAATCAAATATCTTTAGCTCGCTGATCGCGCTCTTATCATTGATATTATAATAAAGAATGTAATTAGAATGTCCAGATTCTAGGTCTGGATCTAAACACACGCACGCATGTTTATTTAGATACGAATCTTGTGCCAGTTTCAGATCAGATTACCAAATATTATTATTAATGTAGGAATATTATCCAACTATCCAATTATCCATCCTTTTCCTGATTTACAAAACGTGAGATGTCGAATTTCGTTTCGGCTCGCGCTTCGCGTTCACATCAAGTGTATAGTCATACTCCTTTTCTGTTCATGCTTTTAGAAGGTGCTTAGAATAACCAGTATTTAGGTAGGAATGTAAAAAAAGAAATTCAGCTCGCGCTTCGCGCTCGCATTAATTGATAGTTGAAATATGTAGGATAAAGGAAAGTGTGTTAGCGGTGTAATGTAGTATTCACTTTTTGAAAGCAGATTTTGTGCATTTTTATACATAACAATAAATTATCTCGGATCTTGATTTTTTTCAACTAAGGTAACTTTAAAAAGACTGCATATGCTCATAGCAAAGTCGGGACTCTCTTTATAACATTACTTTCTTATAATTTTTTCTACAAATTTATACATAATCATATATTACAACAGAGGAAGAAAACAGGAAGTTTGGACGCAAATTGCATTCGACAGGCACGTGCGGATCAAGGGGTCAGGTGGTCTTGCTCCCCCTTTAAAAAAATTCAAACAGAAGAAAAATAAGTGAAATGGAAAGGGAAAATTAAAAATGGTATGGTAGAAAAGAAAAAGGGGGTGCCGTGCTGATGCGGCCCTCCTCTCCCTGCTGCTGGCTTACCCCTCCCAGTATTAAAGAGATATACAAACAGCACAAAAGAAATAGGAATACACGAAGGAGATGAATGAAATAAGGTGAGATAGAATCGAGGAAAAAAAATCGCGATAATGAACAGAAAATAATTGATCGAGATTATGAAAGTGTAAAATTAGAAATATCAGTTTTAATTTTAGATGAAAATGTAAATCCAGTGTCTAATCACCTTTGCCTCCTTTTGTACCAATTGAAATAGACTAAGTAAGAAAATGTAAATGGGCAATTCCAGGAGGCCGAATGCGATCGCTACGCCCTATTGACTGCGTAAAAATACGAAAAAATGGAGTAACCAAAGAAGAGGTGGAAAAAAGGAAGAAGAGTGAAGAAATTGACAGACCTACAGACGGGGAGAATATCTGCGTTTCAGCTAGTTCAATTTGTAAAAAATAATGGTCCATTTCACGCTTCTTGCTTTCAATAGTTTAATCATAAGAAGATTGTGCACGCTGTTCATTTTTTTACGAAAACTACTTAGGCCTTTTCTTTTTCGTCCTTGATGTTTGAAAGAAGTAAGTTCGCGCTTCGCGGTCATATTTTATGTTTATGAGAAACATGCTCTGTGCACGACTTTCTTCAGGAAGGCCTATTTTTTTGTAAAGAGTCGTGGTCTAGTGGTTCTGACTCCCGCCTTGTAAACGGAGAGTCGTGTGTTCGATTCTCACCGCGGTCTAAACCGTCCTTTGGCAAGACGTACTGCATACCTTGCCACTCTCCATCCAGGTGCTAAATGGGTACCCGGTTGGAAGCGAAAGTTATTGTATGCTTGAATTTGCCAGCGCCATTTTCAGACCGTGATGAATGCAAGGAATGCTTCCCAGGGTGTGGAAATTGTGCACTTTTCATGCGGGATTGAAATGAATCCTGGGGTAAATCGTTTGCCACTGCTGTAAATATTTTTGAGCCGTTCTGAGAAAAGCGATATTTATAAGCTTGCTACACTGTTAGAAAAAATAAAAGAAGTTCCTGCAGCAGAGTCTCGAGAACACCTGTAATCTTACCGAATTGCGTAATAATCATTCTGTAAATTCATAAAACAAGAATTTTTCTGCAATTTAACAGAACAGGTCTGTTTAAAAAGGGGAAAAGGGTGTTTTATTCAAGGAAATTTGTAAGATTCCATACATCAAATACCAATTTCCTGTAAGATTACGCAATTCGGTAAGATTACAGGTGTTCTCGAGACTCTGCTGCAGGAACTTCTTTTATTTTTTCTAACAGTGTACCATTTATTATTATTCCTTATTAATGACACCTCATTCATGATCAAACAAAGTGCTTGAAATGTGATAGGAATATAAACTTGAATTTCAGTTTGGAATCTACACCTGTATTATTAATTTTGTTGTGATATTTGTCCTATTTGTCCTATTTGTAAAGTCAAGCGCTGCCTATACGGTCCTTTCTTCAGTCAAGGACATTAAAATAATCTAGTTCATAATCAAACGTTGCATGAAACATCTTTTTATGTTCAGTACAGAATAAAATAATCTGCTCGCATCATTGCCAGTTTAACTACTGCAAGAAATATTTGAAAAGTCCACTTTTCAGATCAGTAGAAAATGCTTGAAATATTCCTCCTTCAAGTCTGTAACCCCCACCAAAAAAAAAATCAACTCGTGCTTTGCGCTCGCGTAATTATGTTTAAAAAACTGCTTGAAATACTAGGTTCTCAGGTTTGTTTAGTATATACTAATTAGGCCCCTTGACCCCGTACTTGTTTACTTTTGTAATTTTCTTGTCTTGTATTATCCCGTTGCCCCATCTAGTGCTTTTGCAAATGGTTTTTGCTACTTGTGTACTCGTTCCATACATATTAGCATTGGATCCACACATTCCTGAATCACTCCGCTTGCCTTCCTATTCCAGTCCGAACGTTACTGAAACAGTTCGCTTGCCTTCTTATTCCTGTCCGCACGTTCCTGCAACTGTCTGCTTGCCTTCTTATTCCAATCCGCATGTTCCTGATAAAACCCGCATGGCTTCTTCTTTCCTTCTTGAAGCTGACCTGATTGCGGATGGTTTCCGGAAGACGCGGAAGGGTTTAGGAAGGGCAGGACATCATCAGGACATCGTCAGGACAGGGTCCCGAAGGTGTCAGGAATTCAATATCCGCGTCCAAATTTTGGTCTCGACCAAAATTTGGATGCGGACAAATTTTGATTTCCCGAACACCAGGAAGGGTTTAGGACAGCGTGCGGACGCTCCTAGGAATGTCCGGACAGGTTGCGGAAGGGTCGCGGATTGTAATTATTACATTCCGCGCCTTGTCCTGACGCGGTCCTGGCCCTAGTGGAAAAGGGGTATAATGGGGAGGCATCAAATTCGTTCCGTGCTCTATGCAAAAGAATGTACGATATTAAACGTTATTCTATATCGCTGCACATCCATCTCCTGTCTTGTTTTGCGCCATTGATTTGAAACTTTGAATACCACTGATGACATGGATGAAGTTTCTTAATACCCCTTTTCCACTAGGGCAAGAACAGCGTCAGGACAAGGCGCGGAATGTAATAATTGTAATCCACGACCCTTCCTCAACCTGTCCGGACATTCCTGTGAGTATCCGCATGCTATCCTAAACCCTTCCTGGTGTTCGGGAAATCAAAATTTGTCCGCATCCAAATTTTGGTCGAGACCACGTTTTGTAAATCAGGAAAAGGATGGGTAATTCGACATCTTCCTATATTAATAATGTGAGCGCAATAATCTCAATAAACATGCATGCGCGTGTTTAGATTTAGACCTAGAATCTGGACATTCTAATTCAGTTTCATTATGCGAAATACCTTATCAATATAATTTTTATTTTACAAAAAGAGCAATTAGAGTAATTACAGATGGTCATTATCTTGCTAATTACATTTTTATTTATAATGCGAGTGCGAAGCGCGAGCTGAAAATCTTTGATATTCCGATCTGAAAAAAAAATGTGAGTTAAAGGGATATTTCGAGCACTGTGTAGGAAAATTCTGAAGTGGATAGGGTTCGCGTTTAATAAATGATGCGAGTGTGAAGCGTAAGCTGATATTTTTTATTATTACATGTACTTTGACTTGCGACCTAGACATTTTAAGGATATTTTGTCATCATATGGCTATGATAAATATTTCCCTATACCATGTATACGTCTTCCTAAGCGCGTGATCAAACTTGTCGATATTCCATTATGAAAACGGGACAATATGATTATTAGTAAATCATGAAAATAATACTATATTACTTATCAATCTGATAAGCTTAATGAGAGCGCGAAATCGATATAAAGGCCAGAAAACTGGATATTTTGTAATTATGAGCATGAAAGAGGGGTTTGAAATATGATACTATTCATAATCAGACAAGCCTGAAAGGGGATATTTTTCAAAACATTATGGAATACACTAAGAGAATAGTTACTTAACAAAACAAATAATGCCAGCGCGCAGCGCGAGTTGTATTTGTTGATATTTAGACCATAAAACTGTCATTTTTCAGAAAGCTTAACAAAAAATCAATTTGTACATCAAGCAAATAATGAAAGCTCGATGTCCGAGAAATGTTTTGTATATTTACTTCAAAACGTAATATTTTAAGTTCCATATGTAGTTATGTATCTTACAGATTAGGCGATGCAAGCACGAAGCGTGAGCGAAAATTTTATGTTGTGACATGAAAGATGTTTTCCCCTTAACCTGTTTTATTCACTCGTCTTTCTCCTCTTATTTTTCCTCTTTTTCTCTTCTCTTTTCCCTTCTTTTTCTTTTTTCCTCTTTTTTCTATTTTTCTTTTCTTTGCTCCCTCCAAAAAAGTGTGGGGGGCATTTGTTATTGTGCCCCCCTTTAAAAAAGGGAGGGGACGCGTCTCCTGCCCCCCTCCCTGGTATTTCAAACCATGGATGCACTTTGATTTGATAGAAAAAATATCATCAGTTACATAGTCTTTCTAGTCAAAAAATGTGTAAAAATGGCGTATTTTCATGACAGATTTCTTTATTCTCGCCTGCCCCCGCCAATTGGACTCAAAAGCAAAATCAGGGTTTCTTCAAAAAAAACCAACCCCCCAAATTGTACCCCTAAATTTATAAAAAAATATATGAACGATATTTCTTCTCGGAGTATTCGCAGGTTGCCCGAAAATCATCTTAATTGTCCTAGTCCATGAATTTACCACTCGTGACGTTGTCCTAAATGTGTCCGGTTCTGTCCTAATACGATCTACATGGTGTCCGCGCCAAACGGCGAAAAATCTATTCAGATAATCCTGTCCTAGGACAGTCCCAGGAATGTCCTAGGACAATATGCAGACTGTCGGTTCGTGTCCTATGACAAGACCATTTGCATAATCTTTTGCGGAATGACAAATGTTGCTTCCGCAACCCTTCCTGGTGGAAAACCGCCTTGATCAAACAAAATATGAGCGAAATTGCACATTTTTTTTGGAACTCGTTTTTCTACTTAATTGAGTTATATATACACTTAAAAATATCAAAATTAAAACAGGTTAAAGTTTCGGAGAAAAGTTTTAAATTCAGAGCTTCAACGCCACTCACGGGAAGGAATATGGACTATTTCCTTTTTGTATATATACCCGTCTTCTACTCTGTATAGCGACTTGATCGAGTTAACGAAATTAAATGTGGATACACTTTTTACATTCAAATCTGAGTGTGACCAAGGTAGGCATAATTGAATCATTTCTGTTCTTTTTTATAAAACGTTTTAAGCTTCCGCGCTTCGAGCGGTAAGAGGAATTTTTTCAAATTAATTAATCTTTTCCCATTTTTGGGTGTTCAAAATTTCTTTGGAAAACATTTTTTTTAAATCACAGCAAGTCAATATTCGAGTGGATAAGGGTACTAGAGACGCAAGAGACGCATTCTTTTGATTTGAATTAGATGAGCTATCAAAAACTTCGAACCCCATCCCTGCACCATCCCCATAGAGAGCGCGCTCTGAAAGTGTTGGCACGCTTCGCGTGCACTTACCGCCCCCTCCAAAATTAAATCCTGGCTACGCGGTTGTGACAAAAGCCTATATATATATAGGTTATCGCAAAGAATATATCCGCTGCATTATCGGAGTACTATTGAATACATGATACAAATGAATTTTTGACACGATTATAACTTTGATCCTAAACGAATCAAAACAATATTTAAATACACTCTCGTGAATATGGGAGAGGGTCGTAGTCCTGTTATCTCTGTGAAAGCGGGGAGAAATTGGTACCAAAAATATAAGCATGCCGTAAACTTCAAGCTAGGTGCAATATGAATTACTGATGACGATGATCGAATCAATTAAGGAAACCCCCATATCTTTACAATTTTACGAATAATATAGGAGACTTTCAATTACATTAATTTTAATGCAACACTAATAAATATTGATTAGTATAGACATTATTTTTTTTCTCAAAAGTTTGAATGTTACATCTTCTTGCAATATAATTATGATCTTACAGATTATTCAAAATCTTTCCTTTCTGCGATTTTTCCTTTTCATTTGCATCATTTTTCCCTTTCGACTTTTTTCAGAAGTTTACTCTATGGCCTGTGATGGATTCTAATCTTTTCATATATCCAGGCAGTCTAATTCCCGATAATCATGATTCGGTTTATATTTCATTTTCATTTCACCTCGATCTAGTGAATTGTGTTTTCATTTTTGCAAATTTTGACTAAGTGACCCCCTTTTATTTTGCTCTTTTAGATATAATAACTTTATATTTCTATTTCCCTTTTTATACATTTTTTTAAATCTTACCCTTATCACGTTCTGTAATGTATGATATTGATTTAAACGATTGTAGCAACTACATGTATCTCAATTAAGGCTCGCTAACTACGCTCGCTCGCCCCATTTCTCCCATAATTACACACCCTTTTGGACATCATTATTTCTTCCAACTACTGAAAATTTTTGCTCTAGCTTCGCTCGCTCGCATTAGGATATGGCAGTTTTTTATCAAAAAAAAATTGTGATAGGCTATTAATTGTCCAAGACTGATAGATTGTAGTATCACAGTACACGGTTATGCATTCATATATTATTTTATTTTTTATATGCTTAACAACTGCAATAATATTTATTTAGCAGCCTCCTCCATTTTCAACCTGATATGTAATAATTTTGAATATAATTTTTTGTAACATTTTTAAAATTGTCCTCACATTGGCTGTGGAATGCATGAAAGCGTGTGGCAGGAGTAAAATACACTCTGAAAAAATAATTGTTGACAAAATATTTTTTTTCCTCATATTCAAAATGGCCTCCATAGTCCATTGTATACTCTATTATGTAAAATATAAATAGGGAAAACCAATTTTCACAAAAATGAGCACTAAACCGCAAAAACTATGTACGAACGAAGTATAAATATATGCAAATCATCATTACTAACGAGATATATCATTTATTATGTCATAAATGGGAACATTTCTGTATTTTGATATCTAAAATGGCAGCCACTGGCCCAAACAGTATTGCGTACAATGGCAATGGGGGCCGAACAAAATCACAAGAGTGAATTTTCACAGAAATGCATATTATTAAGATTAAACGAGTGGAATATTGACTAAAAACATAATTGTTAACGAAATGTATTATTAATATGTCATGTATGTGATGAATGTTGTATTTTGATATTAAAAATGGCTGCCAAAGGCCCTAAAATGATTATCCACAATGAGAAAGTGGGGCAAAGAAATCACAAGAGTAATCACTAAAATGCATATATATGTGATAAATTAATGAGATACTGTTTAAAAACATATTTTCTAACGAAATATATCATTCAGGTTTAAAGTGTGTGTTAAATACTGTATTTTTACTTTCAAAATGGCCGCCAGAGACATTAACAGTATTATGCACAATGCAAAGTGGGAAACCAATATTCACAGGAGTGAGCACCATAAATGCAGGTATTAGTGATCTATGAGCAGATGAGTAAAATATTGTCTGAAAGCATAATTTCTATTAAGCAGTTAAGAGATATCATTTATTCTGCCAGTTAGGTGATAAATACTGTTATTGGAAAGTCAAAATGGCCGCTACAGGCCCTTACGATATTATGCACAATGTGAATGGGAACAAATTATTTCAGCAGAATTTGGCTTTGCTTGGCCAGATGGTGCCAGGTAAAAATGGCAAAGATAGTAATGGCAGAGGTAAAAATGGCAGAGGTAAGAACAGCAGATATAAAAAGAGCAGAGGCATAAATGACAAGAGGTAAAAATGGAAGACGTGACAATAGCAGAGGTAAAAGTGGCCGAGGTACACTATTAGAAAAAAAGTAGATTCTACAGAAGAAAAATAAAAAGGGTACATAAGGGTACAGAAGAAAAATAAAAAGGGTAAATAAGGGTACATGCACAAAATACCAATTTTCTGTAAGTTTATTTACAAATGCATGCATGTAGGATTACACAGTGCAGTAAGATTACAGGTGTTCTCCAGACTCTGTTGCAGGATTTTTTTTTATTTTAAAGTATAAATTTTCTAACAGTGTAAAAAATGGGGGAGTTGAAAATGGCAAAGGTAAAGATGGCATAAGCAAAAATGAAAGAGATATGGGGTGCTGGTTTGTTAAAAGCCGAGAAGAAAAAAGTTTTCACTCTAAAATCAAAGGGGATTTGGTTAAGGGGGAAAATGACTTAAAAAATTATTTCAACTAAGTGAAGTTCTTTTGACTCAGAAAAAGAATTACAACAAAAACAATAACAATTAGATAATAAACAATTTTTTGTATAGCATACCAAGCTAATTACCAAGAGGGTGCTGCTTATGGTGTACAAAATACCCAACAGCACTTCCGCTTCCAATTAAGGGTTATGACATCAAGCCGTCTATATCATATTGGATGCAATGGTAAAGAAGGTTCAGGGTCTTCTTTTATGCAAAGAATCTGAACCAGACGGTCCCCCTCGATCGACCCCAAATTGGTTTACCAGTCAAGATTATTGATTTTCATAATCAGTTACATATTCAGTGCCAAGCCTGGGAACGCATGCTTATTGTCATTCAAATATTTAAAAAGAATAGTACATACGACATTACAAATAAGGACATAATATTCAACCACAATCATTCGTGACAATTTCAAGGTCTAAGCTTTTCACGCTATGTTCTTTTCCCACCCCTAACCCTCTCTGTCTCTCCACCTCTTTTATGTCTACTCTTCCTCCTTTTTGTACCGGTAAACCTGGCAAAACTTCAAATATAAAAAAAACAGCTAGACAAAAAGTAATGTTATAAAATGATGAATGAGAATAGTGCAGTTTCATTTTGCTCCTGATGAATTGAATGAAAAAATATTTGTCGTTTGATTTCTTTTTAAAAAGCCTTCACGGTACACCTCCAACGAATTCGTAAATAGCATTGTTAGGCCGATAAAGACATAATGGTATGATGAAATGCCTAACCGTGACTTGCACTTCTAATTTAATCTATGTACATGCGGGGGCTTTTTGACAATTAATTGCATCGGGGTTTGAGGATGGCCATATTTTACCTAGAGCTGTTATTATTACCTCTCCCATTATGACCTCTGCCATTATTACCTGTGCAATTTTTACCTCTGCCACTTTTACCTCTGCCATTATTACCTCTGCCATTTTTACCTCAGCCATTATTGCCCCTGCCAATTTTACCTATGGTGATGTATGAGTAAAATATCGTCTGAAAACATGATTTATAACAAAATATATCATATGTTATGTAATTTAGGTGATAAATACTGTATTTCAACATTCAAAATGGCGACCAGTGGCATAAAGAGTATTATGTACAGGGGCAATGGCAGGGGCAAAAAAAGTGACAAGAGTGAGCACTAAAATGCATATCATTAAGATAAACTAGTGGAATACTGACTAAAAACATCATTGTTAATATGCCATTTATGTGATAAATGCTGTATTTTGACATTCAAAATGGCCGCCATAATCCCTATATTTATTATGTACAATGCGAGTGGAGAAACTAATTTTCACAAGAGTGAGAATCATAAAATGCATATGACTGTGATATACGAGTAGAAATATTGTTTTAAACATGATTTCTAACTAAATACATCACATATTGGTTGTGGAGGTAATAAATGTTGTACTTTGAAATCCAAAATGGCTGCCATAGGTCCTAAAAGTATTATGTACATTGTAACATTGGACATATAATTTTGACATTTGTTAGACTCTATTATTGCCTATAATTGTGAATTCTGATGCAAGGGGAAATGTTGTCTAAAACCATGGTTTCTAACAAGATATATCATAATGTCGTGTATTTAAGGTGATAAACACTGCATTTTTAAATTGAAAATGGCCACCATAGGCCCTTATCGTATAATATACAATTTGAGTGTAGACAAATAATGTTCACAAAAAGGGCATATGGCAGCCATTTTGAATGTTGAATTACACTATTTATCACCTAAATTACATAAGAGATGATATATTTTGTTATAAATCGTGTTTTCAGACGATATTTCACTCATACATGTACATCACCATTTGGCCAAGCAAAGCCAAGTTCTGTTGAAATAATTTGTTCCCATTCACATTGTGCATAATATCATAAGGGCCTGTAGCGGCCATTTTGACTTTCCAATAACAGTATTCATCACCTAACTGGCAGAATAAATGATATCTCTTAATATAAATTATGCTTTCGGACAATATTCTACTCATAGATCACTAATACTTGCATTTATGGTGCTCATATTGGTTTCCCAATTTGCATTGTGCATAATACTGTTAATGTCTATGGCGGCCATTTTGAAAGTAAAACTACAGTATTTAACACAAACTTTAAACCTGAATGATATATTTCGTTAGAAAATATGTTTTTAAACAGTATCCCATTAATTTATCACATATATATGCATTTTAGTGATCACTCTTGTGATTTCTTTGCCCCTCTTTCTCATTGTGTGCATAATACTTTTAGGGCCTTTGGCAGCCATTTTGAAAAATCAAAATACAACATTCATCACATACATGGCATATTAATGATATATTTCGTTAACAGTTATGTTTTTAGTCAGTATTCCACTCGTGTAATCTTAATAATATGCATTTTAGTGATCACTCTTGTGAATTTTTTGGCCACCATTGCCATTGTACGCAACACTGTTTGGGCCAGTGGTGGCCATTTTAGATATCAAAATACAGAAATCTTCCCATTTATGATATAATGAATGATATATCTCGTTAGTAATAATGATTTGCATATATCATACTTCATACATCGCGATTTTTTGCAGTTTAGTGCTCGCTTTTGCGAAATCTAGTTTTCCCTCTTTATATTGTACATAATAGAGTATACAATGGACTTTGGCGGCCATTTTGAATATGAGGAAAATAAATATTTTGTCAAAAATTAATTTTTCAGAGAGTATCTCACTCCTGCCACACAATTTCATGCATTTCGTAGCAAATGTACGGACAATTTTAGGATTTTTATGGTAATTTGCATATTTTGGCGGCCATATTGGATTTTGCCAATTTGCGGAAAATGCTCAAGTTTGCACGAGTGGCATCATTCAGATTCGCAATCAGCACCCTCGAATTGACAAGAAACCATTAAAAAATATTGTATATATAAAAAACAAGGTTACGCCTCTTCTATCCTGGACAAATATACGGGATGTCTTTGGGCACCATTCTCCCTTCCAACTACTGAAGATTTCGCTTGTTTTGCTCGCTCACACGGTGATGTTATTTGTAATTCAGTAATTTATACAACCAAAAAAGGCATTGCAATAAAGTCATAGAAATAAAATCATTTAAGGGAAAGTTTGTAATATTATGTACGCAGCTATATATTCCCTGTGTTGCGGATGTCCCGCATTTTTATAAAATACATTTTCATGTCAATATATTGCTATCATCACCCCCCCCCCCCCGCTCGGACCGAATTGACGTCACTGGGTCTTCGACCAAAAGGCTATAGACGAATTGACTTTAAAAGTGGTACTGATAAGATGAAGCGCATGCTTATTGGACCAACTGATATTAGACCGACTGGTGTTAGACCAATTGTCTATTAGAGCAGCTGACTGTAGACCAAAGTGACTAAAAAGACGATGAGGGTCCTCTAACACAAATGTTAGCGATTAATCGTACGCTTGATTTTCATGATTGATTGTACATTGTAATCAATCGTAGAAAAATGTATCTACGATCATTGCTATACTTTGTGTTACGGGCCTTAAATGCGTATTTTAAAGGTAAAGTCCCAACGCACCTTTTCGGTTAATCCGGTGGTAGGAGGGTTGGGATGGAGGTGCTTTGCACGAATTGTGTGGGGTTGCATTCAACCCGACACAATCCGTCGCTTCCAACGCACCCTTTCGACAAAACCAGGGGAAGGCTTTGGACGAAGGGTGTGGTCTCCCCTTAACGCGACGCCATCTCACGAGACGCGACGTCACCCACCCTATCGGTACAATTCCTCAAATCTTACTACGTCCTATTTCAAAATCGGGACAAAGACCAGTCGTAAGGTATATGCAGTGGCCTTATACCCGTGATGATGTCTTTCAAGAAAAGGAAATAGGTCTTGTCAAGCACATGTTCAAAAAAATGTTCGAAATAAATCAACATACAGACTGTTACCATGGTTACAGTGTAATTGAATCCTTTCATTTTTTGTAATTGTATCATTTCGTAATATCTTCGACAGGGGCGACGCGTCCCCTCACTTTTTGGAAAGGGGGGGGGGGCATTTGATATCAAATGCCCTTCCCCCTTTCCAAAAACCTTTTGGAACGAGCAAAAATGAAAAAGTGGAAAGAGAGTGACAAGAACAAGAAGGGAAAAGAGAAGAGAAAATAAAGAGGAAAAACGAGGAGAAAGACGAGTGAATTAAATTATATGAGGGGGTGATTTTCATGTCACTATGTTAAATTTTCGCTCATGCTTTGTGCTCGCATTGCCCAATCTATGATAGACATACCTTGCTCAATAGACTTATACTGAGCTTCAAATATCAAATTTTTAAGTAAATATACAAAACATCTCTCGAACATTAAATTTTGAATTTGTTTAGTTTACAAATAGATTTTATAGTTTTCTGTAAAATAACTATATTTAATGGTCTAAATATGAACATTTTTCTCTCACGCTGCGCGCTAGCATTATTTGATTTGTCAAATAACTATTCTCTTCGTGAATTCCTTATTTTTTTTAAAAATATCCCTTTTTAGGCTGGTCTGATTGTGAAAAGTATCACCTATAGCTGCGCGCTTGTATTTTGATTGGGGAGTTATGTATACCTGTATCAATTGTAACAAATTATTTTGAATTCCTCTTTCATAACAGTTTATCAAAATTTTCGGCACGCAATTTGCGCTCGCATTATTTTTTGTTAAAATATATTGACCCATGCTTCCTATTCATGATTAATTTCATCAATCATCATCAAATTCGCGCCCTCATTGGGCTTATTAGATTAATAAGTAAGATAATAATATTTTCATTATATCTTTATAATCATTGTCCGTTTTTTAGCTCGCTCATCGCGCTCTTATTATTAATATTATCATAAAGAATGTTATTAGAAGGCCAGATTCTAGGTCTGAGCACACGCACGCATGTTTATTTAGATACGAATCTTGTGCCAGTTTCAGATCAGATATTCTCAAATTATTAATGTAGGAATATTAGCCATTTATCCAATTATCCATCCCTTTCCTGATTTACAAAATGTAAGATGTCGAATTTCGTTTTGACTCGCGCTTCGCGCTCAAATCAAGTGTATAGTCATACCCCTATCCTGTTCATGCTTTTAAAAGGTGCTTAGAATACCCAGTATTTAGGTCGGAATGTAAAAAATATTCAGCTCGCGGTTCGCGCTCGCATTTTTTGATTGTTAAAATGTGTAGGCTAAAGGAAAGTGTGTTTGTCGGTGTAATATAGTATTTTCTTTTTAAAGCAGATTTTGTGCATTTTTATACATAGCAATAAACTATCTCGGATCTTGATTTTTTTTCAACTAAGGTAACTTTAAAAAGACTGCATATGTTCATAGAAAAGTCGGGGCTCTCTTTATAACGTTACTTTCTTAGAATTTTCAAGAGATCAATACATATATTACAAAAGAGGAAGAAAACAGGAAGTTATGATGCAAATTGCATTCGACAGGCACATGTGGATCAATGGGCGAGGTGGTCTTACTCCCCCTTTAAAAAGTACAAACAAAAGAAAAATAAGTGAAATGGAAAGGGAAACTTAAAAAATGATATGGTGGAAAAGAAAAAGGGGGATGCCGTGCTGATACGGCCCTCCTCCCCATGCTTCTGGCTTACCCCTCCCAGTAGAGAGATATACAAACAGCCCAAAAGAAATAGGAATAAACAAAGGAGATGAATGAAATGAGGTGAAATAGAATCAAGTAGGGGGAAAAATCGCGATAATGATCAGAAAATAATTGACCGAGATTATGAATATGTAAGATTAGAAATATCAGTATTTTTTTTAAAAAATGTGAATCCAGTGTCTAATCGCCTTTGTCTCCTCTTGTACAAATTGAAATAGACTAAGAAAGAAAATGTAAATGGGTAATTTCAGGAAGCCGAATGCGATTGCTACGCCCTATTCTCTGCGTTAAAAAAGGACAAATGGAATAACCAAAAAAGAGGGGGAAAAGCAAGAAGAGTGAAGAAATTGACAGACCTGCAGACGGGAAGAATATCAGCGTTTCATCTACGTCAGTTTGTAAAAATTAATGGTTCATTCTTTCAATAGTTTAATTATAAAAAGATTGTGCACGCTGTTTATTTTTTTACGAAAAAAACTTAGGTCTTTTTGTCTTTTCTTTTTCGTCCTTGATGTTTAAAAGAAGTTCGCGCTTCGCGCTCATATTCTATGTGTATGAGAAACATGTTTTTTTTTTAAATAGTCGTGGTGTAGTGGTTCTGACTCCTGCCTTGTAAACGGAGAGTCATGTGTTCGATTCCCACCGCGGTCTATAAACCGTCCTTTGGCAAGACGTATTGCACAGCTTGCCACTCTCCACCCAGGTGCTAAATGGGTACCCGGTTGGATGCGAAAGTTATTGTATGCTTGAATTTGCCAGTGCCATTTTGAGGCTGCGATGAATGCAATGAATGCTTCCCAGGGTGTGGAAATTGTGCACTTTTCATGCGGGATTGAAATGAATCCTGGGGGAAAACGTTTTGAGCCGTTCTGAGAAAAGCGATATTTATAAACTTGCTATAATTTATTATTAATGATATCTCATTCATGATCAAAGTACTTAAAATGTAATAGGAATATAAACTTGAATTTCAGTTTGAAATCTATACCTGTATTATTAATTTTGTTATGATATTTGTCCTATTCGTAAAGTCAAGCGCTGCCTACACGGTCCTTTTTTTCAGTCGAGTACATTAAAATAATCTAATTCATAATCATACGTTGCATGAAACATCTTTTTATGTTCAGTACAGAACAAAAAAATCTGCTCGCATCATTTCCAGCTTAACTATTGCAATAACTATTCGAAAAGTCCAGGATCAGTAGAAAATGCTTGAAATATTCCTCCTTCAAGTCTGTAACCCGCCCCCCCAAAAAAAAAAATCAACTCGTACTTCGTGTTCGCGTAATATGTTTAAAACACTGCTTGAAATATTAAGTGTACTCGCTCCATACATAATTAGCATTGGATCCACACATTCCTGAATCACTCCTCTTGCCTTCCTATCCCAGTCCGAACGTTCCTGAAACAGTCCGCTTGCCTTCTTATTCCTGTCCGCACGTTCCTGAAACTGTCCGTTTGCCTTCTCATTCCAATCCGCACGTTCCTGAACCATTCCGCATGGCTTCTTCTTTCCTTCTTGAAGCTGACCTGATTGCGGATGGTTTCCGGAAGACGCGGAAGGGTTTAGGAAGGGCAGGACATCATCAGGACATCGTCAGGACAGGGTCCCGAAGGTGTCAGGAATTCAATATCCGCGTCCAAATTTTGGTCTCGACCAAAGTTTGGATGCGGACAAATTTTGATTTCCCGAACACCAGTAAGGGTTTAGGACAGCGTGCGGACATTCCCAGAAATGTCCGGACAGGTTGCGGAAGGGTCGCGGATTGCAATTATTACATTCCGCGCCTTGTCCTGACGCTGTCCTGGCCCTAGTGGAAAAGGGGTATTAAGCAACATCAATAAGTGTAAAACCAATATCGGTTTGATTCTTAACTGGTATTGTTTCAACACCTCTCTGGCGTTGACCGATATAGATACCAGGCTGATATTAGATTAACACCGGCGTTTTCGCAGTGTAGAGTGGTCACTTACTCAATTTTCTGCCCAGGAAAACAGCCCAATACTTATAATGTTCCTTTCTCGAATTCCGCTTTCTTTTACTAGTTTGATACTGTCTTGTTACTCTTTTCACTGTAAGTAAATATCGTGTGCTTTATCAAAATTAAGATATGGATTGTCAATAAATCCTTTTTAATATTCGATGTTTGTATTCCCTACATCAGGGCACAACCATTCCAGTTATTTTTCTGTACGTTTTCGTCAAACAAAATCCCATACTCTCGAGAGAGATTGAGATCTTACTTTCTAACAAACAAGGGAGTAATACTCTTGCCACGTGCGAGAGAACGGCATCAGTAATGCCGTCTCCAGCACAGTTAGACATTGAATCCTGGATGTCTCTACCCCAAAGATGAATGTTTATGCCAACTTTCATGGGCACTGGCTAAAAAACTGGGGGAAGTAGATTGACCTAAATGTTTTTCCCCGGATTTATGGTCATAGTGTGTGGCTATTATGGCAAGACAATTTCTAACAAATGCGAAAATGTGTCTTGTAAATCTTTAAATCAAACCTATATTACATGCCGAATGTAATGGACATAGGTCATAAAATGGAGTAGAAATGTGCGGTTTCCATATCAAGCCCATCTTTACCTATACCAAGGCGTCAACCAAATTTTATGAGAATTAGTTGAAAATTTATGAAGTAGTTCGAACCGCAATTTTTTACCTACGTTTTGGCATCTGCAATGTTATTACCATGGTAATACGATCTTTGTAACACACCAAAAATGTTTGTTGCACATTTTATTTCAAGATCTATGAGTGTGCCAAATTTCATGAGAATTGGTAAAAAAACTGACGAAGTAGTTCGAGCCGCAAAATCTTTACCTATTTTTGCCATGCCGTTATTACTGCAGCATAATTTCAAACACATATCAAAAATGGGTCTTGCAAATGTTTACCCCAAGGCCAGTATTTCAAATTTCATGATAATTGGTTTAAACATTAGGACAAGTCGTTCGACCCACAAGGTTTGAAACAGAACGACCCACCGCCCGACCGTAGGCCTACAAAGATTCATATATACCTCCTATAAATTTCCTGTGGCCGGGGAAAAAAGTTACATTTTGTGAAAATTGAAATATAATATTCCCAATAATAACAATTTTTCTTATATGCATTTTTTCTTAAATTTAGCTGGGAAGCACGGATTACTGTTACTATAGTAACTCCTACAGTAAGAGAACTTTGGGTAATTCTAACTGTTACGTAACAAGGCATAGGTCACCATGGCAACCAGTAAACAACTGTCTTTATGGACCAATAAATGTAACTGAATCTGAAGTACCTTACAAACTTAACCATGCTGCCCTTTTATCAGTAGTATAAAATTAAAACAAAGGACCTTTCACTTCTGATACATAAGTATTCAGAAGCTATTCCAACAACCCTATTTGAAATGTTTGAGTAGTGATGAAAATATACTCACCAATAATTTGTTAAAGTATTACCAATATAGTTTTCCAACTTAGAAACTTGCTATGCGTTGTTACCCCAGTGAACGGCTCAAAAGATCTGACACGGATCGCTCCTCAAGCCCCAGCCAAACACTTGCGGAACTTTGTGGTTGTGCGGACCAATAGGAAACGTCTAAAGGTCCTATTTGAACAAAAGGTTTCCATAGAAGAGCAAGCAATGCGTGTCTGACGTGATAGGTTAGAACAGCTCCAGGAGTACACATATATCAATATAATATCAGTAAACAGTGCGCTAAATGTATACTTTTGGAAAATATCTTTTATGATGTGTTTCAAAATATGAAAGAGATTCTTTTACATTCATGTACAACGTAAATTACTGTTCTAAGTGTTCAGCTCGTCATTCATCAACAAGTTGTTTAAACTATTTTAACTCTTAACTCCGAATTAAAAAAAAAGCAATGTTAACTTTGATTTAATGTAAATATTATAGTTCTGTTATTTTTCTAATTTAATTCAAACTTAATGTAAAAACTCTGCTTGTACGTGATTTAAGTTTTTAAATTTTAACTTAATGTAATTTTGCTTGAGTAAATATTTGTAGTTAAGTATTTAGTTGTACGGTTTTTGTGTAAATTGTTATTTATATGTTCTCGTCTTTTTTATTGTGCAGGGCCCCTTGGTAGAGCAGTTTTGTAACTGAATGGGCTACCCTGCTGAAATAAAACGAAAAAAAAACCTATAAAGAATATGCTTAGACATTTCAAAAAATTGTTTCAACTTTTTAATTAACTTGTTTGACATTTTAGGAGTAAAGGCCACTGCACACTTATCGACTGATGGTCCACGATTTTGGAAACAAATCGCATTTCGCTCATCTACTGAAAACATGAATGAAAATGATCTTTTAATTTGACGGCCAAATTAACGGAAAGTATAACATTCTTTTAAGATAGCAAACCTTTATTTTGGAGTAAAGCTCAAATTAGTTACGATAGCTATGACGTCATCACGACTAGATAATAAAATTTCGCTTTTATTCTAATAAGGATCATAGCCTAGTCAAAGATTTGCCTATTCGTACGATCATTTAAAACATTACACAGAAAGATATTCCATGTTTCAATATTAGCATCGAATTATACTACGTTTTATTCAAAAATCGGATCGCAGACCAATCGTAAGGTGCATGGTCCGGTGGCCTTCAGAGTGCTCGATTTAAACAACGTGCCTAAAATTTTAAACAGCGGTTTTGAGGTGAATGTCTTAACGTTCTACTTTGCCAGTCCCCATAGTAGGCCTATATTATGTTACTGTATGATTATGTACCACATTTATTTGGATTTGTATATTTTGTTGGTGCGGATATATAAAAAGATAAAGTCATTAGACAATGATATGAAGTCACGTGTAAAGCAAAAACCTAAGATCTTTTTTTTTACTAAAGTCATTGTACGACGTTCATGCTGAGTGCTATTTGTTAAAACAGAGACCTTTTTCATGGTTCACTCCCTGATTTATCCCCTTTCTTTTTGATATGTTTGAAACCGTAGACAAAGAAATTACCCTTCTAGTGGCCACTTAAAGGGATGGTCCGGGCTGACCATGTTGATATCTTAGTATATAGAGTAGAATTTACTGAGCAAAATGCCGAAAATTTCATCAAAATCGGATTACAAATAATAAAGTTATTGTAGTTTAAAGTTTAGCAATATTTTGAGAAAACATTTGTCATAAATATTCATTAGGTTGGCTGATGATGTCACATCTCCACTTTCCGTTTTCTTATGTTATTACATAAAATCGTATTTTTTCATTATTTCATACTTGTGTGAATTATTAGTCTCCCTTATAATGAAATAAGTTGCAGGAATAAATATCTAATGCACTAAATCAGTTGTCAATCCAATTTCTCTAGTTCTTGGAAGAAAATTTTTGAATAAACCTAATTTCATATAATAAAATACAAAAGAACAAGTGGAGATGTGACATCATCATCCCACCTAATAAATATTTATGATGACTGTTTTCACAAAATATTGCTAAACTTTAAACTTCAATAACTTTATTATTTGTAATCTGATTTTGATGAGATTTTTCAACATTTTGCTCAGTGAATTCTACTCTACACACTCTTAAAAATAATTGCCCAAAGTAAACAATATGTTGGTGAATATTTGACCAATCTTTCTGTAAATCAATTCCTCCTGTTATTTGATCCATATCATTAAGTTTGAAAGTTTGTACATTACTATTTTCACTCCTCAGGGAGTGGAAATTGTGCACTTTTCGTGCGGGATTGAAATGAATCCAATGACCGGGGTAATAATATGCTGTAAAGCGCTTTTAGCCGTTCTGGGAAAAGTGCTATATGAAATTGGTTATTATTATTTTTTTTTATTACTATTATTATTATCATAATTATTATCATTATTATTATTGTCATTATTGTTACTATTATCATTATTATTATTATTGTTATTATTATCATTATTATTATTATAAAATGTAACACAATAACCTATATCCTTATGAATTTTTATGATTGTACATAGCGCATGAGCGTCATGCTGCACACAAAATCCTGTAACAGAGTATCGAGAACACCTGTAATCTGCTGCACTGTGCAATCTTACCTGTATTTGACAGGTGTAAAGTTATACAAAATTTGTATTTGGTGTATGCAACTTTACACATTTATTGTAACAGAACTGTTTCCCATAAAAAAACAGACCTGTTTTGTAGAATTGTAGAAAAATTGTTTTAAGACATCTTTCCTGTCATAACAATTTACAGAATGATTTGGTCAGAGGTGTGCGCTTTAGAAGAATTAACATTCATTATTATTATTATTATTATTTAATGTGTATGTTACACAAGAAAATACTTCAGAATGAAACAATTTATTGCGTAGAATCTATCAGAATTTTGGTTGTTATTAACCGTTTTTATCGGTAGGATATTATTCAGCAACATGTTGGTTGCATTGACCATGGACATACTACAGCATTGACCAGTGGCGTACACAGGGGGGAGGGGGGGGGGGGTTACAGGAGCTCTAGACATATTTTGAATACCTTTCTTTAAATTTCATTTTTTTATTTTTTTTCTTGTCATTTTTTGTTGAGGGGGGTGGGGGTTTAGGAAACTACCTTATTTGGTTGTTAACATTTCATTCAGCTTGAACCTCCTTTTAAAACATCCTGCGTACGCTACTGGCATTGATCAATCCATTCAAGAGTGCAATGTATCAATTTTTATATGCGCACTCTAGTTATAGCGGATATGTTTTTTCTCCATAATTGACCTATATTTGAAGAGCTCACCTGCAAAAGGAGTTAGGTCCATTTTTCATCAAATTTGATTTCTTTTTTTTTTTTGGGGGGGAGGTCTCAATGTATAAATTGTTAGTAGCTCTATAAGGTGATACCAAAGAAAAGTTGAAATTCCCATTAAAATGGCAAAGAAAAATCACTTTTTTTCAAAAGGGGTATAAGGTCCATTTCAGTTGGTTACAAACGGGGTTAGGTCCACACATATTTTTGGGGAAAATAATATTTTCAAAATATGAAGACAGAAAGATTTCATTTGTACAAAATTATATGTATTCATGGTATGCTATAATGAAAATTTAGTTTCGCATAAGAATATTGCAGTATGGAAGAATAAAAATATGAATTTCTCGGAGTGGACCTAGCCCCTTTTGCAACCAAACGCTTCTGAAGAGCTCATTTGTGAAAAGGGGTTAGGTTCATTTTTTTCATAAGTTTTATTGCTTTTTTGTCTCAAAACCTCTACATTTTTAGCCGCTCTGATGAAACCAAAACAATTTGAAATTAATATCAAAACGTGAATAAAAGTGGCAAAGAAAAATTACCTTTTAAATGAAAAGAGATTGGATTCATTTCAGTTTGCTTGCAAAGGGGTCAGGTCCAAAATGATAATAAAAAACATATATAAAGAAAAAAAATGGAGACACAGAAATTTCTTTTGTACAGAATTTTATGTTCACATGATAGGGTAGTGTATCATGACAATTTAGTTTCTCATAAGAATACTGCAATAAGTGAGAATAAAACAAAACCATGGTTTTATGGCTTTCTCGGAATGGTCAAAAGTGGACCTAGTCCATTTTGCAATCAAACTCTTCATTTGCTCAAGCATAAAGCGAAATTGCATTTTATGGCGTATGATAGATAAAGGAGTGTCTCGACAATCTATTAGCAATAAAACATTCCTTCACATTATTATTTCTTTATTCTCATTGCTTATTTCATCTTTTTATTTTTTTGTGAGGATCAATGTTTATTTTTAATCGTGCTGTAGTTATACAATCCATGGGGTCCTTTATATATGATTAGCATTTTTAATGATATAAATATGTTCATAAAAAATTACATATAAGTAATACAGACAAAGAAGTCCATTACTCATGTATGAATTTGTTTGATTTAAAACGCTGGCGTGCTAAAGTTAGGGATATGATATCAAAAATCCCTTGAAAGCGCATATGGAGAGTCACTTATAGAGACTTCGAACATTAGTGAGATTATTTGCTATACAAAAACAGAAAAATTATTGATATTGTCGCTGTTATCATTACATTAATTTTGTTATTAACATTATCATTATCTTTGTTATCATTATGTTTATTCTTTGTTATTCTTATTCGTTATATCATTTTACCTTATTATTCATTAAAAGAACACCCTTAAAACAAATCAGTCAAATTGACTAGACCAGTAGTCAGCTGGGAGCAAATGATATGACAATCACTGATATTTACTTTTCTGATATATATTCTAGTCAGAAATAACTCTGTTCTAGTAAAATATGACTAGAATAACAGTTGCACCCAGCTGACCCTATTAACTAGTCATTTTTTACTGATTTGTTTTTAAAGTGAAGCTAAATTCCACCAATAAAAATTGAATACGCGTAATTATGTAAGCAATCTGTGCTTGCCGATTATCTGGCTCTATCATGTTTACCGTATGTTGGCCAGTTTATTTTCTACGAACGAGAATTTTGAAAAAAAAAGCTGTAATTCATTGGTCAACCTGCAAGGTATTGGTTTAACTTAAATCAATTGTCTTATCTTTGTTTTTACATAGGTTTGGTCTTTCATTACTTTTGCTTAAAAGGGGGTAATATTTCAGGCTCAGTAAGGCCAATTTAATCATTAGACGCCTTCAGTATATAGAACCTTGGTATACAGATTGGGGCGCTCCGAAGCCATGGACCCCCATATTTTCACAACCAAGATAAGAGGGAGAAAAGGAATAAAAATATTACGTATATCACGTCAAAATATATAAATTGTTTATAATAGCAATGCTTGCTTATAATAGCTATGAATACTTATGCCTACTTTATCATAAGTCTCTAGGCGCTATACACCTACAAGAAAGATATGATGATTTGTATATTATATATATTTTGTACTTTGTATCTTGCATCAATATGTCTTATCAATCAATCAATCAATCAATTAATCAATCAATCAATCAATCAATCAAATCAATCAATCAATCAATCAATCAATCAATCAATCAATCAATCAATCAAATCAATCAATCAGTCAATCAATCAATCAATCAATCAATCAATCAATCAATCAATCAAATCAATCAATCAATCAATCAAATCAATCAATTAATCAAATCAATCAATCAATCAATCAAATCAATCAATCAATCAAATCAATCAATCAATAATTCAATCAATCAATCAATCAATCACCAATGAAGCATTATTATACTGATTTTAGAATTAAATTATTCTTCTTCACATTTTTTTTTTGGCTCGCTCGCCAACAATTTTATTTTTTCTCTACCAGAATTGTCCAAAGACATATCTGCATCATCAAAATTTGGGCTTTGCGCATCATGTAGATAAGATTTTATTAAAATCTATCGACCCCGATGTCGAGTATCATAGTCTCAACAAGAACACATGCAATGGATTTGAGAGTAAAGATAAACAGATTTACAATAATGAATATGCGTATAAAAATGAACGTATTTACAATAACTAATATGCGTATACAAATAAACATTTTTTTATAATAACTTCATAGGTATACGCAACTTTGAAAAAAATCAAGAGTTTGCTTGCAAATAATTTAGATCAAGATTTATCAACTCCGCTAGAATCACGTTTTATTTCTCCCAATACAGCCATGCAAACCGATTTGCCTTGATAAGAAACCCTCATCAGCACGTGAATGCAAAATTGAATCTTTAAAAAGCTTTGTGGATCTTGTCCTTTTTGCAAACAAAGTCAGATTTGAAGTAGTTCGTGCATCGCGTGTCACTTACAAGTATTTGAACTGCACATAACTAAAATGAGTCGAAACCCTACCACGTGAACGCAAAACTGAGTCTTTTGAATCTCTATGGATCTTGCCCTGTTTGCAAACAAAGTCAGATTTGAAGGAGGTATTGCATCCCTTGTCACTTTCAATTATTTGAATTGCACATAACTAAAATATTTCTTTTCATTCTCTTTTTTTTCACAAAAGGATTAATTTAGGTCAATATGGTTTTGAAAAGGGGTTCTATCAACAAAGGTAAATTCAGGGAAAGTTATTTCTGAATAAAAAGACCGGTAGATTCTGTTAGGCTCGGTTTTTAATTCACATGTTGTGATGTATTCGTGTATAATCCCAGAATGGTCAAAAGTGGGTCTAACCCATTTTGCACGTGTCATTCCTTAAAGCCTGAGAATAAGATCTTCACACACTGATGTACCTGACATCGAGTGATAGGTGCGTGGAACAGTCCCTCAGAAGAGTTAGTTACTCAGCAAATGCAAATAAGAAACTTGATAACATTGGGAGAAGATTGCCTTTGATTTCGAGTGACTTTTTAGTACTTTCGGGTAATTTTTGGTTAATAGCCTTTTTGCTGTCCACGATGCCCCTGCCATCCCTCTCTGCCAAACACAAGTAGTGGTTCTGTGTACTCTATTTGAAGGAGAGCAGTATTGGCATCTCTTTGATCATTGAACCCCCCTGCAACCAAGCGCATGGGACGTTACCCGTTTTTTAACATTATTACGAAAATCACTTAATTTTTGTTCATTTCTTTCTTACGGTTCATGGTCCAAAAACAAATGGATCACATAGACAGAAAATGAGAAATGAAATTCAAAAAGGAAAAAAAATATGAAAATGGCTAAAGCCCCTTTTACACCTTCACGGAAGCAACACGGATCATCCCGGATTGTCAATCCGGGGTCATCCGTGTACAGTCCGGGACTACCGTGTACACTCCGGCTACTCATCCGGCGCCATCCTTGATGTACCGGCATGTCCGGGAGAAAAAATTGAACATGTTCAATTTTTCATCCCGGAGTACACGGACTGATAATCATCCGTGTTCATCCTTGTAGCCTCCTTGTACATCCGTGTAGCTACCGAATGCATCCGGGAGGCTCCTTGTAAGAACCGGGTGATCCTTGTTGATACCGGCTTTATCCGGGGTCAAATGTTTGTATTGTTTGCGTACATGAACAACAGTCCGTATTCATAACTAGACAAGACCAATATTGGGAGAATTTGAATTCAAGGAGCATTTTGGGGTAAAAGTTGGAAACCGGTCTATTTCACCTAATTTGAAGGTGTTGAAAGTTAACCAGTTAACTCCGTACTCACTCCGGGAATGCTAGGAAAATACAAATTTGGCACCCCGGATCATCACGGACTGAGATCCGTGATGATCCGTGTTGCATCCGTGAAGGTGTAAAAGGGGCTTTATACGACACACAAATGTGTCCCTTATACGACACACAAATGTGTCCCGTATACGACACAGTACTTTGTTTATAATATATTGACAGAAATATTCAGCTAATAGCGGTTTCTGACATAATGACTGTCCTTATTTTAATAGGATTATCATTATCATCAGCCAAATAATGGGAATGAAGAAGTCAAATAGACATAAAGTAATTAAGTTGGGCTTCAATTTAGAGATGTCCCGTACGACACATTTTGAGTGTCCGTACGCCACAATGTTCTCGAAAATTTATTTATGAATGTTTATTTTGCTTTCTTTCATACATGTGTTTTTTCTCGGGCAATTGGATATCAATTTGAGTTCATTTTTTAAATTATCTGTCCAACTCATAGACTTAAAGAGTACAAACTTGAGGTTTCTAAAAAGCCACTTTTCTGCGTCCCCATACGACACATTACTATTTTAAATCTATACACAACAAAAAAAGTAAGTCCCCCCTAAATCAAATTGCTGTAACTTTTGAACGGAATTATTTTGAGATATGATATTTCGTAGGTGGTTTTCTACACTCATTAGGCAACTTCTGGAGAAATATGAGATTGATCGGTTGAGTCATGCATGGGTAATCAAAGATTGAATTAAAATGACCATTTTTGAAAGTCACAAGAGTCGTGTTTCAGATTGTGCAAATACAATGTTGGACAAAAGTTGTTTTTTAAGTGAATTTTATGGTGTTATACTGGTTTACTATCCATCATTTAGCCACTCCACACACAATTTTGTTCATGGTTTAGTGAGCACATTGTATTGCAGGGGCTGCGAAAGCGGGGGAGGGGGTTCAGCCCCCCCCCCCACTTTTTTTCCAAAAAACATGTACAAAAATGTAAAAATGACCATACGATTGTGATTTTTTTCATGGAGAGCCCCTACCCTCCCACTTTTGGCTCGGCTCCCCCCCCCAAATTTTGAAAACCGTTCCGCGGCCCCTGTTTTATGACGTATCATCATCGGGGGTTATGGTAGTATCCTTTACAACTTGCTACATTATGTTAAAATATGAAAATGTTGGTGGCTCCCCCGATTATATAGGCCCCTCCAACATTTTAAAATTCTGGGTCCACCACTAATTTGCCCATAAATTAAACTGATCATGAGAAATTGTTACGAAAAGAATACATTTATGCCGTATAAAGAGTATTCATTCCTAAGTTTTCGAGTGTGCTCGCTCAACCATGAAAATGTTTTAAGTTCGCAAAGTGTGTGGTGATAGAAATGATGGATGATGAAACAAAAACATTTGAAACCGAATTTGCCCTCAATATTCACTTTATTAGCCTTTAAAATGAGTCTGTGACATTGAAAATACCAATTTTTCCACTTCGATGCGTGCTCACTCATCCATGAATAAACATATCGATTTCATTTTTGCACAGAATTCTGCCCATAGGTTGATAAACATTACTGCCAAATGACATTGCTAAAGACAGCCCTGAAAAAAAGTTCCACCATATTGAATGAGAGGTTACTTATTCTAAAACATAATTTATGCACCCATAATGTACACAAGTCTATGAGAGAAGAAGTCAAAATTTTCACAAATATGAAATGAGGGTTTGTTTCATGGACGGTTTTTGCTACTTCTGCCAACAGTTATTTCATGAAACCTCGCACATGGCTTCAGAGTAAGACTATCCAAAAGGCGCGCACACCAAAATAACCATTTAACACGGCACAGAGTGGGGCCAAGGCTTTGAACTTTCTTCTCATTTGCATAATTTTAGAATATTGTGTGCTCACTGATGCATTAAACATCGGGATTTTCATAAAAATCAAATCAAATGAACTATGCAAGGATGTTTTTAACAGATATCCATAGTTACGATTGCATTTTTTCCAATAACGTAAAAAAGAGAGCATCACATTCCACATGTTCATTCAAGCGTGAATGTTTAATTAAACGCCTTTAAATCATTGAAACATGTTAAATGGTCGTGAACATAACGAAAAAGTTGAGAAAAGATCATTTTCAGTTCCCAAAATGAAACAATACTTGCCTATGATATTTGAAAATCGTATTTTTTTAAATCAAATGTTCATTGAACCGTGAAACGATGAATATTGTTGAAGATACTCTTCCCAAAAATAACTGTCATCATATTCTTTCATTCTTACTGATATAAATGTGTAAAAAATGCCAATTATTGCAAATTTGGACTTGTCTTTATTCAACCGTGAATTTAGCCGAAAAAGTTGTATCGTACTTTAGAAAGTACCTTTTACAAGCCTTCTGACTATTTTTAATGATAAGAATGTGGAATTAGTTCCAGTAAAATGGAATCAAAGTCATGATATTTGGCTTGTGACTTTTGAAAAGTGACATTTTTGCCTTCTGACGGTGCTCACTGAAGCATGACGCAAAATAAGTCCACAACTTTTACTCAGAGGGTAGCTCATAAAATTAACTACACGCTCATGTAAAAAATATACAAAAAATTTGCATTGGTTCGGAAATTATTGATGTTTGTTTAAGGGGGGACTTACTTTTTTTTGTGTATATATTATACAGGATGTGAATTCAAGTTCCGTTAAGTCTTGGTTTTCGTAACCCTCTGGTAGTACTTGATGATTACCTTTAGTTACTGGAATTTTTTTGTTTTTCTTGTCGAAAAAATGTCAAATGTCCCGTACGACACATATGGAATCACCCAAATGTGGAAAAAATGTAGAAATCGCCAGCGAGCGAAGCGAGCCAAACCTTTTTTTTGCCCCTCAAAATTCCCATGAGTAAAAAAAAATGCCCTTTTTTCAAAAGGGAAAGTGCACTTTTTCAAAATAATATGTGCCCTTCTTCAAAATAAAAAAAAACTTTTAAACAGTAGAACATAATACATTTTAGGTTAGAAAATCACAAAATTTTCAGCTCGCTCTTCCCGCTCGCTTCAATTATTGTTCAGTAAGGTAATCATATTCTTGGTTACAAAAAGTGCTTTAATTGTCAAGTTTCCAGGTTGGAATATCACACATTTGCAGCTCCCGCTTCGCGCTCGCATCAGCTATTATTTAGTAAGGTACTTATGCTGTTCATGGTTGCAAAAAGTGCTTAGAATGTCCAGTTTTTCCGGTTGGAATATCACAAATTTACAGCTATCCCGTTCATCAGTCACTAAATGCAGTCCTTACCCGCTTCCTTTTTTTTGGTCATCGTATTAAATAATTTCAGCTCGCGCTTCGCGCTCGTTTCACTTCTTCAGTTAGATACACATTTTCATCATGATAGCAACAACTGCTCGAAATGTATAATTTTCAGGTGTTATTAGTACATGAAAGGTCCAAAAGTTTGAGCTCGCGGTTCGCGATCGGAACATCTCACAAGGGCGTCCTTTAAACAGTAATTTGCGCGATCATTGACCAAAAAGCGAGTTTCAAAACTTTCTCAGATTTGAGAATTTTTCCAAACCGCTCGCGGAAAGATATAGCCTAAATATATCTTATTCATCTGAATTTACTTCAATAAATATTTGCTTAACTAAAAATCTCATGGTGAAAACATCCGTTTCCATCTAAATGCCAATTTTGACTTATAAATTCCCTTTTTTGGCTCCCCCAACGAAAATAAGTTTTGCCGCCCCTGTCACGAAATGACTTACCTAAACATGACAGGTCATCTAACGCTGATAAAGTGCCGTTATCGCAAGTTCCCCAAGATGAGCCAGAAAACTGGCCTTTACTCCGGCATGCGAAGTTGGCAGATTCTCCGTGATTGAATATCGTTTTCTGTACGCCATTTCTATCCATTGACTGTATATCATCGTCATCAATTAATTCTGTTGCGTTGCATTGAACTGTGATAGTTAGAAATGTGATATTGATGAATAGTGATTTAATCATTGAAAAATACAATATGCATCATGCATTTTATATTGCAAAATATGAGTGTTGTTCTTGTTATTCTTGTGAAGAACAAGGAGGGGGGGGGGGTGGCAGAGGAATGTCATGAGAAGAAAATAAAAGGAAACCGTAGATCGAAAATAGGTGGAGAAAGAAAACGACCGGGGGGGGGGGCACTTGCATTGACGAGTGGATACCATGCGCGATCCCCCCCCAAAAAAAAAAAAAAAACGTAAAAAGGATGTCTTTTTCAGGATAGGGCACATTACGTACGTAACGAAGTAAGGGTGTCAAAAACTCTAAAATAATGGAAAAAAAGGTTATTTATTTCGCTGAAAGCTACGTGTTTAGGGCGGTGGTGTACCTAGAATTTTCCACAGGGGGGGGGGGGGCAAATTCAAATTCGTCCGCCCAAAAATTTTATAAGCAAAAAAAAAAGGTCTTCAACCTCGTCAGGGGGGGGGGGGCAAGGATACGTCCATTGCATGGGTTGTGGCTCGTCTGGTACCCGTACGTACGCTAGTGGTATAGGGTCAAAAAAGAGGATATAAAAAAGACAAACGTTTTATAAAGGATGTACTTTTTGCCCCAATAGTCAATACTACATGTAATGATGTAGGTAAAGGTAAATCCGACGACCAAAGTCCGTGACATATAACAATTAAAATAACGCTGTACTTGTTTAGGGGTTCAATTCAGAGAATACTTGCCAAGGGTATCGTTTTGCTTCCAATACTTGTTAAGGGTTGGGTTTCACACTCCAATACTTGTTAAGGTGTGCATTTTCAGAATATGGAAATACTTGGTTAGGTTGCTTTTCGAGACCCCATGGTATCTTCTCGCCAATGCAAGTGGCCCCCCCCCCCCCCGGAAGACGAGTGTAATAATACGAAGAATGTTCACAGACCGTGGGATTGTGCCTCTTTATAGAAAACGAGCTCGTCTCACGACAAACCTTTGTCTTACCATAGCAAAGGCTGTAATAAGGATCAGGATCCAAGTTCCATCAGGGATGCAGTACATCGTGCCATACATGCCAGATGAAGTGTGTCCGTCCTCACAGCTGAGCTCCAAACTTTCGTAATCTCCATAAGTTGGTATCTCAGGTTCAATGATGAGTGCATAAGGATTCATAAACACGGGTCTAGAACATGCTAACCGAGATGTAAAAAAATAGTTTATGCCTCTATCAAAATCAATGTGAGACTGCTTATCAGATAACCCTTAAAATATTAAACATAAAATCAGGGATTACTCGAGTCTCAAATTCGATACAAATGATTATGAGAAAGAGAATGCCAGACTATGACGTTTTAGGGCACTCCAGAGTCACTCAGACGCCCACTGACTTCCGTTAAATATCGCGAAAATTCGTAAATAATTGGCTATCATTTTTCTTTTTAAATCAACCCTTCTAGAAATTTCGTTGTTTATTTACTGAGTAGAATTACATTGCACAGTACAACAAATATACTAGGTCAATTGTTTATTATTGCAGCTTAACAAATCGGACCTGAAAGACGAATGAAAATAATTTCGGTCGCTTCCGAGGAAAACCGAAAATCCAGACTTCAAAACCTCCGAATTACGAGGACGGACATTTTTGACAAATCCATGTAAAAACACAAGTTGATAGATAATTTTAAGCATAATTCTATTAAAATAAGAAATAATTATAATGTCTGCTAGAAATTAATATGCTAAATTACCGTGTTTCTTTACACTATAATAAACTATTTAATCATTAAATTCTATTTTTTTAAATCGAGAATTAAATTTTTCATATGCATATACAGAAATTGTTAACAAAAGAAACTCATTTTCTGACATCAGGAAATTAATTCTTGGTCCAAATAAGAGTTCTTGATAATAAATTGAATTCTAAGTATTTCATAAAGAAATAGAATTCATGAGAAACGACTTGCCATATACGTACGTCGGTAAACACTGGCTAAACTATCAAAGTGAGACACGGTAAAAACCCGACGTCATTTTTTGTGTTCTTTACCCCCTTTCCTTATCAGGTTCTTTTTCGCTCCTATCTATTTCGTCTTTTCACTTCCCCTTCGTGTTCTTTCCACTCTAATCTTCAAATTATTCTCTTCGTCTGGACATATCTTGCCGGAAAGTATGGGTGCTATGGTAATGAAAGATAGGATCTTAAGCAATTATGAATCATGGCCGTACGCATCGGGCCCCCCCCCCCCCGAAATTTTGAAAATGTACATTTTTTACTAGAAATTTTCACAAAAGTCACCAAGAGAATGCGCCAAATGCTTTAATTTGATTCGATTTTTTTTATTTCTTCACTCAGCATAAATATGCAAAAAAAATCTAGGTGATACAATTAGGCTTTACAAAACAATTTAAGCAGCAGTCATAGCAAAACAATGAAAAATAAATATTAACAAGAAGCAATATTCAATGAAAATGAAATAACAGTTTAAACAAATGCAGGAGACCGCCATCGTGAGTGGTTAAGTTTGAAAATGATGGCGGCCTCGTAACTTGACAAAATGCCAAAGCGCCCCCAAAACAAGCCTGGTTTTCAATCGATTAAATCTTTATTCATGAAATGTGTCTTGCGTAAAAGTCATTGGATGGAATATTTAAGTACTGCTCATATTCCATCCGATACAATGCACAGGCTTAATTCCAGTCCGTCTAATGGCTTCGGATCAAGGTTAGTGGTGAGTAATACACATGATTTATAAACATGATAAATGAAATGGACAACTATTTCCCGTTATAAATCTTCATGGAAAACGACATCATCTCGTTTTTGTAGTATATAATTTTAGAACGATTATCAGTCGGTATCATTCTAATTTGGCAGGTGATTACTACAAGAATCGGTAAAAACGAAACATTTTCTGAGAGAAAGGGAAGGAAGGGGAAGGGGAGAGAAACTGAGAGGGTGAGAAAGAGAGATAAATTCAGATCATGAGATTTCTTACCTTGATGAGATGGTGGACACTGTACAAGAAGATATAGGAAAATGGAAAACAACATCACAGCCATTTTTAAATCGGTGCCTAATGGACCTGCTATCTGAAGACAATATGTAGAAGAATACTGCTGATCACCTCGGATGCCACAACTATCCTGATGAAATTGAGCGAGTGAATGAAAATAGAGGCTATTGTGTGATAGTGTTATTAATCGCACGCCGAAATGTTAACAAACACTATGATGCAGAAATTAAGCTCTATTGTCTAGTTAACAGCACCTCTAAACTGTGTTATTAGACAATTGACAGTGTTTGTTTAACCGTTTGTGCATTACGTGTGAAATCGCAGTAATCATGGTAATTAGGCATACTTCAATTCAACGTTTGTTTTAAATGAACTTACTATTGATAATGTCTTTGTTGATAATAATTATCAAAATAATGGAAAAGGACATTGATAGGGCTATCACCGCTAAATACTGTAATTGCATTTGTCATTTTCAGTTAAACGATTTAAATGATCCATTACTTCATGTTTATATTGCATGAAGCGATATTACGTTATCACTTTTCCGCAAACGACAAGACATAATTGCCCCCAATAAAGCACAGCCAATCTAAAGTTTATATGCATGATCCATATACCATACACCACGGGTCCACGACGAGCACGAACGGAAATAGTTAATGGACAAGTCAACCCCAAGAAAAAGATGATATTAATAAAAAGAGAAAATCCAACCTGCATAATACTGAAAATTTCATCAAAATTGGATGTAAAATAACAAAGTAATTACACTTCAAAGTTTCGCTTAATTTCATAAAACAGTTATATGCACATCCTGCTAAGTATGAAAATGAGGAGACTGATGACGTCATTCACTCACTATTTCTTTTTTATTTTATTAAAATTTTCTCATTGTCAAGTGAAACAACGATCAGTTCCTCCCTGAACATGTGAAATTAGCATCAGAGGCGGGAGAGTGAAGTTGAAAGTGGGGGGGGGGGGGGATTTTCACAGGAAAAAGGGTATCTTTTCTTTCGAAAATGGCACTATCTTCATAATAGCCGCATTTATAATTTTTTTGCGGGGGTGGGGCAGCACACGTGAACTTTTTGGTAAAAACTCGAAAGCGAGGGCGTGAAGCGACAAAGCTTATCATTGAGGCGCTCTTGTATTTATTCCATCGGGCACGAAACTTGTTTTTTCAGGACAACTAATATCTGATATTAAGAACAGGTACCTATAAGAAGGCAAAGGGGCACTCGTTCAAACATAACAGGTCCTTCTCAGGTGTGACGGACACAGAACACGTTTGTTTGGAACTTTTTTCTTAGATAAAAAGGGGCCCTGATACAAGTAAGTAGCATGAAGGCAAAGGTGCACTTGCTAACGGCATAAAAATGATCCTAAGGTGAAAGGAGCACTTTTCTTGGGTAAAAGGGGGAACTAATACGAGAAGGGCACCTATAAGATGGCAAAAAGACATTTCCTAACGGCATAAAACGGGTCCTTTACAGGTAAAAGGGGCGCAGAACACGTTCGTGAGGGACACTTTTCTTTGGTAAAAAGGGGCACAGATACGAGAAGGGCACCTATAAGAATGCAAAGGGGGCAATTATTTATGGCATAAAACTGATCCTTCTCAGGTGAAATGGGCACAGGATATGTACGTAAGGGGCAATTTTCTTGGGTATAAAGGGACACTGATTCGAGAAAGGGTACTTACAAGAAGGCAAGGGAGCACTTGCTCCGACATAAAACGGGTGCTTCTCTGGGAGAGGCACAAAACACGTTCGTGAGGGGCACTTTTCCTGGGTAAAAAGGGGGAATGATACGATAAAGGCTCCTATAAATGGCAAAAGGGCACTTGCTAACGGCATAAAACGCGTCCTTTTCAGGTAAAGGGGCGCAGAGCACTTTTGTGAGGGGCACTTTTCTTTGGTAAAAAGTGGCACTGATACGAGAAGGGCATCTATAAGATGGCAAAAGGGAACTTGCTAACGGCATAAAGCGGATCTTCTTCGGTGAAAGAGGCACTGAACACGTTCGTGAGGAATATTTTGGTAAATTTGGCACTGATACGAGATGTGGCACTTGCTCAGACATAAAACGGGTGCTTCTCTGGGCAAGAGGAACAGAACACGTCCGTGAGGGGGCATTTTTTGGAGAAAAAAATGGCACATACTGTATACAAGAAAGGGCACTTGGTAACACTTAAATAGGGTCCTCTTCCGATTAAAGTTTCTGTCACTGACTGATCCCTCTAATGAGAGTGGATTTACATTAACATTTTCTGCGCGAATCGTTTCTGATAGGCCACAACATTTGTTGATTCTGTTATATAGTGCGTCCCACCAAAAGGAAACCCGTTTTCAGAGATAGATTTCACCATTAAAAAAACACATTTTACTGTGAATTAATTCGATACTTCATTCATTTCTTTAACATATTTAAACACAAGAGTTGCCAAAGTTATTGTACATGTATAATTTCTATATACATATATATATATATATATATATATATATATATATATGTGTGTGTGTGTGTGTGTACAGCTTTACATGTACAACAGCTTTTTGGCAACTCTTTTTTTTATTTAAATATTGTAAAGAAATGGATGAAGAGAACAATGGTAGGCGTAGCTTAAATCAAGGTTCCCCAGAGCTATCTACCCTTTGGAAAAATTGGTGATGCCGAAAAATGTCTCTGCCGGGAATCGAACCCGGGCCCCCGGCTTTGAACGCCGGTGCCTTAACCACTAGACCACAGAGACGGGTTAGTCGCTAGGCCGAACCCAATCCGATTGACCGTCAGATAGACAGATTTTCGACACTATACCAATTATAATTTCCTTTGTCGGGTGAAGGTGGGTTTAGAACAATGACAAGCCGCCATGCCTCAGCTGGATCAAAGCTATTGTTATACAGTTATGCAGTGCTAAACGTCTTAAAGATTAAATTGTTTAGATTGGAAAAAAATCTTCGCCTGTTAAGTTTGAGCCTAAAGCCCAATTTCTTCAAGTTCTTTTTATTATATGATTGCAGGAGACAAGAAAAACCACATATTCGATTAGCGTGAAGCTTACCAAAAGCATTTAATCATGGTAAACGAACAGGAAAGGCTCATGAGAGGCACAAAATAGTCATCTGACATAATCAACGACAACGGTTAAAACACTTCACCATAATACTGAAATACACACTTATCACAAAAGAACACTGTCAAATTGTTGACCTATTCTCTTCACAGAATGGAAAGGAATAGAAGAAATTAGAAAGACAATATTCAATCATTTCATAATAAGATATACGAATTTAACCCATCTGGATGACAATCCTGCAATTGACCGTGTCATGATGCCATGATGTGATTAATAATTTATACAGATCGTAGACGAGTCCTTTGTCCGATTGATTCAAATATGTATCAAATGATAATTTCGAGCGTGTTTTGAACAATGTTTCTTTCCCGATGGTGAGTGGGCCACAAATATGTATAAGATTGGAAAAATGAATTATAGCAAATCCTAAATGGTCCAAAATATTTTTAGTATGGATACTAGAATTCGACGCAAATCTTTAACGATGAAAAAAAAAATTCAGCACGTTTGCCACCTGAAGTATTATCTACTATCCAGGTGGGTGCTTTTAAAAATGATACGAACGGCTTTAGGATCGACTGATGACCCCTGTGGTAAGTGGTATTCCTTAAAATATAAACGTCCGACCCTCTATATGTGGGGTCTTCATGAAATTTTCTGCCTCTGGTTTCTTCTTCTTTTGACAGTCTGTAATGTTCTCAATCGAACATGACTTGGTCTATTTATGAAGTGAAGTAGACTTGAGAAAAATGGGGGTCGGACGTACAAAAAGTTTGATCATTTTATGGAATTGCCGACTAGACACTAGATTTTTAAGAGTCACCAGTCGTTCGTAAAATCGCTCGTAAATTGCGAACTGCTATATGAAACGCCAACCAGGAATATTAATAATAGTCCTCGCAATTGAAGCATAAAAGAAAGAAAAAGCACAGTGAACATTGAACACTTCGGATCAACCCCCCAAAGATCTATTACCTTCCAAAATTTTCACAACTTTGGGCCATGACATTGATTCAGACTTCAGAATACGGGCTAATTTAATTTCAGTTTCAATCCTACATCTTGGAAATTCTGGGAATAACGGTTGCCAAGAATGAATTTAAGTGTTTATAGAAGCCAATTTTGGTCGATAAACTGATAATCCTAAGTGCCAAGCTGGTCTAAAAATGGTAAAATAAGATGAAATATTGCTTTGATATGGGTATACTGGCTTAAAACCAAATCTATAAAAACATTTAGCGATCCCGTTAATGGGCAAAATAAAACATGTTGCTGCGTAAATTGAAGAAAAGATTAGTTTAAGTACACTACATAGATCCTATAAAAATGGACTGCAAGGGGAGAAAAAAACCCTCATGCATTCCCCAACACAGAATAGTATATTGCACTGATCCTAAAGAGTATAAAATACAATTACCTACTAAATCGTACCCATAATTTCTCTTTTATATTTAGGAAGTTTTACAATATGTAGCAAAATAGAATTGCAATGCAAGATCAAGCTAGATGATATCTGACTATTGCCCTTTGACAGTAAGATGAAAGCTTTTCTTTATTATGTTTAATTGAGTGATACCATGGTAACTGGAAACCTAATCCTAATCATTCAATTGTTAAAAACAAAAATCGATGTTAAATGTCAAATGAATTATTTTTTATGTTACACATCTCAGGTTACATAAAATTCAACAAGTGCCATTATTATTCCATTCAAATTGAATACTATAATTTGCGGCACATTTGACATAGGACGACTCATTAACATGGTGTAGGACATTAAGAACTTTCTTGCCCATAATTACAAGTTACAACGCGAGAACAAAAATGAGAAAAATCCAATAGTATCTTGGTTTATGATTTGAACAGTCATGATAGTCATGTGTATGTACTAGTGACGTTGTTCTTTGTTATTCAAACATTGTTGCTACGATTTTACTCATTCAGGTCTACTCTTTTCTATGTTAACATTTATGGATGGTTACAAAGAATGGATGATTGCGAAGAATTATCTCTACAAGTAAATATACTACAAACCAAAAGCTTTCTTTTAATTGAATGAACGTGAAGAAAAGTTAAAACGCGAAGTTCTTGATATCGGTTTTGCCATTAGGAATGTCAACTGAGACTAAGAAGAAGACAAAATGATAGTGACCAGGCAATTCGGGATTTATCTCGACTCTCAATTTTAAAGAATCTGAATTCAAATGTTCACATTTGACAAGCCCCCCCCCCCCTAAAAAAAAGTATTAATTCACTTGTGTATAAACGACATATCCCTATTGAAAGTATATGCTGTGATTTTCAGGAGGGGGGGGGGGGCAATCTTGTGAAAGAACAACATATTTAGATTATTTTTTATCATGGCTCTCAAGGGGGGGGGGGGCACGGGCCGGATGCCCCCCCTTGATCCGCCATTGTTCATACCGATTTTTTAGATCTATAATCACGATAATGATGGTACATTTAAAGAATCAGAGTGAGATATGTCAACAGTCCAAGTAATTTATTTCCATTGAAAAGTGTTATGATCCTATTCGGTAGTATCCACCCTCTGATAGCCAATTAGTTCAGGACGACGATGACGACGCATGCGCACAATCACCAGCGCCATGATGACGGTCAGGGAGAAGAGAACACAGAGGGCGCTCACTGAGACGATCATCAGAGGGTCATGATATTCGGGTCCTAGATGTTTAAAATAGAATTTCAAATATAAGGCATGAGCTAAGAAAATGAAAAGGTTACAATGTCGGTTTGCAAGGTTATAAAAAGGTGTAAAATTTTTCTTTTTTAGTGTTAATGATGAACGGTTGGCAGGTATGTGTTAAGACAGGCTTTAATCTTATCTTTAACGTAATCTTGTTTTTCTGACAAGAAACGAAACGTTCTCCTCTTTGAGTAAAATGCAAACGTGCGTGAGCCAATAGACTTCAATTAGATTCTGTGTGCGCGCAACACAAAGTGAAAGACGAGCTCAGCGCGGTCAAGCGGGTCACATTGTTTGGACTTTGCCTATCTATTATTCTTTGATGACTTTCTTGTTTAGATCAGGGATGTAGTAGGCCTAGCAACTCTCCAGCATGAATATTCAGGACGCTATAATGGTGACAAGCTGACAGTAATAGAAAGACAGAAGCTATATACTCACCGTCATCGGCGGTATCAAGCAACATAGCCCTGCTAGAACGCGAGGCATCAGAAAGAGGACCGCTGGTGATGGTATGGGGTTTGGACCGGTAGCCGGCGGGCTGGAGATCTCGGCGAGATCGTGAGAGGCACCCTTGCGTGCAGCGGGAGCCCGAGTCGTTGTTGTCACAGATCAGGATTGAGCAGTGGACGTAGACCTGGAACGAGAAAATACACCAGGAATCACTATGATTTTAAAAGGTAAGACATTACTTCAGGCTTTAAAATCCTGATGTCAGACACCTGACCTCATACCACATGTACCAATGAATTATAAAATCCGAAAATAGAGTAGAGCCCAGGCCTTGCCATGTTTTTAACGAATACTTATAGACTGTGGGATGGTCGCTAAAATTGTGACTTTCCGTGGGGCGGCAAATACAACCACGGTTCTTGGACATGAAAATATGTAAAATATTATGAGTGAATACATGCACAATGTTGCCATCGGTAAATTCTGCTCCTGACCTCAAAATTAAAATAATAATATGCAAAATCGTACCATTGATTCGACTGGAAATTCCGCCATTCACCCCGTGTGTTAAGGACTTCCGTGAACGCACACAAGCGTGCACAATACATGTAACCTCGTTCGCGTTTTATTTTTTTTATTCGCTGTACATGATATACGTTATAATACAGAATGTACGATGGCGGATAAGATGTCGTCGTCTTCGTCGTGTTTTGACAGCGAAAATGACGATTTATCACTAGCAAATATATGCTACATGCACATCTTACCCAAGGAAAGAGGGCCAGTAAATTCCTTTCAAGTAAAGAGCTAGAACAAATTTAACCCTTTGCTGCATTCGTGGATGTAGACTACCTGGGACTTCAGAATAAAAATAGCTATTCGTGCAGCAGAGAAGTTTGCGATTGACTTGCATGCAGCCCAGCCCCGGCAGACCAGCCCGACGTCCGACCAGCATTTCAGCAAGATCCGAATGGATCAAAATAAATATAGATGTTTGATGTAGGCCTACTGCGTTTACATCTTGCCCAGAGCCAGGTCAAACATCGTTCGTATATCACCAGTATTGAGCAATCAAGCGATCGAAGGTAATTTGTTTTCACTTTGTGCTCTTGCATTTCACTCTCTGCAAAAGTGAAGCGGTGCAAACTTTGATTTTTGTATAGGTCTACATCTAGATTTCTTAATTGAGTCGATGAATAATGTGACTCATGACTTACTTCGTCTTCTATTCATAGGCTTGTAAATGTGGCGGTGAAGTAAGTCATGACATGAGTCACATTATGTATCGATTTAATTAAGAAATCTAGACCTATACAAAAATCATCAAAGCTTGTACTGCTTCACTTTTGCAGAGAATGAAATGCAAAAGCACAAAGTGAAACAATTTTGGCATGGACAAAGATCGCTATAACAAGGATCACCATCTCAAAATCATCCTCTGTATCTTTTACACCTTCGATAGCTTGATTGCTGGAATGCTGGTGATACGAACGATGTTTGACCTGGCTCTGAGCAAGATGTAACGCGTTACATATATAACGTTAGTTTGATCCATTCGGTTCTTGCTGCAATGCTGCATGGTCGGGATGGGCAGGAGCGTTACGGGTCGGTGGCCATGCAGGAGGGGAGAGCAAAAAAATCTCCGGTCTTATCAGGGGCAGATCCATGATTTTCCAAAAGGGGGCTAATTTTTCAGAGGAAAGTTTCGACCAGCCCCCCCCCCCAAAAAAAAAAAAAAGTTTTTCAACCAATTGACAAGCAAAAAAAAAATTAAATAAAGGTTTTCACCCACAAATGAAGTATATTTCGTACACGAAAAAAGGGTCTTCAATTTCAAAAGAGGGGGCACACCTTTGTTTTAATGGCATATTTACATTACAAATTTTAGTATTTTGTTTCTCAAAGGGGGGCAGGCAATGGTGTCATGAGGCAACATTTTGAGGGGCGATATGGTGTATCGGGTAAAAAAAAACAATGCAAGTGAGCAAAAAATTTTAAATTTTTATTACAAAAATCCAATTTCAGATTTTGACATAATGTTAAAGAAGATAACATATTTTTCACCCTTCTCTCTTTCCTTTTCCTTTTTTTTCTTGGTCTGTACGCCACGGTAAACAAGATTTTGTTTATGATTTTGCATGCTTATTTAAAAAAAAATAAAATCACCTTTTCATGACAATCTATCTGTTCTTCTTTCTTTCCTTTTTCAGTTCCTCTTTTTCCCCTTTCCCTTTCATTCTCCCCCTTTTCTTTTTTCCCCTTTAAGTTCCCGGTGAACTCCGCCAGGGGGGATAGCTTGCCCCCCCTGCACTGTTAAGCCACTGCTCCCTGGGATGGACCGGGTTGCATGCAAGTCAATCGCAAACTTCTCTGCTGCACGAATAGCTATTTTTATTCTGAAGTCCCAGGTAGTCTACATCAACGAATGCAGCAAAGGCTTAAATTTGTTCTAGCTCTTTACTTGAAAGGAATTTACTGGCCCTCTTTCCTTGGGTAAGACGTGCATGTAGCATATATTTGCTAGTGATAAATCGTCATTTTCGCTGTCAAAACACGACGAAGACGACGACATCTTATCCACCATCGTATATTCTGTATATAACGTATCATGTACAGCGAATAAAAAAATAAAACGCGAACGAGGTTACATGCATTGTGCACGCTTGCGCGCGTTCACGGAAGTCCTTAGCACACGGGTGAATGGCGGAATTTCCAGTCGAATCAATGGTACGATTTTGCATATTATTATTTTAATTTTGAGGTCAGGAGCAGAATTTACCGATGGCAACATTGTGCATGTATTCACTCATAATATTTTACATATTTTCATGTCCAAGAACCGTGGTTGTATTTGCCGCCCCACGGAAATGAAAAACTAGAGACATTTTCCTTGTCCATCCCACAGTCTATAAGTATGCACTTGTATAGGGCCAGTCCCTTAAGTTATAAAAGGTGAAAATCTTGGTCTGCTGGTTGTTTAATTGTAGGCCTATAGACTCTTATCATGCTTATAGGACATCGGCTAAACTAACTTGGCCTAATATCAAATTAGGCTCCTTTCCGTTTTGTCTAAACTACACTTGGTGTCCCGTTGCATGAAAAGTTGCTATCATGGTGACTTTGCCATCCAATGGTTACTACCATGGTAACAATGTTAATCAGCCAATCAAAATCAAAGATTTTAGGGAAGATACCATTGAATTACAAGGTTACCATTATGATGACTTTTACGCAACCGGGTCTTGATTTAATACCGAATATCTAATTTTCGTTTAATGCCCAGCTGGTCTTATTTATTCATTATATGCAAAAATGCTTCCCAAATGTGCCCTGCAGTTTAACAAATAACTCAACATCATAGCAATAAAGTAAAAAACCCCCCAGAATATATACATAAAGAGTGAATCAACAACTATCATGGAATCATTACATCTACATCAAGTTATTCAGTGTAAAGGTCGATCATTAGGGCCAAATCATATCAAAAATTCGACTACTAATGTAGACTATTCAATCAAAACGAAATCAATTTGCTCATAATCTCACGAATTCACCTTTTGTATTTTTTTTTATTTTAAAGTTTCCCATATAAGGAATTATTTGTTTTTGGAAAAAGTCATAAAACTTATAAAAATCTTACAATATCAGTACTTTATAGACTAAATAAATCATTATTTTGATGGGCAGATACTGAACTTGTTATACGCATTTGTTATTAAAAATCAATACTTAATAAAATGCATGTGCATTTTAATAATTTTTTAGCAGGTAAACACGTCAGGGGCCCGTTGCTGAAAGGGTTGCGTTTAAACGCAAGTTAAAAATCAATCGCAAGTCCCAAACGCGCGCTGTCGATTGGTTGAAAAACTGATTTGCGCATGACTTTTAGAGTTGCGATTGATTGCAACTCTTTCTTTAATTGGCCCCCACATGTTAGTAATGTGGCGTAATAGTGACACGACATTTGCTCCGGCGACAATTGCTCGGGGTTTTATTTCGTCTAAGAAATAGGCTTAAAAGTAAGGGTTGAAAGAGGGTTGTGTGTTAGGTTTAGGATAGGGTATAGTATTAGACCCAGGGTTAAAGTTGGTCATTCCGCTAGTGTGTGGAATTTCCAGCGGAGCAAATGTCATGGAACCGGCGTAACAGCGTATGCTCACCCTATCGTAATCACCAATGAAAGCGAAAGCGGCGATGGTGAATGCCTTGAACGTTGCAGGGAACCCTGCGTATATGTACGTTGTGCTGTCAACGGCACACCTAAAAGACAAATGAAAAGAAATAAGTTAACAAGCGGCGTAATATAATCAGAATGTTAAGAATGGTGATTTGAACAATAAACTTATGTTGTATACACATCATTTACCCATCAGAGCAAAATGTAACGAAGTCCATGGCAAATATACTGACAGTAATCCTGGCATCACATACATCACACTGCAATTCCTTACGTCTACACTCAGTATAGAGGATTGGTGAAAATAGTGTGTTAGTGAATGTCCATTTGACCAAAAATGTTCAATAGTATTCATTTATTTATAAAGCCCCTAGAATTTTGGTAATTTTAATCATTTCCTTTTTCTAAAGGGTATAGCAGAGAGCCAGAGACATGCTGTTTTTCCTTTCCTTGGTACACATTCGTGTATTACACGGGTCCCGACAAATAATGAGAATATTACGTAGAATCACTGGAGTAAAAAAAGGTAGAAACAACGAATGTACTTAAATGATTGCAATCCAATTTTCCCGGCAAAATAAGACAAAAAATGATAAAAATGATAATAGTATTTGGCTGAGCTGAGCCGAACCTCACTATAATTTTCTTTCTTCAAGTGTTATCAGCAGGGGCCTGGGACGATTTTTATATGGGTGATGCTGGTTTGTTGAAACAAGTTTGACACGGAAAAAAGGAAGAGATTTTGCTCCCCCAAACTGAAGGTAATTTGGGTCAAATCTCTATATTATCATATACCAAACTAATTTCCACCAAATTCTCAGGGCCATAGCAGTAAGCAGATTAAAAACTGAACAGTTCCACCCCAGAAAACTAGTTTTGAATCAACAGGAATAATCAAGTCAAGCATAACACTGATCAGAATCAGATGTAATATAAGAAAGTCATGCCATTTTAAAGTTCACCTAGTTTTCACAAAACAATCATATGCAGATCTCATATGCAAATGAGAGAGTCGAGGATGTTCCTCACTATTTCGATTTTTTATTGCGATATTTCATTAAAAAAACAGAATTGACAATAAGGACCAACATTGCTGAACAATTGAATATTAAACCGTGGTAACGGTTAAATCACATGTCCAGGGAGGATTAAAACTTTGTTCTACATGACAACGAGGATAATATTTTATAATATAATACAAAGAATAGTGGGCTCTGTATTTCTGTACCAACCAGGACGTGAATGTAACTGTTAACTTATTTTACATCCGATTTCGATGAAATTTTCGTTTTATTCTAATCAACTTTTTGTTGGGGTAGAATTGTCCTTTTTAATAAGAAACCAGGAATGCGAAGTACCCATTTTCAATAATGTCATAGCGATGATCATCCATTGGGTCTGATGATCCTGTTGCCCAACACGACTCGATGAGGAGGGTGAGGTTTGTGACCGAAGCCAGGTGGATACCAAAGTATAAGGGCGTGCGGAGCGTCACTAGTCCGGAGTCGTTGGCAGGTGTTTGGAAGTTGGAGCTAGTATACCGCTCCATGCGGAGTGAAAACTCACCATACCCTTCCTGGGGATAGAATATTCATATAAATGAGAGATTTTGGATATGTCTTAGTTGAATTTCTTGGGGTTTAAAAATACAGAATCCTTTACCAAGAATGTGGGGGAAGTTACCCTGGTGAAAGTGACACTTTTTCTATGTGGCGCATCTTGTTTATCATAATTATTAATGTAAAAACGGGTACAGGGAAAAATCAATTAGTATGTCTATTGAAATGAAACGCAGGCCAATAGCACCAAGAAACACTTTTTGATACTTGAAACCTTAACAACTGCATGAATATTTATAGGTTGGTCACCTGGAACACTTCCGTGACCGTTGACAGCGTTGGTCCGTTTCTTTAAGGTTCAAGGTTTATTTATATCAAACATACCACAATTTCAACAATGTCAACAATAATATTATACAAGACAAATAATAATATCGTACAATACAAATTATGATAGGTAAGCATAAATAAATATCGTAAAATATGAACAATATACTTAATATATTAGAAAAAAGTACTATAATGCATCCTTGTAAATTGTTGTAATATAATGACAGAGAAAGAAAATGTGAGGTGAAGATATGGGGAGCCAAAGGTAAAAGCAGAGCTTGTTGGTTAAAGGACAAGTCCACCCCAACAAAAATTTGATTTGAATAAAAAAAAAAAAAAGAGAAAAATTCAACAAGCATAACACTGAAAATTCCATCAAAATTGGAAAGTTATGACATTTTAAAGTTTCGCTTCTTTTCACAAAACAGTGATATGCACATCTCGGTCGGTATGCAAATGACGGAACTAATGACATCACTCACTCACTGGTTCTTTTGTATTTTATTATAAGAAATATGAAATATTTGGATTTTCTCGTCATTGTCATGTGAAATGAAGTTTCATTCCTCCCTCGGCCTGAACACATGGAATTCCATCATTTTAACATTTTGTACTTCAGGCAAGGAGGTCGTAATCATCAAATTCGTAAAAATTGAAATATTGTATAATTCAAACAATAAAAAACAAAAGAAATAGTGAGTGATTGACGTCATCAACTCTCTCATTTGGATGTAACAGGCTCGTTCATATAACTATTTTGTGAAAAATAAGCGAAACTTTGAAATATCATAACTTTCTTATATTACATCCGATTTTGATGAAATTTTCAGAATTGTGCTTGTCTGATTTTTCTCTATTGATTCAAATCAACTCAATTCAAATCTGAGGTGGACTTGACCTTTAAGGTTTTGTGTTCTTATGAGTCTGACAAGGTTTGCGGGTATGCCAGTTTTCTAAGTGTGGGAGGAATTCGGGAGAGCTAAAATAAAAGGGGGAACCAATTAGTGAAATTATCACACATGAAAAATGAAAAAAGTCAATTCCTTGACAAATAGACGTTGGAAAAAAAAACCCCGCCAATCCTCCGATTGAAAGTCAAGTCACTGAACAATTTATATACCCATTGTCTATATTCCTCGACCAGATCAAACCTTAAATGAATTATTAACTTGATTAATAAATCCGGCACTGTAAACGGATTGAACTCACCTCGTCGAATACATATTCCTCGGTCTGTGGCAGGAAGGACTCGCCAAGAACCTGTGTTCTCTTAAGGTTACAAGTCACAGGGATGTGAAGATAGTGTTCTCTGGTGATGATGGTTCCGTTTTCTGGACTTGGCTTGTAAAACGTCACCGTGTTGGTAAATATCACATTATCCTCATCTTGCTGCAAGATGAGGTAGATTATGATTACGAAAAGAGAAGGAACAATGTTATTAAAAAAAAAAACGTGTTACCCCCAAGCCACTCCCTATATTGCTTTACATCTATCAATACTTTTTTTAAAAGATAAGACTATGGACTATGGCAATTTTAAAATGGTAACATTACCTCACGACAGAACCCTCACCTTTGGAATGTGTTAAAGGTTTTTACTCCATCCATATAGCGTTAGGAGGTGCATACGAGAGAATGATCTGTCTTTGATGATATTAGTGTGTGATCTCAAGGGACGATAAGTCGATCACTAGCGTCTTCTTGCACCCCTTACCCGAAAGCTCTACATCCTCTTGAGCATTCAGAAATGCTTATGTCATCATCTGCTTCCATCTTGGATGACTGAATAACCACATTCCATTTTTATTAAGTGTTTTTAAAGTGAATTGACTTTAGAAAGACTTTCGATCATCATACCTCTTGTTTTGTGCCACATCTGTTGTACATGGTGGTGATCGCAACATGTTGACTGTCGTGATCGTATCCAACACAAGACTCGTCAATGAAATGGACATCGCGGGCGTTATCGTCGATCTCAAGAAGTGCTCTGTCCATAATGAGCGTCATTGACACACTGTCGCAGGTAAGATCTACCTTGGTGAGAAACAAATCAAGTTATACTAATTCGGACAAAAAAATCAAAGCATATTTTTAAATTGGGATAAAAAGAAGAGAGCGTCCAATTATATGGCAGCACGACCAGAGAATCGCACACAATTTTCATCGCCGGTTGATGTAGGTATCACTCGCGATGGGTTATGGATGTCAGAAATGTCCCTCGTTAAAAAAACGAGGATAGCCTATAAAAATTGAAGGAAATAGACGTTAAAAAGGAATGTGAAAAACATGACTTGTAAAAACGAATATAAGATACGTCTATATTATTCAACCATTACAAAAATATCGCGTTTAACATTGGCGGATCCTTTATGCACTTAAAACGGGTGATGCAATTGGTATTACCAAAATGATTTTTTACACCTTCTCTTGTGACACCGAAAAGAAAAAAAAGAAAAGAAAAAAAAGAAAGAAAAGAAAAACTGCAGGAGGACCGTTTTAACATTCCCATTGATTTTGATTAGACGACGATATTAGAATATAAATTTAAATAAAAAAAATGATAAATTGAAGCTATACGATATCAACGAACTTCAAAGTATGTTTGCCCTTGAGGTACAATTTACATTAATGGAAAATCAGTAATGAAAATGTTTGCATCTTGTGTGAAACAAATATTTTTTTTGCATGTTATCCTGGAATGAAACTAAGTGGAATTCTGAGAATTCTTTTCTTTTTAATTTACATTTTTTTTTTCTGCAAACATATGTTGTCATTAACTGGGAAAATTTTTAATAGGTATACTGTAGGTATCGAATCTGGGAATTTCACAGACACGAATGCAAATTTGATATACTTTTAATATTCATTATACGAAATGTACTTAGTAAATTACTTTAAAGTGATGGTCCAGGCTGGAAATATTTATATCTCAATAAATAGAGTGAAATTCATAGAGCAAAATGCTGAAAATATGATCAAAATCGGATCGCAAATAACGAAGTTATCGAATTTTAAAGATTTACAATATTCCGGTGAAACCAGTACTAGGCATGTCATGAATATTCATTAGGTGGGCTGATGATGTCATATCCCCACTTGTTCTTTTGTATTTTATTATATGAAATTAAGTTCATTTTAACATTTTCTACCAAGAACTAAAACAATAAGTTTGACAACTGATTAAGTGCATAAGTTATTGCCGCAACTTATTTTATCATAATGGAGACACATCAATTCCACATGTATGAAAATATGAAACATTTATGATTTCATGTAATAACATAAGAAAAAGGAAGTGGGGATGTGACATCATCAGCCAACCTAATGGATATTCATGACGATGTGCATATAGTGTTTTCACAAAATGATGAAATGATTGATGAAATTTTAAATTCAATAACTTTGCATTGTATTTTGTTATCCGATTTTGATGAAATTTTTCAGCATTTTGCTCTGTGAATTTTACTCTATTTATTTAGATATGAATATTTTCAGCCAGGACCATCCCTTTAAATTGCAATTATGAAATATATGTTTTGTCTGTATGGCATGTTTTAATAATGAATTATTTATGGATAATCTATCGGTTGCCAATTTTCGTACTCATCATCTGAAGAGTTTCATTTTTTCTTTAACTGTTATTAAAATGATAAAGGTTATGTTAGAATTCGAATAATTTTATTATATATATTTTGATATGAGTAAATAACGTGAGGTGAATTAGAAAGACGAGGTAAGAATCATATACAATAATCATATCGGGTATACCTAACTTACCCGTTCTATTGAAACTCTCAGTTGTAGAAGGTGATAACCCTACTGTTGTTATGACCAGATCTGTACGAGAGATAGAAAAAAGGGGGAATGGAAAGGAAGGGGAGAGGGAAATGAGAATAATTTTGAGAGGGGAAGGCGAAGATGAATTTCCTCCTCGCAAGCACACCGTTACCATGGTTACAGTGCATTGCCTGCGTTTTTCATTTCGGATTCTCCAGATTTCTTCCATTAATTGATTTTTAATCAACATAATTATCTAATTTTGACGGATGTATTGCCTGCCTTTGCAAGAACCGTAAATATGTTTCCCATTCGCAGTTAAAGGACAAGCCCACCCCAATAAGAAGTTGATTTTAATAAAAAGGGAAAAAATCCAACAAGCATAACACTGAAAATTTCACCAACATCGGATGTGAAATAAGAAAGTTATGGCATTCTAAAGTTTCGCTTAATTTCACAAAACAGTTATATGCACATCCTTGCTGGTATGCAAAATAGGAGAATATGACATCATCCACTCACTATTTCTTGTGTATTTTATTATATGAAATATTCTAAAATTCTCCTCATTGTCAAATGATACAATGATTAATTCCTCCCTGAACATGTGGAATTAGCATTGTTTAATACTATATGGTTTAGTCAAGTTGGTCTTTATTGTCAAATCTATGAAAAATGAAATATTGTATAACATTAAAAACTAAATAAATACTGAAATGATGGACATCATCGACAGACTCACTTAGGTCTGCACATCACTGTTTTGTGAAAAATAAGCGAAACTTTAAATTGTAACTTTCTTATTTTGCATCCGATCCTGATGAAATTTTCAGCACTATGCTAGTTTGATTTTCTCTATTTATTCCAAGTCAGCATTTTCTTGGGGTGGACGTGACCTGTAATGATAATTTCTAGCAATATAGTTCCGAAGAATTGCGCCACTGACTGTAATTAAGAAAAGTGTCAATTATATAACAAGAGATCCGTCTTTGAACACTTTCAAGATTGTCACTCACCACTGCATGTTGGAATTCCAGGGGGATTCCAAGAACCATCATCACAGGTACTTGTGCAATCCTCTGAAATGCAGTTCAGGGGACCATCAAATTCATCCAAACATCCGTATCTAATTCTGTCTCCGTCCCCATAGTAAAGAGTAGTGTTCTCAGTGATGACAGGATCGTCGGCAGTGTCGTAGTAAAGACCTTCACCAAGTTCCCCAGGAACCAAGGAACAATAGGCTTAGATCATGTAGATAGATAGATTGATAATACACGTCAATGCTTGCTCGTTCTCTTTCAGAGAATGTATGACTGCAATCTAATATCAACCACTTGCTCTAGCCTAGTGATTTCAATTTTAATGATATTTTGGGGTGGAAGTATACCAAGAAAAAGCAGAACAGCCCGTCATTGCTTTACTCTAAAAAGACTGGTTAAAGTAACTGCTGGGACAGTACTGGAACTGAATGATGATCCTAAGCACTGTTTGAATACATTGAAATTTGTGAGATATTTTCTATTTTTGAGCAAGCGCCATAAGCGCCCATGCACCTGAGGCGGATATCGGCGGTTTACAAGAACCCATCATCGTAATCATCATCATCAACCAAGATTTATGCACCCGAACATTGCATTCACACGTACGTTTAAGCCTACATTATATACTAGTCCAGGATAGGCCCCATAGAAACTTGACCAAACCTTGTTTTTTTATGTATGCAATATTTTTTGATGGTTTCTTGTCAATTCGAGGGTGCTGATTACGAATCTGAATGATGCCACTCGTTGACCATTTTCCGCAAATTGGCAAAATCCAATATGGCCGCCAAAATATGCAAATTACCCATGAAAATCCTAAAATTGTCCACACATTGACTATGAAATGCATGAAATTGTGTGGCAGGAGCGAAATACTCTCTGAAAAAATAATTTTTGTTATATTCCTGATATTCAAAATGGCCGCCATAGGCCCTTGTATACTCTATTATGTACAATATGAATAGGGAAAACTAATTTTCACAAAAATGAGCACTTAACTGTAATAAATCGCGATGTATGAATGAAGTTATACATGCAAATTTTCATTGCTAACGAGATATATCATTTATTATGTCATATATGGGAATATTTGTGTATTTTGATTTGTATAATAGCCGCCACTTGCCCAAACAGTATTGCGTACAATGGCAATGGAGGCCAAAAAAAATCACAAGAGTGATCACTTAAATGCATATTATTAAGATTAAACGAGTGGAATACCGACTAAAAACATAATTGTTAACGAAATATATTATTAATATGCCATGTATGTGATGAAATTTCATTTTGATATTCAAAATGGCTGCCAAAGGCCCTAAAAGTATTATGCACAATGAGAAAGAGGAGCACAGAAATCACAAAAGAAATCACTATAATATATATATGTGATGATTTAATGGGATACTGTGTAAAACATATTTTCTAACGAAATATATCATTCAGGTTTCAAGTTTGCGTTAAATATTGTATTTTGACCTTCAAAATGGCCGCCATAGACATTAACAGTATTGTGTACAATGCAAAGTGGGAAACCATTATTCACAGGATTGAGCACCACAATTGCACGTAATATTTCCCACCCATTGGCTATGAAATGCATGAAATCGTGTGGCAGGAATGAAACTCTCTGAAAATATAATTTTTGACAAAATATTTATTTTCCTGATATTCAAAATGGTCACCATAGGCCATTGTATACTCTATTGTGTACAATATGAATAGGAAAAACTAATTTTCCCAAAAATTAGCACTAAACCGCACAAAATCGCGATGTATGAACAAAATAATATATTCAAATCATCATTAATAACGAGATATATCATTTATTATGTCACATATGGGGACATTACCGTATTTTGATATCTAAAATAGCCGCCACTGGCCCAAGGAGTATTATGTACAATGGCAATGGCTGGGGCCAAAAAAATAACAAGAGTGAGCACTAAAATGCATATTATTAAGATAAACGAGTGGAATACAGACCAAAAAACATCATTGTTCATATGCCATTTAAGTGATAAATGCTGTATTTTGACATTCAACATTTTCAAAATGGCCGCCAATATCATGCACAATGCGAATGGAGAAACAAATTTTCACAAGAGTGAGAATCATAAAATGCATATAACTGTGATATACGAGTAAAAATATTGTCTTAAACATGATTTCTAACTAAATACATCACGTATTTGTCGTGGAGGTAATAAATGCTGTACTTTGAAATCCAAAATGGCTGCCATAGGTCCTTAAAGTATTGTGTACATTGTACCATAGGACATATAACTTTGACAGAATTTGGTTTTACTTGACTCTAAATATTGCATATACATGTAATTTTGATGTAAGGGTTAAATATTGTCTAAAACCGTGGTTTCTAACGAGATACATCATATATATCATGTAATTAAGGTGATAAATGCTGCATTTTAAAATTGAAAATGGCCACCACAGGCCCTTATCGTACAATATACAATTTGAGTGGAGTGAATAATGTTCACGAAAAGGGCATATGGCAGCCATTTTGAATGTTGAAATACAGTATTTATCACCTAAATTACATAAGATATGATATCATTTTGTTATATAGGCCAATCATGTTTTCAGACAATGTTTCACTCATACATTACCATTTGGCCAAGAAAGCCAAATTCTGTTGAAATAATTTGTTCCCATTCACATTGTGCATAATACCATAAGGGCATGCGGCGGCAATTTTGACTTTCCAATAACAGTATTTATCACCTAACTGGCAGATCAAATGATTTCTCTTAATAGAAATTATGCTTTCAGACAATATTTTACTCATAGATCACTAATACCTGCATTTATGGTGCTCACTCCTGTGAATATTGGTTTCCCACTTTGCATTGTACATAATACTGTTAATGTCTATGGCGGCCATTTTGAAAGTCAAAATACAGCATTTAACACAAACTTGAAACCTGAATCATATATTTCCTTAGAAAATATGTTTTAAGACAGTATCCCACTAATTTATCACATATATATGCATTATAGTGCTCTCTCTTGTGATTTCTTTGCTCCTCTTTCTCATTGTGCATAATACTTTAAGGGCCTTTGGCAGCCATTTTGAATATGAAAATGAAACTTTCATCACATACATGGCATATTAATAATATATTTCGTTAACAATTATGTTTTTAGTCAGTATTCCATTCGTTTAATATTAATAATATCCATTTTTGTGTTCACTCTTGTGAATTTTTTTGGCCCCTATTGCCATTGTACGCAATACTGTTTGGGCCTGTGGCGGTTATTTTAGATACCAAAATAAATAAATGTTCCCATATATGACATAATAAATGATATCTCGTTAGCTATGATGATTTGCTTATATTACTTCATTCATACATCGCGATTTTTTTGCAGTTAATTGCTCATTTTTGTGAAAACTAGTTTTCCCTATTCATATTGTACATAATAGAGTATACAAGGGCCTATGACGGCCATTTTGAATATCAGGAATATAAATATTTTGTCAAAAATTATTTTTTCAGAGAGTATTTCGCTCCTGCCACTCAATTTCATGCATTTCATAGCCAATGTTTGGACAATTTTAGGATTTTCATGGGTAATTTGCATATTTAGGCGGCCATGTTGGATTTTGCCAATTTTTGCGGAAAATGCTCAAGGTTACACGAGTGGCATCATTTAGATTCGTAATCAACGTCCTCGAATTGACAAGAAACCATCAAAAAATATTGTATATATAAAAAACAAGGTTATGCCTCTTCTATCCTGGACTATACGCCCATAAGAACTACCTAATGGAGTTATTGTATCCACTAGGCTAGAGCAAATGATTTGTTTCCTTGTCTGCTCTTGAACCGAGTCAGGAGGTCTGTAATAGGTTTGTTTGTAATTCGTCTAATGCCAGTTTGTCCAATTGCCAATTCCGTTTACTATCATTTCGTCCACCGTCATGACGCGTCAGTTCGTCCACTATCCACATGATCTATTGTCAATTCGTCCACTCACCATTTCGTCTATAAACACTTGGTCCAATAGGCATTTAGTCCATGTACCATTTTTGGTCTAATTGGATTAAAGATAAATTCCAGTTTTGGTAACGATCTCAAAATGACTTTTTACAGAATCTAATATAATGACCACCCAATCGTCTGTTTGTATGATTAAAAAATATGTGCCACAGGATTCTGGAAGAAATTGTGTAATTGCTGAGAAATAAGCAAAATAAGCGCGGATTCGGTCACTTCCGTCGGGTCTTTATTCCAGCAATAATAATACACTGTCCCACGTGTGCCTATCTGTGTTGGCGATCTTCAGTGTGATCGTATTTCAGCTTAGATTTTATGATTTCACAGTTCAGTTTATGTAACTGTACCATATCTAGATCCACGATGATATAGTCATACTTAACCTTGGTTTTACAGACTTTCTCACGAAATTTGTGTTTTACTGCAAATACTATCATTAGCTTTAAGTGTTAATTGTGCAAAACAAATGAAAATTTATTAGATATTAGACCAGCTGGTTATGAGACGAAATAGTCATAGACGAAATAGTGATTAGACGAATTGATGATTGGATGAAATGGTTATTGGAACAAATTGTTGTTTGACGAAATGTTGATGGACGGAACCCCGGGACGGAACGGCATTAGACTAGACGACTGTAGACTGTGTGGTGAGTTAACGAGATGGCAGTAGACGAACTGGCAATTTACCTTTTAATACGCTATCATTTGTGAATTACTTCCCATATACATCAAAGATTGGGCATGTAAAATATTTGGGATCACCCTACATCCGAATAAAAAATAGGCTCCATGTAGAGATTTGTCGAACTGACTGACCCGAGTTGAGACTATGGAACATAAAAATGAGACACTTCACATTATTTGATTTCAGATAACCATTGACGTTAGTGTTTTTCACCTTTAATCATATCCCAGGTATTCACGCCAAGGTGATAATTATTTTAAAGGACCTGATGATGTGAAAACGAATTCTGATATGAAATAATACAATGTTATTGTCTTTTTCAATGACTGCAAAAAAATCGATGAAAAAGAAAGATAAATAAAGGAAAGATGAAAAGAAGAACAAGAAGAAAATTTGAAATAAAGAAAAAAATGAGGAGGAGATTGATAAGAAGAATAAAAAATAAGAACAAAGGATAATGATAAAAACTTCGTCATTCAGCTCATGAAATGACTTACCCAAACATGACGGCTCAGTGGAGAAAAATAAAGTGCTGTTATCGCATATTCCCGATCCTGAGCCGGTAAACTGGCCTTTATTACGGCATGCGAAGTTGACATTTTCTCCGTGATTAAAAATCGTTCTCTGGTCGTCATGTTCATCCATTGCTACTATATCATCGTCTCCAATTAATTCAGTCGTGTTGCATTGAGCTGTGAAAGTATGACGAGTGATACTTATGAATGGTCATTTAATCAGTGAGAAAGTACAATATGCCATATGCATTTATAATGCGAAATATGAGTGATCAATCTTGTGAAGAACAAGGAAAGGGGGGGGGGCAGAGGAATGTCATGAGAAGAAGAGAAAAGGAAATCGTAGAACATAAATAGGCGGAGAAGAAAACGACCCGGGGGGGGGGCACTTGCATTGACGAGTAGATACCATGCGCCCCCCCAAAAAAAACACGTAAAAAGGATGCCTTTTTTCCGGATAGGGCACGTACGTAACGTAATAAGGGTGTCAAAAACACGGGCAAAAACACTAAAATAATGGGAAAAAGGGTATTTATTTCGCTCGGAAAGCTACGTGTTTTGGGTCAAATTTGCGAGGGTATAAAAAGACTAAAACATTTTATAAAGGATGTACTTTTTGCCCCAACAGTCAATACTACATGATTAGAATCCAATTTGCGCGATGTGGGGCCGTACTAATGATGTAGGTAAAGGTAAATCCGACGACCGAAGTCCGTGACATGTAACAATTAAAATATCGCTGTACTTGTTTAGGGGTTCAATTCAGGGAATACTTGCCAAGGGTATCGTTTTGCTTCCAACACTTGTTAAGGGTAGGGTTTCACACTCCAATACTGGTTAAGGTGTGCATTTGCAGAATATGGAAAATACGTGTTTAGGGTGCTTTTCGAGACCCCATGGTATCCACTCGAGTACAATAGTACGAAGGATGTTAACAGACCGTTGATTTGTGCCTCTTTATAGAAAACGAACACGTATCGCGACAAACCTTTGTCTTACCATAGCAAAGGCTGTAAGAAGGATCAGGATCCCAAGATCCATCAGGGAAGCAGTATAGCAAGCCATTCGGCATGCCAACCGGTGTGTGTCGCTCCTCACAGCTGAGCTGCAGCGGTTCGTAAGTCCCATAAGTTGATTGCTCAGGTTCAATGATGATTGCATAAGGATTCATAAACACGGGTCTAGAACATGCTAACCGAGATGTAAAAAAAAAAGTTAATTTTATGCCTCTATCAAAATCAGTGTTAGACTGCTTATAAGATAACTCCCAAGATATTGAAAATAAAATCAGGGATTACTCGAGTCTCGAATTCGATACAAATGATTAAAGGGAATGCCAGAATATGACGTTTTAGGGCACGTCAGAGTCACTCAGACGCCCACTGACTTCCGTTAAATATCGCAAAAATTCGTAAATAATTTTTCTTTTTAAATCAACCCTTCTAGAAATTTCGTTTTTTATTTACTGAGTAGAATTACATTGCACAGTACAACAAATATAGTAGGTCAATTGTTTATTATTGCAGCTTAACAAATCGGACCTGAAAGACGAATGAAAATAATTTCGGTCGCTTCCGAGGAAAACCGAAAATCCAGACTTCAAAACCTCCGAATTACGAGGACGGACATTTTTGACAAATCCATGTAAAAACACAAGTTGATAGATAATTTAAAGCATAATAATATTAAAATAAGAAATAATTCTAATGTCTGCTAGAAATTAATATGCTAAATTACCGTGTTTCTTTACACTATAGTAAACTATTTAATCATTAAATTCTATCTTTTTAAATCAAGAATTAAATTTTTCATATGCATATACAGAAATTGTTTAAATAGAAACTCATTTTCTGACATCAGGAAATTAAGTCTTGGTCCCAATAAGAGTTCTTGATAATAAATTGAATTCTAAGTATTTCATAAAGAAATATAATTCATGAGAAACGACTTGCCATATACATACGTCGGTAAACACTGGCTAAACTATCAAAGTGAGACACGGTAAAAACCCGACGTCATTTTTTGTGTTCTTTCCCCTTTCTTTATCAGGTTCTTTTTCGCTCCTATCTATTTCGTCTTTTCACTTCCCCCTTCGTGTTCTTTCCACTCTAATCTTCAAATTATTCTCATCGTCTGGACATATCTTGCCGGAAAGTATGGGTGCTATGGTAATGAAAGATTTTAAGCAATTATGAATCATGGCCGTACGCATCGGGGGGGGGGGGGGGGAGTTGCCCCCCCAGAAATTTTGAAAATTTGCATTTTTTACTAGAAATTTTCACAAAAGTAACCAAGAGTATGCGCCAAATGCTTCAATTTGATTCGATTTTTTTTTCTTCACTCAGCATAAATATGCAAAAAAAATCTAGGTGATACAATTAGGCTTTACAAAACAATTTAAGCAGCAGTCATAGCAAAACAATGAAAAATAAATATTAACAAGAAGCAATATTCAATGAAAATGAAATAACAGTTTAAACAAATGCAGGAGACCGCCATCGTGAGTGGTTAAGTTTGAAAATGATGGCGGCCTCGTAACTTGACAAAATGCCAAAGCGCCCCCAAAACAAGCCTGGTTTTCAATCGATTAAATCTTTATTCATGAAATGTGTCTTGCGTAAAAGTCATTGGATGGAATATTTAAGTAGGGGAAGGTGGGGTAAGTTGAGCATAGGGGCAAGTTGAGCCACAACCCCCAGGCCAATAATGAATGAGTCAGACATTGTGGTGGTGTCATGCATTGATGACCCATAGCATAACCCCTAACCCCACCACATTGTTTCCAACTTTGAAACAAACAGTAGTTTTTTAGAGGGAAAAATATGAATTTCAGCCAAAAAAGTAAAAAAGAGTGTGAAATAGATAAGTGCTTTATAAACACACACGTCTTTAAATATAATAAAGACATGATAACAACATTATTAGTCTAGGTATGGATCTTCATTTCTGTCATAGTCTTTTATATGATTGATGCATAATAAATGTGTGGATACAAAATTATCGCACTAAGTTCGGACTGGGGTAAGTTGAGCCAAACAGCATGGGGCAAGTTGAGCCATGGTAATTCCTATGGTAATGTATCTTAAAAAACAAACAAACCATAAAAATCGATTGAAATGCAGGCTGAAAGGAGCAAATTTACATGACTGCTCTTTTCCTTTTACAGGATGTTAGTATTTATAGAGAATTAGCAAGTGAAAAGACTTTAAACAAAAAATTGACATACTGGTTCTCCCCCATACATTTTGTACATAGTTTTTGTGGCTCAACTTACCCCAGAAGGTGGCTCAAACTTACCCCATATATGGGGCAAGTTGAGCCATTTGACATCGGTTTTTTCAAAGGTCACGATGACTTTCAGTGTTGGGGTAGAAAGTTATATATAGGTGGAAAATATTTCAGAAGAATGAAATTTCAAGGCAAGGTACTTATTTCAACAAGTTTATCAATCATATCAATTCTAACATGCAAAAAGCAAAAACTGTCACATCTTACCCCGCCTTCCCCTACTGCTCATATTCCATCAGATACAATGCACAGGCTTAATTCCAGTCCGTCTAATTGCTTCGGATCAAGGTTAGTGGTGAGTAATACACATGATTTATAAACATGATAAATGAAATGGACAACTATTTCCCGTTATAAATCTTAATGGAAAACGACATCATCTCGTTTTTGTAGTATATAATTTTAGAACGATTATCAGTCGGTATCATTCTAATTTGGCAGGTGATTACTACAAGAATCGGTAAAAACGAAACATTTTCTGAGAGAAAGGGAAAGAAGGGGAAGGGGAGAGAAACTGAGAGGGTGAGAAAGAGAGATAAATTCAGATCATGAGATTTCTTACCTTGATGAGATGGTGGACACTGTACAAGAAGATATAGGAAAATGGAAAACAACATCACCGCCATTTTTAATTCGGTGCCTAATGGACCTGCTATATCTGAAGACAATATGTAGAAGAATACTGCTGATCACCTCGGATGCCACAACTATCCTGATGAAATTGACCGAGTGAATGAAAATAGAGGCTATAGTGTGATATTGTTATTAATCGCACGCCGAAATGTTAACAAACACTATGATGCAGAAATGAAGCTCTACTGTCTAGTTAACAGCACCCCAAACGGTGTTATTGGACAATTGACAGTGTTTGTTTAACCGTTTGTACATTACGTGTGCAATCGCAGTAATTAGGCATACTTCAATTCAACGTTTGTTTTAAATGAACTTACTATTGATAATGTCTTTGTTGATAATAATTATCAAAATAATGGAAAAAGACATTGATAGGGCTATCACCGCTAAGTACTGTAATTGCATTTGATATTTGAGTTAAACGATTTAAATGATTCATTATTTCATGTTTATATTGCATGAAGCGATATTACGTTATCTCTTTTCCGAAAACGACAAGACATAATTGCCCCCAATAAAGCACAGCCAATCTAAAGTGTATATGCATGATCCATATATCATACACCACGGGTCCACGACGAGCAAGAACGGAAACAGTTAATGGACAAGTCAACCCCAAGAAAAAGATGATTTTAATAAAAAGAAAAAATCCAACCTGCATGACACTGAAAATTTCATGAAAATTGGATGTAAAATAAGAAAGTTATTACATTTCAAAGTTTCGCTTAATTTCACACAAAACAGTTATATGCACATCCTGGTAAGTATGCAAATGAGGAGACTGATGACGTCATTCACTCACTATTTCTTTTGTATTTTATTAAAATTTTCTCATTGTCAAGTGAAACAACGATCAGTTCCTCCCTGAACATGTGAAATTAGCATCAGGGGCGGCAGAGCGAAGTTGAAAGTGGGGGGGGGGGGGATTTTCACAGGAAAAAGGGTATCTCTTTCGAAAATGGCACCATCTTCATCAATAGCCGCATTCATAATTTTTTTGCGGGGGGTGGGGCAGCACACGTGAACGTTTTGGTAAAAACTCGAAAGCGAGGGCGTGAAGCGACAAAGCTTATCATTGAGGCGCTCTTGTATTTATTCCATCGGGCACGAAACTTGTTTTTTTCAGGACAACTAATATCTGATATTAAGAACAGGTACCTATAAGAAGGCAAAGGGGCACTCGTTCACACATAACATGTCCTTCTCAGGCATGTCAGGTGTGAAGGACACAGAACACGTTTGTTTGGAACTTTTTTCTTAGATAAAAAGGGGCCCTGATACAAGTAAGTAGCATGAAGGCAAAGGGGCACTTGCTAACGGCATAAAACTGATCCTAAGGTGAAAGGGGCACTTTTCTTGGGTAAAAGGGGGAACTGATACGAGAAGGGCACCTATAAGATGGCAAAAAGACACTTCCTAACGGCATAAAACGGGTCCTTTACAGGTAAAAGGGGCGCAGAACACGTTCGTGAGGGACACTTTTCTTTGGTAAAAAGGGGCACTGAAACGAGAAGGGCACCTATAAGAATGCAAAGGGGGCAATTATTAATGGCATAAAACTGATCCTTCTCAGGTGAAATGGGCACAGGATATGTTCGTAAGGGGCAATTTTCTTGGGTATAAAGGGACACTGATTCGAGAAAGGGCACTTACAAGAAGGCAAGCTAGGGAGCACTTGCTCCGACATAAAACGGGTGCTTCTCTGGGAGAGGCACAAAACACGTTCGTGAGGGGCACTTTTCCTGGGTAAAAAGGGGGAATGATACGATAAAGGCTCCTATAAATGGCAAAAGGGCACTTGCTAACGGCATAAAACGCGTCCTTTTCAGGTAAAGGGGCGCAGAGCACTTTTGTGAGGGGCACTTTTCTTTGGTAAAAAGTGGCACTGATACGAGAAGGGCATCTATAAGATGGCAAAAGGGAACTTGCTAACGGCATAAAGCGGATCTTCTTCGGTGAAAGAGGCACTGAACACGTTCGTGAGGAGGAATATTTTGGTAAATTTGGCACTGATATGAGATGTGGCACTTGCTCAGACATAAAACGGGTGCTTCTCTGGGCAAGAGGCACAGAACACGTCCGTGAGGGGGCATTTTTTGGAGAAAAAAAAATGGCACATATACAAGAAAGGGCACTTGGTAACACTTAAATAGGGTCCTCTTCCGATTAAAGTTTCTGTCACTGACTGATCCCTCTAATGAGAGTGGATTTAGATTAACATTTTCTGCGCGAATCGTTTCTGATAGGCCACAACATTTGTTGATTCTGTTATATAGTGCGTCCCACCAAAAGGAAACCCGTTTTCAGAGATAGATTTCACCATTAAAAAACACATTTTTACTGTGAATTGATTCGATACTTCATTCATTTCTTTAACATATTTAAACACAAGAGTTGCCAAAGTTATTGTACATGTATAATTTCTATATATATATATATATATATATATATATATATATATATATATATATATATATATATATATATATGTGTGTGTGTGTACAGCTTTACATGTACAACAGCTTTTTGGCAACTCTTTTTTTTATTTAAATATTGTAAAGAAATGGATGAAGAGAACAATGGTAGGCGTAGCTTAAATCAAGGTTCCCCAGACACGTACGTGAATCCCTCCAACTCAGTGTAAAAAGTGGGCGGAGCTAAATCGGATTTTCGCGCCTAGCAACCCCGTTAGCAACGCCTGTAAGCATCGTTCTGCTCACTCTCCATAATGTCTGCGATATTAAAATCCTAAAAACCAATAGAATCGTTAAAATTTAGTAAGGCTGTGAATGTTTATCATTTACATTGACTATCGGTGTACAAACTCGTACCGAATTTACCAGCAAGTGACGGTTATATTACGAATTACCAGCCTTTTTAATGAGTGATACAAAGTGCCAAAATTTATGAGAATATAGTGTAAATTTTGTATAGCATTTCAAAATCCTTAATTTAAATATTTTCATAATTTTTCATTGTTTTAAAAAACATCTTATTACATTTAGTATAATTTTCCCGAACTGATAACGTTGATAGATTACTGTTTCTCGGCTTTATGAGGAAATGGGAGGCCTTCAAAATCAGGTTAATCTTTGTTATATTTCTAAAAGAAAATTGTTAGATTCGAACTACTATACCAACTGATTGCCCGAAGGAGGGTTATCCTCTCATGATGTTGTGTAAATGATACATTACAATATATTTTAGGAGTGTAGTAATCCATGTTAGATAACATTTTTAAGGATGAGTTTCGTAATGAAGAGAAAAATCAAGTTCATTCTTATCACGCGAGCCGCAGAATGATAATTTTTAGCGCGCGCAGACATGGCTGATCCCCTGGTGTGTCCCGCGGGATTATCTAGTCCCATACTGGTGTCGGGTGGTATATTCCACGTACCTTGTCCCCTTGCAGTGACCTCTGTTGAGTTATACAGTGCGTCCCAGAAAAAACGAAACCAAGATTTAGCGATCATTTATCATCACTTTATCATAAATAAAATAGACAAACGACCTACCAATTTAAAGCTTAGAATCTCCTCTTTCATCTGATTTTACTTAGATTATTTCTTATTCACGCATGAGTGAGCAACAACAATTGGAAGAAAGGATACCAAAAACTCATTTGGCGGAGGGTATCTGGGTTTCAAAAAGAAAACCACATTTTTTAAAGGTTCAATATCTCCTTTTTAATTTGGTACCAAAATTACAGAAAATGGTCAAGAAATAAAAAAGTTCTGGTCATTTGAAATAAGGCTTGAATTTCAATAATTTCATAAAATGAAGAGGTTCTCCAGGCTGGCTTTCAAACTCACTCGACACTCCGTTTTGTTGACGATCAGCCATGCATTAAATCTATTGTTCACCATGCGAAAGCTACTGTGGGAAACCGGTGAAAACACATTTATCTCATGAAATTATGGAAATACAAGCCTTATTTTAAATGACCAGAACTTTTTTATTTCTTGACCATTTTCTGTAATTGAGGTACCAAATTAAAGAGCAGATATTGAACTTTTCAAAAATGTTGTTTTCTTTTTGAAACCCAGATACCCCCCTCCAAATGAGTTTTTGGTATCCTTTCTTCAAATTGTTTTTGCTCACTCATGCGTGAATAAGAAATAACCTAAGTAATATCAGATGAAAGAAGAGATTCTAAGCTTTAAATTGGTAGGTCATTTGTCTATTCTATTTATGATTAAGTTATGATAAATGATCGCTAAATCTCGGTTTCGTTTATTCTGGGACGCACTGTATAGTGCTTCATTTTGATACTCAATCCGTGAAATACCGATATCGAAAAATGCCCGGAATAAACCTGACACATATTAATGATTTCATTTTCGAGAATTATTATTTCTTTCCTGCATGAATTACAAAACGTCAATCTTATAGGTCAAGAATCATGATAGAAATTGTCAAGATTTGGAAAATATAAGTTTGCCGAATGTCATCAGTATCTCACTGTATGTTAAACAGACAATATAGAACTGTATTTTTTGTAAATTCCACGGTCGCCTTAAAGAGACGGGTTCAGGTGTCTCAAGCGGATCGGGAGAAAGGGGGGGGGGGGGGTCCTTTTCCCACTCTCTTTCAAATAACCTTATTTTCTAATATTAATTCCTGTTGTTTATCGTGGAATTTTACCTTTTATCATAATTATAATTCTATACAATATGAGGATCCTACTATAAGTTTTCAAGCTGTCCTGTTCAAGATTACTGATTTTTTTTCTGTGGGTCCCATTAGCCCCTTTTTCATCAGTCATCTTCTCGGTGTCTCTGCTACCAAGATTGACTAGGGAGTGCAGGGAGGGGGGGGGGGGGCGGGCATAAGTTATCATCACTCACTTTCGCCCCAGACAAGTGTCTGTTTGATATATTTTATTGCAAGGGCTTCTCTTTTCCTCCTATAATCTCCCTGTTCTCTCTTCCTTTTGTTTTTGTGTTTGTGACATTTTATATCTCAAAGATCAGCTCTCCCAATCTAAATTTCAACCGTCTCATATTATTCCTTCCCATCTGTTATGGTCAAGTTCTCCTCCAATAAAACTAACCTATTAATATTTGCCCCTCTTATTTCTACCGGCCTGCAATCTCATTTTGGCCATTTTCAGTATCCCTCATCGACCCCTCCCCATTGCAACTCACCATGATTTTAAGTCATTATCACGAGAGCATGGATAGGAATATTGCAGATCTATAAAATTGCTATTACTTTGATTTTAAAATAATTTGAGTACCTCCCCCCCCCCACCCGGCGGCCATGCAGGTCGGTTTTATATGTCGCATGATGGTAAAAGGTGGCCGTGGAATTTACAAAATATACACTTTTTCTATATTTTCTGTTTAACATATACCGTGACATACTGATGACAAGATATTTCCCAAACCTTGATAATGTAATTTTTTTTTTTTTTTAATTATATTTTTATTGGAAAATCATCGAGGATCACAATATATACAAACAATTTTTACATGATTAGAAAACAAAATCAAGGCAGAATAATAGCAAAATGGTGCATTGATCAAAAGCGAAGTTCCGAGACAGAAAAGGATGGCCAGTGTACAGACCTTAGTTTACAAACCTCCAGAAAGTCACTATTTCACTGACATCGAAGACCTACAAAAAACAGGTAAACAACGCGCAGCTATGGCCGGAATAAACAAAGTCGAACGGCAGGGCGATTCATGTAAAAATACAAATTGCCTTCCACCGCCAACACCCAGGCACCCCCCCCCCCAAATGTCTCTCTCTCTCTCTCTCTCTTTCGCACTTTCTCCTTTCAACCCCCCCCCCCCCCGAGGCATTACAATTTTTCATCACTTCCACGTACACCGCACCAACAACATAGAGTAAACCAAAAAATCGCTCCACCACTCGACCCCGTTCAGTCCAGCCCATTCAATATGCGAAGTCTACAAATACATGTGTACATTCTAAAAATTGTTCACCGACCGAAAACAATGGTGGGAATTGTAGGTCAGGAGGTCACGCGCAAACGCTCGGAGTTCGCCCTTGAGGTAAACGAGAGTTTACATAATAGCAGTACATACAAGTATCACATTGTAAATGAACATATACATGCAGCACTATCAGTATCATGGGAATAGGCAAACATTAGATGTGGCATTTTATACAAAAACTGAAATAAAAAGACACTTTTAAGCAGAATACGTATTAATTTTAGGTTTACACAGGGGATTGCAAGGGAAAATTAAATCTCAAAGCGCCATTTCTTAAAGTGAGCAGTTAGTTTGTTTTTCTTCTTTGCCAAGTAAAATTCAACTTCTTTCTGTTTTTTAACAAGGGACCTGAAAGCTGATGAATTGGGAAGATGGTTCTTGAATTTGCAAATGAAAATGTGGTATTTCAATAACAAAAATAAATATGAAATGAATTTGTCATTACAGATTCCAAATAGTTTTTCAAAGTTGGTTACAATAATGACAGATTTGTTTTTCTGAGAAATTATAGCAAGAAGGTTCTGCCAAACTGGGGTAACCAATTCACATTCACAAAAAAGGTGGACCATTGTTTCCTCCTTTTTATTACATAGGGAGCAATTAGGTGAATCTTTTCGTTTAATCTTATAAAGAAAATCGTTTAATGCAATTGCTTTGTGGAAAATCTTGAAGTAAAATGACCTTAATTTGGTATCAATAGTGCACAAGAAATTAGTATTGTGGACCTTTCCCCAGTCAATACCAACTGGTACAGGTAAATTTTCATTCCAAAAAGCATATCTTTTGTTTGGAGTGTGAGAACCAAGCAATAATTTGTAAGTATTTCTGGGGACTTTTTTAGTGTTTACTAGCTTATGGACAATTGTTTCATGGACACCAACCATATCAGGATCAAAATTCTTCATCCACTCTTCTGGTATATTTTTAATTAAAAAATTAAATTTCCTCCTGTCTGTAGCAGGGATATCAAAATCTAATATAAGTTCTTCAAATAATTTATGGCCAGGTAGAGGTGGATCAAATAAATCAGATACTGTCAAAACGTTTTTACTATACCAACATGGATAGAATAAATGAGATTTAGATTTAGACCGAATTGATCTATTATACCACAGAATTTGACAAGCGCCTAATTCAGAAAACTTTTTGTCATAAAATTCAATAGTAGCTTCTTCTCTAAAAATGTACCAACTTCTTAAAGATTCAGCTAGTTGAATATTACCCAAGGAATTTAATACACTCTCAGGAGCATGAGTTTCCCACAGAAATTGAACATTTTGGTTAAACTTTTCCAAACACGACACTTCAATATGTTTCCATGGAGCATCAAAATCATCATCTAGTAATAATTTCACCCAAACAAGTTTTTGAGCAGTTGCAAAGGAAAGGGGGTCAACCATCTTGAGACCTCCTTGAATATAATCATTACACATTATCTTTCTCTGTATTCTATCTTTACCTCCATTCCAAATAAACTTAAAAAACAATTTATTCAATGTTTTAAAAAAGGAACAGGGTAATTTAATAGAGAGAACCGAAAATAGATATATTAATTGTGGTAACACGAGGGTTTTGATAACACAAACTCTGCCAATTAATGAAAGGTTTCTCATTCTCCAGCAGTCTAAAGTTTGCTCCAATTTTTTCAATTTCTCCTTGTAGTTCAGATCATAAATTAAGGAAACATTCAGACAAAAAGTAATTCCAAGACACTTAAATTGAGAGTTCTTCCATGAAATACCACGATCTGCATAAGGGAAAACTTGATTTCCCTTTTTTGAACCTATCCAAACAGCTTCAGTTTTGCTAAAATTTATTTTACACCCTGAAAATTTACCAAATTTACGTAAGGTTTCAAAAAGTTGAGAAAACGAACTGTCTGTGCCATCCAAAAAACAAACAGAGTCATCAGCAAACAGGGAGATCTTGACTTCTTGATTTTTTACCAGGATACCCTTAATCAAATTATTTTGTCGAACGGAAAGGGACATGATCTCTATAACAAGTAAAAATAAATATGGAGAGATAGGACACCCCTGAAAAATTCCTCTTTCCATAGGGATGCGTTCTGTAAGGAAGCCATTATTCAAAACATATGACTGGCGACCAGCATATAATGTCTTTATTGAGTCTATAAAATCTTTGCTAAAATTGAACTTTTCTAGGGTTAGAAATAGAAAATTGTGGGAGACACTATCAAAAGCTTTCTCAATATCTAGTAACAGTATAGATCCAGGAATACTATTTGTTTCAGTGTACTCAATTATGTCTAAAATTAATCGAATGTTGTGACCAATATTCCTACCTTTCAGAAAACCTGACTGATCGATGTGGATAAGATCTTGTAAACAATGCTTAAGACGGTTTGCAAAGCATTTCGCCACAATTTTATAGTCAGTTGTCAATAGCGTAATAGGTCGATAATTATTTATGAGGAGAGGGTCCTTATCCTTTTTAGGGAGGAGAGTGATTATTCCATTCCTTTGTGAAGGGGACAAAATACCATTTTGTAAAGAGAAATTCAGAGATTTTAGAAGTAAATCGCTTATATCAGGCCAAAATACCATGTAAAACTCAACAGGTATACCATCAAAACCAGGGGTTTTATTCATACTCATGGACTTAATGACATTATACAGTTCTTGTATTGTAAGAGGGGTGTCTAAAAATGATTTCTGGTCTTCAGATAATTGTGGAATATTGATTTTATCAAAGAGAGAATCATTAATTTCCTTTTCATCAATTAATCCTCTAGCATCATCCTGAAAAGAGTATAGCTTACTATAAAAATTTTGGATTTCTCCTAAAATCCCAACTGGGTCAGTTACTAGGCTACCATTAGAGTCTTTAAGCCTAGAAATATTTTTCTTATGCCAGCCCCTGTTCTCTAGATTACAGAAATATTTAGTGCTTTTCTCTCCTTCCTCTACCCATCTAGCCCTGGAACGTGTAATTAACCCTTTTGTCTCAAAATCATAAATTTTATTCAATTTTTCTTCAAGTTCTTCTAACTTTGTCAAAAGAAAATCATCATTGGGAGATGGAACATTATTGGAAATTTGAAGTCTAATCTTATCAATGTCAAGCAGTAACTTATTTTTTTCATTATTTCTTTCTTTCTTCTTCCTAGATGAATATTCCATACTAACACCTGTAATAACACACTTCAGGGAGTCCCACAATATGTTTGGATTACAGTCAGAATTTTTATGATTTTCTTTGAAATCATTGATTGTATCCTTGATTAATTTAACAAAATCATCATCGTGATGAAGGTAGTGACAATTCATTTTCCAAAAACCTCTGCCCCTTTTGGGTTGATTGTCATTAAATAAAATTTGTACCATAGAATGATCAGATTGTATTCCAGGAATTATTTTAGAACTGACACAATTATCTATAAAGTTACTAGAAACTAAAATAAAATCAAGTCTGGATAAAGCCCTCGGGGATTTTTGGTGACGAGTATACTGTCGTAAGTTAGGATGAAAGTGTCTCCACACATCAATTAGTCCAATATCTTCCATTAAAATAGAGAGCATTTCACTAGAATTTTTGTTTGAATGCTGTGGTCTTGTACCCTGGTAGTCAAGTGGACTAGTTACTAAGTTGAAGTCTCCACCTATGATTAGGAAGGGACTGCTTAATTTATCTATTTCAGCAAAAACTTTTAACAAGAAGTCTGGGTCATCCTTATTTGGTGCATATATGTTAACTAAAGTCAATTGTAATTCATTTAAACATGCCTTTAATACAATAAATCTCCCATCAGGGTCACTGAATACAGAATGAACCTGAACAGAGACAGTTTTTCTAATAAGAATTGCTACTCCCCTACTGGCAGAATTAAAACTTGAAAAAAAAGCCAGTTCGCCCCACTGAGTTTTCCATAACATATCATCTTTTTTATCTGAATGTGTTTCTTGTAGGAAGATAATATCTGAACCCAAACTTTTCAAATAGTGGAAAATCTTCTTTCTTTTATGAAAATCTTGCAATCCACGACAATTAAAAGTATGCAACTTTAAAGCCATGGTGTAGGATCTGGATTAAACACAAATACTAAAAGCCAAGATATTTGAATACTACATGTACATGTATGTTGAACTCCACTGTGAAAACAAATTGACAAGAAAACTGCATTGAGCACACTACTCCTAATGAAAAAAACATTCTGCCACAACATAAAATAAATTGGAAAAATTAACATGAATAAAGATAATTACAGTACCAAAAAACAAAAAAAATGGGTTGCACTAAATCGAAGGAGATGGCCTCAAATCACATCACAGCCAAAACCAAAAATGCAAACAACAGGGGATATAGCAATCCCAAACAGGAAATAGATTTTCTTTTAAAAAATACCTGACTTACCAACTGTATTCTGTAATATTTGAGCAGCAATGCATACTGTGACATTCGAACCGCAATAGTATATACATATGCAAGCATAAAAAATACCTCTGAAGCTTTCAAATCAATACTGTATAACAGATGACCATCTGATAAAATCTAAATCATTTCAAACATTCACTTCACAAAAGGAAGAAACATTTCTAGACCAATCCGAACAGATAAACCTAACCAAAAAATTTACTGTAAAAATGACCAACAAACAAAAATATTTTTAAGCGAAATAGTATTAGGCCTACAGTACCAAAAAATTGTAAGGCCAAAACTGCCCACAATACATGTTTACATGTAAATAATTCATATCAGCGTTGAAGTTCTTCATAACAAATGTGACAAAAACTGGATAATACAACTGGAATCTTATAGTGTGTGTAGTGTTTAATGTTCAGTTATACGTTGATCAGCTTCCCGTCCGCATCCCTGTAGCAGAGTTTATCAGGAAAAACAAAGAATGGCTTTTTGCCTTCGTCTTTCAGCCGCTTGAATGAGACTGCCTTATTCTTCCTCAGCTGGAGCACACGGTGTGACAGGTCCTCTGCGACGAAAACCTTCTGCTCGTTGTAGACTGACTTGGTCATCTTTAACTTGTCGATGCAAGCTTTCCGTGCATTCTCTTTAAGCATGTAAGAAGCAAAACCTAGGTGGATCCTCCTAGGATGTCTTGATGAATTGACATTTCCCTGGGGCTGTGGGAGGTAAGTAGGCGTACGATGACATCTCTGGATGTCTTGGATGACTCCATCCGGCACATTTGCGAACCTCAGGAAATCTGCTACCTTCTGTTTGCAGTTCTCCTTGTTGGATTCCTGAATACCAAAAATCACCAGATTGTTTCTACGGGAGCGGTTCTCCAGATCGTCAATCTTCTGCTCCAGTTTCCCATTCTCTTCTTTCAATGAATTGAGAGACGCTTTCAGATTGTCAACCTCAAAACCCAGACCTTCGATCTTCTCCTCGTGTTCGGTGACCTTTGAGGTAAGATCTCCTAACTTTCTATCGAGAATAGACTCTATGCGTGCATCCTGTCTATCCTCAAAGTCTGAGAAAAACTTAATAAACCACTGTGGTGCCTGCTCACTCGTTGATAACTCACCGGGCGGTGCGGGCGTTGGCGAGCTGCATGGCAGAATGCCCCTCTTGGCTGAGGAGATTTTGACTGCAGTGTCCCCGGCAATCCCGGGGGAGTCACGAAGAGGTTTCGCTACGTCCACATGCTCGTCGTTTAACTTAAACTTCTTCGAAAGAGGTGAAGCAGATTCCATGATTGTACGTAAAAATAGCTCCAGTAAATAAATAGATGTATAGCAGAGTGTCACAGAAGAAAAAGATCGCTAAAAATCAACAATTTTAATGTCACTTTGATTCGTCACCGGTTATAATTCCTGTCTGAAATTGCTCGCTACGGAAATCACATCCGCACGAAACGCGCCGCCATTTTCCTTCCCTTGATAATGTAATTTTTAACTATACAGTCAATGTTACACATTCTTCATGTTCTTGACACTAGGCAGTTTGACTTTTTGTAATTCAGGAAAGAAATAATAATTACCGAAAATGAAATAATTTATGTGTCAGGTATATTCCAAACTTTTTTAGATATCGGTAAACTATTGATTTCACAGATTGAGTATCAAAATTAAACACTAAAACTGTACAGTGGTCATCGCAAGGGGAAAAGGTACGTGGAATATACAACCCGACGCGGTATCGGACTGGACAATCCGAACGGACAGTCAGGGCGATCAGCCCTGTCTGCACACGCTAAAATTTATTATTCTGCGGCTAGCATGCTAAGAATGAACCTAATTTTTCTCTTCATTACGAAACTCATACTGAAAACTGTTATCCAACATGGATTGCTACACTCGTAAGTTGTATTGTTATGTATCATTTACACAACATTATGAGATGATAACCCTTCTTCGGGAGAACAACGGTATAGTAGCTCGAATCTAACGATTTTCTTTTAGAAATATAACAAAAATTAACCTGATTTCGAAAGCCCGACATTTCCTTTTAAGCGATGGAGAAAATAGCCTACCAACGTTATCAGTTCGGGAAAATTATAATTAAAGTAATAAGATGTTTTTTAAAACAATGAAAAATTGTGAAGATATTGAAAATAACGATTTTGAAATGCTATATGAAATTTACGCTATATTTTCATAAATTTTGGCATATTGTATCACTCATCAAAATTACTGGTAATTCGAAATCTTATCCACACTTGCTTGTAAATCTGATATAGGTTGATACACTGATAGTCAATGTAAATGATAAGTATTCATAGCCTTACTAAATTTTAACGATTCCATTAGTTTTTAGGATTTTAATATCGCATACATTTTGGAGAGTGAGCAAGACGGTGCTCACATGCGTCGCTAACAAGATTGCTAGGCGACCTACCGCGAGAGGGCTTTTATATTGGCGGGCTCCGCTGAGTTGATACATAGCCTAATAGGTGGTTCACGTACGTGCAGAGCTATCTACCCTTTGGAAAAATTGGTGATGCCGAAAAAATGCCTCTGCCGGGAATCGAACCCGGGCCCCCGGCTTTGAACGCCGGTGCCTTAACCACTAGACCACAGAGACGGGTTAGTCGCTAGGCCGAACCCAATCCGATTGACCGTCAGATAGACAGATTTTCGACACTATACCAATTATAATTTCCTTTGTCGGGTGAAGGTGGGATTAGAACAATGACAAGCCGCCATGCCTCGGCTGGATCAAAGCTATTGTTATACAGTTATACAGTGCTAAACGCCTTAAAGATTAAATTGTTTAGATTGGAAAAAAATCTTCGCCTGTTAAGTTTGAGCCTAAAGCCCAATTTCTTCAAGTTCTTTTTATTATATGATTGCAGGAGACAAGAAAAACCACATATTCGATTAGCGTGAAGCTTACCAAAAGCATTTAATCATGGTAAACGAACAGGAAAGGCTCATGAGAGGCACAAAATAGTCATCTGACATAATCAACGACAACGGTTAAAACACTTCACCATAATACTGAAATACACACTTATCACAAAAGAACACTGTCAAATTGTTGACCTATTCTCTTCACAGAATGGAAAGGAATAGAAGAAATTAGAAAGACAATATTCAATCATTTCATAATAAGATATACGAATTTAACCCATCTGGATGACAATCCTGCAATTGACCGTGTCATGATGTGATTAATAATTTATACAGTTCGTAGACGAGTCCTTTGTCCGATTGAGTCAAATACATGTATCAATTGATGATTTCGAGCGTGTTTTGAACAATGTTTCTTTCTCGATGGTGAGTGGGCCAAAAATATTTATACGATTGGAAATACGAATTATAGCAAATCCTAAATGGTCCAAAATGTTTTTAGTATGGATACTAGAACTCGACGCAAATCTTTAACGATGAAAAATAAAACTCAGCACGTTTGCCACCTGAAGTATTATCTACTATCCAGGTGGGTGTTTTTAAAAATGATACGAACGGCTTTAGGATCGACTGATGACCCCTGTGGTAAGTGGTATTCCTTAAAATATAAACGTCGGACCCCCTATATGTGGGGTCTTCATGAAATTTTCTGCCTCTGGTTTCTTCTTCTTTTGACAGTCTGTAATGTTCTCAATTGAACATGACTTGGTCTATTTATGAAGTGAAGTAGACTTGAGAAAAATGGTGGTCGGACGTACAAAAAGTTTGATCATTTTATGGAATTGCCGACTAGACACTAGATTTTTAAGAGTCACCAGTCGTTCGTAAAATCGCTCGTAAATTGCGAACTGCTATATGAAACGCCAACCAGGAATATTAATAATAGTCCTCGCAATTGAAGCATAAAAGAAAGAAAAAGCACAGTGAACACTGAACACTTCGGATCAACCCCCCAAAGATCTATTACCTTCCAAAATATTCACAACTTTGGGCCATGATAAACTGGTAATCCTAAGTGCCAAGCTGGTCTAAAAATGGTAAAATAAGATGAAATATTGCTTTGATATGGGTATACTGGCAAACCAAATCTATAAAAACATTTAGCGATCCCGTTAATGGGCAAAATAAAACATGTTGCTGTGTAAATTGAAGAAAAGATTAGTTTAAGTACACTACATAGATCCTATAAAAATGGACTGCAAGGGGAGAAAAAAACCCTCATGCATTCCCCAACACAGAATAGTATATTGCACTGATCCTAAAGAGTATAAAATACAATTACCTACTAAATCGTACCCATAATTTCTCTTTTATATTTAGGAAGTTTTACAATATGTAGCAAAATAGAATTGCAATGCAGGATCAAGCTAGATGATATCTGACTATTGCCCTTTGACAGTAAGATGAAAGCTTTTCTTTATTATGTTTGAGTGATACCATGGTAACTGGAAACCTAATCCTAATCATTCAATTGTTAAAAACAAAAATCGATATTAAATGTCAAATGAATTATTTTTTATGTTACACATCTCAGGTTACATAAAATTCAACAAGTGCCATTATTATTCCATTCAAATTGAATACTATAATTTGAGGCACATTTGACATAGGACGACTCATTAACATGGTGTAGGACATTAAGAACTTTCTTGCCCATAATTACAAGTTACAATGCGAGAACAAAACTGAGAAAAATCCAATAGTATCTTGGTTTAGGATTTGGACAGTCATGATAGTCATGTGTATGTACTAGTGACGTTGTTCTTTGGTATTCAAACAATGTTGCTACGATTTTACTCATTCCTGTCTACTATGAATGATTACAAAGAATGGATGATTGCGAAGAATTATCTCTACAAGTAAATATACTACAAACCGAAAGCTTTCTTTTAATTGAATGAACGTGAAGAAAAGTTAAAACGCGAAGTTCTTGATATCGGTTTTGCCATTAGGAATGTCAACTGAGACTAAGAAGAAGACAAAATGATAGTGAACAGGCAATTCGGGATTTATCTCGACTCTCAATTTTAAAGAATCTGAATTCAAATGTTCACATTTGACAAGCCCCCCCCCAAAAAAAAAGTATTAATTCACTTGTGTATAAACGACATATTCCTATTGAAAATATACGCTGTGATTTTCAGGAGGGGGGGGGGCACACTCTTGTGAAAGAACAACATATTTACATTATTTTTTTATCATGGCTCTCAAGGGGGGGGCTGTTGCACCCACAAATGTAATAACGCCCACAAATGTAATAACGCCCACAAATGTAATAACACTTTACCCACAAATGTAATAACGCCCACAAATGTAATAACACTTTACCCACAAATGTAATAATTTCACCCACAAATGTAATAATGCACTTTACCCACAAATGTAATAATTTTTGATCGCCCACAAATGTAATAATGACTTTACCCACAAATGTAATAAATTTGAAGGGATTTTTGGCAAATCCGTTCTGAACTAAAATCGTATAGTAATGCGTTCATATAGCACAAAAGTGCAAAGTTTCTTTTCCTGACCCGGTTAGTTAACAAATTATAATATAAATCCAAAGTCTTTATTTCAGACCCGGTTGTTTCAAAAATTATAATATAAATCCAAAGTCTTTATTCCAGACCCGGTTGTTTCAAAAATTATAATATAAGTACAAAGTCTTTATTCCAGACCCGGTTGTTTCAAAAATAATCATATGAGCCTAAAGTCTTTATTCCATAGCCGATTGTTTAAAAAATGATAATATAAGTCCAAAGTCTTTTCTCCAGACCCGGTTGTTTAAAAAATTATAATATAAATCCAAAGTCTTTTTCCAGACCCTGTTGTTTCAAAAATTATAATATAAATCCAAAGTCTTTATTCCAGACCCGGTTGTTTAAGAAATAATCATATGAGCCTAAAGTCTTTATTCCAGACCCGATTGTTTCAAAAATGAAAATATAAGTCCAAAGTCGTTTCTCCAGACCCGGTTGTTTAAAAAATCATAATATAAATCCAAAGTCTTTTTCCAGACCCTGTTGTTTCAAAAATTATAATATAAATCCAAAGTCTTTATTCCAGACCCTGTTGTTTCAAAAATTATAATATAAATCCAAAGTCTTTATTCCAGACCCGGTTGTTTAAAAAATAATAATATAAGTCCAAAGTCTTTATTCCAGATCGATTGTTTAAAAGATAATAATATAAGTCCAAAGTCTTTTCTCCAGACCCGGTTGTTTCAAAAATTATAATATAAATCCAAAGTCTTTTTCCAGACCCGGTTGTTTAAAAAATTATAATATAAATCCAAAGTCTTTACTCCAGACCCGGTTGTTTCAAAAATAATAATATGAGCCCAAGGTCTTTATTCCAGACCCGGTTGTTTAAAAAATTATAATATAAGTACAAAGTCTTTATTCCAGACCCGGTTGTTTAAAAAATTATAATATAAGTACAAAGTCTTTATTCCAGACCCGGTTGTTTAAAAAATAATCATATGAGCCTAAAGTCTTTATTCTAGACCCGATTGTTTCAAAAATGATAATATAAGTCCAAAGTCTTTTCACCAGACCCTGTTGTTTCAAAAATTATAATATAAATCCAAAGTCTTTATTCCAGACCCGGTTGTTCAAAAGATAATAATATAAGTCCAAAGTCTTTATTCCAGACCCGTTTTTTTTTATATATATTATGATATAAGTCCAAACTAAGATACAATAATGATGTTCCAGTGGAATAAAAATGAGAATCGAGCCTAGTCTTCTCTCCAGACCCAGTTAATTAAAACTGGTGGAATCAAAGTCTTTGTTGTTGTTTTAAATGATACTGAACGTATTGTGAATATACGCGCTATGAGTAAATTGAGAATCAAGCATAGTCTTTTCTCCAGACCCGGTTATTTAAAACTAAAAACTAAAACCCTATAGTAATGCCTTCATATAGCACAAAAGTCCAAAGTCTTTTTCCAGATGCAGTAGTTTCAAAAATTATAATGTAAGTCCAAAGTCTTTTTTCCAGACCCAGTTATTTCAAAAATTATAATATAAGTCCAAACTAAGATACCATAATGATATTCCAGTGGAAAAAAAGAAAATCGAGCTTAGCCTTTGCTCCAAACCCTGTTATTCAAAAATTGTAAATAACAATACAACAACAACAAAAACCGTATAAAGACCCCATAATCTTATTAATGCTGGATAACATGGACATATAGCGTAGTCTTTCAGCCAGACCCAGTCATTTGTTTTTCAAAATAAGGCTAAGAGTAAAACTATAAATGACTCCAAATCTAATACCAAGCAATTCTTGAACCTAAGAACATGTTTTTAAAAAGAGGTTTAAAATGTTGCCTTTATTCCAGACCTAATTATTACAAAAATTACGAGAAAAAAAATCTAACATAAGACCATATCATATTCTCTTGGAATAACATGAGTTGTAAAACGTACTCTTTCCTCCAGACCAGGTTATCTAAGGAATGAATTAAAAAAGAAAATCAAATCTAAAACCAGTTTTCAAAAGTTACACCCAGTAAAAAATATGTCTGTACCCCAAATCCAGATTCTTTTGTATAATAATACTAAGACCCCTACAAAACATTGTAATTATGCATTTGCAAAGAAAACGTCCATTTCCAGACTTGGTTATTATTTAAAAATAAAATTGTCTAAAACAAATACCCAATAATCTAACTACTGTGGAATAACATGGAGATCGATTGTAGACTTTCCTCCAGACACAATTATTTCAAGAATAAAAAAACAATAAAACCCAACCCCCAACAACGAATATAAGAACCAACAATCCTCCAAATTAAGACCAAGTACAAAAGCACATGTTTAGAGCGTTGTCTCTATTCCAGACCCAGTCATTTAGAAATTAATTCAAACAATATTAAAAACATAAGACTTTGTCATATTCTTATTCCTGTTGAATAACATTATTATTATGCTTAGACCTTCGTCTAGACCCAGCTATTTATAAGATAACACAAGTATTAAAAAAAATCAAAGCTAAGACCAATCTTTAAAATTAAACCCAGTTAAAATGCTTGGGTTTAGAGAGTTGTCTTTACCCCACATCCAGTTCTCTTAAAATACAAATTAAGCAAAAGATTAATCTAAAAACTTAGACACCAGCATCTCCCAAACTATAAAACCCTGTGATAAGGCATACCGTAACTTGGTATACAAATTGTTTTGTTTGATGGAAATGAAATAGATGAAATTGAATTGAATACCACAAAAACGTCAAATTAATAAAAGGCGTAAATATTCAGATCTGAATGGTACGCGCCTTAAAACCCAAAATAACAACAACAACAACGTTATTCTACATCATTGATATTGTGGCGTCTTTGTTAATATTGTTTGTCTGTTTTTATCGTTTCTAATAATTTCCTATTTTGAAATAACTGCATGGGTCTAGAGCAAAGACTACACCATATTTAAAGACTGGGCGTTGTGGCGTGCGCCTGTAATCCAAGCTGTGGGGAAGTTACAAATTGATGCAGAGGGTCGAGGTTCGAGCCCTGGTCACGTCTTTCGGATGGTGACGTTAAAGGTCGGTCCCAGACGTAAATAATCATATCTGATTTAGACACGTCTGACAAAACTCAAACACACACACACCCACACACGTTTGCCCCCTGGAAAGATTAAACCTCAAGATGTTGATGGATCTGAATCCACCGACGGGACAGCCTAACTCCGTAACTCTGGTACGGGTGTGGGAGGGGCCTCTTCTTTCTTTGCCTGTCTCTCTTTCAGTCATTTCAAATCATTTTTTTTCATATCTTATCACTTCTTGATCACATAAATCCTCTCTCTCTCTCTCTCTCTCTCTTTACTTAACGGGTCAATATAACCCAAGAAAATATATCTTAGGCCACTGAGATTATTGGAATTGTAACTAATAAAAAGAAATGCTGAATATATTACAAATGGTGTTTGGTACACTGAAAATTTAAAATACCGAAGAATTTGTTAAAACTTTATCCCCTCTTGCTAGAATGATTTTCTTTTATATAATATCTCATAGATCGTCGATCAACAACCTTATCGTTTACGGGAAGTAATCCCCATATTGTGTGCTGATATCTTACTCCTCAGTTTTTTGTTTTATATGTATTTAAAGGTTTTGTGTTTTTTTTTCATAAAAAAGGAATGAATATACAAGAAATAATAATAATAAACAAGTGGAATGCCTCTGACCGTCTCACCTGCATCACGCGATTCAAAATAGCAGCAGTGCTGACTTTGAAAACTACTATACATTGTATCTCGCACAAGATGTTAAGTGATACTTGGTTACTCTTATTTCCACGTTTTATGAACTAGACCAATACACTAGCTTACAGAGATAGGATGGTAATTCAACAAATACCCCCAATGTGGCCAAAATTCATTGACCTCACATGACCTTTGACCTTGATCATGTGACCTGAAACTTGCACAGGATATTCAGTGATACTTTATTACTCTTATGTCCAAGTTTCAAAAGTCAGATCAATAAACTTGCAAAGTTATGATGGTAATTCAACAGATACCCCCATTATGGCCAAAGTTCATTGACCTTTGACCTTGGTCATGTGACCTAAAATGCACACAGGATGTTCAGTGATACTTGATTACTCTTATGTCAAAGTTTTATGAACTAGACCAACATACTTTCAAAGTTATGATGGTAATTCACCAAAAAAAAAAAAAAATTCGGCCAAAGTTCATTGACCCTAAATGACCTTTGACCTTGACCATGTGACCTGAAACTTGCCCAGGATGTTTAGTGATACTTGATTACTATTATGTCCAAGTTTCATGAATCAGATCCAAAACCTTTTTAAGTTGTGATTGTAATTCATCAGATACCCCCAAATCGGCCAAAGTTCATTGACCCTAAATGACCTTTGACCTTGGTCATGTGACGTAAAACTCATGCAGGATGTTTGGTGATACTTGATTAACCTTATGTCCAAGTTTAATGAACTAGGTCTATATATTTTCTAAGTTATGATGATATTTCAAAATCTTAACCTCAGGTTAAGATTTGATGTTGACGCCGCCGCCGTCGCCGTCGGAAAAGCGGCGCCTATAGTCTCACTCTGCTATGCAGGTGAGACAAAAAGAAGTAATAAAAATAATACTAAATAAAATTGTTACCCTACTTCTCATACAGTGGGTGGCAAAAATAGTCAATCATGACTTATTGCCAAATAAAAACATGGAATGGAATGGTTATCCCCTCTTGTTAGAATGTTTTTCTTTTATATAACATATCATAGATCGTCAATCAACAACTTTATCGTTTTCGGGAAGTAATCCCCTTATTGTTTACTGATATCTTATTTCTCAGTTTTTTTTTCATTTGTATTTTAATGTTTTGTTATTTAGGTTTTTTCATAGAAAAAAGGAAGGAATATACAAGAAATTATTTTTTTTAAAGGACAAGTCCACCCCAACAAAAACTTGATTTGAATAAAAAGAGAAAAATTCAACAAGCATAACACTGAAAATTTCATCAAAATCGGATGTAAAATAAGAAAGTTATGGCATTTTAATGTTTCGCTTCATTTCACAAAACAGTTATATGCACATCTCGGTCGGTATGCAAATGAGGAACTGATGGCATCACTCACTCACTATTTCTTTTGTATTTTCTTAAATGAAATATGAAATATTTTTATTTTCTCGTCATTGTCATGTGAAATGAAGTTTCATTCCTCCCTGCAACACGTGGAAATTTATTATTTTAACATTTTGTGCTTTAGGCAAGGAGGTCCTAATCGTCAAATTCGTAAAAATTGAAATAATGTATAATTCAAACAATGAAAACCAAAAGAAATAGTGAGTGAGTGACATCATCGACTCTCTCATTTGGATGTAGCTGGCTCGTTCATATAACTATTTTGTTAAAAATAACAAAACTTTGAAATGTCATAACTTTCTTATTTTACATCCGATTTTGATGAGATTTTCAGCATTGTGCTTGTCTGATTTTTCTCTATTGATTCAAATCAACATTTTTCTGAAAAGGACTTGACCTTTAATGGTTGCAGGGTCTTTGTTTTGTTGTTGTTGTTGTGTTTTTAATGACTTTTATAACTGGGTCTGACAGAAAGACTACGCTACATTTCCATGTTATTCAACATAGATAGGATCGTGGGTCTTTGTTTTTTTCTAATTATTACAATTTTTGAAATAAATGGGTCTGGAAAAAAGACTTTGGACTTATATTATAATTTTTTAATTAACCGGGTCTGGAAAAAAAGATTTCGCATTTTTGTGCTATATAAACACATTACTATAAAGTTTCAGCTTTTAGTTACCGGGTCTGGAGCAAAGACTATGCTTGATTTTCAATTTACCATTAGCACTTGAATATCATTAATGTATCTCATTTGGGACTAAAATTATAATTTTTGAAATAACCGGGTCTGGAAAAAAGACTTTGGATTTATATCATGATTTTTTTAAACACCCGGGTCTGGAAAAAAAGATTTTGGATTCATATCATGATTTTTGAAACACCAGGGTCTGGAAAAAGACTTTGGACTTGCATTATTATTGTTTAAACAACCGGGTCTGGAATAAAGACTTTGGACTTATATTATCATTTTTGAAACAACCGGGTCTGGAATAAAGACTTTGGACTTATATTATTATTTTTTAAACAACCGGGTCTGGAATAAAGACTTTGGATTTATATTATAATTTTTGAAACAACAGGGTCTGGAAAAAGACTTTGGATTTATATTATCATTTTTGAAACAATCGGGTCTGGAATAAAGACTTTTGGATCATATGATTATTTCTTAAACAACCGGGTCTGGAATAAAGACTTTGGACTTATATTATTATTTTCTAAACAACCGGGTCTGGAATAAAGACTTTGGACTTATATTATCATTTTTGAAACAATCGGGTCTGGAATAAAGACTTTTGGCTCATATGATTATTTTTGAAACAACCGGGTCTGGAATAAAGACTTTGGACTTATATTATTATTTTTTAAACAACCGGGTCTGGAATAAAGACTTTGGATTTATATTATAATTTTTGAAACAACAGGGTCTGGAAAAAGACTTTGGATTTATATTATCATTTTTGAAACAATCGGGTCTGGAATAAAGACTTTTGGATCATATGATTATTTCTTAAACAACTGGGTCTGGAATAAAGACTTTGGACTTATATTATTATTTTCTAAACAACCGGGTCTGGAATAAAGACTTTGGACTTATATTATCATTTTTGAAACAATCGGGTCTGGAATAAAGACTTTTGGATCATATGATTATTTTTGAAACAACCGGGTCTGGAATAAAGACTTTGGACTTATATTATTATTTTTGAAACAACCGGGTCTGGAATAAAGACTTTGGACTTATATTATTATTTTTTAAACAACCGGGTCTTGAATAAAGACTTTGGACTTATATTATAATTTTTGAAACAACAGGGTCTGGAAAAAGACTTTGGATTTATATTATAATTTTTGAAACAACCGGGTCTGGAGAAAAGACTTTGGACTTATATTATTATTTTCGAAACAACCGGGTCTGGAATAAAGACTTTGGACTTATATTATCATTTTTGAAACAATCGGGTCTGGAATAAAGACTTTTGGATCATATGATTATTTTTGAAACAACCGGGTCTGGAATAAAGACTTTGGACTTATATTATTATTTTTGAAACAACCGGGTCTGGAATAAAGACTTTGGACTTATATTATTATTTTTTAAACAACCGGGTCTTGAATAAAGACTTTGGACTTATATTATAATTTTTGAAACAACAGGGTCTGGAAAAAGACTTTGGATTTATATTATAATTTTTGAAACAACCGGGTCTGGAGAAAAGATTTTGGACTTATATTATTATTTTCTAAACAGCCGGGTCTGGAATAAAGACTTTGGACTTATATTATCATTTTTGAAACAATCGGGTCTGGAATAAAGACTTTTGGATCATATGATTATTTTTGAAACAACCGGGTCTGGAATAAAGACTTTGGACTTATATTATTATTTTTGAAACAATCGGGTCTGGAATAAAGACTTTTGGATCATATGATTATTTTTTAAACAACCGGGTCTTGAATAAAGACTTTGGACTTATATTATAATTTTTGAAACAACCGGGTCTGGAGAAAAGATTTTGGACTTATATTATCATTTTTGAAACAATCGGGTCTGGAATAAAGACTTTTGGATTTATATTATAATTTTTGAAACAACCGGGTCTGGAATAAAGACTTTGGGCTCATATTATTATTTTTGAAACAACCGGGTCTGGAATAAAGACTTTGGGCTCATATTATTATTTTCGAAACAACCGGGTCTGAAATAAAGACTTTGGATTTATATTATAATTTTTGAAACAACCGGGTCTGGAATAAAGACTTTGGGCTCATATTATTATTTTTGAAACAACCGGGTCTGGAATAAAGACTTTGGATTTATATTATTTGTTAATTAACCGGGTCAGGAAATGAGACTTTGCACTTTTGTGCTTAATGAACGCATTACTATACGATTTAAGCTTAGATTGGATTTGCCAAAAAATCCCTTCAAATTTATTACATTTGTGGGTAAAGTCATTATTACATTTGTGGGCGATCAAAAATTATTACATTTGTGGGTAAAGTGCATTATTACATTTGTGGGTGAAATTATTACATTTGTGGGTAAAGTGTTATTACATTTGTGGGCGTTATTACATTTGTGGGTAAAGTGTTATTACATTTGTGGGCGTTATTACATTTGTGGGCGATTATTACATTTGTGGGTGTAACAGGGGCACGGGCCGGATGCCCCCCCCTTGATCCGCCACTGGTCATACCGATTTTTTAGATCTATAATCACGATAATGATGGTACATTTAAAGAATCAGAGTGAGATATGTCAACAGTTCAAGTAATTTATTTCCATTGAAAAGTGTTATGATCCTATTCGGTAGTATCCACCCTCTGATAGCCAATTAGTTCAGGACGACGATGACGACGCATGCGCACAATCACCAGCGCCATGATGACGGTCAGGGAGAAGAGAACACAGAGGGCGCTCACTGAGACGATCATCAGAGGGTCATGATATTCGGGTCCTAGATGTTTAAAATAGAATTTCAAATATAAGGCATGAGCTAAGAAAAAGAAAAGGTTACAATGTCGGTTTGCAAGGTTATAAAAAGGTGCAAATTTTTTTCTTTTTTAGGGTTAACGATGAACGGTTGGCAGGTATGTGTTAAGACAGGCTTTAATCTTTTCTTTAACGTAATCTTTTTCTGACAAGAAACGAAACGTTCTGCTATTTGAGTAAAATGCAAATGTGCGTGAGCCAATAGACTTCAATTAGATTCTGTGTGCGCGCAACACAAAGTGAAAGACGAGCTCAGCGCGGTCAAGCGGGTCACATTGTTTGGACTTTGCCTATCTATTATTATTTGATGACTTTCTTGTTTAGATCAGGGATGTAGTAGGCCTAGCAATTCTCCAGCATGAATATTCAGGATGCAATAATGGTGACAAGCTGACAGTAATAGAAAGACAGAAGCTACTCACCGTCATCGGCGGTATCAAGCAACATAGCCCTGCTGGAACGCGAGGCATCAGAAAGAGGACCGCTGGTGATGGTATGGGGTTTGGACCGGTAGCCGGCGGGCTGGAGATCTCGGCGAGATCGTGAGAGGCACCCTTGCGTGCAGCGGGAGCCCGAGTCGTTGTTGTCACAGATCAGGATTGAGCAGTGGACGTAGACCTGGAACGAGAAAATACACCGGGAATCACTATGATTTTAAAAGGTAAGACATTACTTTAGGCTTTGATATCCTGATGTCAGACACTTGACCTCATACCAATGAATTATAAAGTCCGAAAATAGAGTAGAGCCTAGGCCTTGCCATGTTTTTAACGAATACTAAGAATGCACTTGTATAGGGCCAGTCCCTTAAGTTCTAAAGGGTGAAAATCTTGGTCTGCTGGTTGTTTAATTGTAGGCCTATAGACTCTTATCAAGCTTATAGGACATCGGCTAAACTAATTTGGCCTAATATCAATTTAGTCGACTTGCCGTTTTGTCTAAACTACACTTGGGGTCCCATTGCATGAAACGATGCTATCATGGTGACTTTGCCATCTAATGGTAACTACCAAGGTAACAATGTTAATCAGCCAATCAAAATCAAAGATTTTAGGGAAGATACCATTGAATTACAAGGTTACCATTATGATAACTTTTACGCAACGGGGTCTTGATTTAATACCGAATATCTAATTTTGATTTAATGCCCAGCTGGTCTTTATTTATTCATTTGTTATACTTAACCTGTTCAGTTATGCAAAAATGCTTCCCAAATGCGCCCTGCAGTTTAACAAATAACTCAACATCATAGCAATAAAGTATAAAAAAACCCAGAATATATACATAGAGTGAATCAACAACTATCATGGAATCATTACATCTACATAAGGTTGATCATTAGGGCCAAATCGTCATATTAAAAATTCAACTACTAATGTAGACTGTTCAATCAAAACAAAATCAATTTGCTCATAATCTCACGAATTCACCTTTTGTGATTTTTTTATTTTGAAGTTTCCCATACAAGGAATTATTTGTTTTTGCCAAAAAAGTCATAAAAGTTATAAAAATCTTACAATATCAGTATTTTATAGACTAAATAAATCATTATTTTGATGGTCAGATACTGAACTTGTTATTAAAAGCAATACTTAATAACATGCATGTGCATATTAGTAATATTTTAGCAGGTTAACACGTCAGGGGCCCGTTGCAGAAAAAGTTGTGTTTAGACGCAAGTAAAAAATCAATCGCAAGTCCCAAACGCGCGCTGTTGATTGGTTGAAATACTGAGTTGCGCATGATTTTTAGAGTTGCGATTGATTGCAACTCTTTCTGCAACGGGCCCCACACTGTAAAAAATATTGGGCAAAATTTTAACCAGCACGAGGGTAATTATGTATCCAACCAATTTTGGGCAGTATTTTACCCAATGCGGGAAGCATATTGTCCAGTAAGGTTAAAATATAAGCAGAAATTACTTTAGAATGAGCAAAATTTCCATCACATTGGATAAATAACAATGCCTAAAAGAAATGCCCAATGTTGGTTGGATACATAATTACCCTCATGGAACATTTTTACCCAATATTTTTAAGAGTGCAGAAGTGTAATGATTGACCATGTCATTTTCCAAGATTTAAAGTTAGTAATGTGGCGTTATAGTGACACGACATTTGCTCCGGCGACAATTTCTCCGGGCTTCATTTCGTCTAAGATATAGGGTCAGGGTTGCAATAGAGTCTTATGTGAGGTTTAGGCCTAAATCCAGGGTTGAAGTTAGTCATTCCACTAGTGTGTGGAATTTCCAGCGGAGCAAATTATCATGGAACCGGCGTAATAGCGTATGCTTACCCTATCGTAATCACCAATGAAAGCGAAAGCGGCGATGGTGAATGCCTTGAACGTTGCAGGGAACCCTGCGTATATGTACGTTGTGCTGTCAACGGCACACCTAAAAGACAAACGAAAATAAATAAGTTAACAAGCGTCTTAGTTTAATCAGAATGTTAAGAATGGTGATTTGAACAATAAACTTATGTTGTATACACATCATTTACCCATCAGAGCAAAATGTAACGAAGTCCATGGCAAATATACTGACAGTAATCCTGGCATCACATACATCACACTGCAATTCCTTTAATACGTCTACACTCAGTATAGAGGATTGGTGAAAATAGTGTGTTGGTGAATGTCCATGTTCAATAGTATTCATTTATTTATAAAGCCCCTAGAATTTTGGTAATTTTAATCATTTCCTTTTTCTAAAGGGTATAGCAGAGAGCCAGAGACATGCTGTTTTTCTTTTCCTTGGTACACATTCGTGTATTACACGGGTCCCGACAAATAATGAGAATATTACGTAGAATCACTGGAGTAAAAAAAGGTAGAAACAACGAATGTACTTAAATGATTGCAATCCAATTTTCCCGGCAAAATAAGACAAAAAATGATAAAAATGATAATAGTATTTGGCTGAGTTGAGCAGAACCTCACTATAATTTTCTTTCTTCAAGTGTTATCAGCAGGGGCCTGGGACGATTTTTATATGGGTGATGCTGGTTTGTTGAAACAAGTTTGACACGGAAAAAAGGAAGAGATTTTGCTCCCCCAAACTGAAGGTAATTTGGGTCAAATCTCTATATTATCATATACCAAACTAATTTCCACCAAATTCTCAGGGCCATAGCAGTAAGCAGATTAAATACTGAATAGTTCCACCCCAGAAACTAGTTTTGAATCAATAGGAAAAATCGAGTCAAGCATAACACTGATCAGAATCAGATGTAATATAAGAAAGTCATGCCATTTTAAAGTTCACCTAGTTTTCACAAAACAATCATATGCAGATCTCATATGCAAATGAGAGAGTCGAGGATGTTCCTCACTATTTCGATTTTTTATTGCGATATTTCATAAAAAAAAAACAGAATTGACAATAAGGACCAACATTACTGAACAATTGAATATTAAACCGTGGTAACGGTTAAACCACATGTCCAGGGAGGATTAAAACTTTGTTCTACATGACAATGAGGATAATATTTTATAATATAATACAAAGAATAGTGGGTGATGCATCAGTCTCTGTATTTCTGTACCAAGCAGGACGTGAATGATACTGTTAATATCTTATTTTACATCTGATTTCGATGAAATTTTCGTTTTATTAAAATCAACTTTTTGTTGGGGTAGAATTGTCCTTTTTAATAAGAAACCAGGAATGCGAAGTACCCATTTTCAATAATGTCATAGCGATGATCATCCATTGGGTCTGAGGATCCTGTTGCCCAACACGACTCGATGAGGAGGGTGAGGTTTGTGACCGAAGCCAGGTGGATACCAAAGTATAAGGGCGTGCGGAGCGTCACTAGTCCGGAGTCGTTGGCAGGTGTTTGGAAGTTGGAGCTAGTATACCGCTCCATGCGGAGTGAAAACTCACCATACCCTTCCTGGGGATAGAATATTCATATAAATGAGAGATTTTGGATATGTCTTAGTTGAATTTCTTGGGGTTTAAAAATACAGAATCCTTTACCAAGAATGTGGGGGAAGTTACCCTGGTGAAAGTGACACTTTTTCTATGTGGCGCATCTTGTTTATCATAATTATTAATGTAAAAACGGGTACAGGGAAAAATCAATTAGTATGTCTATTGAAATGAAACGCAGGCCAATAGCACCAAGAAACACTTTTTGATACTTGAAACCTTAACAACTGCATGAATATTTATAGGTTGGTCACCTGGAACACTTCCGTGACCGTTGACAGCGTTGGTCCGTTTCTTTAAGGTTCAAGGTTTATTTATATCAAACATACCACAATTTCAACAATGTCAACAATAATATTATACAAGACAAACAATAATATCATACAATACAAATTATGATAGGTAAGCATAAATAAATATCGTAAAATATGAACAATATACTTAATATATTAGAAAAAAGTACTATAATGCATCCTTGTAAATTGTTGTAATATAATGACAGAGAAAGAAAATGTGAGGTGAAGATATGGGGAGCCAAAGGTAAAAGCAGAGCTTGTTGGTTAAAGGACAAGTCCACCCCAACAAAAATTTGATTTGAATAAAAAAAAAAAAAAGAGAAAAATTCAACAAGCATAACATTGAAAATTCCATCAAAATTGGAAAGTTATGACATTTTAAAGTTTCGCTTCTTTTCACAAAACAGTGATATGCACATCTCGGTCGGTATGCAAATGAGGGAACTAATGACATCACTCACTCACTGGTTCTTTTGTATTTTATTATATGAAATATGAAATATTTGGATTTTCTCGTCATTGTCATGTGAAATGAAGTTTCATTCCTCCCTGAACACATGGAATTCCATCATTTTAACATTTTGTACTTCAGGCAAGGAGGTCCTAATCATCAAATTCATAAAAATTGAAATATTGTATAATTCAAACAATAAAAAACAAAAGAAATAGTGAGTGATTGACGTCATCAACTCTCTCATTTGGATGTAACAGGCTCGTTCATATAACTATTTTGTGAAAAATAAGCGAAACTTTGAAATATCATAACTTTCTTATATTACATCCGATTTTGATGAAATTTTCAGAATTGTGCTTGTCTGATTTTTCTCTATTGATTCAAATCAACTCAATTCAAATCTGAGGTGGACTTGACCTTTAAGGTTTTGTGTTCTTATGAGTCTGACAAGGTTTGCGGGTATGCCAGTTTTCTAAGTGTGGGAGGAATTCGGGAGAGCTAAAATAAAAGGGGGAACCAATTAGTGAAATTATCACACATGAAAAATGAAAAAAGTCAATTCCTTGACAAATAGACGTTGGAAAAAAAAACCCCGCCAATCCTCCGATTGAAAGTCAAGTCACTGAACAATTTATATACCCATTGTCTATATTCCTCGACCAGATCAAACCTTAAATGAATTATTAACTTGATTAATAAATCCGGCACTGTAAACGGATTGAACTCACCTCGTCGAATACATATTCCTCGGTCTGTGGCAGGAAGGACTCGCCAAGAACCTGTGTTCTCTTAAGGTTACAAGTCACAGGGATGTGAAGATAGTGTTCTCTGGTAATGATGGTTCCGTTTTCTGGACTTGGCTTGTAAAACGTCACCGTGTTGGTAAATATTACATTCTCTTCATCTTGCTAGATGGTGCAATAGGTTTGAAGGAAACAAGGAACAATGTCAATGGACATCCCGCTTCATACGCCCCACTGCTCTCTTTAATTACTTTGCATCTACCAAGGGTATCTAAAATTTGGTGGATATTTCAAAGATATATGGGATTTAAAACTGTCATGTAACATGATGACTATTCTATCAACACAAAAGAGATACAGACTTTAACTTCGGAATGTGACCATGTACATTATGATACAATTTTAGATTAAAATCAGTGTGGCATGGTACACTGCAAATGAAGGGGTGCTAATATTTTTGTTGATATTTACAAACGATCTCAAGGGGCAATACGCCACTGGTGTCAATGATCCACGAGAAGCAATTCGTCTACTTGCTCCACTCCCTTCAACAGCACCCACACAATTAACTGTCTCTCGAGCGTTCGTCCGAAGAGGGAGACCCAGCCGTCCCTGAATGAAGTTAAATACCATGGTTCATAGACATGGTGGAGAGGGGGTATGTAATCATCCCTCGAAGGAAACATTTATGTTCAAAAGTGGGTCTGGCAGGACTATATAAGACTCGATCAACATACCTCTTGTTTTGTGCCACATCTGTTGTACATGGTGGTGATCGCAACATGCTGACTGTCGTGATCGTATCCAACACAAGACTCGTCTATGAAATGGACATCGCGGGCGTTGTCGCCGATCTCTAGAAGTGATCTGTCCATTATGAGCGTCATTGATACGCTGTCGCAGATCAGTTCAGCTTCTGCAATTAGAAAAAAAGTGGCTTCCATACTTAAGAAAATTAACTAGTTCTTGTATTTCATGGAGACCATACCTGCATGTTTGTAGAGAATCAATATATTTTCTCCTGGGTCTCCTTTTGTTTGCCTTCCCATGAAGAGGCTCCCACAAAAGAACAGAAAAGAGTGGAGTGGCAGCTCAGGATGCCGTTCGTGTTTAATATAGTATCTGCGCATCTCCTCTCCTAGCCATTTATCATTGTCAAATAAGAACCTCCCATTTTGTGTTGAAGAGGGGTGGAGGGGGAGGGGGGTTATTTCCATCTCGACATTAAATACCTTACATCTCATGTGTACTGAGCTAACCTCTGTATTACCCCTGAATTCTTTGGAGTGGGTTGTTCATGGTAATCATCTTTGACATGTCTGTGCAGGTTAAGAAAATCACTTTTTATATGTAGGCCTAGTTGATAATCCTGCAGAGGACTGATAAAAAGATACTACGGATGCCAGAATGAATTAATTGAATACGGTTGCACGGCGGAGCCATTAGATGTACTTACGATCTGGTATGCAAATAACACTAGCATCTTCGCCATGGACACAGTTATGATTTCCGAAACCATTATGCGGACAATTGAAAATGTGATCCTCATTGCCCACGCAGTGAACGTTATCCATCCAAATGGGGTCATTGCCATATCCAAAATGGGCATGCGAAGGGGCCAAGCTGGCATCACTATAGCCAAGGCTTCTACAGACAACACGTGCATCTGCCAAGTCCCAATAATCGTCACATACGGTTCCCCAAAGTCCACCGTGGTACACTTCTACTCTACCTTCGTGCGCCCCGCTACCATTCACAAGACGAACTGTGCATGTAGAATATATACAAGGATTAGGTTGAGCAGCTTAATATTTCTTAGACGAGAGAGGGGAAAAAATCTACATTTACCAGACCCTAGAAATAAAGAATAATGGGGATATTACGCCGTCCATGATCCATACCATCAGTCAATGCAAACGACAGTCCTGCCATACTCTGGGCTTTTTTTTCGGCAGCAGATTCTCTTTGCTCCATGCTAAAAGTTTAGAGGTTACGCCTAACCTGAGACTTCAATGGGCAATTCTAGAAATATCTTTCATACATCTTTCATGTATTGATTTTAATTTAAAAAAAAACGCCTCGGTGGACAAGGTAAAATATGGTGTTCAGATAAGTCATTGTTGAATACAATAGAAACCGTGAGCCTTTGTCCAGAAGACTCAAATTCCAAATTATAAAATGGAAGTTGAATTAAGTCCAGTACATTTGATAAAAAACAGTATGATTTACAAGACTTACCTGTCGAAATTGGTGTATCAGTAACGTCAGGCGGGGTGGGTTAGTTGTGGAATCTTTTAAAGTAGTGAAGAAAAATCGGTAAAATTAATGTATATCTTTATTTGGGCTGCATTATATAAATCTATGAAAGATGATAATGCGAACTGCTTCTACGAACCCATATCATGCCTAGTGAAACAAATACCTGTTTCTCATGACAAGTTATTAAATACAACATTAACTAATAGCTAGGGGTCATGGAACCCGGGGAAGGGTGCTACTTGCAGTAACCATGGTAAAAAAAAAATAACAAGCACACTTTTCGAATTGCATCAAATCGAATTCGGCTCAGCCAGCCTACCATTCTCAGATAATCGCATAACATTCGGCAGGAATTTGTCTCGTTGTGTCATTCATAATTATGATGTGCATTCTAACTTATTTACCTTCAGCCGCATAAACGAGACTCAATCGAAGCTGAAATCCCGTGTCAGTGACAGATGAATCAGTAGTGAACAGCATCCAACTTTCGGAAGAGTTTAGCCTGAAAGAAAAAAAAAAGAAAAAAGTTTCGGGGTTGAGAATATGACTAAGAGTGTGGTATTTGTTATTATCAAGAGGTGTACACTGTAAAAAAAATGATTTTACAGAAAAAAGATTTTGCAGAAAGCAATAACAGAATCATTCTGTAAATTCATAAAACAGGAATTTTTCTGCATTTCAACAGACCAGGTCTGTATAAAAAAGGGGAAAAGGGTGTTTTATTAAAGGAAATTTGTAAGGTTCTATACACCAAGATTACGCAATCTGGTTTCGAGACTCTGCTGCAGGAACTTCTTTTGAGGATAAAATTTCTAGTAACATAATTGTATCAATGTTACTTAAACAATTTTTTTTTCTAGTAAAATTATGGTCTAATATTTTATAAAAATCAGAATTCTTTTTTAAATTAGAAGCAGGCTGAAATATGAGGTAACATGCACGATACCAAAAAAAGCTGTTTATTTACTTTCTTCTACACTGCTGTATAAACTTAGCTGTTAGTTGCTAAACAGTTTTAAGACGGACAGCCAACCTGCCAGAAATGTTGAGTCTTCTGATCTGAAGGTGATGAGATGAGAAAAGGCTGGAATGAGTTGGAGAGGTCAGAAGTGAGAGAGGCCCAAGTTAATGAACGAACGCTGGCTTGAATTGTCGAGTAGAGTTCCAGAGCAGGGGCCCGTTGCAGAAAGAGTTGCAATCAATCGCAACTCTAAAAATCATGCGCAACTTGATTTACAACAAATCAACTGGGGTCCGTTGCAGAAAGAGTTGCGTTTAAACGCAAGTCAAAAAATCAATCGCAAGTACCAGATGCGCGCTGTTGATTGGTTGAAAATCAAGTTGCGCATGATTTTTAGAGTTGCGATTGATTGCAACTCTTTCTGCAACGGGCCCCTGGGACTTGCATTCGGGACTTGCGATTGATTTTTTACTTGCGTTTAAACGCAACTCTTTCTGCAACGGGTCCCTGCTCTGGAACTCTACTCGGCAATTCAAGCCAGCGTTCGTTCATTAACTTGGGCCTCTCTCACTTCTGACCTCTCCAACTCAATCCAGCCTTTTCTCATCTCTTCACCTATTCAAGCCTCTCATCTTTTCTGGTTTACAGTCCTTTAAAGGACTACACAACACTGATTTCAGCAAAACAATATTCTACTCACCGACTTCCAATTTCTAGCCTCTCCATAACACTTTTACTCTTGTCCATTTTTATTATTCATTTTGTAATGTAAACCACTTCCGCGATTGCCAATACCACCATGATTGCTTAATATTTAAACAACCATGCTTAATTAATCGAAGAATAATATATGCTGTTTAAGATTTCAAACAGTTGTTTAAAATGTTAAACAACTGTAAAGTTCATACAGTGAACAACGTTTTATAAATATTCTAAATAATAATTTTACTGTGTGTGATAACAAAAAACAAAATTATCATATTATGTCTCCCATTTGCTACCCTGTTTTTACACCATAACAAAAATCAGTTGATCATTAATATTCTCGAGAAATAAAACGTGATTTGATATTACTTGTCCTGAAATTGGATATGATTTAACTTAGCTTAGCTTGTTCTCGAACCTGAATTTTTTTCATAAATCAAATTAATAAATTAATTAATTGATTAATCAGTATATAATTCATTCATTCACCCATTCATTCATTTTTATATTTACCCAATATATACACTTTTTCCTCACGAGCTGAAGTTATTTGCCCAAAATATTAACTTTCCTAAAACCCCCGAAGTTTCAGTCTGTGTGTCCAAATAGATATGTGATACATTTCCATTCTAGCTTCGTTCTGATTGTATAGGAATAAAATTTAGGGATAAAATTTTCGCCTGCTGCCTTTTGATAATAACAAAATGCAATTTATTATTTTTATTATATAACAAGTAACAAAAAAAACTTTTTCCCCGGGACTCACTTGTGGAATACATAGATTCTTTGTTACTAGTATTTCATACGGACCTCATATATCCTGGATGGGATGTTCCCGTTAACGCAGCCAGCATAACACTTCCAGGGGATGATCGTGATTCTCCAGTCCCAATTAAAAGGTAATCATAATCCCATTCAAGATCAAACACCAAGAATTCAACAAGAACATCATATCCTGAAGGAGCCGTAATATACCAATTATAGTAGACGTTGTTTGGGTAATTCCAGGGGTAATTTGGAGACGCGATGATCTGCGGTTGCCCAACAGCGAGAGTCACATTTTCTTCTGTAAAACGATTCAGAAAAGAAAAAATTGGTAAGACTCCATTTCCGATGAATAATTACTTAATAGATCGTATGACATACATGTGTATGCTTAGCCGTCAATGGTAAATTTTTACATACGATGACCGATGGATTGGAAAATGGTTAAGCAAATAACTCAATGACAAAAAAGAAATAAATCACATACTTTATATACATTAAACATTATGTTAAAGAGGAATCCAACCTTGGACTTAAAATGTGTTGGGAAGGAGAAAAAAGTGAGAGGAACTGGAAAGCAATGAGAAGGTTATGGCTGCTTTAAAATTGAGATCCCTAAGACTGTAATTTTCAAATTGGCAACTGTGGACGTAAATTACGACAATGGACAAGGACAATCCTGTGATTTTTCTCACATATTCCCCTGGGGCAGTAATAAAATTATAACCTAGGTAGCATATAGTTTTATGTCCTCGTGAAATAAAATAATAATTTGAAGAAAAAATTTTGAAAAAAAATACATTTTTTAGCCATCTTTTATATTAAAGTAGAAGAGTAGTGCTGCCTTATATCACTATGACACCACAAATGCGGCCAATTTGAAGTCTCCGTGGATATAGTGATAACCAATTTTTAAAACTTTTAAAAATTCATGACATTCTTATTGTTTGCCCGATATTCAAACTGTCACGTATCAACTTGACTGATTTTTCAGTCGGCAGAGCTTAAAAATTGAGCTAATCTAAAATTTCAAAATAATTTGTGATTGAGCTGAATCATCAGATCTCTGGATTGCATAAAACCCATTGTGCAGATAACTGTTTTATGAAAATAGGCGAAATTTTGAAATGGCATTACTTTCCGATTTCATATTCGATTCTGACAAAATTTTCATCATTATGCTTTTTTCTCGCTCTTTAAAAAAAATTGAAATCGACTTTTTTTTTGTGGGGGGGGGGGTGATTCCATTCAAATGCGTGTATGTGCGTGGGTAGCTGAATATGTAGGTATTTTACGTATAAATTAATATATAGGCATATATGGGTTTGTGTGTGGCGACGTTTTGAGGAGTGCAGAACATGGTATATGGGGCAAAATAATTGTCTTAAAAGATGAAAATGTTTCCAACAAAGAAAACCATGAAGGTCTATGACAGATTATCTTTATAGAAAACAACCCATTTTATCGTTTTTGCTCTGCTCTTTTCTTTGTTCGTCGTCGAACTCCAAGTACCCCGTCAATACATCGCTTTAATTGTTGTGTATGTGTGTATACATATAAGCATGATTATGCACCTATATGACTGGGTGTAGGGTTATACAAATAACCTCGTTATTCTTTTATAACAGAATACCAAATGACGCGAGGCACACACACAAAAAATTACTCTTCGAAATTGATTTCACCGTATTTTGATTATGATAATGATAGTTATGATGATAATGATAATTGTAAACTAAGTTGTAGAAAGAATATCACTACATTTTAAAAAAAAGTTCGAAGCCCGGGGATTGGCGACTATGCCGCACAGCCCCCCTCCCCACCTGTAAAGTCGGCGGGGGGGGGGGGGGGGTGGACGCATCCCCATCTCTGGCTATCTGCGACCCCTGGATGGACAATCAATAGCAAGATAATATATCAAATTGTATCAAGAGGCAGGTTATTTGGAATTTCCTTCACAACTCTGTGAACACATGGGGCAACCGATTTTCGAAGAAACCCGGTTAGGAAAAAGAGAAGATGGTTTGAATCACTCTTTATTGCTACAGGTTTGAATGTATGACAAATATTCTGGAATAGCCCCTCTTGTACAATAAAGCCATGGAGTAGCACACATACGTACCTCCTTCGAAGGGCACAGATGTAGTCCATATGTCCCAATATGGTGTACTTGCTGAAAAAGAAACTGTGTTCAAAACCATGTGTAGCTGAAATTGTCTAAATACAATATACCTTAATGAATTCAAGAAAAAATAATGTTCACACTATCATTCCGCGACTGGATTTGATTTTGATTAATTTTGATTACTCCAATCTATACTGTACAATGTAAACAATTATAACATTACAAATATACATATGGACATGGGACACGTTCATTAACTGCTGTAAATTTTTATTAGAAGTGAATTACATCGAGCTGCAGAACGAACAGTGAAACAACTATTTAGGCGGAATGTTGTCTGCATTGATGTGCTCTGAATTTAATCATTAATCTTACGTACCTGTCGTAGTAATGGGAGCGGGGTCGGTTGTTACTCCTGAAAGAAGATAATTAGAAATTTATGAATATGAAAAATCTGCTTGGCTTCTGGAGAAAACAAGAATAATGATTGGTATTAGAATGCCAAAGATTCTACTACAAATCGTTCATTCTTATGCATGTTTATATTATATATACATATATACCGTGTGAGTAAAAAAAATAATTCAGATGTCAATGATGTCGTAATACCACAAGTTTCATTAAAATCCATTTCGAAACACCTTTTCAGTAATTCACATTATAGTTGTTCAATAAACAATAGTATCAATTAGTATCAATAAAGTATCGATTTCAATGAAAAAGGAATTTGCAAGTATGTTTACAAACTCAAGTAGGATTATGACATCATTGGCATCTGGGGTTCATTCATTGCAGTCATTCCTTACTTTGGCGCAAATCAAAATTTACATCACTGCTAAAAATACCTCCTAATCATCCAAGCGTTAACACATACCACATTAATATGGTATCACATTCTTGGGAGAAAATACTCTTTCCAGTCAAATAAAATGATTATGCGTTCGTTACATATTTTTTCCTTTATTTGTAAGGTGTTAATTTCTTTTTATTCACACGGTATATACAAATTACACGTGGTAAAACTGTATGCATATGGTTCGCCATCTAACACTGATTCTAGAAAGGAAAATCACCGAACTTCATTTGTCCAAATGAGAAGGAAATGTGACTACGGAACAAATATGGTTATTTTACAATTTCATGTGATGAAGTGGATCTTGTCACAAGATGTTCTCATAAATGCAAATTTATTTTCAAAATGAGCAGATATAATATGTTTATTCGATTATCGAATAAATTCTATTGGGAGAGAATACAAGTTTTAGTATGTAAACAAATATTGACTATGAACCAGTTCACTGCCCTTCAGAAGGAGGTCAAGTTCACGTGTACTTCTGTTGGGGGAAGTCGGTCAAAACGCGCACCTGGAAGGATTGTATTACATTAAAGCGTGCGCGGTAATTTTACACATCCGAAATGCGCTAATGCTCTGAATGCGCGATCAGCGCGGATGAAATCGAGTCATTCACTTTTTAATTTCCGTCCGGGAAAGACATTTTTTATGATCACGGTGGTACTACGGTACCTTTTACTCGGATTTATTCGGAAACACGATCCCCATGCACGGAGATATCTCAGATAGAACTATTTACGGTACTTTATCGCGATCTGGATCTATACACGGAAAACTTAATCCAACCCTATCCGGACTCTAACCTAATAGTAATACCATCGGAACATATTCCACTGGCACTGATACCGTACATCTGAAAACTGTTAAGATGGTTAAATTTAGGGTAGGCCTAGATTGTAGGCCTATACGGTACTCTTCGCTTCGGCCTAGTCCTTTAATTCGGACAGATCTACGGAACCAATTTACTAGTTATAGGCTACCTCGGCCGGCCTCGGAGACATCTCACACGTGAATTCACTAAAACTCAATTTTAGTCGCATGTACTGTAGGCCAGCTACACTGCAGATTGATAAGCTAACTCTTCGACCACATTACGGTACGGTACTGGCTCCTCAATTTCGACGGTCGACTCTAAAGTATGATTATCGCGGCAGACATCAAAACTTGACTGGTTCAATGAAATAATCAATGCCTCAAGATGGGAAAACATAAAGGATCAACCAGCAGAGGAGGCAGGGGGAAAGGAGCCAAAGGTTCAAGGAGACGCCCACGTCCACGGAGTCTATGCGGTCAGAGTACCGGTACCGGTACGACTACGAGCAACGAGAGCCACAACGGAGAGCCCGGCAAGCCAGCAGCCGACCAGACCGGGGGTGATCGAGCCTTCGCTAGGCGATGGACCAGAGATAGAGCTCTCAACAAGCAACCACCTCCCACCCACGTTAACCCACGACGAGCCACCAGTCATCCGGTGAGTTAACCAGCCTTGGGCCTGTAATCCAGGCCTCTGTCTCTGGTGAACTTGGAATATGTGTCACTCATTCTCATTAGTAGGCCTATTGTGCCTGAAACTAGTAGTAGAAATAGAATGAGGGTTAACTCGACGGAAACTCAGGGGGTGAATTGTCTTGGGAATACAGCTGACAATATAACGCTAGGCCTAGATTAACATTTCGCTCATTTGGCAGTGATAATTCAACCAGGGCTTTAGTCCCAGACCCAGGGAAAATGCAAGTGCTAGCGATTAGGGCCTATTTTAATGTCACGCCATAGCACATGTAGATGTGGACCTAGCCTGCAGTTAATTTTAATCACTTGGCTGTGGATCAAGGTCTAGGCCTAGGAGTCTAAATTTTGAAATTGCTACCAATTCAGATAAATTCATACAGAATGGATTGATACATAGCCATAGGCCTATTAATTGGGTACAAACGTCGTTTAAACTGAAGAAATTAGTGGTATTACCACTGCCGCATAGGTGGAAATATAAATAAATATCGAGCCCGGGCCTAACGTTAGCCTGGCCTGGACCTGGTCTTACTCAGGACTACAACGTAGTGCCCGGCTTGGCCAATAACACTGAATCATTGTAATTCCGAAGCCGGTTGTTTAGATTTTTGGGGTAGTCTAGACTCTACGTCAGAAGTAGGCTAGATTAGATCTGCATAAATTAAAGATCTATTAATGCCTAAATTATATTAAATTTTCATAATTTTGGCCAGATTTGATACGTATAGGGTTAGAATATCTATCTAGGACCAGAATTAGGCCTAATTCTAAGACGCCGTTTTTTGCAATTGGAGAAATGCCCGAACTTTTTCAAATTAAATTGAATGGGAAAAGTCAATTCTTCGTCAGATCCAGTCTACTGCCAGTTCTGTGCGCAGCCTACAGCTACATGTAGGCCTACATCTTTAATATCAACTTCACAATGGAAGTTAGGCTAGAGCCTAGGCCTAGTTCTATTTCTGAGTAGATGTAGCCATAGACTAGACTTGTCTGTTTTAGGCCCTGGTTCAGCTGGCAGATAAACCATAAAGGCCGTCTATATTATGCGCAATAAATCAGCTTGAAAGATAAATGTTGACCTCTTTGAATTAATTTGGATGGTTGGTCGAGCGAGATGGTCTCGAATTTATCCCTGTCCGGCTAGCTTGAAATGTGATTGAATGGAATTCTCTCAGTCTTTCAACAAAAAGTGAATAAATAAAGAAAAAAAAAAAAATAATAATGAAGAAAAAAAAAATAAATAAATATAGAGATAGATAGAAAACATACACGGTAAATAAAGGAACAATAGAGTTGGTAGTATTGATAATGGAATAAAAAAAAAAAAAAAAAAAAAAAAAATATCCCAAGATCTACACCTTGAAGCATCAATAATGGTACGGTTCATACGCCTTGAAATGAGGTTGGTATTTGGAATTGGGTTTGTATGGAATGGATGTTGATGTTTGGGACTGCTTTTGAGTTTTAAATCTCGAGAAAACACAGTAACGGTCAATTTACCATGCACTCACCAATGCGAACTAGCATGGAACTCCTACCTCAATCTGAATAGTATTATTACCAATAGTGTGCAATATTGTTGCTCTCTTTTGGAAGGGGCAAGTTCAAGGGGTTCGGCAAGCAGCGATTGTTTTTTATATAGCGCTTTGTCAATCTTAAACACAATAAAATCTTACAATTTATGGTTGAAGAATAATAGTACAGGAGCCTAGATTGCCCGTGAGTAGTTGGAACTGAGATGATATCGACTATATCATGAATGGCAACAATTGTAATAATAATTTTGCTAGTAATGTTAATAGCGGTAAATATAAATAATGATGAAACAATAATTCCGGAAGGGGTCAAGTGGAAATTAATGGATATAGATAGGCGGGCATGGGCTTGTATTCGGATGTGGCTGAGCCCTGTTAAAAGCTTCGGTCATAATTTCCATGTGTTGCGTTTTTTAATACAATACATGCAAATGAAGTAAGCCATTTAGTTCAAGTGTACATGTAGGTGAACGGGTGAAGCTGGAAATGAAGTCGTAAATGTCTTATGTGATAAAATGGGTGGTATTTACCCAACTGTAGTAGTTTGGATAATTGGTTTTCGGGGGAGGATGGCAGTGCATTCTTGTAATTCAGATGATGTTACGCAGATACACATCCATGGTTTATATCAAAAGAAAGCCACGGATTACTTACTCAGCACGTTTCATAAATGTACAGGTGGCTGCTTTTTGGAATTGATCAGTGAGGGGAATATGGGTGACCAGTGGTCTTCTGCTGATTTTGCAAGAGCTTAAAGGGATTGGTTAACTTTGGTTTGACTTTTAAAAAAAAAAAAATTGAGCTAGAAGGTCACACTTGTCATCTGCGTCTGTGATATGTTACAAAAATGAAGCCAAGAAAAAATTGCGTTCGAAAATAATTATTAGTTTTTCAAAAATTGAAATATAAAGTGACCGGAAATACCATCTTAATTTCATCCCATACACTTATGTGTACTATTCAAGCATCTATAAGACGCCTAATTACAAAATCGGGGTTTGCCTTGTAGTTTTAGCTTTTCATTCTCAATAATGGTTGTTTTCAGGGTTTATTAGTTGTGATACATGCACTTGTACGCATATTTCATCTTGGTTTGAGAAATTTTTAAATCGGCAGCCCGCAAAGTTCAACAATACTTTTAATATTGGCGGGATGTAAAAAAAATAAATAAATAAATAAATGGAAAAGAAAAGGAACTTAACAAAAAATAAAAGAAAGGCGTCTGCAATTTGGCTTATTTCTGTAGTTTTAGAGGTTATAAACAGTGTATGAATATTGTTGATTATGATACTCTTCTGCTACAACTATTAGTTAAAATAAATTGATTAACAAGCCAAAATAAATGAAAAAAAATATTCATAAATTTGATAACTGGAAAACAGAGATAAAAAGTCGGGAGCTACGTGCATGAGAAGAGCAAGTAAATCTTAATTGGCCTTAAGTTTAAATAGGCATGCTTCTGCCGAAAGTTCTTTATGTCAATGGAATGTGTATAGTTTACATGCAACACCAAATTAACAGAATTAGGGTATTTACACGCACAATACAACTCCGGCTTAAAGAGAATTGGGTGATTTTAACATGATCCATGACAAATCAACCTGAAAAGGAATTATGGGTATTTTACATGTCCCAACGCAAGTCCAAAGTAAAAAGAAGTAGGGGTAATTACAGGTGCCAATTTAACTTCAACTTAAAGATAAATCAGAGTAGTTGCCGTCAATATGAGTTTATATCGCCAGAGATCTGGTACATTTAAATGAATCGAATCTTGTGGAAACATGAAACCTAAGCCGGTTATCAATTACCATGGGCAACGCCAATACAGGCAAATAAAGGAAAAGACTAGACAAATCCGTGGAATGTATGCTTACATGTACTTTGATTATTCATCAGAACTCACAATTTCTTGCAGAATCCACTGGCATAAATAATGCTCATATGAACAGATGTTGGGGTCATTTTCAGGTTCAGTAAACTCACTACCACAATTGATAGTTATTTTTGAATATCATTAAGGGTAATTACATGCCGTGTCCCAATGCAACTCCAGCTTAGATATAATTATATATAATTACATTTACCATATTATATCCATACATCTGGATACCAATAAATTTTCTCATACTGTCATGCATGTACGGCATAGGCTACCATAAAGAATATATACTCGGAAAGATTTCTGGTTTCTCCTTGCAGGGCTCGAAGAATCTGGCTGTTTGGCGACAGCTTACAATGAGGGCTCGGGAGAGGGCCGTCACCACGGGGAACCACAACCTTGGGGGCTGATTAAAGGCTACGAGGTGTACTAGTTGGTGGAGCCGTGGGGGTACTACGCTTCCCAACTGCCCGAGTGACCTCCAAGGGGGACTGAGATACAGCCCCATACCAACCTTAATAATCATTCACGTGGGATCAAATGGATTCAATGATTGGGCAGCTATATAGTGCCAAAGAAAGTAGACAAGCTGGAGATAACGCACTGAATTCAACCAGAGCTCTACGGCCTTGGTGCGACATATGTTTCTCAAGCATCTTGCCACGCCTTACTATTATGCACAAGAAAGAACTATCACCTCACAGGCAGCTAGTGACAATGTCAGGAAATCTGTGAACGAGTATATATGCCAAGAGAAGGATTCGGTGCATGCACAATGCGTCATTTATCAACCACATCTTACACTATCATGAATACCGGTCTTACAACAGAGGTGGCATCCAACGGTCAGACGAAGGAAGTGACATCCTGATTAGTGATTTCAATAGGGCAGGTTAATTTGCCCTCACTGGACAAGACTTGAATGAATAAGAGAGCTCTAAGAGTCCCAGGATTGGCGAGTGCGATTCCTTTAATTGATCTGGGAATAGCGAAGGGAAGACACTGGACGTGCAGGGAAGTGTTGTTTAATTACACAACCCATGATATGGCACTCATACTATTATAATGGTTTTTCTCATGCTTATATTGGTTCGTTATCTTTTTAACCAAAACGGTACCTTCGGCTCATACCGAAGAGAAATACAAGAGAAACGTTAAGATTTAATGAACAAATGAGTAACACCGACAAATAAATTCAATAGATCAATAGCACGAAGTGCTCAAAGGTTAGCAACTGGCATTAAGACAAGCTGATAGTTTTGAATTTAGTTTGGTTATACCTTACAATGCAATCACATCTGTCATATTGGCGTGGGTGCATGGACACTCGCACCTGATTGGACATGGGTAATAGTGAAAATAAACTTGGGAGTTAATTAATGAACAAAGAACCTCTTTCTGCAAAATGGCAAGATATACAGAAACAGTGCCTATCCAATGGTTCTTTTCTTGGTACGAAAGTTGCTCGGGTCAGTGCTTAATGGTAACTATTTTGGTGCAAATGAACAAATCAAAGAATTGGCAAAAAAAAAAAAAAAAAAAAAAAAAAAAAAAAAAAAAAAAATATGGGTGTTGTTTGGGGGCATTTGTTTTGGGGGTGTTTTTTAGTACTTGGCAATTTCATTATCATTTCTCGAAGCATACAGGGGATGGAATGACCAAGAGCTCTGTGAGCCAATGGCGGGGAAAGGCCAAGATTATTGGATATTTCGTAGGGGGATCCCCGTCCCAGGCAACTGGGACACTGGGTGGAGCCACCATCCTCCCAGCTGGTCACGTGACTCGTGACCCGGTTCCCACTATGTGGTTAATTCTTAGCCTTACTCTCTCCTTCCTCTGCAGGCATTGACATTTATTGATATTACTGCGATACACATGTTTGTGAAGTATTGGTGTATTAATTAATGTTTGATATTACTGTGATACACAAGTATGTGAAATATTTGGGTAACAATTCCCGAACGGAAATTAAAAGTTGAGAATATGGCAATATCTGGTATATCGTGTAGTATTTCTTCTCACAATATGTTTATTCGATTATCGAATAAATTCTATTGGGAGAGAATACAAGTTTTAGTATGTAAACAAATATTGACTATGAACCAGTTCACTGCCCTTCAGAAGGAGGTCAAGTTCACGTGTACTTCTGTTGGGGGAAGTCGGTCAAAACGCGCACCTGGAAGGATTGTATTACATTAAAGCGTGCGCGGTAATTTTACACATCCGAAATGCGCTAATGCTCTGAATGCGCGATCAGCGCGGATGAAATCGAGTCATTCACTTTTTAATTTCCGTCCGGGAAAGACATTTTCCCACCTCCCACCCCTCATTCCTCATGTATATTGATGTTCCTTAAGGTGCATTTACGGATTCCGTCGATATATCTAATCAGTGGATTTTCTTTTTAGCCAAGGGTTGAAAAAAGAAAGAGAAAAAAAAAATAAATAAATAAATAAATAATATATATATATATCTTATCAGTATAACATGCGAGACGGGCACGAATGGGTAGCATTAATGAAATAATTAGCATTCACTGTGCTAGGAATGGTAAAATATGATTACTATGATACATAACACATGTAATTGGTAGAAAACCTGGACTATTGGCCAACAGATGGTTGGTACAAAGCTATAACCTCATGGTTATACTCTAGAGGAAGTTTGGACTTTCAGTTGTCAATGGGGTGGCTAATGAGTTTGCATGTCTTGTTGCTTAGTAAGATTCATTTATGTATCTTCATAGGCTGATTTTATGGTTTTGTAAAGAAATGGATGGCTGGTTGGGGTTGTACCAGGAGTAACTCCTTGGTTGTATACACATATTTTGGTTGGCTGGTTGGGGTTGTTATCAACAAGACTTTAGGCCAACAGATGGTTGGTACAAAGCTATTAATTACCTCGTGGTTATACTCTAAGGGAAATTTGGACTTTCAGTTGTCCATGGGGTGGCTAAATTAGTTTGCATGTCTTGTTGCTTAGTAAGATTCATTTATGTATCTTCATAGGTTGATTTATTGTTTGGTAAAGAATTGGATGGCTGGTTGGGGTTGTACACATATTATTTTGGTTGGCTGGTTGGAGTTGTTAAGTATTTGGCTGGATGGCTGGGGTTGTTATTAACAAGACTATTGGCCAACAGATGGTTGGTACAAAGCTATTACCTCATGGTTATACTCGAGAGGAAGTTTTGGACTTTCAGTTGTCAATGGGGTGGCTAAATGAGTTTGCATGTCTTGTTGCTTAGTAAGATTCATTTATGTATCTTCATAGGCTGATTTTATGGTTTTGTAAAGAAATGGATGGCTGGTTGGGGTTGTACCAAGGAGTAACTCCTTGGTTGTATACACATATTTTGGTTGGCTGGTTGGGGTTGTTAAATATTTGGCTGGATGGTTGGGGTTGTTATCAACAAGACTTTAGGCCAACAGATGGTTGGTACAAAGCTATTACCTCGTGCTACTCTAGAGGCAGTTTGGACTTTCAGTTGTCCATGGAGTAGCTTAATGAGTTTGCATGTCTTGTTGCTTAGTAAGATTCATTTATGTATCTTCATAGGCTGATATATGGTTTTGTAAAGAAATGGATGGCTGGTTGGGGTTGTGAAATATTTGGCTGGATGGTTGGGGTTGTTATTAACAGGACGTTGTAACCTGTAAACGACATGCATCTTGGGTGTTTTTTAGTACTTGGCAATTTCATTATCATTTCTCGAAGCATACAGGGGATGGAATGACCAAGAGCTCTGTGAGCCAATGGCGGGGAAAGGCCAAGATTATTGGATATTTCGTAGGGGGATCCCCGTCCCAGGCAACTGGGACACTGGGTGGAGCCACCATCCTCCCAGCTGGTCACGTGACTCGTGACCCGGTTCCCACTATGTGGTTAATTCTTAGCCTTACTCTCTCCTTCCTCTGCAGGCATTGACATTTATTGATATTACTGCGATACACATGTTTGTGAAGTATTGGTGTATTAATTAATGTTTGATATTACTGTGATACACAAGTATGTGAAATATTTGGGTAACAATTCCCGAACGGAAATTAAAAGTTGAGAATATGGCAATATCTGGTATATCGTGTAGTATTTCTTCTCACAATATGTTCTATCCACTGCCAGTAAACATGAGTCCCTCTGATCTCATCCTTTTTGCGATTTTTTTAAAAGTGCTGTTTCAATACATATTAACAATCGTGTCTATGGGGAATGTAAAAAAAAAGGAAACAGCTTATTCATAGCAAAACATACACACCCTCACACACAAACACCCAATAAATGGAACTAATATGCCCTAAAAGAAACGGTTGGCACCTCTGTATACCGCACATTTTTAACACAATTTAAGTGAGTATACTCATTCTCATAAGAACAAGCAGTGTGCATTCTGTCCTGAGCGACTCGCTTTCTTTTCTTATTATGATCAGTGACCCTTGTGATTAAGAGACTCTCGTGTACATTACTGAAACTAACCCTGAATTGGGATTATGAATAGTCGCCCTATGACCCCAAAAGTGCATTGTGAATAACGACTCTGATCTCATTTTAAATTTGCGCACGTTGTGAATGATCATGATAACGGTTCTTATAGAATAGGACCCCCTTCCCGTTTTAAGAATAATTGTCTTTTCCCAATAAAAGAATAAGAAATATCAAAACAAGGTCGATTTCTGCATAATATAGCTTAAATAAAAGAATAGATACCAACTTCCTTTAATACGAATGAAAACATAGAATAGTACATTGACCTTTATTTGTTAGTACTTCAAAGATACACTCAGCAAAAAAAGTTCTTGTACACTTATAAAAGTTAAAATATTCCATATAGATATTTGATTAAAGGCAAATTATTGTATGTCAACATGACCAGACAATATTCCTCTTCCAGTATGACATGAAATTTTCATGTGAACAGTCATGCATGGGTGGTAAAATGCTTTAAACAATAGCAATGTCAGTAAAAGAAAATTGCAAAAAATGGATCAGTCAGTGCATGGCTGGTTACAGGCATTAAACAATAGCAATGTCAGTAAAAGAAAATTGCTAGAAAACAATCAGTCATTCTTTCAGTTGTGAAAGTTTACGTGGCATAAATATCCATCAAACGATAAAAGCAAACTTTCAGGCAAATACCACTCTAAAAGAGAAGAAAAAGTTATCCACCTTGGATGCATCACTTTTCCTATGGAAGCTTAAAAGTGCCACCGAGATGTTGAGATAATTATCTCATCATGTTGACATCTTGTAGAAGAGATGATGAGATGACAAGATCCCGGATCTCATCATGTTGACATCTTGTAGAAGAGATGATGAGATGACAAGATCCCGGATCTCATCATGTTGACATCTTGTAGAAGAGATGATGAGATGACAAGATCCCGGATCTCATCATGTTGACATCTTGTAGAAGAGATGATGAGATGACAAGATCCCGGATCTCATCATGTCAACATCTTTTAGAAGAGATGATGAGATGACAAGATCCCGGATCTCATCATGTCAACATCTTTTAGAAGAGATGATGAGATGACAAGATCCCGGAACTCATCATGTCAACATCTTTTAGAAGAGATGATGAGATGACAAGATCTTGGATCTCGTCATGTCTACATCTTTAAGAAAAGATGTTGAGATGACAAGATCCCGGGATCTCGTCATGTCGTCATCTTTTAGTAGAGATGATGAGATAACAAGATCTCGGATCTCGTCATGTCGACATCTTGTAGAAGAGATGATTAGATGACATGATCATGGATCGAAGATCTTGTCATCTGACCATTTCTTCTGAAAGATGTCGACATGACGAGATCCGAGATCTTGTCATCTCATCATCTCTACTAAAAGATGACGACATGCCGAGATCCCGGGATCTTGTCATCTCAACATCTCTTCTAAAAGATGTCAACATGATGAGATCCGAGATCTTGTCATCTCATCATCTCTTCTAACAGATGTTGACATGATGAGATCCGGGATCTTGTCATCTCAACATCTCTTCTAAAAGATGTCAACATGATGAGATCCGGGATCTTGTCATCTCATCATCTCGTCCAAAAGATGTTGACATGATGAGATCCGGGATCTTGTCATCTCATCATCTCTTCTACAAGATGTCAACATGATGAGATCCGGGATCTTGTCATCTCATCATCTCTTCTTAAAGATGTTGACATGATGAGATCCAGGATCTTGTCATCTCATCATCTCTTCTTAAAGATGTCGACATGATGAGATCTGGGATCTCGTCATCTTATCCTTTGCTATCAAGATGTCGACTTCCCGAGATAATTATCTCAACATCTCGGTGGCACTTTTAAGCTTCCATAACTTTTCCACTGGAATTTTAAATCAAAGTTTATCGATGAAACAAATGTCAAATTCCAGTATCTTGGCATAAGTAAAAGAAAATTCAATATCTCGTTTGTCCACCTTGGCTCTGAATGAGTGCAGCACATCGACGTCGCATGCTTGTCACAAGTCGGCGAATTTGCTCTGGGATGATGTCCCATTCTTCCCGGAGATAACGCCGGACATCTTGAAGAGTGTCTCATGGTTGAATTCTTTGATTGACCGATTTTCCTAGCTGATCCGAACAGTTTCTTCTCATGGATGACAATGCACTGTGAAAAAATTGGGCAATATTTTACCCAATATTTTGCCCAACGTTGGGCCGATAGTCAACCCTACCAACTACTGGGCAATATTTTACCCAACGTTGTTGGGGCATTAATGTGCCAAACTGTTGGGTAATATTTTGAACTACATTTTGGGGGACATTAATTTGCCCAACTTTTTAATAAAGTTATTAACCCAACATCTGGGCAAGGCCTACACTCACTTCGTGTACCTGGTCCGTGTCGATCCGGAGACCTTATCCGAAAGTGCTTTGCATGCACAATAACGCTGCATACAAGTGCAAGTGCATATCTCAAGTGAGTGAAGCAAAAACAAAACAGCGTCAGATATATGTCATGTATGTAGGCCTATTCTGACAAATTCCTTACAAATTATGCTTAACGTAAAGTCCAAAATAAAAAAATTAAAAAAACGTTTAAGCAACTCATCTATGAAAGATTCAGCGAGGCTCCCCAGCCCCCAGTCATCTAGAAGCTCCTCCATATCTTATCGACCGTGTGTAGCATGCTGCAAGCGCAACTCGTGATCGTAAAGTTTCGCAACATTTACCACTCAGCAGGGCAATTACTAGCCCAACAATTGGACATCTGTATTTTGGCAGCGGCAGAGTAAAAATTTGCCTAAGTATTGGGCACATAATGCCCAACAAAACAATAACCAACGTATATATTACCCAACAAAAAAAATGACCAACGTAAATTTACTCTTTTTTTTCACAGTGTGCGCATCCCCATCGAGCGAACATTGTCCAAGATTTCTGGATGACCACAATGTTCAGCTCTTGGATCCATGGCCCGCTTGTTCACCAGACATGAACCCGATTGAACATTTGTGGGATCAGCTAGGAAAATCGATCAATCAAATAATTCAACCAGGAGACACTCTTAGAGGTGTCCGGGGTTATCTCCGGGAAGAATGGGACAACATCACCCCAGAGCAAATTCGCCGACTTGTGACAAGCATGTGACATCGATGTGCTGCACTCATTCAGAGCCAGGATGGACAAACGAGATATTGAATTTTCTTTTGCTTATGCCAAGATACTGAAATTGGACATTTTTTCATCGACTAACTTTGACTTAAAATTCCAGTGGAATAGTGATGCATCCAAGGTGGATAACTTTCTCTTCACTTTTAGAGTGGTATTTGACTTTAACTTTGCTTTCATCGTTAAATGGATATTGATGCCACATAAACTTTCACAACTGAAAGAATGGCTGATCGTTTTCTTGCAATTTTCTTTTACTGATTGCTATTGTTTAATGCCTGTAACCAGCCATGCTCTGACTGATCCATTTCTTGTAATTTTCTCTTACTGACATTGCTATTGTTTAAAGCATTTAACCACCCATGCATGACTGTTCACATGAAAATTTCATGTCATACTGGAAGAGGAATATTGTCTGGTCGTGTTGACATACAATAATTTGCCTTTAATCAAATATCTATATGGAATAATTTAACTTTTATAAGTGTCCAAGAACTTTTTTGCTGAGTGTATAATCTAGACATTATTCCTGCATTGTTTTAAAAAAGATTTTACAGAATCATTCTTTAAATTCTTAAAACAGGAATCTTTCTTTCTGTCATGGATAAATATAGAGATTTTAGCGTTTATTTCTTTTTCATTTTAATTTTTCGGCAATCACGTTTAACATTGCAATTTAAAAAAGGCCTATAAGCGAACATAGCGCAATGTAAACTATACAAATAAAACCCGCTGTGCATTGAGCATGAAAACAGAGGCCAACAAAAGTAGAACTCGTGACTAACTGGCCTTTGATATTTTATTTACGGAAGAAACAAGGAATCCCGTCAAGATTTCTTTAATATTGATTAAATGTAAACAAAATAGTGTGAGCTCGATCCTATCCAGGTACTAATGTGGGACCAACGTGTTCAAGTGTGTCACGATAGAGTTAATAATTATGGCCCACATTGCACCCTTTGATGTGTCAAATTCTCACCATCAGCGCATCGTATTCCAACGTCGTCATAATGGTTGCAATGGTTGACGCCCACACCATCGTGACTGCAGTAGAAAATGCTGGATTCGTTCCCGGTGCAATAAACGTGGTTGAGCAAGATGTCGCCACTTCCCTCCCCAAAGTAGGCGTTATAGAATACCACTTCTGCGGAGGAATATCCTAGACTTCTACAGACCACGTCTGCTTCGTCCAAGCCCCAGCCATGATCGCAAACAGTGCCCCAGGATTCCCCGTGGAAGACTTCAAGTCGTCCTTCGGCGGGGGTGGTACCATTGACCAGCCGAACTGTCATGAGGATCAATAAGCATACACCAACGTTTTTATTTCGAATGAAATTGATTGTATTTAAAACCTATACCAGATGGGTGTTTCATAACGCTGTTTGTAAGATACGAATGACTACGCACGACAGGTAACCCTTTCTCGTTTCTATGTACCTAAGATCATGTTCCAGTCATGCGTATAATTGTGCGTAACTTTACGAACAGCTTTATGAAAACCCATGTGTTTTTGCAGAAATGAACTATCTGAAAGTGACAAAACAGTCATATGGTTTCACATCGTCAGTCTTCAATATTTAGCCAAATTTACAAGATCATTTTTGTTACACACAAACTTTATTTCTTTCTTTACTTGTTTTGCTATACTTGGAAGCAGACTCTCACAAAAAAATCCAAGTCGGTGCATATTTTTTTCGTATAAATGTATAATCTGTACCTATGCTCAACTGGAACATATGATTCTTCCCTTTGGATCCATGAAAAACAGAGTCAACTGATAAAAAACAGCCAGAAGATGTTAGAAGTTAGAAACACAATAAGAGCAACAACATACCCTGTGTAAAAGTTAAGGGACAGAGAAAGAAAATGTTGGCAGTGATTACCATTTTGGAGGCATCTGATCCCAATATCTTCAGAATGGTAGCAGTGGTTGTTGCCAACACCGTAGTGTCTGCAGTCAAATATACTTCCCTCGTCTCCCATGCATGTCACATGATTGAGATGAATGGGCCCTGTGCCCTGCCCGAAGTAGGCATTATAGACATGTCCAATATATCCTGGGAACCCAAGACTTCTGCACACGACGTAAGAATTCGTGCTGTACCAGGAGTGATCACAAACAGTTCCCCAGACGCCATCGTAGTAGACTTCAAGTCGACCCTCACTCGGGTCATCCCCATTAACGAGGCGGGCTATGACATTCGAAAGGATTTTGGAAAGGGTTGCAGATTGAGAAGTTTTAGTTTGGACCCTTCCCCACAATATGAAGTGTTAATAATGATAATGATAATAACAATAACTGCATATTTACCCAGGGTAGCCACTTCAGTTCCGAAAACTGTTCCCCCAGCGGACCCTGCTATTATAACTCGGCTTTGGCACGGCTACCTTGATTGGGCGCTCGAGCATTCGAGGAATTTCTTCCAAATATCTTAAGATACAATAATGCGAAACGGGGTGTTTTACGGGACAGCTAAACCTTATATTGTCGAAACAGCTTTAGCCGTATAAACAATGTTTATACTACTCGTTGCTGAAATAAACACAAGCAACAAAATCAACGGATTATACTTGTTATAATATAATAAGATAAAATGGAGGCTATATGTACATTATTTGTTTGCATTACAAATTGTAAACATGTGATATTTGTATGTCATAATAGCTTCACATGCTGAATATATGGTATTTGGATTTTTTTTACTCCAAATTATAAACGAAACAAATTTCCGATTAAATGTTTGATGCAATTGAAGACAAATTTCTGTGTTACGGATGCCAGTAAATTCAGTTCATATCAATACAGCACATGAGACAGCTGCAATGTCATAGGCAGAAACTGGCCGTTGCATCTGAAAGAAAGAATAAAGGATGAAAGACTATCCTTACCATCTGGATAACAGACCGCTCCTGCATCTTCATCATGTGAGCAGTGGTGGACACCAACGCCATGATGATAACAGTCAAAGAGGCTGTCTTCGTAGCCATAGCAACCAACGTGATTCAACAAGATGGGACCGTCACCCATCCCGTAGAATGCATTTCCATGGCTTCTCACGGCGTCTGGGTATCCGATGCTTCTGCACAGTACTCCTGCATCCACTACGTCCCAACTATGGTCACAGACAGTGCCCCAAGTACCACTATGATATACTTCCACCCGTCCTTCTGACGAGTAACTTCCATTTACTAGACGAGCTACATGAACGGGCAAGACATTATGAAGATGTGGTTCAATTTATGTAGATCTTCTTTTCTTATTACAAACTAAATATAATAATTTCAAAATAGATGGTTGATACAAGAACCTTGACACGACTCCAATAAATGAAAGTGGAATCTCCTTGTGTCTACCCTTAGCAAATATGCGAAATCGGCAGTACCACGTTTATATTTGTTGGAAACTTTTTTTAATATGATACTTGGAATATTTCGTAAACTGAAAAAGCAGTGATGTGATTCTCTCGGAGAACCTTCATTTTCAGTCCTTCATATCCTGTCAAATGAAATTAATTTTTCGAGTCACTGAACATGCTCTATTTCCTTTCACAACTTCAAGAATGTATTGAAAGTTACCTGTTTCATTTGGCTGGAGGGGAGAGTCGGTTGTGCCTGTCAAATGTAAAAACAGATCATGTTTCACTTTCATAATGCTTTCATAGCCATGATGTACATCCTGTAACACAATGCTTACGGCAAATTATAATATGACAAAGAGGGACAAAACCAGATTGACCTGCATCAAAAATGATCTTGATTTGCTGAACATTTTTTTTCGATTGACTGCAAACATTTGTGTTATTGTTACGATCCACCGTGTTGATTAGTGTTAACGATTTGAATTTTTATAGAGCGTTCCAAAAGCAGACATGTCATGCATGTTGGAGGACAAACATCAGGAACATGTGGATCTAACCATGATAAATCATTGTTTATTATCTGATGCACCGGTTTCCCCACTGGTATGCCCACCACATTAACATCCGCTGAGATCGCTCGACATAAGTACTTGCTGAGTAAAGGAGGAGTGATCACTTTGATTGACTCTGGTCCGTACAATTAGCATGGTTAGAACACTAGAGATATTTTTTTTGAAAGTCCACACCTAGCTTCCTTGAATGCATATAGCATTTTCCATTTATTTAAATACATTGTAGATTAACTGCCTTGCTCGTGGGCATAGGTACCGAGGCCGGGGATCGAACCCCGGACTTTCAAATGTATAGTCGGCGCCTTAGACCACTCGGCCACGGCACCTCCAGTACAATGAAGTGTTTGCGCCATCTACGTCCATTTGCGTAAATATACAGCGCGTGCAAACGCATGTGCATTTGTGCAACACTAACTACAGCCTATGTGTGCCATATAAAAATGTAATAATCCTAATAATTGGATGCGACAAGATTTTTAAAAGGATGTTGTTCTGAAAAGTAGAATGTTTTAGAGATAAGCATGATTCAATTTTGAAATTCTCCTCATGCGAAGTAAAGAGGCTTGTTGCTTTGGGCACCAATATCATTTTGCTTACCTGGATAATCTGTTGTCCACCACCACCATCTTGTATTTGGACTGTCTGTTGTAATTGCTGAAATAATTCATAAGGAATGCTTCGTTACTTTCTTGGTCCTCTTAAACAGCACGTGCTTTATAATGAGCCATATAGGGTGATTATCAACACAATTACGATCTCTTAAATGATGAAGACTAAACGTTGTTTTAAACGATAGGGATGTTTACCCAGTGAGCCCAAACCCGCGAAGATGGAAAACTGAGGCCGACGAGGCTTGAAACATGCAACACGTGTGCATTTGTGCAACACTGTTTACAGCCTACGTGTGCCATATGTAAATGTAATAATCATAATAGTTAGATGCGACAAGATTTTTAAAAGGACGTTGTTCTGAAAAGTAGAATGTTTTAGAGATAAGCATGATTCAATTTTGAAATTCTCCTCATGCGAAGTAAAGAGGCTTGTTGCTTTGGTCGCCAATATAATTTTGCTTACCTGGATAATCTGTTGTTGTCCACCACCACCATCTTGTATTTGGACTTTCTGTTGTAATTGCTGAAATGAATTCATAAGGAATGCTTCGTTACTTTCTTGGTCCTCTTAAACAGCACGTGCTTTGTAATGAGCCATATAGGTTGATTATCAACAAAATTACAATCTCTTAAATGATGAAGACTAAACGTTGTTTTAAACGATAGGGATGTTTACCCAGTGAGCCCAAACCCACGAAGATGGAAAACTGAGGCCGACGAGGCTTGAAACATATTCTTCATGGACTCTCATTGTGATAGAATGAAACATCTACGAAAGCATGTATGGAAGGGGGGGGGGTCAATGCTCGTAATCCATTTGAAATTAGTCTCACAATATTTGTCAGCAATATAAAGGTACGTTTTGCCAATCACTCATGATTTCCGAAGAACTTTCCTGGAAGCTGCACCAATCCTAGCCACCACCTTTTTATGGTGGCCATGAAGGAACATCGCGAATATTGACGACGAAATTCACAACGTCGCCAATTTTGTCGTGAAATTCGCGTCGATATTCACGATGTCTCGAATTTCGTCGTAAATTTTGCGCGAATTTTTCGACAAAATTCACGACATGGTGAATTTCGTAGTCACGAAGGAATTCACAACACGAATTTCGTCGCTAATTTAGTCATGAATTTGTTGTGCTTGCTTGGGCGGTACGTGCAAATGGAACTATTGCCGAGACTTTTAACCATGGTTTCTGTGAAAACGATAGGTTTTAACTTCAAATTATGATAATTTTGTACAAAGTGGAATAGGTTTGTAGATTTGTTAGATCTAAGGCTGCACGTGTTCGACTCGTAATCCCAAGCAAAACAACTTCACGACAAAATTGGCGACAAAATTCGCGACGTCGTGAATTTTGTCGTGAATAATAACTTCGTCGAGTACTTCGTCAATATTCGCGATTTTTGTCTATTTGCAATGTCCCTTCAGGCCCACTACATGTGCCCCGTCTATAGAAGATTTACGCCATGCAAGCTGCCATTCGTCTACAATTATGTGTCATCGAGTGCAGTAAAAATAACTGATTCATTTTGTAGGTGCTATCAATGTTGTAGAGAGGGCAGGGAATCCCTTCATTTTTAGGGATTCTCCAGAGAGAATTAAAAGCTTAGAAAGTTGACATAAGCATGATCAGGGAACAAATCCAACCAGAAGTGAACCTTGCGAGGCCACCACAAGCTCAATCGCTCTCGATGACGGTCTCCTTTCTTAAAATTAGACATTAAATGAATAATACAATTTGTGGATTTTTTTTATTCTCGATGCTTATATTACGAGTATGATATTACTGATTGTCTTTGTATAATGTTATCTTGTATATTTTCCCCTGATGTGGACGGTTACACTTCGTAATTCCGAAGGTTCGTAATTCCGAAACACGTAAATTGCCTATACCTCGATGTTCGTTAATCCGAAAACGTAAAAGGGTTTGTTAATCCGAACATTTGTAGCGTTATTCCGAAGGTTCGATAATCCGAAAACGAAATAAGGTTCGATGTTCCGAAGGTTCGTTAGTCCGAAAATGAAATAAGGTTCGTTGTTCCGAAGGTTCGTTAGTCCGAAAACGAAATAAGGTTCGTTGTTCCGAAGGTTCGTTAGTCCGAAAACGAAATAAGGTTCGTTAATCATTAAGTTTTCGGACTAACGAACCTTCGGAATTACGAACCTCATTTCGTTTTCGGATTAACGAACCTTCGGAATTACGAACCTTCGGAATAACGAACCTTCGGAATATCCGAACCTTCGGAATAACGAATCTTCGGAATTACGAATGTATGCGGATGTGGACAGAGAAATAAAATCAATCAATCAATCAATCAAACCTCGTCAGGAAGGGCAATATTTTCTGACAACCCCAAAAGAGAGGAAAATGGGTACAACATTTTGTCAGGGGGGCGCTCTGACCCATGACCTCACCCCTCAGGTATGAAAACGATTGCAATATGAAACCTTTAAAAGTGCTACAAATCGATTTTATTTAATATTGGTATACATATAGTTTTAAAATGTATTCAAAATTTGTTTGAATTTTTGATATTGCTTTAATTTAATTGTTTTTAATTATTCTTGTATATATACGGTAGGAAGTAATTCCTTAAGAAGCTGTGTGCGCTATGAACGCCTAGTTTAGCCGGTAATATAGGAGCGCCTTGAGCACCTAACAAGGTGGAAATGTGCGCAATATAAATATCCTATATTATTATATATATATATATATATATATATATATATATATACATGTAAATATATATTCATTTTCTTCGGTTCATTGTAACAGGGCAGAGGGAGTCTTAGTCCCACTTCTTAGGGTTGGGAGAAGAATAAAATAATAAAAAAGGCCAACCCAAATGGGCCAATGCACGGGATGTATCCACTGGTTTCTAAATTCTGGGTGTCACCACTTTAAATTAGGAAACTATTTATCATTATGCATTTTACTATTTCTTTCAATAGCCAAGAACTTGGCAAGAAAATTGTCAATTTAGATGGATCCAATAAAATCAATGATTTTGTGTCATCACCAAGTTTCTCAAATTATTGACGTTATGGATAAGCTTACGTCCAAGACATGATTTCGAAAACGTTTACTTGGAGTGCTGCCTGATGCCTAAAATCTATTTGTGCGACATTTTAATAACAGTTTTAGAGAAAACTGCTTCTGCAAAGTCCCTACCACCTAGTGGCTATCGAGAAGTTTGGATTCTCACGAAACGGCAGCAAAAAAGTGTTGTTTAGGCCTACTGTATTAAATAAAGGCTTGTTAACTTTGTATCATATCCGAAATACAAACGCTTTTAGTGATTGATTCAAACATCATCATGTGACCAAATAAATTCTCTGTTGCACCACGACAGACTTCGTTATATTTTCCTCCCGGCGAATATTCTGATGTCATTATTTAGGATGACGAGACATTTCATCTCCGGCGCCCCGGTCAGCGAGTTGTCTCTCCAGGGCGATTCCGTGATGCGTCGGCGCAGGCACTTATCTGCGTTCCGCTGAGCGCGGCGGTTTACATGGCTTAGGTAACAGTTGGTCATTCAACGCAAGTTACCGGACTCTGGAAGCTTTATAGCGCATAGGTTTTAGTTTTAATTTATTACGAGTAGGATACAAAACAAACATACCACGCGATTATTTCGAAAGTATAGTGGGAATAGTTCAATCTCGTTTGTACTGGCAATAATACTATTTTCACCTCAGGGGAAAATAGTAAGTGCCAGCTCATCCTCGGATATATAATTCCTGCTATAAACCTGGTATATTTGTATATCATGCTATGTATATCATGATAATGATCTGAAAGAAACACGCAAAATCCACGCGCACACTTAGAAGCAAACAAGTAAGTGTACTCGTATTGAACTTGTTTGTGCTCTATCAGAATAAATCAATATGATTTTAGATTAATTTGTCATTAATTTGAAATGACAAACTACATGAATTACCATAATCGAATTGTATTAAGATATGGATTATAAAGCAAATAATCACCGTTTGGTTTCAGTGGATGAGACAAAATTTCACTGATTCAACATTTAAGTCGCTTCGGGAAAGAGACACTGTCATATCACATTTGGTTACTATTAACATGCTACCATTTCCATGCGAAAAACAGGGAATCATGTGTTTTTGGATCCATGATTGAGCCGGTGGAACTACACTCTGTTGATGGCAAATTGGCAACGACAACGGTGAACAGCGCAATGTTTGGTGCTCCGGCAAAAGTCACTTTTTGGATCATTAAAAACCATCTTATTTGTTAGATTTGCTGATCCATCACTTCTCTTGTAAAAGTCACTGATGAATGGCTTCACGCTCTTTACAATGGTTTATACACTTGAGTGGTTATCATAGACCTGCGTAAGGCCTTTGATACCGTTAACCATTGTATTCTTTTTGATAAACTCAAATCTCCTGGAGTGTCAGAGTCCTGTCTTACATGGTTCAAAAGTTATATGAACAACCGTAAAATATGTACTTGTATAAATTCTACTGTCTCTGACTTAATAGATATACAATACGGTGTGCCACAGGGCTCAATCTTAGGGCCACTGCTCTTTACTATATATATAAACGACATCACAAAGAATGTCGATCGATGTACTTTCTTTACGCAGATGATACTGTCCTTTATTTCTCCCATAAAAATGTGAGAAATATCGAACATATACTGAACACACAGTTAAACCATATTTACAAATGGATGTGTTCTAATAAGTTGAGTTTGAACTTTGATAAAACAGAATGTTTGTTGATTGGATCCCGCTCTATGTTAAATAAGTGTTCCCAACTTCAAATAAGTATACAGGGAAAGTTGATTCAACCGAAAGAAAATGCTAAATATCTTGGAGTTGTTATTGGTCAGCAGTTAAAATGGGACAAACATATTGAATACCTGACTGAAAAGGTTAGCAAACTCGTATGTTTTTGGGGCCGGCTTCGACACAGTTTCAATGAGGCTTCAATGAGGCTAGCTTGAAATGTATCTACCAATCAATTATTCTTCCTATTTTTGACTATGCTGATGTAGTGTACGATTCTAGTAACAAAAAATGTGTTACACAATTGCAAAAGTTGCAAAACAGAGCTGGAAGAATAATACTTAGGATAAGTCCATTCAAACATGTATCAAACTGTAATATTCACCAAATGTTAAATTGGGAATCTTTGGAATGTCGTCGACAAAAACATATAAACTCCATGGTTTTCAAAATCATTCATGATCTCAGTGCCCCCTACTTAAAAGATTATTTTAGTACTCTTTATTATAACTATTCCTTACGCTCAAGTGGAAACTTATCTTTACCTAAGCCACGTACTGAATCGTGTCGTCGAATGTTTTCATACCGTGGGGCCTCGCAATTTAACTCTTTATCTCCTTCTATAAAATTATCTCCCAATTATGATACATTCATTAGGACACTTAATGACCATATCCTGAAAGCTGTTTCCCTTTAAATCAAAGTTCAAACACAACTTGGGGTAGTTTTGGGTGGGTGCTGGTGGGAGGGGTTAGGTACTCGGTTTTTACTGTAGGGTGGGATGGGGTGGGGTCGCTGTTCTTTCTTCCTTTACCTGTTATTGCCTTTATGTTACACACATTTGTTAATGAATTTATTTTTTGTAATATGAATTTCATGTTGTTTATTCAATATAGCTGGACCCCTCGGCAGAACAGTTGTGCTGTAATGGCTCAGCTGAGTAGGGCGATCCATCCAATGTTATTTTATCATGTATTATATTTTGTTGTAATTTTTATATGTATTGTTTTTATACTGGTAAACAAAATCAAATCAAAATCAAATAAAATCTGTTCTGCAGGCCTTCATTTTCTCATTTATATTGAAATTAATAATAAAAATCAAGGTAATACCTGTGTTTTCGTTAGTAAGACTTAAACGTAGTTGAAATCCTCTATAAGTGACTGAAGTGTCGGTGTAGAACATCATCCAACTTGGGGAAGAATATAATCTAAACAAAAGAAAATATTAAGAGCAAAATGAACATAATATGCATTAGTATTTCAAGAATAGCACTTTACCTAAATCATACATAATTGTTCACTGAAATGTGTTATTTATTCACTTATTTATCATATCCGAACAATACATGCAGACTAATACATTAGGTTAATTGAATACAAAAATACAAATACAATAACCCCTTATAAATTTTGGTAAATCTGAATATTATCAAATTTTTGGTAAATGAACTTTCTTTTTCTGTTGTTGCGGCGCTTTGTTCTGAAATATTCTAATGTGTCATAATTCCGACGGGATAAAGGGAAGGTGTACTCTGCCCACTTCTCAAATCAATAAATTGCGTACCATAATGTCAATACAAAACGATTTCTTCGCATGTCATGAATTGCGGAAATGTGACAATGTAATGATACCGTAATAAAGTGGTTTACCAATTTGATGCAAACGGTGTTTTTTATTATTAGTTCTTCAATTATGGATTGCATCAATGAATCAATGGATCAAATTTGTCAAATTGAAATTTTGACAAAGAATAAATGAGACGATGCTTAAGAGAGAAGGAAATAGCGAGGAGTATGAGGAGGGTGTGCCAAATTAGCAATGGGGGCAAATGCCCATCCCAAAACAATATGCCCTGGGTATGACTGAACGTGGACCTACACTGTTAGAAAATGTATCCATAAAATAAAAGAAGTTCCTGCAGCAGAGTCTCGAGAACACTTGTAATCTTACCAGATTGCGTATACAGGAAATTGGTATTTGGTGTATGGAACCTTGCAAATTTCCTTTAAATAAAAAACCCTTTTCCCCTTTTTAAACAAACCTGTTCTGTTATATTGCAGAAAAAATCCTGTTTTATGAATTTACAGAATGATTCTGTTATTGCTTTTTGCAAAATCTTCTTTTTCCCCCCTGTAAAATCGTTTTTTAACAGTGTAGGGGGTGGGAGAAGGGACATTGGAGGCACACGCATCCCCTTGTGACCCAGCCAGCTTCCCGTGTTTTTATACCACGCCCCCCCCCCTGGAAGTTAGGAGGGATGTTCGTTTTTTTTTTCTTGTGGAATGTCATTGTTTTGTCTTAAATTTTGTTGTTCCTCATTTGTTTTGGTAATGAGAACCTTTATTGGGTTTTGATAGTCATTCCTTGAAACAAAATTTTAACAATGACACATGAAGTCACCAGTCATTAATTTACTTGCTTGTTAGCTATAAATGACTTGTCGTGGGATAGATTTCAGCCAAACATATGATTAGGATCTATATCACCAGTCACGACTGCATAGCAGAGCGAGATTATAGGTGCCGCTTTTCTTCCGACAGCACTGGCGGCGGCGGCGTCGTCAACATGTATCACTGAACATCTTGCCTGAGTTTGAGGTCACATGACCAGGGTCATATATGCAGGTGAGACTGCCAGAGGCGCTCCACTTGTTAATATTATATTCTAAAAACAAGAACATACACAGTATTACACCCTTTTCACTTCATCAGGGCCAACGTACCTCATATCAGACGGTAGAGAAGAACCGGTGAGGGTAGCCAGGGTAACACTTCCGGGAGACGATGGGGATTCTCCGATACCAATTCGGAGAAAATCACAGCATGATTCAAGCTTGAAGTCAAGAAAGTCAACAATAACATCATAGCCCGGAGGAGCAGTGATGTACCAGTTATAGCGAACGTTGTTTGGATGATTCGAAGGATAGTTCGGAGAGGAGATAGTCTGAGTAACCCCAACCTCGAGAGTCACATTCTCTTCTGTTGAACAAATGTTAGTTTTACGTTGGTAAAATTATAATTCCACTCAGGATATTCATTGCTGCAACTTATTCCATTGCAAGGGAGACATATTAAAAAAAGGAAAGTGGGAATGTGACATCATCATCCCCTCCTAATTCATATTTATGAAGACGTGCATATAACTGTTTTCCATATTTGTCACCCGACTTTGATGGAATTTTCATCATTATGCTCTCTGAATTTTACTATTAGATGTCAATATTTTCAGACATAAAAGGGAGGAATGTAGCCGTAACTTTGGGTGTAATGGAGATCGGAAGGCAGAGGGAGGTCCGATTTCCATGGTTCGTGATTCAACCTCCTCTTTTATTCCTCTGCAAAGTATGGACAAATTTGAAGGATGTGCGTTATTGGCTCAGTCGGTAACGCGTCTGCCCGTCGAACCAATGATCGTGGGTTCGAGTCCATCCCAGGCGGATGACTGAAGCCAGTGCGTTGTGTGTAAACGTCTCTCCCGTCCCTCGAATAGGACGTTAAATGGAGGCCCCGTGTAGAGGAGAATAACTACCTTTGCACGTTACACTCTAAAACATGAAGTGCTAATTCAGCTCTTAAAGAGCGTGTATAGTGACTGCACTTCGGAGTGCTGATTTGTCTAGTTCAAATTTGAACGAGAAAAATCAGCACTCCGAAGTGCAGTCACTATACACGCTCTTTAAGAGCTGAATTAGCACTTCATTTTTTAGAGTGTAAGATCCCACTGGACTTTTCGTTTAAGAGTAGGGGAAACCCCAGTGAAGTGGTCCACCTGCACTCCCCCAATCAGTTATACCAGGAGGAGAGACCTGCGGGTCACAGTGATTCAGTTCGTTTTTCGCCTCCTAGCACAGGTGACGCCAACACAATTATTAATAATAATATTATTAATGATGCAAGTGTGTGTATATGTGTGTGGGTTGTTTTTGTGCGATTAAATCATATCAACGGTGGCTCTTAACAGCAATTGGAACATTGACATGCGATTGTGTCGTGGGAAGACCCTAGATTTTCTTATTTTCCAATAAAACATGAAGAAGAAATCGTCGCACGCACCTCGAATCGTCCTCTCTGCGCACTTCGATGCGAAAGTTATTTTTTTCAGAAAACGCATTATAAAAGCCTTTTTTAAAAACCAGGAATAAGTGCACCTACAAGGAGAGCAAATTATTTACCGGTGTCTTCGTTCAAAAGTTCAGGTTCCAAAGTTTCATCCCGTATCTTTATATTTTCTTGAAGTGCATTATTTACGCTACAGTGGGCATCGTAACAGAGGACGGTTCGTGATGAAATTGCTAGGCGCGATTGCGCACTGTATATATCTATTCCACGAACCGTCCTCTCTGTTACGGTGCCCACTGTGGCGTAAATAATTCACTTCAAGAAAATATAAACGTATGTGATGAAACTTTGGAACCTGAACTATCGAACGAAGATACCGGTAAATAATTTGCTCTCCTTTTAGGTGCACTTATTGCTGTTTAAAAAAAAAACTTTTCTTTAAATGCGTGGTGCGTGCGACGAAATGGAATCTTGTTAAAATCAGTTGATCATTTCACATAACCCCTTTTCAATGTCCACAATTGTATCCCCCTTTTTCCACTGTTTAAATTGGTAACTTGAAAGTATACGCACCTCCGACGAAAGGCGGGTTTGATGTGCCCCACATCCACGTTGTATAATCAGGGCCATCTGGGGTCGGTCCTGAAATGAGAAAATCGAAAGGTATATTTTGCTTTGAATAGGAGGAATAATGCCTCTCTCCCTACCCTTAACGTGATAGAAACGTATTCAAAAGCCGCCGTGCAATACTTTGAACACTGGTAACCAAACAAACAATGTTTTTTCACTAAGTTACCCAGAAGGAAAAATCAGTTCCACTGGACCAGTTAGACCAGTATAATTTTAACTGGTAACTCTAGAAATTGGAACATCGGTTTACTGGTCTCACTGGTCATGTTAAAATTTTACTGGTCCGGTTAAAACTTAATCTGGTCTTGAATTACTGGAATTTTATACTGGTCTTGTTTCTAGTGGTTGTGTGTTTCTTATATACCATGGTCAGTGAAATGTGATGGAAAAATTGGTAGTAAATTAATCTTTTTGCTGTTATTTTAATTGTGATGTATGAAATTACACATTTTCATTGTGAATTAGTTCACACACTTATTTAGAAAGTTTTTAAACAACAATGAGTGCTATCGCAAGGATATTCTATTCTAAACCTTGATTTTTCTTTTAAAAACAGGAAATATGCAAATGAGGCAAACCACATGACCAGCACCATCAGAATAACTGGTATTACTGGTCTTGACCAGTTCAATTTTTAAACAATGAATTACTTTAGACCAGTTGACTCTATCCAAGAGGAACATATCTTGCTTTGATCTTAATCATTTAAAAAGGAAATAATTATTTTAATGATAATGTTAATACTTGATAATTATGATAATAATAATAATAATTACAAGATCAATAACAATGACAACAGTAATAATAATGATAACAATGATCATAATAATCATAATAATTATGATAACTATAAGAAGAATGATGATAACAATGATAAATGATACAGTCAGTCGGCAAGCCCTGAAAAAGTGGCTTCTTTTATCAAAGTGATATTCATGACTAGGTTTTTTTGCATTGCTAATGAGCTTGGTGCGAACCAAAACACCTCTTTTTATTCGGCCATTGCTGCTCTAAATATTGACCAAATTTCATGTTTTTGGTATCTTTATGAAGAAGAATCATTCTTTTAGGTCATGTGTTTGGATTTTTAAAAAAATGTTTTAATATAGGGAAACCCTTTGATATAAAACATGAAACAAAATAATTTTTTTCATGCAACAAAAGTTGTTGTTTTCACACTTGATTTCTGTTTGAGCACAAATGATTTTTAAATCATGATAAAGCTGAAAATCTAAGCTTTAATATGATATAATTTTATAAGAAGATGTATTTTAGATGGGTCAGCAGCCAGCTTTTCATAGGCCAAGTACATTTAGCAGCTCAAAAACAAGAATACTGCGCTCTGATTGGTCATAGAAACCACACACCCACGCAAATTCCAATGTTCCCCACATTGGGCCTCTGCAAGGGCACACTCACCATGTGGTAATCTCTTCAAATTACCTGCGCCTGTTGTTGTGAAAACATTATTCAGCCAATCAGAACTCTGGATTTTATGTTACTCAGAAATTTTAGAAATCTCGTCTTGCATCTTTATGGAAAAAGCTGGCTGCTGACCCATCTAAAAGATGCCACATATCAAGAGTGACATTGTAAGAAAGTATAGAGTTTGAGCTTTCTGATGATATAAATAATGTTTGTGCCTAAAACACAAAATGTTGCAGAATTTGCAAGTGAAAACAGAGGAAGAAAATTCTGTTTGATGCATCTTTTCAGGTAAAAAATCAACTTATTTATCAAAATATTTTATTCAAAAGAAATGACCAATATAAAAGAGTAACATTTACTCTTTCCCATGGTATAAAAATAATCAATTTTACTCAAGGAGAAAGTGGTTAAATTCTTTGAGAAAGAAAGTCTCACAATTCACGAGATTTTGCAGGGACATGAATTCAGCCACGAGAGGACTTGGATAAATCTTGCCCATTTGCTCATTAACTCAGGGGCTTGCCGACTGACTGGATAACGGTAATAACTTTCTCTGAATTGCAAAATTCATTTTCCATATTTCGTCATATGATCTGACTTGAAATAAAGTCATTATTTATTGGACTAGTAACACCAGTTTGATTAAAAACAATTTAACTGGTATTACTACTTTGCTTCAACTGGAATGCAATTGTTTGAACTGGTCTCCAGTTGGTTTTTACTGGTCCAGTTAAAAATCAAATGGTCCAGTAAACATATACTGGAAACCAGTAAAAATCTACTGGAAACCAGGAAAAAAATTACTGGTCATACTGGTTTTTCCTTCTGGGTATTCGTCAAGGAATGAATCATGCTGTATACGGTAATAGGCCAATGCATTCAAAACTTACTTGTTCATGAACAAGCGATCTGTGATTATTATGACAAGCCCGTAGTCGAGGGAGGGGGGGGGGGATTGGGGGTCGGGGAGGTCGATCAACCCCTCCCCTACATGTTAAAAAGAAGACAGAAAAATAGGGGAGGGAAAACAATTTTTATAGGGGACAAAATGCGCCGAGCATTTTTGAGCGATGACCTTTTTTGACAATTTTTTCGGAGACGAAATAGCCGAGATTTCAGACTGATTGCAACGGGCTATGGCATTTTAGGGGTTGTATGATCTAGGCGATGTAGGTACTAGTTCAGCGCATTTCTGTGTTTTACCGAATGTTTTCTGTATTGAATTACAAGTGGTTAAACGAGTGACGTGGACTTACTATCGGTATTCCACCACCACCATGGAGTCGTCTGTGGTTGCCATCTATTTTCTGTAGTAGATTCAGGTCCTGAAACAAACAGAAATAGTGAAAAGGAATTTTATAATACATGTATATTGAAAACGTACACCTATATACCAACAGGTAAAGCAAATAGGTGACAAACACAAAGAGTACTTATGCATTCTGTGATTTACCGGATACCTTCTGTAAACTTAAAATTAGAAGTAAGGAGTGAATAAGACTTACGATCTGTATTCCACCACCACCATGGAGTCGTCTGTGGTTGCCATCTATTTTCTGTAGTAGATTCAGGTCCTGAAACAAATAAAAAATCAGGAAAAAAGGAATTTCATAACATTTAATTCACAGATAGAACTTTATATCAATATACATTGCAAACGCGTTACATACATGTGCATACTACCCGTGCGTTCTTTTACCAAAGGGTCTTTTGTCTGTGAAATTAAAGCGGCCTGTCATTGACAAATCATGGGAAATTGAATCAATAAAAGTGAAATTTGCAAAAGGCCAATTAACTTGCATGACATAATCCGTCTGTCATGATAACCGGTCTAATTCGATAAAAGTTCGGACGGCAAAAATTTGACCGAACTCGTGATCGTTATTACTTCGGGTTGTTGCAGTTCTAGTTCCCAACAATCCCACTTGCAGGTCCCTTGATTGCTAAACAAAAATGAATATCCTCTGTGAAGTTGTACGTTTCAAAGTGAAAACATGCAGTTTACTTCTGGTTAGTTAGTCTACTAACTATTGCATAACTCCCCCAGGCATGGCATGCAGCCGAGTGAAAGACTTGAGTCCCTTCTCTGTTCTGAGATTGACCTTGCCTTGATTTCCCCCATGATTTGTCAATAGTAGGTCGCTTTAAAGTAGAAGTGATGGAATTGATGAGGTGGACTTACCATCTGTATTCCACCACCACCATGGGGTCGTTTGTGGTTGCCACCAACTGTCTGTTGATGACTCAGGATCTGCAGCAAATTCAAATCACAAAAGGAATATCATAGATCCTTGCTAATGATGTTTGATTGCTTGAAATTTATTTCTGCGTTCCACATGTTCAACATAATACAACATAATCAATTATTACATAAATTTTACATATATATACATTTTAGACACACGTATCATTTACAATATCTTTCTGAATATAAAAAAGTATATGAAAAATATTATTTAACTAAATTTCAGAACGCAGGAGACCGTCGTCATGAGCGACCTGCTTGATGTTGACGACGGGCTCTTTGTAACCGATGCTCTTTGTAACCGATGTAAGGGAACATAGGTAAGAGGCTTTTCCCGAAAGTATTTATTCCTGTCAGGGAATATGCCATCGCCGTTTTTGGAAGAATCGGGGTAGAGGAAGGAAAAACACGGGAAAGTAAGAAAAAAAAGAGCCAGAGAAAGGTAAACGAAGATAGGGAACAAAACTGTCATTTTTCATGCCATTTCTTTTCCACCTTAACGTCTTCTGTTTTTTCTCTTTCCATGATTTTTTCACCACCCCACCGGCTAAAAAAACATGAATTCAACCGATTAAGACTTACTATCAGTGTCCCATTGTCCAGTTGGTTGAGGCGTTGGTGTATAATCTAGAAAGAAATGACAATGAAGAGAAATATAACCGAAAAGGGCAGAGCTCCGTATGAATAGAGAATAGAAAGAAACAACCAAACCCGATACTCCACAGGAACTAAGTGAACACACACACGCTCTGTGCCTTGGTCTCGTATGAGGTGCAGCATCGTAATATGATATATAAGTGTGAACTATGAAATAAGAGGTGCAAGACGTCGCAATGTTTGAGGGACACAAAAGAATATAAACGAAAATAAGGATGTCATGCAAGAGAAATACAATCTTAACAATCTAAATGCAACGGAAACAAAAAAAAAACAGAACAAAAGAAAACATTAATTGTGTAACATGAATCAAACTTAATGATAATTAAATGAAACTGTTTTTAGCGCAAAGATGTTTAACGGAAAGTAAAAATAATATTTGAAAGTTACCTTGAAAGGAGTACCTACCAAACCCTACCGATCCTCCTTTCAAGCTAACTTTCAAATATTATTTTTATATATAAATACATAGTGGGATGCCAAGTTAATGTTTTTTTTTGCCAATCATAGACATAAATTTGCTTCAGGAGATGAACATTAATGAAAAGATATGTTTTCCCTATATGTTATTGCATTAATGCCATAAAGGGCGACAATGCATTATTATTGTTCCGTATTCCTATTCCACAATCTTCTTCGTCTTCTACCAAAACTCCCATTAACTTAACACATAGAGTTTGTTAACTTTGCCCAGGCCACGCCCCTCATCCAAATTTGGCAGGCATTGTCTCCAGCAACCCTAGTTGTGGACCTATTATTTCATTTTCCAAATCACTCATGCATGACCGTGCAGGCGCCATTTTGTCAATTTCAAGTACATTTGCATATACCATTCCTAATCTCCTCCTAACTCCCGCATCCTGCATGTTACACACTTCTAACAAATCGCTATATAGTGAAAGAGTTGTTCCATCATCTGCGATGCATAACTTGACCTTCGACATGTGATCTTCATGCCCTAAATTGAAATCCGAAATAGCCTTCCTTCAAAAACTTCATTTTTATTGAAATGTAAAGTAAAAAATCGAATAATGGCCATAACTTTCTTGTTTTTATTCATTTTGAGCTCATATTTTTAGGAATTAATAACGGTACCATATTATACATGTTAGTAAGTTTTCACGCATCACTGACCTTCCGTTATTGAAATAGCGCCCTGTAAGGTTTCAAAAACGCTTAACTTGGAATGCTCCTCATTGTATCACATATTATCAACAACAGAATTGTACACAATATCTATGGCATCGGTTTCACGCAAAACGAACTTAACGTATTATGCATGCACATCGTTCTGATATGTACTTTACACTGAGTTACAATAGTGAATTGTGAGGGAAGTTTGTATGCTTATTCTGTGCCTTTCTTTCTCTCTCTCTCTCTCTGTTGAGGGGCCATATGGTTTAAAAATGGACGAAATCTGTTTGACTCGAAAATGTAACTTCCTATGGAAGGCTAAACCTGCCAAAATCCATTTTGATTAACATGTAATTTTTGTTAGTCCTCCCTGCCTCCGGTCCTCATCCAAATTCATTCCGTTCCTCATCCAAATTCATTCCGATTTGCATTATCATTTTCTAAAATCATGCATGACAGTGCAGGCGCCATTTTGTCCATTTCAAGTGCAATTGCATATACCATTACTAATCTCTTCCTAACTCCCGCATCCTGCATACTACTGACTTCTAACAAATTGCAATAGATTGTGTAAGAGTTGCTCTTTCATATAAAAACAAATACAAATTGCCCTTCAAAACGCCATCTTGCCCTAAATTCAGATCCAAGATAGTCTACGTTCAAGAATCACAATTTTCATATTGATTGAAATGCAAGTTAGGAAAATGGTAAAATGGCCATAACTTCCTCGTCTTTATTCAATTTCGTCTCATATTTTCATGGTTTACTAGTGGTATCACCATTCACAATTCAAAAAAAATTTACGCATCAGTGACTATTGAATTTACAAATAGCGCCCTCTCTTGCAAGTCAACAAATAGTAAAATGACAATAACTTTGTTGTTATCATTCCTTTCGGCCTTATATTTTCGGGGACATCCCGATAGACCGCGGGTCCGTTAGACCGCGGGTCCGATAGACCGCGGGTCCGATAGTTTGCAGTGCGTGTAAAATTATGATCAGATATATCAAATGTCATCGAGAGGTCCAAAGGTCAAATGATACGAGACCATGGGGTTCTATCAGGTGCGGATCCAGGGGGGGGGGGGATATGGCTTATGAGATTATAACACATTTATGTTGCTTATAAAGTAAATCTAGGAAATGACTGTTAGGACATGGGCGTTTGGCCCCCAACAAAAAAAGAGAGAATCAAGGCTAAGAAAAATTAGAGAGAAAAGGAAAGGGATTAGGATGAAATATACTATCATTTTCCAAATATTATGTCAAAATCTATCACAACCTTGTATGTTTGTAATAAAAGTGTCAACATATTTGTTTGCTCGCTTCGCTCACTGCCAATTTTTTATTAATTTTATGCAATACGCCATATCGAGCCCCCTCGAATTTGTTGGCTCATTACGGCACTTGGACAAATCAACTTTGAGCGGCCGATCGGGGAAAATATGGGTGAAAAAATGGCCTCTCCCCCTATTGGCGGAAGCTGAGTCCGCCCCTGACTTAGGCTTTCAGGATAAAATACAGGAAAATAAAAAAAAAATCAGATCGCGCTTCGCGTTCTCATTATTTATTTAGGCCTTGTGAGATACCTCAATGTGTTTTTCAAGAATTTTTCTTTAACGTCTACCCCCCCCATTTCATTTATTTTTTATCTTTGTGCCCTCGGCCTCCCCCCTGCACCCATGCTGAATAAATACGCCACTGATGAGGATAATTAGTCGAGATTGCATATTTCCTAGAGGTTATCATTGATAATATTGAAGGGTATACTAAAACAACAGTACAAAAACTACAGCTCCCGTTCACAATATTCTAGTAGGGCCTACTCTGGTGAGAAGTTAAACCAAATTGAACCCCCCCCCCCCAAGTCACTCGTGCTTCGCGCTCCCATTGATATTACATCATGGGCGGAAATCCCAGGGGGGACGTGTCCCACCTACTCAAAATAGTAGGGGGACACAATATCAAATTTCCCCCTACTATTTCGGTCTTTGATAATCATAGAAATACATCATTCTAACTCGAAATAAAACATGTATTTTGGGACGAGATGACCTTACTTTGGCGATGATAACCTTTTTCCCCCGCCCCTTGGAGTTCGAATATGGAGTTCGAATATCAAGTTTGGAAGTCAATATACAACACATATTTCACCTCGGAAATCGAACTTTCATTATTTTGTGTAATTTACAATTGGTTTTTAAAAAGTGCTCTGTAAAAATGTCAATTTCATGGTTTGAATGTTAACATTTGCTGCATGCGCTACGCGCTCGCAAATTTTGATTTATCAATATCAGGTACCTATATTTTCGTGTAATCCATAATGTTTTCAAAATTTATATCTCTTTTCTGGTCTGATTGTAAAGGCGCATCAGCTAGAGCGCTGCACGCTCGCATTTTGATTGGCAAGTTATATAAATGTTTCAATATTGTTTATACAACAAACTACTTAAAATCCCCTTTTCATGACAGTTTATCAAAAATTATAGCTCGCGACTTGCGCTCGCATTCAGTGGCGTAACTACGGGGAGGGGCATGGGGGGCACGTGCCCTCCCCCCAATCGGCTGCCCCCCCCAAAAAAAAAAAACGGGGAAAAGGAGAAAAAAGAGGGAGAAAGGAAGAGAAACGTGGGGAAAGAAGAAATTAAATTATTGTTCATTATAATATGTTATATTACATTATGTTATGTTATATCCCCAAAAAGCATTTTTTTCATCACTATGAAATATTATTTGCTCAGGGCCTATGTCTTCATTGTTCGTGTTGTTCGCAGAGACTGTTTAACGAGATCTATAACCCTGCTGTACTAAAACCTCCCGTTTTCATATCAATATACTGTACGCCAAATATATTTCCTCGCTATTCGAGTTACTGTTTTATGTAGTGACATTTGCTTCTTTTCATGACCACTTAAAGTGATTGCCCTAAGGTCTTAATATTAAACATTTCCTATTCGTGCTAACGTTCACATTAGATGATTGGTGAGATGTCTGCTCTTCATAAATTCCTAAAATCAGTCCTTACAATGTCAACTTTTCTGATTTCAATATTACAAAGTTTCAGCTCGCGCTTCGCGCTCGCATCATTTGGTAAGTGAAATACGTACAGTCTTAGTGAAACAAGCCTCTTCAGGTCTGAATTTCCTAAATTTTCAGCTCGCGCTTCGCGCTCGCAGTATTTTATTAGTGAGATGCGCATGACTATAACAACAAAATGTGCTTCATGTGTTTAGATGTAATTCTAACAAAATCAGAAAAGGATGGCATTAAAGTATTAGATGACTATGATGAGATATGTATACTCTTAATGGATTCCTAAAATATAGTCCTTAAAATGTCCTGTTTGAGGTCAATATATACAAAAATTTCACCTCGCGCTTCGCGCTCGCATCGTTTGTTTAGCGAGAGGTACTATCATAATTACAAACAAATTGCTTTTTAGGTCTGAATATCAAAAATTTTCAGCTCGCGCTTTGCGCTCGCATTATGTAATCAGTGAGGTACATATCCGTTTAATGGCACTGCATGTCCTTTAAATGTCTCTTTAAGGTAAGTATACCTGGCAACTGAGCGCGCTTCGCGCGCTCCCTAAGTGACTCAAATTTTTTGCTGGAGCCCCCCAATGCCATGACCCACGGTACGCCACTGCTCGCATTAATGGTGAAAAATATATACTGATGCATCCTATTCATAATCACAGAAGTGAAATGTCCAGTTTTATGCCATGATATCATCAGATTTCTCGCCCTCATTAGGCATTAATAAATATGATATCAATTTAATAATTAAATTGTCCCTTTGTTTCATCTCGCGCTTATCAAGATGAATAGGAAGATAGTCATCATTTTCATATGATGGCATGTCGTAAGGAAGTCCCGGTCCTATGTCAAAACTCAAAGTAATAATAATATCAGCTCTTTCTTAAGTGCGATCCATGTCCACCTTAAATTTTTCAACAAAGTGCTAGAAATATAAAGTTGAAATTGACTCTTTTTTTCAGATCGGACTATCAAATTTTCATGATTTTCACAATTAAAGTTGTATTTAGAATGCCTAGATTCTAGGTCTCAATATGAAACACGCTCGCGCATGTTAATTCAGATACCCAACTTGTTCTCTAATTTAAATCATTATCTAGTTTCAGATCACAATATAAAAAATGTTCTGCTCGCGCTTTGTGCTCGCATTATTAATGTAGGAAGACGCCATATTACTCATCCTTTTGATGATTTACAAAACGTGAACAGAGTGGCCCACTTTTAGGTCTAAATCTCGATTTTTTTTTTCTGCTCGCTCGTTAAATTACATAGCTATCCTGTTCACAATTACAAAAACTGATTGAAATTTTCCATTCTTTCTTTAAAAAAGTTAAAAAATGTTCAGCTCGCGCTTCGCGCTCGCATTTTTTGATTGTTGAAATATGTGACGCCTTTATGGCTAAGTGCAAGCAGTCCTTAACAGGTACCAGTTTAAAACGCATAATTTTTATTTTTGCTCGCGTTATTAATACTCATATTTTTTTAGGATTTACAAATCATGAATAAAGTGTCTCGTTCAGTAAATATTATAGGACTAAATCTAGAAATTTTCCGCCCGCGCTTCGCTTTAATTTGCTTTAATTGTTTACTCATATACCTATTCTGCTTGAGGTAAAAAAAGTGCTTAGAATTTCCTTTCATTGGGTGAAAATTTCAAAAAGATTCTGCTCGCGCTTCGCGCTCGCATTATTTGATTGTTAAATGCTACTTTAACAGGTATCCTTTTCATCAGTTCATTTCCCCTCGCGCTTTGCGTTCGTAGTAATTATTAAGTTGCATACATGTCTTTTTCAGGATAACAAACATTGCCCAGAATCAGTTCAAATTTTAGGAAAAAAATACATAAAATTTCCCCCCAAATTAGTTCGCGCTTCGCGCTTTCATCATATAAATGAGGATTATGATATTATGTATTAATTTATAAGAATAAAGCCAAAAAGTGACTAATGAGAACTACTCCTTCAAATAAACAAACAAAAATTATCTTCGAGCAGCCGATCGGGGAAAATATGGCTGAAACAAATTTCCGCCCACCCCCCCCCCCCCCCTATTGGCGAAGGCTGGAACCGCCCCTGTGTCTCACCTACCTTTTGGTATTTATGTATTCATGTTTTTTTTCAAGAACACATTAAAAAGTGGTCTTTATTTTTTTTTATGTGATTATAAGATAATTTCAGTTAGCCTGGCCGGGAGGGAGTGGGCGCCATTTTTCGAAAAGTACACATGGGCGCCAAACATCAGGTCAAATTTGCTCCCCCTCCCTCCCCTTGAAATCCTGGATCCGCGCCTGGGTTCTATAACAATAACCCAATTAGGGAAATCACCCCCTGACATCTACTTCAAGGAAAATATTATCCCCATATTTTTTACCGCCGGGGACTGTTACCCCCCCCCCGGAAATTTACTCTCCAGACAATTACCCCAGATAATAATGAAAATAATACTAGTAATTGTAAAAATGCCTTAACGTGACGACATGGCGTGGTACTTTATCTCACCATGTCTTAATTAATCATTGGCGGCCGAAGGCAAAACATTTAGGGGGATCCACCTGAAATTTTGGGATGGACACAGGTAAAAAATTGACAAGCAAATCAACCAAAATTTTAGGAGGGACCACCAAAATATTTTGACAAGGAAAAAAAAGGTTATCAACCAAAATTAGGGGGGGCAAAAATATTCTTGGATGGTCTACCTCAATTTAGGGGGGGGGGGACTTAGAAAAGAAATTGACAACCCAAAAAAGGTTCTCAACTAAAAATTTAGGGGGGGACCGTCCTCCCACCTAAAATTTAGGGGGAAAGCCCTTCCCCCCTCTCCCCGCTTCCGCCGCATATTAAAGCAATTAATAAGCTTATTATTTCGACATAGCGATATATTCTATCTTGTCGAGTCGATATGTCCACATGGCGAGATATGAAGTGTACAAGTCCCGGCAAGAATCCCGATATATCGCCATGTTGACATGTAACATATTTAAGTCGACTTGGCAAGATACAATATCTCGCCATGTTGACATATAACTTTTTATAAGTGGACTGACTTGGCAGGATAACGTATCTCGCCATGCGGACATAATCAGCTTATTTAGTCGACATGGCAAAATAAAGTATCTCGCCATGTCGTCAAGTCGATGGCTATTTTGAGGCTCCGTATGGCGTCTAGAGGGCATATTTCCGGGGGGGGGGGGTGTAACAGTCCCCGACGATAAAAATATGGAGATAATATTTTCCTTGAAGTAGATGTCAGGGGGCGATTTGTCCTGTGGGTCATCGTTATAGAACCCCATGGTCTCGTATCAATGACCTCTTGATGACATGGATTTCACTATGTTGTCCTGATCATAATTTTACACACACCGCGGACCATCGGACCCGCGGTCTATCGGACCCGCGGTCTATCGGACCCGCGGACTAACGGACCCGCGGTCTATCGGACCCGCGGTCTATCGGGCTGTAACCATATTTTCAGGGCTGGCTTATATCATCCTTCATAATTCATATTCTTTTTACGCATCAGTGACCAATGTATTTAGAAATAGTGCCCTCTAATACAAACTAAAGAAATTTTAAAATGGCCATAAGTTCCTTGTTTTCATTTATTTCGGTCTCATATTTTCAGGGTATGCTTATTATCATTTCACATAATCCATTTGTTTTGTACACATCAGTGACCGTTACCTTTAATAAATAGCGCCCTCTATTGAAAAATCGAAAATAGTAAAATGGCCATAACTGTCTTGTTTCAATCATTTCGGTCTGACATTTTCAGGGTTTGATAATGGTAACATGTTTTCTAATCAATTTGTTTTTACGCATCAGTGACCATAACTTATAGAAATACAAACCTCTTGTGAAAATTTGCAAAATGTAAAATTGCCATAGCTTCCTCGTTTTCATCCAAATGGTGACATATTTTCATTGGTTGCGTATGGTAATATCTGTCGAAGTTCACAGGCGTCAATGCATGTACATCGTTTTGAAACGATTGCAGTTCCAGTTTGAAGCCCATGTCAACGTTCATAATGCTCGCATGACTGATTTAGAACAATGAACAAATGATTTCCGAACAACACTGAAAGGAAACTACCCGTAGAAATATTTTTAAAATTTTGGTTTTGTCAGCAACTTTAAACATATCAAATATTACGAAAGTGATGTGGCTTTTGATTCCACAGTGAAGTCTAGCTGATGGGCAAATGACATTTCCACCAACGACATGCTTTGAATAATACTTAGAAATGGATACAAACCATTGCAGAATTGGACATAATCATGACAGCAGTCACCGACTTGTTGACAGACAGAATCGCAGAAGCAACCTCCCATGTGACCACATTCACAACACCCTTGGCAAGACGTATCTTTTAATAAAAGAAATAGAAAACAACAAAGTGATCTTAGCCTTTCTAACGGAATACGGCCCCGTATCGTTATCGGCGTATGCTACCACTGGCATTGTTTCTTTGAATATTTTTCTAGATTTACATGTCAGTTGCTGAAAAGTGCGTTCAAACACAGTCCATATAATCTAGCGCAAGTCTCTTGCTTCTGAATGGTAAAATATTGTTTTGCCTTTGAAGTGTCCAGTCACATTTGATTGCGACTCTTTCTGCAAAGGTCACCAGGACCCATCGCCCACGTTTCACATTATCATGGTTATTGGTGTAAATATTTTATCTTTTAAAATAATTTAGTCTCGAACAGTACGGTCATCATTTGTATTAATGTTAATGTCGAATGATTCAGCGACATCCCATCCCTGTATAACTTGAATAATGACACATATACAGTGCGTATCAAAAAAAGTTTACATTACGGAAAACAATTACAGAAAAAACCCTTTGAAATTGTATATTTGTAATATCCTGAAGATTTTTTTCCACCTTTTAACATTGGTACAGATCTATTTAAGCAAATGACGATATAACTGTCGAAAAGTATTTCCGCTTGAGTGAGCACCACTTTCTTTTGAAAAATTAGTTAGAAATGATTTGCGCAGAACTTTGAAATAATTATGCGAATAAAAGTAGACCTTAATGACGAAGAACACGTGGAATTTAGCTAGTAAAATTGATTTGAAGATATCTTTTACCTTTCTAACTTGTTTCCTTGCCCAAAACACTTCGAAGAGTGCATTGCGCCCACTCCACTCCCCCACACACCGAGGCCATCGTGACGATATAAGCATTACACTGAGCTGTGACTTACATGAAATGGCTTAGGCTTGATTTTCATTTTGTTAATCATTGTCAAGCTTTGGGAAAAGTGTGGAGATTCAAGTATTAAATCAAACATGAAATGTAAACCCACTTTAAATGATAAAAAACTTAGTGAAAAATGTTGGAGATGTCTGATATAAACTTTTGTTCAGATTCAGTTATGTCCTCAGATCCAGCTGGCACAAAAAGGTTAATTTTTGTTGAAATTTCATTTTGGGTGGCATAATAGTTACAAAATGCTTGAATGTATCCGTTTTATCTCAATTGACTAAAAGTGCAAGGGAAATGTATGAGAAATGTTTTGCAGATTTCTGCGAGCTTTACAAAAATGGACAGTGCTCAATCAAGTGTAACATTCTGTCAAAACTTTTACTTTTATTGGATAAATGAGACCAAAATCCAGGATTATATGTGAAAAAAATACCCACATCTGGCATATTCTCGATCGATGTCATCGATGGTTATTTACCTTGTTCCGTTCGTACAAATTCTACGATCCCCCAACTAAGCTTCAATATAAATATTCATAACTGTCCGCGAACACGGACCAATAAGCGATGATATTTGATTGGATAACAATTACAGTTCATCGCCATATAAGGGTTATCTCATGAATGATGCATAATAAAAAGTATGTCACGCATATGATAACCATTATATGCATATTGATGACTTTACCAGTGATGATAGGCGCTCGGTTTCGCCCTCGCACGTCAGTCTTCTTCGCTCGACCAGTAACTTACCTATGATAGCCCGGCGCATATCAGGTGGGTGTGTCATAAAGCTGTTCGCAAGTTAAGAGCAACTTTAAGAACGACTGGTGATCCTTTCTTGTGGTAAATGGCATATTCATTGGTTCACCAGTCGTCCTTAAAGTCGCTCTTAACTAACGAACATCTTTATGAAAGATCCAATCTGGATCAAAGTGTCGATGTAAATTTTGAAAACCCGCGTTCGAAAATAGTCCCCCATACGAATAAATACATAATTTGTATTCTATCTGAAGGTCTTGTACTAACTTGGGGTTACATGTATGCCGTATGGATTCTGGAAGGTATCTGAATAATGTAAAGTATAGTTGTTGTCATAGACTGTTGTTAAGCCAATTGCATCCATATTCCAATCCGTCCATGCTAGAGTGTAGTCATTGACGAATGCCAGGTCGTAAGGATGAATCGAAGATGTCGATAAATGAACATCCCTGTAGTCTCCCCAAAGATCAGCAGACTCGATTTTATCTGTTGAAGCGTCGCACCAGTAAATTCTGCCACCTGTTGGATGTTTTGTGAGCAGTAATAAAAACAAAAAAAAATAACAATAATGAAAAACCGTCGCCTGCCAGGAAGAAGGCTATTGTTAAAATTATTTCAATTTCCCCGCCATTTGTAATTGTAAAAATTGAAAAAGCTGTCAAGACCTTTCCCTTCTACCAATCTCGAATATCAATGTGATGTCAGTATGACAACCCAGGCCGCATACATTCGTAATTCCGAAGCTTCGTTATTCCGAAGGTTCGTTAGTCCGAAGGTTCGTATTTCCGAAGGTTCGTAATTCCGAAGGTTCGTAAGTCGGAAAACGAAATGAGGTTCGTAATTCCGAAGGTTCGTTTATAGTCCGAAAACAAAGTGAGGTTCGTTATTCCGACGGTTCGTTAATCCGAAAACGAAATGAGATTCGTAATTCCGAAGGTTTGTCAGTCCGAAAACGTAATGAGTAACGAACCTTATTTCGTTTTCGGATTATCGAACCTTCGGAATAACGCCACAAATGTTCGGATTAACGAACCCTTTTACCTTTTCGGATTAACGAACATCAAGGTATAGGTAATTTACGTGTTTCGGAATTACGAACCTTCGGAATAAAGAACCTTCGGAATTACGAAGTGTAACCGTTACAGGCTACATAACAAAAAAGACGTGGGCACCTTGATTCCAACGTGCTTACGCCCAAAGACCGATTCGCAATAGTGACAATTTCACTGAACCGGATTACGCGTAAACTATTTGTTTCCTTGTAAAAAGGTTATTTGAAAACAAAATCAGAAAATATCACTGAAGAAAACAAAAATCTTGCTCCGATAGAAAGTGTGAAAATGAAAAAAATACACCAGCACACAACTTCGGGTTTTTTTTCTCGAAAATATAGATTTCGCGCCCGTACGCTTCAGTGGCCTTTTACCATAGAGCGTTTAACCCCGGAAGCATCATTTGTGTACACGTATGCTATCAATGATGTATTATGGAACAACATACACACAGACACACCCTAACGCCCACCCTCCCATTCACCAAACATACCCAGATACACATACATTTATTTTGAGTGAATGACCAAATCACTAATTTTGTTATTATACAGCTGACCAACACATGGAGAACCGAAATTTGATGTAATGATAATTGATCCGATTTGAGTTTTAATCCAACCCTTACCGTAGCTATTGAGATCCAACCCATTTGGCCAAACGACAGTAGAGTTAATAATGACGTATCTGTCCCCGCCATCAAGGTTTGCTCTCTCAATTCGTCCTGGGTAACTCCAATCTGTCCAAAACATCACTCTGAATTAGAAAGAAAATACTGAGGATTAAATTTAAAAATGAATATTATTCCAAAAAATGATTTGTTGCTGTACTTTCATTTAGAGAATCAGGAACTTGGGCCTACTAGAGAACATGTGACATCACACATCCGTGTCGCATTGTCAATTTGAGGATCTCCATAGCATTAATGATTGCAATATTCAAATGCCTATAACTATGGAGAGCCGAAAAACGTCATGAGAAATGAGGACACCCTCAAACCTTGGACTATCCACGGTAAGAAAGATAGTGCAAAAGAATGCAAGTAGACTGTGCATGCATGTGGCAAATCGAAAAGAATAACGATGCAATTGTAACTTTCACACCCTTATTGATGACCTGTCCGCATTTTTGCAGTGACATGTCTGTGTGTATATGTATGTAATCCAACTGTGTGTGTGTGTGTGTGTGTGTGAGTATGGTAAGGCGGAGGGGAGGAGTACTCACCCCATATTTTTGTGTATAACAATTGCACGTGGGTTAGATATGTCTGTATTAATGAGAGTTTCCGCGTTTGATCCGTCAAGATTAGCCGACATGATTCGGTCATATGTTTCATCGGTCCAAAAGATTTTACCACGACCCGTATCCAATGCAATGCCTTCTGCTCCTGATGTAAAAAAATAAGAGAGTACAAGATGGATGATTGAAAGATAAGGAATAACTAATAAAAAGATAAGATAAGGAATAACTAATAAAAGATAGATAAAGGAAATGAAAAAAGTAACTATGAAGATTTTTTTAAGTAATTAAATCTGGATGCAGATATTTTGGGAGCTCTATCTTGATTTTACGTCTCACTTGCATCTGCAGCACATCGACGTCTTCAGTCGTCCAAACATACCGACACACTGCAGATTTAGGAAAACGGCAATTATATTGAAAATTCCATGAAGTCAGAATGAATCATCATCTTTTGTTTTGTTATGTCTATACATTGTATCTGCATGTTTGTAAACCAGTGAAAAAATAATTTCCTTTATGGACAATAAAGTTATTCAATTCAATAATTCAGATAATTAAAACACAGAAAAGCACATGTGGGACATTGTATCGCTGCTTAGAAAAAATACCCGACATTTGATAGAATTCCGTGCTTATTTTGCTCAATTCTCAGCAGTTACGCATTTTCTACCAAAGGTGTTTGGCATCTAATTTATCCCTACATACAAACACTTTGGTGGTAATTTTATTGGATTCTGTTCGAATTCATTTTGAGATCGTTACATAACTGGTGTTCATCTTTAAATGACTAATTACTTACTGCCCACAGAACTGTCAAGGATCACGCTCTGCATAGTACCATCAATGTTTGCACGTCGTATCGTTCCAGCCATGTCGCTCCAGTACACCATACGAGTTTGGGGATCGTAATCCACATCCAGAGGTTGGTTCACCGACCCGATGGGCAAGGCAGTGAAGGTCAGGGATTCGAAATCCCCGCTGGAAAAGTCGGCCATGAAAATTTTACTCAGTGATTTGTCTGCTACAAATACCATCGCCTTCGCTGTAGGTGGGGTGGGGAACACGCAAATTAAAAGAAAGGATTACGAGGATACAGTTAAAAGTAAATACCAATTTAAGAATGTGGCCCGGCTATTGCTAACGATTCATTTGCTTACATATTTATCATTATATATTTATACAGGTACAAATCCTTTTTCAAAAGGATCTGCGAAATCTGCTTTTCAGCAATGCCCTGCTGAAAAAGGAAAAAAAAACCAATTACAGCAATGAACATTAATATCGTTCATGGTCATAATTTCCTTTTGACAAAAAATACGTATATTTGCGTAGTCAAAAGCAATTTCAGAAAAAAGAAAGTTCTGATTAAAACCGGTTTTTGTCCCGTGTTTCAGGTTTTTCAAAGAAACAGAACTGGGTTCTAAGAAGCATTTTTTTTGTTCTATATACAAGGAGCCCTGTTGGGTTCTTTATACAACCTATGGTTTTTTCGATGGTATTCCATTAGCAAAATATTAGGTTCTTTTCACCATCAAGAACCCTGACACTGTATTTAGAACTATGATCTCTTTTTAAAGAAAAACTTTAAGAGGTTCAATATACCTGATACATTGCCCGTCGCCGGAGTTGTCACATCAGTATCTAGTAAATCATAATTTTGAAGTGAAGTAAAATAATAGAGTAAGAGAGGGAAATGGGAGAATTCATTTATTACCCAACCATACAGTTCTATAAGATCACCACTATAACAACGAGAGTTAACTCGTACATATTTGATATCCTGAAGCTTCCAAAGCCAAGGCTCTAAAATGTGACAGAAAACTCACATTTTTGTCAAAGAAATGTTAAGGTTCTTAAGATTTGCTCATATAAACCATGTACACCTCCGTCTGATTTGGTTAGAGTAAAAGTGTCTATAGGTTGTTATATATGGTTGCGATATGAAACAGAGATACAGCTTGGGTTACCGTCACTCCTTTGGGGAAAGGGTGACTATTTGGAGGATTTTTTTTCCATGTGTGTGTATGGGGGGGGGGGGTGGGGATTGATGATAGCGACCAAAATGGGCTGTCATAATAATCCCCATATAAAGATAAAAAAAAATTATCTTTATGCAATGTGAAATGAGTTACCTACCTACTGTGCATGATATAACTTGCGACATGTCTGGGTACCAGTAGCTGCTCGGGTAACAGTAAGAATATGTAGAACCATTTGTAGCCGAATATCCGGGAGGACACGAAAACTGAACGTACATGTACGATGAGTAATACGATTGATCTGGTGTTACTTCGACGTTTGAATCAACATTTGGAGGCGGACAGTCTGTAATAAATATTGAGGATATCAATATGTCAAATTTATCATGAATACTGCAAAATTATGAAGCGATAATTTGCAGAAAATGTTAATATTTTTTTTAACCAATTGTGGTTCATTGGTACCAAACCAAACAGCGCCGCCCCGTTTAGTTCCTTTTAACAAGCTGCTTTCGCTAATTGGGGCGAGAGAAGGGGGGGGGCGGGGGTTATATTAATTCATCCACGGTTTCTCCAATAAACTATTGCTTTTTAGCTCGGTATCCCACGAACCTTAATCAAAACATGCGACATGTGCGAAGTGCGGGATCAAAATTTCGAAAATGTCATGAATTTTTCGGGTCACGTAACACAAAGGTTAGCGATTGATCGCTAATTTGAAAGAACAATTCTGATTGGTTCCTAGTCAGTCTACTGAACAAAACCTGGGCTCCGTAACACAAAGAATAGCGATCAATCGCTAAATGAACTGACCAATCAATACTAATGTTACACGCGCATTGGGTTTAAAATACTGACCAGGGGCCAATCAGTGCGGTTCTTTCATATTTGCGATTCATCGCAAACCTTTGTGTTACGGAGCCCAGGTAACGAGGGTTTAAATGCCTTACCAAATGGCACGAGCGCTCCAATTGGGAATCGAGCCCGGGTCACCATCCGCCCTACCAACTGAGCTACCGCGCCTTCTTTAATTTCATTTTATTTCATCTAACGATTACTTGCTAACCTTTGTGTTACGGCACCCTGATCAATATCTTTGATCATGGATAAGATGCAGAGGCGTCGATCCTGGTTGGGGGGGGGGAGGGGGGCGATCGCCCAACTAATGAAAATATTGGGGGGGGGCAAACATATCATTTTGCCCCCCCCCCAATGATTCCGGATATGCATTAAAAAAAACAAGATTGTAATGTTCAGCAAGCGAGAATGAGATACACAACTCGTTCTTTATTTAAAATCGTGCTCAAAATGTCCGCTTTTTAGATTGGGATATAAAAAATTTCAGCTCGCGCTCGCACCATTTCTGTAACAGAAACCCATAGTTTTCATGATTAAATAGGTGAATGTAGGCCTAAATGTCCCGTTTTCAGTTTTAAGCCTCAAAAGAACTACTGCTTCGATTTGCAATCATCTTTTGTTGGATATATATCTTGTTCTTTTTAAAAAAAACGTCCATATTAAACTGTCATTTTTTAAGATCAAAATGTCAAAATTTTCAGCTCGCGCTTCGCGATCGCATCTATTCTTCTTTTAGATACAAATCTTAATCATTGGTACCAAAAAATGCTAAGAATATCAAGTTTTCAGGCCAGCTCACTCTCGGCACTCGTACTATCTGTGTACAGTGTAGTGAGATATGTATCCTCCTCATGAGTTACTATAGGGTTAGGGTTACAAACGGTCCTAAGCAGGCATGCTTTTCCTGTCAGTATACTAAAAAAAAAATCCTCGGGCTTCGCGCTCGCATTAACTTGTTGGTGAGATACGTGTCTGTGTCTCATGAGTCATATATATATATATATATATATATTGTAAAGAAATTTATGATGAGAACAAAGGTAGGCGTAGCTTAAATCGAGGTTCCCCAGAGCTATCTACCCTTTGGAAAAATTGGCGATGCCGAAAAAATGTCCCTGCCGGGAATCGAACCCGGGCCCCCAGCTTTGAACGCCGGTGCCTATATATATATATATATATACACACATACGTGTGTGTGTGGGGTGTTTTGTACGATCGAGCGCCTTTGGAACGTTAATTATTTTAACCCCCAATCTGAAAAATGGATCGACGCCAATGATAAGATGGGTATGGAAGCTTAAAAGTGCCACCGAGATGTTAAGATAATTATCTTTGGAAGTCGACATCATGATAGCAAAAGATCAGATGACGAGATCCTGGATCTCATCATGTCCACATCTTTTAGATGAGATGATTAGTTGACAAGATCCCGGATCTCATCATGTCGACATCTTTTAGAAAAGATGATCAGATGACATGATCATGGATCGAACATCTTGTCATCTGATCATCTCTTCTATAAGATGTCGACATGATGAGATCCGGGATTTTTTCATCTGATCATCTCTTCTTAAAGATGTCGACATGATGAGATCCAGGATCTTGTCATCTGATCATCTCTTCTAAAAGATGTCGACATGATGAGATCCAGGATCTTGTCATCTGATCATCTCTTCTAAAAGATGTCGACATGATGAGATCCGGGATCTCGTCATCTGATCATCTCTTCTAAAAGATATCGACATGATGAGATCCGGGATCTTGTCATCTGATCATCTCTTTTAAAAGATGTCGACATGATGAGATCCGGGATCTCGTCATCTGATCATCTCTTCTAAAAGATGTCGACATGATGAGATCCAGGATCTTGTCATTTGATCATCTCTTCTAAAAGATGTCGACATGATGAGATCCGGGATCTTGTCATCTGATCATGTCTTCTGAAAGATGTGGACATGATGAGATCCGGGATCTCGTCATCTGATCTTTTGCTATCATGATGTCGACTTCCCAAGATAATTATCTCAACATCTCGGTGGCACTTTTAAGCTTTCAAAGATGGCTATCTGACCAATCAATCTACGGAGCGCGAGGCGAGCGTAAGCTAAAATCTCCATATACTGGCCTGAATGTTTGCAGTGACTCGCGAAGACAATAATAGGGGAAGGCGGGGTAAGTTGTTTTGCATTTTGCATGTTAGAATTGATATGACTAATAATATTGTAGAAATAAGTACCTAGCCTTTAGATTTGATTCTTGGGAAATACTTTTCACCTCTTACTTTCTACCCCCACAATGAAAATCATTGGGACCTTTGAAAAAACGATGTCAAATGGCTAAACTGGCCCCATCTGTGGGGTAAATTTTGCCACCTTATGGGGTAAGTTGAACCAGATCAAAAAACTATGTACAAAATGTATGCGGGAAGAACCAGCATGTATTTTTTTATTTAAAGTCTTTTCACTTGCTAATTCTCTATGAATTCTAACATCCTCTATAAACGAAAAAAGAACTGTCGTGTGAATTTGCTCCTTTCTGCGTGCATATCAATGGCTTTTTATTTTTTTAATATATACATTACCATGAGAATTACTATGGCTCAGCTTGCCCCATGTTGGCTGGCTCAAATTACCCCAGTCCGAACTTAATGCGATATTTTCGCATCCAAACATTTCTTATGTCGGTATCCGTCATGTAAAAGACTATGAAAAGAATGGGAATCCATACCTGTACTAACAATATTGTTCTTATTTCTAAATTATATTTAAAGACGTGTGGGGGTAACAAAGCACCTTTTTAAAAACCTTTTTGGCTGAAATTTGTACTTTTACCTCTAAAAAAATTACTTTTTTTTGTCAAAGTTGAGAACAATGTGGTGGGGTCATCAATACGACACCACAATGTCTGACTCATTCATAATTGGCCTGCGGGTGGTGGCACAACTTGCCCCTATGCTCAACTTATCCCGCCTCCCCCTACTGTATACCAACAATCAATGATCACGCAAAGCACAAGCAGAAAATTTCTAATACTTAGACCTGAAAATGGAATATTCTAAACATTTTTTGTATACATGAACAGGATAGGAATGTAGCTAAACATTTATTGGGAGCGAAAACGCGAGCTGAAATTTGTCTAGATTGAGACCTAAAAACTGGGCGCTCTTTAAAATTCCGTAATAATGAAACCGATGGGTTTCTTCCCAAATAAATCATGCGAGTGCGAAACACCAGCTGAACTTTTGTGATATTCCGATTAGAATCAAGTCCCTTTTATTTAAAGAAGAATCGTTGTATCCAAATAATCAAGGCCAGCGCGAGCTGTTTCTTTACTTACATTTAGACTAAGAAACGGGGCATTCTGTCATTATGAAAATGATGGGTATTTTCCTTAATAAATTATGCAAGCTCGAAGAGAAAGCTGATTTAAAAAGAAATATATAATCCGATACCCCCCCCCCAAAAAAAAAAAAACATTTAAGTAATATTTCAAGCACTCTTTAACATGTAGGGAAACTGTGAAGAGGATATGGAACGCACTGGAGAAATGATGCAAGCAGGAAGCGCGAGCTGCATGTTTTAATTCTTCATTTTTTAAAAAGTTAAGACCCCCAAAACGGGGCATTATATCATGGACCTATTTTGTCATAAAAACTATCGCTATCGTCTCATTAATGAGGACGTGGAGCATATTATGTTTGATATTCGCATCTAAAAAGGGAAAAAAACCAAGGTTTGTAGAAAATCATGAAAAGGAAATGTATATCATTAATCAAGTAGGACTAATTAGCGCGCGAAACATCGTAATCACTTTTTTTGTAATCATGAACCATATTCGGCGGCTATGTTTTAAAAATTAATGCCAGGGCATGTCCGAACAACTTGACATTAAATTCCTGTTCATATAGATTCGTATAGAAGAAGGCCCTATACATATCTCACTAATCAAAAGCTTCATTTTGAGCAAGATATGTACATGTATCCCAATAACAGGGAACACTCTAAGAAATAAAGGTTCAAAATTGAACCCCGAAGGGTTGATGCAAAATCAGCACCATATGGGTTCAAAAATTGAACCCCTTATTTGGGGTTCAAAAATTGAACCCTGGGACCCTGGGATTGGGGTTCATTTTTGCACCCTGCTGGTTCAAAACTGCACCCCTAGTGGTTCAATTTAAAATTTAGGGTGCAGTTTACATAGTGACATAAAATATATATTTTTTTCCAAGTCTATTCCTAACCTTGTGTTATTCACTCGTCTCTTCCCTTTCATTTTTATTTTTCCCCCCATTTTCTTATCTCTTGTCTCCCTCTTTCCCCTTTTTGCGCCGCCAAGGGGGGGGGGGGGCGAAGCTCCTGGACTCTTCTCTGCAATAGGGTCTACGTTAGCTGCATTCTAAAAATGATAATATCTCTTTCTCTAGTTCCCATACAATTGTTGTATTGCTCTTAACTTGACATGATTAGTTCTTTAGGTAAAGAAAAAAAAATGATGATAGCACGTTACCAAATAGGTTGACATTAAACAAATTACCATATTTCAGTTGTTACACCGATCAGAAATGTATGTTTTTAGACGATTTACGGTCCAATTCTGTCAAAATGTCATCAAATCTAATGATTAATCTTATTGGCACGAATTTGAATGACATATAAGGTCAATATTTAAAAGGGCTAATATTTATTCAATTTGATTTTATTGGTATAATGCAATTTCATATTTCTTTCACTTAAGCTTGCAAAATGTTTTATCATATTAAAAAAGCACAAGAAGTATTTTTTATGAATGTTGAAAAATATCAATTCATGAATATGAAAACATGTTGGAGAGCAGAAAAAACGCTCAGATGCTTTAAATGCATTTAAGGCATCTGGGCATTTTGTTTTGAAACCATCTGTTTTGGTATATTAATGAAATTTTCATTTACTTTGAGATTAGATCTTTACCGTTTAATGAAAGTTATCTTTCAAATAACGAACGGTCATCAAAGGAACAACTCGTTATTGTTCCACTGTCATAACTAAATCACATGTATAAACGTACACAATTATACACAACTGAGGTCAACACGATGCTATGTATCAGCAGCTCCCCATGATATGAATCTCGACATGTCAAAACCAATATACATGTATATAAATTGAAAAAAAGATGATTAAGAAGACTTTTTTTCAAATCATGTTTTTCGGGCAAACAATAATAGCGATAATAACCAATTATTTTCTTATTCTGAAAAAAAAATGAAATGATGATAGGATTTCTTACCTTGTAGGGATGGAGCGCATTGCAAAAGAAAAGAGATGAGAAAATAAAGCAGAAACCCCCTCCGGTCGGCCATGCTTAAACTAGGACCCTAAAATGGGCCTTGAAATGAATTTTTAATGACGATTGTGCAGTAGGATACAAGTAAAAAAAAACAGTTCAAGTTTAACACAGGCCGTTCTCAATATCCTACCATCAGGTGAGGTGTTTAAATCGCAGAATGATGACTCGAAGATATCATCGTAGTTCTATATTATCGCGAAAAAGCAAGCACTATGACGCAATTACTGAAAATGCAGGCACCGATAATGATTGGGCAATAGTGCGCTTTGCGCCAAATTATCATTATCATGCCATATTTCAGACGCACGTTCTTTTATTGACATCAAAATGCTGATTACATTCAATGCGTTCCCGGATATCTCCTCAAGGGTGGAAACAGAAGTCGATGTTCTCATCAAAGCATCTAATACACTGCTCACGTCGCACTGCTTAAATTTATAAACGATTATTAGAAATTAATGCCAAGAAATAAACAAAAATGTTAATAATTGACATTAATAATGCCTTTTATCTTCCTCATCGTCTGCTTTCTAACTGCGTAGTATAGGACTTTTCGCATTTACTACGGGAAAAGTCTCTACAACGCACATAATGTAACGAATGTTTCTCACAGAAAATGGCGCTGAACCAATGATGTTCATCATTAATATTCATTATTCATCATCATTATTCACCATCATCATCATCATCATCATCACCTTCATCATCATCATCAGAATCATGAAAATCATACACAACGATGATGCAAATTTTAAAATCTCTATGCCAGGCCCTTTTTCATTTTTTTTTTAATCTTCATCATAACAATGATTAATACCTTAATAAAAAAAACTTTTTATCTTCATCGTAACAATGATGAATACCTTAATAAAAAAGCTTTCATAGGAGATTCGACCATCGGGGAGCAATGGGTTTCTTCCGTCAAGGATATGTGACGTGGGGAAACTCAATTAATCTCTGTTGGGGGAATGTGGGGAGAACTAAAGAATTTGCCCGCAATTTGTATGAAAATCATTTGCTATCCTTATAACTGTTAGTATTATACTATTGCTATTATTATTACCACTGGTATTTATTATTATCATTCATTTCATTTTAATATTGAATTATCTTTTGATTATGCTTACGATTTTACAATCAGTATTCATATCATTTTCGTTGTTATGACTATCATGAAATGAAAAGCTGATGATAGCAGTGCAACGATAATAATGAAGGGTTTTGCTTTCACGTGAACCCCCACCCATTGAAGTGCTGATTGATAAAATACCCTTCTGCATTGTGGCTGAAAACGGAAAATGGTCTCAAGTTGAAATAAATTTGAAGAAAAATACAAAGAAACTCTACTGTATTGCATAAAATGTCCCACTAATATACACATTTATCCAACAAAGGGCCAAACGCCATTTCTCACGCACATAATTGTGTATATTTTTATGTAAAGGAATTGTTGACTACCCATGATAAAGGGAAATTTCATCTTTAAAGTTAGTCAGTGTCCAAAATAAACTTGTTTTATCATGTAAAATACACGGGAAAATACATATAGCATAAATGCAACGCACCCTATCATCGGCTAAGGGTCACAACCCTGAAAATTAGCCTGGTTAGCAACCGGGCGGAGAGTTTTTAGCCAGGTTCTCCCGGGCATCGAGCACCACTGATTTTTTTTTTTTTTGGGGGGGGGGCATCGCTCAGGCGTCGCCCAAGATTTAGCGCGGAGTTAAAATTCTGGTGGCGCCTGATCACTTTTCACTCGCCGCCCTGAATACAGGCCCGGGTAGTAGCCGTCCGGGCGCCGACTTAATCGAGCGGTCACCGCTCTGAGTTGTGACTGAAGCCTTATCAAGGTAGTCTAAAAAAGAAATGTGCATGCTATGATTATGATACCTTACAATTTAGGCATATCGTTTTTTTTCATTGTTTTATTGGACTAATTATATAGCACACGGGTTCAGACGAACTGCACATTAACGTGTTAGGAATTACATAGTTTATTGGTGCTCTATGGATTCAAGGAAGCTTTACTACTTTGACCCTTTAAAAAAATTGAATTAAGACTCCCTTTCGCGGTATTTTCCCCCCAAAATCATCTTCACTTGGAAATGGAAACCTTTCATACTATTTGGGGGGCTTATCAAATTATTTTTTCAGAGTAATCGCCTGATTTGGCAGTGAAAATTGTTATCAGGCCCAGACATCAACCCGGATAAAATGCAAATATCCCGGCTTTGCTGCTATGAGAAACGTCCAGATGCTCCGGTCATTAGCCGATTAATTTAATCTTATTGCGATAAGTTCGTGGAAAGTTTGGGCCGTGCAATGCCGTCGGGGAAAACCCACCAAAATTTTTTATTGATAGATGACCACCACACTCTGTCCATGGAGCTACTAACACTGTCAGATTCCAGTAATTTTATAATAATAATATTAATGATAATAATAGCTGGATTTATAAAGCGCTTTTTGCCAGAGGATACAAAGCACTGCTATTATTACCCCGGCTTTAGCTCGAGCTACCATTACCGGCGCTCAGTGCATCCTAGGACTTACTCCTGCCGGGTAACCATTCACCTCACCTGGGTCGAGTGCAGCACAGTGTGGATAAATATCTTGCTGAAGGAAAATGGCTACTATTCGAACCCACGACCCTCTGTTTCAAAGGCGAGAGTCAGAACCACTAGACCACGACACACACACTGAATATAAATATATTAGCCTACTGCACGTTAGATTACGTAACGTTTGCAGTCTGTGTAGATGGCTTATTTCCAATTCGTCTAATGCCAATTCGTCCAATTGCCAACTCGTCTTATATCATTTGGTCTACCATCAGATCGTCCACTCATCACATGGTCTATACTTTCATTTAGTCTAATGCAATCCCGTTTAATAACCAGTTGGTCCAATAGCGATTTCGTCCATATACCAGAATAGGTTTCATTGGACTAAGTGTTAAATTGTGAAAAAAGAATGAAAATGAAATTAGACCAACCTTTTTTTTACTGGTTATAAGCCGAATGGTCGTAGACGAAATGGTGATTAGACAAAGTGGTGATTGGACCAAATGGTTAGTGGAACAAATATAATGGTTGTTTGACGAAATATTGATGGATGGGAATGGCATTAGACTAAATGAAAGTAGACCATGTGGTGGGTGGACGAGGTGGCAGTAGAACAATTTGTTATCTTCTAGAATGGTTTTAGAGGGATTCTTGGTAGACGTCACAGTAAGTTGTCAAAATCATTTTCATGGTTATCTTTCAATGTTGCACCGTCTTCGTTTAAGTTGGGACAGTAGCGAGTTTTCGCACCACACCGAAACCACTTCCAAGAACATAATGTATTGCCAAATGTCCTTCATGACAAAGATCAACCAAGTTTCATCGAAAAGTGATGAATGAAAACGACAGTTTCGCCCTGGACTCATGACGAACAGCATACATTAAAGGACAAGTCCACCCCCTTAAAAAGTTGATTTGAATAAAAAGAGAAAAATGCAACAAGCATAACACTGAAAATTCCATCAAAACCGGATGTAAAATAAGAAAGTTATGACATTAGAGTTTCGCTCAATTGAAAAAAAGTTATATTTACATCCTTGTCGGTATGCAAATGAGGAGATTGATGACATTCACTCACTCACTATTTCTTTTGTATTTTATTACATGAAATATGAAATATTACAATTTTCTCCCCGTTGTCGTGTGAAACAACGATTAATTCCTCCCTGAAAATGAATGTGCAATTAGCATTGTTTAATACTACATGTATATGGTTCAATCAAGTTGGTTCTTATTGTCAAATCTGTAAAAAATGAAATGCTATACAATTCAAACAATAAAAAACAAGAAATAATGAGTGAGGGACATCATCGACTGTCTCATTTGCATGTTACTGAGTTGTGCATATCACTGTTTTGTGAAAAATAAGCGAAACTTTAAAATGTCATAACTTTCTTACTTTACATCCGATTTTGGTGAAATTTTCAGCAAAATGCTTGTTTGATTTTTCACTATTTATTCAAATGAACATTTTTCTTGGATGAACTTGTCCTTTAAGTTAAATTTTCTGTCAACTCCGCAACTTAGGACGAAACTGCTTTTCCGGTTCACCGATTTCCGAGAAAGGCCTCCCAGCCGTTCATTGTCATTTGCGGGGCATGTTCAATACATTTACTGCGTTCTTGATTTCTTTCTGCGTCGCGCTGCGAATTGGTGTCCATTGCACATCATGTGTGCTTGATGTGCAGTGACATGACTTGGCATGAAATGTGCAAACGAATTCGTTAACTTCCAAAACATAATGTTAGAAAATTATGTCTTCTATTATCGGGTAAACACGGTAAAGCTGCTGCTCTCTGACGTGGGCTCGAACCACGAACGTGTGTACCAATGTGTAACTCTCACGTAGCTAGCATTACAAATGACACATGATTGTAAACAGAAATATCGATGCTTTTAAATTATCTACTTTTACATTATGATGATAGCACACTAAGAAATTTATCACCGCTCAAACTTGAGTTGCAGAACGTTTTTGAGGGGTTAAGTTTGAGAGGGTGAAAAGTGTGAGCAATATGTGTGTTCACTCTATGCAATGATTGAGTAAAGGGTTTTTTTCCGAACAAATAAGTACGGACGTCGATGTATTATAGTATACCCTTCTGTTCTGATTGGTTAAGACAATACATGTATTGGGCAGATGTCGGATGAATCACTAGCGTACCTAAGGGGGCAGGGGGGGATAGCTGCCCCCCCCCGACGAGCTTGAAGTTTAATACCTTTTTTTTTGCTTGTCAACTTTTTTTCTGGTACGAAATCCTATATTTGTTGTTGAAGGCTCCCCTTTTTTTGTAATTTTTTGGGGGGGACGAATTTGCCCCCCCCTGTGAAAAATCCTAAGTACGCCACTGAGATGAATAGTTATATGTTTGTCATTGTATTATGTCCTGCATGGCTCGTCATACACCTTATGGGTTTTTGTCATGTTTGTAGCAGTCCTAATTGCTGCAAATCAGTATCTGAAGTGCAGACACTGTATGAAGTCCTAATATGCTGATTTAGAAGTTTCGTTTTTAGAGTGAAGCGAGTTCTTCAAACTTAATCTATTATTAAGTGTTAACACCATATAATACATTATTGGATCAGCAAAAATGCAGTATATTGTGTAAAGCTTTCCTAATTTTATTAGATCTCAAACGATTCATATTTTATACACAATAAATAAATCACTATGTACAATACAGATAAGCGAGACATTAGTGTCATGAAATATAAATTACATAAAATATTTTTGTTTTTACAAAAATTCCTTTCATGCCCTGCATGTTGTATGTAGTAAAACATTAACAATTGCTCTGCGTTTAAAAATACAATATTGATATACAAATAAATATTACATAGCAACCCTAAAAACAATAAATAATGCCGACATTTTTCAATAAACCATAAATTTTCCACTTTAAGAAAGCTTTAAAACTGACAAAGAACCCGCATCGAATATTTGATGTTTTGAATGCTAACATCAAGTCCAAATCTCGTATTCTTGATAGCGAAAGCAGTTTACCAGGTCAATATGACTATTCCTTTGAAAAACAAAAATATTGCATATCGATTGATATTCAACACAAATTGTGTCATTTAGGGATATAAATAATTTTGTTACATGATTTAAAAACTCTCGTGTCAGTTCACGAAGCCTGGCGTACCATCGTTGATTTATTCTCGGATGCATCCGATTTGTAATAGTCATGATAGTGTAGTGTAGATTGATTTTTATCATATCAAATTATGCTCGCCTTTGAGCTACACACTATTTGGATTTCGAAGAATGGTCCGAACTGATTCGAAATTGGTTAAGAACCGGATTCCTGACATCATCCGAACTAGGCCATATTTTTCGGCAAGCTTCGTGTCAGGAATCATCCAATATGCAGCGAATCACCTTAAGTTCCCAACGGTATTATGTTTGTCATTCAACGAAATTGTACGTTGCCGAGAAACCCAATGACGATAAGTTCGAATTGGAAAAAAAGTTGATTCTAAGCCGGTTTCCGGACGAGACGTAACCGAAGGGGACGTGTTGGCCACAGTATATACTGCTGTAAAACCGCTGGTCGAGGTCTTTGATCTACGTTGAAAAGAAAAATAAAGTGAAGAAAGAAAAGTATTAAAACGTGGTAACATTGCACACTTCTTTTTTTTTTTGGGGGGGTGGGGATGAGACAGGATGAGACTAATGTTCTCGATTAAAGGGAAATCCTTTGATAACATCCTTAATCATTAATTTTAAAAGAAGTTTAGACTTTATCATTATTAGGGCAAACTCATGCGAACTTTATTCTGCTCTCGAGTCTAATGTTGTATTTTTTTAAGTTGTCTAATGTTGTAATTAGTAATCATATATCAATTACTGCATAGAAAATAATTGTGCTTTTGTACTTTTTTCCTTTGGTAGAATGGAATTTATGTATCCAGGGACCGTTTAATAAAGCTGTTCGTAGGTTAAGAACGACTGGTGAACTTTGCTTAAGCGGTAAACCATCGGTCATGAATATGCCATTTACCAATAGAAAGGGTCACCAGTCGTTCTTAAAGTCGTTCTTAACGTACGAACAGCTTTATGAAACATCCACCAGGGGGTGTAGCTGCAACCGTAGACTTATGATATCCTATATACAACTAACATGGGTATTTACATCCACTACCGATTCAACCGAAGACAAAAATAACATTGACAGTCCCATGGTTTGTTGTGGGTGTGATGGTATCCCAATATGGGAGCATATACGCAAAGTGCCAATTGTCAATTTACCAGAATGTGATCTCTTGTTGTCGAGCAGAGGAGTGCATCTTCCAACTGCAGGTCGAAGTGGTCGAAGTAGAGATTGATTCTGACGTTAGGAGGGGCAACGATGTGGTAGACGCACTGCTGGTCGTTCGGGTAGTCCGATGGGTAGTTGGGACTGGACAAGATACCTGTGTCTTCTAGAAACACCTGGTCGCAGTCTATGCGTAGGAAACAAAAGAGAGTGTACTAATGTAGCAAAACAATCAAGGATTTCGACTGAAAGCGAAAGAAAAGAAACCCCTAAACACTGCTTAACATGTGTAAATATTTTGTGTGTGCTTGTGAGGTTGGTGTGAGCATGGACTTACTAACAAAGAGTGTGCGTGTGTGTAACCAATAGAGAAAGGCAGAAAAAGAGGAAGAGGGGAATAATGAGATGAGAGAGAGAGAGAGAGATAGGGAGTACATGCGGAGCAAGGTATGGTACTGTACATTTATTTGTTATGAAAAACTATCAAGGAGTGGATATGCTATGAAATCTATCATAAAAGCACATTCGATTGCACTTACCAGATATTGGTATTGAAAGTGGGATGAAGCGATACGATAATGAGTACCCTCTGTCGTCTGCTGTTGTTATAAGATCGAATTGAAGTATGCTACCTGTCGATGTCCAGTTGAAATTTGTAAATGAGTTGCATGCACTGTATACATTCTCTTCGTCCTTCACACGGAATAATTCACCTAATACAACAAGAATTGAGAGCAGATCGATGAATATCATTTCTAGACATTTGAAGCTACTGCAATTTATCTTCAGAATACTTTCTTTTAATTCTATAAAAAAATCGCAAAGAGAGAGAATAAAACAATAATCAATATCGCACTAAACCTCGAATTTAACGGTCCTTCAGCTTTTGACTTTTTATTTTTATTCTAGGCTGTAACCAAACTAGGCTTCACAACATGTAATGCAACTACAGTTGATGGAATCAAATATTCAGCAACCCAGCCTCTAGTCTCTTTTATTTCTATTAATATGATTTAGCACAAATGCATTTGCCAGAAAATGGGATGACAATGATGTACAAAAATGTGGATTATAGGAAGTTTTCGCAATTGCAACGGGAACAGACTGTACAACGTATAGTAAATCCGTTGAAAATGCCCCTCAAATCACAACGAACAGCTTATAGATGCAGATCGTCCCAAGATTTGCAGATGACGAAAAAAAATGCAAATAATAATAGCCATTTTTCATAAAGCGCTTTTCCCAGAATGGCTCAAAGCGCGTTACAGCATATTATTACCCCGGTCATTGGATTCGTTTCGATCCCGCACGAAAAGTGCACAATTTCCACTTCCTGGGGAGCATTCCTTGCATTCATCGTAGCCTCATTATGGCGCTGGCAAAATCAAACATACAATATCTTTCGCATCCTACCAGGTACCCGTTTAGCACCTGGGTCGAGAGTGGCAAAGTGTGGATTAACGCCTTGCCAAAGGACGCTAGACCGCGGTGGGATTCGAACACACGACCCTCTTTTTACAAGGCGAGAGTCAGAACCAATACACCACGGCTCTTCCACAAAACAATGATGTACAAGCATGTAAATGCAGAGTCCAGGACGACACTGCTACTTTGATTTACCGATTTTCGACGAAGGCTGTTTTCTCATGAAGGGCTTTTGGCAATAGATTCTAGACGTTCTAGAAAGCGTCTGCGTATGGTTGCGAAAACTCGCTAATGATGACGGTAAGATCAACAATTACGTACTGACCTAATGAGCAATCTATAGTGACGACTTCGAAATAGACTAGGACCACGTAACCAAGCGGTGCAACGACAACTATACTCGACAAAGAGCCATCTGTTGATCCCAATTTCTTTATACTTCCACGGTCATGTGTGAGAAAATTATCGTCTGAAACGGTGAAGAAGAAAATACAATATCATTGATATCTTTCATAGATTTGAATTTTAGTGTTGTGAACCCATATTACGCTGATCATGAGATTTGTATTTACTTTTGTTTAAAAATGATGGCAATCGAAACTGTCGGCAGAATCTGCTAACTCTCACTCAAACAACAAAATAGCAATTTTACTTAATTCATTTTGCAAAGGGCATTAAGAGTTTACAATGGCCAGTTCAACCAGGAAATTGTTTGTGAATAAATTGAAATGAGGGAACAGACGTCATCTCCCAGTTCTTCGTGACATTTATTCAGTTACCATTCCCAAAGCTTCCGTCTACCAAGAACGAAAATTTCCCGTACAATTGCTCGCAACAATTTCACTTACCTGGACGAATAGCTGGAGGCTCAGTGACTCCTCCGGGTTGAGCCGTTGTTCCCGTGACGTTATATTCCACCAGAGGGGAAGAAGACTCTATTGTTAATGGCGTCGTGGTGACGCACTCGCACGGCTCCGATGTACGGGGCTTGGGCGCCGGACACTCCTCGTCATCAAGTTGGGTCAGGAAATCAGAGCCCGTTCGGCAAAGCGCCAGACGGGTTCTATTAGCGCAAGGCTTACACTGTGGAATGACAGACACGGTTACCTTAGTCAATGAAACCTACTTTTTGTACAGGAAAAGAATGATATGTCCAAGGAAGGGATAATTTAGTACTCAATCTGATTTACTGCCTGATAAACTTTTTAAACCATGTTGACAGGTAGTTATGAACTTTATTGCCATGTTACCATGATATCCATGCTACGGATGTTTTTAGGGATGCCATCAAGAATTTCCTTGTTATTAGGTGATACAATTTTCAATTCTTACCATTTTGAGAGTATCTGATTTAATTTAAATGCTAGAACACTAATTCTGCTAGATGCGAACTTTCATCTAATAATTTATCTTCTTGCTCCGTAAAACAGATTGCTTATTATGTGTTTTTTTTCGAAATCTGAAATAAACATGTTTGGCCTCAAACGAAAATTTAAAAAGAAAAGACCCCCCTCCCACTGGCTTGGTTTTGTCGCTTCCCTATGAGCTTAGGTAACATTTGTTCAACTATTGAACAGTAATTAAGGCTTACCTCAGACCAGGAACTCATCACCCACGTCCCTGGACAATCAGGCAGGTCTGTACAGGGTTCTGCAGCGTTCGGCCTTTCCGCGCCGTCGCAGAAAGAGTCATCCACAACCCGAACCCCTTCAACTGCAAAGAGCAGACATACCACGACTCGGGAGCGCACCCCCTCGCCACAGGTGGCACTGCAAGTGGTGTTCAAGTCCGCCAGGAACCACCTGAATTGATTATCAATATCAAAAGATTATCAATATCGGACGTACATCTTTTGGTGCAATCATGATTCATAACAATATCAGAAGCTCTTGCTGCCAGTGGCTAATATAAAAAGAGCGTTCCACTCAAATCCACTTTCTTTATGCTAATTGAAAATAACCCCCATTAGCAACAATAACAACAGTCAAGCTATTTGAGTATTCGGTTTAGCAAATCTTCTAGGCTATTACAAAAAAAAATGTTGAAATGGTGCACCTTGAATCTTTGACCTGGGATTCTTTCGTTATTCGTAAGATATTTTTTTCTTCGTCTTTGTTATTACAATTATTCCGCCTTTTTCTTGGTTTCGTTCTTCTCATTCTTCCTCCTTCTCTTATCTTGCCCGTTCATGGTTTCCCCTTTTCTTGCTTTTATTCTTCTACTTCTTATCCCTCCTCTTCTTATCCTGCTCATCCGTGTGTTTGTAAAAGCAATTGGTCCACACCCACTTCGTCAACTATAGCAATTTCTCTAATTGCCATCTCCCCATTTGCCAGTTTTTATTTTCAGTTAGGCTATACCCACGCTTTGTCTCATATCCACTTGGTCTAAAACAGCTTCATATTCTACACTGCTAGAAGAATTGTTTATGAACCAAATATACAGTATTACTCTATACTCTCATTCCATCTTCCATATTCTCACCTTGGTGGACAATTGTCTTCCCTGCAGGACTCCACGTGGGGAACTGGTCGGCTAGTTGCGTCGCAGAGGGCGTCGTCAACAAACTGAACACCGACGACGTCGACACATCGAACTACTTCCATTCGAGTACCTACCAATCAAAGACATTGAACGAACACACTGTTAACTTCATTTGCTACCCAAGATATATACATTATTTTATCGTAGTGAGGTTCTTTGTGTTTTCAGTTTTACCCCCCAAACACGATATGCATGTTCTAAATCTTTGACTCTATGATGAACGGACATGGCAAGGGGGAAATAGCTTACCAACGCCACACGTCACGCTGCATTCCCCTCCAGACTTAGCCCAGATGTGAGTAACAGGAGTCGGGGTGGGCGTTGGGTTAACTACAGAGTCACTGATGTAGTAGACATAGTGGATATTAGCGGAGGCTATTCCCAAGGATGAAGCAGCGAAGGCCTGGACTTCCATGGTGTGTAATGTGGGACCCGCTATTCTGTTCAGAGAGAATATAAAACAAACAAAACAAAACAGAAAAACACAATTGGGTGTTTGGTTGGAATAATAATGTAAAACCAATATATATGAACTTCAAAACGTTTCTAAAAGTTAGATAAAGGTATGATTATCTGATAACGTGAAATATACTCGAGTATCATCTTATAGTCAAGTCTTACAAAAGTTCAGTTACCATTGAAACTCTCTCAATCAATGGATTACTTGTAAAACGTAGATATTTTCAGGCGTTAATGATTTATTTTGTTTGTATTTCTTGTCAATTTTATCACACAGGTTTTTAAGGACCTCCTTCTTCATAATGATGTAGTAATGGACACCTGAGATTTCAAAATGTGCATGTTGTCGAAGAGCATTTCATTTTAGGAATAAATCGCCACTGAGGCCAAAAAATACACCTGCCCTTTTAACAGACAAGTCCAACCCAAGAGGAAGTTGATTTGAATAAAAAGAGAAAGATCCAACAAGCACAACACTGAAATTTTCATCCAAATCGGATGTAAAATAAGAGAGTTATAACATTTTAAAGTTTCGCTTGTAAACAGTTATTTGCACATCCCGGTATGAGGAGACTGATGACATCATCCACTCACTACTTTTTCGTATTTTATTTTATGAAATATTCTAATTTTCTCCCCAATGCCAAGTGAAACAATGATTAATTCCTCCCCGAATATGTGGAATCAGAATCGTTTAATACTATATGGTTCAGTCAAGTTGGTCCTTATTATCAAATCTGTAAAAAAAATGAAATACTGTATAATTCAAACAATAAAAACCAAATAAAAAAAGAGAAAAATAATGAGGGACATCATCGACTGGTTCTACTGTTTTGTGAAAAATAAGGAAATCTTCAAAAGGTCATAATTTTCTAATTTTATACATGTAGTTTGATTTTTCTCTATTTAAAAAAATCAATATTTTTCTGGAGTGGACTTGACCTTTAACAACTAATAATATACGGTGTGGCATGACTTGTGAACGTGTTTGAACCTAATTCAAATAATGATTATTGACTTATTCTATCTTCTTATTTATTAAAGTTCATTCTTCACACCTAGATTTACATGTTATGATAGAAAATGAGACTTCGAATACAGTCATTGAAGATGATTTTGTATGACCCAGTCACCCAAAATAGTTTTAAAAATTCAATCTTTCAATTTTGTTGCTCTTACAGAATGACTTCCTGGCCCGGTGACAGTTGATAATAGACTGTGATGTTCTCAAACCAATACTCCCATCTTGGCGGCCTGGTCTGACTGCTGCCACCGATGACAAGCTCTCCGTTTATCATTACATCTGATTAGGTGAAGGAGAAAAGCAACGGATCAGCGAAATTGGAAGAGCGAGGTTATTCTTAGAATAATGGAAATCTGATGGTCCAAACTGTACATTCACACCATCGCATCTTCACATCAACATCCATCACTTGATATAGTAAGTAATAAAACGTTTGAACAAAATTTCGTTATTTCATTTTGGTTGCAAACTATTGCGTTTCACTCTACCACCAACATGTACATGTAATCTTGCGCCATTGATCAAAGTCTTTCACCTTGATATTTGAATACTTTTTTAAGCTTTACAACCGAAACGACCCAAGGAGATATACCTCAGTTGTATGTGAAAAAGAATGTGTATAGTACTATGTATATCTAAAGGAGGATTTTATTTTCCTGATCCAATTACAAGCAAGTGTCAGAATCCCTTTATCACAGCACCTTGTATTCTACATTTTGCGTTTCAACGATTGAAAATCGATTAAGAAAGATGAAGAAACAATAATCGCTTCTCCCATCTCAGGACTGTAAATGATCGTTTTGTAAATCCATTCTGACTTTGAAGACCTTACTTGCTTGATTTCAAAGCGGACTTACCCATGAATGTTGAGGTATTTGTATTTACCGCGCTTAGTGACGTCACACCTTTTGGGATGGTCAAAAACGTGCTGAATTCTGTATAATGAAAATACGTAACATAATTTAATGGACCAACTCCATAACATGGAAAAGGCCGTATTAAGGACTCAAATTTGCGTAATATTTTTTATCTTAAGGCTATACCATGTACCTTGTCCATGGTTGTTATAGGACCTATATTCTTAATTTCTATCCGATGAACTATCTAATGAGAGCCATTCCCTCGCTGACCACAGCTGACCGACATCATTGAATCCCGTGCCTCCCAGTTTATCATGTTATTACCTAATTTCCTTCCGTATTTACCTCGTGAGAGATGACTAAAATCAAATGTCTACTTTAATTGTTCAGTTGATTGATAAGGATTTATTTCATTTCAATTTTATAATAAAATTACAAAATAATATAAAATAATATGACATAATATCATAAAATATAATGTTATTTTGGATAACGTATGGGATAAAAGGAAAATTTTGACTGAAAAGGAATTTGAAAGATAAGTAATGGACCTTACGTTGTTCGGATAAGTTGAGTTGCAAAGAACCGTCTACGCGGTGGCAAGTTGATCCGTTCCCTCCGCATACCCGGCATTCGTCAAATCTTACGCCGGAGTACTGGTAACCGTCACATCCGAATTCTCGGCACGTCCCCTGCACGCATACGCGCATCTCGTTGTAATCCAATGAGCAGCGCGTTCCATCCATATAGCCACCATCACGTCGGTCCAATACCCGAACTGTTTCTCCAGTAGCCGAAGTCAAATCGGCCTGGCACCACAGCTCACATAACTGATCTCCTATGAAGGAGAATCGTAAAAGAAAATGGTTAAAACCGTCAGAAGTGGAAATTTACAATTTATATATAGTCATCTATATTAAAAAAATCAATCTTTGTTCAGTCTTTTGATATCATCATGACACACACACACGCACACAAATGGAAATACATTCTGTACATTGTTTCTTAGAATCTCCAAAACAGTGGAGGGATCACCTAAGCGAGAGTTGATGCATTCTTGAAGGCCTACTTTCAACGAAATATGATATAAAATGTATAAACGTGTTCTTGAATTCTCCGTTTTCTCACTTTTCATGTTTGCAACAAGTATTGTTCACTACACGTGTGTGTTGACAGGCGGACCTTTTCTCGACAGTATAGAAAGCAATTTTTACTAAATTATTACCAATAAAATATGTGCATCTAGAGAAGCCATTGGGAAAGGTGGCAGTACATTCGGAGAAGTATTGAAGCATTGAATTGCCTGTACATTTTATCTTAATGAGACAGTACACATACACAGTGAGAGTTAGTTGAACAGCTAGAAAACCGTGCGAGATGAAGTGGTTGAGTGGTCTAAGGGGGGCCACATACACCATGAAAGTCCGGGGTTCGATTCACAGCAAGGCCCTTGACCAAGGCGATTTTATCTACTTTTTATTTGGCACCAAATAAATGGAAAACGCTTTATGCATTATTGATACCAACATGTGTACGTGTTTAAAAATGAATAATAACATCACAAAATTGATCAATAAAAAGATGAAAAAGCCCGCTAGAGTGGTAGACAGAAGGAGCAAAAATAGAACCACGAAAAATAGAAAAACGTGAAACGAAGATCGGAACATAAACAGACCCCAAAAAGCCAAGCCAATGGAGTATTTCTTACAACAATAATTTAAATACCTGATTGGTTATCAGTAGTGGAGGTCCAGGTTAGGTCATTACGACTGTCGTATTGTTCACGATTAGACGACGTACACTGTTCATCACGGAACTCCCTCTGTGTCGTTTCACATGGCTGCCGTTTAAATAATTATCGAATAAAAATACAGATTATCGAATAGATATGTAAATCATATCAAAGTTATTTTCAGATAGAGTAAACAATCATCTCACATTTTGAAGTGTTTTTTGAACCGACGTTAATTCCTATTTGATATCTCCGTTGCCCCTCAATCGTCTTAACCCTAAAAAGACTGGGGGTTGATTCAGCCCCCCCCCCCTCGACATTTTTCGCGATAAATCCGCCGCGCAAAATTTTTTGACCACGTCGCTCGCTGACTTTTTATTTTCAAGTCTCGCGCAACTTTTGAGATCAAAATTGTGACCCCCGCGTATGCGGTTCCGAAATTACGCAACATTTCGTAAGTGCATGCAGACCCAAAATTACTCAAAAACGTGAATTTGTGTACAAATCCAATGCAAATAGTGTTTTAAGCCAAAATTCATAAATGTACCATTATTTTTCTTTTTACTGCTTAAAATAGATTAATTTTATCTTTTTTATGGTCAAAATAAAGTCCCCGACAATTTCCATTGAAAAAACAATAAAAAACAAAAAGTCGAAAAACAAGGAAATAGATAAGAAATTTAGAAAACAATAGAATACATCAGAAAATAAATGTGATGTTGAAATTTTTTTTGAATAAATTTGATCAGATGGCTATCTAGATTATGTGAAACAAAAATTTGCATTTCAGGGGCATTATATTATTAATTAAAGCAAAATTATGATTTTACGCATAAATTAGCATAATTAATGAGACATGAGTTTTTTTGCAGAATTTGATGTTATAGTTTTGTAGATAATGCCATGGGTAACGCGTGCGCCAATTTTCGTCACGATCGCGCGATCGACAGCCGAGATCATAAGGGGGGGGGGCTGAATCAGCCCCCCCCCCCCCCCCGTCTTCTTAGGCGTTGAAATAGCCCAGTCTACTTAGGGTTAAAACCATAGTCAATGTGAGCAGGACAATTATTGTATCAACCACAGAAATCGAATTTTGTAGATAAATAACTGAAATTTCTATCCATTTGAAACGTCCTTAATAACACATTTTCCTTTACACCACACTTGATGATATGCAATTATAATGTACAAGCCTCATTTAACAAGGTTATCTGTAAAGAGATGTAAAGTGAGAGTCCCAGTGGAAGAATACATTGTATGTATAAATGATATTACTATTCTGTTGAGAAAAAAAAGAGGTACTGTATTTTACCTGAACGTTACACATGTTGGCTACGATTGATTGACCCTTACATGACTCCCCTCCGTTTCGTGGCCTGTGATGAAAACATTAAAATTACTTCAATTAAATTCAATTCAATTCTTTTATTTAATTTCCATTCAAAACATAATACAAAGTAATATAAAGTAATACAAATCAGATACAATTTTACAGCAGGGCATTCTTACTTTGTAAAAAAAAACACAGCATAATATAGAGCATAAATGGAAATGAGGGGGATCCACTAAAAAGCAAAGCTTGTAAAAGTGTGGATCCCCCTTGGAAATGAAGAAAGTATTGTCGACTTATTCTTATATGAGTACATGTATTACAGGAAAGGAAAAATAGAACAGAAGAAATCATATTAATGCAAACATAATTACTGAATGCAAAGCTTTTCACAGAAAGAAAAAAAACAGTGGTAACAATAAATGATAATTCATAGGTCATAGATCAAGGAGCTTTAAAAACCAATACCTTTTATAATTTTCTTGCATGATTATTCGACGTAATAACACCATAAATCGTTAAATGAATTTTGATATATTTTTTTCCGGTGGAACTATTTCGAATGTTTGTGGTTGCAATGAGGTCGATCATTTTATTTTTTTGCGTATTATTCTATTTGGGGGCACCGTTTTGAGCCAAAGGACTATCTTGATAGATGACCACCCTAAAATCAGTGACAGGGTTCCTTAGAAATGAATTCGTTAATTAGATCCTATTCAAAAGTTCAAAGAAAATATATCTTACTCTGGATTATTGCAATATCGGTGTCTCAGCTCAACACCCCCGCCGCATGTCCTGGAACAAGGGCCCCACGTCGCGTCCCAGGGGGACCAGCCCCCGTCGATTGGCGTGTTGGGCCGGTCCACACAGGTGGCCTCGATGCACCACTGCATGAAGAAGAAATGTAGTAATAATTTAGCATGTGTCGGGGTGGCGTGTGTGTGTGTGGGGGGGGAGGGTGGGTGGGTGAGGGTGTGTGTGTGTGTGTGTGTGTGAGTGGCGGGGGTATGTTAGAGTGCAGGAGGGTGGGTTGATGAGAGCGGATAATAATGTGATAATTTTTAAGCCTGCTTTTTCTTCCAAATTTAGTTGCATCCAAGTTCATCTCTGTATGTAAATCAAGTGTGCCATGATGACTGTAAAGGCGAATTACACTCGGTCAATCAATACCGGTTTTTATAGTAAAAAAATAATGACCTAAATCAAATTTGGAAGGCACATGTATAATCATATTCAATTAAACTATTTTTCGTCGTGGCTCATTGGTCTGTAAACATGCAAAGCCGGCAGGCGTTCACAGATTTTTTTTTTCCTTGGATGAGAAAAATAATAATATCAACTCAGATTAGATTTTTTGGCATGTTAAGTTTGAAAGGAAGATTTGGTGTAAAGTGTATGTGAATTTCCTGTAAAGTGTTGCAATAAAAACATAGGTTTTGAAGATTCCGGGGCACCTGTCCTCTCCCCGATGTGTAACAGTTATGGAGCTGTTGTTGCCACAACATACACTGAATGCATTACCTATTTGAATTTAAAAAAAATGGAGTGTTAAATGAATCGTAATATAAGTAAATTGAAGTGATAATAGGTCTATTTAGTGAGCTGAATGTGTGTCTGTGTGTTTTTAGGGAGTGGGTGTGTGTCTGTGGGGGGAGGGGGGGGGACTTACCTTATTTTCCCCGCAGGTTGTACCGTCTGCGATAGCAACCCCCGTGCGCGAGCAAAGTCCGTTTGGAAACCTACAAAACATTTGCGGGCATCGGTCCTGAAGTAATGGAAGACAAAAATGGGATTTACACCTTTTTAAAAAAATGAAAACAAACAAAAATCTTTATTATTTGAAATGCAAATAAATACATTTAGCAATTATATGAAACAAACAAGTTCGAGCTTCACGTCTTTATCCATTATTATTTAGTTCACTTCTGTCAAATAAATCGGGAGTACATATTCAAGGGGAAGAGATTTTCCAGATGATGGAAATATTTACCGTTAGTTTTTTTTTTTTATTAAATTCGCTCTGATGTTATTTGTGGATTTGCGAAGGAGTGTTTTTTTTTGTTATTCAATTTATTTTTTTGCATGGGCGAGGGCAGATTGATGACCTTTCCACAGAATCCACAACTGATTCAAATAACAAGCAACCTTTTCATAAATCGAGTTTATACTAATGCACGTCGTGTTTGGCGAATCATTAAAATGACATTTTCTTTTCAAATGTGCATTGTATTTTTCTTGACAACATTTAAAAGTAAGTTGCTATTCCGTACAGCAATGACATGAAGGGGTACTCCAGGCTGAAAACAATGTTATTTGAAAAGATAAAGAAAAAATATACCTGAAATATCACCAAAATAGAACAAGGAGTAACGAATTTAATACACTCCGAAGATTTGCATTATTTCGGTGAAAGAGTTATCGTTTTTTCTTTACGATGTTCAGTGGGCAAATTGATAATGTCACATCATCACTTTTTCTTTTTTTTTAAATTATTATTCTTATTTATTTATTCATTTATCGTTTTATTAGCGAAAAATTTTAAACGATTATCAAAATGTAAATAGACACGTCCAGAAATTAACTATATATTATTCCATGGAAAGCCTGAAAAGAATTTCATATTTGGCTTTCATAGATTAGTCCGGGCAGAAAGTATTTATAGCTTAATAAATAGAGTAGAATTCACAGAGCAAAGTGCCTAAGATTTCATCAAAATCGGATAAGAAATAACAAAGTTATTGAATTTTAAAGTTTAGCAATATTTTGTGAAAACAGTCGTCATGAATATTCATTAGGTGGGCTGATGATGTCACATCCCCACTTGTTCTTTTGGATTTTATTATACGAAATTATGTTTATTCAATTGTTTCCTCCAAGAACAAGATAAATTGGATTGACAACTGACTTAGTCGCATTAGATATTTATTGCTGCAACTTATTTCATTATAAGGGAGACATGTTATTGACACAAGTATGAAATATTGAAGCAATCATGATTTTATGTAATAACATAAGAAAATGGATGGTGGGGATATGACATCACCAGCCCACCTAATGAATATTCATGACGACTGTTTTCACAAAATATTGCTAAACTTTAAAGTTTATTAACTTTATTTGTTATCTGATTCTGATGAAATTTTTGGCATTTTTGCTCAGTGAATTATCCTCTATGTATTAAGATATAAATATTTTTAGCCCGGACCATTCCTTTTCTTATTTTATTTGTACGTACTTGGACCCCGTATATAGGAAGGGCTGTGTCCGTACATGCACCACTGAAGTACTCCGAGTACTGCAAACATTGTTCATCGGCGTCGTATATCTCACCCGGAAGTCTCTTACCTTCAAAGCCAGATAAAACTTCCGGAATGTCATTCAAACACGTGACGGTCGGATACCTGTATAGAAAACCAAGCTTGAAAATTTAATACCTTTCAGACGTTTATGAAAAATTTCATTATACGATTATCCACCAATGGCCGTACACAGAGGGAGGAAGGGGGGGGGGGGCGGAAGGGATACAGTTGCCCCCTCCCCCCCCCAAAAAAATACTTTTTTTAACTGAAAATTGTCACAAAATTAACATAAAGTTTGCACGAAATCCTTCGATAACACAAATAAAAATATGTAAAAATGCTCCAAGGACAAGCTCGATCGATTTGATTCATCACTTTTGTTTTCTTTCGAAACCGGTTACGCGTCCTGCCTCACCAGCATAAAAAATTCGAGCACGGCAAGGTATCTAACCCATCCCCTTCCCGAATATAGCTACGGTTACACGTACCTCCAAACCTTAGTATAATTTAAACACAATGAGACAATCATATTTCAAATTAATTAAAATATAAAAATGGAAATAAATATTTTTGCAATTTTTCGCTGTTTACCAAATAACTTTAATCACAATCACTTTATAGACCAATTTTTCCATTCTGTTTTTGCTCATGCTAAGTGCATTTTGATTTAAGACATTATAATAAACTTACTTGCTTTATTGCTGAAGAGCAAATAGAACATGTTTATCAATATCTATTTTATTTTGTGAATTAAATGGTCGTTTATGCATGCCATTTTCTGTTTGAAATATTCGTAGAGAATAATTGCTGATGTGGTTTACGGTACACCATGTGGAGTGTTATAGAAGCAGTGGATAGAAGAAGAGAAGGAAGTGGATATGCGAGAAAGTGGAGATTTGAGAATAGAGTATTCTTTCTTGAGAATAGTCCTGAAAAGGACTGTAAACCAGAAGGAATGTTGAGTGAGAACAGCTTGAGTAGTAGAGCTGATGAGGAGATGCTGGCTTGCGTCGGCGAGTAGAGATGATGAGTAGTAGAGAGACTCGACGTTTCGGACAGGTTGACTGTCCGTCTTCAGGATCAGCTCTACTACTCAAGCTGTTCTCACTCAACATTCCTTCTGGTTTACAGTCCTTTTCAGGACTATTCTCAAGAAAGAATACTCTATTCTCAAATCTCCACTTTCTCGCCTATCCACTTCTTCTCTTCTTCTATCCACTGTTTCTATAACACTCCACATGGTGTACCGTAAACCACATCAGCAATTGTACATGCCACCATGCAAACCTTCAAACAACATCGTAGAGATTAGTTTTACTGACCGGAGAAATGCGTCGAATTGTTCCCTGCTGCACTCTGACCATAGGTATGAACCACTCCCGCCAATTCGACTAGATGACATTATGTTTGCTCCGGCAGGACAACCTGTGTCTGCATCGTGTAGCATTCCGACTCTGTAAAGCGTTTGAAGTAGTAGGTCGTTGTTAACATCAGACTTAGTTATTTTCTAATGAATCAATTCATCTAAACTCCTCTAAGAAGTTTGGAAATCTGATTTTGATCGATAATCCCTCCTTGGTTCTAGTAAATATCAATGTGTAATTAATAGCAATAAATAGAGCATTTAATTATCTTTAAACGTATACCTTACATGATATAATAATAATAATATAGGGTATTTATATTGCGCTCATATCCACATTGTTAGGTGCTCAGGGCGCTCCTATATTACCCGGCTAAGCTAGGCGTTCATAGCGCACACAGCTTTTTTAAGGAATTATTTCCTACCGGTACCAATTTACCTCACCTGGGTTGAGTGCAGCACATTGTGGATCAGTGTGCTATGATATGATTATGGTTCGGATGGAGGTGCAGTGCCTTGAAATGTGGGGCAAGGTCAAAATTCAAAAGTTGCAAATGACACAGTATTGAAAGTCACTGTTCTTTTTTCAGTGGTGATGAGTGAGTTTCTCAGCGGTTTTTTAAACTGTTCTCATGCTCCTTAACATCACCATTAACATGGAATCAAACACACCTCTGCACAAGTAAACACATAAAAACATGCGTGGGTATTTCAAACCGTTTTGCAGCTTTTAAATTCAGACCCCATCCAACACTTTTGAATCCTGCTTTTTTCGTGATGGCATGATCATAACAAGCATGGTATCATTTTAAAGAGAATTAAATAATTTTTTGAATGATGTAAAACATGCATTATGTAAAATTTTCAGATGAGAAAAATTATTGGCCAAACACAGATTTTGAAACTTTTTTTTGAGGGGTTTGGATATTGACGCACCACATTTGTCGATCTATGATGAATTTCACGTGTCCTGCATGTCTTATAAAAAATACCTATACCCTCTGTTGCTATATGATATGTAAACAAGTGATTTTTCCTAACAGTGCCGTAATAAAAGTTTTGGTTTTTTTTCCTCATGATATTATTCATTCTGCTTCGCGGATTTCATCTTCGGATATCATTCATTATGTATTTACAACTACGAATAAAATTATTGGTAGGCACCCAATATTATAGCAGGATGGCGGCAAAGGGTAAGTCTACATTTTATTTAGCACGATTTTGGCTGAGTGTACTTACGTGTGGCCAATTTCATGAGCAATGATGAGACCAGATGAAGGGCCATTGTCTTCATTCACAGAGCATTGGTGAGTATCCGAGCATGCACCTCGCAAATTGGCAATCCCCAGTAAGTACTTATTCTGTTTCAGTTCGATGTCATGCCTAGGTCAAGTAGATATAAAAATGGTCTATCAACTAATGAGCAACCTTCGTTACCATCAATACTGGCATTACTCTATTGTGGCAAATGCAATTTCTTTTAAAGGAAACAGGAATATCAAAAACAAACAAAACATTGGTCATACAAAGCGCGCCTTTGTTAACTTTCCTCATGCCCATCCCAGGGCGGATCCAGCTTTCGCCAATAGGGGGGGGGGGGGCGAAAATATTTTCATCAAAGTTTTTCTCGATTAGCCGCTATAATCTGAATTTTTGTTGGTTTTTCAGGGGGTAGTCCTAACTAAAGACTGAAGTTTTAAATATATGTTAGTTTTTATTGTTATAAACAAGATAAGGTATCTCATGTGGTCTTAATATATAATGCGAGCGTGAAGCGCGACCTAAAATTCTTTGATATTTTATGTCCCAGAACTGAAGATTCTGAGCAGTTTTTATAATCATGAAAAACAGATAAGTATCCAACTAAACAATGCGAGCGCGAAGCGCGAGCCGAAATTTGATTATAGTAACGTGAAAAGGGACTCAATTAGGACTGTTTTTAGTGATTAATGAAGAGGATATCAGCAATAAATAATGAGAGTGCGAAGCTCGAGCTCAAAATTTTTGGTATTCCGACCTGAAAACTGGACTGTCTAATTGCGTTTTTATTTAAATAAAGAACAAGCTGTGTGTCTCAAGCAATTAAATGCGAGCGCGAGCATATGAGCTTAATTTTTTGATATACTGACATGATAAAAGAGCATTTTGACAAATTTTTGAAAGAATTTCCAAAGAAGATAGATATCTCACAAATCAAACAATGCGAGCGCGCAGCGTGAGCTGAGAATTTTGATATAACAATTTGTGTAAATCAAACAAAATAATGAAAGCTTGATGTGCGAATATTGTGTGCAAATTGATTTCAGAAGTGGATATAATATGAAGTATCATTTAATCCTCTTGAATGGGATTCATTACACAGGCAATGCGAGCGCGAAGCGCGAGCGAAATTTTTCATATATATAAAGTCTATTTTACAATTGTTTCCCTAACCTTTTTCTTGTTTCCTTTCGGGGTCGGGCGGCCGTTACGAGACTGTAAGCTACACATCATGGGTATAATACCTCTTTCTTACTTTTCATTCTGTTTTTCGTAGTTTCTATCAAGATAAAGAGTAAACTTTTTCTGCAGGTTCTCAAAAAATAGGGGGGGGGGGCCGGGGCCGGCTCGGCCCCCTCCTGGATCCGCGCCTGCATCCATGGGCAGAAATCTGTCCCAAACGCAGGGGACATGGACCAACAAGGTTTATTTAGTAAACAGCGTTGGATCAAACTTTTAGGCAGCGGGGTTTTTTCTGTTCTGTTTCCGGAACTCCCGCAGGAACTCGGCAGGACAGTAAACGCCAGGCTGGTATGTAACCAATTACCTAGGAACTTTTTACGTCTAGGTGGCTGACCATATAGGCAGATATTACTCTCGGGCCTTTTTTGCAAAGTGGAGACAATGGCATAGTGGGGATTCGAACTCACAATCTTGCGATTATGAATGAGTCCCATGCTTTAACCACTGGACCACACGGCCCATGTAGAATAGAAATGCAAATGGCATGGTTATACCTTGTGATGAGGACAGCATTGTCCCAGTGATCCGGATGATCGTCCTGACGATGGTTTGTGTGATACTGGAAAGAGCAGAAACTTGCAAGCGTCAATTCGCCATCAGGTACCGAATTTAGCGTTGCGCCCTCTTGAGTTGTAACCTACACGATTGAGGGAAGTCAACATTTTCTTAAAATGACACACGATAAATCACATATATTAAGAAAGTACTATGGCTGTATTAAAAGATATAATGAATAAGAATATGAAACCACACTTCGATGGAATGCTGTGTTTCCCTTAAACGATATTCATAAACATAACTGATCCAGTGACATCATCTAATCATCAGATGACCTTTGATCTAATTGAAAAGATAGTTCGTTCGGAATTACCTGGTTAATGGTTTCACACCAGACACTCCATAGAAGTAGGTCTAGGAAGCTACCGATCCTTATATTTCAATTCTTTATACAACATTCCCTGCTGGAAAGAACACAGTGTCCCACAGTGTGTTCACATAGTCGACTCTGTGAAGATGTGATTCACAATGTTAAAACGCTCCAATTTAACAGTGTGAAGATGATTTCACACTGTGTTTCACGCTGTGGGACACTGTGTTCTTTCCGGTAGGGTTGATCTGGACAGTTCAGTGCACGATAAATATGAATCATGAATGAATCATATACAGTTTGACAACCGTATATGAATTATGCTAGTCATCAACCCGTTTATACTCCGACCTTTTATATCAAAAGCACATTTTCTTGTTAAAAAAAAAACGCTGTCATGACCATTCTAAGTCGAAATTATTGGGAATCTGAATAACTCTTTTAAACTCGCAAGACAATTCGATCCAGATGGCACCTATCCGAGTTAAATTCACTCTGAAGAACTAAGATTATTATTATGAGCTTTTGATATTTCATTTTCATGATTTATTAATCATTAACCTTTATTTTACTGTTACTTCATCCCTTTCGCAATATTTTGAAATTGTATTGTTTTTTTGTCCATAGACGTATCCCGCCACAAGTCTCAGCTTTTAGGGTATACACCTTCTTCTTTAAACACATATTAAAATTCTTCATAATAAATTGATGTTTGTATGAAGTAATGTTTACAAAAAATGTAATGAAAAGAAAAGAAATATTTATTTGAAGTGAATATTTCAAAGAAAGTTTTAAAACAGGATTCAATTTCCTTACGCCGTAGAGGAATCCATACATCAGTATACATGACTAGACAAAGACAGTGTAGCTTCTAAGGTGTCTACTTTTAGAATCATATTAACGTATGCTTGATATCCTTATGTTTTCTCTTGAAGAACAAAAATCTGTAATTTATTTCTCAAAATAGGTGAATGCCATAAATCTTGGTATTACTTACTGAGTCTGAGGTCATAATAAGAAGCTTCACTATATGAAAGTATAATCCCCTGCCAAGAGATTGATGCAGAAACCTGCCGGCAGCCTTGATGTAAGGAAATGAATGAAGAGTAAGAATACGAATAAGGATTCACTTGTATAAGATCTAGGTTTAAAATCAATTCCTGTACCTATCCAAAGTCATATTCAACAAAGATTTAATGTAGAAACTGATGTGTTTATTATTTACTAGAAAGTTCAAAAGTATTATATAATAACTATATAGCGAGCATATATTTACCTCGATATAATGAAGCAAATTCACAAAATGATACTTACAGAATAACAATTACCGATGTTCATTCTTAATTTCTCTACTTGATAAGTTCAAATGAATAGGATAAAAAAGAAAAGGGCTATATACGATCACATGAAATAAGATGTTTGCGATATAAATGAAAAAAAATACAATATCCCATTATTCCTAATGATTCAAATATTGAATAATATCTGTGTTAGTATCTTGGGCATTGTAATTATCACACGCCCACGCACCCGCCACACCCATGTCAATGACGAGATGTGTGCGACTAAACTGATTTAAAATTGAATTCGGAAGAGTTTACAGTGTATTCACGCCAATCAGCATACTGCTCATGTAATGTGAGGAATGTACGTATTGAGCTTATAAGACGTGGAAGTTTTCCCCTCTGAATCATATTTACTCACAATATTCATCACGATAAGAGTATAATTAACCACATCTGAACCGTAGAATAGTCTCATCTGGTTGTCCGCCACCACCAGCAGTTCCATAGCTTTTACTTCATCAGTTTCCCGCCTTTTCCGTCCCGCGTCCCGCCTTCTTCGTCCCGTGTAGCCTGCTCTGACTTGGGACTGCATCGGCGTTGTATGATTAAAAATGGTCTCAAAGTATCCTGTTGGGGAAAAATAAAAATCGTAGAAGAAGGATGCGACGTAGAAGAGCACTTGTTAGGAGAGACTACCGTCCGTATTCTAAACTCTGGTTTCAAGTTGCGGTTTAACTATGAATAGCCAGTTGTGACATAAATCCTTTAGAGAAGAGGTTCAATCAGCTCGTTTGACTCTCAAATCATTCTAACTCTCTGCGAAGGAAAAATAAGAGTTGTTTTCATCATTGAAAGAATTAGGAAAGAGCGAAGTAATCATGATAAGCATCCAACTAAAACGAAATTTTAACACGTTTGGCTTCCCGTCATTTTAGCACAGAGTTAGACCATGGTCTAAGTTAAACTCGACTTTAGAATACTGGCCTTAGTACTGTGTATAATCTGTCTACCCTGACTTTCCATAATTGTCCCATTCATACAATGAGTTACAAATTACAAGAATATTCTCTTCACATACCATTTTCAACAATTCACAAAAAAGTTGATTTATCAAAACTCAACGATTCGTGTAAGTGGGGGCAATGTTTGGACTTCTACAGATTAGGACTAGGCGACCGACCTTATTTTATGTCACCATGCAAGAGACGTGAAAGAGCATTATCGATAAATATTCTTGCTTCAAAACCATGAATGACGGGGTTCGCATCCCGAACTTGTACATGTGTATTTAGGCGTCAATACCAATCGGCCATTTTATGACCACTATAGAAGCCGTTATTGCTGATTCTTATAAGATATTTGGAGAATGGATACGCCCCTCATTTTTCTTTTCTTTGAGTCACTTTTTGTGCATGTCCTAACAATTTAGAAAAAAACCCTGCACCGAACCCGACCTCTTTCCGAAATGAAATCCCGGATCCAACCTTGCTATATAAATCAAATCTGCGCCAGGTTTGCCTTCGTTTACACGAACTACATGTACCTACTTGAATCAAGTCCACAAAAGTGTTCCTGCATATCTGTATCGGTTCCTCTATCCGCGGTCACATTGGCACTGCCGAGATCCAAGTCGTCTGGGTACTGCGCGTCCCGTTTGATTACAATATGGAGGCGTTCAGAGGACAAAGAACCCGCGTCGTTTCTCCCAAATGGTGAATCACCCTCCGAGTCTTCCATGCCGCTCTCTCTGCGATACCTTTGGGCGTGCTCTTCATGGAGTGGTTTAATGACGAGATCATAGTCTGGCGTGCTTACAACTCCTGTCTGTGGAAGAATATTATCCCCGAGAAAAGGGTTAGTCATTAAAGGAGAATGAAACCATTGGAACAAGATAGCTTGTGTGAAAACAGAAAAATCAAAGAAACAGATCAACGAAAGTTTGAGAAAAATCGGACAAATAATAAGAAAGTTATGAGCATTTGAATATTGCGATCACTAATGCTATGGAGATAGCAAATTGGCAATGCGACAAAGATGTGTGATGTCACTTGTGAACAACTCTCCCCATTACTTTATTATATATTTCACTAGAATTGCCTCTTTTATCACATCTATCCATAAATTATGTGTTCTGTCTACATGAGGGCATGTAATAAGAATACATCATGGATAAAGAGTTTGTATCATCACAAGAAAAAGCAAAAAGAGACATTTTGAGGGTATTTTTTAATCCACCAAAGGGAAAGTTGTTCATCAGTGACATCACACATCCTTGTCGCATTGCCAATGTGAGGATCTCCATAGCATTAGTGATTGCAATATTCAAATGCTCATAACTTTCTCACTACAGTGCGTCCCAAAAAAAACTATACACTTTTGAAATGGCTGCCAAATAAAAAATGTAGCACTTTGGGGGAAAAGACTTATAGATATGGAAAGCCAATAAAGTCAACTTTCAAATGACAACAAAAAGTTGGAAAATTATTCATGCTTGAGCGAGCACTGCCCACTGAAACAGAGGGTATGCAAATTAGGGTGGGCTGGAATTAGCCTTCCAATTTCTTTCAGATGTTTTGTTTGGTACTTGCAAAGTTGAAGGTTATTTGGTGAGTTAAAGATTAGATGTTATCAATTTGTTGTTTGTGAAAATTTCATACGTTATTAAATTGAAATTTAATGCATGAGTGATCATGAATTGCAATTTTTAGTGCAGCTTTATCATGTGGATCATGTGGATCTTAACAATGTGTTCATGACAGTCAGGAGAAGAGGGGGTAATATGACTTAGGCAGGTGAAGTAAGTGGATGGGCTTAAGGTCAACAGAACATTTAGCAACCCCTCCCTCCATCTCTACCCCCTCCCCCCACTTCTCTCCTCCTGGGAGACTAAGCTTGGCTAGGCTGGGCAGGAATTAGCCATACAGTTTTTTGAGAGGTTAGTCCTTTGGAACTTACAAAGCTAAGGGTGTTATTCATGAGTGAGATAAGTTTTGGTTTTAATAGGCAAATTTCATGAATTACTCAATCGAAATGTACCGCATGAGTGAACAGGAATGCAATTTTAGTGTAGCATATTCATCTTGTGGACATCAGAAGTGTGTTCATGAGAGTCAGAGTAACGTGATGGTACATGTACCTGTTACAAGCAAGAGGGCGAGGTATGCTAAGACTTGGTTAAAAGGGCATTCCTCTTCTTTTTGTCGTTTTACAAATTAAAAGTCATACATGTAGGTACCCTCCCCTCTTCACCTCCATTTTCCAGCCCCCCCCCTCTCTGTCTCATCTCCCGGATTGTAGCCTTTTCAAAACTTAACTTCAAAGTGACCGGTGGCTGATGGTCAGTTTGAATGATTGCCCCAAAAAATTAATGATTATGATGATTAATGAAATAATTTATTGGAAAAAAAATGAATGTTTTATTGATCACATTGCATATTGAATGAGTTGATTTACTGATAAATTGTTGATTGAATGATTGATAGGAAAAAGTTGATGCCCTAATTCAGAATTAATCATTAAACCAACATTCTGCTCTGGACTTCACATGTACATAAGAATAGCCATCAGTCTCTCAACAGGAGGGGAGGGTGGGAAAGAGGGAGGGGGCGGGGCTGAATGTTCTGTTGACCCTTATTCCATCAACCTACTTCTCCCACTTAAGCCCTATCTCACCCCCTATTCTCCCGACTGGCCGACTCCCATGAACACATTGCTGAGATCGCCATGATAAAGTTGAAATGCTGCCCCAAAAGAGATCCAAATGATAAAGCTGAAATGCTGCTCCAAAAGTGTAATTTGTGTTCACTCATGCATAAAAGTTCAATTTAATAACTTAAAAAATTTGCTTAAGCTATCAAAACTGATCAAGGTTGATCATTAATTTATCACAACGCCCTTAACTTTGTAAGTTCGAAATGATTTGCCTCTCAACAACTGAAATAAATTGGAAGGCTAATTCCAGCCCACCCTAATTTTCATACCCTTTGTTTCAGTGGGCAGTGCTCGCTCAAGCATTAATATTTTTCCAACTTTTTGGTGTCATTTGAAAGTTGACTTCATTGGCTATCCATATATGAGAGTCTTTTTCCCCAAAGTGCTAGATTTTTTATTTGGCGGCCATTTCAAAAGTGTATAGTTTTTTTTGGGACGCGCTGTATTTGTCCGATTTTTCTCAAACTTTCTTTGTTCTTTTTCTTTGATTTTTCTGTTTCTACACAAGCCTCTTTGTTCCAAAGGTTTCATTCCCCTTTAACTAACATGCAACGGGTCAGTCTGCCTTTATCTTAGATTAGGATTTTTCTCGCTTCAACCACGCAGGATGAATTGAAGAACGTGTATTGTAAGTATCCGGTCGAATGACAATGCACAGCTTGGAGGACTTTGTCAAAAATTGGTGAACCTGAACAGCAGTTTCATCCTAAGTTTCGGAGCTGACGAAATATTGCGAATAGTTTGCTCAGAGTCCAGAACGAAACTGCCGTCTCGATTATCGACAAAGACGTCTTGGTTGTTCAGTCTCATAGGGCATTTCACAATACATTTTCTACGTTCCCGAATCCGTCGGGCGACGTGGGAGTGAATGCTCCCCAATATGATTTCATGACACCAGGTGGGTGTTTCATAAAGCCGTTCGTAAGGTTACGCACGACTGTAAAATGTTCTTAGGTCATAACCCAATTACATAAAGATATCACATAGCATAAGAAAGGATCACCGGTCGTGCGTAAAGTCCTTCGTACTTTACGAACAGCTTTATGAAACACCCACCAGGTTCTTTGAAAAGCTATTGGAAGCTTGTATATGGTAAATCAAAACCAGGATAAGTAAACTATGGTCTGACAACTAACTGGCCAAATGAAACTTTAAAATTAATTAGTCATTTTCTGAAGAGTGTCCTCTCGAGATACTTGAGATACTTTTGAACGACCACTTAAGTGATGCGTACGCCTACATCGAAAGCTAATCACTGCATTTGCTTGAGGTCGTTAGGTATTTATGCCATCGGAACTCAAGCATAAAGGACGCACTTGATATCGAAAGCCTGTACTTACCAGACCGTTGCAGATACCCAGTGCGACATTCGTATTCCCGCCATGGAACTTTTCTGGAAACACAAGCTTTCCCTGATAAAGGCATCCCGTGTCAATCAATTCCCTATGCGTCACCTTGCCGTCCGAACCGATAAACTCTGCTTCCAGTCCTTCTTTGACCAACCCCTGGGCTGGCTCAACGACCACGTGGTATGGTGTATCAAAAGCATGGATTTCGAATTGGCGCGCATTTACAAGATGCCGTTCGTTTGTCTGCGTTGCGTCCTCTGTGGCTGTGGTCGAGCGTCTTCTCCTGGAAGGTGCCCCTATCTCTTGTGGTTGTGATATGTGATAGTCTAAAGACAATGCATTGAAAGCATGATAAAATAACTGGATTAGTCCTCTTGCAGACCGAATTGAAAGCCTGTATAATTTGGAATATACGTAAAGAAATCAATAATATTGCCAAATGTAATATTTGATTTGATTTATTGTTTTCTTCTGCATCCATACCATTCGCATTTTTGGCATGAATCATAAATAAAGAGTACTAAAAAGAATTACAGACAAAAATGATTAACTATATGATATTCACAATTTGCAGGAGAAGGATTGTCATCATAAGCAGATTGCTTGAAAAAATGACAATCCCAAACTAAAACTAATTGAATTAATACATTTATAAAGCAGAATGGGCATATATTTTTTTAAATACGAAACATCAATTCATGAAATATTTTAGTATGAAGATGATAAAGCTGAGGGTGACGGTGACATGATGATGATGTTGATGATGATGATGAAGGCCATGGAGATGATGGTGATATGAAGGAAGGCTAGATTAATAAAATAGATAATGTATTTAGAACGTGGGCACGCTAAACATATTTCCTTTTCCCTCCCCTTTTTAGGGGGGGGGGGGGCGGAGGGAGGTTGATCTATGTCTTACTTGTATATCCATACCCTATGGAAATATTTAAATTCGCCTTAGATGCATCGGATTTGTTTTGTGAAAATGATACACTATATGCAGTGCATGCATTTAATCAAGTTTATATTATCTGAATAGGATGTCAGATGCTAAGTTACGCCACGGATCTTACCTATAATCCTGTCTTCTTTTCCAATGTAAGTACCCAACTCGTCATGACTGAGGAAAGAGTTCTGTGAAAAATAAAATATAACCACATGAAATCAAATGGACACTGAACATTCTAAAATACACACGGTGATAAAGAAACAACTCAAACCTCTTGAAGTATATTATATAGAAGCTAAAATAAATCTGGCGGTAATTTCTAAAATGCGTTCACAAACATCGCATCTAGAAATTAGATATACGATATAAATAGAATATTTTCCTCTTTTAGTATCTTTATAGAGTTGTATTCAATTTTTATGTGTGTCAATCCACTTGGCACTGTAGTCTCCCATGAAAATTCATTTAATTGATTAATCAATTCATTTATTTATTTGTATACTTGTTTATTCATTCATTTTACGTATTTAAATAGGCGGGAATGTGTATTAATGACCCCTCCCTTTATTTCATCCGTCTTATACTATGAGTATTTGAAGAGTTCCACACGTGTACTTGGGTAGTACAATTTCGCAGACGTAGGGCTCCTTTTATAGGAGATACTTTATGTTATCGGTCTATTTCTAATTATTCTCCTTTTTATCAGAAATGAATTCACATTTAACAGTATAGTAATATGATTGCAGTTGTCAAATGAATGAACTCTTTAGGATGATAAAAATGTCTGTAGGTACGAGGTCAAAGCCCAACACTGGCTACACCATCTCTGGAAATCTGTAAATTTCGTTCAGTTAGTCCCGGTATTTACATTCTGACCAACAACATAAGTCATCACGGTGTCTTCAGATTGTTTTCTGGGCCCCGTCTTACAAAAAGTATACAATTGTTCCAATCAATCGTAACTATGAAAATCCATCAGTGTCATAATTTGTGCTACAGGAAATTGGCAAAATCTCCTTTTTTCACAAAGGAGAACACACTAAATAGTAAAGATATCAATGAATTCATGGATATATATTCATCACTATTTTTTTTAAACAAACATGCATTTTATATGTTGACTTTGCTGGCTTTCCATAGTTACGATTGATCGGATCAATCACAAAAATTTGTAAGACAGGACCATGAACTAGACATGAGATATACATTGTAAAAAATATTGGGTAAGTTTTCTACCACCACGAGGGTAATGATGTGTCCAACCAATTTGGGATAGTATTTTACCCAATGCAGGAAGCATATTGTCCTGTAAGGTTAACAAAATAGGCAGCAACTACAATAGCATGTTTAGAATGGGCGAAACTTTCATCACACTGGATAAATGAAAATGTCCGATGTTGTTTGGACACAGAATGACCCCCATGGAACACTTTTGCTCAATGTTTTTAAGAGTGCAGGAGCCTAAAAACAAATGCTATAAAGCTTGTACAATTAAGTATACAATATATCCGCCTCGAAAGCCGGCACAAATTTCCCGTATGCAATCTTGCGTTTGTATAGCCTTTCACATTCTAGTGAGTGTGAAGTAAAGATATTAAAATGTATTCCAGTCCACTTAAAAATGCCTCTTTAAGTGTCATTGTAAAGTTTTACGCATTGTTGCCCTGTAACGTTTTTATAGATCTAAGTTTATAAGGCAAGTGCCCTGATCATCCCTGTGATTACTTTTCGGCATTATTATTATCATTCTTTTTATTATCATATTACATGATTGGTAATTTCAACCATTGTTATTATTTTACTTTAATTTTCGCTGTTTTACGTGCACATTTTTCCCGTTATTTTTCTTTAATTTACGTGGTGTGTCTTACTATGGCGTCCATGATATGAAAAATGTGTAACACATCATGAAAAAAATAAAATAAACTAGGCACCTTTCTTCAGAATTAATCAATATTCACTGTTGTGAAGAAGAAAAAGTTCATTCACCGTGTTTATAGTGGCTGTGTTCGTGAAGCTCGTGCCATATAAACCTTGAATACAGATAATCCCTTTTGGAAGAAGAATGGGGGCATGCGGTGCCCCAATTTGGATACACGTGCAGAGGGTTGAACAAAAGCAGAATGGAGTGGGCAATCTTGTTTACACCCCTGTGTCTTTCTCGTCGCAGTCTAAAGAAAAAACCCTTTTCAATGACAACTGCGAAACTATGAATAACAATGATGGACAAAGCTGGTTAGGATAGGCAGAGAGCTGGTCCATTATGTTCTTGTCACGTGAAGTGTCTTTTGAAGGATAACAGTCGTACGCACGAATACAAACATTGAATATTATTTTTATTCATTTCTTTATTTATTACACATATTTAAAAAGGGTAGCCCCGTCATCAGAAACACTGGTTTTCATTGGGGCCCTTTGTGAAAATACAATGTAAAATATACATGAAAATAACCACAAAGATGTATATCACCCCAGTACAAACAGAAAAAAAAGATGATAAAACAAAACTTAAATTAAATACACAGTGTACATCAATATGTTACAAAGCTAAAAATAAATGTGCAGATTTAGAATCCTTAGGAAATTGAGCAAAACCAAAAAGGTGAATAAATAAAATGCATGACAAAAAACAATAAATACATACAAGGAAATACTCCTTGATGTCAAAATGTGTCACGGTCAAAAACTAGGTTATAAATTTGAATTAGAATTAATTAAATAAATGTTAAAATTCGCTTGATACACATTTGTTGAAATAAAAAAGAATGTACTGAGCATACAAACATGATAATTACGTGAAATATTTGTCTAGCATTTTGCCATATTTAAGTAGCCTTAATGCGTAAATGTAGTATATATCTATAAATATATAAATGTGAGAAATTAAACATGTGCAATCGCTTGGGCAATTATTTGTTTTATTTGAATAAGTTGTGAAAGAAATAATGAAGAGAACAATAACATTATTTAGAATTATCTAAATATTTAGAATTGACATTCAATGCATTTGAGTCGTCTTTTTTTCTTATGTATACTTCCTTTAGATGATTCATGTGTTTTCCTTCCATGGTTTCTCCACCCGAAATACCTGTCCATACATGTACTCGTTTCAGGCCGCATGTTATTTTGTTTTCTTGTCGAACCAAAACTAAGCTTAATTCCTGTTTGTCACGACCTGTAAGTGACGAAAACCAAACATTTTCATTGAAATCCAAATCGGTTAATAGCTCTTTTTTGGAGCTGAATGAGTAGTATCTAATCATCAAATCACTGGCGTACAGATAAGGAGGGGAGGGGTGTTGGGATTCATGGATCCCCAAATTTTCATGATCAAGAAAAGAAAAGGAGAACAAGAAAATAAAGGAAAGGAAACGGTGTGAAATATTGTTTCTTCATATAAAAAAACATCTTTTTAAGACCTTCAGGGGCCGGGTTGTTGACAACTTGTAGAATCAAATGCTCATTTGCTGAAAAAAAAGCTTTTGCTCATAATGCTCCAACTTGGTGGAATGCACTGTCATCAACAATACGCAATGCAAAATCTATAGATTCATTCGAAGCCAACCTCAAAACATATCTATTTTCATCATATTTCAAATAACACCCCCCTCTCTGTGTAATAATTCCCTCTGCGGCTCTGAATAGGAAACTTGGTAAAGACACACTCTAAATACTATATATTATTATTATTATTAATATTATTAAATATCTTGTCAAAATCTATCGCAAAATTACATTTTGTATTGAAAAATAAAGTTATAAAACTCTGATGAAAAACATGATTTAAAAAAATCTCAATTCAAGTCATTAAACCAGATGAAACGTCGTATCATGCAATACATGTATTACGGTCGCGCCCTAATACTTATACCTCAGTCATATTTGCTCTACGGCGACCGTACACAAGTCGAAAACAGCCATAATTCGTTTCATTCAAACCACCTATTTAATTATAGCTGGTGCAAAAAAAAAATGCTTAGACGGCTGTTATCGACTCGCCGTACGACCGCCTCAGAGCAAATGTGACCGAGGTATCACCGTTAACCCTAGGGACACCGTATCGAAGGGATCTTGTACATACCTTGTCATATTTACATGTTACTTGGCCCATCTTGAGATCAGGTGCGATTTTGACACGGGTTTACAATGCATTAGTCATAGCCATTGAAATCGTTTTGCCACTTAAAATGCGTAGTGAGAGTATTAGTTTTTTTTCAATGTCTGAGGGCTTTACAGACTGACCCAAACCCTTATATCATGTATATGGTGGGAATGTGTCGCACCTTCAAGTAGAAAAGAGTGTACAATAATCATGCATTTCCTGAAAGGAAACAATAATGATTAACATTTTCAAAGAAAATAAAACGCATACATAAATAAAGAGGAAAAGTTCGAGGGACATAAGTCAAGTTGTTGGGTTTCGGGGTAACCCTCTCTGTCTCAACATTTAAATATAGGACTCAACTGAACTAAGTCTTTTCTGTATTCAGTTCCTAATTTCCTCCTTTTGTTCAAGATTTATGATGCTACTTTGTCTATTACTTGTAATAATATTATATTTGACCGTGTCATGTTATTTTGTGATATTTTGTAAATGTGAAGTGGAAATAAATAACATCTATAAATACCCATCTACGCCCCACACCACACACATAGATACAGTACATGTATATATATATATATATATATATACATACACACACACACCCACCCTCACACACACACACATATATATATCTATATAAATATATATATATATATATATATACATCTAATCTAAGCACATGGTCACGACACGACTATACCGATATGATGCTAAGGAGAATAGTGTAGATATCTTTATAATTGACAACAAGGAAATACGGGACAACAATATCCTTCGAAATAAATAGTGCGAGGCGATTTTAAAATGTAATGGAGAAACCCCTCCCATTTGTCTCACAAGAAGTATATCAAGGATACACGTGTACAAAGAATGAGTATGGTGACCTTAGAAATTAGAACCATTACATGTCTGGGTGACCTTTATTTTTGTAAGAGGGAAATGATACGATATTATTCATCCTTGACTTGCAGTAAGTATCAACATGATCAAGACGTGATGAAAATAGTACATGTGATTGATTTAGAGATTGATTGATTTCATGTCACGTTATGCTAAAAGCAAAGAAAAATTGCATTGTCATCATGAGATGGTGTACATAGAGGACCACACCAGTTAATTTACACCGGTGTTAAACTGGTGGTGTTAGTTTTACACCTATAGGTGGTATTACAACATCTTTTGTTGTTACATTTACACTCTTCGGCGTTATTTTTAATCTCTAGGGTGTAATTTTAACACCTCAGGGTGTGGTCCCCTATTAACACCAATTGGTGTCAATTTTAACATCGCAATTTTTACAGTGTGAAGTAATGAGATGCCGCTCCTAGACGTATATCGTCATATGTGATTCATAAAACTCAAACACACATCCTGGGGAAAATGTCCCCCCTACCCCCCCCCAAAAAAAACCCACTTCAGATAGTATAAGGAAAATCACTATTAAACTGATTTTGTGACTACCTGTTTTAGAATTGATCAATTTCCGTGATTTGCTTTTTACTTGATTGGTCGTTCGCATGATGCTATGAGGAAAATGAAAGAAGTCAGTTTATTTCCGATCTTTGTCTTAAAGTTGTATTCTGAATGGAAAACTCGATTGCAAATGTTCAGGGTGGCATGATTGGTCCACATGTGACGGGTTCCACAAAGGGAAATATGGAAAAATGAGAGAAAGCTACCTTACGAGAGCACGTTGGTGCTATAAATTAGATAACAATCATAAATGCTAATCTCAGCATACGCAGACTACGCTTTTTTATAACCGTGATATTTTTTCCTCCATTTCCGAGGACGTGGCGACGTCCCGCGTTCCATGGACACCAATTACAGTAATCCATGTATAGGCCTAATTATTCTTTGAGACAGTGAATGATCTCGAATGCCCACGTTGTCTTCGATTAGAAAGATGTCATACTCTTTAAAAATCGAAGGAGACAAAGGATCGTACCTGTTGCAAAACACAGCTATATCGATGGGTCACATTGAAATCCTTGTAAAGAAAGCATCTCATGCGATCGCATTAATCGCTCTCTTGCGCAAACCTTGGTCCAATAATCCCCATTTACGTCTATCTCTGCCTTTCATCATTTATGTATTTTGATCTACCGTTAAGTTTCACAAGATCACGTTTTGTTTCGTTTTTTAAAAAGAAATTTATCAATCCATACTTTTCATCATTTTCATTTACATGTATGTTTGTATTTATTCAGTTATTCATTCAATTTGTCTATATATTGTTTTTATTATCAAGCCGTATCCATTTAGATCAATTGATTTCAAGTTTATCATTTCTGTTCTCATTTCAAGTGTGGTTCATCATTTCTTCTTCTCCTTTTCCCCTCATTCTTCTTCTTCGTGTTCTTCTTTTTGTTGTTATCATTTGGGGATATACAGTATATCACCGCTGTACACTGTCAAAACTGTGGTGTTAAAGCTGACACCAACTGGTGTTAATAGAGGAGGTGTTAAAATTACACCCTAAAGATTGAACATAACACCAAACAGTGTAAATGTAACAACCAAAGGTGTTGTAATAACACCTATAGGTGTAAAACTAACACTACCAATTTAACACCGGTGTAAAATAGCTGGTGTGGTCCTCTATGTACACCGGTTAACACCACAGTTTTTGCTGTGTAGATCAGGATTCACTATCTTATCTACATGTACGCACCTGCATTTATTTACAAGAAAGATGTATGTCCTCGTATACTACCAGGCACTCAGACCCAGAGTTCCTTTCATAGTTAATTTGATTGTACAAGTCCACAAAACACTGTTTACTTCACAATATATCGATTTGTTCTCGACGTGACTCATATGATAATGACATGGTTTAGACACGTTCGAGAAGAGGGTGAAAATGCACTCTTTTCTTTCCATGGAAAGTCCGAAAAACAAAACTGATGCCCACATATTGACCACCGAAGTCACTGGAGGAAAGTACAGAAAAAACAGAAGATTCCCTCAGATTTTACCTCAAGTTTCACCGCGATTTTTCTTCTTGAAACTGTAAATGTAGGTATATTTCATGCGTTTTAATCGTAGGTTTCCTTTAGAATTTATAGCTGGGTCTTGTAGAAATAATAAAACAGAGCAAAAAAATGAATAGAAATAACTTTCACTCAGGCAATACCTAATACTCTGTGACACAGTTGATTGTTTGATTGATTGATTTTATTCCTCAAGAATATCACAAGAGATTACAATGAAATTGAAGAATACCTTGACAGGATAGCCCATGAAAGCCGAAAGGCTTATTTCCAATGGGGTCCTATAGTTAGTATAAGACATTGACATATTGTTACACAACTGGAATATGGTAAAAAAAAATGATAAAATACACACATATCCATCAGTCAAATAATATGCAAACATCTGAAGGAAACAACAATCCTCCTAATATGTGAAACAATATTATATTTTAACATACCCTAATGTATACATTATCTACAATAGTAGAAACCGACTGTACAAAATGTGTGATTTTTAATGGTAATATTGCTCTCGAGTAGCTTCCAGTTTTAGGTGCTTCTTTAATGCACTCTTAAATTGAGAAAATATTTTAACTGCTTTTACTTAATTAGGAAGAGCATTCCAAGATTGAATGCCATTGGTTGAAAGTTTCCGATGACTCTTGCTCCACTAGTTGCGATAGACCGTTTCATTTTAGTCTGATGTTAATAGTCTGCTGTGCAAACCCTTCACTCGGATTAAGGGTCTGAATGTGCAGCCTATTAATGCCTTGTGTAATGTAGGCCCTCTCGCTGAACTGAAACAAGTTTTGCATGTGCTAGTCTTTTCGTGGAGACCCACTTGTTGAACAACGTTTCATTCAGGGTCTGTGGCAGACTAGATGTATTACATGAACAGAAATTAATCATAAATTTTGTAAGTCAACTGACTTATTCCTGGGGGCCGTTTCATAAAGCTGTTCGTAAGTTAAGAGCGACTTTAAGAACGACTGGTGATTCTTTTCTTACGTGCTTAACCATCGCCAGTGAATATATCATTTACCACAATAAAGGATCACCAGTCGTTCTTAACTTACGAACAGCTTTATGAAACACCCACCTGATGTCTTAAGACATTCACCCAAGACGTGAACGGTTGAGATCGTTCGTGGACAATTAAAACGAAAGTGGAATACATGTACTAGGATCATGATGATAATAAAGAAAGGAAATCGATTCAAGTAAGTGATGACGATGTTTGGAAGAGAACCAACAAACAGAAGGGGCTTTTTCTTATTACTGAGGGAAGACCCAACAGAGAACGTAAAAACTACACAGGGGGAAAGTTTACTCAGAAAGAGAGAGAGGGGGGGGGGGGGGGGCTTTTGATACCAAAATCAAACATCAATAGGTTACCTCTATGACTATGCGGGATTGTCCTGATGCAATATGTAAACATGCACACGGATCGTTACTGGTGCATTCATTTTAATTGTGGTGAAAGTGCTCATGCAGGCGCAGACATGTCAATCAATACACCGAGCCTTATAAGTGAAGTTCTCTGAATTTGACTCACCTTGTAACACAACGCGAAGCCCAGGAAGGAGAGGATGATCGTTCCTAGGAAATTTGCCTGAAGTAAAGAAGCCATCCTAAGAACTATTACCATATTATGGAACTAAATGACGGCAGCATCTATCAGTTGTACTTTGTCAAATAAATGTTATTAATTGCTGGCTACTTGTCTTCTGTGATATAAATATTTCTCAAATAGAAGTTGAATTCAGATGCTCTCCCTTATTCAGTCTGGCCCTCGAGAAATATCGTAGACTCTTAAGCAATATATGTTCCGTGTTCCGTCACTGTTTTCAATGTTGTGTTGTTCCTCTTCCCATCGTTTTGATTTTAAAGGCCAGGGCTTCATTCATGTACCGGTAGGAGATTTCTGGCTTATTTCGAGGCCTAGGTGAGATTGCAATTGTATGCGTTAGATGTGTACTGAAAGAAATCACCAGAAGGTCATTTTATTTGGATAACATGATATTGCGAATCCTAGGTCATTCCACAATGCGCATATCCAGTCACAACAAATGTCGTCCCTGGATCAAAAAAGGCTTATCAATACTTGACCTAGCGCCAAGTTATCGGAAGCAGTGTCCTAAAAAGCGAAGATTCTTGATTTATTCATCAATTTTACAGGAGATATCGCATTTAATATAAAATACGAAGTGCAACTATTCTTATGGGTGCTGCCCAAAAGGTTTCCAACGACTGTTACGCTTTGCCCTGCATAGTATTAAAGTAAGTACTGCGTTGTGATGTCTCGAGAATTCGTAACACTTCCTCCTTCGAGACTGTCCTCAACCTGTTTAAGGCCTGTCTCCCATTTCGTGGATCCAGTGCTCACGGTTTCTCGACCTCGCGCTCACTAGACCGTGGAGACCCAGACGAGGGACTCGCCTTCGGATAAAGGGCCCGGCCAAATGCTTGTCCTATATAACTGTTTTTAATCCAGTTCAGATCATCCAAAAGACTGGTCCTGCTTCATTGGAGCATTAATGAAGTCTCCCATAAAATCGCTGATACATTTTCCAAAAGTCATAGACCTGTTGAAAACTGTATGGTTGCTTAAGAAACTTCCCCCATTATTGCCACCTCCATCATCGTGATCATTATCACTCTCATTAATAACAACCATACGGCCTAGTACACGTTAATTTTCAATTTACTGACTTGCTTTTGAAAATTCATAAACTCTGTCGTCCGACGTGAATGTATCACAATATTATATTGATTAAGCAATCATGTTTATCCCATCTGCAAGGTCTATTATTAAGTGGCAAAAAGGGCACCTTTTTGAACGTGTTAAAACGCGCGAATGGTCCCGAGTGCTACAAGTAGCCCTTTAGAATATTGGTAATGCAAGAAGGGCGTTTTCCAAATTATCGGTACAAGTAGGGGGGGGGGGGCTTATACCACCCGTCAAGTCGAACAATTACGTTGCAGTCTGTGTATGAGCCTACCCTACACACTCGCATCTTGTCACATTAAATATGTTTAAACCACGGATGATCTATATTGGACCAAGTCATTATCATAACAAAAGACTATCATCTTAAACAAAGGACATGCATGTGTGTTATTGTTGTCTCTATTCGGGGTGTTCCATTGATTGAACAGCTAGTACCTTGGTCACATTTGCTCTGCGACAACAACCGTTTTATTATAGATTTCAAACCACCTATGTGTAGTTGGTACAAAAAATGTTGAAACGGCTATTTTCCACTCGCCGTACGGCCGCCGTTGAGCAAATGTGACCAGGGTATAAGCCCTTAGGAACCGTGTGCTCGTTCATGTTAATGTTTTTTTTAATCATTATTTATTTTTTGTTGAGTACATATTCTTTTTTTATATGGGGTAGAAGCCATCACGAGCACCGTTTCATTAGAATCGTCATCAAATATAAAGCCAATGACTTCTAAGACAAATTTGCCCTTTTGGTACGTTAATAACTTGGAGCAATCCCTTACATCTTTCCATCTATAACCCACACGAACACACGCATATACACACAAACATATATGTAGGGTAAGTGTATAAACACACACACACACATACATGTATATGTATTTATGAGAAAAAGAGGGAGAGGGAGATAATAGGGGGAAGGGCTAATGGTATAGGCGTATAGCTTTGATCAAGGTTCCCTCACTGCTACCCTCCTTTTCAGGATTTGCAGAAGTTTTTCCACTGATCAATTACTTCACGTACACACGCACACACACTCGTATATTTAGTATATCATATCATATTCATGTTTATAATTATGTATAACACGAGCGCCTGTCTTATTTTACGGGTTATAAACACAAAGTCGAAAACCTACTTGTTACAGTTTTATACTCCGGAAAAAAAGTAATTACGTTAGGGAACGAAACACAATTATTAAAACGGAATAGAAAAGTTGCTGTAAGCGATATTATGTTAACATGATAAAGTGAAAATCGGAAATGCAAACTGAATCCGATGGGAAATGTGAACCAAACACGCCACTGTCTATTTCGTTACTACAACAAACTAGGGCCAATCAGAATTAAACAAGATATACACTTTCATCAGGGCAATTTTCTGTCAAATTTAAATTGATATTTTAGAGAGTTTCCCCAGGAAAAAGTATTTCGTGATTCTTCATTTACTCATCTTTTTTTTGCAAGATCCCTTCTTGGCAAGCCCCTCAAATCTGTTTTATATAGTTATTATCAAAGTTACTTTAGTTCGCATTAGTTCTCATTATTTATACCTTCTAATTCTTATGCATTATTCCAATTGATATTGTACTTTAATTTGACTATGTATTGTTACTTTGATTTTTTTGTGCTTTGTGAACGGAAAACGAATAAATCTAAATTTAAATCTTAAAAGGCATTATATGTTTGTATGATATAGGGATAAAGGCCTTCGTCTGATTCTCATACACTATTACGTGCAAAGGCGCTAGATTTGAATTTACATCCTAACGGTCAGTAAAATGTATATTTAAATACTAATGGGAAACATGTATTCGATGACTCCTACGGTTTTTTTAGTATGATAAACATGATAATGTTTGATGATACTAGACGTGGGCGGAAATCCCAGGGGGACAGGGGGACGTGTCCCCCCTACCAAAAATAGTAGGTGGGACACAATATCAAATGGCCCCCTACTATTTTTCGTCTTTTATGATACATCATTCACAATCGAAATAATACATGCATTTAGGACTAAATGACCTAACATTTTCGGTTATAACCTTTTTTTTTTGCTTGTCAATTATTTTTTGGTTGAAATGACCTTACATTTTGGGTGATAACCTTTTTTTTTTTGCTTGTCAATTATTTTTGGGATAAAATGACCTTACATTTTGACCCCAAACCTTTTTTATGCTTGTCAAATTTTCCAGCCCCTGGTCCCCCTACTTTGGGGACAGATTTCCGCCCATTTTACTGGAGCATAGTCCACAGTCCACACATCCTTTACCAAAGCTTTAGAGACGCTTTCGGAGTCTGGGGAGTATTCAGTGTTGACACACTGTGTTTCGCACAATTCATTCCTGTCCAGTGGTATAAATAATTGAGCATATTAAAACAGTGTGGAAATGCAGTCTTGTCACCCTGTGTTTAACAGTGTGGTAATATCTTGATCCTACTTGTGAGCATTCATTAATTTAAACTTCATTTAAATATGAATTTATCAACAGCTACCCCTAACATAATTATGAACGATCTTAACAATCAATTAATATTTCAGCCATCCATCTTGTTTCTTTTTCGACTCGATAGAATATTATTGTCTCAGCTGATTGAAACATTGTATGTCTGGGTGATTTAGCATCATTTGTTTTGCCTTTGAATTAATGTGTCTTTATTATGAATTATCTATGTGTTTATTTGCCGCTTTAGCTTGAAGATATCAATGCCTATGTTGTGATATTATAAATTACATTGTTAAGTAATGTGTTGCCATTTGCATGAATGTTTTTAGTGGGCCCTATGGGAGATGACCTACATAATTATCATTGAACGGGTTTCCCTGTTTTTAGGAAAACGCATAAAAATACATGTCAAGAAAGAAATAAATACATAATGGAATAAATAAATAAATTGTGTACCCTTTTCAGTATGGAATATACAGCTCTACATTTTACCCATTGTCCTTTGGATAATACAGATTGTTAAAGCTAGGGTTACACCGGAACCGAATCAGCTGGGATTCCATCCAAATACACGTATTCTGGTGGTATCAGGAGTATTCTGTTCTCCGTCTGCGAACTAGAGAATATTCGGGAGGGATCCGGGAACATTCGCGGAGAAATTCGGCTCGTTTTGAAATGTACAAATAACCAGCCGGTTTTTGAAAAGTACAAATAACCAGCCGAAAACTTTCTAAAAGGCTCCCGAATGTGGCCACAACACAAATATTTTGAGCAACATTCGGAATTTATTCGGGTGACATTCGGGTGGATTAGGAGGTGCACTTGGAGTATTATGGGCAAATTCGTATCATTCGGGGAGTAACAGTCCGTGCTCGGCTTGTTCGGCCATATTCGTTCCGATTCGGGTCAACATTCGGGTCGTCATTCGTCTGTAATCGGACCAATCGCGTCACATTTGGCTCGATTCTGGGCACCTCTTTGACTTTTTTTTTGCCATAATTCGAGTCGCTTTCTGCTTTATTCTGGATGGCTAAAATTTATTTGGGCCAATTCTTGGCGATTTTGCGCTGAATCTTGATCTATTTGAGACTCATTCATCTCTTTTCCGGGAGGTACCCGATTCAGGGACGAATATCCTCCGAAACCATCCGACTCAGGCCGCATTCGGGCAGATTCGGTCCGAATTTATTCGGGAGAATTCGGATTTGATGTGACCCCAGCTTCAAGCTAGGGTAACACCGGAACCGATTCAGCTTCCCGAATCAAAGACGAATAAGTCCGGAAAAAGTCAGAGCAGAATCAAAGCAGAATCACCCAAAAATTGACCACTGAGAATACTTCGAAGGCTTCCCAGAACAGAACCCAACCGAATTTGCTGTGACCATGGATTTAACAGATAAGCCTAGACGAATTTGTATATGAAGACGAAATCGAGTCGGATCAGGAATTATTTTCCAAGCTGAAATGATAATAATAAAAAAATCAAACAACGAAAGAAAGATTGGACACTTTGAATGATCCAATGTGGCTCCTTTTTTGTACAAACAAGTGTCCTCGCTTCTGAGAAATATTTGCAAATTTATCCTGAGAGCCTATTCATCTTATTCATAGAATAAACAGATTTACAAACTACAATCGCACGGAACACAAACGTGGAGTCAGTCAGAGAGCATTGTTGTCAGTGTTTTTCTAAGGGTGATTCAGATTGGAAGTTATTTATCCTAAAAAAATAATTTAAATAAGGACGGGATACAATTTCGTCAAAACTAAGTTAAACTATTGATTGGCGTTTACGCGCATGAAATCACTTTCACTTTTCAAGGATTCCTCCTGGGATGAGCATAAGCTCAGATCACTCCTGTTCACCCAAGTGTTAAATCACAGCTCATCAAAAATTAAGTCATAAGAGAACAACCTCTTGACCGATTTCATTTCTTTCAACTGAGAGAACATTTTCGGCGCATAAACCGGGTACTCTTTATTACTTTGGTTAAAACCCCTAGCTATTATGCCTGAAATCACACAACCATATTCGCCATAATTAGAGAAAACGGAATAATAATGAAATAGAATGAAACATGTGTCCATCCCAGACCCAGCTCCTCCAACATGTCATAATTGTAATGACCCGAATTGTGAAAGACTATTAAAACGGAAATAATTGTATCCTTCATATTTTGTTATGCAAACATGTTGTATAATTGAAATTAATTATTTGAGTCATTAGAGGTCGAAGGATATTACAGACGGCTGTCTGAAGTAAGTTGTGCGCTGGTGAATTACTCACATGTAAAAAACACGCCCTCAATAGAGTTTTGACGAAAATTAGCCCTGGGGGAAGTGTTGATGGTGTAAGATTACCGTATGAATCGTTATTCGAATATAACTAGCGTATTTTAGTTTGATTTCGCAGACGCTTCTTGCAACGCTCAAAATCTATCAAAAAATGCCCGTCAATTACAATGGAGAGACTAAAGGTCATTGTCGAAAGTTGGTGGCCCGGACAGCACATCGTCTGATGATTCGGACCGGACGAACTGCATACATGGCGTTCGTCCAGAGTCTAGTACGACTCTGCTATTTTGGGTCACCGATTTTAGACAAAGGCTGCTTTGTTACGAATTGATTTTGACAGAAGATTCTTTGCGTAATTGAAAGCGTCTGTGAAGTAATTGCTAAAGAAAGAGAGAGACAGACAGAGACAGAGAGAGAGAGAAAGAAAAAGAAAAACAAAATGAAGAGGTGTGGTGTGACGGAAGGGAAAAACAAGGGAATATAGCAAGGTATAATGGATTGTCAGAGAAATTAAGAGAGAGAGAGAGGGGGGGGGGGGTGGAGAGAGAAGTAATCCCACTTGTCTGGCTGTCAATTTGGAGCAAAACGTCGTATCAGTTACATGAAGAAATCCACATCCATACTAGTTGTTAACCGAATACACATAAACAGATATGAAATTGTCCTAGATTCTACTTCAGAACAGTTTCTCTTATTTGATTGAAATTCGAGCGCATCAGTATTTTATTGATGCCTCCGCTCAGCAAACACGAATTAAACAGTTTTATTGGACCTTCTGACTCGGATATTTTGGTGGGACTTCTCAATTAACTGACAATGCGTTAGTTAAAAAAAGGCCTACATTACCCTAAGTTGTTTTATTTTATCTATATCTTCTTAAAGGTCAAGTCCACCTCAGAAAAATGTTGATTTGAATCAATAGAGAAAAATCAGACAAGCACAATGCTGAAAATTTCATCAAAATCGGATGTAAAATAAGAAAGTTATGACATTTCAAATTTCCGCTTATTTTCAACAAAATAATTATACGAACAAGCCAGTTCCATCCAAATGAAAGAGTCGATTATGTCACTCACTATTTCTTTTGTTTTTTATTGTTTGAATTATACAATATTTCAATTTTTACGAATTTGACGAATAGGACCTCCTTGCCTGAACCACAAAATGTTAAAATAATGGAATTCCACATGTTCAGGGAGGAATGAAACTTCATTTCACATGAAAATGACAAGAAAATAAAAATATTTCATATAATAAAATACAAAAGAAATAGTGAGTGAGTGATGTCATTAGTTCCCTCATTTACATACCGACCGAAATGTGCATATAATTGTTTTGTTTAATGAAGCGAAACTTTAAAATGCCATAACTTTTTTTTGCATCCGATTTTGATGAAATTTTCAGTGTTATGCTTGTTGAATTTTTCTCCTTTTATTCAAATCAAGTTTTTGTTGGGTGGACTTGTCCTTTAAATTTTGTAAACGCAAAAATCAAATTCAACGCTGGAAATGGGGTCAAATATTTTATTTGGGAATGAGTAAAGTACATAATCTTAAATATACATGTATTTATATGAGATGAGCGAAAAATATGTACTCTTTGAATGGCCATTGTTATACCATGACAGCATGAACATTCCAAAATTTATATGATTTCCGCGGAAATTATTGAAGTGTCATTATTCACAGTCAAAATTTGAATATGACAATATAATGCGATGAAGTTTTTCACAGGAAATGGCGTCATGCAGATTATGTTGCTCCTCCTCCGCCTCGTCATTATCATCGTCATCAAAATCGTCCATCTTCGTCATCATCATCACGTCATGACCATCATCATCATCATCGTCGTCATCATCATCATTATCATAATCGCCATCAATAATAACAATCATCATCATCATCATTACCATCATCATCATAATCATCATCATCATCATCATTACCATCATCATCATCATCATCACAATCATCATCATCATCATCACCATGATCACAATTATCATCAGCATCATCATCATCATCATCATCATCACCATCATCATCATCACCATCATCATCTTTATCACCATTATAATAATAGCCATCATCATCCTAATTACTATCACATCATCATCTCCATCACCGTATTATAAAAATACAGCCATCCTCACCATCACTATGATCACAATCATCAACAATTCATTATTTCATTTTGAAATGTTAAAAATATTCTACTGCAAAGTACAATTCCCGATTCGCTGCTTTCAAGTCGTTTTTTTTTAATTATTCCTTTTTTTCGGAGGAAATGGGTTGTACTGTTTCGGGGCGATCGGTACACTCTTAACAATGTTGGGCAACATTCTGTCCACACCCCCCACAACAAATGGTTAAAACTTTATCTAAATATGGGTAGTTTTTAACCAATAATGTGTGCTTTGGGTGAAAACTACACAGTATTGGTTGAAAACTACACAGCGTTAGATTATTTTTAGACCAATTGTGGTGTGGACAGTATGTTGCTAAACAATTTAAGAGTGTTATTATGGGTCTGTTTGTTAATGAAATGAATTTAAATCAAAGAAGTATGTACTTAGATGTAACTAAACTGTTGGCATGGTTGGTCTGAGTAGAATGGTGGGAGTTTGTTTTTGCGAATCGATTTGATTAAATGCGTGGAATTAAAGCATAGGATTACAACACATGATCACGTTAGGAAACGACCCTCATAATTATGCAAAGTGGATGAGGATGTGGTTTCACGAAAAATTGTTCCGATGGAAAATGTGCACGTTTAGGCCAAACAAAACCTAACGTTCAAACCTAAATATACCCTAATCTTTATCTGTGCATTATTCTGAACCAACCACTCTATTCCATTTCTATCTATCTAACCCTATGCCCTCTGAGATATTAAGACCGGGGCAATTTCATAAAATGATCAGCCTTTTTGTACGTCGGACCCCCATTTTTCTCAAGTTTTACTTCACTCCATTACCTCACCTTGGTATAGTGTAGCAGTGCGGATAGATCTACTACTGAAGGAAGTATTAAACACCATGACTTGGATTCGAACTCTTAACCTTCCGATTGGAAAGTGTGAGCCAGAACCACCAAACCAGGACGCTTAGTCTGAATACAGTAGTCAATATCAGGCTGAGGTTACTCAATACAATTGACGAAAATCTAACGTTTATTAATGCTTGTGAAACACTATACAAGACACATAATTCCAGAATAATTCTGATCGACAATTTCTCATCTGAATCACAATGATTTACATATTTTCATATTAACCACATATTGCAACCCATAAATAAGCGAAAAGAGAGACACCAATAATTTTGAGAGATATTATTTTCCGAGGGAAAACATCGCTATGATTGCGATGTTTTACGATTGTAGTTGGTTTCTTAATCATGTCCTAAAATATACAATAACAGTGAACAAACACGTGCGAATCACGTGATTGGATGTAGCCACTGAACAGCTTTCGATTATGCCATTTGATATAAATGCTAGCTGAGTGTAAAGATGTGTAAAGATTATTTTCTTCCTCACACCATAGGCACACTCTAATTTCCAAGGATTTAAAATAAATCCAGACTGGCTGAGAATATTGTCCAACTGAAACCTTGAGGATTTAGAAATATAGATTCTGCTAGAGGTCTGAGAGATCTCTAACTTAAATATTTTGAGATTTATAAGTTAATCCGCTGGATTAAAGCGATTCCAATATTCGGCTGATCACTATTCACAGCTGATCTGGGTTTATTTCGAGTCCTTAAAATTGAAAGTATAACTATATCATTATGAAGATGAACACGGACAGCGCTTGGCACCCAATAGAGGAAATCGGAAGGAGCTGTTTGGTCTCATTTAATAAGTAGAAAAACGGTGATAAAGAACAAGATAAGTAGGAGGGAAAGAAAATTTCAAGTCAAAGAAACACACGGCTCCCAGATTTTTCATTTACGATGAAAACTTATTCACGTTTGGCGTTCCTGGACGATTTGGCATATCCTGGCGCCCAGGGCCTGGCGCAGTCCGTGTCCCACCTTTTAATTTACATTCGGCATGTTGGGTGTATGACCTCTGACAGAGAACACTCGATCTGATCGAAGTTCGTTCAAGAACAAAATCCACCGCCTTTAGATGGCACAATAATGCTACTTGAGCTATAAAAAGGGCTACACTGCTACGTCTATTTACACTTGAAATTAAACATGTTTGGTCGAGACTTCAACCGTAATTTTCTGGAACAATTAGGCAAACAATCAGAGTTGTCCGTTTAATGGGTAACATGTTTGACCTTACATACATTATCGAAATAAAATCAGAAATTAACCAGACCGGCCCTATTCCGGGTAAAGATGAGAGTATCAACATTTTCACTCTTTCAAAAAGTTTGTAGTATATCAAAATTATCATTTATTTCAGCTACTTAATGATTCCACGACAGTGGTGCGTATACTTGAAACAAACCTACAATTTAAGGTTATATAAGAGAGAGCCTGGATATGCCTATAAGTTATGAACCAAGAACAAAATCGTCATCATGGTATGTAATATTTGTTGTATTTTGTTCTTTCAGACCGATGTCAGGTTGTCAAGAAAAAAAAAAGACTGCTGCGGAACACATTTGGTGAACATGTTTTTTTTTCATTCTGGCAAATATGTGAACATGAACGTGAACAAGCAATTAAGTAGAATTCTTACATTCAAGTCGATACTACTTGGGACAACGGCCGAAGAAATAAAGTATCGTGGAAGAAATTGGAAAACATTTTTGTAAAACTATACGAATGACAAATCGCATAAATAGGATGATACTAGGAGATCTAATTAACATTTGCACTTTAATAATTTTAAGTCATATATTTACAGATCAGTGCAATATGTGGGAATTAGAAAACAATCAAAACGATAACATGGTAACAAAGAACTAAAACGGAAAACCCAACGAAAATAACGTTCTCTACAGCGTGCAAAGATTCTATAGGAGATTGAAGTAGTGGAATATGAATTCTAGAGTTCATGATTTCTTTTTTGATTTGTCTAGTTGTCATCATCTTCCAATTGCGGGAGGACTCTGAATCCTCGCTTCCAACCGGTTAAGCAGGAGGATCCGCTGCAGCCGCTGTTGCTGAACTGGGACGTGGCCCATGCCGGGCTCCTCGGGAGTTTATCCTGCTTGATCCGACGGGGGTCTCGAATCCTCGCTTCCAGGCATATCGGCACTTCTCACCACTGCATGAAAATAAATACATGGGAATACGTGAGATTGCATGATATTTCAGCTTCTGTCAATGTACCATTTTGTTAACAAGTAAACAAGCGTTCGCCTATATACAGAAAGAGAACACGACCTTTTTTTGGTGGGGGAGGGGCGGTGTTCTTTTGTTTGTTTTTGTTTTTGGTGTGGTTCAATGTTAAAAAAATATACATTTATTTATTCATTCATTTATTCATTAATCTATTATTATTATTGTAATGTTTAACTTTATTTTTGTTGTGGGGTGGGAGGGGGTGGGGGCAGTAACCAGGCGAATAGGATTAACACATTGACAGTATTCCAAATGATTGGTTTAATACACAATGATGGTATTGAGGATTAATTTATATCTTATTTATAGCCCACCATTTGCAGTGTACACCAAAATTTCACCCTCGAACCTTTCTGAATAACACGTTTTAACACCGAAGCTTGAAAAGAAATTCAAATCCAAAGCAAGTAAGGTAATTTCGGAAAAAAAGATGATTGTGTAAAATGTATCTGTAAATCTATTACCCGAGGAGACGGATTTTTTTTTATCTAACAAAAGGGTTGTACTCTCTTAATAAAAAAAGATCAAGATTACATAATATCTAATACATTCCTGACGAAACATTTTTTGCTGGCGCCGTGTAACTGTAATTACTATAGCGCCAGCTATCGGCAAAGGAACGAAAAATTGCGTTAAATGTATAAAGTTTTGGCATCCGCTTCACAGCTTGCTGTACTTCAGTATTACTCCTCCAAGGTATTCGTTATTCCTGTCTCCTCAGAAAATAGAGGATTAAAATGATACGTGGCTAAGAATTAAAAGATACACATTGAAGTGAGCTATTATTGAATCTTGTTTAGGGTCTTTACGTTTTATTTTCTTTGTTTCTTTCTTTCAGTCTGTGTGTGTGTGTGTGTGTGTGGAGAGGGAGATAAAAATTCAGTTTAGTCCAAGCTAATTTATCCAGGCTCCTCTTTCTGATGGTCGTCTATTTTAACTCTTAACATATCGTTGTTGCACGAGATAATACACAAAATTTTCATAGAGCTCAAATTCATCTGGCACGTTGAGGGTTTCTATTTTTCTTCTGAGATGTTTTTTGTAATATTCTCCTCTGCATGCCTACACTTCCTTCTACTTTGCCAGTGTGATCTTTACACCATACCATCATAGCTAACTGCTCTATTAAACAGTGAACCCCCAAAATTAATAGTATTGAATAAATGTATAAATATATACAATAATAATAATAATAATGAGACTTGTAAAGCGCCAAATCCACACTGTAGAGTTCTCAAGGCGCATAAAGAGCCAAGAGTTAAACAGCAAAGTTTTCATAAGATTTTTGAAAGGTTCGACAGAGAGATACATTTGAATACATATAAATGTATTCACATATTAAAAATATTGATTAAAAGTAAAACAATTCCAGGTTTAATTGTTACCATTATCGCTCAAAGATGGACCTTACTAATCCCTCTCCTTTTATGGATAAAATTAATACTTACATGCATCGATTTGTATTTCTAAGAGGGCTCCATGATCTGGTATCTCGGTTGGCAAGGTAGTTTGAGAGGAGATATTGTAGATCAATTTGTTGATTTCTGGCATCGAGGGCATCAATGGGCTGTTGAATGGAAAATGAATATAAGATGATTGCAAATTTGTCTACGAAAGATGTAACCACTTGGTATGTGCATACATTCGTAATTCCGGAGCTTCGTTATTCCGAAGGTTCGTATTTCCGAAGGTTCGTATGTCCGAAAACGAAATGAGGTTCGTAATTCTGAAGGTTCGTAAGTCCGAAAACGAAATGAGGTTCGTAATTCCGAAGGTTCGTCAGTCCGAAAACGAAATGATTAACGAAAGTTATTTTGTTTTCGGACTAACGAACCTTCGGTACAACGAACGTTATTTTGTTTTCGAATTAACGAAGCTTATTTCGTTTTCGGATAAACGAACCTTCGGAACATCGAACCTTATTTCGTTTTCGGATTACCGAACCTTCGGAATAACGCCACAAATGTTCGGATTAACGAACCCTTTTACGTTTTCGGATTAACGAACATCGAGTTATAGGCAATTTACGTGTTTCGGAATTACGAAACTTCGGAATTACGAAGTGTAACCGAAAGATGTAACCACTTGAAATGTGGTAGCACTTCCATTTGAAAGCTGCAGCATGCATACAGTTTTTAAAACTAATTTTCCAAGCCTTCGTCGTTTGATCTCTTCATTTTTTTTCCCCAGCAAATCACAGGTGTAACACAGTTCAAAGACCGAATGATCAAACTTCTTTAGTCACTTTTCTTTACATGTTAAAGATAAAAGCAAGATAGGTTACCACCTTAAAAAGGGAGTTTGACATTGGCATCACTAGATGGGGATGTGTGGTTTTTGTTGGTAAATTTTGATTAAATGACATCATAAAGCTATGCTGCTTATGTACCGATTTTATTTTCTTTGAATTATGTTTTAATCTGAATTCTTTATCCCATTTCTTATATTTTATTTTATTTGGTTTTATTCTATTTCATTTCATCAATCATTTACTTATAAATTTATTTCATTTAACTGCTACTCATTCATTATTATTTATTTTTGTATTTACCTTTTGATATTTTATTGTTATTACTATCATTATTATTATCCTTTACTATTATCATCATTTTTTGGGGGGGAGTGGGGGTCCGCCCGGTGAATGAATGTAACCATTGATTGGTATAAGCCAATGAAAATAATGTCTTCCTGTGGAAATGTTAGCAAAGTTCATATGATGTCTGGCAACAATATAGCTTCAATGCCAATTGTATCAACAGACTTTACTTCCCCCATTACCCCAAGCCTTTAATTGTTGACCCATTTGAAATAATGCCCATAATGTTTGCATGGTTATTGGGTATTTTTGTTTGCATTGTGTGAGTTTTAGTTTGAGCTTCAAATTTCATAAAAATAAGAAGGTAATTTCATGCAAGCTTTAACATTACATGAAGTTTCTTTGTGGGCCAAAAGGGACCGACACTTAAATAGCGCCATCCTCTTTAAAACAATTATGGGACTGAGCCTGACTCATAAATGACTTGCATATTTGGGATGAATCTCAAAGAACGTGCTTGACACGACCCAAGAGATCCTCCCTAATACATTTCATCACCGTGTTTTCAACGAAAAATAGGTTAATAAGATTTGATGAATGCCGAATGAATGACAGGCTCTGCCTCGCTAAGGGAGCCCCCAGGAAAACTTTGTCGAGAAGAATGGAGTGTAATTGTGGTGGAAAGCATGTTCTTGGATTAGGCAGAGAGGCTAATACAAAGGACTGTGTATGAAGGAACTTGCAGTGATTTTTACCAACAAAACAAAAGATGCTTTCAGTGAATTGGATGCACGGATTCAATAGGTTGTAACAACCTTGTCCAGAGCTCTTAGGTAGATTGGACGCCATTACTGGGATTTTTAATTAATTCAAGTCTTACATTAGCGTAAAAAACGTAGGCCATGCATGTCTTAAATATTTGTAACATTTATGACCGTTGGAATTCAAATATTTTTTTATATATTCGTTTGGATTTCTTGAGTAATAAAATAAAATAAAATGAAATAGAACAAAAAATAAAAAGAATAAAAAAAGAAACATCACAAAATATCATTATGATTATTATTATTATCAGTATTACTGTTATTATTATTGTTGTTATCAGTATTATCATCATTACGATTTCCATCTTATAATAATGACCGTAAGCAGTCAATCTTTGCGGGGGGGGCAGGACTCGTAAAACTTTGCGAAAAAAATCGAAAGTGAGGGAGCGAAACGAACGACCTTTTTTTTTTGGGGGGGGGGCGTTTATGCATTTTGTAAAAATGATTGAAGGATTTCGTTCCTACTTTTAGCAGTTTAGTGAATTTTGCGAGGGTTTTCAGTAAATAAAATGTTTGTTTTAAAAATTCGGGGGTGAGGGGGGGGGGTGGTGCTGCCCCTCACCCGCTGCGTACGGCCATGATGATGATGATGATAATGAATATTATTATTATCATTATCATCATCATCATTATCATAATGATTATTATTAGTAGTAGTAGCAGTAGCAGTAGTAGTAGTAGTAGTAGCAGTAGCAGTAGTACTACAAGTAGTAGTAGCAGTAGTAGTAGTAGTAGCAGTAGCAGTAGCAGTAGTAGTATTGTCGTTGTTGTGATTTGTCTAATTGTCATCATTTCTGATTTCATATTAAAAATTAATTACCAATAGGGGGCGTCACATATTGTAAACGGTTAATTCTGAAGTATTAATCAATGATAATATATGTATAATTTACTAAATCGTTCATAGACTGGAGAGTAAGAATATCAGATTAAATAACCTATAACATATATATTTTGTAAAAGAAAAAAACAACTACAGTCAAAATAAGATTGAAAATGATTTCCGCATACCTGTTCATCATTCGTTATATCCATTCCATCATCTGCTAGCATACCAGGTAGTATGGCCAGGCCTACTAGGAAAATGGCTACTGCCAAGGGGAATGTTAGGGCGTTTGCGTACATGGTTCTGTAGTATTGGAAGATAGAAAAAATAAACAATGTTAACATTTTTTTCTAAGCAAAACTCTTATTGTTAATCGGTTGTAGTGGATGTAGCCAATGGCGAGCCCTGCAATAAAAAATGGCTGTGGCGAGTAAAAATGTTAGGGCGTTTGCATCAATGAATCTGTAACATTTTAATATTCTGGGATATTACAAAAGGAGGGGGGAGAGTAACAAGCTTCGAAGTAAAAATTTTTTTTTTAGCAGGTTAAAGTGGAAAATACGTCAGGTAATTCTTTTAATATAAAACTCAATTTAGTGAATTCGCTGAACAAGCGTTTGACGAGGATCCTCCAATGAAATCACATGATCTTAGGATTTAAAAAAATGTACTCCTATGCTTACATTCGACGAGTGTATATATTGTGAACTAATTCTACCAAAAGCTATCCTTATCATGCTTATACACTACAGGATACATACATTTTCGGGCTTTTAAACTTTCCCTAGGAGGGGTCTAATAATGTTGAAGAAACACAAGATTAAATCTTAAAAGTGTCAAATGTGACTTCCCACCACAAACCAACGAAAAAGCTGCCTAAGATGAATTCAGAGAGGTTTCGAGCTTAGAAAAGCACAACTATTACAAATACTTTGTCAAAATTGACCAACAATAACCCATTAATGTAATTGGTTGAATGTACAAGAAATTCACCGAGAGCTTGAGAGAATAAAGAGGATTAATCAAGGTGTGAAGTTCGAGGTTCACTCTTGTATGAGGTGTGCACATGTGCAATCTTGATGAAACAGTCCGAAAAAAGTGATGTCAAGGAATCTCTTCATGCTCTTTGAAGAAGAATTAACATCTTATTTTGTTTGGTAAATTTTGAAGAACAAATGACTATATTTGGCTTTTTTGCAGAGTACTTTCCCTGGCGCATTATTGTTGGTTTTGGGGTTGTTTTTCAGAAATATGACGAGTGATAGATTAATCCAATCGTTCTTCCATTCTTCTGTAGTGTACAAATATTCGAGAAAAAAATCTCAAATCCTGGACAAAGTATGAACCCCAATTATACTTGCACGTTATCAAAATCTTTATCTTGTTTATTTAATGTACTTAGAAGTTATGACCATATCATATACCTGTTTAAGTTTTTAAGTTTTCTCTTGCATTAAACAAAATCTCTACCATCCTTCATTTCCTTCTCCGGTTACAACTGTTTTCATATTTGAGAGGATTTTGTTCCACGAACAAATGAAGAGAATGATTTGATTTCATCCCTCCAATGATCGCATCCCCTCTCAAGAGACCTGTTCCGCGTCAAAATATTTCAAGCGACACGAAAATCTCGCCATTGCTTTGCTTTTCTTAAGAGGTTCCAAAATGGATCCACGCACCGAGGGTGAAAACAAACACAATTGGTTTCCATAACTCCATAAGGCAGGACGCTCAGGGCTACATGGACGCAGCAAACGGAAAACCAGATGCACAGTAGGATCACTGAATACATACAAACAGATTTACATCTAATGCAGACGAAAATAATTATAGTTACTGTTCAAATGTTGGCACATCTATTTCTCGTATCTCTATAGCACAGCATATTGATAACGACCTCCGGGTATAGGTTTCCGATGAGAGTAGTCTTGTAAGCCAAGGTTTATAGCGGGACTAGGAATTTATATGCCTTGTCTCAGGTGTACTAAGTGATCACACCTTACGGGTATTAGCTCATTCAGGGGGGGGGGTCTAACAGGCGAAGTTTTGCAAGAAGGACTAGCCACTGAACTTTTTCCTTCAGTCTGGCTGTATCTTGTTAAAGAAGTAACTTTGCGCAAGTCGTCCAAAGAGCCAAAGTTTACGAGCGTGGCGTATGTTAATTCCACTTGTTTAACATTTCATCATCAAATCCATCGCTGTCTAGAATTTTCGCATAAATACATTATCATTATTGTATGACAATGTTTTATCTATTCGTTGTTAAGGTATTGCATCCACGTAATGTGAACAAAAAATACCTATGGTAAAAAAAGTCATTTAATAAAAAAAAAATGATTTTTTTCTTTAGAATTCATCATCTTTGAATAAGAAAGGGGCAAAATATCTGACGAGCCGCCTTGGCTTGGCGGCACGACCTAAAAATAACGCCCAATACAGGACAAAGGCAAAGAAAATTGAACGATCGTTGAAGATGTAAAGAAAATGATCTCACCTCGTTTTGAAATGTTATCAAGGAAACTGAATCTACCAATGCTGAAAATAAAAGCCCCTCACTACTTTGCACTCCGCGCTTTACTTATTGAATTTCATGGATTTAATTTCATAAAACCACCCCTGCCTATACTCTTATTTGATTTTCGACTTCTGCCTGTGATATTTCATAAAACACTATATTCTAGGTTATCCACTCCGTGATCTTATAAAAATGAGTTTTTACCCTTTTTTTTTTACTGCCTCAATTCATTTTGATCAAGTTTCATGAGCAGATGCATCTATGCACAATCTTTAAACAACAATGACGTCCGTGACGTTATTTAACACAAAGAGAACTATAGAAAATATTATCAGTTAGGCCTAAAAACAATTTAGAAAAGATAAAAAAGAAAAATCACTGATTTCGAGCTTTAACCCAAAGTGGCCATATTTAATGAGTCACTAGAATTATCTTAATATCATAAATTGTTTAATAATTACTCTGATAAAATATTTGTATTATTTGACATCCATCAGAAAAAAATAAATCTATACAGAACATCACTTTCATCATACTTATAATCGAAATGCAGTTACAATATAGATAAATTTTATATCAAAGTAGAAATTGGATATTAAATTAATTGTATGAACTACAGTCGACAAATCGCCGGTGTCTACTCATGCGTTCATTAATTAATTATGAAATTTGCAATAATGCTGAATTATTTTCATATATAATTAAGGGGGCGAATGTTATCTCATTTCTAGTTCACAACAAGCTGTTATCTTTCCATACATGGTTGAATCACAGGCGATGTTCAATTCGAGATCTAGTATATTATATATTTTACTATACCTGTTGTATTATACAGTGCATCCCAGAAAAAAACGAAACCGAGATGAAATGATGATTTATCATAACTTAATCACAAATACAATAGACAAATGACCTACCAATGTAAAGATTAGAATTACTTAGATTATTCCTCATTCACGCATGAGTGAGCCAAAACAAATTGAAGGAAGGATACCAAAAACTCATTTTGCGTGGGTATCAGAACTTCAAAAAGAAAATCACATGCCTAAAAAGTTCAATATCTGCTCTTTTCTTTGATACCTTAATCACACAAAAAAATGGTCAAGAAGTAAAAAAGTAATGCTCCCTCGAAACAATGCTTGTATTTCCATAATTTCATTAAATAAACGTGCTTTCACCGGTTTCCACAGAAGCTATCGCACGGTAAACATGGTAAACAAAAGACTTAATGCATGGCTGATCGTCAACAAAACGGAGTGAGTTTGAACGTTTGCCTGTAGAACCTCTTCATTTTATGAAGTTATTTAAATTCAAGCCTTATTTCAAATAACCAGAACTTTATTATTTCTTGACCATTTTCTGTAATGGAGGTATCAAATTTACAAACAGATATTGGACGTTTTAACAATGTGGTTTTCTTTTTTGAAACCCAGATACAGCCCGCCAAATGACTTTTTGGTATCCCCTCTACAAATTGTTTTTTTCCACACATGCGTGAATGAGAAATAATCTAAATAATTTCAGATGAAAGAGGAGATTCTAAGCTTTACAATGGTAGGTTATTTGTATATTGTATTTGTGATTAAGTTATGATAAATCAAGGCTTAATCTCGGTTTCGTTTTTCTGGGACGCACTCTTTATGTAATTATGTCTGAAAACAATAAAGAGAGCCATCTAGCGAAAGAACACGGCCAACCGAATTCCCTTCTGACATGACGAAACGGGCATCCTCTCAAACCACAAAAATGAAATTTGACTCCAACATTCCAAAATCTGTGAATAGACGTTCTTTAATTGAGACGCTATAAAGCTTCCTTTTCGGGATTAATAAACTTCTCTGATCAAAATACTATTCCCGTGTGGTATAAACGGAACGCTACCTAATATGACCGCATCGAAACTGAGAATAAAAATGCTATTACATCGCCCAAAATGGAAATTCAACTGATTTTACCAATAAAAAAAAAATTATATTTCTACATCTCCGACTATTTTCATATCACTCTACGTTTTGAAAACACAAAAATATAGCAGCTCTTCCTGTATTTCAAGCATATATCGTGCAATGTGTTTCATTATTTTGATAGAGGAGATACAACGAGAAATATTGCATGTTGTAAATTCTCAGAATTCGGATAAAGAGACGGAATATGAAAAGAATATGGCAAATTTGTGATAAAAAATAGCACACCTACGTTTATCATATTAAAGGCTTTTTATTTATAGGATATGTATATGTGTGCGAGAACGTATGTGTGAATGAAGTGTTAAGTCGAGGATGTGTGTGTGGGTGGGGGGTGAGTGGGTTGTGTTTGGGTGGTGTGATGCAAGTTGTTTTGGCGGTACAAAATGACGTATTATATGAACAGAAAACAAATTATCAAAGAAAAGAGAGTAAAGGAAAGAAAACGGAAGGTATTAACGCGCGGAAAAAGAGAAGGATATGTCATAAATTGTTTTAGATTGAGTGGAAACTAGTATTTTCACCATCATTCAGCCCCACGGGGGACTTTCTATTGCTTAGCCCTGGCTTTCAACTTCCTATTCCACAAGGACACACTGCTGGAGGCAAATTCGTGTGTGCAGGTGATGGTAAAAAGCAAGGGAACCATGAAGCAATATTGTAGCAATGGAATATGTAGCAGTGGAGGAGCCGTGGTGTAGTGGTTCTAACTCTCGCCTTGTAAATAGAGGGTCGTGTGTTCGAATCCCACCGCGGTCTGGCGTCCTTTGGCAAGGCGTCAATCCACACTTTGCCACTCTCGACCCAGGTGCTAAATGGATTCCCGGTAGGATGTGGAAGTCATTGTAGCTAGTCCAGTGCATCGGCGACTGACTGGAATACTCCCCAGGGAGTGGAGGATGTGCACACATTGTGTGCGGGAATGACTGATTGAATCCGATGACCGGGGTAATCCCGACCTTTCGTTTGAGGAGCGGACGCTTATTTACAACGGTCGTTGACTTTGGAAGGGACTTTTTGGGCCCGTCATCATGGTCGTAAAACTCAGTCCTGCAATGCAAATTGTGTGACATGAGATTTTTTTTTCGTTTCGCATCTGCGACGGAAACATTCAATATGCGTTTCGTGTGCAAAATTCTGATTGCTACTATGGTAACAGCGATTTATCCGATTGAGGACGACTTTCCAAAGCCACATTTGACTCCTCCTAGAGCTCGAGAGGCCGCCCGGGGGGCCCACTTCCATTGATTAGTGGATACCAGTAGCGACCACCCGTAAAAGGGGACAGAGTGGGCAGGTACGTTACGTATATAGGCCTATGTAACGTTATAAGGGTGTCAAAACGATGTTTAAAATGCTGAAATAAGGGATATATATTCAATACTTGTAGGGTTTCACAAGCCAAATACTTGTTAAGAGATGCATTTTCATAATCTGGAAAAGAATTGCTTCCCTTGTTTAGCATGTTTAGGGTACTTTTCGAAACCCCATGGTCGTGCCTGGTATCCACTCATCAATGGAAGTGGTCCCCCCGGAATTTGAATCTAATCCCCATTTCTGGGGAATGTAAAACATAATGCCCCTCACATCGTGTGCGAGAGGCATATCGTTTGTGTATAAGGAGTAAACAAAAGAAACAAAGAAACAAAAGAAACAAAAGGAAACGAGTTCAAAAGTATCGCATATGATGTGTACATATCAACGCATGCGAAATGTTCGGCTGGAGAGGTTGATCTTATCCATGAAATCAATTGCCAGTGATCCACCAATTATCCACATTAAATGTAATATCGATTCGATGGACTGTAATGATCTATATTTAAGCCTTCATTCAGTAAGTTTTTCCTCACTCAATATGTTCTCGATTTGTTTGAAAAACCACTTTCTTCTCCATGTCATAAATCTATTTTAGGTCCTGCATTTTGAATATCTCCAGCCATCAGTCGTAATATACATGCATGTATGCGGTACGGGTGTCGCGGAAAGGGATTTTGCACACGAAAAGCAGATTTGTAGGGCCTGTAACCCCCCTGTTACACAAAGCTTAGCATTGATCGTAGAGCAGTTTTCTACGTTTGATTCTATTGACTATGTAATGCACAATCAATCTTAAAAATCAAGTGTATGATTAAGCGTTAACTTTTGTGTTAGGGGACCCTAATACTAGCGTCCGTGATGATTGCGAAAGGTCCCAATTGATATATCTGTAAAGCGCTTAGACACGTCGTTTTGATGTATTAAGCGCTATATAAAAACGGATTATTAATATCGAGTATTTGAATTTTATCAGAATGACGATAAGAGACTAGGAACTGATGTTTTATTCTAATTCAGGTCCTGATAATTCTTTTTTTATAACGTCAATATTTGTATACATATACATCAAGTTTAATTTCCAACTGTTTTGTAGATATCATATATATTAGCTATATACATAATTATATTCGTGTATGTATGCTATATTGGTTATAATTTTAATCATAATTTCTCGTGCATCAATTAAGTCAAGTTGTAAGGCGGACAATTTTATATGAAATAGATATAATTTTGATTAAACTACTTAATCAAAATAGTCCTAAGTTTAATCAAATCAAATTCAAAAGTAGAGAGGAATTCAGAATCACTTTTCATCTGAAGGTTCTTCTAATTTCTATCTCGAGATTGATTAGGTTAATGGGCTGCCATCCCTAACATTTTAGCCAGCTTGTATCAAAGTACGCTAGCTATTGCAAGCCGTTTGCTTGGTCAAATTTCTGTTTATCAGAATTGTCTATTGTTAAATATAAATTAAAATAGTTGCAGTAAACACTGATTTCATAATAAAATCTGTAAAAGCAAGGTTAATTGTCATCATTTTATCGTAGATCTTGATCTGGGGCCCGTTTCTTATTACTTGCAACTGTTGTAACTTTGTCATTATGGCAACTACCTGGTAACCTTGATTAAGATTGGCTGCTGAGCCCTGCTACCATGGTAGTTGCCATTATGGCAAAGCTTAAACAGTTGCAAGTCTTTTATGAAACGGGTCCCAGGTACAGTTACATAAAATGAACATTATAAAATCTAAGCTAAAAAAGAAAATTATCACACTAAAAGATTGCCAACACATATACGCACACGTGGGACAGATTATTGTTATTGCTGGGGGGAAAAGACCCGACAATTTGGTGAAATGTCATGTTTATTTTACTTATTATTAGTAATTACATATTTTTTCTCGAATCCTTTGACACATGTTTTATTATTTATACAAACTGACACTTTGGCGGCCATTTTATTGGATTCTGTACCACCTCATTTTGAAATCGTTTCCACAACTGACATTTATTGCTTATTTTCAAGTAAAAAAACTGATTTAATATCTTTTGTTTTACTAACATAATTCATTTATTGATATCATGAAAGCTGGAAAACGACCGGTCACATCTACAGCAGGTTGGCAAACGATGGCTAATTCGTTTAGGTGTGGCATGTCCTTAAAGGAAGGATTTGACCCTCAGTGCCATGTATTTCTTTTTTTACACTCAACCAAATCAAGGTTAATGATTATTCGCTTCCTGTCCTTTTCAATATGCAATATAATTCAAGTCCACCGAGGCACTAACTAAAATCTTTATTCAAATCAAAGCGATGTGGGTTTGGTCGTCGCATACTAATCTACATATTAAAATAATATAGAGCACCAAATGTCAATGTCTCCACTTTTAAGCCATATATTACTACCGTAATTCTAAGACTTAATAAACACAACTAGTCCGCCAGGAAATCGATTTGAACTTTCAGTTATTCTTATACACTCAATATCATAACAAATCACGTATTTGGTACATTCACAGGTTAAAGCTTAGACGTATTTTTGAAGACGACAAATTTGTGATAATTAAAATGACAACAACAACAAATAATAATAATTACAATAATGATAATAGATAATAATATAGGTATATTTACCCAGGGAAGCCGCTTCAGTTTTGAAAACTGTTCTCCCAGCGGGCCCTGCTATTATTATTATCCTGGCTTTAGCTGGGCTGCCTAGGCGCTCAAGGCATCCAAGGAATTTCTTCCTACCGGGTACCCATTCACCTCACCTGGGTTGAGTGCAGCCCAGTGTGGATAAATTTCTTGCTGAAGGAAAATACGCCACGGCTGGGATTCGAACCCACAACCCTCTGTTTCAAAGTCAGAAGACTAATCCACTGGGCCACAAAGCTCCAACGAACAAACACGTTTGCATACAGTCATGACCTTACACAATTATTATTAACATTGTCATCATTATCGTTGCCATTTTACCATTTTTTAAGATGTGGCATGCATTCGGCATATTCGGAATGAGAAACCAAAATGCACTATTTCATCTTCACTTCTTTCAAGCGAACACAACCTTCATAAACCGAAGTTAATAGGTCGTCCAATTGGTCAAATTTTGGGACGTAATTTCTTCCTTTAGCATTCCTCAGCCTAAGTTAACATGTGACTTCATATAACTAGAAACTAAAATGTATCATTTCATAACATATACATATACAAATATATGAGGACATGGGATAACATATCTCTCCTTTCCACTTGCCCATTAAATACCCCAACCAGATCAATGGCAGTTTACTTTCTGATAATCAAATGGCCTACAATAAGGATCAAACTTATGTCTTCAACCAATGATGAATAAACAGAAGCTAGTTTACGGCACTATGATAAATAGAAGATGAATCGCAGCCAATGTTGCGTTTCTCAATGATTAAACCTCCCGTTGTTCTCAAAGTATGTCACGCTTAAGAGGTGGCCCAGATGTAAATGAATAATAAAAAAAATTCGCCGGCTTACGCCTAAAATATTCGCATTAGTTTATCGGAGTGGTGACGGAGCAGACGGTACGCTTCAATCACGCCCGTTTGCCCTGATCAACCCCACATCAGATTATGAAGCCGAGGTGATCGAATGCATCTCATCCTGACGTTGTGTCTCAATCCTATAGATCCATCTTCGTATAATGACGGGTTTTTTTAATCCCATCATGAGCGTCTAGGGTTATCAACAGTAATCCCGAAAATGTCAACTTCTGCCATCATAGAGAAAGAAATATTGCCCGCATCAATCTAGATCGTAAAAAATCTTTGAAGTTGCCTGGAGTGTTTGACACGCGGGTGCGCGGGTCCAACCGTACGAAGTCTTAAGAGCTTTCGCTTTCTGGGTCCCGTAACACAAACGGTAGCGATTAATCGTACGCTTGATTTCTAGGATTGATTGTACATTGTAGTCAATGGAATCAATCGTAGAAGAATGTTCTACGATCATTGCTAAGCTTTGTGTTACGGGCCTGACTCGTTGGATGTATCATGGATGTGGAATGTAATTGGTATCACGTCAATCGCTCGAGGTGTTTTTTTAAGTAGTCGTTTTTATTTTTTGCTTCACTCTTTGATATTGAATTGAGACCACAGACATGATTATAGATAATGAACCTGCAAAAGAATTAAGATTGAAGCGCAAGAGCCTGTCAATTTGCTTTATACGAAGGTGATATGCATTGTTTCTTTTAAACTTATGCGAGAACGAGTGTGTTTGAGGATGTGTGTGCGTGTGTGTGTGTAAGGGTGAAAACCAGTTATTTCCATCACTTAAGAGTCAAAATAGTCCTTAGTCCTACATTAAAAAAATGAACATGTACAATTCTCATGTAATCTCTAAATCCCCTCATATACAAAATATATCCTGTCGCCATGTATTATTCGATACCTATCTGCAACAATATGCTTTACTTGAAAACGATTAGAAAATACATTCAATCTAGAGAAAAGTATTTTTTCTTGGCTAGATAAGTGGATTATGGCTAAGAACGGTGATACGTTGCTATGGAAATATTAATATAGACTTTGTTAGGGACGTGTAAGGCATTATCACAAAACAGGATGAAGACGAGCGAAGGATGAAAGGGAGAGGGGCGGGGAAGAAAGTTGGAGGGAAAGCATTTTGTGCATGTATGTGTGTGTGTATGTGCGTGATAGTTATATAGATGAATAAATAAGAATACAAAGGAAGAAAGGGAGAGAAGTGTGTCTGAGGGGGAGGGGTGGGGCTGCTAAAACTAAGATAAGCAGGAAATATCAAGGGGATGAAAAAAAACCAGCAAACAATAAAATGAAATTTAAACTGCATTGGTGAAACGTCCGAGACTTCTTGATCCAAATGCAAAATTAAAAATCAGAAAAAAGTATTTACCTCCAAATTTTCGACTGCACACTTTAATCTTCTTTAAGGATATGACCCGTCTGATCACCGCCGGAAGTGACGTGGCGGTGGAGAATTGGGTCATAAACTCTTGGAAGTGTATCTTTCCCCCGTCACGATTCAGCGAAGGTTGGTGCGCCATTTTTTTTTTTTTTACCGAATTTCAATTTTGCATTTACATCAAAAGTTAGACATTCTTTAGCGGAAATCTGTTTTTTTACGCGTTTATATACACGTTACAAAAATGGTTATTAATGTCGTTGATACCACTCAACGTATTGATTTTTGCCGAAAACAATACCATCCCTTCAATACTATTAAAGCTAAAGACGATTTATACGGACAAGAACGTTGTAAAGTAACTGACATTCCTGTATTCTTATAATTCATTTAATTTACTTAAATGATAACATTTACATATTCCTTTAGTTCCAAAACCTATTTTCTAAGTGAATTAAAAAAACATGATCTACATGTAAAACATAAATTCCTCCTTAATTTAGAATAATGGATTGCAAACTGAGGGTATGAAGGGATGAATAAAAAATGAGTTTCTTAAAGGACAAGTCCACCCCAACAAAACTTTGATTTTGAATTAAAATAAGGAAAAATCCAACAAGCATAACATTGGAAATTTCATCGAAATCGGATCTAAAATAAGAAAGTTATGACCTTTTTTTCAGTTTTGCTTAATTTCACAAAGCAGTTATATGAACATCCCCGTCGGTATGCAAACGCGGTAACTGATTACATCACTCGCTAATTATTATTTTTTCATTTTACTATATGAAATGTAAAATATTCTAATTTTCTCCTCATTATCATGTGAAACGAAGTTTTAACAACGAACAATTCATTGGTTCATTCAAGTTGGACCTTGTCAAATCTGTAAAAATTGAAATATTGTATAATTAAAAAAACCAAAATAAATACTGAATGACAGACATCATCGATTCTCTCATTTGCATATTGCGACTAAATTGTGCATGTAACTGTAAAAAAATAAGCAGAAATTTAGAAAATCATAACTTCTTTACTTTACAGCCGATTTTGATGAAATGTTCAGCATTATGCTTGTCTGCTTTTTCTCTTTTGATTCAAATCAAAATTTTTCTGAGTTGGACTTGACCTTTAATATTATTGAAAGAGTTAAAATAAAATACAGTATAATTTGCCACTCATCCTTAATTGTATTTTTTTGTTTTCAATCTAGCCTTTTTGGTGTAATATCCTTTGGTTGGAAAAAAATGTCTGGTCGTTTGTGTGTAAGGATACATCTAGCATAGCTCTTCGTGATATGTTCTGTCCTTGAAACAATATTACAATCCTCTTTGTAATACTGTACTTCATGAATAGTTCTTTTTTAATAATAAATATACTTTCTCGTTCTTTTTTTTAAACAAATCATAAACAAATTTATGGCGAGTTAAGGACAATATTGTCAATATTGGAAAAAATTGCTGGCCTCAAATTCAAACATGCTGTTATTTCAGGTATACATGTAGCACCAATTTCAGCAGTAATTCGTTGTTTGATGTCTATAGCTCTTTATTGAAACAACCATTTAGGTGGAATGAAATAAAACATACATCTTTTTAAATCGTTTCTAATGGGGCCTAAGTAAACAGAATAACCGCTGTCATTTCTCGATGACCTTTCGATTATACTTTATCAGGATGTCAGCATATTACCCAAGTTGCTACCCACAATGCGTCACAGTTTATTTCGCCGGTTGTCGTTTTTGTCGGTTCCACGTTTGATGCTGGAAAGATACTGAAAAAAAGGTTTTGATACCGGTAGAATAAACGATATTAATATATATTTTCAAACCAGTGTCAAATTAAATTGATTTTTCGATTCTTCCATTTTAAATCAGTGACCTTATAGTGTGACGTCATCAACCGTCCCTTGCAATAACACTACAATGAGGCCTAGGGTCATACGCGAGATGAGGTATATTGTATGAAATATTCTAGTCAACTAAACTCATTACATGTCTTTATAATATTACTAAGATACGATATGCAAACAAGTCTGTACTTTGCAATATATACCATTAATTTTCATAATCTTTGAATCATTAAACTAAAACTACTACGTTAACGGTTTGATGTTTTATGAATGAAAATAGTGATTCTTGCACAAGGTGAATACTAAATTATTTATCTTAATGCAATATATCTTTGGAATAATTTCCGACACTCTTATGTTATCACATGTTTTGTGGATACATTAAATACTTTTATCTTATATTTTCGGACGAGACAACGTGGTAACACTTAGGAATTTCTATATTCATTTAGCTTTTTTTATCCTTTAGACGTTCATATGATAGTCATCATATTCGTTGTCCAATTAATTAGTTGAGAAAAAAAATATTTCTGCTTTATCAAAACCCAACACCTGATTTCCGATAAGATAATTCTGGACTGCGTTCTCGGACGAATATCTGTTTATAAATCATTATGATGAAACAAAAACGTGAGTGGTGATTTGGAGCTCACAGGCAATCAAGGCGGAAGGAGAGGTGAACGAAAGGGAAATGAAATATTGAAAGGGCACCCGAGAGTTCACGGCATGAATACGATTGTTTTTTCGTGATAACATCCTTTGGCACAAATTCCATTAGTCGACAAGACTTGAAGTGAAAGAATGACGGCAAGGCTTCGCCCGGGAGAAGAATGACTGTGGCGATCCCCAAGAAAGCAACAGAATTATTGTTCGATAAAAGTGTATGACGAGCAAGCACGAATGGGCAATTACACCAAAATCAATCTCTGTTTCTCCGTCAGGTACAGGTGAACGTTCTGGGGGCCCGTTGCAGACAGAGTTGCGTTTGAACGCAAACCCCAAAATCAATCGCAAGTCCCAAATGCGCGCTGTTGATTGGTTGAAAATCAAGTTGCGATTGATTGCAAATCTTTCTGCAACGAGCCCCTTGTCAGATCTTTTTCTCAGTATGACAAAAGTTCGAGTATAAGCAGACGAGATAACATCCATTACAGTTTGTACGAGGGTTGTGTGAGTTGACCTCTTTCCAAATATGTATGCCTGCTAGGTCATAATAGAAGTTAAACGTCCGTATTACAATTGGTTTCTTAATAATTCTAGATGTCGAGCGAAAATGAGCACAGGCAAGCAATATATAATTTCTTTATCTGATCCCTCGATCTCTTTATGATAATTATTAACATCAAATGAGAATTAGAACATGTGTGATTTTAGCTTTCCATGTGTTTCTTTTGTCGACAGGAACATAGAGTCAAACTACACTGTTAGAAAAAACAGAAAATTTCAAAATAGAATAACAAAAACCCCAGATTTTACAGAAAGGAATAACCAAATTCTGTAAATTGTGATAGCACGAAATATTGCTACAATGTTTCTAAAATTATACATAACAGGTCTGTTTTGAAAAAGGTGAAAGGTTTTATTGCTTATTATTATTTTTTAAGAATAGATACACCAAATGCCAATTTTCTGTAATTTTACACAAATGCTGGTATTAAAGATTACGCAGTGCAGTAAGATTGGAGGTGTTCTCCAGATTCTGCTGCAGGATTTGTTTTAACTAGGCATTTTCGCACAGTGTCATTGGCGGCGGAAGCCAAAAAATTTGGGGGTGTCCACCTGAAATTTTGGGATGAACACAGGTAAAAAATGTGAAAAGCGTCCCCCAAAAAGGTTATCAAGCGGAAATATATGAGTTGCTAAAAAATTTGACAAGCAAAAAAAAAAAAAAAAAAAAAAGGGCATCAACCTAAATTTTAGGGGGGGGGGACAACACACGTTTCAGGGGGTCCACGTCCCGTCCCCCCGCTTCCGCCGCCTATGCACAGTGTACACCATTATGAACTTGATTTAAGAATGATATGAAAGCGATTGAAACACGTAGGCCTTTTAAGTTCAAATTGATACTACAATAGTTTGAAAAAAATATATATATGTATAAACTATCCACAAACATTGGTGAGGCAACAATATCAGGTAAACCTAAATTGGCGTCATTTACGTCTAAACATGCAGGATTCGACTGATATGAACTGATAGTTTGATATTTTAGATGGACAAATAGATGCTGGAATTGCGAGTTTGGTTGTAATCTTAAATTGGAACAGTGACCGGTATTACCTGACGGGGATTGATACGTTTAATTTGTATTGTTTTTCTAGCCTCTAAAGTCTGCGGTGTGTAAACGAAAACTGGAGGCCTGCCGTCTGAATCTTCAATCACTCTGATAACGACCCGAAATGGAAACTTGTAAGATAATCAGTGTGTCTTTCCGACTTTATTCTCCCAATCCTCCCTTTGACCGGGTTAATCCGCCTATCATGGGCAAGCTGTTGGTTTCGAGCAATGATGTACATGTAAAAGTGTACGAACCGTAATCAAAGCGTCAGTTGCACCCTGGTAAATATTTATAATAAATTTATTATAATAAAATTTATAATAATATACTTTTTTATAGGGCATACTTTTTTGTCTTTGCGCTTGCAGAGGAATTGAATACTATTACTATTACTTTAGCTTGAGCACCCAGCGCGCAAGCATCCCAAGAAAATAATGAAAAAATGTATCCTAGCTGTCAGGTCCCATTTACCAATAAGTCAGTTCGTAGTTCCACTCTGCGCATGATCAGCAGATTCTGCGCATGATCAGAGGAAGGTCATTGGTGCTACAGTGACATGGTGGTTTAAAATTTAATGAGATATGCACCAAATTTATGTATTTATATTCATTCATTCTATTGAATTGTGTTTTTCATTTTTATCCTCAAAAAACAACAACAATGCGTCCACGAACGACTGGTATTTCACAGTTTGCCAAGTGCATTGTACAAGCATACTATGATATGCATTCAAAGTAGGAATGCACCAAATACCTTCATAAAGTGTTCATTGGTGTGCCATTCTAGTCACCTGGTATATTCACTTTCTTCATCCTGTTATGTAAGGCATGCTTACGTAATATATTGCTTTGAAAATCTACCTACATCATAATGAAAGAAATGAAACGTCATCTGACCAAAATTATCATTGAAGTAACTACGAACTGGTCTATCACCACCATGACCATGTTTTATAAAGAAGGAATGATTACCATCGGAAAAAAGTTATCATGTCTAGGTGTGCACTTTAAAAAAAATGTCTTGGAATATGTTTGAAATAATACAGGGCACATCAACGATTCGCCTGAAAAGAAATACTTTTCGATTCGTTTTTGTCGAAAATATTCCATTTATTCTTCACACGACAATATTTTTGGAAAAAAGAGCATTGTTTGTACTTAACAAAAAACAACAACATATAAGCTATGAAAATTGCAATTGCTGACAAAGAAATTAATGTTTCGAAGTTAATACCAAACAGTTCTGTAAGCCAAGCCATTTTCGCGTGCGCAAGTGTCAAGAATGAAATAAGTACCGGCCAAGAAATATCGATATCGGTAAACACTGCAAAAAAACCGGTGTTGATTTAACACCAGCCTATATTCTATATCGGTCGACAGCAGAGAGGTGTTGAAATAACACCGATTTGGCGTTAGGCTAACACCAATTTGACATTTTTTAATGCAAAACCAATTAGTGTCACACCAATATCGGTTTGATTCTTAAAGTGATTGGTTAACATTGGTTTGACTTTTAAAAAAATCTGAGCTAGGAGGTAACACTTGTCAACTGTGTCTGCGATATGTTACAAAAATGAAGCCCAGAAAAGATTGCGTTCGAAAATAATTATTGAGTGCTTCAAAACTTGAAATACAAAGTGACCGGAAACACCATCTTAATTTCATCCCATACACTTATGTGTACTATTTAGGTGTCTATAAGACGCCTATTTACAAAATCGGAGTTTGCCTTGTAGTTTTAGCTTTTCATTCTCAATAATGGTTGTTTTCAGGGTTTATTAGTTCTAATACATGCACTTGTACACATGTTTCATCTTGGTTTGAGAATTTTTTAAATCGGCTGCTCACAAAGTTAAACAATACCTTTAACTGGTGTTGTTGCTACGCTTCTCTAGAGTGGAGGGATATAGATACCAGGTTGGTGTTAGATTAACACCGGCGTGTTTTGCAGTGAAGTTTTCAAATACCTCAATTTTACCGAATCTTGCGCTCAATTTAGCTCCCCGTTAGTGCAGGATAAAAGGAAAGAAAAGGGGAAAGAAAAACAAATATCCTGATTCAGTAGCAACCAATTTCCTCATCTGTAGCGATCATTCTTCGCCACTTTCGCCTCCTTTTGTCGTCCAATTCTAGCCTTGCAGGGTCAATAGCCATCGGTATCTTTCTCATCTACTGGCGAACTTCAGGTGGACATAGAATCACGCTTTGTAATAATTATCCTGGGGGCCGTTGCATAAAGCTGTTCGCAACTTACGAGCGACTTTAAGAACGACTGGCGAACCTTTCACACGCGCTAAACCATCGCCAATGAATATACCATTTGCCACTAGAAGGATCACAAGTCGTTCTTAAAGTCGTTCTCAACTTGCGAACAGCTTAATGAAACACCCACCTGGATAAGGCACATCACAGTTACTATTTTCTTTAGATTATCGATAAGGTGTATGCATTTATCGAAATTATTCATACTACATAAGTAATATGGGGGTATGTATTTGTATGCAAACGTTTACTTATCTTGATTTCATTAGTTAAGAACCCTGGTTGAAACGAAAATTAATAATTGCTGAAAAGAGCAATAATGATGGTAAAGATGGTAAAAATAGACCGACATCAATTAAAAAAAACAATAGTGGTTACGATGGAAAGAATAGTGTATTTATAAGTAGTGTCTCTTTGGTATAAGAGTGTCGACTCCATTTCCATTAATATTATCGCAATAGAATTGGTATAATGATTGATTTCATAATGAAAAATGTCCCCTTACGCAATTCCGAATCTACAATGTAATCAATATTGCATGCAGTATGTCACCATGATTAATACCACATCCATTAGGAATGTTATGTAAGCAAAGTATGAGTAAGAAAAATATATAGCTCTGACGGATGTTACAATTCTAAGAAGCAGAAACAAAAAGTGACAAATTTGTGAACGGCTTTCGGAAAAAAAACCAACTACGGTAAAAAATAGTTCCAACCGTAGGATATTCAGTTTAATTTGCTACGAAGTGTAAGGTTTCATTCCTCTCTCTGACGGAAACAAACATCGGCTAACCAACTTCACCGCAATTAATTATTGGGGAAAAAGTTAACATTTTGGGTTAAAGTATGGTTTTAGAAACCCCAAGCGGATGATTGCCATTTGGTAAACGAATACAAAATAAATATTGTAGCAGCGGCACAGACGGTTATTTAAAGGATTAAACTATTTCGACCGCATTCCTAAATAAATAAGTGTATCCATGACACATTCAGGTAAAAGCTCAAGAATAACCATTGAAAGATTTCGGTTCCTACTAAGATACCAAATCTTCCGAAAACAAAATCAATATGCTTATTCGATAGAAACTGATGCATATTGAAGAGTCAGAATATTTTCAAGTCGTATGTGCTAGTTAAAACAATGATATTTCGCAAAGTTGTAAATCTCTGAAATATATGAAACCATTAATCTAAAATGAAAGTTATAAACTTTTATGCCACCGACTAGATCATTGATACAGACACAACATATTCTTTATGGTAATTATTGTATTTCTAGATTGTCGTACTGAAGAGATTGATTTTGTTCTAAAATCCAAGTAAATGAATTCTTCCATTTGAATAAACAAATAGGCATTACCACAATAATGGAGATTATTTTTATAAAAAAGATCAGCCATGATTATTCGAATTTGAATTAAAATTACATTTTTTCCGGGATATTAGGTGATAATAATACCGTTTAGTTATCCCAAAAGTTGTTTGATATCTAAATTTTAGAATGTGTAAAACGTAAAAAGCGTCCGCGAAATCATCAGTGCATTATTAAAACATATCCTAATTCTACCGCCCTAAGTGGTCCAATCAATATTCGTGATTTCAGAGCAAATCTCGGCAATTAGTTGGTGTAATTGTAATTCAAGAGTAAGGATCATTTTTTCCCTTCCATGATTCCTTTAAGGTGAGGAAGACGGCAGCAGAGAGTAAATACGAGGGTTTGCAATCCGTGGTCATCCCTTGAGTAAATGTACTTCATCGTGTAAACATCTCGACGTGCGCGTTATTCTAAATTATCTTCAAAGATTGCAGATTGCATTGGTCATAATGACGCGCCAACGCGGCCTGGGAAGGAATGAAGTGTACGGGGAAAAAAAACCCATCCACACATACTCATGTAAACGAAGTGCATGCTACTATTCAAATTAATTTGCACATTATTTGAATTCATGTGCACAACACTGTAATCCTGGTGGGTGTTTCATAAAGCTGTTCGTAAGTTGAGGGCGACTTTAAGAACGACTGGTGATCATTTCTTGCGATAAATTGTGTGCACCAAAACTCTCATTGGCGATGGTTTATTAGCGCGTAAGAAAGGTTTACCAGTCGTTCTTAAAGTCGCTCTTACGAACAACTTTATGAAACGGCCCCCAGGAAAAGATGTTGGGTGTAAACGAAAGATTTGTTTTATTTCACAACCTTTGTGATTTCACATAAAATACATTTAGATCCGGTGCCCCATCATAATAAATTTATTTAAAAAAAATAACTTCGCAAACATGGAATGGGCTAGAACTTTAACCTTGCATGTTGGACACAAATCGTCTGTTGCAAAATTCAATTTAAACAGGTTACTTTTTACTGGTAAGAGATTATATAATAACTTGAGATTGAACTCTCGTAATTTGTTTTCTCTAACTTGAATAAGATTATTTTTAAATACATTTGCCCAATTTACATCAATATTAAGTTTGTTCTCCCAATGTAAAGAACATTTATTGGGGAAAGTATTTTTGAGGGAAACAGTTTATATATAGTACTACTACTCAGATCACTGATGCATTTCAAACTTTTTCCAATCATTACCTGGGGAACAACAAAACCATGAGGTCGGATAGTGATGCCACTATTATCGCTCTAACAAAGAAATTAATGTTTTACCTTGGGAGTTAGAACAGGTGTAGGACAAAGAGAGAAAGAGAATAAGAGTAAGAGGGATATAAAGAGAGAGAGAGAGAGAGGGAGAGAGAGAGAGAGAGAGAGAGGGGGAAACAGAGAGATGGAGAAAGAAATAGGAGATATGATCGAATAAGACGTTTGGTAATCTTATGACGAAAGGGCTATGCCATTTCGTGAGCTGAAAGAGACGGGTATCGACAAAGATTACTAATTGAAGGTGTGAGAGAGAGAAAACAAAATGAATTAAAGGAGGAAAGAAGAGCAGACAGAAGGAGATAGAGAAAGAGAGAGAAAAAAGGGGAAGGTGTGAATCTAGAGAAGATGTGAACATGTCATCACAATAGGTGAGAAATAAGAGAAATGTCAATGGTAGAAGGAGAGCATAGGAAAGAAAATGAGAGAGTGACCGTTAGAAAGGGAGATAGAGAAAGAGAAGGTATGAATCTAAAGAAGATGAGAGCATGTTATCACAATAGCTGTGAGACGGGCATAAAATCGATGGTGGAAGGAGAGAAAGGAAAGAAAGAAGATGGGAGAGTGTAATGATAAAAAGGGAGAGATACAGAGAAATTGAAGGTATGAATCTAACTAAGATGTGAACATGTCATATCGATAGCGTAAAGGAGAGACGATCGTAGAGAAGGATTGATATTGTAAGGAGGAGAGAACGAGTGATATATAGATAGAGAGAGAGAGAGAGAAGGAAAAGTGACCGAGGAATCTAACTAAGATGTGAACATGTCATATCGGTAGCTGAAAGGAGAGGCGGGTATAGTGATAGAAAAAGAAACAAGAATGAGAAAGGAGGGACGGACACAGAGAAAATGTGACCAAGAAATTTAACTAAGATGTGAACATGTCATATCGATGATGGAAGGAGATAAAAGGAAAGAAATAAAAGGAGAGAGAGTGACAGATAGAAAGGGAGAGAGGCAGAGAAAGTAAAGGTAAGAATCTAACTAAGATGTGAACATGTCATATCGGTAGCTGAAAGGAAAGGCGGGCATAGAGTGACGGAAAAAGAAATAAGAATGAGAAATGAGAAACGGGCATAGAGAAAGGTCGATGGTGGAAAGAAAGAAAATGAGGGAGTAAGAGAGACTGGAATGGGACGCTATGAATCTAATGAAGATGTGAACATAGCTACATGTAGCTAGCTAGCTAGATAGATAGATAGATAGGTAGTTAGATAGACAGATAGATAGATGTAGATAGCTAGATAAATATATGTAGATATATACATAGATAGATAGATAGGTATAGATAGATAGATGTAGATAGATAGATCTAGATAGATAGATAGATAGATAGATAGATAGGTAGGTAGATAGATAGATAGATAGTGACCGAGAAATCGAACTAAGATGTGAACATGGCATATCGACATCTGAAAGGAGAGGCGGGGATACAGAAATATTGATGATGGTAAGAGAAGAAAGAATGCAAGAAAGAGAGAGCGAGATAGAGATGGAGAGAGACATATACGGAAAGAAGGGGGTATGAATCTAAAGAAGATGTGAACATATTTTCAACAAAATTGATTGATGGCAGAACGAGAGAAAAAAATGAGCGAAAATAGATTGATAGAGAAGAGAGAGAGGCAAGGAGAGAGGGAGAGAAGGGTGGAGAGATGGAGGGGGCAAGGGGGAGGGGAGTGTGTGTTAATCTAACGAAGATATGTAATACTGGGTGTGAGAAGTAAAGAATGGATGGGCACGCGTGATGTGTAAGGATACATGGTCCACGGCAGCAGGAATGGGTGGACAGAATGAGGGAGAAAGAATGGTTGAGGAGGAATGAGAGATAAGGAAAGGGTAGAGAGGCGTCAGTCATTAACTGACGCGGGTGCGTCGTGGTCTAGTGGTTCTCACTCTCGCCTTTCAAACAGAGGGTCATGGATTCGAATCCTAACCATGACGTGTTTTCCTTCAGTAAGAAATTTATCCGCACTGTGCTGCACTCGACCCAGGTGAGGTGAATGGGTACCCGGCAGGATTAATTCCTTGCATGCACTGACCGCCAGTGATGGTAGCTCGAGCTAAAGCCATGGTAATAATAGTAGCGCTTTGCATCCTCAGGCAAAAGGCGCTTTATAAATACAGCTATTATTATTAGTATTATTATTATTATTAACTTTAAATGGCGATTGTGTATTGGATGAGGATTTCGCATACATTCGTAATTCCGAAGCTTCGTTATTCCGAAGGTTCGTTATTCCGAAGGTTCGTTAGTCTGAAAACGAAATGATTAACGAACCTTATTTCGTTTTCGGACTAACGAACCTTCGGAACAACGAAGCTTATTTCGTTTTCGGATCAACGAACCTTCGGAACATCTAACCTTATTTCGTTTTCGGATTATCGAACCTTCGGAATAACGCCACAAATGTTCGGATTAATGAACCCTTTAACGTTTTCGGATTAACGAACATCGAGGTATAGGCAATTTACGTGTTTCGGAATTACGAACCTTCGGAATTACGAAGAGGAACCGAGGATTTGGGTGTGTGTTAGAACTCTGAGAGGGTAATAAGACACAGAGGGAGAGAGAAAGAGAGTGGAAATGGATGAAAAAAAGATAAGTACTAGGAGAGGGATACTAATCCCTCAAGCACGAGCAAAACCCCTCGAGAACAGCCATTATGTCGGCCAAGAACGTTTACCTTTTTCGTGTTCCCGAGAAGCAAACATCATTACATTTATTGATATCAAGTTCCTGCATTTCTGAAGAGGGTCGGGACATAGCTAGACAGGAGACAGAAGGACAAATTCATTAAGATCGCAAAGAAGGAAGAGATCTCCCACTCGCTTAAGACTCGCAGTTCATATCTGATATAACAAAAACGTCGTTCCCAAGGAAGCAATTTACCGTACGGTTTTCCTTGACCGGTCATCAAAAAAAAAATACTTTAAATTCATACAGAGAAAAGAACGTTTAAAAGAACACTCACTTGGCTTAGTTTATTTCTCACAAAAGCGATTTTATTGTTACCTAATTCATTTCCAAGCATAAGAAGTATAGAAACATGTATATATATGGGAATAATGCATTGTAAGAGACATCCCATTAACCATATTCAGGGACCTATCCGACCAAGTAAATATCACTATTACCGGATACGGTATAGAGGATTACAGACTGGTAGTCTTTATTGAAGCTAGCCTCTTTACACATTGTAATTATAAAACATTATATCAATAAGATAGAGAAGCTCAAGCTGACACTCTTGTCCTTTCTACATCCATCTTGGCCCGACATAAAAACGTACATCTACGGTCCATCTGAGTACGAGGAAAATCATTAATCATTGTCGCACAGAGGAGAGGAGAAACATTGCATTGAGAGCAAATACAACAGACCAACATCTCTGTTCAAGAGCTGGTGAATTAGTTTCAACTAAGTGTACTTGTGCAGCTACCATTGACATTCTGATTTTTTTTAATTACTATTTTTTTTCAAAATTAAGCCCATTGTGTAGCCATCCCCTCATGTTAAAGGGGAAGTTCACCCAGACAAAAAGTCATTTCTAAAATCTGCAGAAAAATGATAATAAATATCACCGGAGGTTTGAGAAAATCCGTCAAATAATAAGAAACTTATTAGGATTTTTAATTATTTGATTTGTGACGTCATATGCGAGCAGCTTTCCTGCACATTGTATGGTAAAAAAAACATTGAAATTTCATTTTCTCGGAAAATTGAAAATGGTTTTTACTGTACCTACATTCTACCAATAAACGAATCATTTCATAATCGTTCCTGAAAGAAAAAAAAGTTATCACGAACCATTATAAATTGAAATGTATGCATTTTGTATGAAATAGCACATCGGGCAGCTCCTTTTTTATGAGGTCACAGATCCTAAATTTAAAATTCTAATAAGTTTCTTAATCTGTAATGGATTTTCATCAAGCCTTCATTAACATCTTTTTATTATTATTATTTTTTTCACTTTTTGTTATGAAGAACTTTTAAACCTCAACAACATTACCATTTCACCATCAACCTACATTCAGTTCTAGAACGATATTATTTTTGTTAACATTTTTCGGCTGACAACTCGTCAGATCTGGCAACTTTCCTTCATTTTGAATGGCCGAGAAGTGCAGTTCATTAATATCATTTTCGGATGGAACATAATTTATGAGATACCTGTTAATAAAACACCATACAAGACCTTTCATGAAACGCTCTTCAAGTGTTTTATTTCGATCTATTTGGTTTTATTTTTAAGGCCCAATGCATTATTTCAGTACATTATAGTCATTATTCAAATTGACATGAGTTTTCGAGTATTGCTTTGGCGCTTAAAATGTGGAGAAAAAAAAACACTTGTTGTTGTTGTTATTTTAGAAGCGCTGGTGACGGAGAAGGTTGACTTTATCATATTATAGATCAGTTTATCGTCGTCACATGTACACTTTCCTCAATTTAAAATGTCCAATTTTCCTCCATCTCGTTTATATCCCAAACTCCATTACGCGTCTTGAGCGTTGGCTGTAATTGGGTTGTAGTTTGGTCATAAGCGATGCACTTCATATTCAGCATTGAGCGGAGATGGAGTAATTTTCCCATTAGTCGTACCGACGTGAAGATAGAGAGAAATGGAGAGAGAGGGACACAGAGAGAGGGAAGGAGTAGCAATAAAATATAGAAAGAGAAAGAGAGAGACAGAGACAACACAGGTAAATAGATAGACAGAGGCAGAAATAGAGATAAATAGACGGAAACAGAGAAAAGAGATGAAAAAAGAGAGGCAGAGGGAGAGGGGTGACGATGTAGCAGTCAGTAAATTGGAAAGAAATGAGGGATGTGATGTAACCAAGTGGATTAATGCAATTAGTGAAATCACAAATCAAGATTCCTCACAACGATGATGCAGATATGATAAATGAATGGAAACGTATATAGATGGACAATTAGAAATAAGCTACAAACGTCAGTGAGGATGCTGCTTAGAAAACAAGGCAGTGATAAAAGAATTGAGGAGAGAACGATTCACCATTTAACTGGAAAACGATGTTCATTGCTTTATTCCAAAACTTTGGAAAACAACTGAGCAAGCAATTTTTTTCAATTTCCAAAAGATGAACATTTCGCGCGCAATGTTTTGATAAAGATATATTTTTCGTTCACATGATGTTGTAATGCAACAATAATAATCATATGAATAAAATGTATTTTTACAACGAATCCCCCCCCCGTTTTTTTGTTTATTGCTGCCACCCTGCATAGATTTACAGAAAGGAGAAAGCCAAACGGAGGGGGTAATGTACACGCCCTTCAGTTATGATTAGGTCGTAATGTTACGCTCTAATCCGAGAGGTTTCATGATCCGGGCCATTCGTCTGTACTATTATTACCCATGTGCTCATGATCCTACCAGCATTACCAATTAACCCAGAGAGCGAGAAATGACGCCTGGCTTTTGGGCGGATAATATTTGGGACATAGCAGGCTTACCCCCGATGATATACTTGCGTCATTGGCACAGCCCAAAGCAGCCAATGATATATTTCAATTAAACCCTTAACCTCGCTTCACGCTGCTTTTTTCGCTTTGCTATAAATTTCGTTATTGATAGTGATGTAACCCTGAATTGTAGCATTCCTTTTATCCCGAGGTTAATGCCAGATATGAATTTGATGCTAATGTTTCCTGCATTCATCCCAGAACGTCTCTAAAATTTGGATAATGATGCGAGAGTGCCGGTGGATGATCAAAATGCCAACGCCAGGCTAAATTGAAACTGTAATACCCATTCGTTCATTCATACGTCCAGAGTTAGGAGATGGATTAACGCGAAAATACTAATGCCAATATCAAAAAGTATCATACCCTTGTTAACAGCGAATTGCGAGTTAACGATTTTCGGGGCATTTATGACATCTCGCATTTGGCGTGACCAAAGTATTTTTAAACACATTGCTGAACATGAATTTATCATTTATTTTTCAGATTTCATGAAAATTATTTTTAAAAAATTGCTGAACATGAATTTATCATTTATTTTTCAGATTTCATGAAAATGATATTTTTAATCATAATCATTTTTTTCTCCAAAACTATGTAACAACGATCAGATTTTCCCCACCTCAATAACATTCTTTCATCTTCATCCATGTACAATTACATTTTTCATCTTCCAATTTCAATATAGTGTTATTTATTGCTTATGCGATGTCTTTAAAATCATAATCCCCTTTGTTCTTTTTAATTTGAATTTGAAACTTGTACTCCACATTAAGCACGATGTAAGCAATTTTTCTTCAATTATTCCTGTGAATGTCACTAAAATGCCAAATCTCTACTATATAATCATCTTTTCATTGTTGTTTTTCTTTGAATTTAAGAAGTTATATGCTTATTGTGAATTTATAAACTTTTCCGGTAAATATTACGCAAAAGTTAAAGATTCGATGCTTTTATATTATGTAAGTTTTACCACTTTCCTTAATTGCCCTATGTAATGAAAATGAACATTTCTCATGATGACGATGATGACATTAGTAACACACACTCACATCAAAATTATCAAGTTTGACACCAAATGCTCAAACTTTTTCGTAAAGTTTCAAACAAATTACTAGGCAATTTTATATCATGTGTCTGGTTTTCAGGTCGTTAGCTTTGAAACGGATTATAAGAGATCACTGTTTTAATTTACATCCATAATAAGCACCCTTTTGTGAAAATTCAATCTACGTCCCACGGTTGGTACATTTCTACCTTTAGAAAAAGACATTCGTTCGTTCATTTTCTATATTGCACCTTTTAAGTTTTTCCCCCCATTTCGCCCGGATGGGGATTTCTTGATCTCCGTTCATGCAGACATTCTTATTCGTGATCATGGCCTGTCGAAATTCTAATCGTTGACAGTTGAAAAACAATCCTGGATGTAACAGGCGAGATAATCCAATTGACTCTTCACGCTTCGTGTGGGGGGAGTCCAGAAAATATTAGCATTTCTAGGCCTGATTTTCCACCACGCAAATTGAGCGAGGGCATATGGGTTAGAAAGCAGACAGACGTGATTCTTAAAGGCAGACTCACCTCAGATCGCTGACTGAACCTCGATTATATGAAACATAAGTTTTCAAATTATAAAGAATGAGAGGTTATATATTTTTTTTCAATTAATGCAACCATAAACAATAAAAAATCTGCATAGTTTTTTTTTAAGACCACACCGTTTACTATATGAATCACTAAGTAGTTGTTTAAACAGTTAAAACATCCACGACAACCATGCTTAATTTATTGATAATTGAATACTAGACATTCAGCTTCGTTGTTTAAGATTTCAAAGACTTGTTTAAACTGTTTAAAAAATTACTGTGCGATTCATATAGCAGACATATAGTAAAAATGTTCTAACAGTGATAATGAAGAAGCGTAGCAAACCAAGGGAAGTATTTACATGTAAATGTAACTACACACAGATCTGGCGTAAATAACCATTTACATTCGTTATTCTGATCATAACCTGAGTGTGAAGGTATTTAAAAACATGCAATACGCAGGTTCCTTATTCCCTACACTATAATTATTTCTAAATTATTTGAAAAGAATGTGAAACTCGAAGGCTACAAATATCTTTACCTTTTCTTCACGCCTTTCCTAGAATGGAGCTTACTATTAAGCCCCCCCCCCTCGTTATGTTTGCTCTTCTGAGTGGGAATCTGCTTTTAGAGCAATTGCATTTTGATAAATTGAAAGGATTAATATTTTCCTTGAGGTACTCGCTCCCAAATAAATAAGCGTACAAAGTATGACAGTAGTTTCTCAAGATAGTGAAGTTTTATTCTTTAAAAGCGTGATCCAACATTAATGTATGCCAATCTTTCAGTTCTCAATTATGTGAACAATAATGAAACATCCACCAGGGATGAAAAAGCGTGAGAAAACTTTACAGTCATGTCTGTAACGTTTCCTAATATTTCCACGTCAGCCGGTCTATAAGAATACTCCACAGGGTGTACACATTGTGTGTAGGAATCCCTATCAATACAATGCGCATCAATATAAGTTTACACTTTGAAAAAGTCCTGGGAATTGAAGAACATATAACATGGGGATATTTTTATCACATATATTCTTGGGTTTGGGTCTCATCTCTCAAATGAAAGCAACAATTATTACTGAATGTTACACTTGAGTGAGCACTGCCCATTCTTTAAAGCTCGCAGAAATCGGTTTGCGCAGAAATGCTCATTATTTATACACTGTATCAAGGAAAAGGCGAAAACAAACTGACCGTGCGACACAATTTTCATACATTTCTTTTGAATTGTTAGCCATTTGAAATAAAATACAATGTAGATACATTTATGCATTTTGTAACAAATTTGCCACTCAAATTAACAATTTAACCATATCAACAAAACAGGTATGCCTCTTTTGTGCCAGCTGGATCAAAGGACATAACTGAATGTAAACAAAAGTTTATTTCAGACATTTCCAGCATTGTTTCACTATGTTTGTATTATCATTTAAAGTGGGTTAACATAATTATGAATCACAGCTCTGTGTAAAACAGATTTCATCACAATGGCCTCTGTGTTTGGGGGGGGGGGCAATGGCAATCTATGAATTGATTTGGGCAAGGAAACAAGTGAAAAGGTAAAAGATATCTTCAAATCAATCTTCCTAGCTAATATCCATGTGTTCTTCATTATTAATGTCTAATTTATTCATATAACTATTTCCAAGTTGGGCGCAAATATTTTTTACGAACTTTTCAAAAGTAAGTGGTGCTCACTCAAGCGAAATGATTTGTCGACAGTTATATTGTCATTTGCTGAAAGAGATCTATACCCATGTTTAACTGTGGAAAAGGTTTCAGGATATTTATAAATATATAATTTTACAAGATTATTTGTAAGTGTAATTTTTTTTGATACGCACTGTAGAAGCGTAGCATTCTAGAGGATTGTGGGATAGGTTACAATTTTACAGCTTCCGCCCTCATCGCTCTTAATCGCGAAATCACGCCTTTGCCGACAGCGGCTGCTGATTCCGCTCACCGAAGTGATAACTTACCTTCGTAAATTGCAAGGAAGGCGATTCGAAACGGGCGTTCAATAATGTAATATTTATATTGAAATTGAAACACCTCGCGGAAGATTGTCCGTGGCAGGGATATACAGTGAGTAAGAAAGCCGACGCCAGTGGTAGACATCAAGGAGGGGTGAAGGATGAAAATTGATTAAGAATAAGAAAGGAAGGAAGCAGGAAAGGTTAGAACTGACAAAAAAATGTAAATCTGTGGAGTTTAACATGGGAGCGGCCACCCCTTGGGCGGTATTCTGATGACTAAACCTTACATGTAGATTTAAATAGTCTTGCCTAAAATTTCAAATCACACTACTATGCAACGCTGGCTTCATAATACTTCTTACATACCTGTATCGATTATTATTCACCAATTAATTCTTTTTGTATCTTTACATTCTTCCCATGTCAAGATTCAATCAATTTCTCGGCACACGTATGTGACCCAGGAAGCGATTAACAGGCCCGACCTCAAATTATGATATAAAAAAAATCCCTCATTCTATGGGGAAAATAATTACACCTCCCAAACAAATGTATTTTAAGAAAGATAGGCGTACCACCATCGCCCTTATTCATTGCATGGTATCTTTAAATATTATTTTTGTTCATATCAAATTAGGTTACTCGGTGTCACGATATTATCCATCAAGTCATATAGTTATTCTGAACTTGACAAAATCTGCTCTTCCGCCAGGGGAGTGTTTAATGAAAGGACCTGTCGGACGCTTTATCAGACAAGTCTTGCTTTATATGACAGTTACAATAGCAACAGTCCTTCTCAGCCAAGCAAGATCAGGGAAAGTTGTCAGATCCGACAATTTGGTCGGATAAAATGTTGGCGAAACGCTTTCCAGAAACGTGATAATCCCCACCCCGACCTAATTCCTGTATTAGAATTCTGCAGTCACACTTGCCATACCTTGCCATACCATTGACACCGACTCCAGATCGATCATAGCTATTATGCTATATTACGCAGATATCGGATGGGTTTGGAGTCAATTCGTTGGTGCGTGTGACTGGAGCACCACACTTCAATGCCATGCGGAAATTCCTGGACCCCCCAAGAGATCAAATTACCTCGCCCAAATCGATGCAATCCATAGAACTCTAGACGGGGAGCCTCCTCATGACAATACCCTCATCCATGATAATTGTTTTATAACGATGATTGACACACTAATTTCCTCATTCTCCAGAAGCAGCTCATTTTCCCCCAAACTCATCGCTATTCTATCCAACGCGACGAACCTTGAACATGGCTTTACGGCGTGAAGGTCGAGATTTGTTCTACTAGGCCTCTGCGGCAGTATTCGTCATGTATATTAAAACATTGGTTAAAGTATTACATCCATCTCTTTGTCCAGTCTTCTGTTCAAGGTGCGATCTAACTTGGTGTTATATCTTTTCTTCCGCCCTTGCCTGAAGGATACCACTTGAAATAATACTTCGCCAAACATATAAAATTATACTAAACATATAGGACTATTTACGTCTGGGACCGACCTTTAAAGTAATTATCCAAAAGACTTGATCGGGGCTCGAAACCCGAACCTCTGCATCAGTTCGTAACTTTCCAATGTTGGTTCAGTTACAGGCGCACAGCACGATCCCATGCAGGCGTAATTTCCTCCAGGATAGTCTTAGGCATGCATCGTTCATAGGAATTGCGTCAACGGCCAAAAATATAATGTGTGAATAACTAAATTAATAGATAAATAAATAAATAGATAAAATGAATAAATGAATGAATACATAAATAAATGAGAAACCGGTAAAAAAAGATGGGTTACCTCACCCTAAACAGCAAAGGAGGCATTTCTGTGGGAATTTAATTTACAGCCAAACGATTGATCCTGTACGTAATTTAGTATCATCAATATGTGTCCGAATTGCTTCCGATCTACAGTAGATAACGTCCTCGATAAAAGTAAAAAGCAGCGAAGACAATAACGCATTTGAAATCGGTTTTACATGTACACTCAAGGTCATAACTTGATGTAGGTTTGAATTCAGATCGGTGTCCGTATCCAAACACAGGTTTGTGTTATTCTGAACCATACTTATCCATATCTCTAAACTCAAGTATCAGTTATTGGATATTTTGATTTTTTATTCATTTATTTTTTTTTGGGGGGGGGGTAGGTGGCAACGTAGATAGTTGACGCAGGGCGTACAACATGTACAATGAACGACTCAACTCAAGATTGGAAGGGGCCAAACGCATTTTGAGCGGTCCATATCTCCAGGTAACGGATGTATGTCAACTAGCTGAATTGCTACGTTAGTCTGGCTAGACACCCACCCCCTTTCTTTTACATTTTCTGTACGACCATGACATGCCTTTTGTCGGCCTAGCTGGTGTTAATAACTGAAAGTCGGGTAGATTTATCGACCGCCAACATGGCCCACGATATCCTCTGACCCGCTCCAAAGTCTGAGCTTGATTACGAAAAGGGTTTGATTTCATCATCTCCCGATAAAAGACCAAAATATTGTTCTTTTTTCTCCCATTCTGGAGCAACTCCTGTAGCTCCTGTTCTTGCCCTTGTGTTCCCAGCTTGTTCCACGTTGTCATCGTATTGATCTTGGTCTGGGGTCGGTTTCATAAACATTGTTACACTAACAAATCTACAATAACAGTTAAAAGCTACTGAAATCCTTCAATGTGATTGGCTGATAGTAAATTTGTTATAGAAATTGTGCATTTGTTCTTATGACAAGTCTTTGTGAAAAAGGACCCTGCCCCATTTACTCTTCCTTACAACATCATTTGCCTTTACGCTACAGCAGACGAAACCGACTGCAGACCGATCAAATCTTCTACTTTCGTTGTTTCGGATATTATCATCAGTCGGTTTGGTGTCGGTTTCAATCCGGTGACTTAAAAATAAAAGATGATTTGGAACCTTTTGTACTCGACTAGACCTTGAACTCGACGAAAACGTAACATAAACTAAGTAATACATTTGCAATACTATTCTGGTAACAGCGGCTCACACAGAAATATAAGGTTTGTCTCAGGCAATGTATATTGTTCTAAACAAAGGAAATCAACTGACAAAATATGGCCGGCAGGTTATTGATTGACATACATACATGAAAAGAGAAATATCAAGCTTCGAGTATGACGTAAACACAATGAGACTCTGATTCAAATTCAATCATCAATTCATCACAAAATAACATCTACTTGAGAAAAAACAGGAACAACTAAAATATTTTTGATGAAGTAACGATATTGCTCCCAGGAATGAAAAACTATAAAATCTACTTGCGTCATTCAACATTGTATGTTCTTTTAGCTTTTATTTTGTTACGAAATAATTATTTTTAGCTGTAAATACTTCAATATCAACATGAACAAGGGAAGGGGTGATTGGCTGCGCATACGTTTGTAATTCCGAAGCTAAGTTAATCCGAAAACGAAATGAGGTTCGTAATTCCGAAGGTTCGTTTTTATGTATGTATGTCCGAAAACGTAATGATTAACGAACCTTATTTCGTATTCGGACTAACGAACCTTCGGAACAACGAACCTTATTTCATTTTCGGATTAACGAACCTTCGGAACAACGAACCTTATTTCGTTTTCGGACTAACGAACCTTCGGAACATCGAACCTTATTTCGTTTTCGGATTATCGAACCTTCGGAATAACGCCACAAATGTTCGGATTAACGAACCCGTTTACGTTTTCGGATTAACGAACATCGAGGTATAGGCAATTTACGTGTTTCGGAATTACGAACCTTTGGAATTACGAAGTGTAACCGATTGACTGACAGGGAACCATTTCCTGTCATCATAATTATGTGATTCAATACCTCATGAATGGTTATGAAAGGTGTGTAACAAAAAGGAGACCGACATTCAACATTCTTGGTCTGAAAGTTATCAAGTCTATAGTAATTCAAGATCACTTGAAAATACGCCTGATCAGCGTTAGAAATGTACATAGTAATGATAATTCAATTAGGCTGCCAGGACCATTACTGAACACCGTTGTTCTTAAGATGTGAAAAAATTGCATGGTTAAAATACCAGCCAGTATTCAGTTCAATTACATCCTTTGAAATATGCAATCACATGCTCAATGTTTTTAAGATCTAACCAAAGTATATCCGACGTCATGCCATTGTTAAGTTCATTTTAAAGAAGAAAAAAAAAACCTGGGTAATAATAAAAGAAAAAAATATACTGATTTATATCAGAATCTGAAGAAAGAGCTAAAAGAGATTTGATGTGTACAATGTATCTTTGAAGGTATAGGTTATAATAAGTCAGATGCTCTGTTAAGGGTTTATGTAATGAAGATAACGTACAAACCTAATAGAGTCAGTTAGCTCCTGATGACATCCTTACCATAAGTGAGGCAATTTGGGCACAGTTATTTCCTTTAAAGTCATTTTGAGTGAAATCTACTTTGCTAAATTATTTTTATTTCACAGAATATGTTTGAGACATGTTGGCGGAATAAAGGATGTGTAATGAAGACAAAATAATTTTCTCAGTAGGTAGCGAAATAAGCGAAAATCTGCCATGAGATGGGGCTTAGCGACAATCAGTGACATCTGCCTATTTATTTTATTTATTTATTCAGTTTTATTTAAAAACAGGGTAGTCCTTTCAGAGCCCAAAGGCCTGCTTTACAAAGGAGCCCTGTATAGATTTACAAAATAATGAAATACAATTAATATAAAGTAAAATACAGTACACAATCAAAATTACATGACATATCAATGATATCACATTAAATGAATCAAAACAAAAATTAAAAACCTAGATTTAAATCAAGACAGTTTAAAAGACGACGAACAAAAACATAGAAATAAAGGAAATTACTTTAAAAACGTGTGACTAAACTTAAACTAAGTAAAATCAATAAATAAGTTATAAAATTGACAATTTAAAAGACAATGAAAATTATTAATATAAAATGGCATAAAGCAGGTAGCATACAAGTACAAAAGAAATTAAAAGGGTAAAATGAAACAAACAAAAATACACAAAAGTATCACAAATACAAAAAAAAGACAAAAAAGAAACGTCACGATAACATTAAAACAAAAAACAAAGTAAATCAATCTCATGGCAAAAGACTATAAATAGGACCAGTACATGCGTTAAAACAATAAAGAGAGTGGCCTGATTTGATTTTTAAACATTTGGAGTGAAGTTGCCGTGCGTATATTAGTCGGTAGATTATTATAGATATTTGGAGCGATGTAAGAAAAAGATCTCTTTTTAAATTCAGTCCTAGGTTTCGGAATAAATAAAGAAGCCTAAGACGTCCAATTATGATTGAGCTGATTACTGTTGACAAAATCTCGCTACAATAATCAATGCCTTTATGTCGTCGGTTCAATTTTATTACTTTGTATCACGATGTATCAGTACTTTATCGGATGATATAGTTTTTAATATTATTCACTAAATTTACAATACATTAGTGAATTTAACTGATTCAAAATAAAAACACATTTTACTACTTTTATACTAGTTCTACTGACACTAATTCTACTTGCTCTAATGCTTTTACTTATACTATAATACTGTTGCTGCTGCTGCTGCTACTACTACTACTACTACTACTGCTGCTGCTGCTGCTACTACTACTACAACTGCTGCTACTACTACTGCTACTATACTACTAATACTACTACTGCCACCACCACCATCACCACCACCACTACTCCAACTTCTTCTACTACCATTAATATTTTATCATACTTGTAATGACTGTATTGACACAGTTGACATAATCCTTTATCATGGAAATTCATTTTAAACTATGGCCAAACTAAATCGCCACTGTCAAAAATAGCCCTGCGAAACACGTGATAAACACGACAAGCGTGCAAACGGAATTGAAAGATCACAGTGTCGTCCCTTCCATATTGTAAAAGCATCGCCAGCATCAGGTGTTAACAAGGAAATTGAGACTTGATGCAACAACATCGACCGCCAATTCAATTAAATGGCAGGTCAAGGGAGAAAAAATGTAGAAAGAAAAACCTACAAACACAGCATTTAACAGCACAAGACCCCGTATTGCTAATTTTTAATGGAAATGGGTTGCACCATCTGTTGGGCTGTAAGATGGAAAACAGAAGAGGAAAGTCTTGGAGGTATTCTTAGTGATGAACATCTTCCGTTGTGTAACTACACAGCATAAACTGTGGTGTTAACCGGTGTACATAGAGGACCACACCAGCTATTTTACACCAGTGTTAAATTGGTGGTGTTAGTTTTACACCCATATATAGGTGTTATTACAACACCTTTTGTTGTTACATTTACACTCTTTGGTGCTATGTTTAATCTCTAGGGTGTAATTTTAACACCTCGGGGTGTGGTTACATAATCACTTAGAAATGTAAGGATTATCGTGCCTGTTTGGAAAGGTGAAACGTTAACTGAGGTTTCTGATCAGAAATGCATGGTAAAAAATGGTAAAAAAATATATATATTGAGGTAAACATAGAAGGATGTTCGGTATTCAGAGCAAGGGAACTGTTATATACGTTCATTAACACAATTACGTAGTCGACACTTCTGCAGCAAATACGAACAATAATTACTTGATCTAAAGGATGATATACGGATCACGGATCATCTCTAATCGTCATTCCGCCACGTGTATGCACCAGGGACTCATTCGGCGTTACCCTTGGTACATAGGCATATCCGCGATACTAAACAAATTGATTTGCTTCTGTTTTTTTTTCACCTTGAAGTAAACGGATATAATCGCAGAGGAAAAAAAACCTCTCCAGCAAGCGTCTTAAAAAAGCCGGCAATATGAAAGCTCTGGACTGTGAATGAGCCTAGTAACATGCTTGCTCTCCCATTTATTACATGCATGCTCCGAGTCGTCCTAGAGCTTTTCCGGTAGTATTCGCATTGCTATCTTGTCTAGCCGCCATGTCCGCAAAGATGCCGCATACTAGGATCGTATCCACTTCGGCATTGCGACGTTGCACCCCGCCCCGGAACACCACAAATTTCTTTAAGGAAGATGTCTAAGATTGTGAATGTTTTTCTTTTGTGATTAAAAATCTATTAAACATTCATCAATCAAGCTACTTAGTATTCCAGAATACTTTCAGATTTCTTATTGATCATGTCGTGGCAGAAGTTCCTGGACTTAACAGGATTTTTCGTGATCAAGGGAAGCAGTTGTTGCATCAGATGAACTGACCTAGATAACGAGATACAATTTTACAGGAAAAAAAGTACCCATCACTCATATCTCACGTATCTTAAAATACGATAGGTTCAGACTACAAAACACAAAAGTATGCATTTTTTTTTCTTGATCAAGGGCCCAACTCGTGGTTTCAAAACCAGGCTAATATCGGACATTTAGGTCAGAGGCTTGCGCTTGAACGGCTTATGTCGAAAGGGTGGGTGCTGTCGCGTTAGGGTGCGTCAACGCGAACGCGAAGATTCGTCCAAAGCCCCCCCGGTTTGGCCGAAAGGGTGCGTTGGGAGCGCCACGTCGCGTCGCGTTCACTGGAACGCGCCCTTTCGTCCAAAGCCCCCCCCCCCGGTTTGGACGAAAGGGTGTGTTTAATAATAATGAATAAATAAATACAAATATTTATAAGAAAGCTGAATATAAGGTATTTTGTCAAACATTGCCAATTTGCACGTAAAATAGTGGATTTTCAATCATTTAAAGCATTGACAATTTGAGGAAAAGAAAGAAAAGTTCAACTAAGAATAATGATAATAATAATAATGATAATAATAATAATAATGATAATAAAATCAGATACCCACTCTTGCAATAAGCCACTTGGCGCCAATTTTTCACTCCAAATTCATTTCCATAAATTCACTCTTTGGGGTGAAAATTATTATTATTATCATTATTATAAGTATTATTATTATTGTTATTATTTTTATCATTATAAGTATTATTATCATTATTATTATACACACAACACGCACACATACACAACAGATACATCTCACAAAATATACTGAGGCAGGGTCTCAAGTGTAAAATATAGTAAGGTAGGGTCTGAAGAGTTAAACGTTGTGAATGCTGACCCGACATCAATTTTGGCCTTGCCCTTCCAGGACACATCTGCCGTAAGTTTTATAATTTGGGGGACACCAAATATCTCCAGGTATACGAATGTTTTCCTTTGTAATAAATACACACCTGCAAAGTATAAAATTGAAGGTAAGTTACTTTTTTTTATTTGAAAGAACCTTGAAATCAGTCATAATTTTTACATGTATCAATATTACACCATAAAACATTTCCACCGAAAAATCCTCATGCAGCATGCCGTCATTGTTTTTTTTTTTTACCTTAAAAAGAATGTTTGTGCCATATGATGATTTATGTTCCTATGCAAACTTCACATATCACTCGTCTTTTTGTTTGTTCAGCTTTCTTATATTTGTATTTATTTATTCATTATTATTAAACACACCCTTTCGTCCAAACCGGGGGGGGGGGGCTTTGGACGAAAGGGCGCGTTCCAGTGAACGCGACGCGACGTGGCGCTCCCAACGCACCCTTTCGGCCAAACCGGGGGGGGGGGGGAGCTTTGGACGAATCTTCGCGTTCGCGTTGACGCACCCTAAAGCGACAGCACCCACCCTTCCGAAATAAGCCCGCTTGAACTTACCTCCAAGAAAAAGTAAATCGTAACCCACAAATGCATGGTTCTAATTGGTCGAGGGTTAAATGTAAGTTGCGCTCGAATGAATCACGAACAATTTAAAAAAGATTCCTGTATGTTTTGGCGATACCGTAAATGATAATGTTTCTGAACCCATGCCGTTAAATTTAAAAACTTTGAATATGTTTAACATTCACAAGGGGGTAATATCATACATTGCAATGGGAATTCCAGAGCTCTCTGGGGATATACGAGAAATCCAAATACAATTTTTCTCAAAAATGATTGTTTGAAGAAGGAGATTCATTATTAAAGATAATCCAAACCAAACGTAGCTTTTCCTTTACGTTCTATCTCTTTAGATGCGGATGAATACGCCAAAGCGTAATCCTATATGCGCGATATTTATGGTAGTGGTAAACAAGAAATGATTTTTTTTCTCGCGGAGACTTTCTTGACGCCCTTACAATACACAGTATCATCGACGAGTGGTATGTTTACCATTCATTAATGACTCGGAAGCGATCAAATCGTTTTAAATGTCACCCCCAAGGGGACAGGGGAATATTATATAAATGACTCCATATTTTCGTCGCAATTACCGCCAGGTGTATCCATAATCTCCCGTTCAGAGCGTGAGGATTTTACTCTGTGACGTCAAAGCAAGTCCCCGGCATTCTACATGATGGCAAAAGGTTGACAGTTCTTGTTTTTCCGCTGATCAATTAAAATGAATAACGGCCCTCTTCTTAAATCTTATTTTTACAAAACTGCTAACAATTTACAGGTTTTCTAAGGATGCATCAGAAAGTGTTACTTTTTCAATGCATTTATAATGTTACTGCCATGATCACTGGTGTACAGATAAGGGAGGAGGCCTAGGGGCCATGGACCCCCAAGAATTTAGCTACCAAAAAAGAGGGAAGAAATAAAAGGAAAGGAAAATGGGTGAAATATGATACATGTACATATCTGACAAATATGATAATGTAAGAAATATGATTATCAGAAAAATATAACTGGAAAATGGGTCAAAACTAAAAGGTAAACATTGTACCTTGCTCTCTTCGTTCGCTAGCGGCTTTTCAGAAATTTTACCCTAGACACCATATCTGCCCCCTCAAAATGTAAGGCTCACAACGCCCTTGCCCATGGTGGGGAATTCTATTCTCTGCTCTCCTCTTCGTTATTTAATCAAATTCATAAAACATTGATGGGAAGGCCGTTGGAAGAACAGGACTGTCTGGGCTTCAATCATGATCAAAATATTACATTGGGCCTGACCCTGGCTAAGAATGCAACGTTAGCATGAATGGATGCGTGGAGAAAAGACCCGCATCATGCCCTACTAATTTCAACAAATCACAAAGGCAGAGCAGAAATGGCCAATAACCGCTGAAAATCAGATTACTAATTACATTAATTTTCGAAGCAAGGTGTAATGAGAAGACTATTGTCATGCACCGAATAGAATATTATCGCGGCCTTGATATTACTTTGATACTATTATCAATGTTTTATAAGTTTTTGGAAGTGATCCCGGCATTCTAACGGGATTTATTGTGCCAAGATTCTTGAAAGTAAATGAAGTGTTTGAATGACTTGCTTTCTTCTTAAATACCCCCATCCCTGACAATATCTTGGACCACATGTTATTAAAATACACAGCAAAAACTGTGGTGTTCACCGGTGTACATAGAGGACCACACCAGTTATTTTACACCTGTGTTAAATCGGTGGTGTTAGTTTTACACCTATAGGTGTTATTACAACACCTTTGGTTGTTGCATTTACACTCTTTGGTGTTATGTTCAATCTTTAGGGTGTAATTTTAACACCTCAGGGTGTGGTCCTCTATTAACAACAATTGGTGTCAGTTTTAACACCACAGTTTATACAGTGAAGTAACGATACCCTTCATTCAAGCGCATAATTTTACGAATATCCTCAGTAAAATCAAATGTACTCCGAAGGAATCAATTATCGTTCCGAATCGGTGTTCTATTTTTATTTACTCTTTCACAGGTCGGAAGATCAGATGTTGAATTGATGGTGTGTACTTAAAGATATAAGCCCATGGCGTGCTTGGGCAAACATGCGTTGGATTTACCTGACCAAAACGAAAAGGTCTATGATTTACATGTAGCCAGAAGAAGAAATATGTATGGAAATATGTTCTACCGCTCTAAAGCTTTGGTAAATGATCAGTAGTGTGAATTAGACTGAGTTTCATCTTGAATTAAAATATCACAAAAGTGTGGTGTCCATTGAATGAGTTTTCAGCAGGTGTAATTCAAATTAGGCAATTTCAGCAGTTATATTTCAAACTTATCATCTGCCGCCGTCCCCCTCTCTCTCTCTCGCTTTTTTGTAAAGCTCTTTGAGCACTTAATTTACATATTGCATATTGTGGAGGAAAAATATACGGGACTCGCCTTACAATTGAAAAAGTGTGGAATGGGAGATCAATGAGATATTATGTAATAATGACCGACTTCACACAAAACCACAAGAAGGGCTTTAAAGAAGATTTAAAAGTTATTTTACATAAGATCTAGTTTCTTTATTCATTCCCAATCATGACAAAGACAACAAATGTTTCATTATTATTGGACACTTATCTTAAAGTTCATCTGTTTTTAAATCAATTTTTAATAGTAATATCATAATCACAATCTCTTTTTGTGCAACTGTCATAGTGATATACATATATATCAGACCTATCTATATTAAATGTACCCACGGCGAGTGACATTCAAATTGCAAGTCTAGGGAATGCTGTAAACCTCTTCGGGGAAAAATTATGGTGCCGGTTGCAGAAAGAGTCGCAATTAAAAAAAAAACAACTCCAAAAATCAATCGTAACTTGGTTTAAGCCAATCATAATGTCTAGGACTTGCGCTCTACTTTTTGAGAAGCGTTTGAAGTTTTTACTGCAACGAGTCCCTGACTTATGAGCTCATAGATTGGAATAAGACGTAGTCTTTAGAAAAATTCCGACTCATGCTTAACAGTCAAAGTTCTACATGGCATTGCGTTTCAACAAAGTATGCGTTTAACATTTAAACAGTGGTATATGTATGTGTATATGCATTGTCTAAATTGACTTAAATGGGTGGAAATGGATGGTAAATAAATAAAAGTAATATTTCCCTCTGTCTCTCTCTCTCTTTATACCTAAAAGGTTATAGTACAGTTTTTTATATTTAATTTGTAAAATTATTCATCACACTGCAGTTTTGAATGTGTGTGACGTAGAGTTCAAAACAACGTGTTAAAACTTTTTCAAATTCTGGTTAGTTTTAAACAAATAATATGTGCTTTGGTACACGGTATTGGTTAAAAATTACCTAGAATTGGATAATTTTTTTTTACCAATTGTTGTGTGGAAAGTATGTTGCCCAACATTTTAAGAGTGTAATATAGCCACCATTGCATCCATGGAATATCTTCATTTACAAAGCTGCATACGAAAACTTTTCAATGTTGATGATATCCCAATACTATAAAAAAAAATTACTGATATTTGTTGATTTTTTCGTTACCGAATTCGATGATATTTTTAATCTCACAATTTTCTTTTATAAAGCATAACTCTTCATTCATCACCCGCAATACTGCTTCTACTACGACCACTACTTCTACTACTACTACTACTATTACTACTACTACTACTACTACTACTACTACTACTACTACTACTATTAATAATAATAATAATAACAGTATATTTGCTCAGGGTAGCCATAATCATGATCCCAAAAACTGTTCTCCCAGTGGGCCCTGCTATTATTATTGACCCGGCTAAGCTAGGTTACATACATGTGTTCAGGTGCACACAGCTTTGTGAGGAATTACTTCCTGTCGATATCCATTTACCTCACCTGGGTCAGCTGCATCACACTTTGGATGAATTCTTTGCTGAAGCAAACTACGCTATGACTGGAATTTGAACCCTCGACCCTCTCTTTCAAAGTCCGGAGGCTTATCCACTGGGCAACCACGCTACACGTATTCTAGATCAAAGACCCCACGCTCTTCTCTACAATTGGAGGACCGTTTTAAACGAAATATTAACAGCTTAATCTGCATGTAACGCCAATGTGCAACGGTTAGTTTGAAGAGATTCAGCAAACAACTCAAAGCGTTCCCTTTTTTCTATTAATAACATGCAATTCAACATGTTGACAACTGCATTATGATACTTCCATACAGGGACCTAAATGTTCCCCCAAAGCTTTTGGAGATATGTGCTCCTCGAATTCTTTTATATCGCCTTAAAAACCTATCTAATATTTAAGATACTACACCGTGCCAAAAAATGAGCAACGTATTCAAAAGGTGACAAAAAATTATCAAGGAATAGTATACGTAACATAAGAACCAGACGTCTTAAATCAATGTCAAATCAATCATTACACAGCTAGGCTGAAGTCCGGGTTAGAGATACACATTTTCGAGTACTTTCCCGATGAATATGAGGCGTATTCTTGACTCCTCATAGGTTTAGAGTTACGTTTTTCCTTCATTCTATCTTGCCTACATTTTACAGTCATCTTCGAAGAAAATGGTTTAATTTGTGACAGTATAGGGCAATTTCAGAGGAACGAGTTACATGACTGCAAGGCATATCACTGAAAACGTGTCAGCTACGTATCGAACCTGTGTAATCAAGAAGCTCTTTTAAATGTCTTCTGCACCATTCTAATCTCGTCTCTTTCTCAAATCATTAATTTTGCCCCAACCCCCCCCCCCAAAAAAATGATGATATTCTGAAAATTCATGTGATAGCACTGACCTCAAAGGAATTAAAAGAAATATCTACGCATGATTAAATCCTACACTGTTAAACAACAAACACTGATTTTACAGAAAAAAGAAGATTTTCCAGAAGGTAATAACAGAATCATTCTGTAAATTCATAAAACAGGAATTTTTTTCTGCAATTTAACACCACAAGTCTGTCTAAAAAGGGGAAAAGGGTGTTTTATTAAAGGGAATTTGTAAGGTTCTCTGCACCAAATACCATTATCCTGTAATTTTACATGATATCATGTAGATTGCGCAATCTGGTAAGATTACAGGTGTTCTCGAGACTCTGCTGCAGGAACTTCTTTTATTTTTATAAAAAATTATATTTTATGCGACGGTCACAAATACCTTTACAAATACCGTACGAACTACTTTTATACATAGCAATAAATGGTATGAAATCGTTCGCATGGTGTCTGTAAAGGCATTTCTGACCGTAGCATTACCATTCTAAAACATTTTTAATAAATCCAATGAAAGCTCATTCGATATGATCTCGTAAACTGATGAGCATCGGAATTGGTAGACTAGCTGATTAGCTGGGGGAAGTATATGAGAGCCTTGATCAACCAAACAAGCTGGATATGTGCACTAATACAAATATAATTTATTATTATTATCATTATAATTAATGTTATCATAAACATTAGCATTATTGATACTATTATCATCATCACCATAATAATTATTATCAATAATAGTATCATCATTATGATGGTGATGATGATGATTATTATTATTTTCATTATCAGTATTTCATTAATATCATGAAAATGGTATAACCATTCATACGATTGCTTATTGTGATTCTCCTACTGATCTCTTTCATCCATGAGAGTATAGAAGGAGGATTTTTCTGTGCAAGTGTAAGTCATTGAATGCATCCAAATCAAAAAGTGAATTTGAAATCAACTGGCTTCATACTTAAGTAAGGTGTTGGAGAAAATCTTCTGATTTTTGATCAACAATTAATTCTAGAAATGTGTATTTAATTGTAATGTATTCGTAATAAGTGATATGTACATAATCAATTTACATATCAATTACATGAATTAGGATTTGAATAAAACAAATTAAAAATGCACCTAACATGAACATAAAAATCATATGTCTTCCCGAATTTATCTTTAGCAATTAGCCATAAATGTCATTAATGTCATACTTAATGGACGAATCGTTCTAGTCATAGTCGAATTCCATTACCACATATCAATTTCGTTTTCTATTTCAGATATCAGATTAATGAGGTTTTGAAGGTTTTTAATATCCATTTTTCATTTTGCCATAATTGAGGGCATAAAAATCAGTCGTTGATAATGGTGAAGATTGGCCCAATTTAATAGAGCGTAACGAATCTTGGCTGGGGTCTACTTCACTGAGCGAAAATTTGCTCAGGAGAGCAGGCATACAGAGTCATGAATTTGGGGTTAGGGATTCCATTCCTTTTTGTTTCATTATTTTTGTATGATTTTAGAGGTAATGTTTGCTTTAAAGTAAGAGTGCCGCTTAGAAAAACCGGCATCGGTGGAAAAGTGGAAGATCCCTAACACATGTCATGGGCAAATCAAAGGTTAAAGGGGATGAAACCTTTGGAACAAAGAGGCTTGTGTAGAAACAGAAAAATCAAAGAATAAGAATAAAGAAAGTTTGAGAAAAATCGGACAAATAATGAGAAAGTTATGAGCATTTGAATATTGCCATCACTAATGCTATGGAGATCCTCCCATTGTCAATGCGACAAGGATGTGTGATGTCACTGATGAACAACTTTCCCTTTGGTGGACTATAAAATACCCTCAAATGTCTCTTTTTGCTTTTTCTTATGATGATACAAACTCTCTATCCATGATGTATTCTTAAAAAATATGTATTACATGCCCTCATGTAGAAAGAACACATGATCTATGAATAGATGTGATAAAAGAGGCAATTCAAGTGAAATATATAATAAAGTAATGGGGAGATTTGTTCACAAGTGACATCACACATCTTTGTCGCATTGCCGATTTGCTATCTCCATAGCATTAGTGATCGCGATATTCAAATGCTCATAACTTACTCATTATTTGTCCGATTTTTCTCAAACTTTTGTTGATCTGTTTCTTTGATTTTTCTGTTTTCACACAAGCTATCTTGTTCCAATGGTTTCATTCTCCTTTAATATCATTATGCTTTTTCATGATTATATTCGTCAATTCACTCGTTGATTCATTTCTTTCTTTCCTCTTTTATCATTTCATTTATTCGTTTTGATAAATCATTTTAGGATCCGATTGTCAATAAAAAGAACCTGGTTAAAAACTCACAGAAGAGTATATGGGAGAAGACTGAGAGAGTGCGATTGTTATTGATTGATTTGGTCTCATTGAATAAGCTGTAGCAAAGTTTTACAAAAGTTGATTAAACTGCAATTAAAATGGTTTTACAAAGTTGCAACTGTTTATGTTTCGATCTGATTGGCAACATATTGGACGGGTTCGAGATGGAAACGGTTCTCTCAACATTTGAACCTTTCCAAATCTAACCCGCTGTAGGTTAAGGCGTTTTGACAAGAAGCTGCATGTATCTATCTAAGTGCAGATTTTAAACAAAAGACGGGCTTGGTTGTTATCCTGAATACGAAATTACCCCGATCTGACGTTGATATTAAGTACAGAGAACAGGTACGAGTGGAAATTGAATGGACGTACAGTATCAGAGATAGTTGTGAGTCTGCACCGGCAATTAGCGCGCGTTTTATGATGTACATTATTTTAATCCACTGAACTAATCCACACCGCGAGCTGGGGCAGCGTGTAAACGCGACACAGGATAATCCGCGAGCCGATTCTGCACCGCGAGCTGGGGCAGCGTGTAAACGTGTAAACGCGACACAGGATAATCCGCGAGCCGATTCTGCACCGCGAGCTGGGGCAGCGTGTAAACGTGTAAACGCGACACAGGATAATCCGCGAGCCGATTCTGCACCGCGAGCTGGGGCAGCGTGTAAACGTGTAAACGCGACACAGGATAATCCGCGAGCCGATTCTGCACCGCGAGCTGGGGCAGCGTGTAAACGTGTAAACGCGACACAGGATAATCCGCGAGCCGATTCTGCACCGCGAGCTGGGGTAGCGTGTAAACGCGACACAGGATAATAATCTGCGAGCCGAGTCTGCACCGGCTCTCGGGTCCGCACCGCGAGCCGATGCAGCGTGTAAACAGTGTGTCTCACACCGTAATAATCTAGATCTCAAGTAGATGTGAAGTTACTATTAATATTATGGAAACCTACAGACGAAATGGACTTACTGAAAGTTCGCATATTGGGAAAGAAATTTGGTATTGGTAACAACAGATATTATAATATTCCCAGAAGTGAATATAATTACACAGAATTATTAAAAAAATATGAATTAATTATATCTGCAAGATCTGTCAAGGAAATATATCTAAGTGCAGGTTTAAACAAAAGACGGGCTGGATTATTCTGACTAGTAAATTACCACGATCTGAAGTATCTGTGAACAGATAGGACTACAATTGGAATGGACGTAAGAGAGATCGATATTGAACAAATAAATGATTTAGAAGAGACCAAATCAATGCAAATTTTCATTATATCAAATCCTTTCTATGAGTCATCATACTACTTTATCTGAAACTACCTTTGATCTTGATGGGGTAATCTTAAATCATACTTATCTATGAGTAATTAGAAAAAAACTAAAGTTATTCAGCTCATATTCTTTTGTACCAGCCCTTTGTTAATGTTGTAGCTTACGGGAGGAAGGAGGGGGGGGGGTGGTTGGACACCTCATCTTTCATTTTTCCCATCACTGGTAAAGGTTGACATGGGCCTGAGGATTTTGAAATCCCGAGCGAATGCTTCATGTTGAGGGCATATCATTAAGGTGAAATTAATTATTTCCCATCTCTGTCATTAATACTAATGTGCCTATGATAAAACGGCCTCGTTAAGCACAGAGTGTTAAGTAGGATGAGGCTTTAAGAAGGGAAATCATTATCTACTTTGAAGCTGGGAATCATTTCATAAAGCAAGTAGTCAGTGATTTTGTCTATTTTGTTGTAACTTACTGATATCCTCGCATCTGATTGGCTCGGTGCGGAAAATTGTCCGTTGAAAATCACTCTTTGTTTCATGAAATGTACACCCGGGAGTCCCTTTTTAAAGAAATTTAAAGGGGAATGAAACCTTTGGAACAAATTGGCTTGTGTAGAAACAGAAAAATCAAAGAATAAGAATAAAGAAAGTTTGAGAAAAATCGGACAAATAATGAGAAAGTTATGAGCATTTGAATATTGCAATCACTAATGCTATGGAGATCCTCACATTGGCAATGCGACAAGGATGTGTGATGTCACTGATGAACAACTTTCCCTTTGGTGGACTATAAAATACCCCCAAAATGTCTCTTTTTGCTTTTTCTTATGATGATACAAACTCTTTATCCATGATGTATTCTTAAAAAATATGTATTACATGCCCTCATGTAGAAAGAACACATGATCTATGGATAGATGTGATAAAAGAGGCAATTCAAGTGAAATATATACTAAAGTAATGGGGAGAGTTGTTCACAAGTGACATCACACATCTTTGTCGCATTGCCAATAATAGCAATAGTGATCGCAATATTCAAATGCTCATAACTTTCTCATTATTTGTCCGATTTTTCTCAAACTTTTGTTGATCTGTTTCTTTGATTTTTCTGTTTTCACACAAGCTATCTTGTTCCAATGGTTTCATTCTCCTTTATTAAAGCACTTATCACATCAATAGTATTGACAGAAAGTATTTCGTTTTATTTTGATTGAGTCAAATATATTTTGATATGCAGAATACCGTCAATTGCTTATTAAGAATTCGAAAGGAAACCGAGTCGTATATCAAAACACTGCATCCAAATAGACACGATATCTTATTATATTAAGAGTTCATGTGTTTTTTTTAATGATAAAGTTGCAACATGCGAGGAAAACTGACATTTTCAAACAACTTCCTGTATTGGTCTCAATTTCACTGATCTACATAAATGAAGAGGAAACTGTTTACATTAGGAGGCGACACTAATAAGACACGCTCAAATTTCCCGTCTAATTTAAAGGGAATGTCCATGTCATTTATTAAAAAACGGACAGCTTTTCCTTCAATTAACCTAAAATTTAATAACTTTAGGTGGAATAAAACGAATAAGACATTGTAACAACTTCATATAGTTTGCTATATCATTAAACACTGTAAAAACTGTGGTGTTAAAAACTGACACCAGTTGTTAATAGAAGACCACGCCCTGATGAGGTGTTAAAATTACACCCCGGATATTGAACATAACGCCAAAGAGTGTAAATGTAAAATTTATTAGCATTTTATTATCATTATCATTATTATTATTATCATTACTGGTACTACTACTACTACTACTATTGTATTAATCTTTATTATTATGCAATCAGATGAGGGTGATATGAATAGCAAATTTTGCTGGAAAGCCTACAATTTCACACAATATGTGCACAGTGTGTCCACTTAGTGGAATAAGTGGAAATATGATTCCCAGAGAAAAATAATCTAAGCAAACAGTAATTTGAAGGTAATTGTCACTTTGTGTCTCACAGCACAATAATTCAGATCTCAAGTAGATGTGAAGTTACTATATATATATGTGTGTGTGTGTGTATGTGTGAAGTTAATATACATGTAAATTAGCTTTGGCAACTCTTTTTTATTTAAATATTTTGTGAAAGAAATGGATGAAGAGAACAATGGTAGGCGTAGTTTGAATCAAGGTTCCCCAGAGCTATCTACCCTTTGGAAAACTTGGTGATGTCGAAAAATGTCTCTGCCGGGAATCGAACCTGGGCCCCAAGCTTTGAACGCCGGTGCCTTAACCACTAGACCACAGACCATATATATATATTTATCTTCATCTTCTTCTTCATTACGAGATTATAATATTTATATTTATCTTTATCATTATTTTTTATGACGCAGAAGAATTTTATGAAGTTCAAAGAGAAAAAAATGCTTTCTTTCTTTCTGATCATTGACGAAATGCCTTGGTAGGCCTCATAGTCCCAAACAATACAACAAAGACGTTGCTCTCTATCCACCTTATTTATTGATTCGCCTTTTCATTTTCCATTCATGCAAGTGCTTTTGATCACCGATGGAGCAAGAAAGAAAATCAAGTAAAAGATTTCTTGATTGGACCGGCCAACAGAGCATCTCTATTTCTAATGTAAGCTTTCCCTTTTCCAATTTCTCTAATTTGTAATGTCGGTTCCTGTTTGTGTAGTTTATTAAATTTTCGCGAGTTTCTGTCGATGCAAATGCAATATATTTTGTCGATGATACGCCCAGCGTCAATAAAGAAGAAGATATATTACCCGTATTATTTTTGGTAGACTATTCAAAGATTTCTCGGGTTTCTCTATAACTTTTCTACTGATTTTATTTTCTTTCTTTCTCCATGCATACAGTCGTGGCGATGATGAACGAAATGGGTTGATAATAATGATAAGATGAATATGTGTAGCCCGGTCATTATATGGAGAGTTTGCATGCAAAAGTGAATAAATCCATGTTGCTCATTCGTCATAAATCAACAAATTTAATTTCATCCCAATCTATGTTTCCATTCAAAAAGTTATTGCATTATGTAAAGAGTCATCAATATAGATGTAGGTAATAAAAATGACAATTAGAAAATTTCTGCCCAATCTGATGTCTATTATTTCATGTAAGTTGTCCCGCACTGTTCTCTTTTAATGTAAAAGACAAATTTCATTAGGACGTTATACTGATTTCATTCCTGAATACTCATTGCGTAAGTCCATGGTCACTTCTAGTGTGCGTTTATCACAATAGACACAATACTACCGATTTTGGAGTGTGGCCTGATCGAGTGGTTTATGGCGCCTGACTATACATGGAAAGTCCGGGGTTCGATCGCCGGCCGAGGCACCTATGACGACGTGAGCAAGGCATTTAATCGACAATGCGTTTTCATCCTGCATTCAATTAATGAAAATTTAAAATCTTGGTAACTAGGATGTGCACTTGTTTTTTTTAATAATAACTATAGTTTTGACGAATTCTGGAAACGAACAAATTCGGAAATACATGTAACGATCAAGAACGTGTACTATCATCCCTTGCAGATTTCTTTACTGAGTATGTTTGTATGGAATACTGAGGTTTCTCATACGTATCAGCAAGCATTTTATATCTTCAAATGGGGATAAAAAGGGATCAGTCTCCTTGTCAATGGTTTTCCGTCTATATGCCCGCAGGATTGCAGGTGCCGAAGTCATCTTTATCCTTCATTTAAATAACCCCTATGGATCACTGAAACCCTGGGGTAGACATGTGAGATATTATGTTTAGCATGTCTAGCTATCACTAAGATTCCCTTTGTTTTTATCACAGTAGTTACATCCAAAGGTTTGGAAATATCCTTGGAGGTTTGCAGTAAACTGTAAAGGTACAACAGCGCGTTTAGGTACAGTTCATAAAGTTGTTTCCCTTTTCTCTAAATTCCAAGCAAATCCTTCTCTTGCAGTTTCTGTTTAGAATTGAGCACACCCCCATCTGATGTTTCCAGGAAATCTGACTTTCTTTGATTAAATACGGTCATCAACAAGATAATTTTCTATGTTTGGGCATGACTTTAATCGTAGTTGATTCCACTGAAAAAATATGGTTAATCCTGATAGCGTTAGCAATAAGTGTATACTGACTGCTAAACAAGAGAATATATGCTCGTTATTAACTAACCAGAGGATCGACGGTTTAAGGTCCTCTCTGATGGACCTGGTGATCAGGAAAATGTGATAAAGGGCATGAGGGCAACGACCTTGGGCTCGGCAGGATTAATTCATTGAATGCATGAGCCTATTATTATTATTATTTTTTTATTACTATTATTATCATCATTATCCTTATTTTTATCCTTATTATTACTATTATTAACTCACAGCAGAGCAATCAATCCTACACTTGATTCTCTTATCAATTGTGCATTGTAGTCAATGCAATCAATCGTACAAAAATATTCTACGATGATTTCTAAGCTTTATCTTAAAGGACAAAGTAATCCCCTAAAAAAACTGGTGTGAATAAAAAAAATCTAACAAGCATATAGCTGAAAATTTGATCAAAATCGGATGTAAAATAAAAAAGTTATGGCATTTCAAATTTTCGCTTAAGTTCACAAAATAGTTTCTGCACATCCTGGTCGGTATGCAAATGAGGGGGGTAATGGCGTCATTCACTATTTATTTTGTATTTTATTACATGAAATATTCTAATCTACTCCTCATTTTCCTGTGAAACAAAGTTTTTATCCTTCCTGAACATGTAGAAACACTGGCGGATCCAGGGGGAGGGGGGGGGGGAGCCGGCCCGTGCACCCCCCCCTTGAGAAGCAAACTCAAAATTTGTAATGTAAAAATGCCCTTAAAACAGAAGTGTGCCCCCTCCACCCTTTTTTGCATGTCAATTTTTTTTCGGGGACAAAATATCCTCAATTAATGTTTTGTTAAAAACCTTTAATTTTTTGTTTTGCTTGTCAAATCTGTAAAAATTGAAATATTGAATAATTCAAACAATAAAAAACAAAAGAAATAGTGAGTGAGAGTGACATCATCACTCCCCTTATTCGCATACCGACCTGGATGTACATAATACCGTTTTGTGAAAAATAAGAAAAAATTAAAATGTCATAACTTTCTTATTTTGCATCCGATTTTGATGAAATATTCAGCTTTATCCTTTGATTTTTTGTCTATTGATTCAAATTAAAATTTTATGGGGTGGACTTAACCTTTAAGTACACCGGCCACTGGTTGCGAGACAACAACTCTGTTAATATTGTGCCTCCTCATATCGCTTCATAACAATCGTTGGATTTGTCTTTTCTGCACGAGGCAACAATGACAGTGTTATTGCTTTCCTTATCCTGTTTCCCTCTTCATTGTTCATACAAGGATTCTTCAAAACCATGGTAAGACTTAAAGTTATGTCTTCTGAAAAAAATCTAATGACAGTAGTTGTGTCTGTTTCATTACCCATAAACCAGTAACCCGTTTTTGAAAGCCCGTGAAATGATTTCACATGCACGTTTTCCCATTGAAAATGACAGCTTTGGATCAATGGAGAGTTTAAGAACTGAACCGATTTTTAAAAGGTCTTCTGAATCGATATCACTGCTACTCGCTCCATACTCGCAATCAGTTTATTTGAAGATATAACGAGTTTAGCATCGAGTGTTAATGTCCAAATATATATTTCCCCAAATAAATGCTTTTCTTGTCATAAACTGTTATCAAGAGTGATTGCCCTGTCAATTTTTAAGAGCGCGGGTTGCATCCGAACCGACCTGGGATATTTAAGAGATATGATATTATGCAAATAAAAGTCAAAGATCAGTTTCATTGCTCATCAAAATATGCGTAAATCGAATAAGCATCGGTTAAATCACCCGGGGTGATTCCAGCGATTTAATCACTTTATGGCAAAGATGCTGTATGTTGTCAGAGATTGCTACTGACGCTCACTGGACATGCATGGTCGGGGCAACATTTTGTACATAATATGCTAACACTCCATTAGAGCTATTGGCTCCTGGAAGCAAAAATAAAATTTATTAGATTTTTGGAATAGGATTGGAGAGGCGAGCTCGAGATCACTTATCCACTCTTACAGTTAAGTAAAGCAGTCACATGGCTAGAATAAAGTATTTCAATTTGTGACATTTGCAGAGTAAAAACAAGCACAATTATTGCTAGCATTGCTAATGCATGGAGCTAAATGTAAAGCAGGGCACCTAATGGCTTGAATTAGATGTTCAAATTCTACATCATGAATTAGAAGAAAGTTGAAATTGAGAGTCGTATCATGTGGCATACTTTATTATATCCGTCTCAGACGGAATGTGTTTATGGTGCTCTGGAAATTTGTTTCGATATGTTTTGATTACAGGCAGATTTTATATCATTCTTTTCTAAAAATATATACCTTTTTATGAGTATATATAGCTCCCATAGATAGAATGATTACAATTGCATGAAAAGTAAAACACTTTTATATCCACATGGCCTGAGTAGTCGTTCATATCAACCCCCCCCCCCCAAACAAAACAAAAAAAATTTATATATATATATATATTTAAAAAATGGACTGCAGGGGTGGAGCCTCGGACACGTCACGTGGGGAGTTGATGTTTAACATTGTGCAGTTTATTCTATTTAATGTTTCATTTTCTTGAATAAACTTGCTTGTTAAGATTTTCAAAGACACTTAAACATGTTGGTATAAATAATGCATAAAGCATTTTCATTCATTAGATGCAAGATAAAAGAGTAATGTAGAAAAATTGCCTTGTTCAATGACCGGGCGTGAATCGTACCCCGGGCTTTCATGGTGCAGTTGGGCGCCTTAATGTTATGTGATGAGGGGTTCACTTCTGAACCCAAATCAGAATAATAGAGACTACAGATTAGTTTTACAGAATAGAAATTGGAGTTTAGAGTTACAGAAAAGTATACTACATCAGTTTGCAGCATTTATATTATCTTCATCTTCAGAATACAGTCACCATCAAACTTACTCATGTATTTGTCATCATCATCAAGTAATCATCTTTAATTAATAAATGTACATTATGAGCTGTACATCCTACGTCCATTCGTCTCATTTAAGTCTGGTTGAAAGAAAACCACAATATCGATCCAGCGACAACACAACCTTAAACCACTCGGCCAGGTCACCTCGCCACGATTTCGAATATTAGTAAATCAACAATCTCATCGATGTCAATTAACTGAGCACAAGTCCAACCGACGTCAGATTTGCTGAAAAGTATACGATGTATTATTTTGAGCTGATCTTATTATTTCTGAATGCACCGTTTGGCCCATGGATATTCTGTTAAAACGGATGTAGCGCTCTGAAGGCGATAACATCAAAGAACTTTATATCAAAAAGAATTCTATGCATGATTGCCGCCATCCCTCCAGTGGTCACAGAAAAATATCCTATTTTTAAGTTTTTTCATTGTTAAGGAATTCCATGGAATTCATTTGTGAAAAGGGGGAAATTCCTTTAATAATGATGAGCAGATTGAAGGAAACATTTTTGTTAAAAAGGCAATATTTGAAACTCGCTTAAGGGATAATAACCGTCAGCGAGTTTGTCTGTATCCCCCGCACACAATCGTGTGTCCATCGATTTTTTAGACACACTGCATTCAAATATACAAAATATTACACACAAACTCGCTCTCCATTCACAAAATACCCTTGATAAATTATTAAAGGAGAATCAGTAAGACTGCTTGAGGCATTTTTGTGAAACACAACATGGTTAGTAATCACATGTGTGCTTTTCAATGAAATATTCAGGGAGAAGTGTGTCCGCACAGTTTTTTGTTTTGTATTATGTCGCGTCAGTGAGTTACTTGTCTGTATCCCCCGCACACAATCACGTGTCCATCGAGTATGAGAAGTCTGATTTGCATTCTTTGAACCTTCAGCAGTCACGAGGTCTCAATAATGATTAAAAAAATATCTCGAAAAAATGAGTAGGTCATAACTTATAACTTGTGAACTCACTTAAAGTTAAGTGGTTAATTCTTATTACTCAATATCTGCTCTACATGTACATGTATGTAACTTTTTTTTAAATCGTAAGACCTGTGTTTTCGTACAATGAGTGAGCCACATTTGATCAATACTTTCTTAAATAACTTAAAGTGCTCCACAAGGATCTATCTTCGGACCAGTAACTTATTTACGTTACAATCACCGCGCGGCTTATTATCCGTCTTGTTGTCCTGTACATAACATTACCACCGATATTTCGGTACTATTGTCGAGAGAAAAAAAATGAATTGAAAATTAGAAGAAAAGGGTATGGACGCACTTCTCAGTGGCAGATTGTGAAATCTTTGTAACGATGGATCATAATTTCATGCTTTCTATTTTATTCATATTTTATTCACTCGGTAATATCAGAAACCACGGAGCTATTAAAGTCACAGTTCCTTGTAATTTCTTAACAATCATTGTGTATAATTTTTCCTTGGTATTAAAATAAATCAGCAACACGGATGTTGATAGAATTGACCTATCACGTTGGTCATGATAGTATCAAATACTTTCCATATAGTATCAATGCATTTTTAAAGAGAAAAATTGCAGCGTGACTATGTGGAGCATTGTGGCCAAGTGGATTAGTCTGCTGACTTCGAAGAACAAGGACATGGGTTCGAATCCCAGCCATGGCGTAATTTCCTTCGGAAAGAAAGTTATCCACATTGTGCTGCACTCAACCCTTGAAGTGCCACCGCGCTGTAAAAGGCTGCAGGTCTAAAGCCAGGGTAATGATATCAAATTGAACACATAGGGCGTATTTGGCAGTGTTATTATGATGATGATGGTGATGATGATTACGATGATGATGATGATGATGATAATAATAATGATAATTATTATTATCATTATTTTTATTATCATTATAAATGAGCTAAGACATACACGAAATCTACCAACCGATAATTAGTGGAAATATGATACGTAAAATTTTTGGCCAGTTAGAGGCCAAATTCGTTGATAGGACTGTAACATTCCGTAAGAGCTTTTCCGTTGAGTATTATCAAAGTCGTATGGTCCGTGGACACTAACTTAGCTGTTTTATTCCAATTTTTTTTCTTCGGAATTTCATATTCAGTGTTTTTGTTCTTCTGTGCTTATACTCGATTTCATTAATTTTCGAGCAAGTTAAGCTTCGGTCAGTGGTGCGATGAGCCCATTTTTTGAGATGGCACATCATGTATGGCGTCCGTGAGAGAAATATCTTTTAAAAAGTGGCAATCGATGCGAGCGAGCGAAAATGTAACAGTTAGACTTTTGAAAATGAAAATGTGTGTGTGTGTGTGTTAGAGTAATTTCGTAATTTAGCCGCTTCCCCTTTTTTTCGTTATCTCTTTCTATCTTATTGGATGTATAATTTTTGGCATCAAGCAAGAAACTGCTCACAATTAGTTTGTATCACTATTTAAACACAGACCAATAGTCTAGCATGAAAATGTAAATTGAATGAAACAATCCACCACCATCACGTTAACCAAAATAATGGTAACTTCAGTTGGAAGAATGGAACAAAAAAAAGAATTGATAAACAAAAAGTTGTTAATTATTCAAAGTGTCGAAATATCAATTAGGGGGTTTCAAATTGGCTGATAAAGTTCGGGAACTACATTAGAGAGTTTCAAATAAACAAGGTACTGCAATAAACTTTCAAAACGATTTTCAACGAATAATTCTTCTGTCAGTATATTGTACATGTACATGTATATATAACATAGTTTGACCGCTGCTCAAAGGAAAAAGCGACACGGGTTAGAGCATAAATCATTATTTAAGTGCACAGATAGGAGACTTTTCTCTACTTCTTCAACGTTCGACTTAAATAAAATATTGTTGATGTGAGATTTGACTAGATCCAGTGATCCCATTTTCAAAAGAATTCTATAATTATAAATACCTTGTCAGATTTGTAATAAATCCTCAATTATCTTGTTTTTAATTACCCCCCCCCAAAAAAAAAATAAATAAATCGATGGTACTTTGGGGAACATTTTAAGAAGGTCACCTTCACGATGCGTTTAGAACCGTCATAGGTCTATGTGATATCTGTTCAACTGTCTCCTGGTCAAAATACTTCATATCAATGGAAATAGAAATTCCTACTTAAGTCAAATTTAATATTTCGAAATTGAGTCAAATTTAAAAGTTTTAGCACATCTTGCGTAAAAGGTATCTTAATATTGCCAGCCTTACTTGGTAAATTATGATTCTATTCAAATTGAGTAAAGTTACAGTAAATTATAACAACATTTATCACTGCCTTTCTCATGCACGTTTTTTTCGGCTAAATCAAGATTATCAATAACAAGGTTCATGTTAACGTTATTTTGTTTTTCTTCCGAATTACTTTAGGAGAGTTACGGTGATTCTTGATAAAACAGGCGAAATGAATAAGGACTAAATGTTAAGAAATTATATTTCCTCAAGTAACATGGTAAACATTCTGTAAACATGGTAAAAGACTACCTTGTTTTAGGTCGTGCATTTGTTATCCGTATACGCCAGGATATGACTGCATCTCTGCTGGCAACAAAAAGTTGAGCACTTTGGTACCTTTAAGCAATTGCCATCAATCTGCATTACAACCACACAGGTCAATTCCTCCAGGTGTGGAGGAAAGGACTCTTCGAGAAGATAAACTGACACCCTTTCCCCCAGGACGGATATGTCTTCATTAAACTACTCATGCAACATGAAGGAGGATCGGAAGGAGTAAGGAGACGAGGGCTTAGAATGAAAGAAGGAGTTTATAAACCCGTAAACCAAGCCCATGGAGATGGGGGAATAAATCTTCAAGCGGGTTATCCTACCAAAGTAAAACTGGCGCCAATGAATCTTGGACAGACAGGTAGGAGAGGCTTCCGGTCTTTTAATAAAGGTGTGTCCATTAAGTGATCTCAAGGCCACTTATGAGAGGGTGACAGCGGGGGTATATGCCTAGCTGGACAAAGGTCGATGGGCATGTTCGTATGTAGTGGGATAATAATTCGAACCCTCTGCGCGGCGCCTTTAAGGCCTATACAGGGTGGACAAGCCAAGGCCTTGACTTATAATTCGTTATTCTTTATTAGATAGCTAAAGACATATATGGCCAGGCGAGAGAAAAGTATTTGAGTAATGACACCTATCTCATGTGTAATATCACTCATGTACTCCATCGTGGCCTTATATAAATGGCGCCATATGGATATGCTCGAACAGGTTCGGGGTCCGTTGTATACCGCTTTTACTCAGGGACATTTTTATTATCACATGACATGCATGAGGCAAATGGCGGGTGAAAACTGGACTTTCGACAAAGCAATAATACAATTGGAAAAAAATTGCGAACGGGTGGTATTTTCAAAACTTTTGTTCTCATTACATGATTTCATTTAGGTCGTGTGGTCTAGTGTTTAGAATGTTTTTTGATAAAAAGGCCCGAGAGTAATTTCTCACGTCTAAAGGTCAGCCGCTGTTTTTAATTAAGTAAAATGTTTCTTATGTAATTTGTTACACCAGCTTGGCGTTATACCAACATAAAACTGGCCTGCCGATCTCTCACTGAAGTTACACAAAGTAACAGAACACAGGGTGAATCTCGGCCCTATAGCTCGGGGCAGGTTAACGTTTAATCACCATAGCAGGGTAGATTCGCCCCTGTCATAAAAAAATAAAAATATTCCGAATGTATCTTCCGTTCTTAGACGATTAACATCTATTTGGAAAATTGAAATAACACATTCGTACGTAAAATTCGAATAACAGAGCTTGTTAGAGGGCTGTACAGAGGGAGGCGCTCCCTAATATAAGCGTTTTAACGGTTGGGAGCCCTAACAGTCATTATTTGGTATAAAGTCCATTCACAATGAAATGCAAGTCTGGCTCAAGCGTGCATGCACCGTGGAAATTGGCCTTTCTAGATCCATGCTCCCCCATATGAATAAAATGCTTTCTTTCTATCTTTTTTATTTATTTTTTCATTTTCCGCCCTTACATCATAACTAAAATAATCATCCAATCATCGCAACAGACAATCAGGACAGAATAACCCCGCTCTTCCGTGTCCTTCACCGTCCCACCAAGAGCCTGTCTTGCCGATGATGTATTATTTAGCACAAATATTTATTTGAATTTCTTTTGAAGGATTGACATCCGAGAATGGGAATTTAGAACTTACACACGAGAGAGCTTCCTCTACTATTGTTTATATCTTAACATGTTGCACTCTCCGCGATATAATTTTGTACAACCCCATCTACTTCTCACTGAGAACCCAACTCTAATCCACTACTCAATTTTTCTTAAACAGACATTAAGTTGTCTTTTCTAACAATAGCGAGTTTCCGCAAAAAATGTACTGTAAAACGCCCATCATGACAAAGGGCAACCAGGAGGGAGGGGGGGGGGAGTTTCATCAATATTTTATTCCGACAAGTTGTCAGATCTGAAAACTTTCCTGGATTCTGATTGGTTGAGAAGCACTGTTACTATAGTAACTGTCCGATAAAACGTCCGTTTTATCCGACAAGTCCTTTCATGAAACGCTCCGATACTCTAGGACGAAACTTCTGTTCCGGTTCACCCATCTTTGACAAAGACCTCCCAGCTGTACATTGTCATTTTGGCTGGTAATTTTAATACATTTACTGCGTTCTTAAATTTGTTCTGCGTCCCGGTGCGAAAATTTCCTATTGAATTAAAATCAAAGTCACGATGCGGGAGGACCACTTAACCTCATGATAATTTCACTTTAAAAAATATCGAGTAAAAATGCATCAAGTGGGTGATTATGTGTCCAACCAACATTGGGCATTTCTTTGGGGCATTATTATTTATCAAGTGTGATGAAGATTTTGCCCATTCTTAAGTAATTGCTGCTTAGCTTTTAACCTTACTGGACAAAATGCTTCCCGCATGTCCGATATTGACTGGACACATAATTACCCTCGTGCTATTACACAATATATAATTGTTATAAGCGTCAAATCCTGAAAGATAATGTCGAGTTTCATAATCTCTTTATACCATATAATAGTGTACACCAGGGCTCCGTTGCATAAAACGTTACCATTATGGAAACTTCGCCATCAATGGTAATTTGAATGATTCTGATTGGCTGTTGATTATCGTTACCATGGTAGTTACCATTGGATGGCAAAGTTACCATAATAGTAACTTTAATGCAACGGGGACCAGATACAGGAGATATGATTTTCACAGTATATATATTTTTTTACAAACAAGTTTGAACGCCTCACTACATTATAACAATATCAGAAAAAAGTTTCGTCCATTGTAATATAAAATTCATCAAACTTTTTCCCACCATCTAAGCAGTATTATTTTGTAAATTTCTTCCTTTCCTCTGGGATAAGCTTTAGGAAAGTACAGTGCCATGTGACTGCTCTCCCTCTGATAGAAACGTGAGGAAATTTTGAGCCTTTGATTAGCCCTATCCCGTTTTAAACCTCGATTGGCGAACAATCCACGCCGATTTCTGTGCCCGAGATTGATGACCCTGTTTGCCTTAACATTTCGAAAGGTAGCGGAACCGTCGAACGGGGACGCTTGATCCACATACTTGCAGTAGACCAATGTTTGAAATGCATTACACCTAGATTAACATCGATTCGGATGATCGGGATTTCATTGGACAAATCCTCTTCTAATTATAGCATGCATTTCGCTTTCCAGCTTTAGAGGATGAATATCAAACGTAATCAGTAGATATCATTACAGAAAAGAGAGTAATTCACTTGGAAATATGGAAATAGGGCCTGTGCATGATTATTTATGATGCTTAGAGTTATTTTAATTTTTGATGAGCCATCAAGTTGTGTACCAATGGAGAGGGGCGGGGGCTTGGGGTGCTCCCCTCAAAAAAAGTCGCGACCAAGAAAAACCAAGAAAAACAACTACAAAACAAAAGAAATCAGAGAAGGGTGAAATATAAATTTATAAATATTATGTCAAAAAACTTTATCGCTCTCTCCCCTCGCTTGCAACCCTTTTTTTATAATTAATTTGGCCCGATTACGGCATGTCTGCCCCTCTTCAAATGTTTTGTTCATTACACCACTGGCGCCACTAGTCCCTTAATTGTCTATGCGGAAATTAGTTTCACGTGGGCAGGTCGAGCCTGCCTGTCCCCCAAAAAACATTATGAACAAGTAAAACTTCATAAAAGACAACTTGAAAATCTCATTGTTCATTCATTTGGCTGGCTGAGAATGATGGAATGGGAGGCATGAGTTGTCTTCAAAATTATTTTTTTTTTTTGCCTTTCCAAATGCGATACTATAACCATGAACACTGTTATGCCAAAACACTTGTACATATCACCACCAATATTGGTAGACTTGTTCTGTCTTTCCTTTTCCTGTCATGCGTGCCTGTTCTTATTTCAATTTCATTTTTGATTTCATCTTATGTTTCTCGTTTTGTTACTTGTGCCCTTTTTTCCCAAAGTCATGAAGTTTCGTCATGCTTGCTGCAAATCAGGTCTTCCGCATGTCACCGGTATGACCAAAAAGGAACACGTTGCCCTTTTCTTTAACATTTTCTTGGCAAAATTATTGTCTCAAAAGGTTAAGCATGAAATGCTTCACGGTACATTCTATATGTCAAGGTTATCTTTTAGAAATGGAGAGACCATGTTCTTCTGAGGAAATAAAGCTGTGATCTTCATGTTATCGGAAAAGAATCTACCCGGATCGATATTGACTTCTCAGTAATTTTGACGATCATCTATTCTTACTTTTGGCTTTTTTTTCCAAATGAAAAGTGAAAGAGTTTTTTGTACCAATAGAATAAAACTAAAAATAGTTATAATTATAAGCTGCACCTCCAGCTGACCACAGATCTAGTCGATACTTTGCTTTATAATTGTTTTTTTTATTGAGAATGAAATAATGCCAAATTAAATTGAATTGAATTAAATTTGACTGATCTTTTCGAGAGTGTACAAAATTGCTTTTTTTTTTGTAATTGAATCGAGGGGTAATATTTTCACATCTATTCATACGATGTACAGTAGTGTAAACGGCTTCATGATGAAATATTTGAAGACCAGTCTTATAAAAAAATGGCTCGAACTCTTGGCGTTACTTATTTGCACTCAGATCCCAAACGAAATGTGTAAAAAAAAAGTGTGCCATTAATTGTTACGAAGCCATTGGTGACGGCAGAAACAGCATTGGGTAAAGAGCTGAAAAAACAAAAACAACAACATTTTCTCGGTTAGAGAATCCCCTAGCCCTATTGATCTAGATTTGTGTACGATCTAGAATTCTTGATTAGCATGATTAGCTGTCTCTTTCAAATCCGTTGCACTTGTCTGGGGAAAGAAAAATCTAAAATAAAAGTAAGCGTGAGTTCGAGAAAACGACTAATATAAAACCTGTTATATTGCGAGTGACTACATAAAATACTAATACTATTTTCCATTTAGATTTCCGGAGATAACTGTAGGTGAACAATGTTTACGCATACTTAACCATGTTAACATTTAGATGCAAAACAGTCCTCCAAAATAAGGTCAACATGCATGATTGGATTCATTTTTCTAAAATGGGTTCTTCAGACAATCCTCGGAAAATAACTTTTTAGATAACCTTATGGAAATTGCCTGGTAGTAAGGATTAGGGCCTTATCCATGGACCTGGGAATATCTTTTTTTTCAAATCATATCTTCTTTACCCTAATCACCATCCCTTTGAAATTAGGTTGACAAGCAAATTTTATGTTTTTATTCTTGTTCTTTTTTTTTCAGTTTAGTTTGTTTATTCATTTTTACTATTATCAGTGTTTTTGAAGGGGAGGGGCGCTTGTCGTTTTTTTCTGACGACGATCCCCTCAACAGAAACTGGGCCAAAGCACCAGCAATACAGCCTATTCAAAAACTTCAATTTCAAAGTCAATGATGAGGAATTGGTTTCTCTTTTGACGCTGCGCTCTCATCCTCATGCTATGTGGCGCTGATTACCCCCCCCCCACCTGAGCACGCACCGTAAAAAAAAAAAAAAGAAAATTCGGCGTCACAGTTGGGAAATCTAGAGATCTGTATATCAAAGGCGTCGGGATAAGAGGTGTGGGGCTTTTGGGCCATGCTCCCATAAAATTCGACCACCAAGAAAAAGAAAAGACAAGAGAATAGGGTGATTAGGTAAAATTGAATTATTTCATAAATTATTCAAACTCTGTTACAAATATGACGGGTTTTTTTTTGCATTAAAAATGTCAACCATTTTGCTCGCTCGTGACTTTTCCCCCGGAATTTGGCTTATATTGGTAGGCTTAATGCTCAATATAATGACATTTAAAGAGATGCAAGAAATGAGTGTGATAATGCATCATCAACATCCAACATGAATGATAATCCAAATGAAGCACTGAGTAATTTCAATGAAAATGAATCATTAGCCGCTACATAGAATCCTTTTTCTTCTGGCGACTTATACCACCCATAATTGAAAAAAATGTATATATATTAAGTGCAAATATTGTTATCATTATCATTACTATCATTACATTCTAGCCCTGCAATGACGTTTATCACTCCTGTATAAAAGTGGGTGATTGGTGACTGTTTAAAAATTGAGTTATTAGGTCCAATAAAGTTATCCAAACGACCAGGCGCTCCCTATATTGCATTGATAAGGAAACACAATAAGCTATGCAGACTAACATTAAAAAAATAACTTTGTGGAAGAACATTATTCCATTCATAATGAAAGGCGGCACAGAACGAATTCAATGCCTTGAATAGAACTACTAATTTGAAAAGCGGATACATTATAAGCTTGAGACGCAAAAAGCCTAATATGTTGGTAAGTAATTATAAACACAAAAAATGCATAACTTATTCGACGTAATTGACTGAGGGGACTCGCAATTAAACGTACCTTATATGATGATAATATTTTGTGTGTGTGCTATTCGGTTTTGCTATAGTCGGTGTAGTTAGTCCCTTAAGGGAAACTTTGTGTGTATATTTCATTTCTACCCTGTATGAATTTAAAACCAAATGGATGGATAACAAAAATAACCTATAGGTTGGTTAAACAGAATTAAAATTACAGTGACGCCAAATACCATCATTTAAATCATTACAACTTTTAGTGCAATATTCACCAGCAGTCCAAAGCTTGGGTCCGTTTGTTGTTGGATATACCAAATAATGCAAACAGCACACATGCTGAGTTAGTTTCCAGAATGTATTATGGAGCTGGTGAAGGAATTAGTGACTAGACGGCGATCTTGCACATTTTTCCATTTAACGCCGATCAGTCAAAGAGTGGCATTTGCAATTAAGAGTATTTTTACTGCTCAATAAACTGATAAACCAGAAAGTTCTTTGCTCGTAAAGGCTTTACCGAAGACAATACCGTGGCATTCCTAATAAATTTTGTGTTTATGTGATACTCTTTTTCCATTTATTCCATAAAGGCTATCGAAATTGTACAGCGATAAGAGTGCACTTAAACCGGTGTTCACAGTGACGTTCCAAAATAACACCGAGAATACAAAACAATAAAACTATAACCTTTGCATCCAAAGGTTTCGGTACCATGATAAAGGGGAGAGATTGCAAGAAAGGATGGAAAATGGTATGCAAATTAGAAATAAGAGACGTGCTTCTTTTCGTCAATGCTATGATAATGTCAGTTGACAGGTTGGTTAGGTTATAGATCAAACATTGGAGTGGCTGAAAGGGCACTATTTCCATCGAAGTGTGTGATCTCTAAAGATGTAAGTGTCTGTGTCTGGTTTCAGAGATCATAGAGATTGATGCAGGCTTCTTCTTGCCCTCAAGAGCCTTAAGTGCTCTTGATGGAAACTTGAAGAAAACTCTCACACCTGTTTTAGCAAAACGGAACCCCACAAGATGTCCTCCCTAGTATTCTTGCCCCAATGTGTACTAGGATACCGTCTATACCAACCACTGTCCTAAGACATTGGGGTAAATAATTATTACCGTAATCTTCATGAGGTAATACACAATATTTAAGTGATAAAACATATAAATTCAGGTCCGTAGTCGTCCTGAACTAAGATGTTATCTACAGATAACCATACAAAATAAAGTGTCTGTTATTTTAGAAAAGTTCTTCAAAACTTACCAAATATGGAAGGGGTGTTCTTTCAGGATCGCAAATGAATGATTCCGGGAGGAAGAGGGAAAATGTCCTTGGTGCGATCGAAACTTGATTCTTTCTTTCTTTTCGAGGATGATATATTATTCTACTGGACAGAAACAAATCGTGTTGAGGCGGTTTGATGAGTTTTACTGGCAAGAGGAGGGTCGCGGCGTCGTCTGTTCTTCTCAGTCGTGTCTGCCCGTGCGTTGTCACTCGTAAAGAATGATCTTTTTCGCGCCTTTTCTCCAGCTTGAATGGCAGCAGCGTGAGTGGGTGATCCGATGATATACGGCCATGCACAGTCGTTTTCGCTCTGGCGACGAAGAGTAAAGTTTGTGAGAACAGACTCTTCCATTTCTCCGGCAGGTGGGCGTGTTTTCTAACAGTAATTCATCTCCAACAGAGGGACGTCGGTATGGTATTAGAATAGAGAGAAAAAAAATCATTTTACATGTAAGTTCTTACATATAAGTAATGAGGGTGGGGGCAGTGACGAAGACCAAACCTGGTTATAAATTGTGCCTATTCCTGGATTCATTAATTTTCCGATAATACGGCCAATGGTGTAAAGAACAAGGTGATAGTTTTCATACTAAAGAGATAGTTTTCATAGCATGTGTGTGGGAGATAAAACAAATATTAATCCAGCCAAAGACGTGTCGCTGTCGGCAAAGAGGGATATTTAAAACAGCATCGGCAAGCTGCAATTATTCTTGATGGATTACAGTTTTGTAATTACTGTCATAAAACATTTGACATAACGGTGAAGATACAGTGATCATTAAAAAAGAAGATTGCAAAAAAAAATCTTCGTTGTTACATTAGACGTGACTGAAAATGTTATCGCAATCAAGAGAGTGAAATAAAATGGCCCCTGAGGCTACAGGCACATAAACTGAACCGAATCCAAACCGACCTGTGATAGGTCAGAGGAAATAATGTAATTACCTTGGTCAGTCAACGGGTCAACGGGTGTGACATGGCGTCGGTGTGACATGGCGTCATCCGTAAATCATTTTCAATTCTTTTTCAATTCAATTCTTTTATTTCATTTCCATTCAAAACAAAATACAAAGTAATATAAAGCAATACAAATCAAGTGCAATTTTATAGAAGGGCATTCTTCGTAAAGCAGTATAATATAGAGCATAAATGGAAATGAGGGGATCCACTAAAAAGCAAAGCTTGTAAAGTGTGGATCCCCTTGGAAATGAAGAAATTATAGTTGACTTATCATTATATGCGTACATGCATGTATTACAGGAAAGAAAAAGAGAACAAAAGAAATCATATGGATGCAAACATAATTACTGAACAGATGCAAAGCTTTTCACACAAAGAGGTCTTCGTTGTAAAGGATATGTTGCGCAAGACAGAAGAAAAAAAAACAGAGAGAGGGGATGACAAAACATTAACCCGTTGCATACTGGAACCGGGTGCTACCTGTACAACGTCCATAGGAAATTAGTTCCGTATTCAGTATTCAACGACAACGGGTTAATATATATACCAAAAGCCTTTCCATTGGATAAGAGTATTATCAATACTCGATTTCCTCGATTCTTGGTCGTCGATACTAGTGGTATCGTGCAACAAAATAATTATTAATTTGACCTCATTACGACATCTAATTTATTCATTCTGAAATTTTCTTTCCGCACCAAATTGGATCTACGAACACTCCGGTGAGTACAACTAAATTGATATAACCATATGAATTCAGTTGCCTAGTTACACACTTCACACTATCATTTGTGATCGAAGGTAATTTCTCTAAATAATCAAAGAGTGAACTATCTTTTTTTCTGTTAAAGAAAAGCAGAATTTGTTCTATGAGTTTGAAGTTAGATTTTTATCGTCGCCCACTGCAACCTGTATGTTGTTTACAGTGTTGTGATTATATACCACTGTGTTAACTATTTTGGACGGGCTCCTAGCCGGCTGGGCATCGAGAGAAATCGGGCTTTGATTCATCTCCTATAGAAGAACCAGCCCAACCAATGTAACAACTAATCCGGTCTATTAAGACTCGTTTTCATATAGAGTCTATATTTTCTAAATTGTTTGCTGTAAATCTTAAAACATGAAGACTGAAGCTACTTTCTGTTCTAAAACATACGGTAAAGAGAGATCTGCATGTATCTTTAGTAGATCGAAACTCAGCCAGGCCAGGACCAAATGTTTATGAAACGGAGTAAAGACCGTGAAGATCTGTGTCCGTATTATGAACTCTGATTTGACTTGAACCTTGGTCTAAATTTGTGGTTTAACTATGGGTAGCTAAATGGGACATCAATTTCTATAATTAGAGTGAACAATATAGGGATACATTTGGCATTCAAATAAAAAAAAAGAACTCTTGAAAGGATAATTAATAATAATAATGATACTCAATATTTATAACGCGCTTTTCCCAAATGGCCAAAGCGCTTACAATTTCAGTTAACATATTTATAGTTTTATTATACAAACAAAAATCAGAATAACATGAAGGCAGTTGCCTAGAACAAGAGAGTTTTAAGGGACTTCTTAAAGGACTTGATTGTTCGGGATTGTCTTATTGCAAGAGGGAGTTTGTTCCATTCCATTGAGGATGCAACGGTGAATGTTCTGTCTCCAGTCTCTTTTCTTTTAGTTGCAATACCATGAGAAACATCCTTATAAACACTTTAAGCATTAATTTAGTTTTTTAAGACCAGACTTAGACCATGGTCTGAGTTTAACCCGACTTCAGAATACAGGCGCTAGAGTCTAACCTCTAACGTTACTCCTGTCAATCAATTTTTAAATTTTCAGACATCAAATTAGATAGATGAACGGTTATATTGCATAGCTTCAGGCATCCAGATATCAGCCCCCCCCCCCCCGCTTAGCATTATTATTGTAGATCTATACGCCAGGTCTTAGGAAAATAATATGCTGCTCTGCTCGTTAGATCTAAAAGATTAGATCTACATATTAAAATTCTAACTTGGTTAACTTAGACAGTCTTGCCTCTTGGTAAGATCTTATCTAGATTTTTATATTTAGTCCTCTAACTGACCTTTCCAACCCTCGACACCCCTTCCTCCCTAGGGCCTAACGTTAGGCAATCAAATTCAAAGTAGATCTATATCTAGGTCTAGATCTAATTCAGGCCTAGATCTAGACCTACTCCGGCATGTGCTACTACGGGTATGAATGTCACTGGACCAATGACCTGGCCAATGATGGTGTACCAACCAACTATCATGGTTTAGCCAAGAATGAAATTCGGACATAAATATATCTCAAACCGAAGCTTCATTTTCTACATGTAGGTCGAGAGCTTATCGTTGCACGGCACTGTGTCTGGTTATGCTAAACATTCTTACAATTAGATCTATAGTGCATGAAATATACGTTATGTAACGGCTTCATGTTGTTGAAGTCAAATGAAATTAGATTGGGAAATAAAAAAGATGATGTTCATATGCATATTTTTTTTTTTGTGGGGGGGGACGCATTAAAATTTTGAGAGAAACCTAAAAGCGAGGGCCAGAAGCAATCGAGCTAATGCATTTCACAATTTTTCTAAAGTAAAATCGGATTTTTGTGCAAGATTTTTGTTTAAAAAATGTAGGTTTTCACATTTCAGATCCCACCTTACCCCCCCCCCCCCTGCGTACGGCCATGAAACAGATCACTTATTGTTCTCTCTTTTCTTTCACAAAAAGGTTGCAATGAGTTTGAAGAACAAGAAAAACAGTAACGATGCTGAATGGTAAGTATGATGATCAACATGTACATTATCATAGTTTGCAGATTCTCATCTATAAACTAATCCATACAATATTAAAGATGCATGCATGAATGTTTACTTTAAATAGAAATAACCTGAACCACCAAGAGGTATATACTGAATATACACTTCTTATATATACATGCTCTCGAGTCTAAATAGAACCAATGCCGAAAGTTATTTACCTTGGGTAAATTGATGACGGATTAGAGGTCATGTCCTTGATCTATTAAATGACCTTCGTGTTATCAATTATCCTTTTTCTGACCTATTTGTAAACAAAGCAAATTTTTTTATACTATTTTATTAAATTCATTTTATTAATTCTCTGATGTTTATTGTATTATGTAATATTACATTTCATCCTATCAGATAATGCAGTTTTACATTTTTACGTGAAGGTGATGTCGATGATAGATACTTGGTGAAGTATAATACAACAGTGACTGGACCACAAAGAGAAAATACAACCTACAGCAGTTCCGCATATTCTACTCCCTTGTGAAATTCCCCTTGTTGTGTCACCCTAGAAGTAAGGATGGAGATGATGTAATGTGTATGTTGATTTTTTTTGGAATATTGGGGCTTTTTCACATGTGTTTGTGTGTGTGGTAACAAATAAACTTGCCTTTGAAAAACCCATATCAATTTTGTTTTTATTCCAATTATTAGTACCATTTTTTGTTTGTTTTGCATTTCAAATATTCTGTGAATCAAAACATATCAACTTTGGTTCTGTCTATCATAATATAATTCATATTTTTAATGATCCTAATAAATCATATATTCATATTTCATAAGACAATTTTGATATAGAATATATGTAATTATAATTATTGGAGAGCGGTCTGTAAACTGCATAGTACATTTTTAATTGATTGCGCTGTATAAAAGTACAGGTTTATCATTATTAGTAGTAAGATTTCTTATGTTATGTGCTGCAGAAATATTTAAAGGCCTATGTATGGTCTCAATTTTCTTAGAACATTCAAAATTTATTTTCTTCCGGTTTAAAGTATTTACATACATTTTAGATAAAAAGTAAAGCAAAACTCGGTGATATTGTGCGGCAAAATATGATCAATAAAATTCACCACTTACTAGGAAAAAAACTCCGTTTTCATTTGTATTGAAAATCATAGTATTGTACCGACAGAGTTAAAATTAAAGGCATTAGGAAAGAGTATTGAGTGGCTGTTGATAGACCCCCCCCCCCCTGCGCATTAACAAAATTAAAAATGAGATGGAGAGAGGGGGAGAGAGTGAGAAGGGGATTGAAAATAGATAAGAAAGAAACAGAGGGGCAAATGCGAAGGGGGTGGGGGTAGGAAAGCTAGAATGGTGGCAAGTACGAACAGATGGGTGAAAGAGAAAAAGGGAGAGATTTATGGAAAGCAGGAGACAGATAGCAAGTTGGAAAAGAAGAGGGAAAAGTTTATAGGAGAAAGGTGGCACAAATCAAAGAACTTGAGTGGAAAATTGAATACATGGAAGAACAGAGTAATGAAGAAAATAATGCTGGTGAATGAAGGACAGGAAACCTCGCATTAAACATGATAAATTGGGGCCCGTTTTAAAAAGAGTTACAAGTATGGTAACTTTGTCATGGCAACTGCCATGGTAACTAGGGCTCATATCAACCAATTATATTCAAGGTTACCAAGGTAGCTACAATAATAGCTATTTTTAAATAGCTATGATTCTTTATGAAAGGGATGCCAGATGAAGAAAGTACACACGGGATCCATCAAGGAGCGAGCCCCTAACGTTGCCTTAATGCGCAAGAGCTCCTGTGAGTTCTGAGCTGACCGGGCTTGCTCTTTAACTTGTCGGTGAACGGAGCAGCAAGGAGGAGGGCACCAGCCCCCACCAGGATCTAGGTAGCTAGGAATTCCGGTGGGTGATGCAAAAATGTTCTTTATGAAATTATGGACTCGGTTGTATTTGTGAAGATCTCTTTTTTATTTGCTTATATTTGTTGTTTGTCCGAAGGAACTGTTGCTGGACTAGCGCCGTGAGCGTCTCTTGACGGTGTGTGCGCTCAATATGATATATCTCAATTATTAGTTATCATTATACCATGACCATTTTATTGTGCAACAATAAAATCTACTCTATTAGTGGTGACTATTTTAAATTCAGTATATTCACGCACAACAGTGAACTTTACCATGAAATTGTGATATGCATGTTCAGCCCCCCCCCCCAAAAAAAAACAAAAGTTTGGGGACAATCCACCGCCCCCCCCCCCTCAGTAGTTCCGCGGCCCCTGCCGTCTATTTAAGTTCGAGATTCCTTACATATTTGTTGTAAACTTAGATTGTGTTATATCTTGATAACACGAACATTTTGGGATGCAGACCTATTTACCATGGAGCTATACAACTCTACAGCTCCATGCTATTTACCTAGTCACGAATTTGCACAATGGCCTTGATAAACAAAGGGGAACACAGTATGCTTCAAATCTAGAATATATTTTGAGCGAAATGTATGCATTTTAGATGATGACGTTGTTGGCTTTCCGTAGTGATAGTTGATCGGATAAAATCGCAACTCTGTAAGATGGCGTCCTGGCGGTCGTATGTTCGAACCCCACAGTGGCTTTTTCGTCCACTGGAGGGACGCCAATCCAATGGCTTTACCACTCCTCACCCGGATTTTAAATGGCGTATCGCATAGGATGCAAACCAGGAGCTATACTGTTAAGCTGTTAGCTTATGCCATGGTCACATTTGTTCTACGGCGGCCGTACGGCGAATCGAAAACAGCCGTTTCAACATTTTTTGTCCAACTACATATAGGTGGTTTGAATCAAAATATTGATAAAACGGCTGTTTTCGACTCGCCGTACGGCCGGCGTAGAACAAATGTGACCATGGTATAAATGATGCAAGCGTCAATGATGTTTGCGTACTATTTAGAGAGCCCTAAGACACCTTTCTGCTCACCGATTTGGTTATTCCCAATGAGAGGAGATTGTTCATATGTGTCCAGCCATCCCCTAAAATCCACAAGAAGTCACCCACAATGAATTCTCAGATATCTAATCGTTTATTACTTGTAGATTTGATCAACATTAACCGACACAAGAACCTGCACTGTTAGAAAACTTGTCGTTAAAATAAAAGACGTTCCTGCAGCATAGTCTCGAGAACGCCTGTAATATTACCAGATTGCGTAATCTTACAGGAAGTTGGTATTTGGTGTATGGAACCTTACAAATTTCCTTTAATAAAACATCCTTTTCCTCTTTTTAAACAGACCTGTTCTGTTAAATTGCAGAAAAAATCCCGTGTTATGAATTTACAGAATGATTCTGTTATTGCTTTCTGCAAAATTTTCTTTTTCTTTCCTGTAAAATCAGGGTTGTTTAACAGTGTAATTGATCGCAGAAAGATGTAATAGTAAGAGAGCTTCATAAATTAGGAGAAACAATGTTTGAAGTCCTCAAGAATGATGTTCTCAATTAAATTTTCAAGCAAGCAAAAAACTTGTGTCAAAGAAGCTCTTGCATCTCCTTCTCTATTCAATTCTACAACCTGAAATTTTGGCATTATGAAGAAGGTTTATTGGATTCCAATTTTCTAATATTCTTATCTATTTATTCATGTCTTTATTTTCTATTGCTTTTTTAAAGACGAAATTACTATTTTGGCTCTTTACAGAGAACCTTCCGTGGCGACTTATTCTTGGTTTTGCGTCGGCTGGTCACAGATGCTATTGTTTGGGGAAGCTGGAATTGTGCTTTTGACAACGTGATGATATATTTCTAGGGCCTTGAAAGATATTGTCCCGTTTCAAAAGAAATTGATGTATACTGATATAATATCAGAATGTCACATAAATACATATAAATACATATGAATGAGATTGTGACGTTAAGTTGTGCTGTTAAATACATATGTTTAGGGCAATATTTATGTCTTTTTTATATTTCTTACCTAAACATAGAACCACAGGAGGATTCTGTGAAAAATTAGGAAATGTTCTTACATAGGTATATTATGGATGAGAGGTAATTTCGAGTTTGGAGCCAAAAGGCTTGTGGCAAAATGCCCTGACACTGACCCAAATGACGATTCAAAGGCGAAATTAATTTTCGATTTCCGATCAAATCATAAGCCTCTTCGTCAAAGCAGGTGTCAGATAGATGGAGATGGGTCTTGAGAAAACAGATCAAGCCGGAGCGCTGATTCGAAAGGTCATCATAAATTCACACAAATTCTCTAAATCTTGCATTAATGTCCGCTCAAACGAAGATGAGTCAAAACGTGGATGAGTTCTGAAAAATTCACTGGAGTAATAAGGGAGTAGAGTCACTTGTGTCAATTGGGTACACTCTTAAAATGTCGGTCAACATACCGTTCACACAGTAATTGCTTAAAACTACCCAGAGTTGGATAATTTTTTTTAAACCAATTGTTGTGTGGACAGTATGTTGGCCAATATTTAAGAGTGTGAATGACAGTTTGAGTGGGACTTGACATTGGGACACCCTCCCTTTAAGAGGATAAAGAGAGTAATACGATACAATACAAGGGGCGTGTGGAAAGATGGAAAAAAAGAAGAGCAGAGAGTGAAAGAGATGGGTAGAAAGAACAAGGTTGAAACAGCAAAGGGAATAATTTGGTTTATAGGTATGCATAAAATGAAAATACTATTTACCCATTGCAATTAGTCCTCACCTGAATTGCCTTATATACGTAAATTTAAACCATGATCACGTCTTCGTGTTCTTCGATAATTATGTTCGAGCTTCCTTCCCGTGCATGTTCCCTCCATTTGCTGGACAATATGTATTTTAAAAACATGCGCCATGCGTAACTGACAGAAATTCTATGGAATATCCCTTTCCCACATAGTTACTATTAAAATACTCTTACTTATTAACTGTATAACGATATGTATGTACCATGATGTCCAACGCATAAGGGCGTATTGCAATATTTGAAAATGAAAAGTGAACATAATGAAATTAATTGAAATCGCTGGATCTACTTCTGGATCCCGTTAAAGAAAGACTTGATGTAACATAATTCAAAAATATTTTTAAAAAGTAGTTCTCTCGAAACGATATGTGTAGGTCTATATATTATTGACTGTTCATGAATTAATGATGCTTATGCTTACATAGGGTCTCTGTCACTACATACATGACATACCTTATGTGTTTGGATGCCCATTAAATCATCATCGTTTTATAGGCAGATCATTTCCGGGACGTTTCCGCCTATATCACCCTGACACTTTTATTTCTGGATTCGTATTATTGGGTGACAAAATTGTGCTAGCACCTCATCATGTCTTTACCGTGGCGAGTTGTCGTTATTATATGACAATCCGTGTCTTATTGAGGAGAAAGTTCAGGAACGTCCTCGTCATATGTCAAACCGGAATGGTTAACAGAAATCGTCCGCTATATCGGTCGGCAAATTGATATACAATGGCACAATGGACTACATAAAGGAGGTGTGGTGTGTTGTAGTGTGTAATCAGTGTTCAATCGGGGAAGCCCGTCACGCAATCTTGAGACGCCTCAAGAAATAGAACTCCGTAACATCTCAGTCTCGTGTCGACTTCTCTGGTCACGGAACAAGTGGCAGATTGCCAGAGTTCTATTACAAGTGAACACCTACTGCTTCTTATTCTTCTCTTTGTTTTTTTTTTACTACTGCAAAGCAGAGCGTTTTTTGGTAAACATGATTTATCGAAATGTGGCCATATGTGCCCATTTGCAGAGTGTGGTGTCATGTAGAGCACTGACGGAAACTGGTTTACGTGTCTTATTAAAATTTGACAACGTATGCTGTTTGAAAAAAAAGTAACGTCATAGATATGTTTAACATCATCACAATCTCCATCATCATCATCATCATCACAATCAGCATTATCATTATCATAATCATCATCATAATGAATATCATCGTCATCTTCGTCATCATCATCGTCATCATCGTCATCATCATCATCGTCGACATCATCATCATCATCATCACAATCTCCATCATCATCATCACAATCTCCATCATCAGCATCATCATCATTACCATCATTGTCATCATTTCATCAGGAGAAGAGAAAGAATTGGTATTAAAAGTAAAGTAGTAATGTATTAGTACCGTAATAGGAAAGTAGTGTAGTAGAATTAGTAGTAATAGAAATAGTAATTTATTACCGTCACATTCTATACATGTTTACTCTTAGTATCGTACTGTTTTATAGGTGTGATGACAATATCCCTACAAAAAATAAATGTGTTTTTTTATATTCTTAGATGGCTTATTACTCCAATGTCTTGCCTATACATACATCGACGCACCTTGTTATGAGTCAGTTTATCATATCTTGAATAATGATAATAATATGCATTTTTTATATAGCGCTTAATACAAATGTTTCTAAGCGCTGCATATTATTACCCCGGCTTTAGCACGGCTACCCTGATCGGGCGCATCAAGCATTCAAGGAATTCCTTCCTACCGGATACCCATTTACTACACCTGGGTCGAGAGTGGCAAATGTAGATAAACGCCTTGCCAAAGGACGCTACTGCTATGGTGGGATTTGAACCCCGGACCTTGTGTATCACAGTCCGGAGACTTATCCACTGAGCCACAGCACATCTACGGTGAATCCCTGTAATTATCTTCTAATTACCATTAGCTTGGTTGTAACACTTCTACCCCAAAACTGTGTGGTGATTCGACTGAAGCCTTTGGCTTTGCATTGAAATTTTCAAGCAATGGCGTGTGGCTACGCGCGCATATATAAGCTTTAAGTTCAATGGTGTCTTAGTTGCTATGAAAATAATCCTCGACGATTGATTGCTGGGATTTAATACATGATGCAAGTGACAATAATGGAATTAAAATGCTTTCAGTTTTTTTTAGGTAGCCTAAATTATGCATTCCATACATGCAGTAATGTATATGCAATCAAGGATTCATGGAAAATTCAAAAGTATGTGACGGGGTAGGCTTTCTTTCTCTCCACATCTCCCCCTCTTCCCCTCTCTCTCTCTCTCTATCTTATGTACCCCATCCATGGCCTAGAATTTGATAATGCTTGTTGTGTTTTTTTATATGAGTTAAGTAAATGAAAGAAATACATTTCTGACTAAACGAGAATCATAGCACTTCAATTTTCTGTTTCTGTTAAGGTAACTAGAGTAGGAACTCGGCAGAACATTTTTTTGCTGTTGGTATAACGCCAAGCTGGTATGTGTTGAAACATTTAACGTCAGGCTTTGTGGCTGACCTTACGACATAAATTACTCTCGGGTCTTTTTATCAAAATGAAGACAACGACAGAGCGGGGATTCGAACTAAAAAAAATTAAGATCATGGGTCTAATGCTCTAACCACTATACCATTTCCGAACAGGTCTAAGGAGGATTCGTAAACTAATAAATTCCACAAAAGATATCAATGAAATAATAGCTTGTGAGATTATTGTGAAGCGGCAATCTTGTAAAATAGAGTAAATAGTATTTTACTCATTGGGTAGTACACCTATTGATGGCTGGAACATTTTGATAGTTAACAACATAATAATGATAATAGTAACAATAATTGTAAATTTGTATTGTGCATTTTCTATGTTTATACTCAACTGCGCATTATATTATCATCATTACAACCCAGGCTATACAGCCGTGCTGCCTACAGGCGCTCTGGCATCCGAGGAATTTCTTCCTACCGGGTACCCATATACCTCACCTCGGTTGAGAGCAGCACAATGTGGGTAAATATCTTGTGGGAGGAAAACACGCCATGGCTAGGAATTGAACCCATGTCCCTCAGATTGAGAGACGAGAGCCACAAAACCACTACACCACGACGCCCACTATGGGATAACCATGCATTACGGTGTTAGACAATTAGACCATCTGCTACACTGGAAAAACTCCGGTGTTGATTTAACGCCAGCCCGGAATCTATATATGTCCCAGAGAAGTGTTAAACAGCACCAGTTTCGTTTTGGTCTAGCACCAGATGGGTGTTTATATAACACCAATTAGTTTTAAAACAGCATCGGTTTGATTCCAAACTGGTGTTGTTTCAATACTTCTCTGGTGTGGACATATAATATAGATTCCGGGCTGGTGTTAAATCAACACCGGAGTTTTTGCAGTGTAGTAGGCAGAGTGGATATAGCCATCTTCTTCCGATCTATCCCAGCAACCCCTCCCCATCATACAATCTTATTCCTGAAAACAATTTACCATTTTGCTGTCCCGATCTGCCCCGACAGATCCATTTCAGTAATTATACGCATGACATGCCCCTTGCAATCTGGTTTTTCTGTAAATCTCCACACCTTTATTCGTGCCTTCGATTTCCTCCAGGACATTAGTCGAACCCGACCCCGAGCTATGTGGCAGGTGTCTGCCACCGAAACCCCATTTCTCGGTACCCCTCTTCTTTTCTTAATTTCCCAAAATGCTATGATGAAACCAAAAATAGCAAAGCTAGGACATTGGATTATCCGATAAAAAGTATATTACTTTCATCCGGGCACATAATTTTAGGACGTTTTAAATTAATACATAAAAAGTTAAAATCCCTATACTGATGCATACTCATATAAACAACAATTGAAGTGGCTATAAGTGTTAAAGTATTGATAATCATTTCACAATATATTTCTTGTTCTAAATTGCACTTTTTCTTTCTTTTTCTATATTACACAAAAGTCACATACGTTCTTTACTTGTGTCCCATGATTGCGTTTAAGTGGTTTTATTCAAAGATAGATTGAAAGAGTATTTTAGTAATTGATATTTGGTACATGGAAATTTCGTCTGCATCATTTTTCTGTCAATAAACGTATAAAACATGAATTGTATTTATACCTTAAGCCATTTTTATTCAAAGGAATTACTTATCATGCAGTATACGTATCTTTGGGGCATTAAAATTTTTGTTTATTCCGAATAGTTTGGGTCGTCATTACCACGCACGCTGAATAGAGCTAACAGTCACCAGTGACGATCAGTAACATGCCACGTGTATAATATGTTACCACAACTTTCGATTTGAAACCCGGCTCTATTCATCAGCGTGTTACGTTTTACGCTCCTGATACTCGACTTGAGATATTGTAAATATCGTATATATTGCCAAATTTTGTAAACATGTTGCTTTTGATACTGAAAATTCGTTTGACTGTTGCTATCTTATCATGTTTATGCCCTTTGAAGTGTGACGTATGGGAAAAAAATACTGCCATTGTCAGCAGCACTGTGACGTAATCCGAGGTGTAGTATCATACGTCACATTAGGAACTAATTAGCGCTTTGTACTGCGCACGATCCAAAACTCAGTCCAATTTTCATCAGTGATGATTGGTATATTGAAAATATTGCGACTGAAAATTTTCCAAATTACAAACGTAGTCAGTGTGACATTCAAACGTGTGATGTAGCATCACAGTCGCTTTAATGAAGCTAATACATGTAAAACAAAACTGACTCTTATTAAAGAAAGTCTTTCAAAATTTGTTTAAGTTTATTTTGAAAAAACAACAACAACAGCTTACACCCCTCAACCCTCACACACAAAGCAAAATTCGTATAAACCGTTTGTCGAAGGAATTTGTTTACTACATTTTGTGTATTTGTTTTCGTTTATTCAACATTGCGAAGCCAAACTAACCATTTTCATATTGCTCGTATATATAGTTATAATATAGTTACACACGGGTATACATCGTTTTATTGACAAAATTCATTCAATTTCACTGGATAGTCGAACATGCAAAGGTTTAGGTTTAAAAAGGAAGGGGGTTACAAACATGGAAAATGGCAGGTATACTGTTTTAGAGTGAGGTGACTAGACTTTCACAAATGAATGATTTATTTGTCCCGGATATATATACATTACCAATGCAGCTGCGGCAGAATAATGAAATCGGTGCACTTTGCTCCTTTCTTATGATTTTATTCTTTCATATTTTGTTTGACTTCGATTGTATAGCAGAAATTTATACGTTTATTCAATCAGTTTTCCTTGCCGATCGGCCTATCTTTGTCAGAGGGTATACGATTATAATGCTGGCAAATGAATTGATTTTGAACCCATAATAGACAAACATCTAGATTAATGGGACAAATATCATAACGGTTAACTTTAATTGTTATGATGGTCCATAAGCAATATTAACAAATATACGATTAAAGTGGATTTGCAATGAGAATCTTTTATATACTGAGGAGGAAATAACATGGCCGAGTTCACTATTTCTTAGACATCGATATGGTTACAATTTTGAAAATTTGGCTGTTTTTGTCACGACGACTATTACTTCAAAAACTTTATCAACTTGTGAAGATGTGTTTTTTGTTTGTTTAACTTATTTTTTATGTCTCGATATACACTCAAAACAAAATAATATCCGTTTCCTCTGTATTCTCATCTTTCTTTAAAATGCATTCAAGCTTTGAAAATAATTCTTGATGCCCCCATATGCGTCCAGTTGTAGTATTATGACTTTTATGTCTTTGGGGTTAGTTTACTTCCAGTTTTTCAAACAGAACTAATTTTTACAGAAATATTTCATCGTTCGGGGATGATAAATTTGATAAAGTTTAAACTTCTTTCTACCAATCTTAAGATTTCTCAAAAGGATGGTTGAAGTTTAAATATTATTTAGAACTAAAGTTTCCTTGTACAAATTGTCCGAATACATTAGTAAGAACAAAACGAGTTGAGCCATGCAGACATGTCTCAATGTTCTGATTAATATTTCAGAAAGAGTTCGAGCTGTGCAGATTTTGAAGCCACTGGCAGCCAGGTCGCATTTTGTGTCAAGTATGTTAAGTAAAAAAAAAAAAAAAAAAAATGCTTGTCGAAAATCGCATTTAACTATATTGCAGAGAGGGGGAAATGGAGAAGAGAGAAAGTTAAGGGCCCGTATTCTGAAGTCGGATTTAACTTATTCAGGTTTAACTTTGTGATTTAAGTATGGATAGCCAATTGTCATATAAATCACTAGCATTAGGGATATCATATGTCAGCTCATTTGGCTCTCAAGTCATTCATAATTGTCTAAGAAGTATAAATAAATGATTGTCTTCACCATCGATGAATCAGGAAAAAGCACAGTAAACATAAGAAACATACAACTTAATGAAAATGTTGATTTTTTTGGCTTTCCATAATTTTAGCACAGAGTTATGGTGTGCATGTAAGTTAAACCTTACTTCACAATACGGGCCATGGAGTAATGGAGAGAGACAGACGGGGGCGGGGGTAAGATACAGGGGTGGAGGGAGAGCGGTAGAAACTGAGTGGGTTCACACGTAGAATAAAATAAAATGAGAGATGTTGGCAAAATGATGAAGTCACTATATAGACTGATAGACGGGGAGAAAAACGCTGGAGAATCCCAGATGAGATGAATTAACGCGGAAAGGTGGGCGGGAGATGGAGGAGAGAGAAATGAGGGAAGTGGAAGCACTGGAGCGAGAACAAAATACTTTAATATGAGGAAAGATATCAATGCATTTTTAGAAGGTTAGTCGACGTCGCATACATATATAAAATACAGCTCTAACCTTTATAATTCATTCATATGTTATGCACAAATCTTAATTATGTATGTCTATTATAGTTCAACTCATAATTGGGACAAACGTGTCCAAAATAATAGTTCATTGTATCTCTGGTGAAATTACCTTATATAAGAACATACATATTTGATGATGCTCAGCATTTGTCTTTAATACAGTGACGTGCCTGAAAAATGATATTCAAAATACAGTAACTTATAATTGCGGAAAAGGGTTGCCGTAGATCAGAGCCTGACGTGATGAATGACCTCACTCATTGTGTCCTATTTCACTCTTCTCCTTTGATCATAGTATTCCTGGTCCGATATTTTCTACCACACACTGGTTTATTCAACTCTTTCAGATTTGCACCGATCAATATAAATATTCTTTCCTAATATCAGTCTTCATCATCGGTATTCCCCTTTTCATCGATTCCAAGGCATTCATGTCAGTTTATATATATTTAGGTAGCATTTATTGACATCATCAGTTCTTTATTAATTTTAGTCATCTCTATTTTAAGTCTTCACCTCTTCCTTTCCAGTCATTTTCTGTCTGCATCTTTGATTCGCATATTTTTTTTGTTCTGATTATATAACTGATCACATTATCCAGGTGATAGGGCAAGCCATTGGGTATTTCGTAGGTTATACGCATGTGTATAGAATCGTTTGGTGACGTGATCTTATCACCGAAGAGTCTTTGCATCAAGACGCAAAAGGAATTCAAGATCATACTACATGCAAATGCTCCGGTGTTGATTTAACACCAGCCCGGAGTCTACATTATGTCCACACCAGAGAAGTATTGCAATAACACCAGTTTGGAATCAACCGATGCTGTTTTTATACTAAATGGTGTTGTATAAATACCTATCTGGTGTTAGACCAAAACGGAACTGGCGCTTTTTCACATTTAGGAATCTGAACAGCAGTTTCGTCCTACGTTTCGGAGATGACGAAAAATGGCAAAGATATGCCGTTTGTGTCATTCGTCCTCAACGAAAATGTTGTGTTGATTCTCCAATTTCCGTCAAAGATGTCTTGGTTGTTCATTGTCATGAATGGTATTTGACATAATATTCGTTTGCATTCAATTTTTTTTACATCAAAATCTAAGCAGATCGGATTTGAACTTAAGCTGATCATACCGATGTAGACCAGAACATTAAGAATGATAATAATGATATCAATAATAATAATAATAGTAGTATTAGTAGAAGTAGTAATAGTAATAATAATAATGGTAATAATGATTATAACAATAATAATAGAAATAATGTTCCGCTTTGTATAGTGGTTAATAATCGGAAAGCCGTGTATGAGAGTTTTACAAATATATTATAACCCCGGTCATCGGATCTTGCTATGCCCTCACACAATGTGGGCACATTCTCTACTCCCTGGGGAGCATTTCAAAAGGAGTTCTAAGACTCAATTGCCAGGCATACTACATAATAGTAATGATGATACTTCTACTACTAATAATATGCATTAATATAGCGCCATCTATCTAGAAATAATCTATTGATTTTTAATATAAAAAGAGCGAAGCATAACACTGAAAATGTCATAAAAGTCGGATGTAAAATAGGAAAGTTGTGAAGTTTTAATTTAACAAAACATTTATATACACATCTTGGTCTGTATGCAAATGAGGAGACTGATGACGTCATCCACTCACTTTTGTATTATATTATATGAAATATAATAATTTTCTTCATTGTCAAGTAAAACAACGATTAATTATTCTCTGCACATATGGAATTGGCTTTGTTTACTACTATATGCTTCAGTTAGGTTGGTCCTTATTGTCAATCCTGTAAAAAAGGAAATATTATTTAATTCAAACAATAAAAAACAAAAGAAATAGGAAGTTAGAGACATTATCGTCTGTCTCATTTGCATGTCACTGAGTTGTGCATATCACTGGGCATGGTTTTGTGAAAAATATAAAGCGAAAGCTTAAAATGTCATTACATTCTTATTTTACATCGGATTTTTATGAAATTTTCAGTGTTATGCTTGTTTTACTTTTTTCTATTTATCTAAATCAGTTTTTTTGCTGGAGTGACCTTAACCACGGCGTAGCTTGAGCTGCCTTTCAACGCTAAGTTCGTTCAAGGAATTAATCCTGCCGGGTGCCCATTCATCTTGGTTGAGTGTAGCACAATGTGGATACATTTCTTATTGAAGGAAATTACGCCATGGCTTGGCTTTGAACCCACGACCCTCTGTTTCAAATTCAGAAGTCTAATCCACTAGGGCACAACATTCCACATCATAGGCGGCGGAAGTGGGGGGGACGTGTTCCCCCCTAAATTTGAGGTGGGGGGACGGTCCCCCTCTGAATTTTAGTTTGATAACCTTTTTTTTTTTTTTTTTGCTTGTCAATTTTTTTTCCAACGTCCCCCCCTAAAGTCACGTGGACCCCCCTTGAAACGTGTGTTGTCCCCCCCCCTAAAATTTAGGTTGATAACTTTTTTTTTTTTTTGCTTGTCTAAATTTTTGGGGGGCGCTTGTCCAATTTTTTACCTGTGTCCATGCCAAAATTTCAGGTGGACACCCCCTAAATTTTTGGGCTTCCGCCGCCAATGCTCCACATAGGCTTTCGCATGTCCTTGCATGTACATGTATCTTCAATCTTCATACTTTGTTGTTTTTAAACCAATGTATTTAAATACCGACCTCGTTAATATGTGTGTTTGTCACAAATTATCGTATAGTTTGTTCACAGTAAAGTTATGTCCCCTGAATTAATTAGTTTAAATCTTTCTCTATTTTACGAGGGATTTTTAAATTCCCCTTCCTATTTGTTATGCATACGCATAAAAAGGGTGAGGCGACAAGATACATCCCTGACAGACCCCCGATCGACCGAGAGCTAATTTGTAATTCCCAATAGTAGGAACTTTTTTCTGTTCGACTGACTTTTTAGTTCGACGTTTTAAAAATCCTGTATTTTACAGTAGTTTACAATAGTTTTACAACAGTTTTAAGTCACCTTTAGCCCCAGATCTTAGGAATACATAGAGGAGAATCATACATACTTAAACTGTTGAGCAATGTATGTTGGTAAACAAATATATACAATTTGGGCAATTATTAAGTAATTGAGCAGATTCATTAGCAAATTATTAGTTTCTGTTACCAAATTTGGACAGATTTTGACCAATAGTTGTGTAGACAGTATGTTACCCAGTGACGGTTAAAAATTGAGCCTTTTTTGCCCAACATTTTTTAAGAGTGTAATATAATAAAAAACCCATGATGATTTGCCACTTCTCCTTGAACATCTCCATCAAAACTAAAAAATTATTAACTACGTATGAAAAAAAAAATGTGAAGTATGAGGAAAATATATAGTTAGGAAGAAAGAATGAATGATGATAACAAAAATAAACACAAACTCGGTTTTATGTTCCACCTTTGACATCTAGTTCACTTGCCCTTGAGGTTTGAGAAAACGTGTCATTTCTTTCTTATTGTATCGGAAGCATAAAAGCGTAAACGATATGAACAAATTTGATATTGATTTCATCAGGAAAGCACGCAGCAATATCAATTTTCCAGAGTAAGTTGAGCATCTCTGTCAAACGATTACATAATTCATGTGGAAACCCAACACCATCGGAGATATAGTGACCTACTTTCCAACTGGGATCAATTTGACGTCTCAAAGACAATTGAATCGCTTCGACGCAAAAGGGAAATGTATCAAATTTCGTTTAATTTCGATATACTGAATAAACCTGCCGAAATATAACATTCATTTTGTCAGCAGTCAGTAAACATGTTCTTTTAAACAAACTATAATATTTTGTCTAAAATGAGTTCACTTTAGGCATGCTTGGTATCAAGAATGACATCGCCAATTTTTTTTTTCCGAAGGGTAGATAGCTCTGGGAACCTTGAATTAAGCATGGACCAATTTGTAATAGGTGCACGATTTAAGCTACGCCTATCATTGCCCCCCCTCCCCTCTCTCTCCCTCCCTCCCCTCCCCCTCTCTCTATATAACATGAACTGAATGTTCCCGCGTCTTTCTTCAATATTGGAGGGGGAGGGGGTGGTAGGGGCTCTTTGGCAATCGTACAACATGGTAAATTCATGGAGAAATTATTTTGTTTTCAAAAGACAAAAATAGTATGGTTATGGTTATTACCATTCCACCTTCAAAGATTTAGGACGAGGAAAAAAATATAGATGGGCAGTCCCTCTGGATTACCCTATGGGTGGCCCTCACCTACGAGGCCAATATGACGACAACGCATGGGAAGTATTTTCTTTACAGGGGTATTAAGCGCCCATATGGAATGTGAGGGGGGCATATTGAAGGCAGGAAAACGTACAATATGCAAATGATTAGTTTGATAATTTAGAGAACGCTTTGAGAATTCATTATAATATAACGTACATGTTTTTGACGGCATCATTTGTCTTTTTCAACCAAACCTTTTGGAGATCGGAGAAACAACTTTTAAGTTTTTGTCAAAGTTTGGAGGCTTTAAAGGAAATGATACTCTTAAAACAAGTCTAGACACGTAACTAAACATTGAAAGAAACACAGAAGTATTATTACACTTCTGCTAGATGATTTATTGCTTAATTTGCGCCTAATATGCTAATCTTGCATACCGCATTCCATCATGTCAACGTATTTCTATAAGAGAAGGAAATTTTGATGTGAACACACTACGTTGAATCAAGGGCGGAAATCGGTGTCCAAAGGTAGGGGGACCAGGGGCTGGAAAATTTGACAAGCAAAAAAAAAAGGTTATCACCCCCAATGTAAGAGGTCATTCCACCCATATAGTAAGGTCATCTCGTCCAAAATGCATGTTTTATTTCAATTTCTGTCTTTACATCATAAAAGACCGAAAATAATAGGGGGACATTTGATATTGTATCCCCCTACTTTTTTGGGTAGGGGACACGCCCCCTGTCCCCCTGGTATTTCCGTCCATGCGTTGAATCATGGAATAATTGTGGTAGGGTCCATGGATGAATATTGTAATAAATTAGTCGGATCATGGACCCTACCACCAAGGCATCTCAACCTTTTAGTCAGAGCAAACTAATACACGGCGGCCACCGGCCGGGGCAAACACCATGGTGTGGACGTCGGGGTTTGGTAGTTATGACTCTGGTCTTCCAATCTGAGGGATGCGGGTTAGATCCCAGCCATGGCGTGTTCTCCTTCAGCAAGGAATTTACCAATATGGTGCTACACTCAACCCAGGAGAGGTGAACGGATACCCGGTATGCAGAAATTCCTCGAATGCTTGAGCGCCTACATGGGCCGCGCAGCTAAAGCCGGGGTAACAATTATTGCAGCGCTTTGTATCCTCAGGCGAAAATCAGGCTTTTGATTTTATCATCATTATTACTATTAATAATTTACTATCATTACTATTAGTATTACTATCATTATTATATCAAAACGAATAGATTTTGACAAAGCCTTACTACAAATGAACATCGATCATCCAAATATGTATATTTTTTTGTTTTAAAATGTGATATTGTTGATTAATTGTCATTATGATTACAGGGAACTTAACGTAGTTGGTTTTTGTTAACTTCGTTATTTTGTAATTGAGTGAAGCCCTACAAAATGCCAATATGGGTTTGGTTGTAAGTGTAAAATCTTGTTCAGCCATGCGTTGTAAATCTTGATATCGAGATTGATAGTGTAGCGGTTCCGACTCTCGCCTTGTAATCAGAGGGTCGTGTGTTCGAATCCCACCATGGCCTAGCGCCCTTTGGCAAGGCGTCAATCCACACTTTGCCACTCTCACCCAGGCGCTAATTGGGTACCGGTAGGAAACAACCGTCATTGTGGTTGGTTTAGCAAGTTTGCGCCTAACAGGCTGCTTGAATACTATGAATCCAGTGACTGGGTAATAATAATTGTGAAGCGCTTTGAACAGTCGTAGATTCATAAAGCGCTGTATAAATGCCAATTATTAATAATTTTGCATTATTGACCATATATTTAGCTCGGAATTTTCCGTCCTGTCTGAGGAGAATTTCATTTGTTTTTATTTGTTCTAAAATTTACCAAAAAACAAAACAAATAGTTGATTAGTTGATACTTTCTACTTTCTACAAATTTTGCCCCTTTAATGAGAAATTGCTTGTTTCAATGAATTATTGAGCGATGAAGGTGGTATTCATTGGGTTTTTTCATGACCGCAGTCATATTTTCGGTTATAAAACGAAATGTTTTCGCAATGCATAATTTTAATATAAAATGAGTAAACCTAGTGTAACTGTGGGTCAAGGGATTGTACTCTTTTGGACTACAATGGTAACCCAATTACACTAATGAGATACTTTAGTGTAAACGGTAGTAAATGCCGCCAACAGGACTGAAACTCTGTTCGAAAGTAGATGTCCATGTCTTGCAATAATTGACTATATGCAAAAAACATGTTTATAGGAGAATGAAACCTTTGGAACAAGATAGCTTGTGTGAAAACAGAAAAATCAAAGAAACAGATCAATAAAAGTTTGAGAAAAATGTGACAAATATTGAGAAAGTTATGAGCATTTGCATATTGCGATCAGAAATGCTATGGAGATCCTCAAATTGACAATGCGACAAAGATGTGTGATGTAATTTGTGAACAACTTAAATTGCCTCTTTTATTTTATCACATCTATCAGTAGATCATGTGTTCTCTCTATAGTAGGGCATGTAATACAGATTTTTAAAGAATGCATCATGGATATCACAATAAGAAAAACAGAAAGAGACATTTTGAGGGTATTTTATAGTAAATCAAAGGGAAAGTTGTTCACATGTGACATCACACATCCTCGCCGCAATGCCAATAGGAGGATCTCCACAGCACTAGTGATTGCAATATTCAAATGCTCATAACTTTCTCAATATTTGTCCGATTTTTCTCAAACTTTCTTTGTTCTTATTCTTTGATTTTTCTGTTTCGACACACGCCTACCTGTTCCAAAGGTTTCATTCCCCTTTAAGGCTAGTTGCACGGGGCTGAAGCCCGCGCACCCCCGCCCCTGTTTCCGCAGGCAGCGTGATAAGAGTCATCATGTGTGCGTTGTTCTTTCTCTTTTGCACTCTGTAACATCATTATCAAGTGTGTGTGGGGGAGAGCGTTTACGGACTAAAACGTGTTTGCACGGTGGAGCGCGTCTTGGTGAGTGCGTGGGTATCAGCTAGATGAGGCGATGTCGGACCGGATGCATGCTCTCTCGTCTAGACGTGAAGACGAGGATGATCATAATCGGATATATAACATTATTTCTCGAAATCCGGCACAGACCTAATTACTTTTTTTTTCAATTTCTTCGTTTTGGCAGACTACCATTAGACTTGTTTGACCTTAATAACTTGTATTTACTTAATCTACGTTTTAAACAGAGGTAGCCCCCGAATCGCACAAAATTGGGAACGCGATGTAATCTTATATGTATTTCGTGTTCAAGGTACGCTTTTTGTGGGATTTTTCATCATGATTTCAATACGCATAGGCAATGAGAAACAGGCGGTTTGGAGATCAGTTTGGTGAAAGAAAAAAAAATTGGAACCCTTGGCAAGGGAAAATATCTAGTTATATGAAAACGAAAACTCTCAACACATAGAAGTACTAACATTTTCCTAACAATTGTATTGATTTCCCCTAAAGTCCGTGGCATAATTAAATCGAAAACATGTTGCAAGATTTTTTTTTCAATTATCCGTGGGTGAAAGTTTAAGTCTGTGATAAACTGGGTTACGTTTGCATCTAATTAAGCTAGGTAATCTGAAAATCAGGTTTTGTCCTTTCCTATTTTTCTTGTTTTTAATTGGTCGGGGATTTTTTTGTCTTATTTTTTTCGGGGGGGGGGGGGATTGGAAGGAAATAAAAGCCCTCAAGTTCCCTCCATCTATACTCCAGTTCAGTTCTTAAGGAAGACAGAGGATTGTCATGACAAATATGGATAGATAATTCTCTATCGTGGACTGGCCATATTTACCCACCACCTAAAAATATCCACGTAGGCAACAGATCCCATGTTTCGCGTTCATTCACCCTCTAAATTGCATACATTCGATTTTTTTTTCATGGTTTTGGTTTGAAATACTCACTGATGGTATTCCCAACTTTTCCTGGTTAAACCATGAACATGATGTAGATGTGATTCTAAATCCATGGCTTAACCGACACGTATGCATTTAAATAGCATCCATCTTATGGCGTATCAGGGAGGCCAATCGAGAGGGCGTTTCTCCTCTGAGAGAGAGGGACTGACCTTAAAATATGACTTTCCAAATTATCTGACACCGATCGTACCATGGGGGTGTATCTATAGTGGGTTCATGATCATCCAGCTCGTGAAGACATTTTTTCTCCGTCGTCTGTATGAGCGAAAACTAATGTATAGAGAGAAAAGGCGCCGCTCATCGTCCAACGGTCAGTGCATGTTTTGTATGAAGGGGGCTGGTTCGTGGGCCCTATGTGATTTCTTCGAAGGGAGAGCTTTTTCCCCAACTCATCCTTGGGCTTAAGGGTGATATTTGTTTTCAATCCTTAATACCCTTGATCATCCAAAGTATCAAAACAGAGGATCGCTTGACATTAAATGTATTTAAGTGGTAAGATAAGTCACGTGGCTTGAGTCACGGTATTTTCTTTGACTTTTTTTCACCACAACACATTTATTCTTCTGACTTTGCATCTCGTAAGAGTAGACATCTGCTGTGAATCGCACGTGTTTCGCTTTCATTTCTGTTTCCGATGCAATATGAGATCACTTTAATAGCATCTGTTCACCACAGCATACCATCGGGGACTCCCATTCCATCTAAAAATTCATGGAATTTATTTCCGTAGATGTGATGCAAAATGGTTCCACGTCATTTGATGAGAAATTTTCCTTTCGAATACAGCTTGATGAACGTATGTCACTCGTATGGTTTGAAATTGCCTTGGGATATTGCCAGAGCAAGGGCCACCAAGAATAACCATATCTCGATTTGAAAAATCATCAACACCACTGCATTTTTAGTCTAAAATGAACGGCTGTCTTGGTTATGACAGGAGGGCGTGAACTATTATCCAGTTTGTGTTCTGATACCGGAACATGGTAGAAGGGGATTTGCCATCAACCATGGACTTAACGTATTGTTTATCGTATTGCTGGCAGAAACCCTAACACTTAATGTGCTTAAATGATGGAATTGAAACCGGTCGCCCGAACATTTGGAATGAATTCCTTTGTTTTCACAGACCTGATAATGAAAGAGATTGGGGAAAAGGAGAACGTGCCAGTAAAGTTTGAGAATACATTTTATAAGAGATGGGAAAAACTATAAAATTCATTTCGGTGTTGAGACCTTTCATATACGAAAGAAAGCTTTGTTTTACACCATTTTTTTGCAGCGATTTCCATTCCACGTATCACACCTAAATGATCTTTGCGTATTGAAAGAAAAAAAATAATGCTAAAAGAATATCGTATATGGATAAAGAAGAAAACTACAAAATCATGTCGAAGGCATGTGTTATGCGATGTTTACAACGCTTCTATTTGGAATCTGTGACTGATTGCCCATTACATAAAGTATCTTGGCTCAAGATTTTCATATCATATCATAACCTTACTTAAATACACCCTTTAATGTCTTCAGATCTCCTTCCGCGTTCGTATTAAAATCTCGATACTTTGGAACTTGAGTCAATATGGAATCTGTTGTGCAATTGCGAAAAGGTCATGACTTCAATTTTCACACTCCTACAGACAGTGCCGTTGCAAACCCGCCAAATCATCAAGGGAACGGTTGAGAAAAGGGGAATGAAACTGCTGTGAAGTCGATTATTATTTTGATAATATGCACAAAAATGATAATAAGGATTGTAAATAAGGATTGTAATGATTGCAAAAACAGCACCCATATTCCTTTTGTTGCTATTCATTTATTTTTTCTGTCTCTTCTAGCTTTAGTTGTACCCCTATAGGTCTCCATGAGTATAAGCCTGCGATTGTAAAGTAAACTAAATGTTCAATTCCCTATTATTTGAATTGGCAGGTACATTTCGAGATCTGATGCTGCATTTGATCAATATTTTGTTTAAGGTAACCCACTTAGATTCGTGAATGATGTCCATTTTGCATTTGTTTTAGCAGTCTTTTCCACACAGCAAAAACTGTGGTGTTAACCGGTGTACATAGAGGACCACACCAGCTATTTTTACACCGGTGTTAAATTGGTGGTGTCAGTTTTTAATACACCTATAGGTGTTATTACAACACCTGTGGTTGTTACATTTACACTCTTTGGTGTTATGTTCAATCTATAGGGTGTTATTTTAACACCTCAGTGTGTGGTCCTCTATTAACACCAATTGGTGTCAGTTTTAACACCACAGTTTTTACAGTGCACAAGTTTTCTCCTCGCATTAGACCTGTGATAGTAAACCTTACACTGAAGAGTCTAGTCTGGAATCCTGGGAAGAACTTAATTACTCTTATGGAAAATATTGATATTTGCGCTACCCCTAATCACAATACCTGAACTGAAGTGCATTCACATTGCCGTTCCTTTATTAAGCAATGTTTCTTCCGCATTCCTTTATGCATTTGATTTATGTAGGAAACAAGAATTCGCAAGAAGCACATTATGCTAAGATTTCGCTTAAGGAACCCCATTTATGGAACACCCTGAAAAGAAATCGACCTAGTAAAATCAGTTTCCCTAACTACAGACAACTCTCATCATCCGTACCCTGTGTTCGACACCCTAAGGCTTAGGGACCGAATCACCTGGCCGTAAAGTGTCTCAGATGGGTTGATACAGCTGAGGGTAGAGTTGCCCACAACAGTGTAGCCTGTCAGGTTTGGCGCGCGAAATTGCCGATAATTTGTCACTTTCGGGAGATATGCGTTACATCTGCCTGTCGCAAGCCCACTGGCGTGAGCAAAGTATGGTAGGGGAAAAGAGAGAAAAAAAAGGAAATGGGACCCATAATTAAGTGACTGTATTTACCACTGAGTTTATAATGTATGTCCTCATAATACTTATTTCCGGGAAATAAACAGCCTTTGGGGTTGGAATTGAAAAGAATATTGATTAATTGTCGAGAAACGACGGGGTGTCATTTCTAGAAAACACTGAAAATACATTGCAGCCCTTTCTTTCAAGAGTACTTTACATGCTTAATGGAAGACGAGGGGAGCATTTGGGATGAAAAATGAAAATAACAAAACAGAAAGCATTCGTGATAGTTTGGCAAAAGTCGGATGAAGTGTATGACAATCCTACATTTTCTAGAATTTGTGATTAGTTTGTATAAATAAAACCGAAATGGTCCAAGGGATCGTGTTGCCAAAATACATGAAATAAAATACAAAATACATACAAAATACAAGTTTAGGATTTCTGCATTCGGGTCTTCCCGCAAATGTAATGACGGGTTTGACTTTCACTTTTCAGAACGCCTTTACTTTTTGCCCCATACTGCATTTCTCGAAGATTTTAGTCTCATGTTAAAAACATTTAAAAATTCATACTGCATTTCTCGAAGATTTTAGTCTCATGTTAAAAACATTTACAAGAAATTTCAAATAAATTGTCAATACAAAGGTGGGAAAATCAAACATTTTCACACTTCGGATGTAACTGGGTAAAACTTGAGATGATACGTACACAAAATTGTAAGGGTAATTTGTGGGCGTGGTGAAGGCCAGAGTATGGAGACATTCTGTTTTTATCTCAATGGTCACAGGATCTGCAACGTTCTTTGAAGAGCCCAAAGACACTTTCAGTAAAATCTGCCAAAATACCTGCAAATATTCCGAGGAATGTACTAGAAACGAAGATCATCCGGTGTGGAATGCCTGTCTTATTAACAAAGGTTGCTTCCGCGACCCCAAGTCATCTTGACCGCGGTCAATAGTAAGCGACAAGTAAAACCATATTCTTGTGTCATTTCGTAATTGCTCTTCCACTAAATTATTTCCTCGATGGCTTGTTAAGGGATTTTTGTCAATTCCCCTGACGAAGTCCCCATAAACATATTTTCTTGAATTCTAACCCGTAGGTGTCTTTCCTCACGCTCAAAATACGTCTATCGTTCTTGTCACCATACCAACATTTATTTTAATTGCCAGCCCCCCCCCCCTTCCTTCCCCCTCGTCCGCCTTCTTTATCAATCTGAAGAGATTTCTCTCTTTTTGGGGGTGCGGTTAAAGTAATATGCTTATCGCCACGAAATGACGTGACCGTTTTGCTGACACCGATATCAGTGCCTTACCCAGGTGGCGCCATATATCAGTAAGTAACAGCAAATATACGCGTGGTCCAAGCAGATGGTTGTTGTGGAACCCAACGGGGCACGTCATTATCAAACGTCCCGTATGCCCAAGCACGAACAACACTCACGCTCTCGCTCAAGATGCAACTGATCCCGTCGCCCTGGACGGAAGAAAGGTATTGTTTCATCCACAACAATTATGGATATTAAGAAAAAAAAAAAACGATGATCATAATCCATTTTCCTGTTTTATTTTTGCTTCTATTTTAGAGGACATACGAAATTAAGTCAGTGATGTTGACACCTATCATTCAATTACAGTCAACAAGAACTTAAAATATATATTACAAAGTTTCGATTTTTTAACCATTACATCCAAGAGGCTATTTTTGGTTGTATTTTCTTTATCACTGAATTTCCTTTTGCAATTCCCATTTTTACGTGCGGCTCACAGAAGGGGGTGGAGCATTTGAAAGTCCTTGTTTTTAAAACAACTGAAAAGAACACAGCGTGATCACAGTGCGATCACAGTGTGTTCACGGAGTGGACTATGTGGAAATATCATTCACATTGCTAAAATGCTCACATTTAGCAGCTGGTGTGAAGATATTTTCACACAGTGGACACCTCAACAGTGTGACTGTCGGTTTACAGCATGTTCGCATGGTAGACCTTGTGAATGTGTAAATTCACCCTGTAGAAATGCTCATATTTAACAGTGTGAAGATATTTTCACACTGTGGACACCTCGACAGTGTGACTGTTCGCAGCGTGCTCACACGGTAGACTATGTGAATACATGATTCACACTGTTGAAATGCTCAAACTAAACAGTGTAAAGGTGATTTCACATTGTGTTCCACACTGTGAACACACTGTGGCACACACTGTGGGACACTGTGTTCTTTCCAGTAGGAACATTTCGAATGTGCAATTCACAAGGGTGATTGTTCGCCAATTGGAAATGATTTAGTCAAAGGTTTTGGCAGATTCTCATCGAAAGCCGCAATCAATTCAGAAATTCTAATTGTGTTCGAATGGACTTTTCAACTTATCCTCTCGGCGCTGATAATCCATGAGTTTTTTTTTCCTATTTCCTACGTCACCGGTGTAAAATTCTATTTCGCGCCGCAGGCAACAGATGTTGGCGACAAAATGTAATTGTTTCCAGCGAGGAGGTAGCTCCAAGTATCCGACCTGGGTATATAACGTCATTAAATTTCATTCACTTTAAATTCCCATCATCTTTGTATTCTAGATTTTAAAAAAAAATCCCGGCCGACCGTTTTGCCCTTGATGTGTAGGCATGTATTTGCATTACACTTTCATCATACATTAAAATAAAATGAGAAATAGTAAAAACTTTAATGGTATACCAAAGTGTGCACGTGTATAAAACGTGCGTATACAGAGAGGAATAAAGGGTAGAAATGAGTATGTTTATAATACTTCATTCCCATTTTTTTCCATTTCCATACACGCTTAATACTACTTTATACAAGGTTTTATTATATAATTATGCTTAGGTGAAATTGATCTTGTACTCGTGCTTTGATTTGTATCTGTATTTGATTTATATTTGTCATGGAAATGAAATAAACTTCTTGAATATTGATTTATCACATGTTTGATAAAAGGGAGGGGGAAATCTCATGTAGGTCTATAAACATTAATTTTTATTTGATAAAGGGGGCTGTAGCTGGTGAATTAGAAATATGAATGATAATTATTATTGTGTGTATGTGTGTGTATGTTTCTGAGTTTGGGTGAGTGTGATTTGTGTGCACGCGTGTACATAAGAGAGGGAGAGAGAAAAGGGGGATGTTGGAAGGGTCTATAGGTGTGGATGTGTGGGGGTATGTGTTTGTGCGTTCGCGTGCAAACCCCTACATCTGAGAGAAAGAGAGATAAAGACAGAAGTATATTTTGTTTGGTAACACATTTATCACTCTATTTCATTTGTATTTACCCAGGGTATTCATAAGGTTCAAATCACCCAGAGGTGGTTATTGTGTAAAAAATAATGCAAAAGACATTGCCTTGCACGCTGACTTTCATTTTCTTTCCGAAATAAAATGCAATCTGATGACTAGGGCATTGTAACTTCGAGTGGGATACACAGTAATGAGAAAATAGATATTTTATTTTAAGTCTTTTTCAACATTTCTTCTTTTTTTTACAATCAAGAAATCGTGACATCATAAACAACTACAAACTGTACGGTGATATATATCAGAGATAAAACAATGCTCAATTCACCTAAATTATCGAGTAGATCCGCTTCTGTTTTTAACCTGTTTATATGCAATTTTTCTGTCTAGTTTACATTGCACGGCACACCCGAAGAAGAAGACACAAACACATGTATATACATCTATTACATACACTTACGAACAAAAATTAAGTTGCCTAAATTTATGAAGAATCATTTCTTGACCAAACAAAGAATACAAGTTGTAGTGAGAAGTGCTAGTAGTAAGAATGCTTTTTGTTCCCAGTACTTGAATTGGTGCACTTCCAGGAAATAGCCCCTTCACTCTCTGCAACATGCAGATATCAGTATGTGAAGCACAGATATAGGCTTTTTAATATTGTATGAATTACATGTATCTTAACTACATGCAACACATGTTAAAGATTGTCACATATGAAATAATTATGAGTTTCTCTGTTAATTTCATGGAAAATATTTGATTTGCATTCACACTGATTAACCTTAATTTAGATAATTGAAATGTAGGGGGGGGGGCTGTTTTTCCTGTATTGTAATGCTGATTGAAATCTAGATGAATTAATGTTACTTTCCTACATGGTACCTATGTACCATCATCTTTTTTCCATGTATTCACTTCTGATTATTTTGCATGTTCTGTTTGTTTTTCCTTATGTAATTTGCTTGTTTGTTATATTGTAAACATTTGTTTACAGGGCCCCCTGGAAAACAGTACATGACTACTGATGGGGCTACCCTGTATAAATAAAACGAAATAAATAAATAAATAAATATTTGATGCTAACATTTCATCCCAATAAAAAAAGTAAGCATGGACTTTCTGTTAATATTCGTTTTATTGGAGACTGGCCGTATGACTCCATTTAGACCGTTTTTCAATTTGCGATCGCCCCAATTTCAAGAAATCAATCAGGAGTGTTTGGAAACAACCTCAGAATTATTGAAGTAAGGGTTTGTATCAATTTCTCGCAACCAGGCGTTTTTTGCGACCGTTTCCCATATCTCTGTCTATAATTGTTTGGGCTATTCTATCCAATTTACGTCGTTATTGCCGCTGGTTTTACGTCGTGAAACAGGCCAAAAGTAACGAGATATGGCCAGAGCCTCTAACGACAAAAACAAGATAGGTGGATATCACATAAAATATATGGCAACATTGATTTACATATCAAAAAAATGATGTATTCTGATCGAAATTTGAAACTTTTGATTTGTGTCAAATGTTTACGATCCTGAATACAACAGGCAACAAACTGTGCTGCTGATGAGGTATATATTAACTGTCCCTTTTATTTCATTTATTTTCACGAAAAGCAAGGTTTGCCATGACGGGAATACATATTTCCAATAAAATTTCTTCTGCGCTGTATATTCGGAAAGTGGGATAATACTATATCGGAAAGGCAGTCAAATTGCAATTCTTCATGAAGTCTAATACCTTAATATTGGTTTTATTCTGCTTTCACGTCCAGCATAATTTATTTAGGCGAATACATCGCAGACCGATTATCGTCTGAATATGAATAGTCGCTGCAGCCTAATGTTGACCGCCTTCCTGAACTGTATTGATTTCAAAGGATTATGGCTTTGTTTCAGTGACATAAGGACATGTTTGCAACGCTACGTAGACGCTTTCTATAATGCAGAAAATCTTTTGTCAAAACCGTCTTTGTCGAAAATCCATGAATCAAAAGAGCAGGTTACACTTTGTAATTCCGAAGGTTCGTAATTCCCAAAGTTCTTTATTACGAAGGTTCGAAACACGCAAATTGCTTATAAGGGTTCGTTAATCCGAACATTTGTGGCGTTATTCCGAAGATTCGATAATCCGAAAACGAAATAAGGTTCGATGTTCCGAAGGTTCGTTAATCCGAAAACGAAATAAGGTTCGTTGTTCCGAAGGTTCGTTAGTCCGGAAACGAAATAAGGTTTAATCATTTAGTTTTCGGACTAACGAACCTTCGGAATTACGAAAATCATTCCTTTTTCGGATGACGAACCTTCGGAATAACGAACCTCACTTCGTTTTCGGACTAAAGAACCTTCGGAATTACGAAGCTTCGGAATTACGATTGTATGCGAAAACAGTATTGTTGTCCTTGACTCAGGAGAAACGATATATTACCATGATTAGCCTACTATTTGCAACTTTTCGTCCGGTCCGAATCATCGGACGATCTGCGGTCCCGGTCCACCAACTTTGGCCAAAGCTTCTCCGCTTTCCATTATGATTAACTTGCAGTGTGTTTTGAAAGGAATTGGTGCGTCGCAGAAAACGTCTGCATAGCTATTGCAAAAACGCGCTAAAAGAACTCCTTGCTTAGGTTACTGAGTACCCTGGCTGAGTGGATATTGAAATAAAACATAATCAACCTTATTTCAGAACCATACAGACTGTTATTAACCGAACCCACTTTCAAACATGACTCGCCTAACCCCAGACTGGAACAGGCATGATTACTTCACGCATGCAATATCTTGACGTGGTTATTTCTGGCTGCGCTGCATCCAAATTCGAAATAGAATGTCGCTGAAATAACAGATTTGGCAAAATGGACATAAAACTTCATTTTGGTAATGGACCATGCGGGCAAAATATCAACATTGATTTAAAGCTCTATTAAACTACGAGATGAAATAAAAGTCTGCAACCCATTTGTCTTTGATTGGACTGCATTAATGTGTATCATTTTTGGTATTTTATCAAACTCTGAATCAAATACAAAAGTGCACTTAGTAGTTTCAGGATTACCTTCGGAGTTTATGAGCTTATCAACATGTATAAAGTATCATATACGGTGTGTAACTGCCATCAGGCGCGTATCCGGGAGTACTTCTCTATATAAGGGCTCATTTGATGATTTTCTTTCCTCCCTTTAATTCTTAAAAAGAAAATCAAATTAATTGAAAACAATTTATCATAATCATTTATTTCACTGCTTTGTCAATTACAGATGCCCCCCCCCCCCTCCCATCTGGAAAATCATGAACTTGCCTCCAGCATGCTCTACAACATTTTCAAATTTATTATAATCTTTAAGCAGCAGCAAACAAATGAAAGTGTCACACATTGAATTTGCGCAGATTGGTTGACTTACGAAGAATTCAGTTCACCATAACATTAATTCAATTCAATTTCAATTCAATTCTTTATTCCATTTCCATTCAAAACATAATACTAAGTAATATAAAGTAAAACAAATCAAATACAATTTAACAGACGTGTATTCTTATTTCTTAAAACAAAAACAAACCAAAAAACAGTATAATATTTAGCATAAATGGAAATGAGGGGAGGTCCACCAAAAAGCACAGCTTGTAAAGTGTGGATCCCCCTTGGAAATGAAAAAAAAAACAATCGACTCGTTCATACATGCGTTTATATACAGGAAAGAAAAAATAGAAGGAAAAAGGTTGAAATCATAATATTGATGTAAGAATAATTACAGAACAAGTGCAAAGCTATTCACACAAATAGGCCTTCGCTTTGAAGGATGTGCTGCGCAATAGACAGAAGAAATGCAGAAAGAGAGAGGGAATGACAAAACGTAGAAGACAAGACAAAACAAGAGACAGGACAGTACAAGAAAAAATAATATTAATATTGTCCATGAAGCAAGATCAATTCAAAATTTATGTCACGCAGTCATTGATTTTTTTTTAGAAAGTGCACATGCATATGACCTGCTATATTTACTTTAATTTTTTTTCTCTCCCTTGATTTCTTTGGGGGTAGAATAAACATGTACACCTTTGAAAAAAGTATTGGGTAAAATTTTTACCAGCACGAGGGTAATTATGTGTCCATCAATTTTAGGCAGTATTTTACCCAAAGCTGGAAGCATATTGTCCCGTAAGATTAAAAGTAAGCAACAATTACTTTAGAATGGGCAAAATTTTCATCACACTGGATAAATAAATAAATGAAACGCCCAATGTTGGTTGGACACATAATTATTTACATTGTAACCTATATTCAGACATGTCATAATAGGTGATTATTATGGCAATGAGAAATTAGCGAATGTCTTACAGTTCAGTACAATATCTTTGTCAAAGGACATTTCCCATGTATTAAAAAAAATAAAGACCCACACTACTACAATATATTGTTTGACTTTCCTCTAGTAGGTGCATGCCGATTTATTGGTATATTTCAAAATATTTTAATTTTTATCTTATTATGGTACACTCCCATTTTGTTTAGAGTACCAATACATTTGTTTATTATATCGTGTCATTTCATTCTAACCTCTGGTAGTTATGTGTAGTTGTCTGTCCTATTTAAAGTGAGGAATGATGTATCCCTCATTTTAGAAATTTGATTTAAACCCTCAACATTTGCCATTTGAATCAAACCAAACAACTTGATATGTATATAGTTTTCTTTCTTTGTAGTGACAACCATGCGGTACTGCCTAAGGGTGTCAAGTTAAATGTAACTTAAATGTCAACTGGACGTTATTATTTTCGAATTTCTGTCTTATTTGATCCCATATATATAAAGCGAATAAAACGATATCAATTTGCACATGCAGGAAAATTCAATATGGGCGGCAGCCTAAATATCACTTTCCGCTATCGGTGAGGTAATATAGAAAAATGAAAATGCATGTATGCTCTATTGCATTTGGAATCATTGCGATATAAAACGAATTTACTAGTAACCATTTTGATGAAGAAAACAAAGTCAATGGTACAATTTGTTTATTGTTTATTGCATGAAATCGCTTGGTTTCAAAACTCCAGCTCGAAAACGATCGGAGGATAACCATGATATCGTGAAATGGCAGTCCCATATTTTCAAAAACAATTTTCGGGAAAGGTTATCAAAACATGCACTGTGTTTTTAAAAATATATATATTAATAAATAATGATATTAATTACATATAGACTGTAACCACTTTTCCAGAGCTTTTTAGAATACTCGTACTTCGCTTCGCCTCTTCCACCCCCCCCCCCCCCCGTTATCGGTGGGTTTTCCCCTTTTTTTAGAATGAGAATATACTGTCCCATCTGTAATTGATGAACCTATTTTCTTCTCTCCGGTTTTTCCTTCCTTTTTTTTCTCTGACTTCCTTCCTTCCTTTCATTAATTCTTTCTTTCTTCCTTCCTTCCTGTCTTACTTTCTTTCTTTCTTTCCTCCTTTCTTCTTTCTACATTCCTTTCATTTTTTTCTTTCTCTCTTCCTTACTTCCTTCCTTCCTTTCTTTCTTTCTTACATTCTTTCTGTCTTTCTTTCTGTCTTCCTTCCTTTCTTTCATTAATTCTTTCGTTCTGTTTTCTTTCTTCCTTTCTACCTTTCCTCTGTGCTACTTTTTCTTCTTGCTTTCCGTTTTTCCTTATTTTTGTCCTTTCTTTTTCCCCCCTTTTCTTCATTCGCATCAAAATTATCCAAATAATTACAAGTTGATAGCCAGGAATATTAAAAAGAAAAGTACGTTTATGTTGAGGATATATTGTCATGTTTCCTCATATCGATTCCTATCGTTTTCTAACTTATTGTGAAATTTTGATGACGGGCCACTCTTGAAATTGCATTTCACTCTAAATTTGAAAAATCATAAATGAAAAGCAAGGAGCGATTATACCTCTAAACACTCGATTTAATGCATGACAGCAAATGATTATTGATATCAACTCCAAACGGCTGTCTGACTCTTGTTAAGTATTAATTTCTATCGGAACCGTCGCTCTTTCAATCTCTTATGACTTCTGGTACTTACAAATCAAATAAAACAGCGGATAGATGTTCCCTCAGAGCGACTTTATTGATGTATTATGATGTTGGTGTCGATGGAGGTTGGTAAATTCGTATCATATATGATTCCAAGTGTTCAGAATAAAATATTATTCGGGATGGTGTATCTGTAATTCAATTGTCAGTGCTATCATGGACCTACTACACTGACATGATGTTATCGTGCGTTATGTGGGGTAATGTTTTGCAAGAAGACACTAGAGTCTTGGACTTGGATGTCTTTTTTAATCCCTAGAAAATATTCGAATCGACTTTTCGGCTTTCTGCTTTGTTTTCCATCTACCCTCTTCCTACAACTTTATTCGGTGGTATGTTCATAAGTCAATCCAATGATTAAATATATTCTCCTCTATAGTGGCATCCACTGAATAGGCTTCTTCTTCTTCTTCTTTTTTGCTTTTAGCATTCAGATTATTAAGAAATGCTTGCCCACATTGCCCTTCCTCTGGTAACAGCGGTAGACTTTATAAACAAACAAAATATAATCAGACTAGCCCTTTCGTGAACCTCTCCCACTAGCATACCAAAGGGTGGGGGCAGACTCCCCCCCTGACGAGTCACGACTCATGCATGGAACGTACCCCTGCCCCCCCCCCCATGAGTCACAACTGATCCAGGGGACGTGAGAAGCAAAAAAAAAAAAAAACAATGCAGTGACAACAGACGCGTGCCCCCACTTTTGAACTTGACAACTTTTTTTTGCTTGTCATTTTTTTCCTGGTACGCCGCTGACCTCTCAACAACATGATATTCATATTAAGAATGTAGCTTCCATAGTTGTATATCCGTAACAGATGTACTATCGTGGGATGTAGAAGAATAACATGTACCATCGACTAAGAAAAACCAATTTTACAATTTTTGCTTCAATCTCTCCTATAAAATAGAGGCACGTTTTCCATGCTACGTTCAATAGAGAGTTACATGTATAGGCAGGATTTTTCTTGAGAACTCGTATGACATTTAAATTTCTTAAGCATTGTGTCACTATGCAATTATCATCATAAATTCCTGTACATGTTTTGTAAAATATTCTGCAATTCAGCCTTTGGCTGCGAATGAATTTTCAATCAAGCATTACCGTCTTGCAATTACGACACGGCCGCTCTCTACAACGCGCCAAATCCTCTGAAAATGCAAGTCAAATTACAATGGAGAGCTGACTGGTTTGTGTCAAAAGTTGATGGACCGGAACAGCAGACCTTCCGAAGATTTGGACCGGATGAACAATTGTTTTTTTATCGCAAATATGTCGTTGTCCACAGTCACAACACTGATGTCTCGGTCCATCGACTTTAGACAAAAGCCGTTCAGATCTCCATTGTAATTTGAATTGCATTTTCAATGGAATTGGTGCGTTGTGCAGAGCAGCCGCGTCGTGAAGGCGAAACTCTCTAATAAACAGATCGAGCGGTGGAGTAAAAAAATTCTAACAGTATCGCTCCCGTCTGGAGTGTCGAAGGAAATGAAAAAAGCCACGCCTAGATTTTTGTTTTATTATTTTCAAACCAATCAAGAGACAAAAAACATTGACGTCATTCTCCCCATGCTGTTACTATTGCCAGATCTCGTTCCAGCACGCCTTCTGTATGTGTCTGATGTGGAATGTACAACTCCAAACCACATGAACATGTTGGCTATTTCCAGTTCTCCATATGTCATTTTCAAATTATGTTCTATGCGAGTAAAAACAAAACCATACAAGAAACCACTGCAGAATATATATATTTAAGAAAAAAAGCCACGCCTAGATTTTTTTTAATTCTCAAAGCCATCCGGAGACAAAAACTTTTGCATTGACGTCGTTCTCCCTATCTTTTTAAGGACTTCTTTTTAGATCTCACTATACAGCACACCGACTATTTGTATTTTGCAGGAAAATATATGCAATAAATTTAAGAACTAATTTCATATATAGAAAATAGATTGCAATTGATTGGAAGATTTGTGACTGATTTGGGGAGGCGAAATTGACTTGCGATTGATATAAAAGTTACTTACAAAGCTCCATATGTGTCTGAGGTGAGATGAATTTATGACTTCCAGAAACCACATAAACATTTTTCGATTTTGTTTCATCCCTACGTAAATGTGAAGCCTTGTTCTACACAAATAAACCAGACAGGAAACCACAAAGAATATCGTTTTTAGAAGGAATGTCATCTATCCTGCCCTTGAACCCATTCCATTGCGTCTTTTACAAAGATTTAAGCGTGACTTAAAGCGTGACTAAAATGAAATCACCGCCATGCGCACGTGTTGAATATCAAACACGTGCGCATTGGCCTTTTGAAGTTAAATGAAAGTAGTTGCAATAAATACTGATTTCACAACAAAATATGTAAAACCATAATCAATGGTCACTACATCATCATGGGTGTAGATCTGGGTTCCGTTTCATTACCACTTGTTAGAATAAGTTATACAAAATTTCTATCGCAAATTTACCATTAGCCAATCAAATGGAAGGATTTCGGTAGCTTTCAACTGTTATGCTAATTTTTTATTGTAACAATTTTTATGAAACTGGCCCCTGGTACAGACCGTACAGCAACAGAAAAGTGAACTGTATGAAATCATGAAAACTACGCTGGAAAATGATCACACTGTAGATAGCCAGCAAAGATAAGCACATGCCAGACAGTGTGTTATTGCTTGGAACATTACCCGACATTTGGATCAAATCACATGTATATTTTGATAATTTCTCAGCAATGGCTCAGTTAATCCCAGAATCCTTTGCAACATTTTTATTCATGCCAAATGACAGGGAAGGGGATATCTTTAACCATGATGTTAGGTCGCACCTAACCTTTTGTGAAACAACCCCCGATGATATACTGGAGAAAAGACGAAGAATGGAGTTTGCATGGGCTCGACGGTGAAGAGATTGAATTAGGATGATGTGATTAGGAAAACTTTGCGCTTCGCGGCAAATTGGTCAACGAGGCACAGTGTGCCGCAAGGCTTTCACTTCGGACGACATACGCACTGGACCGCACCCGTGTTTCGGCTCACTTCGTTTACGTTGTCTGGTTTCTCTCCTTCGAAATCCTCTTATTCGTATTCCTAAAAATATATACACATTGACGTAAAATTGTTTTAACCCCAATCAAACGACAAGGTGTATCAGTATTCACGCCCTTATAAGCATCCTGTGGTAGAAACTGTTAAACGATTGACATGCTTTGGAGAGTTTTGTCTGTAACAAGTCGTCCCCAAGCTTGTCTCATATATTTTATTTTTGTTTTATACCAAACGATCTGCTCTCGCCCAAATTTGCCTGGAAGGGGAGGGGCACTCACGTAAAATGCATATTGTTTTACCTGAAGCCCGACCACAAACAAAAGCGCCAAAAAAGTTTTTTTCTGTTTAAGAGGTAATAATGCGCCTGTAGTTTTCGAAGGTGCAGAAGGGCCAAGAAAGAGGCAAAGAAATAATCATTGAAAAGAGAATATCTCTGTGACTGAATTATTGCTTACGTTTAGGGAAACTTTGCGCCACTCTTATGTGTCTGGAATTTCATTGGAGCCAATATTCCTTGATTATGGGGACCACATTTTAAAGGGTTTGAAATGTAAACTAGAATGTGCGTTTGTTGGTGGGTTTCGAAAATTTGTAGCATCCACCCCCCCTCTACACCAGTGGGTCGCGCATGTGTACAAAAATACAATTGAATGCCCCTCCATCCCCTGTCGTTTGATAATTGCATCAAATCTAAGCATTTCCTTTTCTAATATGCACCATTTAGGTTTTGAGTAAAGATACCAAAAACACTGCAAACGGGTAAAGGACAGACACATTTCCAATCACTCGTCTGCTCCGACGTCACACTCCAATATGGAACCCATTATGAAATGTTCATGGCGGTAAATAATCAAAATATTGTCGGAAAAAATGTCATAAAAAGAGAAAATTGTCAAAAATAAGGCAATATGATATTTTTAGATAAAGGAGTACCCCAGATTGAAAATGTGATTTGATCTGCTACAGGTATAGATAAATAAACCATACAAATAAATGAAAATTTCATCAAAATTGGAATATGAATTTTTAGAAGTGCGACAAATTCTCAGTTTGCATCATTTCGGTGAAATATTTCTATCCATATCCTTGTTTGTATACAATGAGAGAGTTCATGACGTCATCTTCCCATTTCATTATTCTGTATTTTATGATAATGTTATTAGGTTTATTCCCTGTGTTCCAAAAATTTGAGAATGGAATTGATTACTTACACGTTTTACACACAAACATGTACGAAAATAAAAAACATTCATTATTTTATCGTAATATTTTAAAGAGGAAAGGTAGGGATATGACAACCATCAGCCTCCCCCCTTATATTCATCACGGGTGTGCCTATAACAATTTTCCCAAAATATTAATTTTGAAATAATCCATTAACAATCATGTCTTTTTTGTTTGATTTTGATAACATTTTCTGGTTTGCTAGTTGGATTTTTTTTTCGGATATTGTTATTTCAGTCAGTAGTATGCCCCTTTTAATTTTGATCAGATCCATGCAAAGATAAGCAATATCGGCTCTTTATGACAAAATATTTGTATAATACGTCTTGATGACGTATAGAACGATTTTCGTCAAGAATTCGCTTTTTAAGTCGAATTTACTATCATAAAATTTCGCCACCACATTTCAATGGTCATATTAAATTGTTCGCCACCACATTTCAATGGTCACATGAAATTGCTAGCCACCGATCGAAATTGAAATGGGAAATCTACCAGGGCGCCAAGCTGGTTTTAGGGAAAGTTTTAAATAAAAGATGAAAAAAATGAAAAAAATATCAAACAAAAATTTGATCAAATTCAATCAAACAACAACGTTTTGAATCCTAGTCTTTAACATTTTTTGTGACGTATTCCTAATATCAGAGCAGATGACCTAGATGCTTTATAAACGAATTCCGAGATTGATTGGTTTTGAAATGTTCATGCTTACTAATCGTAATCATCTCATATAAATATTTTTTTTATAAAAATAATTTGCCTGACAATAAAAACGGGCATAAGTATTTCGATTTTCTTTTTAAAATCTTTTTCATTCTTGAAAGCGATGCTCGTATGTGACGTCACAAAATGAAAACTTTGGTTTTCCATAATCTGAGATGTTTTATGCCAACCCTCCATTAATATTTGAATATATTTTGTTATTGTTTCTGCTTTAAGAAGCAAAAAAAAAAAATAACATGATGGTAAGTTTTTCCTTCAATATGATATAATTGATTCCCTCATGGTTATAAAAAACAAAATACACATCATTTCTGAGGAAATTGCATTTTATCAAATTGGATGTACAAAACACAATAAAGTGCAGGTCGCAGGTTGCATCATAAACATGAAAAAAATCTACACTCTTCATCCTTGATGGGATACACTCATAGACAGGTTCTAGCCTGACGTCAGGGTGGAATATACGACCTTTTTTTAAAGAAAGGAAACGTTAAAGAAATACCTCTCCTTTATCAAGTTACCATCCAAAGCATGAAAGATTTCCTTTTCCTTACGCCAGCGTACTTCCCATTGACTCACGTTCACTCATTCTCAGAACAACAAATTTTCCGCCAGAGATGGCGTCGGCAATAACCTATCAAAAAAGTTGTATTACCGTGAACCCCCGCGCCTCCGTATTGGATGCTGTGTGCCGGTCTAACATTGTTTCCACTCACTACATCTTCAGCGATGCCTGACTTTAGCTGCATGGGCATATTGTTTGTAATTGATTATCACTCATGGTAGGTGGATCTCACAAATGTAATGGAGAAATCGAAAGAGTGACTCTGACCTTGACCTAGACCTTGAATGGACGTTCCTGAACGCCAATTCAAAGGAACATATCGTTGATTTCAGCACCCTTTAAGCCATTCTTGTGATTAATAGTCAATGTTCTAGTAGGATTCATGGTTTATGTAAAGATCCAGAAGAAGCTTTTAACCTTATTGGCAATGTCACTATGTTGATGCAAAGTATATATTTTTATCAAAGCCGCTATCAAACAGTATTACATAAATCAAAAGTTTATTTTTGTGATAATACATTATCAACAATATTAAATGAAATATAAAGTATATAATCATGTGGCAAAACTTTTTGTCAACAAAATTAATGGATTTGAATGGGATACAAAAGATATCCCACGAGTATTGGTTAATAATCTATTATACGCCCTACGCTAATATTGCCCTAATGAGTAAAATATTTCATCAAATACCCTTTCAGTATAGCCTTGGCAAGGGTTTACTAACGGTTGGTCTAATATCACTTGGTCTAATCTTCAGATGGGCTAACAACATTCGGGCTAAAACCACTTGGTCCAATTCTCATTTGGTCTAATGACCACTTGTTCTGATAGGCAATTATTCGAATGAGCACTTGGTGTAATTGCAATTGGTCTAATGACCACTTAGTCTAAAAGCAAATTGGTCTAATGACCACGTGGCGTAATGGCCATTTGATCAAGTGCCTGGTTGGGCTAATCGTCACGTGCTCTTATATTCATTTGGTCTAATTGCCATTTCGTCTAATGTATTTTATTGTCACTCAGTCTAATACTATGTCGTCTAATTGTAGGTTAGTCTAATACTAGCTGGTCTAATACCAGTTCGTCTTATTCTCATTTGGTCTATTATTCATTTGGTCTACATTGCAATTGGTCGAAATTCCACAAAAGCTATTTTCTACTTGGTTTAATTTCCACTTTGGCTGATTTTCACTTGGCTATTTTCCACTTTGGCTAATATTCACTTCATCAAATTTCCAGATAGTCTAACATTTATTTCGACTACATGCCACTTGGTCTAATATCCAATTTGTCTAATTTCTTTTTGGGATAATGATTTGATGGGCCATCAAACATACAATTGCTTCATGTTATTTGTGTTATTCTTTTTCATTTTCGAAGCTGAACGCTTTAAAATTAAATATTGCATTGCATGTTGTCCGCTCTAGGCCTTATATAAGGTCTCTCTCTTTGCTTAAATGCAAATGCGAGATGAGAAGAAATGGGGAAGGAATAAAAATAAGAACAAGGAAAAAATAAATTTAGAGGAAATGACAATGATAAAGGTTGAATGAATAAGCCCTACGTTAAAAAAAAGTTGATGAAGAAGAACAAGAAGAAAACAAGAAGAACAAGAGAGAGAAAAAAGGAGAAAAAGAGAAGGAAAAGGTACAAGGATGAAAAAACGGAAAAATAGAGGGTGAGGAAACGAAAAGATAGAAAAGTGTGAATAGGAATATACGACATCGAAAGAACATATCTTGCTACCACATACAAAACTGCAATTTCTTTCGAATATTTTGTAGGGTACAACATTCATAATTTTGGATCGCAAGCCCGTTGCCCCCCCCCCCCCCCTCAATCCATTAAGAAGGAGGAAGTGAAGAAGTAGAAGAAAAAAATGAGAAGATAAGATGAATAACTACCAACAACATATGAAAAACAAAATCACATGATCTAATGGCTTTGTAACTTTTGGAATCCCCCATACTGCATAACTATTTTCTTATTTTCCGTCAAGTTCAAGTATCGTTCGTAATAATGCATATTATAAAACATGTTTACCAGATACGTACCCACACCATAAATTACATCATATTTTCATTTTTTTCTTCGTAATAATGTTAATCTGATGAAGCCCCCGCCATTCGACCATTTTAAGCTACAAGGTCCCCATCTTATTGCTCACCCAATTCTTAGAATCTGTAAATGTGCACGCGGTGCTGTAATGATTATGAGTATGATATAATTTTCAGCATTATATAGGCCTAATTGAAAGAATTATATTTGATTAGGTTAATTCATTCGATGAACGTCTATCTCATTATCGTTAGTCCTTCACGGAGAGGTTTTGCGCCCGCCCGCCTTCAGCCCTCCCCTTGCTCTATCCATCCTGGCGACTCATAGGCCCTATTAACTGATGCATGATGCATTTATTTATTTATCCATGTCCATATCTGTTGATTTTTAGATCAATGAATCATAATGAATAATTTTACATTCGACCAAATGAACATAAGTCCAAATGAATTAGACCAAACGATAATTAGACCATATGACAATTAGACGAAATGAAAATTAGACCAATTGACGAATTTCCCAGCCGGTCACTAGACCATTTGGTTATTAGACCAAGAGTTTATTAGACTAATTGGTTATTAGACCAAGTATAGAAGTCAGACTAAATGAAAATTAGACCGAGTGGAAATTAGACCAGGTGGTGTTAGACCAACTTCTCATTAGACAAAATTGATATTAAACCAAGTGAGATTTAGCCCAACTGGTCATTAGACCAAAATGGAATGACGAATTGGATATTAGACCATGTAGGAATTAGACGATTTGAATATTAGACGGACTGGTTGTAGACGAAATGGGCTTAGACTATGTGAAGTTGGACGAATTGATAAGTTAGACCATCCAATAATTCACCTTGGAAAGCACTAAATGATATGTCTTAATTAGATATTTCTTCAAAACAACATTACAATTTTGTAAAAGGATTGCAAAATATGTGAGGAATATATAAATACGTTGATAAAATTGATTCTTTGAATGGTGGATTGATGAATTTTGCACACTGAAGATCGATTGTTTTAGTTACTTCTACTCATTCAAGATTAATTTAGCTTTATTCAAATTAAATGCGCAATACGTGTAAAAACTACGAACAATATAGCTTTTGTGGGAAATTCAAACTCACAACTTTATGACGTGGATTTTAAAATCTCATGAATTGAACGATACACCTACAGAATTACTTCGTAAAAGAGATTTGTATAGGCAATTGTAATAAAGAGGAGTTTTTTGTTCCCGCAATGCAAGTTGAATGAATATATACATATTCAAGTGGGGGCAATAGGACATGATTGATGTTTTCATTTTTGATGATGGATCTATGTGACTTCTTTTATATTTCGAATGTATCCTTACGGGTGCGACAAACGATTAAACATGGCAAGAAAGTAATCAAATGACAAGTGATGACGCAAAACAGTTTTATACGATTAAAATCCAATCAATTTTTAGGGTACCCAAGGGAAGTATCATAGGCCCTCTATTGACTAGTAAATTTATCCGTAAGTTATCCGTTAATGTAAAGTATCAGGTGACATTCTTTATGAATGGATCAATCCAAAAACAATTATTTCTCTTTCATCTGATTTCTCTTTCTAGCTAAAAATAGTCTTAAATGGGCACCTTCTATTATTTGGTTGTGGCATTTAACGATTCCTTTGTAAACATTATGTCTTTCTTCTCTTATATTATCTTTTCCTTTTGCTTCGTGACTGCTATTTTGTCAGTATATTCAGGAACTTTTTTTTTACTTTATTTCTTGCGGGTTTTTTTTGTCTTTCTCCTTTCGTCTTATTTCTTAAGTGCATCCAAAAAAGTTTTCATTAATTCTCGTTCGTTACACCTTAACCTTATATCCATCGACTTTTTATTTTCCCCTTCCGTTCCCCTAAACCTCGAATATTTGAAGAGAAAAAACGTAGATTAAAATACCTTTCCATCCTATTAAAATCAACATTAAAGGGCAAGTGTTGTTCATAACATCATTTATTCTTCAAATCATGTTTTAGGTAATTTGTCGCGTACTAAAAGTACACGAATATAAAAGATGGTGCACATCAAAAATCAGTTGTGAAAGGGCGTGGTATACGCGATCAGAGTAGAATAAACCGTGTGTGGTGATTGCCTGGATCTTGGTACGGACTTTTTTTTCTCAATAAACAAGATTACAGTTTATCGCAAAACTATATTGTTTTCACGTGAAAAAGCCTATGCGCAATCAGAGTAGAATAAACCGTGTGTGGTGATTGCCTGGATCTTGGTACGGACTTTTTTCCCTCAATAAACAAGATTACAGTTAATCGCAAAACTATGTTTTTTTCACGTGAAAAACTAAGTTTATCGAAAAACCCTGTATATCAAACGAAAAACTATGTTTTTCGGCGATAAACTGAGTTTTCCTGATAAACTGAATTTTTCGAATGATAAACTTAGTCAACGGCGCAAAAAAATTAGTTTATCGGCGAGACACTGAATTGCTTTTTTTTTCGATTAAAAAACCGAGTTAATCAGTTTATCGCCTTTATCAGACGAATGACGTACCATAACCGTCCCGGACATGCATATAAGTCTTCTGTAAATTAGGTAAAGTCTTAATTAAGATATCATAACTTTCTTATTTTATATCCGAGTATGATCACTCGTTAGCGTTAAGCTTGTTTTCCTTTTCTCCTTCTATTCCAATAACCAACGTTTAATTAGGTAGATATTTATTTAATACACGAAGGCTGCTTACAGTTCAAAAAGATCGAACAGAACTAGAAATAACGAATAGTAATTTGCATTTTAAGGAGAAGTTTGTACGACGTGGAAAGGTACATTAAAGCATACTTTAATATGTGCTCAAAATGGTTAAATGATCTCATTGCGATCATTAATCCCCGAGATGTAAAATATCTTAAATTCGATTCTTATAAAATTAGGTTAAAAAAATAGCAGAACATTTATTTATAGGAGGTGCTATTTCTACCTGATTTTTGCTTTACCTGATTTACTTGATTATTTTTACATTTCATTTACAGAAATGATATTTTCAATTTTTAACTTAATTCCGTCACACCTCCCCCATCGAATTCCTCCATATACAATGGGCATGGGTGGGTGAGGTTATTGTTGGTGAGAAGCTCCGATTTCTTCGAATCCCCGTGGCAAATCAAGCAATCGAATAGGAAGTTCGCGGTGTCTCTCCTCGCCCCTCATTACTCTTTCCTCCCGGGAAGGTTCGGCGGGGAAGACACAGGTGGAACCGATACTTCTAGATGGCTTACCCGGTATTATCTCTTGATCGTCCATTTTAATATTGCCTGGGGCTGGCTGGCATCGTCGTCATTTGATCCCTTTCTGACAATAGTTTTGGAGTGATTAAGTGTAGTCAATGACAATGGAAATCACGAGGGCTTGTAAATCTGATATAATGCCTGAAGCGACGATCCTAATATAGGTGCTAATAACATTCAATTATTGTATGAAATGCATGGCCACAACACGCGATAAGGAAGTTCCGGTGTACAATGTTCATGTGTGCGTGCGTTTGTGTGCGTGAGTGAGGGTTGTGTGCGTGTGAGCACTCGCGCACGTGTGTGTATTTGGAATTTGTGTGTGTGTGTGTGTGTGTGAATTTGGAAAGTTTTGAACTTTGTTGAGTAATGTGGTAAAGGCTATTCCACAATTTGATATATTGCACACGGAATTTTAAGACCATGGAAGAGGAAAAGTTTGGTTGATAAAAATAATTTACATTGACGCGTGTTAATCATATACTGTTGAGTTAAGAGTAAACATATTATCAAATATCTTTGGCGAAATTCCATATTTCTATTTATACATGAAAATAAGGGAATCCATAGAAATGAGATCAGATAAAGATAAACTGTTCATTTGATGAACAATGGCAAACTTTGATAGTTATAAGGAGAGGATGAAATAAGTCTTATTGATCTTTTCTGGAGCATTGATCATTAAAATAGATGACGTTTGAAAGTATGACCCCACACTGAGTTGCAATATGTTAGGTGAGGCAAGATTAGGATATAATGCAAAGTAATTAGTATGTTTTTAGGCAATATGAATTAAAGTTTTAAAATGATTCCTATAGACCTCGAGACTTTATTACACACATTATGATATTACACTTATGTATTTGTATAAGGGTGTATTAATGTTTAGGTATATTATGTATGTGTATGTATATTATATGCATTTATATATCTCGCATCTAACATTTCATCCAGGATTGGTATTTTTCTTCTGTTTTTTTTCTTTGTATTTTTTTCTGAATACCCCGTTGTTACTATGTTATGTTTGTATTATTATTTTTTCTTATGCTTCTTTGTTTTTGATGATGATTCTTAAATGTCAGGATTTTATATCAATAAACTTTTGAATTTGAATTTGTGTGTGTGTGTGTTCTGAGGGTCTTAGTGTGTACCATTGTTTATCTTTGTGGGGGTGCCGGGGTCGAGTGGTCTACTGCACCTGACTACACTGTTAGAAAAACAGAAGGTTTTACAGAAGAAAAAAAAGATTTTACAGAAAGAAGTCACCAAATTATTATGTAAATTGTTAAAACAGGAAAGATTTTATACATTTTTAAAATAGAATTTTAACAGAACAGGTCTGTTTAAAAAAAGGGGGCCGTTTTATTGAAATAAATTTGTAAGGTTACGTACACCGAATATCTATTTTCTGTAATTTTACACAAATGGATGTACACAGTGCAGTAAGATTACAGGTGTTCTCGAGACTCTGCTGCAGGATTTTTTTTTCAGTAGAAATTTTCTAACGGTGTAGACACAAAAGAATTGCGGCCAGGATCGATTCCCGAAAAGGCCCTTGAGTGCTTTATTTAATCCACGTTGCTCTAATGTCATACATTAAGCTCCCGTTCCACTATCATGATCCAAAAACCCGATCCATCCCGATCATTAGATCGACGGAGAGCGGGATAGGATTCGGTTGAAATCGGGAGCAGCGTAATAACAACGATGTGAAGACGGTGTAACAGCGGGCAATTTATTCAGATTGGCGTGATCGGCTAGAAATTTAAGGGCCTTTTCATACGTTGATATTGAATCATCATGGTAATGACGATTGCTATTGTAATCCTGACTGATTAGCGTTCGTGATTCTAATCATACTCTAGTTTGGTTTCACACGTGCTAAATATTCGTCGGTAGCCTTATTTTTCACGCGAATCATCATTCAAATTACGATTTTTTTTTTTTACCGTGTGAAAGAGCGGCAAGATTCTCGTGTGAAAAGGCCCTAAGTCTCCTATGGTCTCCTCCTCTTTCGCCCTTTCTCCATGCGTATACATTCGTAATTCCGGAGCTTCGTTATTTCGAAGGTTCGGATATTCCGAAGATTCGTTAATCCGAAAGCGGAATGAGTTTCCTTGTTCCAAAGGTTCGACAATCCGAAAACGAAATGAGGTTCGTTGTTCCGAAGGTACGTTAATCCGAAAACGAAATAAGGTTTGTTGTTCCGAAGGTTCGTTTATCCGAAGACGAAAATGAGGTTCGTTGTTCATTTCGTTTTCAGACTAACGAACCTTCGGAATTACGACTCTCATTTCCTTTTCGGATAAACGAACCTTCGGAATTACGCCACAAATATTCGGATTAACGAACCCTTTTTCGTTTTCGGATTAACGAACATCGAGGTAAAGGCAATTTACGTGTTTCGGAAGAACGAACCTTCGGAATTACGAATTGTAACCTCTCCATGCGCCCTCTCCTCTCTCTCTCCCTCTCTCTTGTTGTAACAAGTTTTAATGGTTTGAACATTTTCACAAACTAATGGTGTTCATGCCCGGAGGATGCGGAGGATTTCATGTGATGTTTGCTGTCTGTTGAGGGGGGCAGCCTCTCCAATAGGCTCTCCCTGCTGTCTAAAATCCCAAACTCGATGTGAGAAGACGCCCCTCTCCTGTTAGTAAGGGGAATTGCTCATATTACATTATTATTGTTTGTGCCCCAGGAACACTATTTAGAATTAAACGATTCTTTATTGCTGGGGGAAAGAAGCACTTGTTGATCACATCGTTGCCCGATTTAGACCTTTACGGTATGACATACCAGCCAGCAAAAAAACACAATCTTGAAAAGGGGTCCATTTATGACGGTTTACAAATTCGGTAAAACTGCCGGTAAACAATTCCCCAAAACCTCTTTCAATTTGCGACATGAGAATAATCAATTCGTCAACTGAATTCATAAATGGAATAGACGGACGCAAATGTTTTAAAAATAAGCTTTGTAAAGTACGCGACTGATGGACTGTAAGATTAAATTCCGAGGTCAGGATATTGAATTTAAAAAAGATAGATGTCCTGAAAAAGAAAAGTTGATCTCTTTATACACATCCGAATTGCACAACATTTCGCATCAGATTTCTTTCCCGCCTGAATTCACAAACATAGTTCATTGCAATTGCAAACTTACGTTATACTCATACTTACTGAACTCTTATACCTTAATTAAACACATACACACTATGATTATTATGAGTAATTAGTCTCCCCTTACTCGTATATACATGTAGGCCTACATGTTTATATTTGGCTAATTTTACATTGTTTGGCGTCACCAAGTCATTGGTTGAAAGGGGAGGGGTGGGTGGGGCTATGATAATATCGTATTTTTTGTCTTGCAATAAGTAAAGAACCATTTCAGGATTCAAAGTCCATTCTGCATCTGTGCTCACGTATGCATATGGGAGTGATGCTAATCCGCTGGGTGTTTCATAAAAGCTGTTCGTAAGTTAAGAGGAACTTTAAGAACGACTGGTGATCACTTCTTGTTGTTAATGGTATAGTCATTGGCGATGGTTTAGCGCGTATAAGAAATGATCACCAGTCTTTCTTAAAGTCACTCTTAACTTTTATACGAGCATCTTTATGAAACGGCCCCCTGTTTGGAGTCATGGTGTCAAACATGTCAAATGCGAAAGGTTACAAAGGCCATTTTATACAATGGTTTATTTCGATCCCGCGATAATTGCAAAAAGAAAAATTGAAGGATTTAGTCTCAACGATCATGATTTGCGGCCACAAAGTCAAAGGTCAAAGATGTCATCTTAATAATCTTATGTTTAGAGGCAGAATATTTTTGCTGGGGCATAAAGTTGGAGAGCATTTTGTACACAAAATGAAACCTACTTATGAAAAGGCTCTTTAGCTTAAAATGTTGGTAGTTTTTAATCAAAATGACGTATTTTTTTCGTCAACATAATGTCATACATTACACTAACCGGAAGGGCTGAAATTCATGAAAAAAAAGCATCCTGGCAGAGCTAAGGGAACTCCAAATAGTAGAGGGATCAGCTAAGAGAAAGTTCCTGGGAATATTTCGCCAAATATCGTAGGTTTACTTCAGACCAAAAAATAAGTTCTTTTACGCAATGTAACTGCATAACATCATATACGATGTTTAGGACTGAAAAAAAAAACAGTACGCCGGTTGAATCCGGTTTAAGCACATGTTATCAACTTTTATCCATCTATCTAACCTTCTGTGTGGCACAAAAATATCATTTTCGCTTTGCTTTGTTATCTCTACGTGTATGTATATGATAATGCAATGAATATTCTGTCATATCAGGATAAAAAGCATTTGATGTATGGCGCGTTGAAATACGGGCTTTCATAATCATAATGATAACGTAATCTCTTGACAGATATTTTGTAAATGCCGTTTGATTTATTGGTTTATGACAGAAATCTGCAAGATAAGCTTATTTCATTCCATAAAAAGGTAACTTTGCTCCAAACGTTGCAAGGTTCATCCAAGATTCATATCCATGTATTTATTTATTAATCTATTCTTTTGTCTATTTAGCTAATCATTCGTACCTTTGTGTAGATCATTCTTATCTTTGACTTTGTTTGTTTTATTCGTTTGCGATGTAATTACTTGTTGTTTCTATTTTTACTTAGTGTTATTGTAATCACTAATCAAAACCAGATTTCTTCCAGATTTTTTTGTAAACATCAGAAGTAAACTTGTATTGAATCTTGAATGTTTTCCGATAATATTCATATTCGTGAAAAATAACACAAGCTAAATGCTTTTTTTTTCGTCCATGTGATTTTAACATGGTTATCCAATCTTATTTTCACCCAATGATATAGCCTGGTATTATCATGATCGAAGTAAAGAAATATGTATCGCGATCAGAGAGATGATATAATACATATATTTATGGAATGCAAACGACATCATAAGTCTTTGTCCTTGGCCTTGATCTCAAAGGTCTGAACTCCCTAGCATCGGGCTTATGACTTCAGGCATTCGGGCCTTGACTTTGGACAGTCTCTTATATCGGCCTTGGACTTCCGGTCTTGTAATACTTAATATCGCCACTTTTATGAAAAATAGGACAAGTCCACCCCAACAAAAGGTTGCTTTGAATAAATTGAGAAAAATCCAAAAAGCATAACACTAAAAATTTCATCAAAATTGGATGTAAAATAAGAAAGTTATGAGATTTTTAAATTTCGCTTTAAAATTTCACAAAGTAGTTATGTGCACATCCCAGTTGGTATGCAAATAAGGGAACTGATGACATCATTCACTCACTGCTTCTTTTGTATTTAAAAATATGAAAATATGAAATATTCTACTGATTTTTCTCCTCATTTTCCTGTGAACAAAGTTTTATTTCTCCCTAAAATACACATGTAGAATTACCATTGTTTAACGTTTTATGGTTAAGTCAATTTGGTCCTTATTGTAAAATCTGTAAAAAATTGTATAATTCAAGCAATGAAAAACAAACGAAATAAGGGACATGATCAATTCTCTCCTTTGCATGTGACTATATTGTAACATGTAACTATTTTGTAAAAAAAATAAGCAAAACTTTAAAATGTCATTTTCCATCCGGTTTTGATCAAATTTTCAGCGTTATGCTTGTATGAGTTTTCTCTCTTGATTCAAATGAAAAAGATTCTGAGTTGGGCTCGACCTTTAGGTGAAATGTTGGTACATAGGAAACACCCATGTAATACAAACAACAACATGCCACGTTTTATGTGCGTGGAAACAATTATCATAGAATGTAATTTATGTAAACTTTTTTTAATATGTTGACCTGCATTCGGTAGATAATTTGCAATCGATGATGAGTTTTCTAGCTTTGTTATAGTTTGTTCGTAAAGTTCCTATTTTCTGTAATAAATTAAATATCAATTTTTTCGATGTAGAAGAAGAAGAAGCTGTTATTGGTAAGGAGAAAAACTCAACAGACTGAGGCGAACCAATTCTATCATGCCTATGTACCTTTTCATTCGAATACGTTGTCATGGTGACACCATTAACCTAGACTGGCGGAAATAAACACGTGATAATTTTTATTGTGAGGATCCCCATTTCAAGGACATTACAAGAGGCTCCGGTCTCGTCTATCAATTAAGAACTAAAAAAAAATCTTCTCTTTCCCCCTCTCTCTCTTCTCTCTTTGTATTTACCTATCCTCTTTGTTGTCAATCAATCACAATTGTATTCTCAGTATTTCTCAATAAGGACAAGACTCTGATTGAATTGTACAATTTCGCTCGCATCGCCAGTCAAATCAATAATTCCCCGCAATGGGGGGAAACATATATCTACACGTCATGTACTTCTGTTTTTAACTAATAATTCAAGTGAATGATTAAGACGCTACAGTATACAAAGACGAGGTAATCTATCACTTTCGCTCGTATAATTTCCCTTGGCATAATAATTAGGAAATAGTTCGCCGTTTACTCATTTAAAAGGATGAACCTATTCTGTGTCAAAATACATGAATTACACTAGAAGCTACAGCTAATTGAACTTAAAGATGCAGTATGCAATGATTCAACGAAGGCAGAAACTTAAATCTCTCAACAGAAAATATACTTTCTCAATATAATTTTTCATCTATTTTTGCTGCCAATACACCCCACATACACACCCGTACAACTCCCTCTCTCTCTCGCCCGAACCATGGATCCTATTAGAAGTAGGATC